>NC_071468.1:38879603-40129603 GCF_028500815.1 Rissa tridactyla
TAATTCCATTCAGTTGTACGCCTGGAAGTCTTCCAAAATCTTTTTGAGGGGACAGTAATCTTAGTTCAGAGCAAGTCTTTCCTCCTGATTTGGTACTTTCTCTTGCATGTTCTCAATAGCTATGGAACGAAACAGGGGTGACTCTTGTATCGTGGTACTCTGGTTTTTGTAGGGACTGTGCCTTTTGATTTTTTTGGATTAATTTAGATTTTGAGTGTTTTGCTTATGTGTAGGAAAGGTGCTTCCTCATTTGCCACTGTTGCTTTTGCATAGAGAGAGGTTAGGTGTTTGGAAAAGGTGGTGTTTCTTTAAAATGCATTATCTATCACGGTGACCAAGTAGAAGGATCTTCCAGTGATTCATCGCGTGCTGGATGCTATCTCTTTATCTTTGTTGATGTGCGGGACCTGTGCTCCACAGCGGATGCTTTTAGTCTCAGAACACTTCCTTGTAGTCACAGATTGGTTAGTACTACATGACTGTCTGCCTGCATGGCTGTCTGAGTCAAGTTTCTTGTCCATCTTCAGGGGTAGAAAATTTAAGTGTCTCCCGTTTGCTAGGCCAAGTTTGAGTAAAGAAGGAGGAATCTACTGTTGATCCTTGTTCATTGGATAGAGTTCATAGGAGCTCAAAAGACTTTTTCAATACAGCAGTGCTTTTTGTTCCAGGAATTAGGTTTGAGGCTATGAAGCTCTTTGACTGTGTGTCATGGTAAAAGTCACAAATAGGACTTATGGAACATGTGGTACTGTGTTTTTCTATACGCGTGTCAAACTCTTGTCTCCATTGCCTTCAAGGCTGGTTTAAGTCTGCTTAAGTAATTAAACAGAAAGGTATGTTTAAGTAATGCTTCCAAAGACCTTTTTTGTACTGTCGCAGCAGTTGCTAAATCTGGTGCATCAAATCACGATCGTAGAGCGCATCTTTACCCTCGTTCTGCACAATGCTTGCGGATGGGCAGAGTATACACTCTCTACTTTGATACCAGAGTTTGACCAGTGCATCTCGTTTGAAAACTTGTTTTTGTGTTTTGCTAGTCAATGGAGTCATTACTTAACATCTCCCATACAATGGAGTTCCTTAGAATGACTTTGCCCGGCGTGGAAAGTTTAAAATGCACTGCTTTGCTTCAGAAGCATTTTCTTTTTAGTTATGAAAGACTTTTTTTAATTATTTAATTTTTCTTTTTAGACAACCTTCATATTTATTTGTAACACTTCCTGGAATCATTAAGAGAAAGCTCGCCTCTTCTCAGATTAGGTGAATTAGATGTATCCTATGAGATCATACGGGAATGTGTGGTTTCATGCCAGTTCGTTTCAGAGCTCTGCAAGTTTAGGAAACTTGGGTAGAATGTGGCGTTATCAGTTTATGGGTTGTGTGGGTTGGGTTTCTTTTTCCCTCTTTTTTTTTTTTTTTTTAATTATAGAGCTGCTATTTGTCCCCAGTACACCCATTCATGTGTTGTATGGTAAACAGTTTGAATGAATGCTGTATTTGGAAAGACGGTATTTCACTTCACGCTTACTTAAAAAATGGCGCTATCAGAGGTTCACCACAATCGTGCCGGGGTTTCTGTGTATCTCAAAATTAGTTTGTTTACTGTGTAGTAATTCGTGATGCTAAAAGCCTTGGCCACGTGCATCCCGTGTCCTTTCTGGTTTTCCCTTTTGCTGTTGGCTGTGCTTGGTGAAGGAGCTGAGGGATATTTCACCCGTTAGTCTCTGACAAGATGAGAGGAGGAGCTGTCATAGCTTACGTGGCTTGAAAGAAGATTGCTAATCAGTATGAAGTTCTCACAGTAACTAGAGAGGGGTGCACGGTCACTCTGGTGGTGTGCCCATAGAAAATACCTCTTGACAGCTTTAGCTGCTCTAATGCTGGGGCTTCTCTAACTTCATCAGTTCTGCAATCAAGACATGGAGCAAAGAGCTTTGCATGCATGTGTGTTGCATCATTTTAGATATCTCTTTGTAGCGATATATTTATTTTTATAAAGAACATTCTTGGATGTCGCAAGGAATTCTGCAAAACATGTTTAGATCTGAATAATGTTAGGGAAATTCTAAATTTTGAAAAAGTGCAAAGCCTTTACAGCCAAACTTACCCGTTACGATTTGACACTGCATTCTCTTGCATGTCAGGCGTAGTTTCTGTTTACCATCAGAAATAGGCTCATGCGAAATACACAGTATAATAAGCCTATTCTGTTAGACTGTCTTTCATATTTAGCCATACTGTATGTTTTTATCTTAGAATGACCTTTGCTCTCTTCTCTGATTTTTTCCCCCAGGGTTTGGAATACCGTGGCGAAAAGTTCAGTTTAGATCTCACGGGTGGAGTCTTTCCCTTGAGAGGCCAGATGAGTACTAAATTAATCAGCTGCCAGACTGTCGAAAAATTCCGCAGCGACGTTGACGGAGAGGATAGCGTAAATGAAGGTTTGTTCTGATGTCCGTGTTTGGTGATTTTAAAAGAAGTGCTTTTGGAACCTAAGCAACGAATGCTGTTCTGTCCCCACAGTCTGAAAGTCTTGCCTATCTGCATAGACTAGATTGTTGGGATTATTTACGAAGAAAAAATGGATGCTTAAGTTATGTGGGACTTCTTTAAGGGAAAATATATGTTTTATTTTATGCTTGCTGACATGCTATCGCGATGTATGGTGGGGCCGTTTGTATGATGATGGTCAGTCGTTTTACTCCTCCAGCTGCCATCTTTGAACAAGAAGTTCAAACTCTCCATTGCTTAGGAATGTGACCAGAATTTTTTCCCTTCTTCAAACCGATGTCCGCATCTGCATCCAGATGGTAGCCTGTCACAAGTGGTGCTCCCCAGGGCACTGCACTGGGGCCACTTCTCTTTAGTATCTTGACCAGTGATCTGGACGAGGGGACAAGAAAAAGGGGCAGTGTGACTGAAACCTATCACAGAGATGTTTGCTATTCCGTAAGTACTGTAATCACTCTTAGGAAGTGTTGTGTTTCACGAGTGACAGAACAGAATGAAGCCAAAATAGAAAGTGGTGTTTTAAAAATATCGGATCTATCGTATTTTCTACAAGTCAGAAACAATGTCTTGTCTTTTACAGTCATGTCTCCTGACACCAGTGTCTCAGTCTTCAGTTGGCAAGTGAATACGTACGGTCAGGGAAAACCATCTACTTACCTGGGTGTATTTGACATTAATCGCTGGTATTCTGCTCAAATGCCAGATTCACTAAGGTAGATTTTTCTTCAGTAGTTTTCCATATGCCTGCCAATAATTCATTTGAATGTCGGCATTTAGCTTACGCGCTTGTTTTCTTTAAGGCCGGAAGAATTCCCTCATGAGTGCCCCTATTTTGCACTGTGGTCGCTGGATACTGTAGTGAGCGTGACTTCTCCGAAGCTCCTTTTGGATATTCTGGTCCATGAGCGGAGTCTAAGTCGGGGAGTTCCTCCTTCTTATCCACCACCTGAGCAGTTTTTTCATCCAGGCAACTATAACTTTGGTAGGTATTTCACTGCTTTTGAGAGTGATAAGCCTAAAATGAGGTCAAATGCCATTCATTGGTTCTCTTGTTCAGTCATTGTTTGTCATTCAAAACCCAAACCAAACCAAAAAAACACCCAGTCCCCCACAAACCCAACTCTGATCACGTTGTACTGACAAGGTATTTACTATTGTGAAACATATCTGACAGCCGGCTGAGTTTTGGTGCTTTTGTAATGTAGGCGGTGAAGCGGTGCTGGTTATAGCCTGAAATGACTGTGAACTGAAGCTCAAAGCACTCAGTTATATGTTTCTAGATACCGGTGTGTAAAAAATGTAAACTGGTCATGCCATAACTGTGAGAGTACGGAAGGTTGTCAAACGTTCCCTGTTTCTGCAGATGGTACGTGCTTGCTGACCTCCGGAGTCGTTCACATGACTTGCACCGGCTTCCAGAAGGAGGTGATCTTTTACTGTATCTTTATTGCGAGTGGCAGGAGATGTAGCTTTTCTAAGTTTTCTGTTGCACTGCTTTCCGTGTTAGGGACCGTTTCACGCTCATCCTGCCCGTCCACACGCATAGTTGCAATTGTATCCTGTCGCCAGTTGTATGCAAATGGTAATGTTTTAGGTCCCCTCTTGGGACTGTACAACTGCCGTTGTCTCCTCTTGAAGCACGATCGGGGATTGAATGTCTAGAAAGGAATGCAACGTTGCTCCAGGAGCAAGAACAAAACCACTGTAGAAGGCGGGGAAAGGTGTTACTTCTTTATTGCCCCTCAGTCGAACTGCCTGCATAGTCTTGAGTTAGAGTTTTGATCCCCAATTCTCTTGAAAAAGGAGGGAATGGAGAAAATGAAAAATCACATAACTGTTTGAGGAGTGAAAATTTTGTTTTCTCCCAAACTCGGCCAAATTATAACTTCTGAGCCACGGCACAGATTGTGACAGATAATTTTGAGTGAAGTTTCAGCTCACTAAATGTTTCCAACATGAATCGGCTTCCATACGAATAGGCATAGAAAGGATCTTCCAAAGCGTGAAGTTGCATGTTAGCTTAGCTTATATAGAATGTATTTTGTGTCAGTGTTGAGGGAAAGAGCAAGGCCTGTGTATAGACAGAGAAGGTAGAAAAGACTTAATTACACAGATTGCTAACCTAAAGCATCTTAGTGGTTCAGGCTGTCTGACGGTGTCAGTGAACATTTAGATTCTTCCTTTTAGAGGTTATCCAGAAGCGTAGTGACGGAATAACAATGCTGTCTTAATCTGTGGTTTTCGATTGATGTTTCAGACCTTGAATTTTTTGAAGAAATCTGGCCCTTCAATATGGGAAGCCATTCAGGATAGCTACAATAGGTGTCTTGTAGCTGGCTTGCTGTCTCCAAGACCAGTTGATGTCCAGCCATCCAGTTTGAGTCAGGTGAGTGCCTATGAGGGAATCAAGGGGGAAATACATCCATCTGGTCTGACAGGGCTGGAGGGGCTACAAGACACGATACTCCAATTTGAAATACAGGTGTTGACCTGAGCTAGCAGAAGTAATCGTATCCTTAGATCCAAAGTAGTGACTTTGACTGGGAACAGCCCTAAGAGATCTGCCTTTAGAGACCCCTCTCTTAATTCGGTGCCACACACAGATGCGCACAAGGAAGCGTGCAGTCAGTGCTGGTCATGCCCAGCATAACGCATGTGTCCCCCAGAGTAACCCCCATCCCTGTCAGTTTCTCAAAGCAGTGGTTCAGTGCAGTAGCCGACGATGGGGGCGTCTCACTGGGATGCGAGCTCTTGCAGACGTCGGCTTGCTGCACTGTACGTGATCATTTGCTTCCAAGGAAGTGGGCTGTGGTAAAGGATTACTGCTGTCAGCTCTCCCTGGCAATTTCTTCACGGCTTGCCCTCGTTTTCCCTTCATCGGTAGGCTTTTCTGCATCCTCTCCGGGCGGATCTTCACCTCTGTAGCCTCTGCCTTGTGCTGCAGTAGCCCAATTTGCTCCTCTGAGACTGCCCTCTTGCAGCTGCAACACCTTAATCACCTTTATCTCATGACACTCGCTACCTTCTATGTGGTATGTCACCACAGTGACTTCACTCCCCCTGCCATAGGTTTTCCATTTGCAATGCACCAACCTTTCCCTGGAGCAATCAGCAGGAAGGGGAGAGCAGCCTTCCCGCTGCCCTCCTCTTCCTGTCTCCTGCATTCGTCACCACATTTGTGGACGTGTGTTAGGACATGAACGCTTCTGCACAGTGTGGTAGCTCAAAGAAATTTCTTGGCAAGCTGGCCAATGGTGTGTTTCCTTGTCTGAAACCAGTTTTCCGAAAAAGATGGCAATATCACATGTGTGTTCTACATGTGTAGAAGTCGCTTTGAATGTCATGATTTTGCCTAGAGGGGAAAGATACTTTTGAATGTGTTTAAAAAAACCCAACCAACCAAACAAATCCCATCCCAAAAACCAAAGTAAAAACTTATGAAGGGTCCTTTCACCTGAGAGAAGTACGAGAACACCAGCTGAGATAAGCTACTACTTAATATCGCGGGTCTGTGCATACCTGTGATTTATCCTTGTAAGGATTACCACTACACTATAATACAGTATTTGAAGAGCCTAACATTTAAACCATTAGGATGTAAATGTTTCGCTTCTTTTCTGTCACGTTACAAAATTCCAACGTACTGTTTTGGGTGTCAGAACTGCTTCATGTCTTCATAGTCTAGAAAGCTGCTTGGCCGTAGCTTCACTGTTTCCATGCAAACGTTGCACAGTTGTGTTTGTCCTGTCCCCTTCCTGCGTTCCTGATGGCAAACTTATATGCACAGATGTGTAACGCGTATTAGCAGAGGATGTTTCTGGACGTAGTAAGTTGGAACTCAGTACGTGAAGACTGTAATGCAGAGGCATGCGAAGAAAGATTAGAATTAGGCTGCAGTAAGTTGAAATGTCAGAGGAAAAGCGTGTTAATGTGTTCCTCAGAGCAGTGGGCAGTCCAGCCTGTGGCTGGAATTAAGAGAAAGGACGTGGCGTTCCTGGCCTGTGTCCTGATTGACTTTGTGATGTCTGAATGAGTATACAGTTAGAAAGAAACATTTACTGTTGATGGTTCACATGGTGCAAGTAGGTAAGATTCTCATTTGAGTTTGTCTGTTACGTTTAGGAGGAGCAGCTGGAAGCAGTATTGTCAGCTGCTGTCCAGACAGGTTCTGTGGGACTTCTGACTGGATGCATTAAACATTGGATGTCTGAAGGTAATACTTCGAACGTTGTTTTTTTACGTGGTACCTCTTTGAGTTGGAGCCTGTTGATTCATTTCTTTTTTGTTCTCTTTGTTTAAAGAGCAGCCAAGGTCTGCTGGTAATTTACGGTTTGTTCTTGAGTGGACATGGAACCAAGTGATCTCTACAAAGGAAGAATTTGACCAAATCTGTGAGTACTAGTGTAGTCATTCTGCAAACCTGAAGTCGTTCTTTCTGATTGAGCTTCCTCAGTAATACGCCGCTATAGGATATTGCACGCGGTCCTTGAAGTGCGCCTTGAAACTCTGGAATTGCTCTGTCGGCTAACAATTTAATATTTATTCTTGAAAAGGTGTTCCGCTGTTTGATGGCTCTTGCAACTTCATTGACCCCCAGACATTACGGTCTCTCCAGCGCTGCCAGTTGCTTTTGAGCAACCTTAGCACGGTCTTAAACTGTTTTCTCACAGAAGCACAAGAGCTTACTGAAAAAGGTTTGTAGTAGTGCTACAAAATCTTTGGTATGTTTTATTAAGATTTGGAATTGTGGCAACATGGGCTTTTGTTGTTTTTGAGGATTGGAAGACAGTCACATTTAGCTGGGAGAAGGGGCTTAAAGCTGAGCGCTTGGGACCACCACAAAACACGCATTGAGTTCAGGGCAACAGTTTATGGTGGAGCTCATGCAAGGGGGTGGGGGAGGCTACATTCAGAGAGAAGCTTTGTAGGCAACTGGGCTGAAATTACAGCAACCGAATGTGGTATTGCTGAAAATTATTCCTTTGAATTCTTAGCTAGCAAGTTCTAGTTGCATGCAGACACCGTGTTGCAAATTGCTAAACAATACGAAGGAAGCGTAAACGAGTAACATGCAAAGTAAGTTACTTGAGTTTCTACAGCTTTTTCTCTTAGAAATGGTTCTTGGCCTATTGAGAAAAGAAAAGAATATCCCTTTGCTATCAGAAGAATCTCTGCTACGTGAGAAACAGATGTCTTATTCCTGCGTGCATTTAGTAGTTCAGGCTTTGGGTTTTTTGTTTTTTTTTTTTTATTTTAGCCTTTAGTGAGTTTAGTTCTTTATAGGGGTTGCTTTTTGTTTTGGTGGTGATAGTGGGTTTTTCCTTCAAATAAGAAAGCGATACAGCATGAAAAACGCAAAGACAAAGATTTCTAATGTGCTATTTTTATACTTTTGGTTTAGTAGGATGAAGGGAGTTTTGTGAAAATGAACAGAATTGCATAACGCTAATCATCTCCTGCCTTTTTTCAGGTTTTGCAGACGTGACAAATAAGCAAGCGGTAACCGGCCTCATTTCTTTGTATGCACGAGTGGTCATCTGGTTCTGTCGATCCGGTCTCCTTCCAGAGGGTTTAGGTAAGCGTGACCTGTCATATGTTTGTAACAAGGCGACCATCCAGTGAGTGACTCCCACGAACGCGTGCTTAGCCATGTTTTTGTAACGGTTTTGTCAGGAAGAAGTCGTGCTGGTTCAGTGGCAGGGTGTGCTGAAGTTCTGTGGGTGAAGTTGAGATTTTGCTGGGTTGTCAAGTACACAGCGTAGAATGAGGCAGGCAGTTTCTTTCCTGGGTGGATTTTAGGGATAGCAATGGACCCCTGACGTCAAGGCGCTGCTTGTGTCCACAGCTTGAACTACTTGAGATTTTAAACAAAGTACTATTAAACAACAAGTACCGGAATGCTTGTTTTTATAGTGAGAGCATTACCTGCATGTTTTGAACTTTCTATCAGTTGCTTGAGGAGAAAGTACACCTTGGAAATCCTTCTTTAGTTGGATGGATTATAAATTCCATTGTCAGCCTTAATTGTCTCACAGATGCTCACGCGGCATGTTTAGAAACCATTCCCTTTGAGAACTGGGTGGTTTTTTTTACAGTGAACTTCAGCTTACCCTACATGTTGTGAATGCTGCGTGAACTGTAACCTTGAAACGGCACTTGGGGCAAGAAGGAATTGAGTCTTGTCTCTTAGAGCTCTTTTAGCAAAGGCAGAAAGAGGATTGGCTTCTTTCAGAGTTGGAGGCTTCTTGATGCTTAGCTTGTACGATCTTCTGTCTCTTTAGGCAAAAATTTTCCTTTACAAGTGTGATATGACTGCTTTAACTTGCTTCTACTTTGTTGCCTGTAGATGACGATACACGTTTGTCGAGACCTTTCTACAATTATCCTCTGATTGAGAGCTACTATACTGGTCACCGACAGAAACTTGAGCGTTTATCAAGGTAAGAGCTAGAGGAAGACTCTAGAACACTTCCACGGCTAATTCAGAAGTGGAAGGGAATGGCTTTTATCTCAACAGTTGCATGGGCTATGCGTAATGCCGCTGCCAGCAATACTCTTGACTTCAGTGACACGTGTGTTCTGTTGAACAGAGAGGTTACTTTCCTGTGTTAAAATGTTGATATCTACCTCTGCTTAGTACCACTGGTTGGTATCATCATTTTTCGGTAGTCTACTTTATTCATTGGCTAATGTGTATAATTTCTGACTACTGAAAAAGGCCATGTGATTAGGACAGGATCAGTCACCTCCATATGACCGATTATGACCACATGACCAATAGAGGGTCATAACTGTATTGGCCTAAGTCCCCTTCTCACAAGTACGTGGTGTGATTTCGTAAGATGGTTGGAGTTACATGGAGTTGGCACGCCTCGCACTCTCCTGGCTGTCGGATAGAAGGCACTTGCTAACGTCAGCTCTCTTTCCTGGACTAGCTGCCTAGCACATAGGCGGCATGCCTTGGATTAGCCGATAATAGGTTTTTCTTTGGAAATTGTACTGAAAACTGAATAAAGACCTGACCAAGCTTCGGCGATGGCACTGTGACCAAGAGGCTGCAAGGTGAGTTAAGGTGGAAGCTGCAGGGTAGGAGGTATTGACTTCAAAGTTCATCTTCCTTGGCTTACTTCTCAAGTAACTTACATACAGGCTCGTGTGTTCCTTCGAAGCACAGAGCCTCTAGTGTCCTTTTTCTGCTTTGTGCCATCGGGAGATTAAAGGGCAGGGCTGCAGTCAGCAGAAGACTGGAGGAAAGCCGTCACACTGGGAGGCTGGAATTAGTGTTTAACTCTGTCCAAATCCTTGCTACCTTTTGTTCCAGAGGAAAATGGGACTCGGACTGCTTGATGGTTGATGGAATGGTTTCCCAGTTAGGAGACCAAGTGGAGAAGCTGTGGCGGAGAGATGCAGGAGGAACTGGGAAATACCCGCCTGCCAGTTTGCATGTGAGTGTCCTGTTCACTGAGAACAACAACAAACGGCCGCCCTCCCCGCCAAACCCCACCCAAAAGCCAATGATTTAGGGAAGACAGGCGTTTTTTCAGAACTTTTAATTTTTCATTTCAGGCACTGCTGGATCTCTATTTGCTAGAAAACATTGAAGAAAACTGCAAACACGCAATTGTATCCTTTCTAGTTATTTTGATTACACCTTCAGGGGATGCACATAAATGTTCTTCAGTGTTGGTCGCCGACCTGTTTCATGACATTTTTTCATTTATGCTTCAAAGACGATGCAAGTGAAAACATTTAGTTTAGCGTTAAGTTGTAGACAGAAGCGCTGTTTTATTTCTTTGTACTGTGGATTTTTGATGACTTTTTTCTTAAACGTTTTGTTGCAAAAGTCTTCTCCGATAGGGAGAAAACAGTTTTAGTAATAAGGGTTGAAGATATAAAATGTCCTTAGTTTTTCTCCAAATTTAAACACCGTTTAAAATTTTCTAAAACACCCATGATGGGTTATAAAACAATTTCTGTTTCAGAGCAAAAGGATTTCTAAGAGTGGTTTACCAGTACCGGATTTTTGCTGAAATCACGGGTTTTCCAGCGCAGCTCACAGTGCTTGCTTTGGTTCCGTTGAAAGTGCAGGCACACGGAATAAGCAACAGGGAGAAGAGAAAAGTCATGGGGCAGAAACTTAATTTTTAAGCTGCTGAAATACACAGCCTTGCTTTTGCTGTTTGTTGCCTAACCCGCAAGGGGTTTAGAAACGCTTATAGCCCAGAGCTGTCTTGTCCCTAAAAACGGACGTCAGAAAGAGAAAATGACGCTACCAATGAGTGACCCGCATACTGGTTTAAATCCAGTTTTAATCATTCGGAGCTGAGCTGTACTGTAAGGATGCCACAATTTACACTGTTTTATAGACGCTGGACATGAGGGAAAAACCCAACTGTGGAATTTATTTGCTGTAATAATTGAGCATTGGATGCTCCAATGTTTTGAATGTATTTTCTGCTTCCTACCACTTTTATATTCTTACTTCATTATGTTTTTCTAAAGGTAATGTGATAAAGTTTTGGTCTTACAAACTGATTAGCCTTAATGAGATACCTGATGTCAGACAATTTACTTGCTGCTGGATATCAAGCGTTCCTTTCCGAGTGAGACAGAAACTTCAATCGACTCCTTTGCAACTGCCTTTGGCATGCCTTGGGGACTTGTTAAGCTTGTTGAAGGTTTTTGGCTTCTAGATCACAATGATTACGAAGTAAGTATAGTAGAGTTGAGTTAGACATACATTGCAGTACAAAGCTATAATCTAGAAAATGATTTTAAAACCCGATCTCTAACTTGTACAGAATTCACTGGCCCTGCTCTTTCATCCCGCTACAATCAAAACCGCGTCGTGGCAGCACAAGAGAATTATTCAGTCCCTCCTGTGCCAAGGGGAGCGTGGGCAAGCCCTCAGATACATCCAGCTGATGAGGCCACCCACGGCAAGCAGCGGGGAAGTGCAGCTTCTCCTCACTGTGTTGCTCTCCAATAGGTAAAGAAATATACCCCACCATTTTGTCACGCAAATCTTGTGAAAATGGAGAACAAAGAATAGAAATCATCATCCCCTAAGTTTCCTTTAAACTTTGAGTACAAGACTCTTGGGGCATCTCTTTGGTTATGCTATTAACATCCCTTTACGTCTGAAAAATTAATTACAGGTGCATGGTGGAGGCTTGGGGTCTGTTGCACCAACATGCCGCTCAGGCAAACTTAGAAGACCTCTTAAAACACATGTACGAAATGTGCCGTGAGATGGGCCTGATGGAAGACTTGCTGAAGCTGCCTTTCACAGACACCGAACAAGTAAGTGGGAGCAAGGAAAAATGTTCATCGTCTCTTTGAAAAGAGAAAAGGCAGAGCCATAACAGATTTTTGGAATGATTTTTTTTTTCTCATAGGAGCGTTTGGAGAAGTTTTTAAGGACCAGTGCCGGTGTTCAGAATCAAGAATTCCTTTTAGTCTACCATCTGCAGCGTGCCAACTACATTGCAGCACTAGAGCTGAATCAATCCATGAATGTAAATCTTATGGTAAGCGTGAAAGTTCTGTTCTGTCAAGCGTGCATGTTTCTGCTGGGTGTTACTAACTGGTTTTGATAGTACTCAATAAAAATCCTGCTTTGTTTTTTTCATACCAGTCTTTGAAACACTCGGAACAAGTTTCTACACCTTTGGTTACAGCTGAAGCTAAATGTTGACCAATATACGTCACTACTCCAAAGCTACTCTATGAAGCTATAAATTAAATGTTACACACCACTGTTGACCCCACTGAGAACAGTTTGTTTGCATCTGAGGAATAAACATGTATCTTTCCCATCAGCCAATCTTACCATTCCGTTATTGAGATACGTATGTTATGCGTGGCTTAGATTACTGGAAGTTGTTTGTGTCACTCCTTCCTGTGGGATGACGAGTAGGTTGTATGTCATCGCTTGTGTCTTGCACGCAACTGTATTTTTCTAGCTGAGAGCAGGCTAGGTGCCAATCCACAGGTTAAATTTGTGTGGGTTTTCTTTGTTTTTTTAATTTCTGCGAGTTACAGTGTGCTCTCCAATTCCGCAACTTTCATTTCACGGCTTTTATGACAAAAATTCTTGTCTAACCTCTATTTCTCAAAATAGCCAGATTACATTTTGTGTTACATGAACTTGTGTTCTGGATTTGTGACGCGTTTGCCGTTTTCTGGAATCATAGTTTTCCAGTGACTCAAACTTCTAAGGTGGTTTTGGAAGTCGTAGGTCCTGCATTTGAAAACTGTCATGTGGCCAGGTGGTGTGCGTAGGTCGCTTTTTCTTGCTTGTTTTAATCTTCACATCATGTTGTCCAGGGTAATTTCCAGTTGTCCCGTATATTCAGGGCACTGGCGTTTCAGGAAGAACAAGGGAAAGCCTGCTATGTAATAAGTCGTTTGCAAATTGCAGGTGATATCAGAAAATTGCAGGTGATAACAGGTGTATCAGAAGAAGGTTCTGCAGAGTGCCAGCATTGTTTTAACTTCAAGTTGTAGGCTCTGTTGCTATTCCAGTCTTCCTTTCACTTTGCTAAAAGTACCAGGTGAAATCGATGTGTGCGGATGGGTAGAACTTGCCGCTGTTCTGTGCAGTGGAGGTGTTTTCCCACACCCGTAGAGGAAATCTGCTCACTAATGCGAAATAGCCCGGAGAGGTCTGTGCAAGGAACTTCTTGTAATTAGTTAAGCTTTTGCTTTGCGCTTTTCCTTCATCAGAACGACGGCGATCATCGCTTGACCGACAGAGCAGTTGCCAGAAATTCTCTATTAGCCCAATATGGCAAGATCCTTCCACGAATTGAAAGGCAGCTGGCCGTAGAGAGAGCCAAGCTTTACCATTTGCCTGCATTGGCCTCAAGAGAAGGTAACTTTTAGCGGGGGGAAATAGAGGGGAGAATTCCCTGTCACTTGGATGACACCAGGCTGAAATTTTTCCCCTCTTGCTTTACAGTCTCAAGACCAAAGCCATTAACTCCAGTAAGAAAACAAGCTAAAGCAGGAAATGTGCGTCGAAGACCAAATTTTCTGGCGAAAATATTGTCCAGAATTAAAGAATCCTGGGCAGGAATGAAGGAGAAAACCGGTTTCTCACAAGGTGGATTTTAAAGATGATGTCGTTTTTATAGCTGCTAAACGTGCTGTTTCTTCAGCAGGATGTTTCTAAAATTGAGGATGTTTCTAAAATGGGACCTGTTGAGATCCAAACAGGAGAGCAAGCAGTTGGGTTTCAACAGCACCCGCCAGTCCCTCACTAGAGACAGGAACAAGAAGAGACCTTAGATGCATTCACTTATTCAGCTCATCTCGGCTTTGGGATTCAGGACAACACTGTAGAGAAGACGGGGCTGGACTTGGGAATACGCAAATCCCTCATGGGAGTCAATGGAAAATTTGGGATGGGAAGAAGGCAGCAGGTCACAAAGCTTCCGCAGTCATTCCCGTAGCAGTGCAGTGAAGGTGTTTCTGCTTTCGTTACAGCTGGTGGGTACTGATTTAGATGTAAGCGCCTGGTTTTGGCTTGTGGGCCCTCACTGAATTTAGGACAAACTGCTTACTGCTTTCTTGTTCGTAGATTTGTAAGCATAAAAGGAAAGTTTACGCAGACTAGTATTTCTTGACTTTAGTTTTGAAGCATGGCGTGTTGCTAATAATATATCGCTTTAGCAAGTTTTGACGAGGCGGGAGGCAAGAAAATAAGCTGATTCTATGGAGACTGCTGTTGAGGGGCTGCTTCCTTCTGCCGTTGTTGGCTAGCACTGCAACTTAGAGGGCTGGGCAAAGGTCTTTACACGTGGATTCAATTATCCCGACCATCCGAGTCCCTGGAAATAAGTAACGGTTACTGCTTTTGTTCTCACCATAAAACCCCGAGTATCTTCACGTGGATCTAGAAGGAACGAATACTTGCTCAGCACAGGGAACGGGAAGAGACGAGGTGGAGCTATTTAGAATATACTGTGTTGTCTCAGGCAGTCCAAGCGATTCCTTGAAGTGCAGGGTTGAGCTGTCGGATGTGAGGGCTGGCTAGTTTGACAAAGTGTTGCCGACTGGAACTTTCAGCTTTTCTCTCATCGTTGCCTTTTACCCTGTTAGATGCAGAGTGGGTCGCCGTGTGGGCATTTGTCGTCAGTGCTGGAAGTACTGCAATGGGATGATTTCTGCCAGTTGTGGCTACAGCTCGCATTGTAAAACTGCTCACTTTGTCCAGGAGTGGCGGCAAATCGTAGTCAGGAACAGAAATACCAGAAACGGGGCACGCGATGGCGTACACTGAACACTCTCTTCTCCGTCCCTTAAACACAGAAGCTGTCATCGGTAGCAGAGAGTACACTGTATGTTTCTGACTTTACACCCAGCAGTGATCTGAAAGGAAAAGCGGCATTTCACTGTCCTCAGTTTCATCTGTGTGAGTGTGAAGTCAGTCTGTTTGGTAATGACTATTGCATTAACAGGCTTTTTTTTAACTGTAGGTGATGGAAGATAGTGCGCTTAAGTCACCAACCTCAGAAGCAGCACCGGCAACACCAGGATAAAGTGAAGGACATCCATCGGGCGATCGTCCATACAGCTAGGATTCTACAGAGTCATAGTTAGCATGTTGTTTGACTGTCAATAAACATTGTTGAATGTGATGCAGCTGAAGGAGACGGAGAGCTTTTTACACCTCAGAGTAATTTTCAGAGACAAGCGTTGTAATAAGGAATGCCCCCCAGCCCTCCTCCTCTCGCTTAGCTTTTGTAGCTGAGCAGACGGCAGAGGGTATGGAACATCCCTTTGGTCAGTTTGGGTCAGCTGTCCTGGCTACGTGCCCTCCCAGGATCTTGTCTTTTTTCCTCCTGAGTCCTTTCTCAGACCCAGCCTTCGCACCGCACCCCTAGCAGCTCCCTCTGCATCTCCGGGATGATCAGTTTTCCCTCCTCTACGAGCAAAGGAACCCAGAATATCTTCCAGGATGGAGAACTCGAACCCCACGTGGACTGATGGAGTAAGGTGGGCTGTAGTTAGTGATTTTTCCAGTTAAAGGCTTTACAGACCGTGATTACACTTGCAGTTTTATAGAGTTTGCTCAAACTGCTTACGTTGAGAACTGGAACTGCAAATCAGAATGGCAGACTTGAATTTGGTCTTAAACGGCTATGTTAGGCCTTCTGTAACGTCACCTGCCTGCCTGCAGGAACACTCGGAATTAGGAGAAGTTGAGATTTGAGGTTTGTGCGGTGATGTCATCCTGGGAGCTTCGTCCAGTTTTGTATGGACTGTATCTATTTCATTATTTCCCTTTTTATTTTATTATTAGGATTTCATGAAAGCAGTTTAGTTTCTCCTACGCTCGTAAATCTCTCTCTACCTCTCCTCCTCCTCTCCGTGTACGAGAGGTTGGGGGGGAGCATCTGTCGCCGGCCATTGGCCAATTCGGCCAAAACCACGACAGATTTATTGGCGCCCGACATGGGGCATGAATGCAGCTCTGATAGATTGCCTGAATAGTTTGAATTCCAGCTTGTTCAGGGAGAACAGAGAGTTCACAGCATGTCGGTCTTAGGTGAAATCTGGTATCGTGCCTTTAGAGAGCTTTGTATGAAGTTAATGGATGCAGTGGGGTTTAACCGGTCAAATATATTGCATGGCCTGTTTCTCGTTTGTGTTTGGACGCGGTGGTCTAAGCGTGCCACGTTGGCGTGGGTTTGCCTTCAGAGGTATAAAATAATTGCTTGGATAACGGTTCTGCCTGCCTATCTTGGGCATCTCGTGATGGAGGCTTTTCCTAATTACACTTTCGGGATGGATTCTTTTCCTAATTACGCTCTTGGTCGTACCTGGGGAAAGTTGACTTTGCCCTTCGGTGATGATGCCAAAGCGACAGTAACAGAATCGGGATGAGAAACCTTCGGGCCGTTTCGAGAGTGAACGTTACTTTCATTCGTACGTGATCCTGTTGTCGGTTTTCCCGAGTGTGTTGCAGGGCTGGTTTATTGTTAAATATCGGTGCAGGAGTGAGTATGATGTGACATGTGATGTTGCTACTCAGACCCCGGGGCCAAAGCCAAAGACAGCAGAAACTCGGGCAGCCCTGCCACCGAAAGCTGCAGTAGGAATTCAGACAACCCCCCCACGGAAAGCTACAGCAGAAACTCAAACAACTCAGATGACTGCCCAAGCCGCAACACAGGCACAAACAACGCCACCGGCCCCGACACCAGCCCGAGCGGCATCGGCTGCCCCCCACCGGCCCCGGCATCGGCCAGGCCCACGGCGGCTGCGCCCCCCAGAGGCCCCGGCGAAAGCCACGCCTCCGCCCATGCAGGCCAAAGCCACGGCCTGGCCGTAGGGACACCGCCGCCAGCGGCATGGGCTGCCCCCACACGGGCCCCGGCAAACGCCACGGCTCCGGCCCGGAGGCGGTGGAGAAAATGACTAAGACAATAGCTGAGCAAAATGAGAAAAGTGCTAAACTTCTTCATGAAATGCTTGAAAAAGTGTCTGAGAAGGGGAAAGAATCCCACTCTTCCCCTGAACAGAGCCAGGTTGCAGTCATTAAGAAACAATGGTAGCGATTCAGCTTTTGGCCACCTCACTTGCTCTTCCTCACTTGGCGGTACAGTTCTGCTCTGACTTTGCGAGCCTGTCCAGCTTGCTGGTCTCCTGGGCACCGTTTTCCCCACTTCACGGTTCAGTTTTCTATTGGAACCAGAAGAGGGAGGGGCTAGGAAAGGCCAAGTGGATGCTACTCTTTGCAATGATGGCGTGCTCTCCTGTCATTCCACCTTACGAAACCACGCTCTTACGGTCTTTAGTTCCCCATAGAAGGCAGGAGTGGGTCAGACAACGAGTAAAGAGAACGTCTTGTTTCTGGCCGTGTTTTCCGGTTCCTTCTGGAAAACCGTCTGGGGAGAGTTGCCTCTTAAAATCAGGGCGTGGGGGCGCTCAAAAAGCTCACGCGAATACTGAGTGAGAATGCTTGGGACAGTCTGGTAAGGAACGAAAGCAAAAGGAAGCTTGTTTCTGTATGTTTTCTGCCTTGACCCTATCTTCAAAGAAGCCCATAAATAATTCTTTGGCATCGATTTTGTAATTCCAACATTGCAAAACGTTTTCCTCTACTGAATACTGTTGGTAATCAAAAAATCAATTTGATACTTCTCTTTCTTTTCAGGACCACAAGAAAAGGAGGCTCTTGGTCACCTCCACCAGTGGAAATAAAATTCGTCTCTCCTTTTGGAAGTGCACTGGATAAAGCCATGGATCGTATTGCAAGAATATGCCCAGTGTGCAAATATGTCTGAGGATAACCGAGCAGTTTAATCCCCCATCAGAACTTCCCCTCGTGGAACACTACTCTCAGGCTTGTTATTTCAATAAAATTGTTTGCTGCAATTTCATCAGTTCCCATGTAACCACTCGTAAATAGCTTTGTTGTTGATTTCTGGTGGGGAAAACAAGCTACGGGCAGAAACCAATCCATAGTGTCTCACGAGTCATTTACTTCTTATCCGTAGTCTTACTGGTACAGAACAGGTTTCTTTTTGGCGTTGGTGAACTTAATACTGCGAAGCTTAAAGCTTGATGCCGGTGTCTGCCAAGTAGCGAAGGGTTGTTACAAATCTGCTGAGCCGGGGCTTCGTCCTTCCTGGCGGCAGGAGCCCGGCCTGGTGCACCCCAGACCTGGGGGTGTCTCTGTCCCAGACCCTTGGATGCGGCTGCTGCTTTCCCGTTTGCAGGTCAGGCCAGTAGCAAGGCTGAGGGTGCACCACACACATGCACGACAGCAACGCGGCTGGCTACGCAGGCTGCCAGAGACGGGGCCGTGCCTTTACCACCTGCCATCTTGCACTGGGGCAGCTCACAGAAAGCCGCCTCTCTGGCTTGTTGCAGTTGAAGCTCACGAGTGACACCAGAGGCATGCTGTCACTCTGCAGGTTCCCCCACGCAGCCACATTTGCAGAGCCCCAGAGGATCAGCAGAGCCTTGAGCCCAGCTGTCGTCTGTGCCCCAACTCTGGGCTCCGTCTCTGACCTCTGGCTGAGACACCGCATCTTTCCAGAGATGGCTTTTCCTCCTGCTCACTGGCTAGCCCACCCTGAGGTCTGCTAGCGGTTTCCTCGTGCACATTTGGCTAGGGGAAAATACAACAAAAATACAATAAAATGGTGTACTGAAACGTATGTTACGATGGAGTTTAGAAAGTCTTCTCTGATAAGAGAAAACAGTTTTAGTAGGAAATGTTGAAAATATCAAATCCCTTAGTTTCTCTCAGAGTTTAAACACCGTTTTAAATTTTTTAAAACCCTCCTATCTGTAGCAAATGGCTTCTTACTAGAATGATGTGGTGAAATATCCTGTTTCAGAGCAAAAGGATTTCTAAGAGTGGTTTACCAGTACCGGATTTTTGCTGAAATCACGGGTTTTCCAGCGCAGCTCACGGTGCTTGCTTTGGTTCTGTTGAAAGTGCTGGCACACGGAATAAGCAACAGGGAGAAGAGAAAAGTCATGGGGCAGAAACTTAATTTTTAAGCTGCTGAAATACAGAGCCTAGCTTTTGCTGTTTGTTGCCTGTCTCTTTTACCTTCTAATTACTTCTTGTCTTTACAGAACACTTTCAACGTGCTGGAAATCTATAATGACCAGGTAATGAGGTCGCTTTGCTTCCGTATTAACAAATCTTAGTTTTCTGTGTACGTTGATTTCTTTTTTGCTCATTGTAATTTGAAAATCATCCTTTATGCTCTCTTAACGTGACCCTTCTGGGCATGTTGGCTGAAGTGTGTGGGTGCTGCCTGGACCTAAGAGCATCGTTTTGCTGCTTGAGCCATCCGGCTGCTCTGCCGTAACACTGGCCAAGCTGTTTCATCTCTTGTAGTACATTCCTTCTTTCTCTTTTCTGGGTTGTCCTCCTTTTTTGAAGAAAAAAGGGGGTTAAGAAGGAAGATCCGAGGGCTGGAGCACCTCTCCTATGAGGACAGGCTGAGAGAGTTGGGGTTCTTCAGCCTGCAGAAGAGAAGGCTCTGGGGAGATCTTATAGCAGCCTTCCAGTACCTAAAGGGGGCCTACAGGAAGGATGGGGAGGGACTCTTTATCAGGGAGTGTAGCGATAGGATGAGGGGTAACGGTTTACAGCTGAAGGAGGGTAGATTTAGATTAGATATCAGGCAGAAATTCTTTACTGTCAGGGTGGTGAGGCACTGGAACAGGTTGCCCAGGGAAGCTGTGGCTGCCCCTTCCCTGGAAGTGTTCAAGGCCAGGCTGGATGGGGCTTTGAGCAGCCTGGCCTAGTGGGAGGTGTCCCTGCCCAGGGCAGGGGGGTTGGAACTACATGATCTTTAAGGTCCCTTCCAACCCAAACCATTCTGTGATTCTAAAAGATTCGTACCACTATTAATGCATCACTCAAATGGAGACCATTTCTGTTTTCAGAACAGAAACGTGGCTGACACAAAATTGATCTCTCGCTTTCTACGTTAGAGATTGAAACCCCACTTCTTTTGCAAGAGTTCTCTGCATATTTGGAAAAATTTAACTAAATAGAGATAAATGCAGCTATAAAACTATAAGCACCTGTTTTATATAAACGCCGTGTTCTTTACATAAAGCGAGGCAGTATTATAAAACAAGTAGTTTTGTTTCCTGGAATCTGAGATTACTGTTGGTCCTGTGCACCAGATGTTGCATTCCTAAATAAGATGAAACCCCCACAGGGTCCTCTTTGTCTCGGGTGAATTAACTGTATACTCCAGCACCTTTGAAGAGGTATTTTTTCTTAAAGCAAGTACTATCAAATGAAAGATGGAAGAATACAAATAGAAAACGTGCACATGTGAAAATGTTGACTGTAAATGCTGACAGTCTTCAAACAGCTTACCTGAGTTTCTTCAAATGCTAACTTTCTTACTGTTCTGAACAAATTTAAGGACAGATTCTTCAACTGTTACTTGTACCAATACCATCGACGTGGTTTTGAGGGTTTTTTTTTACGTTGGCGCTAGCGTAAGGCAGAGTTACCAGGATTTGAGCACCTTCAGTATTCACTTTGACAAAAACCACCTCTGTCTTCTCATCTGTCTGTCTCTCTTTCTCCTAAATTGCTAACCTGCTAAAAAGAGTTAGTTTATAGCCAGATTGCTAAGACACTAGGATTCTTCTTTTATGTTTAAGGACTTTATGGTCATCTTTTCCATGTTAATCCCTATCTCATTTTTGGTAGGGTTTAAAACTAATTTTAAAAACCTCCTTCAAAATCCAATGGCAGGTAATACGTTTGATACGCTCACAGACTGCAGCCGAGACTCCAGCAGACCTCTGTTACGAAGGAACTCTGTCAACCTGACGATACGCTGAAAGGCACACTTTCATAGTTTTTCCCGCTCTGGTCTCGGTGCCAATTGCGGTCAGGTGCTGGGCAAAATGAGAAGAGATACCAGCTCAAAGTGACTGACAGCTGAGGAGGAAGGAAAGGGTGAATGTGCCAATAAGGGAGGGCAGCATATTAAGAGCTTATTCTGTATTCTTATTAACGCACGGCGTATATTTTGACAGCTAAGTTATGTGACGGAGGTAGCTCTTTTTCCTGAGAATTCTGGGTCTCTCTCGTGTGCGTGGCTTAATTCAGCTTCTTTCCTTCCCTTTCTCTCCCAGCAATGCAGCACAGAGTTGAAACGTAGAGCGTACAGATGACCCCTGCTGCCAGGCGTTGGTTGTCTCTGCTTCCCGATGCCGGATCCCAGCGACAGTGCCACACAGAGCTATTCCTTCCTGCCCAGGAGCAGTTTGCTTCCCGGCCACTTCCCCAGTCCCTCGTCTCCTTCTGCAAGAGAAGGTTCCCTCTCTCCTCCTGGCCTTTCTGGGGCTCAGAACTGAAAACGGCCCTCTTTGCAGTCCTTCCAGACAGGCTTTCGCTGGGACTCCAGCACTAATTATTCCTTCTTATTCCAGCTCCCCTGAAAAGAGCTCAGGCACTTAGATGTCTGCTGTCCCAACGCGGTTCATGGCTCAGTGACCGCGTGGCTGCAGCTGCCTGGCTACGAGGAGATATCAGGAGCAGAATCACGGAATCACGGAATCTTCAGAGTTGGAAGGGACCTCTAGAGATCATCTAGTCCAACTCCCCTGCTAGAGCAGGATTGCCTAAACCACATCCCTCAGGGCTGCATCCAGGCGGGTCTTGAAAATCTCCAGAGAAGGGGACTCCACAACCTCCCTGGGCAGCCTGTTCCAGTGCTCTGTCACCCTCACTGTAAAGAAGTTTTTTCCGTGTATTTGAACGGAACTTCCTATGTTCTAGCTTGTGCCCATTGCCCCTTGTCCTGTCGCTGGGAACCATTGAAAAGAGCCTGGCTCCGTCCTCCTTAAACCCACCCTTTAGATACTTGTAAACATTAATCAGGTCCCCCCTCAACCTTCTCTTCTCCAGGCTAAAGAGTCCCAGCTCTTTCAGCCTTTCCTCATAAGGGAGGTGCTCCAGTCCCATAATCATCTTGGTTGCCCTACGCTGGACTCGCTCCAGTAGTTCCCTGTCCCTCTTGAACTGGGGAGCCCAAAACTGGACACAGTACTCCAGTTGTGGCCAGAAGATTTAATGTTTCCCGCACCAGTTCAGTCCTGCAAAGAGCTGAATTGCTTTCACGTGCCGATGAACGCAGACCCCTTGTTGTGTCTGAATTAGGACTCCATCTGACCCGGAGATGAGGCCCATGTGAACCAAGACCCCCAGAAGCCTTGTCTGGGGTGGGCGCTCCCTGACAGCGGCTACTCTCCCCTTACTGCCTGCTGGCCAGCTCGTGCTCTGCTCTATTAAGGCATCTTAGCAGCACTGCTGCATTTCTGCCTGGCGATACAGGAGTAGTACTTAATATCTGTGACTTGGGATTTTTTTTCAAAGGTGTTCTGTTGGGTTTTTTTCTCCACAGACACATTGTTTTTAAAAACTTGAGAAGAAAAGAAGACAGCTCTGCCTTTGAGAAATGGTCCCTGTCCTCATCCGCAGCACTGGCGTGGGCACATCCAGTTGCTCAGAGTCAGTTCCCTTATCAAGTGCTGATCAAGACAAAAGCCCAAACCCAGTGTAAGTAAGGCTATTGCAGGCAGGAGGGAGAAGAGTTTCTGCTGGCTGGGAATGAGTGGCGGATCCGGAGCACACAGGCCACGTGGGAGTCCCGTCCGGAGGAAGCCTGGAAGGAGTGGGAGCACCAGTACATTGCTGTGGCTCAGGCGAGTTTCCCAGTAACGGGCATTGCGGCCAGATCCATTAACCTCTGGTCTTCTGAGTCTGATGTTTTCCCCTTTTTGTCATCTTTAAGATTTGTTACTCACGCCCCTCTCTGCCCTTCCTTAATAAACCGTGACTCCAGGTCTGGAACTTCTGCCAATAGAAAGGAAGCGTGGCGTCAGTCTTTCAGATCTAATAATTGCTTCCTGATCATGTTTGATAAAATGATGGGGGTTTGATAAAAATTAGGGACTTAATTCTGTCGGGAATGCTGAGCCCTGTGTGGGGTGTATGGCTAACCGGGGTCGTTCAGGTGCTCCCTCTGGATGGTTGTATCGGTCTTGGCTGGCAGCTGGCAGAGGCGTTTGGGCACACAGTACCGTACCCTGTTCTGCTGAGGACAGCTTCTTGTTCACCTGCTGCATCAACTGGTTTTCCTGCATTGACCTGCCTGGGGTTTGCTTTGTTAAGACAGTGAAACGAACATAATCAGGCTTCTGTTAATTTTGTGCCTTCTCCCTAGGAAGCTGTCGGATACAGTTTTAGAGAACTAATGGTGACAAGGCTTTGCTGGTGTGGTATTGCTTGACTTGTGTGGTGGAGAGAAGCCTTAAATTGGCAGGAGAGAGTCACCAACAAGCCGGGCCTGTTGCACGTGTTGCAAATGCATTTGCAGTTGGGCTTGTCAGGTTGCTCTTTGTCAAAGTATGTTTCAGAATGAGATACGCAAAAGCCGCCTGGACACGGTCCTGGGCAGCCTGCTGTAGGTGACCCTGCCTGAGCAGGGGGGCTGGACCAGAGGACCTCCAGTGATTCTGGAAGGCCTTTCTCTTCATTGTGATGCTGGGATTCTGGAATTCGTGCTGGGATTCTGGAATTCGTGCTGGGAGAGGCGAGCGGTGTGGTGTGCTGGGAGTGCCTTGCTCACCACTGTCTCCCTGTGCTGGGAAGGCTGCGTGTATGTTCTGTCCTGAGACACTCAGCGCCTACGTCTGTCTGTCCAGGTGCACCGAGCAAGGTAAAAAAGAGCGTAAGGTCAGAAGTGCCTTTGGGAACTGCTGCGAGCTTCGCCACGGTAGACGGGGACTGCAACTCTTGAACGGAAGTATAGTCGTGTTGGGGAATAACCGCAGGAGGTAGCTGGGTAAAGTGGCTCCAGCGTCAAGTTCTGATCTGTGTTGGTTTTGTTTGTTTTTTCATGGAGAGGGATGTCAAATCTGTGGTCTGCATCAGACACAGGGTCTTCGCTGTTGGGGGCTGTTGGGGTAGAGAGCTGAAATTCTTTCCTCGTCTCACCTTCTGCTGTAGCTTTGTGCTTGTGGAGCATCTGCACAAACTCTGCAAGACAATCTGTAGGCTGCACTTGAGTGAAATAAGGCCGATTGTAGGATTCTGGTACAGACCGTCTCTGTCACGCTGGTGGCTTTTTAGACTACAGCTTAGGGCTTGGATGAAATGTAGGGTTTTTGCCTAAACCGCCGGGAGCGGGGAGGCTTTCTGCCTAAGCGGGAAAGACCTGACCCGGTGGTACTCCCTAAATCACCTGCTCACTCACTCGCTAAATCCTCTTTCTGCAGGAGTAAAATCCGGCAAAGTGCAAATTCACTGAACCTGACGACTACGAGAGTGCAGAAAGTGACTTTTCCATCTGCTGCTCCTCCAGTGCTTGTGAGTTGCTTCCTGTTTCTCTGGGGAAAATGTCATGGAACCAGTCATTAACAACAATTCAAAAATTGGTATAACTTTTATAAACCCTTTTATAACCCTTCCCTGAAATCACTTTAGCTTCCACCTCTGGCGGAAGGAAAGAACGACGCCTGTCAGCTGCAGCCTTTCCCAGAGAGCTAGGGAGTCTCTCCGTGCAAGAGGGAGTTAAAAGTTGCCTTAAAAGATGCCTGACTGTGTCCTGGGTGGTGTCCTTTCTAAAAGTAAAGGGGTTTTTAGCCCTCCCTGCAAACGGAGTGTGTCGTTTCACCCGGGTATGAGCTAGCAGCCCGGGCTGACTGCCACAAAAAGGAGATGGACAAATTCCCTCTCCTTCTTCCCGATGCGTGGTCCTGCCTCCTTCCTTGTGCCACCTCTTATGCTTGCTGGTTGTCTCTGCAAGGCAGTTGAGCTCTCGAAGCTGGTGGAACACCACCTGCTTTTCTGGGTGAGTTTCCTGCCTGCTCAGGGAGTGAACTTGGCTCCTAAAGTGCTCTAAGGCACTGTTAAGGCAGTGCGAGGTGAGCCACAGGAGTACGGTAGTAGAACAAAGGAGCAGATGGAGAGATGGGAGGCGGCGGCAAGTCCTCTCTTTTGGTGGCCAGGAAGTCAGCATGTTTTGTGAAACCATCTCTTCAGCTGCGGCTGGCCATATTTTTAGCTTTTTCGTCAGTAAGCCCATTGCATTGTTGGCCCTTGAAACGGATTTTCGGGTACTACCGTCAGTCAAAACTGACGTCCCTGAACCCTGACTTGGCTGAATGCGATTCTGCTTGAACATGTAATTTCTGCATGTTTATTTTTCTTGGAGCTTTTTAATGCAAAAATCTATCCTCAGCCTGTGACTCGTGGTACGCTCCTTTCTTTGGAAATAGTTTGGAAGTCATAAGTACCTAAGGTGAAGAACAATGGTAATTTTGGCTGCTAGAAGACAACTGACAATAAGTAACAAAGGGTAAAGTACGAAATCAAGGGAAAGGACAAATGGAAAGTTGTACCTGTTACTGAGAAGCTTTTTAAAATCTGATTTTTCTCAGCTCCCATCTTCCTAACCTGTGTGAGTAGACTTGAACTCAGTGTATTGGGCTTTTTCCTGTTATTTCTCTGTTGATACGTCTGGGTCACTTTTTGTTGGTGATCTCACAGGCATCAGAAAAGCAAAGGATTCTCCTTTTGCTCTGCTGGGAGAGCAAAAAGTCTCCCGAGTGCCATTATTTGCAAGGAAAAGAGCTAGAGGTGATGTCTAGGGCATTTTTCACTGCATAATGATGAAACTTCTGTCACTCTCAAGAATATTTCTGGCTGGCGTGAGTCTAGTTGTGCAATTTTTTCCTGTATTTACAGTGAAGAATGCAAGACCTAACAGCTGAGGTAACGAGCAGTCTGCTGCAGTTTCCAGAGGTGACTCTTCAGGCACTTGGGGAAGATGAGGGAACCCTCGGCTCTGTGCTGTGCGGGAGGTTTTCTGGAGGTGAGCATTTTCCTTTAAATTTGGTCTCGGTATAAAGCTGTTCTTGCCTGGAGGCTACCTGAAGCCTCAGGTCATCGTATCAGCTGTGTCAGGTTGGTGCTGTTAAGGGGCATCCTGTTTAGAGAGAGAGAACAAAAAGGGTGCTTCAGCGATGACAAATGCTAATATTAAAACGTGAGTGTAGTTAAACTTTGAAGTGGACTTTCCAGGTGATGTGACAGTAGAGCTGGGTGCCTATCTGGAGGTCTAGGCTTCTGTTAAGACCAGGTAGAATCTATCTACCTGAGTGTAAATGCAGGAATTGAGCTCATACTTCCTTTGGGCTGGCAGTAGTTCAGTGAAACAAAATGCCTTCAATTCTTCCTCTACGCTCCAAGACTTGTATTCCCATATGCGTTTAGATCATTTCTAGCAAAACCAAGGCGAATATGGTATAAAGGCTGTCGATCAGGACCTTGTAATCTTTATCCCAAACAACCCAGATTCTTCGGTGCGGGAATGACAAGTACAAATGCAAAATAACAAGGTGGTTAATTTTAGGAGGGATTGCTTGGGGATTTCAACGGGTGATTTTGAATCATTGACTAGAATGAGGTAGGTCGGTCTTCCTCTGCTAGGTACGTTTATTGAAGGAAAGGGGCAGGCACTGTGATTTTTTTTCAGCTGTTTTCAGTCTTCCGTTGGACATTTGCTTCAGTCCTCTTTCTTTTCTCTCACAGGGAGAAACGGCCTGGCGTGGTTGGCACGTGGTCCTCACCTTGAGGTGGTGAACTCTGTGACAGGAGAGCGGCTCTCTGCGTACCGTTTCAGTGGAGTCAATGAACAGCCTCCCACTGTTCGTGTGGTGAAGGAGTTTTCCTGGGAGAAGAGAACTGGACTGCTGGTTGGGTTGGAAGACGCAGAGGGAAGTGTTCTCTGTCTGTACGACCTTGGACTCTCAAGAGTGGTTAAAGCGGTTGTTCTTCCCGGGAGGGTAGGTACTTTTTCATTGGAGAAACGAAGCTTTGATGTTGTTAGGTGCTGCGTAGGCCTGTTTTAGGACAAGCTTTGGAGCGTCTCTTTGTAGGAGGTATTTTTTCTATTGTGCGTTAACATCCTGTCACTTGAGAGTATCCAGTCAAGACGGCGTTGCTGTAAAATCTTGGGCTTAATGTGCCATTATTGTTTGAGTTTACTGAGAGTAAAACAAGTTTTCTGGTTTTATTGTAGAGCACAAAGTTACCTGATTCTCTCCTTCGACACATTGCCTTGAATCTCAGCCTAGCAAGCAGGCTGAGGAGAACACATTTTTCTGTTGACTTAGGAGAGGAAAAAAGAGCCTCTAGTGAGTTATCTGACAGATTGTTGGGAGGTCACCTTTCAGCCTGCAGTCCTTGAATCTCTGCTCTCTGACTAGTGTGTTTGTGTAGATGGGACACACTGGTGTAATGTTGCTGATGTTTTCTGTCTTCTGTAACCCAGAAACTCAAATGATGTGTGTCCCCTAGCCTCATTATCTTAATGTAAACAAGAATCGGTGGAAGTCAATAGAACATGAAGATTCATTTTTATCATCTTAGAATCTGCAACAACTAACTAACTAACTTCTTAGCCAGCTTTCCATCAGGTGCTTTGGTTTGACTTGCTAGAATACAGGTGGAGTTTTGTTTGTTTGTAATGCTACAGTGTGATGACTAGTAGTAAGCATTCGTATTGGGGTCACTGAGAGAGAGAAATACGTGCAGCTTTAGCGCAGGAGTCTTCGTGTGCTCGTGTCTCTGCTCTAGCAGTCAGTGTTGTCCTGGGATGTGCTGCAACGTGTGCTGAAAGGTCTGTCTTCGCCTTGTGAGACAGTTGCGTGCAGACTGCTGGGCACGTGAAAGAGCAGCGTGCGCTTCCTCCTTTAGGTGGAGTCACCTTTTTATCTGAGAAGCTGCTGCTTTAGGCTGGCTTTTAACATTTTTCTCAACATTCGTGAAAGCGCTGGTGTGCATTTAAAGCTTCTTTTCCTTTATGTGGTTGTTACTTTTCTTCTAAATGCGGACTAGTGTGAATTTTACTAAGCTGGTCTCTCCCTTCAACGCTTTCTAAATACGTTTCACTCCCATGGAAATGGTGTGTCTCCCATGCAACTTGGCCGCTGCCTCGTCTGACTCTCGAGCCCTGATTTATCCTAACGCCCGTTTGTCAAAGAAGGCATAGACTGTATCGCGGTGCTGGTGGGCTGTGAGCGGTGGGAGACCTCGATGTAGTTGTGTTTGTCTGTCTTAAGCCCCTTGAATACGATAAAGTTTCTTGCGTATAACTGATTTTCTGTGTTTTCCTCCAGTTAATTACTGCGAAGTAGGAAATGGAAATTGCTAAGCTGTACTAATAGAATGCCCCATGTAAGTTGAAGTTAAGTCACTTACCCGCAGGAAATCTAGTAAATGGAAGGCAGTAACAGGTTTTTGTACGGGGCTTTTTTGTCTTTGTCTCTTTTCTTGATCTAATTGCAAACAATGCTTTGATGCTCCTGTATTTACTTTTGCTATTGAGCTTGTCAAAGAGCTCAAATAGTAACTTGTAGTTTTCCTGTAGGTAACCGCTATAGAACCCATAGCGAATCACGGAGGACCCAGCGTGAGCACTCAGCACCTCCATCAGAGTCTGCGATGGCTCTTTGGGGTGGCAGCAGTGGCTACAGATGCTGGCCATCTCCTTCTGGTTGACCTTAGTTTGGATGATTGCTCCTGCACTCAGAATGATATCGAAGCATTGGGTGAGCCTGCAGTTTTTCCACATGAATTTAAACGCAAGAAAACTTCTGTCTTCTAACGAAACAGTATGCATCCCACTTTGAAGACCCTTGTGTCAGACATTTCTGACGACTGGTTACAGGTGGCAGTTTGACATCGTATAGTCCTGACCTGATTAAACCTGGGAGTGTCTGACTGCTCCTCCCAGTGTTGTAAATGCCCCCTCCCACCAAGATCCCTGTGCCACTATGATTCTTGCCAGAGAGGTGTAGGAATTTTGCCACGTGAGCCCGTGCGGCCGCCTGGTAGGAAGTTGTGTTGGAGGAGCCCTGTTTCCCGGGAATGCTCTTCTGCTTGTGTTAATTGACTTGGGGCAAATTTTGGGCTTGTTTTTTAAAATAAACCCGACTTACCAACACCCATGCATTTGGATGAATGAAATCTCGAATAGGTGTACTCAGATTGCATACACCGTTTTGGCTATTACAACAGCAGCTTCAGAAATTGGTGCCACTTCAAACACGAGGTGCCACTTCAAATTTCATCACGAGGCCCAAACTCCTGCTTTTCAGAGTCCAGGAAGAATTTGGTTACGTTATTAAGGTTACGTTTTTACCTAGCTTTCAAACGTGAGTGAGAATACTTGTCTTATCCGAGAGTTCTTATGTTCTTTGAAGACATACATAATGGAAATGGCAAAAAAAAGTGTTGCATAAATGGCTATTTTGCCTGGCACGGTAGCATTAGATGATAGGGGTTGTCACATCAGTGCCTAAAATGCAGCCTAAATGGCATAACGTATTCATTTATTGCTTGGTTTTGTGTGTGTAGATCTAGAAGTTGTCACTAAAAATCCTGCTGAAGTTGCACAAAGAAGAGAAACTGTGACCAGCGAAGGGAGACATCTCTGTTTTCAACTACAAAATGCTTCCGGAACAGCAGTATCAGCCCTGTGCTACATAAGCAGAAGCAACCAGCTCGTTGTGGGTTTCTCGGATGGCTACCTGTCGCTCTGGAATATGAAAACTTTGAAGAGAGAGTAAGTAGGCCTTTACACTTGGCCATGCCTGGAGGTGTGGGGCTCTCGATTTGTTGCTTAAGGAAGTATGTGGATGTAAAGAGAACTTTTTCAGGGACTGACATGAGTATGAGTATAATCTTGGCACGTTCAGAAATCCTCTTCTGACATAACTTTTCAGTCATACCTGGATCAAGTGGTCCGCCTTCTCCCCAGTGGACTAGGATTGTTTTCCTTATTGTGCCTGTGGATTGAGGAACTGTGGAAAGCATGCTTCCTGGGGTTTTCAGAACCGGTTACTGCAACTGGGGCATCCATTGAAAGGCTGAAGTATGTCAGTGATGTGATTTTGGTGCCGATATTCTCTAAAGTGTCCAGGGTGAAACTAGTGAGACATGAAAACTCAATAGCTGACCTGTGCCTGAAAAATGTATTCTTTCCTGCATGTCAGCTTTGGCCGAAAGAGCAATCTCACCTGAAATATTTGGCTAACTTCTGGTCGGGATTCACTTCAGCAGATCTGCACTGACTCCCCAGAAGCTGTTGGATGCATAAATAGACAGTGGAGGAATAATTAGGTGGCAAGAGTAGAGTGTGGAGGTACAAATAAGGTTCAGAAGTCAGGAAGAACAATGCTTGACGTAGTCCAAGAAACGAGAAACTACCTGTGTTTGGGCCACTAGGCTCACCTTTTGTTTTCTTTTTCGTTTTGCTTTTTTTTTCCCCTAAACCTGTAGGCACCACTCTCAGCTTGAAGGAGGGAGGATTCCTGTCTATGCTGTCACTTTTCAAGAGCCCGAGAATGATCCTCGCAATTGTTGCTACTTGTGGGCTGTTCAGTCTACGCAGGAAAGGTGAATAAAAACTTTAACTATCAGCCACTGAATTAATTCTTTTTTTTTTTAAGGATATTTGTTCCCATACAGTTGAACATGTGTATTTGTTGTGTGTCTGCGATTCTTTCCGGTACGGAAGGTGTTAAACTTAGAATGCAATTTTTACAGGATTTACCAGACGTGAAGAGGGACCTACTAGTTCCTGCCTTCTGTCAGAAGGCAAAGCAACAGTGGCCATATTCTTCTGCTCGCATTCTCAAATGGTTTGCTTTTGTTCCTCGATGACCGCTTCATCATTTGTTTGATAGTCACACCGTGGTATTAAAATACCACTAGGAGCAGTTGAGGCTGCAGATCTAGAACACCAGATGTGCCCACACAACAGCCTGCCGCCCCTAAAGGCGGCGGTGACAGTATTGCCGATGGCCTTGTGCCAGCGTCAGCAGTCTGTGGAGCCTTGGTGAGCCAGTGCAGCTCCCCTGGCAGCAAACGATTCAGCAGAAAAGCCAATGGGTTCCTGCTGTTCTGCTGAATCAAATCGGACTTGGAAGGGTGCAGAGTGTGCAAGAGGGGGAGGGGAACTTTGGTGGTAAGGGAAGGGCAGAGAGATCTCTCTTTCTGCATCAGCAAGCGATTCCATCAGCTCAGCTGTTGGTAGAGTGGCAGTCTTTTAAAATTTGACTTCAAAGCAGTTTTGATGGAGAACTCTTCATTGTGAAGAACTATTTCCAACAATTCTTAGTCCATACAACATATTACAGCTTTCCAATTGTACGGTTGGCTTTTGCCCCTGAAGTTGTTAGTGTCAAAACGCCCTCCTTCATGTTTCAGTGGCTAAATGTGGCCGATGATCATGTTTTGGGAAGAGGCGGTGTTCTTTTCAGCAGGAGCATGCTATTAAGAAAACGTCTAGGTCTACTAACACGACAATGAGGACTATAAAGCAGCTTTGTAACCAAATTTCATAATTTATCCCTTTTTCAGTGAAGGTGATGTGGTGAGTTTACACCTGCTGCAGTTAGCGTTTGGTGACAGAAAACGCGTGGCCTCAGGACAAGTCATGTATGAGGTAAGAGGTGCATGCGTGGGAAAAGCAGACAATAGTAATTTTCTCTAAGGGAGTATCAGTTGAGTTACAGGGGTGAGATTTACCATCAAACTTCAGAGCTGGCTGAAAAAATAATAATGTTTTGCTGAGTCTTCTTGGGCACGGCCTTTGTCCATACCTTTTGGAAAGAAGGCATACCATTTTATACTGCAGTGTCGTGTGTTCCAGCTAGATTCATCTGCAAAGAGCCCGTATAAATGAAATTCCTGAAGAGGACGCGGCTTTTGCAAATAAAATTATTCTGAAATACCAAACGAATGGCATGTAGGAAGAGAAGATTGGGCCTTGAATCGCTTGGTTTAACCAAGCTTCGGACTTGAATAAGCTTCTGTCTCTCTCCCTTTCTTAAAATACAGTCATACTCTATTCTTTGCTGATCTTCAGTTTTATATTCTTGGTTTCCCTTAGAGCTTTGTCAGCCGGACTTCTGACATGAAATGCACCTACAGTGTCTCTTCAGTGTTGATCCTGACACTTAGTAGCTGTAAAGATAACTTGTTCTTCTTTTTGGCTGGGTGACCTATTCAATCTACTCTTAAAGCCAGGAAAATATGTAATTTGGTCAGAAGAGTGTACCTAAATGTTAGATCTGGCTCCAAGAGGATGCGTTTAAAATACAGATGTGAGGTATCCTTGTATCTCAGATAGCTAACAGAGACAAGGCGCATCTGTTAGATGTGTAATTCCATTCAGTTGTACGCCTGGAAGTCTTCCAAAATCTTTTTGAGGGGACAGTAATCTTAGTTCAGAGCAAGTCTTTCCTCCTGATTTGGTACTTTCTCTTGCATGTTCTCAATAGCTATGGAACGAAACAGGGGTGACTCTTGTATCGTGGTACTCTGGTTTTTGTAGGGACTGTGCCTTTTGATTTTTTTGGATTAATTTAGATTTTGAGTGTTTTGCTTATGTGTAGGAAAGGTGCTTCCTCATTTGCCACTGTTGCTTTTGCATAGAGAGAGGTTAGGTGTTTGGAAAAGGTGGTGTTTCTTTAAAATGCATTATCTATCACGGTGACCAAGTAGAAGGATCTTCCAGTGATTCATCGCGTGCTGGATGCTATCTCTTTATCTTTGTTGATGTGCGGGACCTGTGCTCCACAGCGGATACTTTTAGTCTCAGAACACTTCCTTGTAGTCACAGATTGGTTAGTACTACATGACTGTCTGCCTGCATGGCTGTCTGAGTCAAGTTTCTTGTCCATCTTCAGGGGTAGAAAATTTAAGTGTCTCCCGTTTGCTAGGCCAAGTTTGAGTAAAGAAGGAGGAATCTACTGTTGATCCTTGTTCATTGGATAGAGTTCATAGGAGCTCAAAAGACTTTTTCAATACAGCAGTGCTTTTTGTTCCGGGAATTAGGTTTGAGGCTATGAAGCAGTGCCTCTTTGACTGTGTGTCATGGTAAAAGTCACAAATAGGACTTATGGAACATGTGGTACTGTGTTTTTCTATACGCGTGTCAAACTCTTGTCTCCATTGCCTTCAAGGCTGGTTTAAGTCTGCTTAAGTAATTAAACAGAAAGGTATGTTTAAGTAATGCTTCCAAAGACCTTTTTTGTACTGTCGCAGCAGTTGCTAAATCTGGTGCATCAAATCACGATCGTAGAGCGCATCTTTACCCTCGTTCTGCACAATGCTTGCGGATGGGCAGAGTATACACTCTCTACTTTGATATCAGAGTTTGACCAGTGCATCTCGTTTGAAAACTTGTTTTTGTGTTTTGCTAGTCAATGGAGTCATTACTTAACATCTCCCATACAATGGAGTTCCTTAGAATGACTTTGCCCGGCGTGGAAAGTTTAAAATGCACTGCTTTGCTTCAGAAGCATTTTCTTTTTAGTTATGAAAGACTTTTTTTAATTATTTAATTTTTCTTTTTAGACAACCTTCATATTTATTTGTAACACTTCCTGGAATCATTAAGAGAAAGCTCGCCTCTTCTCAGATTAGGTGAATTAGATGTATCCTATGAGATCATACGGGAATGTGTGGTTTCATGCCAGTTCGTTTCAGAGCTCTGCAAGTTTAGGAAACTTGGGTAGAATGTGGCGTTATCAGTTTATGGGTTGTGTGGGTTGGGTTTCTTTTTCCCTCTTTTTTTTTTTTTTTTTTTTAATTATAGAGCTGCTATTTGTCCCCAGTACACCCATTCATGTGTTGTATGGTAGACAGTTTGAATGAATGCTGTATTTGGAAAGACGGTATTTCACTTCACGCTTAACTTAAAAAATGGCGCTATCAGAGGTTCACCACAATCGTGCCGGGGTTTCTGTGTATCTCAAAATTAGTTTGTTTACTGTGTAGTAATTCGTGATGCTAAAAGCCTTGGCCACGTGCACCCCGTGTCCTTTCTGGTTTTCCCTTTTGCTGTTGGCTGTGCTTGGTGAAGGAGCTGAGGGATATTTCACCCGTTAGTCTCTGACAAGATGAGAGGAGGAGCTGTCATAGCTTACGTGGCTTGAAAGAAGATTGCTAATCAGTATGAAGTTCTCACAGTAACTAGAGAGGGGTGCACGGTCACTCTGGTGGTGTGCCCATAGAAAATACCTCTTGACAGCTTTAGCTGCTCTAATGCTGGGGCTTCTCTAACTTCATCAGTTCTGCAATCAAGACATGGAGCAAAGAGCTTTGCATGCATGTGTGTTGCATCATTTTAGATATCTCTTTGTAGCGATATATTTATTTTTATAAAGAACATTCTTGGATGTCGCAAGGAATTCTGCAAAACATGTTTAGATCTGAATAATGTTAGGGAAATTCTAAATTTTGAAAAAGTGCAAAGCCTTTACAGCCAAACTTACCCGTTACGATTTGACACTGCATTCTCTTGCATGTCAGGCGTAGTTTCTGTTTACCATCAGAAATAGGCTCATGCGAAATACACAGTATAATAAGCCTATTCTGTTAGACTGTCTCTCATATTTAGCCATACTGTATGTTTTTATCTTAGAATGACCTTTGCTCTCTTCTCTGATTTTTTCCCCCAGGGTTTGGAATACCGTGGCGAAAAGTTCAGTTTAGATCTCACGGGTGGAGCCTTTCCCTTGAGAGGCCAGATGAGTACTAAATTAATCAGCTGCCAGACTGTCGAAAAATTCCGCAGCGACGTTGACGGAGAGGATAGCGTAAATGAAGGTTTGTTCTGATGTCCGTGTTTGGTGATTTTAAAAGAAGTGCTTTTGGAACCTAAGCAACGAATGCTGTTCTGTCCCCACAGTCTGAAAGTCTTGCCTATCTGCATAGACTAGATTGTTGGGATTATTTACGAAGAAAAAATGGATGCTTAAGTTATGTGGGACTTCTTTAAGGGAAAATATATGTTTTATTTTATGCTTGCTGACATGCTATCGCGATGTATGGTGGGGCCGTTTGTATGATGATGGTCAGTCGTTTTACTCCTCCAGCTGCCATCTTTGAACAAGAAGTTCAAACTCTCCATTGCTTAGGAATGTGACCAGAATTTTTTCCCTTCTTCAAACCGATGTCCGCATCTGCATCCAGATGGTAGCCCGTCACAAGTGGTGCTCCCCAGGGCACTGCACTGGCGCCACTTCTCTTTAGTATCTTGACCAGTGATCTGGACGAGGGGACAAGAAAAAGGGGCAGTGTGACTGAAACCTATCACAGAGATGTTTGCTATTCCGTAAGTACTGTAATCACTCTTAGGAAGTGTTGTGTTTCACGAGTGACAGAACAGAATGAAGCCAAAATAGAAAGTGGTGTTTTAAAAATATCGGATCTATCGTATTTTCTACAAGTCAGAAACAATGTCTTGTCTTTTACAGTCACGTCTCCTGACACCAGTGTCTCAGTCTTCAGTTGGCAAGTGAATACGTACGGTCAGGGAAAACCATCTACTTACCTGGGTGTATTTGACATTAATCGCTGGTATTCTGCTCAAATGCCAGATTCACTAAGGTAGATTTTTCTTCAGTAGTTTTCCATATGCCTGCCAATAATTCATTTGAATGTCGGCATTTAGCTTACGCGCTTGTTTTCTTTAAGGCCGGAAGAATTCCCTCATGAGTGCCCCTATTTTGCACTGTGGTCGCTGGATACTGTAGTGAGCGTGACTTCTCCGAAGCTCCTTTTGGATATTCTGGTCCATGAGCGGAGTCTAAGTCGGGGAGTTCCTCCTTCTTATCCACCACCTGAGCGGTTTTTTCATCCAGGCAACTATAACTTTGGTAGGTATTTCACTGCTTTTGAGAGTGATAAGCTTAAAATGAGGTCAAATGCCATTCATTGGTTCTCTTGTTCAGTCATTGTTTGTCATTCAAAACCCAAACCAAACCAAAAAAACACCCAGTCGCCCACAAACCCAACTCTGATCACGTTGTACTGACAAGGTATTTACTATTGTGGAACATATCTGACAGCCGGCTGAGTTTTGGTGCTTTTGTAATGTAGGCGGTGAAGTGGTGCTGGTTATAGCCTGAAATGCCTGTGAACTGAAGCTCAAAGCACTCAGTTATATGTTTCTAGATACCGGTGTGTAAAAAATGTAAACTGGTCATGCCATAACTGTGAGAGTACGGAAGGTTGTCAAACGTTCCCTGTTTCTGCAGATGGTACGTGCTTGCTGACCTCCGGAGTCGTTCACATGACTTGCACCGGCTTCCAGAAGGAGGTGATCTTTTACTGTATCTTTATTGCGAGTGGCAGGAGATGTAGCTTTTCTAAGTTTTCTGTTGCACTGCTTTCCGTGTTAGGGACCGTTTCACGCTCATCCTGCCCGTCCACACGCATAGTTGCAATTGTATCCTGTCGCCAGTTGTATGCAAATGGTAATGTTTTAGGTCCCCTCTTGGGACTGTACAACTGCCGTTGTCTCCTCTTGAAGCACGATCGGGGATTGAATGTCTAGAAAGGAATGCAACGTTGCTCCAGGAGCAAGAACAAAACCACTGTAGAAGGCGGGGAAAGGTGTTACTTCTTTATTGCCCCTCAGTCGAACTGCCTGCATAGTCTTGAGTTAGAGTTTTGATCCCCAATTCTCTTGAAAAAGGAGGGAATGGAGAAAATGAAAAATCACATAACTGTTTGAGGAGTGAAAATTTTGTTTTCTCCCAAACTCGGCCAAATTATAACTTCTGAGCCACGGCACAGATTGTGACAGATAATTTTGAGTGAAGTTTCAGCTCACTAAATGTTTCCAACATGAATCGGCTTCCATACGAATAGGCATAGAAAGGATCTTCCAAAGCGTGAAGTTGCATGTTAGCTTAGCTTATATAGAATGTATTTTGTGTCAGTGTTGAGGGAAAGAGCAAGGCCTGTGTATAGACAGAGAAGGTAGAAAAGACTTAATTACGCAGATTGCTAACCTAAAGCATCTTAGTGGTTCAGGCTGTCTGACGGTGTCAGTGAACATTTAGATTCTTCCTTTTAGAGGTTATCCAGAAGCGTAGTGACGGAATAACAATGCTGTCTTAATCTGTGGTTTTCGATTGATGTTTCAGACCTTGAATTTTTTGAAGAAATCTGGCCCTTCGATATGGGAAGCCATTCAGGATAGCTACAATAGGTGTCTTGTAGCTGGCTTGCTGTCTCCAAGACCAGTTGATGTCCAGCCATCCAGTTTGAGTCAGGTGAGTGCCTATGAGGGAATCAAGGGGGAAATACATCCATCTGGTCTGACAGGGCTGGAGGGGCTACAAGACACGATACTCCAATTTGAAATACAGGTGTTGACCTGAGCTAGCAGAAGTAATCGTATCCTTAGATCCAAAGTAGTGACTTTGACTGGGAACAGCCCTAAGAGATCTGTCTTTAGAGACCCCTCTCTTAATTCGGTGCCACACACAGATGCGCACAAGGAAGCGTGCAGTCAGTGCTGGTCATGCCCAACATAACGCATGTGTCCCCCAGAGCAACCCCCATCCCTGTCAGTTTCTCAAAGCAGTGGTTCAGTGCAGTAGCCGACGATGGGGGCGTCTCACTGGGATGCGAGCTCTTGCAGACGTCGGCTTGCTGCACTGTACGTGATCATTTGCTTCCAAGGAAGTGGGCTGTGGTAAAGGATTACTGCTGTCAGCTCTCCCTGGCAATTTCTTCACGGCTTGCCCTCGTTTTCCCTTCATCGGTAGGCTTTTCTGCATCCTCTCCGGGCGGATCTTCACCTCTGTAGCCTCTGCCTTGTGCTGCAGTAGCCCAATTTGCTCCTCTGAGACTGCCCTCTTGCAGCTGCAACACCTTAATCACCTTTATCTCATGACACTCGCTACCTTCTATGTGCTTTATGCCACCACAGTGACTTCACTCCCCCTGCCATAGGTTTTCCATTTGCAATGCACCAACCTTTCCCTGGAGCAATCAGCAGGAAGGGGAGAGCAGCCTTCCCGCTGCCCTCCTCTTCCTGTCTCCTGCATTCGTCACCACATTTGTGGACGTGTGTTAGGACATGAACGCTTCTGCACAGTGTGGTAGCTCAAAGAAATTTCTTGGCAAGCTGGCCAATGGTGTGTTTCCTTGTCTGAAACCAGTTTTCCGAAAAAGATGGCAATATCACATGTGTGTTCTACATGTGTAGAAGTCGCTTTGAATGTCATGATTTTGCCTAGAGGGGAAAGATACTTTTGAATGTGTTTAAAAAAACCCAACCAACCAAACAAATCCCATCCCAAAAACCAAAGTAAAAACTTATGAAGGGTCCTTTCACCTGAGAGAAGTACGAGAACACCAGCTGAGATAAGCTACTACTTAATATCGCGCGTCTGTGCGTACCTGTGATTTATCCTTGTAAGGATTACCACTACACTATAATACAGTATTTGAAGAGCCTAACATTTAAACCATTAGGATGTAAATGTTTCGCTTCTTTTCTGTCACGTTACAAAATTCCAACGTACTGTTTTGGGTGTCAGAACTGCTTCATGTCTTCATAGTCTAGAAAGCTGCTTGGCCGTAGCTTCACTGTTTCCATGCAAACGTTGCACAGTTGTGTTTGTCCTGTCCCCTTCCTGCGTTCCTGATGGCAAACTTATATGCACAGATGTGTAACGCGTATTAGCAGAGGATGTTTCTGGACGTAGTAAGTTGGAACTCAGTACGTGAAGACTGTAATGCAGAGGCATGCGAAGAAAGATTAGAATTAGGCTGCAGTAAGTTGAAATGTCAGAGGAAAAGTGTGTTAATGTGTTCCTCAGAGCAGTGGGCAGTCCAGCCTGTGGCTGGAATTAAGAGAAAGGACGTGGCGTTCCTGGCCTGTGTCCTGATTGACTTTGTGATGTCTGAATGAGTATACAGTTAGAAAGAAACATTTACTGTTGATGGTTCACATGGTGCAAGTAGGTAAGATTCTCATTTGAGTTTGTCTGTTACGTTTAGGAGGAGCAGCTGGAAGCAGTATTGTCAGCTGCTGTCCAGACAGGTTCTGTGGGACTTCTGACTGGATGCATTAAACATTGGATATCTGAAGGTAATACTTGGAACGTTGTTTTTTTACGTGGTACCTCTTTGAGTTGGAGCCTGTTGATTCATTTCTTTTTTGTTCTCTTTGTTTAAAGAGCAGCCAAGGTCTGCTGGTAATTTACGGTTTGTTCTTGAGTGGACATGGAACCAAGTGATCTCTACAAAGGAAGAATTTGACCAAATCTGTGAGTACTAGCGTAGTCATTCTGCAAACCTAAAGTCGTTCTTTCTGATTGAGCTTCCTCAGTAATACGCCGCTATAGGATATTGCACGCGGTCCTTGAAGTGCGCCTTGAAACTCTGGAATTGCTCTGTCGGCTAACGATTTAATATTTATTCTTGAAAAGGTGTTCCGCTGTTTGATGGCTCTTGCAACTTCATTGACCCCCAGACATTACGGTCTCTCCAGCGCTGCCAGTTGCTTTTGAGCAACCTTAGCACGGTCTTAAACTGTTTTCTCACAGAAGCACAAGAGCTTACTGAAAAAGGTTTGTAGTAGTGCTACAAAATCTTTGGTATGTTTTATTAAGATTTGGAATTGTGGCAACATGGGCTTTTGTTGTTTTTGAGGATTGGAAGACAGTCACATTTAGCTGGGAGAAGGGGCTTAAAGCTGAGCGCTTGGGACCACCACAAAACACGCATTGAGTTCAGGGCAACAGTTTATGGTGGAGCTCATGCAAGGGGGTGGGGGAGGCTACATTCAGAGAGAAGCTTTGTAGGCAACTGGGCTGAAATTACAGCAACCGAATGTGGTATTGCTGAAAAGTATTCCTTTGAATTCTTAGCTAGCAAGTTCTAGTTGCATGCAGACACCGTGTTGCAAATTGCTAAACAATACGAAGGAAGCGTAAACGAGTAACGTGCAAAGTAAGTTACTTGAGTTTCTACAGCTTTTTCTCTTAGAAATGGTTCTTGGCCTATTGAGAAAAGAAAAGAATATCCCTTTGCTATCAGAAGAATCTCTGCTACGTGAGAAACAGATGTCTTATTCCTGCGTGCATTTAGTAGTTCAGGCTTTGGGGTTTTTGTTTTTTTTTTTTTATTTTAGCCTTTAGTGAGTTTAGTTCTTTATAGGGGTTGCTTTTTGTTTTGGTGGTGATAGTGGGGTTTTTCTTCAAATAAGAAAGCGATACAGCATGAAAAACGCAAAGACAAAGATTTCTAATGTGCTATTTTTATACTTTTGGTTTAGTAGGATGAAGGGAGTTTTGTGAAAATGAACAGAATTGCATAACGCTAATCATCTCCTGCCTTTTTTCAGGTTTTGCAGACGTGACAAATAAGCAAGCGGTAACCGGCCTCATTTCTTTGTATGCACGAGTGGTCATCTGGTTCTGTCAATCCGGTCTCCTTCCAGAGGGTTTAGGTAAGCGTGACCTGTCATACGTTTGTAAGAAGGCGACCATCCAGTGAGTGACTCCCACGAACGCATGCTTAGCCATGTTTTTGTAACGGTTTCGTCAGGAAGAAGTCGTGCTGGTTCAGTGGCAGGGTGTGCTGAAGTTCTGTGGGTGAAGTTGAGATTTTGCTGGGTTGTCAAGTACACAGCGTAGAATGAGGCAGGCAGTTTCTTTCCTGGGTGGATTTTAGGGATAGCAATGGGCCTCTGACTTCAAGGCGCTGCTTGTGTCCACAGCTTGAACTACTTGAGATTTTAAACAAAGTACTATTAAACAACAAGTACCGGAATGCTTGTTTTTACAGTGAGAGCATTACCTGCATGTTTTGAACTTTCTATCAGTTGCTTGAGGAGAAAGTACACCTTGGAAATCCTTCTTTAGTTGGATGGATTATAAATTCCATTGTCAGCCTTAATTGTCTCACAGATGCTCACGCAGCATGTTTAGAAACCATTCCCTTTGAGAACTGGGTGGTTTTTTTTAAGGTGAACTTCAGCTTACCCTACATGTTGTGAATGCTGCGTGAACTGTAACCTTGAAACGGCACTTGGGGCAAGAAGGAATTGAGTCTTGTCTCTTAGAGTTCTTTTAGCAAAGGCAGAAAGAGGATTGGCTTCTTTCAGAGTTGGAGGCTTCTTGATGCTTAGCTTGTACGATCTTCTGTCTCTTTAGGCAAAAATTTTCCTTTACAAGTGTGATATGACTGCTTTAACTTGCTTCTACTTTGTTGCCTGTAGATGACGATACGCGTTTGTCGAGACCTTTCTACAATTATCCTCTGATTGAGAGCTACTATACTGGTCACCGACAGAAACTTGAGCGTTTATCAAGGTAAGAGCTAGAGGAAGACTCTAGAACACTTCCACGGCAAATTCAGAAGTGGAAGGGAATGGCTTTTATCTCAACAGTTGCATGGGCTATGCGTAATGCCGCTGCCAGCAATACTCTTGACTTCAGTGACACGTGTGTTCTGTTGAACAGAGAGGTTACTTTCCTGTGTTAAAATGTTGATATCTACCTCTGCTTAGTACCACTGGTTGGTATCATCATTTTTCGGTAGTCTACTTTATTCATTGGCTAATGTGTATAATTTCTGACTACTGAAAAAGGCCACGTGATTAGGACAGGATCAGTCACCTCCATATGACCGATTATGACCACATGACCAATAGAGGGTCATAACTGTATTGGCCTAAGTCCCCTTCTCACAAGTACGTGGTGTGATTTCGTAAGATGGTTGGAGTTACATGGAGTTGGCACGCCTCGCACTCTCCTGGCTGTCGGATAGAAGGCACTTGCTAACGTCAGCTCTCTTTCCTGGACTAGCTGCCTAGCACATAGGCGGCATGCCTTGGATTAGCCGATAATAGGTTTTTCTTTGGAAATTGTACTGAAAACTGAATAAAGACCTGACCAAGCTTCGGCGATGGCACTGTGACCAAGAGGCTGCAAGGTGAGTTAAGGTGGAAGCTGCAGGGTATGAGGTATTGACTTCAAAGTTCATCTTCCTTGGCTTACTTCTCAAGTAACTTACATACAGGCTCGTGTGTTCCTTCGAAGCACAGAGCCTCTAGTGTCCTTTTTCTGCTTTGTGCCATCGGGAGATTAAAGGGCAGGGCTGCAGTCAGCAGAAGACTGGAGGAAAGCCGTCACACTGGGAGGCTGGAATTAGTGTTTAACTCTGTCCAAATCCTTGCTACCTTTTGTTCCAGAGGAAAATGGGACTCGGACTGCTTGATGGTTGATGGAATGGTTTCCCAGTTAGGAGACCAAGTGGAGAAGCTGTGGCGGAGAGATGCAGGAGGAACTGGGAAATACCCGCCTGCCAGTTTGCATGTGAGTGTCCTGTTCACTGAGAACAACAACAAACGGCCGCCCTCCCCGCCAAACCCCACCCAAAAGCCAATGATTTAGGGAAGACAGGCGTTTTTTCAGAACTTTTAATTTTTCATTTCAGGCACTGCTGGATCTCTATTTGCTAGAAAGCATTGAAGAAAACTGCAAACACGCAATTGTATCCTTTCTAGTTATTTTTATTACACCTTCAGGGGATGCACATAAATGTTCTTCAGTGTTGGTCGCCGACCTGTTTCATGACATTTTTTCATTTATGCTTCAAAGACGATGCAAGTGAAAACATTTAGTTTAGCGTTAAGTTGTAGACAGAAGCGCTGTTTTATTTCTTTGTACTGTGGATTTTTGATGACTTTTTTCTTAAACGTTTTGTTGCAAAAGTCTTCTCCGATAGGGAGAAAACAGTTTTAGTAATAAGGGTTGAAGATATAAAATGTCCTTAGTTTTTCTCCAAATTTAAACACCGTTTAAAATTTTCTAAAACACCCATGATGGGTTATAAAACAATTTCTGTTTCAGAGCAAAAGGATTTCTAAGAGTGGTTTACCAGTACCGGATTTTTGCTGAAATCACGGGTTTTCCAGCGCAGCTCACAGTGCTTGCTTTGGTTCCGTTGAAAGTGCAGGCACACGGAATAAGCAACAGGGAGAAGAGAAAAGTCATGGGGCAGAAACTTAATTTTTAAGCTGCTGAAATACACAGCCTTGCTTTTGCTGTTTGTTGCCTAACCCGCGAGGGGAGCCTAGAGAGCAAGGGGCTTAGAAACGCTTATAGCCCAGAGCTGTCTTGTTAGATGATGTCCCTAAAAACGGACGTCAGAAAGAGAAAATGACACTACCAATGAGTGACCTGCATACTGGTTTAAATCCAGTTTTAATCATTCGGAGCTGAGCTGTACTGTAAGGATGCCACAATTTACACTGTTTTATAGACGCTGGACATGAGGGAAAAACCCAACTGTGGAATTTATTTGCTGTAATAATTGAGCATTGGATGCTCCAATGTTTTGAATGTATTTTCTGCTTCCTACCACTTTTATATTCTTACTTCATTATGTTTTTCTAAAGGTAATGTGATAAAGTTTTGGTCTTACAAACTGATTAGCCTTAATGAGATACCTGATGTCAGACAATTTACTTGCTGCTGGATATCAAGCGTTCCTTTCCGAGTGAGACAGAAACTTCAATCGACTCCTTTGCAACTGCCTTTGGCATGCCTTGGGGACTTGTTAAGCTTGTTGAAGGTTTTTGGCTTCTAGATCACAATGATTACGAAGTAAGTATGGTAGAGTTGAGTTAGACATACATTGCAGTACAAAGCTATAATCTAGAAAATGATTTTAAAACCCGATCTCTAACTTGTACAGAATTCACTGGCCCTGCTCTTTCATCCCGCTACAATCAAAACCGCGTCGTGGCAGCACAAGAGAATTATTCAGTCCCTCCTGTGCCAAGGGGAGCGTGGGCAAGCCCTCAGATACATCCAGCTGATGAGGCCACCCACGGCAAGCAGCGGGGAAGTGCAGCTTCTCCTCACTGTGTTGCTCTCCAATAGGTAAAGAAATATACCCCACCATTTTGTCACGCAAATCTTGTGAAAATGGAGAACAAAGAATAGAAATCATCATCCCCTAAGTTTCCTTTAAACTTTGAGTACAAGACTCTTGGGGCATCTCTTTGGTTATGCTATTAACATCCCTTTACGTCTGAAAAATTAATTACAGGTGCATGGTGGAGGCTTGGGGTCTGTTGCACCAACATGCCGCTCAGGCAAACTTAGAAGACCTCTTAAAACACATGTACGGAATGTGCCGTGAGATGGGCCTGATGGAAGACTTGCTGAAGCTGCCTTTCACAGACACCGAACAAGTAAGTGGGAGCAAGGAAAAATGTTCATCGTCTCTTTGAAAAGAGAAAAGGCAGAGCCATAACAGATTTTTGGAATGATTTTTTTTTTCTCATAGGAGTGTTTGGAGAAGTTTTTAAGGACCAGTGCCGGTGTTCAGAATCAAGAATTCCTTTTAGTTCACCATCTGCAGCGTGCCAACTACATTGCAGCACTAGAGCTGAATCAATCCATGAATGTAAATCTTATGGTAAGCGTGAAAGTTCTGTTCTGTCAAGCGTGCACGTTTCTGCTGGGTGTTACTAACTGGTTTTGATAGTACTCAATAAAAATCCTGCTTTGTTTTTTTCATACCAGTCTTTGAAACACTCGGAACAAGTTTCTACACCTTTGGTTACAGCTGAAGCTAAATGTTGACCAATATACGTCACTACTCCAAAGCTACTCTATGAAGCTATAAATTAAATGTTACACACCACTGTTGACCCCACTGAGAACAGTTTGTTTGCATCTGAGGAATAAACATGTATCTTTCCCATCAGCCAATCTTACCATTCCGTTATTGAGATACGTATGTTATGCGTGGCTTAGATTACTGGAAGTTGTTTGTGTCACTCCTTCCTATGGGATGACGAGTAGGTTGTATGTCATCGCTTGTGTCTTGCACGCAACTGTATTTTTCTAGCTGAGAGCAGGCTAGGTGCCAATCCACAGGTTAAATTTCTGTGGGTTTTGTTTGTTTTTTTTTAATTTCTGCGAGTTACAGTGTGCTCTCCAATTCCGCAACTTTCATTTCACGGCTTTTATGACAAAAATTCTTGTCTAACCTCTATTTCTCAAAATAGCCAGATTACATTTTGTGTTACATGAACTTGTGTTCTGGATTTGTGACGCGTTTGCCGTTTTCTGGAATCATAGTTTTCCAGTGACTCAAACTTCTAAGGTGGTTTTGGAAGTCGTAGGTCCTGCATTTGAAAACTGTCATGTGGCCAGGTGGTGTGCGTAGGTCGCTTTTTCTTGCTTGTTTTAATCTTCACATCATGTTGTCCAGGGTAATTTCCAGTTGTCCCGTATATTCAGGGCACTGGCGTTTCAGGAAGAACAAGGGAAAGCCTGCTATGTAGTAAGTCGTTTGCAAATTGCAGGTGATATCAGAAAATTGCAGGTGATAACAGGTGTATCAGAAGAAGGTTCTGCAGAGTGCCAGCATTGTTTTAACTTCAAGTTGTAGGCTCTGTTGCTATTCCAGTCTTCCTTCCACTTTGCTACAAGTACCAGGTGAAATCGGTGTGTGCGGATGGGTAGAACTTGCCGCTGTTCTGTGCAGTGGAGGTGTTTTACCACACCCGTAGAGGAAATCTGCTCACTAATGCGAAATAGCCCGGAGAGGTCTGTGCAATGAACTTCTTGTAATTAGTTAAGCTTTTGCTTTGCGCTTTTCCTTCATCAGAACGACGGCGATCATCGCTTGACCGACAGAGCAGTTGCCAGAAATTCTCTATTAGCCCAATATGGCAAGATCCTTCCACGAATTGAAAGGCAGCTGGCCGTAGAGAGAGCCAAGCTTTACCATGTGCCTGCATTGGCCTCAAGAGAAGGTAACTTTTAGCGGGGGGAAATAGAGGGGAGAATTCCCTGTCACTTGGATGACACCAGGCTGAAATTTTTCCCCTCTTGCTTTACAGTCTCAAGACCAAAGCCATTAACTCCAGTAAGAAAACAAGCTAAAGCAGGAAATGTGCGTCAAAGACCAAATTTTCTGGCGAAAATATTGTCCAGAATTAAAGAATCCTGGGCAGGAATGAAGGAGAAAACCGGTTTCTCACAAGGTGGATTTTAAAGATGATGTCGTTTTTATAGCTGCTAAACGTGCTGTTTCTTCAGCAGGATGTTTCTAAAATTGAGGATGTTTCTAAAATGGGACCTGTTGAGATCCAAACAGGAGAGCAAGCAGTTGGGTTTCAACAGCACCCGCCAGTCCCTCACTAGAGACAGGAACAAGAAGAGACCTTAGATGCATTCACTTATTCAGCTCATCTCGGCTTTGGGATTCAGGACAACACTGTAGAGAAGACGGGGCTGGACTTGGGAATACGCAAATCCCTCATGGGAGTCAATGGAAAATTTGGGATGGGAAGAAGGCAGCAGGTCACAAAGCTTCCGCAGTCATTCCCGTAGCAGTGCAGTGAAGGTGTTTCTGCTTTCGTTATAGCTGGTGGGTACTGATTTAGATGTAAGCGCCTGGTTTTGGCTTGTGGGCCCTCACTGAATTTAGGACAAACTGCTTACTGCTTTCTTGTTCGTAGATTTGTAAGCATAAAAGGAAAGTTTACGCAGACTAGTATTTCTTGACTTTAGTTTTGAAGCATGGCGTGTTGCTAATAATATATCGCTTTAGCAAGTTTTGACGAGGCGGGAGGCAAGAAAATAAGCTGATTCTATGGAGACTGCTGTTGAGGGGCTGCTTCCTTCTGCCGTTGTTGGCTAGCACTGCAACTTAGAGGGCTGGGCAAAGGTCTTTACACGTGGATTCAATTATCCCGACCATCCGAGTCCCTGGAAATAAGTAACGGTTACTGCTTTTGTTCTCACCATAAAACCCCGAGTATCTTCACGTGGATCTAGAAGGAACGAATACTTGCTCAGCACAGGGAACGGGAAGAGACGAGGTGGAGCTATTTAGAATATACTGTGTTGTCTCAGGCAGTCCAAGCGATTCCTTGAAGTGCAGGGTTGAGCTGTCGGATGTGAGGGCTGGCTAGTTTGACAAAGTGTTGCCGACTGGAACTTTCAGCTTTTCTCTCATCGTTGCCTTTTACCCTGTTAGATGCAGAGTGGGTCGCCGTGTGGGCATTTGTCGTCAGTGCAGGAAGTACTGCAATGGGATGATTTCTGCCAGTTGTGGCTACAGCTCGCATTGTAAAACTGCTCACTTTGTCCAGGAGTGGCGGCAAATCGTAGTCAGGAACAGAAATACCAGAAACGGGGCACGCGATGGCGTACACTGAACACTCTCTTCTCCGTCCCTTAAACACAGAAGCTGTCATCGGTAGCAGAGAGTACACTGTATGTTTCTGACTTTACACCCAGCAGTGATCTGAAAGGAAAAGCGGCATTTCACTGTCCTCAGTTTCATCTGTGTGAGTGTGAAGTCAGTCTGTTTGGTAATGACTATTGCATTAACAGGCTTTTTTTTAACTGTAGGTGATGGAAGATAGTGCGCTTAAGTCACCAACCTCAGAAGCAGCACCGGCAACACCAGGATAAAGTGAAGGACATCCATCGGGCGATCGTCCATACAGCTAGGATTCTACAGAGTCATAGTTAGCATGTTGTTTGACTGTCAATAAACATTGTTGAATGTGATGCAGCTGAAGGAGACGGAGAGCTTTTTACACCTCAGAGTAATTTTCAGAGACAAGCGTTGTAATAAGGAATGCCCCCCAGCCCTCCTCCTCTCGCTTAGCTTTTGTAGCTGAGCAGACGGCAGAGGGTATGGAACATCCCTTTGGTCAGTTTGGGTCAGCTGTCCTGGCTACGTGCCCTCCCAGGATCTTGTCTTTTTTCCTCCTGAGTCCTTTCTCAGACCCAGCCTTCGCACCGCACCCCTAGCAGCTCCCTCTGCATCTCCGGGATGATCAGTTTTCCCTCCTCTACGAGCAAAGGAACCCAGAATATCTTCCAGGATGGAGAACTCGAACCCCACGTGGACTGATGGAGTAAGGTGGGCTGTAGTTAGTGATTTTTCCAGTTAAAGGCTTTACAGACCGTGATTACACTTGCAGTTTTATAGAGTTTGCTCAAACTGCTTACGTTGAGAACTGGAACTGCAAATCAGAATGGCAGACTTGAATTTGGTCTTAAACGGCTATGTTAGGCCTTCTGTAACGTCACCTGCCTGCCTGCAGGAACACTCGGAATTAGGAGAAGTTGAGATTTGAGGTTTGTGCGGTGATGTCATCCTGGGAGCTTCGTCCAGTTTTGTATAGACTGTATCTATTTCATTATTTCCCTTTTTATTTTATTATTAGGATTTCATGAAAGCAGTTTAGTTTCTCCTACGCTCGTAAATCTCTCTCTACCTCTCCTCCTCCTCTCCGTGTACGAGAGGTTGGGGGGGAGCATCTGTCGCCGGCCATTGGCCAATTCGGCCAAAACCACGACAGATTTATTGGCGCCCGACGTGGGGCATGAATGCAGCTCTGATAGATTGCCTGAATAGTTTGAATTCCAGCTTGTTCAGGGAGAAGAGAGAGTTCACAGCATGTCGGTCTTAGGTGAAATCTGGTATCGTGCCTTTAGAGAGCTTTGTATGAAGTTAATGGATGCAGTGGGGTTTAACCGGTCAAATATATTGCATGGCCTGTTTCTCGTTTGTGTTTGGACGCGGTGGTCTAAGCGTGCCACGTTGGCGTGGGTTTGCCTTCAGAGGTATAAAATAATTGCTTGGATAACGGTTCTGCCTGCCTATCTTGGGCATCTCGTGATGGAGGCTTTTCCTAATTACACTTTCGGGATGGATTCTTTTCCTAATTACGCTCTTGGTCGTACCTGGAGAAAGTTGACTTTGCCCTTCGGTGATGATGCCAAAGCGACAGTAACAGAATCGGGATGAGAAACCTTCGGGCCGTTTCGAGAGTGAACGTTACTTTCATTCGTACGTGATCCTGTTGTCGGTTTTCCCGAGTGTGTTGCAGGGCTGGTTTATTGTTAAATATCGGTGCAGGAGTGAGTATGATGTGACATGTGATGTTGCTGCTCAGACCCCGGGGCCAAAGCCAAAGACAGCAGAAACTCGGGCAGCCCTGCCACCGAAAGCTGCAGTAGGAATTCAGACAACCCCCCCACGGAAAGCTACAGCAGAAACTCAAACAACTCAGATGACTGCCCAAGCCGCAACACAGGCACAAACAACGCCACCAGCCCCGACACCAGCCCGAGCGGCATCGGCTGCCCCCCACCGGCCCCGGCATCGGCCAGGCCCACGGCGGCTGCGCCCCCCAGAGGCCCCGGCGAAAGCCACGCCTCCGCCCATGCAGGCCAAAGCCACGGCCTGGCCGTAGGGACACCGCCGCCAGCGGCATGGGCTGCCCCCACACGGGCCCCGGCAAACGCCACGGCTCCGGCCCGGAGGCGGTGGAGAAAATGACTAAGACAATAGCTGAGCAAAATGAGAAAAGTGCTAAACTTCTTCATGAAATGCTTGAAAAAGTGTCTGAGAAGGGGAAAGAATCCCACTCTTCCCCTGAACAGAGCCAGGTTGCAGTCATTAAGAAACAATGGTAGCGATTCAGCTTTTGGCCACCTCACTTGCTCTTCCTCACTTGGCGGTACAGTTCTGCTCTGACTTTGCGAGCCTGTCCAGCTTGCTGGTCTCCTGGGCACCGTTTTCCCCACTTCACGGTTCAGTTTTCTATTGGAACCAGAAGAGGGAGGGGCTAGGAAAGGCCAAGTGGATGCTACTCTTTGCAATGATGGCGTGCTCTCCTGTCATTCCACCTTACGAAACCACGCTCTTACGGTCTTTAGTTCCCCATAGAAGGCAGGAGTGGGTCAGACAACGAGTAAAGAGAACGTCTTGTTTCTGGCCGTGTTTTCCGGTTCCTTCTGGAAAACCGTCTGGGGAGAGTTGCCTCTTAAAATCAGGGCGTGGGGGCGCTCAAAAAGCTCACGCGAATACTGAGTGAGAATGCTTGGGACAGTCTGGTAAGGAACGAAAGCAAAAGGAAGCTTGTTTCTGTATGTTTTCTGCCTTGACCCTATCTTCAAAGAAGCCCATAAATAATTCTTTGGCATCGATTTTGTAATTCCAACATTGCAAAACGTTTTCCTCTACTGAATACTGTTGGTAATCAAAAAATCAATTTGATACTTCTCTTTCTTTTCAGGACCACAAGAAAAGGAGGCTCTTGGTCACCTCCACCAGTGGAAATAAAATTCGTCTCTCCTTTTGGAAGTGCACTGGATAAAGCCATGGATCGTATTGCAAGAATATGCCCAGTGTGCAAATATGTCTGAGGATAACCGAGCAGTTTAATCCCCCATCAGAACTTCCCCTCGTGGAACACTACTCTCAGGCTTGTTATTTCAATAAAATTGTTTGCTGCAATTTCATCAGTTCCCATGTAACCACTCGTAAATAGCTTTGTTGTTGATTTCTGGTGGGGAAAACAAGCTACGGGCAGAAACCAATCCATAGTGTCTCACGAGTCATTTACTTCTTATCCGTAGTCTTACTGGTACAGAACAGGTTTCTTTTTGGCGTTGGTGAACTTAATACTGCGAAGCTTAAAGCTTGATGCCGGTGTCTGCCAAGTAGCGAAGGGTTGTTACAAATCTGCTGAGCCGGGGCTTCGTCCTTCCTGGCGGCAGGAGCCCGGCCTGGTGCACCCCAGACCTGGGGGTGTCTCTGTCCCAGACCCTTGGATGCGGCTGCTGCTTTCCCGTTTGCAGGTCAGGCCAGTAGCAAGGCTGAGGGTGCACCACACACATGCACGACAGCAACGCGGCTGGCTACGCAGGCTGCCAGAGACGGGGCCGTGCCTTTACCACCTGCCATCTTGCACTGGGGCAGCTCACAGAAAGCCGCCTCTCTGGCTTGTTGCAGTTGAAGCTCACGAGTGACACCAGAGGCATGCTGTCACTCTGCAGGTTCCCCCACGCAGCCACATTTGCAGAGCCCCAGAGGATCAGCAGAGCCTTGAGCCCAGCTGTCGTCTGTGCCCCAACTCTGGGCTCCGTCTCTGACCTCTGGCTGAGACACCGCATCTTTCCAGAGATGGCTTTTCCTCCTGCTCACTGGCTAGCCCACCCTGAGGTCTGCTAGCGGTTTCCTCGTGCACATTTGGCTAGGGGAAAATACAACAAAAATACAATAAAATGGTGTACTGAAACGTATGTTACGATGGAGTTTAGAAAGTCTTCTCTGATAAGAGAAAACAGTTTTAGTAGGAAATGTTGAAAATATCAAATCCCTTAGTTTCTCTCAGAGTTTAAACACCGTTTTAAATTTTTTAAAACCCTCCTATCTGTAGCAAATGGCTTCTTACTAGAATGATGTGGTGAAATATCCTGTTTCAGAGCAAAAGGATTTCTAAGAGTGGTTTACCAGTACCGGATTTTTGCTGAAATCACGGGTTTTCCAGCGCAGCTCACGGTGCTTGCTTTGGTTCTGTTGAAAGTGCTGGCACACGGAATAAGCAACAGGGAGAAGAGAAAAGTCATGGGGCAGAAACTTAATTTTTAAGCTGCTGAAATACAGAGCCTAGCTTTTGCTGTTTGTTGCCTGTCTCTTTTACCTTCTAATTACTTCTTGTCTTTACAGAACACTTTCAACGTGCTGGAAATCTATAATGACCAGGTAATGAGGTCGCTTTGCTTCCGTATTAACAAATCTTAGTTTTCTGTGTACGTTGATTTCTTTTTTGCTCATTGTAATTTGAAAATCATCCTTTATGCTCTCTTAACGTGACCCTTCTGGGCATGTTGGCTGAAGTGTGTGGGTGCTGCCTGGACCTAAGAGCATCGTTTTGCTGCTTGAGCCACCCGGCTGCTCTGCCGTAACACTGGCCAAGCTGTTTCATCTCTTGTAGTACATTCCTTCTTTCTCTTTTCTGGGTTGTCCTCCTTTTTTGAAGAAAAAAGGGGGTTTAGAAGGAAGATCCGAGGGCTGGAGCACCTCTCCTATGAGGACAGGCTGAGAGAGTTGGGGTTCTTCAGCCTGCAGAAGAGAAGGCTCTGGGGAGATCTTATAGCAGCCTTCCAGTACCTAAAGGGGGCCTACAGGAAGGATGGGGAGGGACTCTTTATCAGGGAGTGTAGCGATAGGATGAGGGGTAACGGTTTACAGCTGAAGGAGGGTAGATTTAGATTAGATATCAGGCAGAAATTCTTTACTGTCAGGGTGGTGAGGCACTGGAACAGGTTGCCCAGGGAAGCTGTGGATGCCCCTTCCCTGGAAGTGTTCAAGGCCAGGCTGGATGGGGCTTTGAGCGGCCTGGCCTAGTGGGAGGTGTCCCTGCCCAGGGCAGGGGGGTTGGAACTACATGATCTTTAAGGTCCCTTCCAACCCAAACCATTCTGTGATTCTAAAAGATTCGTACCACTATTAATGCATCACTCAAATGGAGACCATTTCTGTTTTCAGAACAGAAACGTGGCTGACACAAAATTGATCTCTCGCTTTCTACGTTAGAGATTGAAACCCCACTTCTTTTGCAAGAGTTCTCTGCATATTTGGAAAAATTTAACTAAATAGAGATAAATGCAGCTATAAAACTATAAGCACCTGTTTTATATAAACGCCGTGTTCTTTACATAAAGCGAGGCAGTATTATAAAACAAGTAGTTTTGTTTCCTGGAATCTGAGATTACTGTTGGTCCTGTGCACCAGATGTTGCATTCCTAAATAAGATGAAACCCCCACAGGGTCCTCTTTGTCTCGGGTGAATTAACTGTATACTCCAGCACCTTTGAAGAGGTATTTTTTCTTAAAGCAAGTACTATCAAATGAAAGATGGAAGAATACAAATAGAAAACGTGCACATGTGAAAATGTTGACTGTAAATGCTGACAGTCTTCAAACAGCTTACCTGAGTTTCTTCAAATGCTAACTTTCTTACTGTTCTGAACAAATTTAAGGACAGATTCTTCAACTGTTACTTGTACCAATACCATCGACGTGGTTTTGAGGGTTTTTTTTTACGTTGGCGCTAGCGTAAGGCAGAGTTACCAGGATTTGAGCACCTTCAGTATTCACTTTGACAAAAACCACCTCTGTCTTCTCATCTGTCTGTCTCTCTTTCTCCTAAATTGCTAACCTGCTAAAAAGAGTTAGTTTATAGCCAGATTGCTAAGACACTAGGATTCTTCTTTTATGTTTAAGGACTTTATGGTCATCTTTTCCATGTTAATCCCTATCTCATTTTTGGTAGGGTTTAAAACTAATTTTAAAAACCTCCTTCAAAATCCAATGGCAGGTAATACGTTTGATACGCTCACAGACTGCAGCCGAGACTCCAGCAGACCTCTGTTACGAAGGAACTCTGTCAACCTGACGATACGCTGAAAGGCACACTTTCATAGTTTTTCCCGCTCTGGTCTCGGTGCCAATTGCGGTCAGGTGCTGGGCAAAATGAGAAGAGATACCAGCTCAAAGTGACTGACAGCTGAGGAGGAAGGAAAGGGTGAATGTGCCAATAAGGGAGGGCAGCATATTAAGAGCTTATTCTGTATTCTTATTAACGCACGGCGTATATTTTGACAGCTAAGTTATGTGACGGAGGTAGCTCTTTTTCCTGAGAATTCTGGGTCTCTCTCGTGTGCGTGGCTTAATTCAGCTTCTTTCCTTCCCTTTCTCTCCCAGCAATGCAGCACAGAGTTGAAACGTAGAGCGTACAGATGACCCCTGCTGCCAGGCGTTGGTTGTCTCTGCTTCCCGATGCCGGATCCCAGCGACAGTGCCACACAGAGCTATTCCTTCCTGCCCAGGAGCAGTTTGCTTCCCGGCCACTTCCCCAGTCCCTCGTCTCCTTCTGCAAGAGAAGGTTCCCTCTCTCCTCCTGGCCTTTCTGGGGCTCAGAACTGAAAACGGCCCTCTTTGCAGTCCTTCCAGACAGGCTTTCGCTGGGACTCCAGCACTAATTATTCCTTCTTATTCCAGCTCCCCTGAAAAGAGCTCAGGCACTTAGATGTCTGCTGTCCCAACGCGGTTCATGGCTCAGTGACCGCGTGGCTGCAGCTGCCTGGCTACGAGGAGATATCAGGAGCAGAATCACGGAATCACGGAATCTTCAGAGTTGGAAGGGACCTCTAGAGATCATCTAGTCCAACTCCCCTGCTAGAGCAGGATTGCCTAAACCACATCCCTCAGGGCTGCATCCAGGCGGGTCTTGAAAATCTCCAGAGAAGGGGACTCCACAACCTCCCTGGGCAGCCTGTTCCAGTGCTCTGTCACCCTCACTGTAAAGAAGTTTTTCCGTGTATTTGAACGGAACTTCCTATGTTCTAGCTTGTGCCCATTGCCCCTTGTCCTGTCGCTGGGAACCATTGAAAAGAGCCTGGCTCCGTCCTCCTTAAACCCACCCTTTAGATACTTGTAAACATTAATCAGGTCCCCCCTCAACCTTCTCTTCTCCAGGCTAAAGAGTCCCAGCTCTTTCAGCCTTTCCTCATAAGGGAGGTGCTCCAGTCCCATAATCATCTTGGTTGCCCTACGCTGGACTCGCTCCAGTAGTTCCCTGTCCCTCTTGAACTGGGGAGCCCAAAACTGGACACAGTACTCCAGTTGTGGCCAGAAGATTTAACGTTTCCCGCACCAGTTCAGTCCTGCAAAGAGCTGAATTGCTTTCACGTGCCGATGAACGCAGACCCCTTGTTGTGTCTGAATTAGGACTCCATCTGACCCGGAGATGAGGCCCATGTGAACCAAGACCCCCAGAAGCCTTGTCTGGGGTGGGCGCTCCCTGACAGCGGCTGCTCTCCCCTTACTGCCTGCTGGCCAGCTCGTGCTCTGCTCTATTAAGGCATCTTAGCAGCACTGCTGCATTTCTGCCTGGCGATACAGGAGTAGTACTTAATATCTGTGACTTGGGATTTTTTTTCAAAGGTGTTCTGTTGGGTTTTTTTCTCCACAGACACATTGTTTTTAAAAACTTGAGAAGAAAAGAAGACAGCTCTGCCTTTGAGAAATGGTCCCTGTCCTCATCCGCAGCACTGGCGTGGGCACATCCAGTTGCTCAGAGTCAGTTCCCTTATCAAGTGCTGATCAAGACAAAAGCCCAAACCCAGTGTAAGTAAGGCTATTGCAGGCAGGAGGGAGAAGAGTTTCTGCTGGCTGGGAATGAGTGGCGGATCCGGAGCACACAGGCCACGTGGGAGTCCCGTCCGGAGGAAGCCTGGAAGGAGTGGGAGCACCAGTACATTGCTGTGGCTCAGGCGAGTTTCCCAGTAACGGGCATTGCGGCCAGATCCATTAACCTCTGGTCTTCTGAGTCTGATGTTTTCCCCTTTTTGTCATCTTTAAGATTTGTTACTCACGCCCCTCTCTGCCCTTCCTTAATAAACCGTGACTCCAGGTCTGGAACTTCTGCCAATAGAAAGGAAGCGTGGCATCAGTCTTTCAGATCTAATAATTGCTTCCTGATCATGTTTGATAAAATGATGGGGGTTTGATAAAAATTAGGGACTTAATTCTGTCGGGAATGCTGAGCCCTGTGTGGGGTGTATGGCTAACCGGGGTCGTTCAGGTGCTCCCTCTGGATGGTTGTATCGGTCTTGGCTGGCAGCTGGCAGAGGCGTTTGGGCACACAGTACCGTACCCTGTTCTGCTGAGGACAGCTTCTTGTTCACCTGCTGCATCAACTGGTTTTCCTGCATTGACCTGCCTGGGGTTTGCTTTGTTAAGACAGTGAAACGAACATAATCAGGCTTCTGTTAATTTTGTGCCTTCTCCCTAGGAAGCTGTCGGATACAGTTTTAGAGAACTAATGGTGACAAGGCTTTGCTGGTGTGGTATTGCTTGACTTGTGTGGTGGAGAGAAGCCTTAAATTGGCAGGAGAGAGTCACCAACAAGCCGGGCCTGTTGCACGTGTTGCAAATGCATTTGCAGTTGGGCTTGTCAGGTTGCTCTTTGTCAAAGTATGTTTCAGAATGAGATACGCAAAAGCCGCCTGGACACGGTCCTGGGCAGCCTGCTGTAGGTGACCCTGCCTGAGCAGGGGGGCTGGACCAGAGGACCTCCAGTGATTCTGGAAGGCCTTTCTCTTCATTGTGATGCTGGGATTCTGGAATTCGTGCTGGGATTCTGGAATTCGTGCTGGGAGAGGCGAGCGGTGTGGTGTGCTGGGAGTGCCTTGCTCACCACTGTCTCCCTGTGCTGGGAAGGCTGCGTGTATGTTCTGTCCTGAGACACTCAGCGCCTACGTCTGTCTGTCCAGGTGCACCGAGCAAGGTAAAAAAGAGCGTAAGGTCAGAAGTGCCTTTGGGAACTGCTGCGAGCTTCGCCACGGTAGACGGGGACTGCAACTCTTGAACGGAAGTATAGTCGTGTTGGGGAATAACCGCAGGAGGTAGCTGGGTAAAGTGGCTCCAGCGTCAAGTTCTGATCTGTGTTGGTTTTGTTTGTTTTTTCATGGAGAGGGATGTCAAATCTGTGGTCTGCATCAGACACAGGGTCTTCGCTGTTGGGGGCTGTTGGGGTAGAGAGCTGAAATTCTTTCCTCGTCTCACCTTCTGCTGTAGCTTTGTGCTTGTGGAGCATCTGCACAAACTCTGCAAGACAATCTGTAGGCTGCACTTGAGTGAAATAAGGCCGATTGTAGGATTCTGGTACAGACCGTCTCTGTCACGCTGGTGGCTTTTTAGACTACAGCTTAGGGCTTGGATGAAATGTAGGGTTTTTGCCTAAACCGCCGGGAGCGGGGAGGCTTTCTGCCTAAGCGGGAAAGACCTGACCCGGTGGTACTCCCTAAATCACCTGCTCACTCACTCGCTAAATCCTCTTTCTGCAGGAGTAAAATCCGGCAAAGTGCAAATTCACTGAACCTGACGACTACGAGAGTGCAGAAAGTGACTTTTCCATCTGCTGCTCCTCCAGTGCTTGTGAGTTGCTTCCTGTTTCTCTGGGGAAAATGTCATGGAACCAGTCATTAACAACAATTCAAAAATTGGTATAACTTTTATAAACCCTTTTATAACCCTTCCCTGAAATCACTTTAGCTTCCACCTCTGGCGGAAGGAAAGAACGACGCCTGTCAGCTGCAGCCTTTCCCAGAGAGCTAGGGAGTCTCTCCGTGCAAGAGGGAGTTAAAAGTTGCCTTAAAAGATGCCTGACTGTGTCCTGGGTGGTGTCCTTTCTAAAAGTAAAGGGGTTTTTAGCCCTCCCTGCAAACGGAGTGTGTCGTTTCACCCGGGTATGAGCTAGCAGCCCGGGCTGACTGCCACAAAAAGGAGATGGACAAATTCCCTCTCCTTCTTCCCGATGCGTGGTCCTGCCTCCTTCCTTGTGCCACCTCTTATGCTTGCTGGTTGTCTCTGCAAGGCAGTTGAGCTCTCGAAGCTGGTGGAACACCACCTGCTTTTCTGGGTGAGTTTCCTGCCTGCTCAGGGAGTGAACTTGGCTCCTAAAGTGCTCTAAGGCACTGTTAAGGCAGTGCGAGGTGAGCCACAGGAGTACGGTAGTAGAACAAAGGAGCAGATGGAGAGATGGGAGGCGGCGGCAAGTCCTCTCTTTTGGTGGCCAGGAAGTCAGCATGTTTTGTGAAACCATCTCTTCAGCTGCGGCTGGCCATATTTTTAGCTTTTTCGTCAGTAAGCCCATTGCATTGTTGGCCCTTGAAACGGATTTTCGGGTACTACCGTCAGTCAAAACTGACGTCCCTGAACCCTGACTTGGCTGAATGCGATTCTGCTTGAACATGTAATTTCTGCATGTTTATTTTTCTTGGAGCTTTTTAATGCAAAAATCTATCCTCAGCCTGTGACTCGTGGTACGCTCCTTTCTTTGGAAATAGTTTGGAAGTCATAAGTACCTAAGGTGAAGAACAATGGTAATTTTGGCTGCTAGAAGACAACTGACAATAAGTAACAAAGGGTAAAGTACGAAATCAAGGGAAAGGACAAATGGAAAGTTGTACCTGTTACTGAGAAGCTTTTTAAAATCTGATTTTTCTCAGCTCCCATCTTCCTAACCTGTGTGAGTAGACTTGAACTCAGTGTATTGGGCTTTTTCCTGTTATTTCTCTGTTGATACGTCTGGGTCACTTTTTGTTGGTGATCTCACAGGCATCAGAAAAGCAAAGGATTCTCCTTTTGCTCTGCTGGGAGAGCAAAAAGTCTCCCGAGTGCCATTATTTGCAAGGAAAAGAGCTAGAGGTGATGTCTAGGGCATTTTTCACTGCATAATGATGAAACTTCTGTCACTCTCAAGAATATTTCTGGCTGGCGTGAGTCTAGTTGTGCAATTTTTTCCTGTATTTACAGTGAAGAATGCAAGACCTAACAGCTGAGGTAACGAGCAGTCTGCTGCAGTTTCCAGAGGTGACTCTTCAGGCACTTGGGGAAGATGAGGGAACCCTCGGCTCTGTGCTGTGCGGGAGGTTTTCTGGAGGTGAGCATTTTCCTTTAAATTTGGTCTCGGTATAAAGCTGTTCTTGCCTGGAGGCTACCTGAAGCCTCAGGTCATCGTATCAGCTGTGTCAGGTTGGTGCTGTTAAGGGGCATCCTGTTTAGAGAGAGAGAACAAAAAGGGTGCTTCAGCGATGACAAATGCTAATATTAAAACGTGAGTGTAGTTAAACTTTGAAGTGGACTTTCCAGGTGATGTGACAGTAGAGCTGGGTGCCTATCTGGAGGTCTAGGCTTCTGTTAAGACCAGGTAGAATCTATCTACCTGAGTGTAAATGCAGGAATTGAGCTCATACTTCCTTTGGGCTGGCAGTAGTTCAGTGAAACAAAATGCCTTCAATTCTTCCTCTACGCTCCAAGACTTGTATTCCCATATGCGTTTAGATCATTTCTAGCAAAACCAAGGCGAATATGGTATAAAGGCTGTCGATCAGGACCTTGTAATCTTTATCCCAAACAACCCAGATTCTTCGGTGCGGGAATGACAAGTACAAATGCAAAATAACAAGGTGGTTAATTTTAGGAGGGATTGCTTGGGGATTTCAACGGGTGATTTTGAATCATTGACTAGAATGAGGTAGGTCGGTCTTCCTCTGCTAGGTACGTTTATTGCAGGAAAGGGGCAGGCACTGTGATTTTTTTTCAGCTGTTTTCAGTCTTCCGTTGGACATTTGCTTCCGTCCTCTTTCTTTTCTCTCACAGGGAGAAACGGCCTGGCGTGGTTGGCACGTGGTCCTCACCTTGAGGTGGTGAACTCTGTGACAGGAGAGCGGCTCTCTGCGTACCGTTTCAGTGGAGTCAATGAACAGCCTCCCACTGTTCGTGTGGTGAAGGAGTTTTCCTGGGAGAAGAGAACTGGACTGCTGGTTGGGTTGGAAGACGCAGAGGGAAGTGTTCTCTGTCTGTACGACCTTGGACTCTCAAGAGTGGTTAAAGCGGTTGTTCTTCCCGGGAGGGTAGGTACTTTTTCATTGGAGAAACGAAGCTTTGATGTTGTTAGGTGCTGCGTAGGCCTGTTTTAGGACAAGCTTTGGAGCGTCTCTTTGTAGGAGGTATTTTTTCTATTGTGCGTTAACATCCTGTCACTTGAGAGTATCCAGTCAAGACGGCGTTGCTGTAAAATCTTGGGCTTAATGTGCCATTATTGTTTGAGTTTACTGAGAGTAAAACAAGTTTTCTGGTTTTATTGTAGAGCACAAAGTTACCTGATTCTCTCCTTCGACACATTGCCTTGAATCTCAGCCTAGCAAGCAGGCTGAGGAGAACACATTTTTCTGTTGACTTAGGAGAGGAAAAAAGAGCCTCTAGTGAGTTATCTGACAGATTGTTGGGAGGTCACCTTTCAGCCTGCAGTCCTTGAATCTCTGCTCTCTGACTAGTGTGTTTGTGTAGATGGGACACACTGGTGTAATGTTGCTGATGTTTTCTGTCTTCTGTAACCCAGAAACTCAAATGATGTGTGTCCCCTAGCCTCATTATCTTAATGTAAACAAGAATCGGTGGAAGTCAATAGAACATGAAGATTCATTTTTATCATCTTAGAATCTGCAACAACTAACTAACTAACTTCTTAGCCAGCTTTCCATCAGGTGCTTTGGTTTGACTTGCTAGAATACAGGTGGAGTTTTGTTTGTTTGTAATGCTACAGTGTGATGACTAGTAGTAAGCATTCGTATTGGGGTCACTGAGAGAGAGAAATACGTGCAGCTTTAGCGCAGGAGTCTTCGTGTGCTCGTGTCTCTGCTCTAGCAGTCAGTGTTGTCCTGGGATGTGCTGCAACGTGTGCTGAAAGGTCTGTCTTCGCCTTGTGAGACAGTTGCGTGCAGACTGCTGGGCACGTGAAAGAGCAGCGTGCGCTTCCTCCTTTAGGTGGAGTCACCTTTTTATCTGAGAAGCTGCTGCTTTAGGCTGGCTTTTAACATTTTTCTCAACATTCGTGAAAGCGCTGGTGTGCATTTAAAGCTTCTTTTCCTTTATGTGGTTGTTACTTTTCTTCTAAATGCGGCCTAGTGTGAATTTTACTAAGCTGGTCTCTCCCTTCAACGCTTTCTAAATACGTTTCACTCCCATGGAAATGGTGTGTCTCCCATGCAACTTGGCCGCTGCCTCGTCTGACTCTCGAGCCCTGATTTATCCTAACGCCCGTTTGTCAAAGAAGGCATAGACTGTATCGCGGTGCTGGTGGGCTGTGAGCGGTGGGAGACCTCGATGTAGTTGTGTTTGTCTGTCTTAAGCCCCTTGAATACGATAAAGTTTCTTGCGTATAACTGATTTTCTGTGTTTTCCTCCAGTTAATTACTGCGAAGTAGGAAATGGAAATTGCTAAGCTGTACTAATAGAATGCCCCATGTAAGTTGAAGTTAAGTCACTTACCCGCAGGAAATCTAGTAAATGGAAGGCAGTAACAGGTTTTTGTACGGGGCTTTTTTGTCTTTGTCTCTTTTCTTGATCTAATTGCAAACAATGCTTTGATGCTCCTGTATTTACTTTTGCTATTGAGCTTGTCAAAGAGCTCAAATAGTAACTTGTAGTTTTCCTGTAGGTAACCGCTATAGAACCCATAGCGAATCACGGAGGACCCAGCGTGAGCACTCAGCACCTCCATCAGAGTCTGCGATGGCTCTTTGGGGTGGCAGCAGTGGCTACAGATGCTGGCCATCTCCTTCTGGTTGACCTTAGTTTGGATGATTGCTCCTGCACTCAGAATGATATCGAAGCATTGGGTGAGCCTGCAGTTTTTCCACATGAATTTAAACGCAAGAAAACTTCTGTCTTCTAACGAAACAGTATGCATCCCACTTTGAAGACCCTTGTGTCAGACATTTCTGACGACTGGTTACAGGTGGCAGTTTGACATCGTATAGTCCTGACCTGATTAAACCTGGGAGTGTCTGACTGCTCCTCCCAGTGTTGTAAATGCCCCCTCCCACCAAGATCCCTGTGCCACTATGATTCTTGCCAGAGAGGTGTAGGAATTTTGCCACGTGAGCCCGTGCGGCCGCCTGGTAGGAAGTTGTGTTGGAGGAGCCCTGTTTCCCGGGAATGCTCTTCTGCTTGTGTTAATTGACTTGGGGCAAATTTTGGGCTTGTTTTTTAAAATAAACCCGACTTACCAACACCCATGCATTTGGATGAATGAAATCTCGAATAGGTGTACTCAGATTGCATACACCGTTTTGGCTATTACAACAGCAGCTTCAGAAATTGGTGCCACTTCAAACACGAGGTGCCACTTCAAATTTCATCACGAGGCCCAAACTCCTGCTTTTCAGAGTCCAGGAAGAATTTGGTTACGTTATTAAGGTTACGTTTTTACCTAGCTTTCAAACGTGAGTGAGAATACTTGTCTTATCCGAGAGTTCTTATGTTCTTTGAAGACATACATAATGGAAATGGCAAAAAAAAGTGTTGCATAAATGGCTATTTTGCCTGGCACGGTAGCATTAGATGATAGGGGTTGTCACGTCAGTGCCTAAAATGCAGCCTAAATGGCATAACGTATTCATTTATTGCTTGGTTTTGTGTGTGTAGATCTAGAAGTTGTCACTAAAAATCCTGCTGAAGTTGCACAAAGAAGAGAAACTGTGACCAGCGAATGGAGGTGTCTCTGTTTTCAACTACAAAATGCTTCCGGAACAGCAGTATCAGCCCTGTGCTACATAAGCAGAAGCAACCAGCTCGTTGTGGGTTTCTCGGATGGCTACCTGTCGCTCTGGAATATGAAAACTTTGAAGAGAGAGTAAGTAGGCCTTTACACCTGGCCATGCCTGGAGGTGTGGGGCTCTCGATTTGTTGCTTAAGGAAGTATGTGGATGTAAAGAGAACTTTTTCAGGGACTGACATGAGTATGAGTATAATCTTGGCACGTTCAGAAATCCTCTTCTGACATAACTTTTCAGTCATACCTGGATCAAGTGGTCCGCCTTCTCCCCAGTGGACTAGGATTGTTTTCCTTATTGTGCCTGTGGATTGAGGAACTGTGGAAAGCATGCTTCCTGGGGTTTTCAGAACCGGTTACTGCAACTGGGGCATCCATTGAAAGGCTGAAGTATGTCAGTGATGTGATTTTGGTGCCGATATTCTCTAAAGTGTCCAGGGTGAAACTAGTGAGACATGAAAACTCAATAGCTGACCTGTGCCTGAAAAATGTATTCTTTCCTGCATGTCAGCTTTGGCCGAAAGAGCAATCTCACCTGAAATATTTGGCTAACTTCTGGTCGGGATTCACTTCAGCAGATCTGCACTGACTCCCCAGAAGCTGTTGGATGCATAAATAGACAGTGGAGGAATAATTAGGTGGCAAGAGTAGAGTGTGGAGGTACAAATAAGGTTCAGAAGTCAGGAAGAACAATGCTTGACGTAGTCCAAGAAACGAGAAACTACCTGTGTTTGGGCCACTAGGCTCACCTTTTGTTTTCTTTTTCGTTTTGCTTTTTTTTTCCCCTAAACCTGTAGGCACCACTCTCAGCTTGAAGGAGGGAGGATTCCTGTCTATGCTGTCACTTTTCAAGAGCCCGAGAATGATCCTCGCAATTGTTGCTACTTGTGGGCTGTTCAGTCTACGCAGGAAAGGTGAATAAAAACTTTAACTATCAGCCACTGAATTAATTCTTTTTTTTTTTAAGGATATTTGTTCCCATACAGTTGAACATGTGTATTTGTTGTGTGTCTGCGATTCTTTCCGGTACGGAAGGTGTTAAACTTAGAATGCAATTTTTACAGGATTTACCAGACGTGAAGAGGGACCTACTAGTTCCTGCCTTCTGTCAGAAGGCAAAGCAACAGTGGCCATATTCTTCTGCTCGCATTCTCAAATGGTTTGCTTTTGTTCCTCGATGACCGCTTCATCATTTGTTTGATAGTCACACCGTGGTATTAAAATACCACTAGGAGCAGTTGAGGCTGCAGATCTAGAACACCAGATGTGCCCACACAACAGCCTGCCGCCCCTAAAGGCGGCGGTGACAGTATTGCCGATGGCCTTGTGCCAGCGTCAGCAGTCTGTGGAGCCTTGGTGAGCCAGTGCAGCTCCCCTGGCAGCAAACGATTCAGCAGAAAAGCCAATGGGTTCCTGCTGTTCTGCTGAATCAAATCGGACTTGGAAGGGTGCAGAGTGTGCAAGAGGGGGAGGGGAACTTTGGTGGTAAGGGAAGGGCAGAGAGATCTCTCTTTCTGCATCAGCAAGCGATTCCATCAGCTCAGCTGTTGGTAGAGTGGCAGTCTTTTAAAATTTGACTTCAAAGCAGTTTTGATGGAGAACTCTTCATTGTGAAGAACTATTTCCAACAATTCTTAGTCCATACAACATATTACAGCTTTCCAATTGTACGGTTGGCTTTTGCCCCTGAAGTTGTTAGTGTCAAAACGCCCTCCTTCATGTTTCAGTGGCTAAATGTGGCCGATGATCATGTTTTGGGAAGAGGCGGTGTTCTTTTCAGCAGGAGCATGCTATTAAGAAAACGTCTAGGTCTACTAACACGACAATGAGGACTATAAAGCAGCTTTGTAACCAAATTTCATAATTTATCCCTTTTTCAGTGAAGGTGATGTGGTGAGTTTACACCTGCTGCAGTTAGCGTTTGGTGACAGAAAACGCGTGGCCTCAGGACAAGTCATGTATGAGGTAAGAGGTGCATGCGTGGGAAAAGCAGACAATAGTAATTTTCTCTAAGGGAGTATCAGTTGAGTTACAGGGGTGAGATTTACCATCAAACTTCAGAGCTGGCTGAAAAAATAATAATGTTTTGCTGAGTCTTCTTGGGCACGGCCTTTGTCCATACCTTTTGGAAAGAAGGCATACCATTTTATACTGCAGTGTCGTGTGTTCCAGCTAGATTCATCTGCAAAGAGCCCGTATAAATGAAATTCCTGAAGAGGACGCGGCTTTTGCAAATAAAATTATTCTGAAATACCAAACGAATGGCATGTAGGAAGAGAAGATTGGGCCTTGAATCGCTTGGTTTAACCAAGCTTCGGACTTGAATAAGCTTCTGTCTCTCTCCCTTTCTTAAAATACAGTCATACTCTATTCTTTGCTGATCTTCAGTTTTATATTCTTGGTTTCCCTTAGAGCTTTGTCAGCCGGACTTCTGACATGAAATGCACCTACAGTGTCTCTTCAGTGTTGATCCTGACACTTAGTAGCTGTAAAGATAACTTGTTCTTCTTTTTGGCTGGGTGACCTATTCAATCTACTCTTAAAGCCAGGAAAATATGTAATTTGGTCAGAAGAGTGTACCTAAATGTTAGATCTGGCTCCAAGAGGATGCGTTTAAAATACAGATGTGAGGTATCCTTGTATCTCAGATAGCTAACAGAGACAAGGCGCATCTGTTAGATGTGTAATTCCATTCAGTTGTACGCCTGGAAGTCTTCCAAAATCTTTTTGAGGGGACAGTAATCTTAGTTCAGAGCAAGTCTTTCCTCCTGATTTGGTACTTTCTCTTGCATGTTCTCAATAGCTATGGAACGAAACAGGGGTGACTCTTGTATCGTGGTACTCTGGTTTTTGTAGGGACTGTGCCTTTTGATTTTTTTGGATTAATTTAGATTTTGAGTGTTTTGCTTATGTGTAGGAAAGGTGCTTCCTCATTTGCCACTGTTGCTTTTGCATAGAGAGAGGTTAGGTGTTTGGAAAAGGTGGTGTTTCTTTAAAATGCATTATCTATCACGGTGACCAAGTAGAAGGATCTTCCAGTGATTCATCGCGTGCTGGATGCTATCTCTTTATCTTTGTTGATGTGCGGGACCTGTGCTCCACAGCGGATACTTTTAGTCTCAGAACACTTCCTTGTAGTCACAGATTGGTTAGTACTACATGACTGTCTGCCTGCATGGCTGTCTGAGTCAAGTTTCTTGTCCATCTTCAGGGGTAGAAAATTTAAGTGTCTCCCGTTTGCTAGGCCAAGTTTGAGTAAAGAAGGAGGAATCTACTGTTGATCCTTGTTCATTGGATAGAGTTCATAGGAGCTCAAAAGACTTTTTCAATACAGCAGTGCTTTTTGTTCCGGGAATTAGGTTTGAGGCTATGAAGCAGTGCCTCTTTGACTGTGTGTCATGGTAAAAGTCACAAATAGGACTTATGGAACATGTGGTACTGTGTTTTTCTATACGCGTGTCAAACTCTTGTCTCCATTGCCTTCAAGGCTGGTTTAAGTCTGCTTAAGTAATTAAACAGAAAGGTATGTTTAAGTAATGCTTCCAAAGACCTTTTTTGTACTGTCGCAGCAGTTGCTAAATCTGGTGCATCAAATCACGATCGTAGAGCGCATCTTTACCCTCGTTCTGCACAATGCTTGCGGATGGGCAGAGTATACACTCTCTACTTTGATATCAGAGTTTGACCAGTGCATCTCGTTTGAAAACTTGTTTTTGTGTTTTGCTAGTCAATGGAGTCATTACTTAACATCTCCCATACAATGGAGTTCCTTAGAATGACTTTGCCCGGCGTGGAAAGTTTAAAATGCACTGCTTTGCTTCAGAAGCATTTTCTTTTTAGTTATGAAAGACTTTTTTTAATTATTTAATTTTTCTTTTTAGACAACCTTCATATTTATTTGTAACACTTCCTGGAATCATTAAGAGAAAGCTCGCCTCTTCTCAGATTAGGTGAATTAGATGTATCCTATGAGATCATACGGGAATGTGTGGTTTCATGCCAGTTCGTTTCAGAGCTCTGCAAGTTTAGGAAACTTGGGTAGAATGTGGCGTTATCAGTTTATGGGTTGTGTGGGTTGGGTTTCTTTTTCCCTCTTTTTTTTTTTTTTTTTAATTATAGAGCTGCTATTTGTCCCCAGTACACCCATTCATGTGTTGTATGGTAGACAGTTTGAATGAATGCTGTATTTGGAAAGACGGTATTTCACTTCACGCTTACTTAAAAAATGGCGCTATCAGAGGTTCACCACAATCGTGCCGGGGTTTCTGTGTATCTCAAAATTAGTTTGTTTACTGTGTAGTAATTCGTGATGCTAAAAGCCTTGGCCACGTGCACCCCGTGTCCTTTCTGGTTTTCCCTTTTGCTGTTGGCTGTGCTTGGTGAAGGAGCTGAGGGATATTTCACCCGTTAGTCTCTGACAAGATGAGAGGAGGAGCTGTCATAGCTTACGTGGCTTGAAAGAAGATTGCTAATCAGTATGAAGTTCTCACAGTAACTAGAGAGGGGTGCACGGTCACTCTGGTGGTGTGCCCATAGAAAATACCTCTTGACAGCTTTAGCTGCTCTAATGCTGGGGCTTCTCTAACTTCATCAGTTCTGCAATCAAGACATGGAGCAAAGAGCTTTGCATGCATGTGTGTTGCATCATTTTAGATATCTCTTTGTAGCGATATATTTATTTTTATAAAGAACATTCTTGGATGTCGCAAGGAATTCTGCAAAACATGTTTAGATCTGAATAATGTTAGGGAAATTCTAAATTTTGAAAAAGTGCAAAGCCTTTACAGCCAAACTTACCCGTTACGATTTGACACTGCATTCTCTTGCATGTCAGGCGTAGTTTCTGTTTACCATCAGAAATAGGCTCATGCGAAATACACAGTATAATAAGCCTATTCTGTTAGACTGTCTTTCATATTTAGCCATACTGTATGTTTTTATCTTAGAATGACCTTTGCTCTCTTCTCTGATTTTTTCCCCCAGGGTTTGGAATACCGTGGCGAAAAGTTCAGTTTAGATCTCACGGGTGGAGCCTTTCCCTTGAGAGGCCAGATGAGTACTAAATTAATCAGCTGCCAGACTGTCGAAAAATTCCGCAGCGACGTTGACGGAGAGGATAGCGTAAATGAAGGTTTGTTCTGATGTCCGTGTTTGGTGATTTTAAAAGAAGTGCTTTTGGAACCTAAGCAACGAATGCTGTTCTGTCCCCACAGTCTGAAAGTCTTGCCTATCTGCATAGACTAGATTGTTGGGATTATTTACGAAGAAAAAATGGATGCTTAAGTTATGTGGGACTTCTTTAAGCGAAAATATATGTTTTATTTTATGCTTGCTGACATGCTATCGCGATGTATGGTGGGGCCGTTTGTATGATGATGGTCAGTCGTTTTACTCCTCCAGCTGCCATCTTTGAACAAGAAGTTCAAACTCTCCATTGCTTAGGAATGTGACCAGAATTTTTTCCCTTCTTCAAACCGATGTCCGCATCTGCATCCAGATGGTAGCCCGTCACAAGTGGTGCTCCCCAGGGCACTGCACTGGGGCCACTTCTCTTTAGTATCTTGACCAGTGATCTGGACGAGGGGACAAGAAAAAGGGGCAGTGTGACTGAAACCTATCACAGAGATGTTTGCTATTCCGTAAGTACTGTAATCACTCTTAGGAAGTGTTGTGTTTCACGAGTGACAGAACAGAATGAAGCCAAAATAGAAAGTGGTGTTTTAAAAATATCGGATCTATCGTATTTTCTACAAGTCAGAAACAATGTCTTGTCTTTTACAGTCACGTCTCCTGACACCAGTGTCTCAGTCTTCAGTTGGCAAGTGAATACGTACGGTCAGGGAAAACCATCTACTTACCTGGGTGTATTTGACATTAATCGCTGGTATTCTGCTCAAATGCCAGATTCACTAAGGTAGATTTTTCTTCAGTAGTTTTCCATATGCCTGCCAATAATTCATTTGAATGTCGGCATTTAGCTTACGCGCTTGTTTTCTTTAAGGCCGGAAGAATTCCCTCATGAGTGCCCCTATTTTGCACTGTGGTCGCTGGATACTGTAGTGAGCGTGACTTCTCCGAAGCTCCTTTTGGATATTCTGGTCCATGAGCGGAGTCTAAGTCGGGGAGTTCCTCCTTCTTATCCACCACCTGAGCAGTTTTTTCATCCAGGCAACTATAACTTTGGTAGGTATTTCACTGCTTTTGAGAGTGATAAGCTTAAAATGAGGTCAAATGCCATTCATTGGTTCTCTTGTTCAGTCATTGTTTGTCATTCAAAACCCAAACCAAACCAAAAAAACACCCAGTCGCCCACAAACCCAACTCTGATCACGTTGTACTGACAAGGTATTTACTATTGTGGAACATATCTGACAGCCGGCTGAGTTTTGGTGCTTTTGTAATGTAGGCGGTGAAGTGGTGCTGGTTATAGCCTGAAATGCCTGTGAACTGAAGCTCAAAGCACTCAGTTATATGTTTCTAGATACCGGTGTGTAAAAAATGTAAACTGGTCATGCCATAACTGTGAGAGTACGGAAGGTTGTCAAACGTTCCCTGTTTCTGCAGATGGTACGTGCTTGCTGACCTCCGGAGTCGTTCACATGACTTGCACCGGCTTCCAGAAGGAGGTGATCTTTTACTGTATCTTTATTGCGAGTGGCAGGAGATGTAGCTTTTCTAAGTTTTCTGTTGCACTGCTTTCCGTGTTAGGGACCGTTTCACGCTCATCCTGCCCGTCCACACGCATAGTTGCAATTGTATCCTGTCGCCAGTTGTATGCAAATGGTAATGTTTTAGGTCCCCTCTTGGGACTGTACAACTGCCGTTGTCTCCTCTTGAAGCACGATCGGGGATTGAATGTCTAGAAAGGAATGCAACGTTGCTCCAGGAGCAAGAACAAAACCACTGTAGAAGGCGGGGAAAGGTGTTACTTCTTTATTGCCCCTCAGTCGAACTGCCTGCATAGTCTTGAGTTAGAGTTTTGATCCCCAATTCTCTTGAAAAAGGAGGGAATGGAGAAAATGAAAAATCACATAACTGTTTGAGGAGTGAAAATTTTGTTTTCTCCCAAACTCGGCCAAATTATAACTTCTGAGCCACGGCACAGATTGTGACAGATAATTTTGAGTGAAGTTTCAGCTCACTAAATGTTTCCAACATGAATCGGCTTCCATACGAATAGGCATAGAAAGGATCTTCCAAAGCGTGAAGTTGCATGTTAGCTTAGCTTATATAGAATGTATTTTGTGTCAGTGTTGAGGGAAAGAGCAAGGCCTGTGTATAGACAGAGAAGGTAGAAAAGACTTAATTACGCAGATTGCTAACCTAAAGCATCTTAGTGGTTCAGGCTGTCTGACGGTGTCAGTGAACATTTAGATTCTTCCTTTTAGAGGTTATCCAGAAGCGTAGTGACGGAATAACAATGCTGTCTTAATCTGTGGTTTTCGATTGATGTTTCAGACCTTGAATTTTTTGAAGAAATCTGGCCCTTCGATATGGGAAGCCATTCAGGATAGCTACAATAGGTGTCTTGTAGCTGGCTTGCTGTCTCCAAGACCAGTTGATGTCCAGCCATCCAGTTTGAGTCAGGTGAGTGCCTATGAGGGAATCAAGGGGGAAATACATCCATCTGGTCTGACAGGGCTGGAGGGGCTACAAGACACGATACTCCAATTTGAAATACAGGTGTTGACCTGAGCTAGCAGAAGTAATCGTATCCTTAGATCCAAAGTAGTGACTTTGACTGGGAACAGCCCTAAGAGATCTGTCTTTAGAGACCCCTCTCTTAATTCGGTGCCACACACAGATGCGCACAAGGAAGCGTGCAGTCAGTGCTGGTCATGCCCAACATAACGCATGTGTCCCCCAGAGCAACCCCCATCCCTGTCAGTTTCTCAAAGCAGTGGTTCAGTGCAGTAGCCGACGATGGGGGCGTCTCACTGGGATGCGAGCTCTTGCAGACGTCGGCTTGCTGCACTGTACGTGATCATTTGCTTCCAAGGAAGTGGGCTGTGGTAAAGGATTACTGCTGTCAGCTCTCCCTGGCAATTTCTTCACGGCTTGCCCTCGTTTTCCCTTCATCGGTAGGCTTTTCTGCATCCTCTCCGGGCGGATCTTCACCCCTGTAGCCTCTGCCTTGTGCTGCAGTAGCCCAATTTGCTCCTCTGAGACTGCCCTCTTGCAGCTGCAACACCTTAATCACCTTTATCTCATGACACTCGCTACCTTCTATGTGCTTTATGCCACCACAGTGACTTCACTCCCCCTGCCATAGGTTTTCCATTTGCAATGCACCAACCTTTCCCTGGAGCAATCAGCAGGAAGGGGAGAGCAGCCTTCCCGCTGCCCTCCTCTTCCTGTCTCCTGCATTCGTCACCACATTTGTGGACGTGTGTTAGGACATGAACGCTTCTGCACAGTGTGGTAGCTCAAAGAAATTTCTTGGCAAGCTGGCCAATGGTGTGTTTCCTTGTCTGAAACCAGTTTTCCGAAAAAGATGGCAATATCACATGTGTGTTCTACATGTGTAGAAGTCGCTTTGAATGTCATGATTTTGCCTAGAAGGGAAAGATACTTTTGAATGTGTTTAAAAAAACCCAACCAACCAAACAAATCCCATCCCAAAAACCAAAGTAAAAACTTATGAAGGGTCCTTTCACCTGAGAGAAGTACGAGAACACCAGCTGAGATAAGCTACTACTTAATATCGCGCGTCTGTGCGTACCTGTGATTTATCCTTGTAAGGATTACCACTACACTATGATACAGTATTTGAAGAGCCTAACATTTAAACCATTAGGATGTAAATGTTTCGCTTCTTTTCTGTCACGTTACAAAATTCCAACGTACTGTTTTGGGTGTCAGAACTGCTTCATGTCTTCATAGTCTAGAAAGCTGCTTGGCCGTAGCTTCACTGTTTCCATGCAAACGTTGCACAGTTGTGTTTGTCCTGTCCCCTTCCTGCGTTCCTGATGGCAAACTTATATGCACAGATGTGTAACGCGTATTAGCAGAGGATGTTTCTGGACGTAGTAAGTTGGAACTCAGTACGTGAAGACTGTAATGCAGAGGCATGCGAAGAAAGATTAGAATTAGGCTGCAGTAAGTTGAAATGTCAGAGGAAAAGTGTGTTAATGTGTTCCTCAGAGCAGTGGGCAGTCCAGCCTGTGGCTGGAATTAAGAGAAAGGACGTGGCGTTCCTGGCCTGTGTCCTGATTGACTTTGTGATGTCTGAATGAGTATACAGTTAGAAAGAAACATTTACTGTTGATGGTTCACATGGTGCAAGTAGGTAAGATTCTCATTTGAGTTTGTCTGTTACGTTTAGGAGGAGCAGCTGGAAGCAGTATTGTCAGCTGCTGTCCAGACAGGTTCTGTGGGACTTCTGACTGGATGCATTAAACATTGGATATCTGAAGGTAATACTTGGAACGTTGTTTTTTTACGTGGTACCTCTTTGAGTTGGAGCCTGTTGATTCATTTCTTTTTTGTTCTCTTTGTTTAAAGAGCAGCCAAGGTCTGCTGGTAATTTACGGTTTGTTCTTGAGTGGACATGGAACCAAGTGATCTCTACAAAGGAAGAATTTGACCAAATCTGTGAGTACTAGCGTAGTCATTCTGCAAACCTAAAGTCGTTCTTTCTGATTGAGCTTCCTCAGTAATACGCCGCTATAGGATATTGCACGCGGTCCTTGAAGTGCGCCTTGAAACTCTGGAATTGCTCTGTCGGCTAACGATTTAATATTTATTCTTGAAAAGGTGTTCCGCTGTTTGATGGCTCTTGCAACTTCATTGACCCCCAGACATTACGGTCTCTCCAGCGCTGCCAGTTGCTTTTGAGCAACCTTAGCACGGTCTTAAACTGTTTTCTCACAGAAGCACAAGAGCTTACTGAAAAAGGTTTGTAGTAGTGCTACAAAATCTTTGGTATGTTTTATTAAGATTTGGAATTGTGGCAACATGGGCTTTTGTTGTTTTTGAGGATTGGAAGACAGTCACATTTAGCTGGGAGAAGGGGCTTAAAGCTGAGCGCTTGGGACCACCACAAAACACGCATTGAGTTCAGGGCAACAGTTTATGGTGGAGCTCATGCAAGGGGGTGGGGGAGGCTACATTCAGAGAGAAGCTTTGTAGGCAACTGGGCTGAAATTACAGCAACCGAATGTGGTATTGCTGAAAAGTATTCCTTTGAATTCTTAGCTAGCAAGTTCTAGTTGCATGCAGACACCGTGTTGCAAATTGCTAAACAATACGAAGGAAGCGTAAACGAGTAACGTGCAAAGTAAGTTACTTGAGTTTCTACAGCTTTTTCTCTTAGAAATGGTTCTTGGCCTATTGAGAAAAGAAAAGAATATCCCTTTGCTATCAGAAGAATCTCTGCTACGTGAGAAACAGATGTCTTATTCCTGCGTGCATTTAGTAGTTCAGGCTTTGGGGTTTTTGTTTTTTTTTTTTTATTTTAGCCTTTAGTGAGTTTAGTTCTTTATAGGGGTTGCTTTTTGTTTTGGTGGTGATAGTGGGTTTTTTCTTCAAATAAGAAAGCGATACAGCATGAAAAACGCAAAGACAAAGATTTCTAATGTGCTATTTTTATACTTTTGGTTTAGTAGGATGAAGGGAGTTTTGTGAAAATGAACAGAATTGCATAACGCTAATCATCTCCTGCCTTTTTTCAGGTTTTGCAGACGTGACAAATAAGCAAGCGGTAACCGGCCTCATTTCTTTGTATGCACGAGTGGTCATCTGGTTCTGTCGATCCGGTCTCCTTCCAGAGGGTTTAGGTAAGCGTGACCTGACATACGTTTGTAAGAAGGCGACCATCCAGTGAGTGACTCCCACGAACGCATGCTTAGCCATGTTTTTGTAACGGTTTCGTCAGGAAGAAGTCGTGCTGGTTCAGTGGCAGGGTGTGCTGAAGTTCTGTGGGTGAAGTTGAGATTTTGCTGGGTTGTCAAGTACACAGCGTAGAATGAGGCAGGCAGTTTCTTTCCTGGGTGGATTTTAGGGATAGCAATGGGCCTCTGACTTCAAGGCGCTGCTTGTGTCCACAGCTTGAACTACTTGAGATTTTAAACAAAGTACTATTAAACAACAAGTACCGGAATGCTTGTTTTTACAGTGAGAGCATTACCTGCATGTTTTGAACTTTCTATCAGTTGCTTGAGGAGAAAGTACACCTTGGAAATCCTTCTTTAGTTGGATGGATTATAAATTCCATTGTCAGCCTTAATTGTCTCACAGATGCTCACGCGGCATGTTTAGAAACCATTCCCTTTGAGAACTGGGTGGTTTTTTTTAAGGTGAACTTCAGCTTACCCTACATGTTGTGAATGCTGCGTGAACTGTAACCTTGAAACGGCACTTGGGGCAAGAAGGAATTGAGTCTTGTCTCTTAGAGTTCTTTTAGCAAAGGCAGAAAGAGGATTGGCTTCTTTCAGAGTTGGAGGCTTCTTGATGCTTAGCTTGTACGATCTTCTGTCTCTTTAGGCAAAAATTTTCCTTTACAAGTGTGATATGACTGCTTTAACTTGCTTCTACTTTGTTGCCTGTAGATGACGATACGCGTTTGTCGAGACCTTTCTACAATTATCCTCTGATTGAGAGCTACTATACTGGTCACCGACAGAAACTTGAGCGTTTATCAAGGTAAGAGCTAGAGGAAGACTCTAGAACACTTCCACGGCAAATTCAGAAGTGGAAGGGAATGGCTTTTATCTCAACAGTTGCATGGGCTATGCGTAATGGCGCTGCCAGCAATACTCTTGACTTCAGTGACACGTGTGTTCTGTTGAACAGAGAGGTTACTTTCCTGTGTTAAAATGTTGATATCTACCTCTGCTTAGTACCACTGGTTGGTATCATCATTTTTCGGTAGTCTACTTTATTCATTGGCTAATGTGTATAATTTCTGACTACTGAAAAAGGCCACGTGATTAGGACAGGATCAGTCACCTCCATATGACCGATTATGACCACATGACCAATAGAGGGTCATAACTGTATTGGCCTAAGTCCCCTTCTCACAAGTACGTGGTGTGATTTCGTAAGATGGTTGGAGTTACATGGAGTTGGCACGCCTCGCACTCTCCTGGCTGTCGGATAGAAGGCACTTGCTAACGTCAGCTCTCTTTCCTGGACTAGCTGCCTAGCACATAGGCGGCATGCCTTGGATTAGCCGATAATAGGTTTTTCTTTGGAAATTGTACTGAAAACTGAATAAAGACCTGACCAAGCTTCGGCGATGGCACTGTGACCAAGAGGCTGCAAGGTGAGTTAAGGTGGAAGCTGCAGGGTATGAGGTATTGACTTCAAAGTTCATCTTCCTTGGCTTACTTCTCAAGTAACTTACATACAGGCTCGTGTGTTCCTTCGAAGCACAGAGCCTCTAGTGTCCTTTTTCTGCTTTGTGCCATCGGGAGATTAAAGGGCAGGGCTGCAGTCAGCAGAAGACCGGAGGAAAGCCGTCACACTGGGAGGCTGGAATTAGTGTTTAACTCTGTCCAAATCCTTGCTACCTTTTGTTCCAGAGGAAAATGGGACTCGGACTGCTTGATGGTTGATGGAATGGTTTCCCAGTTAGGAGACCAAGTGGAGAAGCTGTGGCGGAGAGATGCAGGAGGAACTGGGAAATACCCGCCTGCCAGTTTGCATGTGAGTGTCCTGTTCACTGAGAACAACAACAAACGGCCGCCCTCCCCGCCAAACCCCACCCAAAAGCCAATGATTTAGGGAAGACAGGCGTTTTTTCAGAACTTTTAATTTTTCATTTCAGGCACTGCTGGATCTCTATTTGCTAGAAAGCATTGAAGAAAACTGCAAACACGCAATTGTATCCTTTCTAGTTATTTTGATTACACCTTCAGGGGATGCACATAAATGTTCTTCAGTGTTGGTCGCCGACCTGTTTCATGACATTTTTTCATTTATGCTTCAAAGACGATGCAAGTGAAAACATTTAGTTTAGCGTTAAGTTGTAGACAGAAGCGCTGTTTTATTTCTTTGTACTGTGGATTTTTGATGACTTTTTTCTTAAACGTTTTGTTGCAAAAGTCTTCTCCGATAGGGAGAAAACAGTTTTAGTAATAAGGGTTGAAGATATAAAATGTCCTTAGTTTTTCTCCAAATTTAAACACCGTTTAAAATTTTCTAAAACACCCATGATGGGTTATAAAACAATTTCTGTTTCAGAGCAAAAGGATTTCTAAGAGTGGTTTACCAGTACCGGATTTTTGCTGAAATCACGGGTTTTCCAGCGCAGCTCACAGTGCTTGCTTTGGTTCCGTTGAAAGTGCAGGCACACGGAATAAGCAACAGGGAGAAGAGAAAAGTCATGGGGCAGAAACTTAATTTTTAAGCTGCTGAAATACACAGCCTTGCTTTTGCTGTTTGTTGCCTAACCCGCGAGGGGAGCCTAGAGAGCAAGGGGCTTAGAAACGCTTATAGCCCAGAGCTGTCTTGTTAGATGATGTCCCTAAAAACGGACGTCAGAAAGAGAAAATGACACTACCAATGAGTGACCTGCATACTGGTTTAAATCCAGTTTTAATCATTCGGAGCTGAGCTGTACTGTAAGGATGCCACAATTTACACTGTTTTATAGACGCTGGACATGAGGGAAAAACCCAACTGTGGAATTTATTTGCTGTAATAATTGAGCATTGGATGCTCCAATGTTTTGAATGTATTTTCTGCTTCCTACCACTTTTATATTCTTACTTCATTATGTTTTTCTAAAGGTAATGTGATAAAGTTTTGGTCTTACAAACTGATTAGCCTTAATGAGATACCTGATGTCAGACAATTTACTTGCTGCTGGATATCAAGCGTTCCTTTCCGAGTGAGACAGAAACTTCAATCGACTCCTTTGCAACTGCCTTTGGCATGCCTTGGGGACTTGTTAAGCTTGTTGAAGGTTTTTGGCTTCTAGATCACAATGATTACGAAGTAAGTATGGTAGAGTTGAGTTAGACATACATTGCAGTACAAAGCTATAATCTAGAAAATGATTTTAAAACCCGATCTCTAACTTGTACAGAATTCACTGGCCCTGCTCTTTCATCCCGCTACAATCAAAACCGCGTCGTGGCAGCACAAGAGAATTATTCAGTCCCTCCTGTGCCAAGGGGAGCGTGGGCAAGCCCTCAGATACATCCAGCTGATGAGGCCACCCACGGCAAGCAGCGGGGAAGTGCAGCTTCTCCTCACTGTGTTGCTCTCCAATAGGTAAAGAAATATACCCCACCATTTTGTCACGCAAATCTTGTGAAAATGGAGAACAAAGAATAGAAATCATCATCCCCTAAGTTTCCTTTAAACTTTGAGTACAAGACTCTTGGGGCATCTCTTTGGTTATGCTATTAACATCCCTTTACGTCTGAAAAATTAATTACAGGTGCATGGTGGAGGCTTGGGGTCTGTTGCACCAACATGCCGCTCAGGCAAACTTAGAAGACCTCTTAAAACACATGTACGGAATGTGCCGTGAGATGGGCCTGATGGAAGACTTGCTGAAGCTGCCTTTCACAGACACCGAACAAGTAAGTGGGAGCAAGGAAAAATGTTCATCGTCTTTTTGAAAAGAGAAAAGGCAGAGCCATAACAGATTTTTGGAATGATTTTTTTTTTCTCATAGGAGTGTTTGGAGAAGTTTTTAAGGACCAGTGCCGGTGTTCAGAATCAAGAATTCCTTTTAGTTCACCATCTGCAGCGTGCCAACTACATTGCAGCACTAGAGCTGAATCAATCCATGAATGTAAATCTTATGGTAAGCGTGAAAGTTCTGTTCTGTCAAGCGTGCACGTTTCTGCTGGGTGTTACTAACTGGTTTTGATAGTACTCAATAAAAATCCTGCTTTGTTTTTTTCATACCAGTCTTTGAAACACTCGGAACAAGTTTCTACACCTTTGGTTACAGCTGAAGCTAAATGTTGACCAATATACGTCACTACTCCAAAGCTACTCTATGAAGCTATAAATTAAATGTTACACACCACTGTTGACCCCACTGAGAACAGTTTGTTTGCATCTGAGGAATAAACATGTATCTTTCCCATCAGCCAATCTTACCATTCCGTTATTGAGATACGTATGTTATGCGTGGCTTAGATTACTGGAAGTTGTTTGTGTCACTCCTTCCTATGGGATGACGAGTAGGTTGTATGTCATCGCTTGTGTCTTGCACGCAACTGTATTTTTCTAGCTGAGAGCAGGCTAGGTGCCAATCCACAGGTTAAATTTCTGTGGGTTTTGTTTGTTTTTTTTTAATTTCTGCGAGTTACAGTGTGCTCTCCAATTCCGCAACTTTCATTTCACGGCTTTTATGACAAAAATTCTTGTCTAACCTCTATTTCTCAAAATAGCCAGATTACATTTTGTGTTACATGAACTTGTGTTCTGGATTTGTGACGCGTTTGCCGTTTTCTGGAATCATAGTTTTCCAGTGACTCAAACTTCTAAGGTGGTTTTGGAAGTCGTAGGTCCTGCATTTGAAAACTGTCATGTGGCCAGGTGGTGTGCGTAGGTCGCTTTTTCTTGCTTGTTTTAATCTTCACATCATGTTGTCCAGGGTAATTTCCAGTTGTCCCGTATATTCAGGGCACTGGCGTTTCAGGAAGAACAAGGGAAAGCCTGCTATGTAGTAAGTCGTTTGCAAATTGCAGGTGATATCAGAAAATTGCAGGTGATAACAGGTGTATCAGAAGAAGGTTCTGCAGAGTGCCAGCATTGTTTTAACTTCAAGTTGTAGGCTCTGTTGCTATTCCAGTCTTCCTTCCACTTTGCTACAAGTACCAGGTGAAATCGGTGTGTGCGGATGGGTAGAACTTGCCGCTGTTCTGTGCAGTGGAGGTGTTTTACCACACCCGTAGAGGAAATCTGCTCACTAATGCGAAATAGCCCGGAGAGGTCTGTGCAATGAACTTCTTGTAATTAGTTAAGCTTTTGCTTTGCGCTTTTCCTTCATCAGAACGACGGCGATCATCGCTTGACCGACAGAGCAGTTGCCAGAAATTCTCTATTAGCCCAATATGGCAAGATCCTTCCACGAATTGAAAGGCAGCTGGCCGTAGAGAGAGCCAAGCTTTACCATGTGCCTGCATTGGCCTCAAGAGAAGGTAACTTTTAGCGGGGGGAAATAGAGGGGAGAATTCCCTGTCACTTGGATGACACCAGGCTGAAATTTTTCCCCTCTTGCTTTACAGTCTCAAGACCAAAGCCATTAACTCCAGTAAGAAAACAAGCTAAAGCAGGAAATGTGCGTCAAAGACCAAATTTTCTGGCGAAAATATTGTCCAGAATTAAAGAATCCTGGGCAGGAATGAAGGAGAAAACCGGTTTCTCACAAGGTGGATTTTAAAGATGATGTCGTTTTTATAGCTGCTAAACGTGCTGTTTCTTCAGCAGGATGTTTCTAAAATTGAGGATGTTTCTAAAATGGGACCTGTTGAGATCCAAACAGGAGAGCAAGCAGTTGGGTTTCAACAGCACCCGCCAGTCCCTCACTAGAGACAGGAACAAGAAGAGACCTTAGATGCATTCACTTATTCAGCTCATCTCGGCTTTGGGATTCAGGACAACACTGTAGAGAAGACGGGGCTGGACTTGGGAATACGCAAATCCCTCATGGGAGTCAATGGAAAATTTGGGATGGGAAGAAGGCAGCAGGTCACAAAGCTTCCGCAGTCATTCCCGTAGCAGTGCAGTGAAGGTGTTTCTGCTTTCGTTATAGCTGGTGGGTACTGATTTAGATGTAAGCGCCTGGTTTTGGCTTGTGGGCCCTCACTGAATTTAGGACAAACTGCTTACTGCTTTCTTGTTCGTAGATTTGTAAGCATAAAAGGAAAGTTTACGCAGACTAGTATTTCTTGACTTTAGTTTTGAAGCATGGCGTGTTGCTAATAATATATCGCTTTAGCAAGTTTTGACGAGGCGGGAGGCAAGAAAATAAGCTGATTCTATGGAGACTGCTGTTGAGGGGCTGCTTCCTTCTGCCGTTGTTGGCTAGCACTGCAACTTAGAGGGCTGGGCAAAGGTCTTTACACGTGGATTCAATTATCCCGACCATCCGAGTCCCTGGAAATAAGTAACGGTTACTGCTTTTGTTCTCACCATAAAACCCCGAGTATCTTCACGTGGATCTAGAAGGAACGAATACTTGCTCAGCACAGGGAACGGGAAGAGACGAGGTGGAGCTATTTAGAATATACTGTGTTGTCTCAGGCAGTCCAAGCGATTCCTTGAAGTGCAGGGTTGAGCTGTCGGATGTGAGGGCTGGCTAGTTTGACAAAGTGTTGCCGACTGGAACTTTCAGCTTTTCTCTCATCGTTGCCTTTTACCCTGTTAGATGCAGAGTGGGTCGCCGTGTGGGCATTTGTCGTCAGTGCAGGAAGTACTGCAATGGGATGATTTCTGCCAGTTGTGGCTACAGCTCGCATTGTAAAACTGCTCACTTTGTCCAGGAGTGGCGGCAAATCGTAGTCAGGAACAGAAATACCAGAAACGGGGCACGCGATGGCGTACACTGAACACTCTCTTCTCCGTCCCTTAAACACAGAAGCTGTCATCGGTAGCAGAGAGTACACTGTATGTTTCTGACTTTACACCCAGCAGTGATCTGAAAGGAAAAGCGGCATTTCACTGTCCTCAGTTTCATCTGTGTGAGTGTGAAGTCAGTCTGTTTGGTAATGACTATTGCATTAACAGGCTTTTTTTTAACTGTAGGTGATGGAAGATAGTGCGCTTAAGTCACCAACCTCAGAAGCAGCACCGGCAACACCAGGATAAAGTGAAGGACATCCATCGGGCGATCGTCCATACAGCTAGGATTCTACAGAGTCATAGTTAGCATGTTGTTTGACTGTCAATAAACATTGTTGAATGTGATGCAGCTGAAGGAGACGGAGAGCTTTTTACACCTCAGAGTAATTTTCAGAGACAAGCGTTGTAATAAGGAATGCCCCCCAGCCCTCCTCCTCTCGCTTAGCTTTTGTAGCTGAGCAGACGGCAGAGGGTATGGAACATCCCTTTGGTCAGTTTGGGTCAGCTGTCCTGGCTACGTGCCCTCCCAGGATCTTGTCTTTTTTCCTCCTGAGTCCTTTCTCAGACCCAGCCTTCGCACCGCACCCCTAGCAGCTCCCTCTGCATCTCCGGGATGATCAGTTTTCCCTCCTCTACGAGCAAAGGAACCCAGAATATCTTCCAGGATGGAGAACTCGAACCCCACGTGGACTGATGGAGTAAGGTGGGCTGTAGTTAGTGATTTTTCCAGTTAAAGGCTTTACAGACCGTGATTACACTTGCAGTTTTATAGAGTTTGCTCAAACTGCTTACGTTGAGAACTGGAACTGCAAATCAGAATGGCAGACTTGAATTTGGTCTTAAACGGCTATGTTAGGCCTTCTGTAACGTCACCTGCCTGCCTGCAGGAACACTCGGAATTAGGAGAAGTTGAGATTTGAGGTTTGTGCGGTGATGTCATCCTGGGAGCTTCGTCCAGTTTTGTATAGACTGTATCTATTTCATTATTTCCCTTTTTATTTTATTATTAGGATTTCATGAAAGCAGTTTAGTTTCTCCTACGCTCGTAAATCTCTCTCTACCTCTCCTCCTCCTCTCCGTGTACGAGAAGTTGGGGGGGAGCATCTGTCGCCGGCCATTGGCCAATTCGGCCAAAACCACGACAGATTTATTGGCGCCCGACGTGGGGCATGAATGCAGCTCTGATAGATTGCCTGAATAGTTTGAATTCCAGCTTGTTCAGGGAGAAGAGAGAGTTCACAGCATGTCGGTCTTAGGTGAAATCTGGTATCGTGCCTTTAGAGAGCTTTGTATGAAGTTAATGGATGCAGTGGGGTTTAACCGGTCAAATATATTGCATGGCCTGTTTCTCGTTTGTGTTTGGACGCGGTGGTCTAAGCGTGCCACGTTGGCGTGGGTTTGCCTTCAGAGGTATAAAATAATTGCTTGGATAACGGTTCTGCCTGCCTATCTTGGGCATCTCGTGATGGAGGCTTTTCCTAATTACACTTTCGGGATGGATTCTTTTCCTAATTACGCTCTTGGTCGTACCTGGGGAAAGTTGACTTTGCCCTTCGGTGATGATGCCAAAGCGACAGTAACAGAATCGGGATGAGAAACCTTCGGGCCGTTTCGAGAGTGAACGTTACTTTCATTCGTACGTGATCCTGTTGTCGGTTTTCCCGAGTGTGTTGCAGGGCTGGTTTATTGTTAAATATCGGTGCAGGAGTGAGTATGATGTGACATGTGATGTTGCTGCTCAGACCCCGGGGCCAAAGCCAAAGACAGCAGAAACTCGGGCAGCCCTGCCACCGAAAGCTGCAGTAGGAATTCAGACAACCCCCCCACGGAAAGCTACAGCAGAAACTCAAACAACTCAGATGACTGCCCAAGCCGCAACACAGGCACAAACAACGCCACCGGCCCCGACACCAGCCCGAGCGGCATCGGCTGCCCCCCACCGGCCCCGGCATCGGCCAGGCCCACGGCGGCTGCGCCCCCCAGAGGCCCCGGCGAAAGCCACGCCTCCGCCCATGCAGGCCAAAGCCACGGCCTGGCCGTAGGGACACCGCCGCCAGCGGCATGGGCTGCCCCCACACGGGCCCCGGCAAACGCCACGGCTCCGGCCCGGAGGCGGTGGAGAAAATGACTAAGACAATAGCTGAGCAAAATGAGAAAAGTGCTAAACTTCTTCATGAAATGCTTGAAAAAGTGTCTGAGAAGGGGAAAGAATCCCACTCTTCCCCTGAACAGAGCCAGGTTGCAGTCATTAAGAAACAATGGTAGCGATTCAGCTTTTGGCCACCTCACTTGCTCTTCCTCACTTGGCGGTACAGTTCTGCTCTGACTTTGCGAGCCTGTCCAGCTTGCTGGTCTCCTGGGCACCGTTTTCCCCACTTCACGGTTCAGTTTTCTATTGGAACCAGAAGAGGGAGGGGCTAGGAAAGGCCAAGTGGATGCTACTCTTTGCAATGATGGCGTGCTCTCCTGTCATTCCACCTTACGAAACCACGCTCTTACGGTCTTTAGTTCCCCATAGAAGGCAGGAGTGGGTCAGACAACGAGTAAAGAGAACGTCTTGTTTCTGGCCGTGTTTTCCGGTTCCTTCTGGAAAACCGTCTGGGGAGAGTTGCCTCTTAAAATCAGGGCGTGGGGGCGCTCAAAAAGCTCACGCGAATACTGAGTGAGAATGCTTGGGACAGTCTGGTAAGGAACGAAAGCAAAAGGAAGCTTGTTTCTGTATGTTTTCTGCCTTGACCCTATCTTCAAAGAAGCCCATAAATAATTCTTTGGCATCGATTTTGTAATTCCAACATTGCAAAACGTTTTCCTCTACTGAATACTGTTGGTAATCAAAAAATCAATTTGATACTTCTCTTTCTTTTCAGGACCACAAGAAAAGGAGGCTCTTGGTCACCTCCACCAGTGGAAATAAAATTCGTCTCTCCTTTTGGAAGTGCACTGGATAAAGCCATGGATCGTATTGCAAGAATATGCCCAGTGTGCAAATATGTCTGAGGATAACCGAGCAGTTTAATCCCCCATCAGAACTTCCCCTCGTGGAACACTACTCTCAGGCTTGTTATTTCAATAAAATTGTTTGCTGCAATTTCATCAGTTCCCATGTAACCACTCGTAAATAGCTTTGTTGTTGATTTCTGGTGGGGAAAACAAGCTACGGGCAGAAACCAATCCATAGTGTCTCACGAGTCATTTACTTCTTATCCGTAGTCTTACTGGTACAGAACAGGTTTCTTTTTGGCGTTGGTGAACTTAATACTGCGATGCTTAAAGCTTGATGCCGGTGTCTGCCAAGTAGCGAAGGGTTGTTACAAATCTGCTGAGCCGGGGCGGGCTTCGTCCTTCCTGGCGGCAGGAGCCCGGCCTGGTGCACCCCAGACCTGGGGGTGTCTCTGTCCCAGACCCTTGGATGCGGCTGCTGCTTTCCCGTTTGCAGGTCAGGCCAGTAGCAAGGCTGAGGGTGCACCACACACATGCACGACAGCAACGCGGCTGGCTACGCAGGCTGCCAGAGACGGGGCCGTGCCTTTACCACCTGCCATCTTGCACTGGGGCAGCTCACAGAAAGCCGCCTCTCTGGCTTGTTGCAGTTGAAGCTCACGAGTGACACCAGAGGCATGCTGTCACTCTGCAGGTTCCCCCACGCAGCCACATTTGCAGAGCCCCAGAGGATCAGCAGAGCCTTGAGCCCAGCTGTCATCTGTGCCCCAACTCTGGGCTCCGTCTCTGACCTCTGGCTGAGACACCGCATCTTTCCAGAGATGGCTTTTCCTCCTGCTCACTGGCTAGCCCACCCTGAGGTCTGCTAGCGGTTTCCTCGTGCACATTTGGCTAGGGGAAAATACAACAAAAATACAATAAAATGGTGTATTGAAACGTATGTTACGATGGAGTTTAGAAAGTCTTCTCTGATAAGAGAAAACAGTTTTAGTAGGAAATGTTGAAAATATCCCTTAGTTTCTCTCAAAGTTTAAACACCGTTTTAAATTTTTTAAAACCCTCCTATCTGTAGCAAATGGCTTCTTACTAGAACGATGTGGTGAAATATCCTGTTTCAGAGCAAAAGGATTTCTAAGAGTGGTTTACCAGTACCGGATTTTTGCTGAAATCACGGGTTTTCCAGCGCAGCTCACGGTGCTTGCTTTGGTTCTGTTGAAAGTGCAGGCACACGGAATAAGCAACAGGGAGAAGAGAAAAGTCATGGGGCAGAAACTTAATTTTTAAGCTGCTGAAATACAGAGCCTAGCTTTTGCTGTTTGTTGCCTGTCTCTTTTACCTTCTAATTACTTCTTGTCTTTACAGAACACTTTCAACGTGCTGGAAATCTATAATGACCAGGTAATGAGGTCGCTTTGCTTCCGTATTAACAAATCTTAGTTTTCTGTGTACGTTGATTTCTTTTTTGCTCATTGTAATTTGAAAATCATCCTTTATGCTCTCTTAACGTGACCCTTCTGGGCATGTTGGCTGAAGTGTGTGGGTGCTGCCTGGACCTAAGAGCATTGTTTTGCTGCTTGAGCCACCCGGCTGCTCTGCCGTAACACTGACCAAGCTGTTTCATCTCTTGTAGTACATTCCTTCTTTCTCTTTTCTGGGTTGTCCTCCTTTTTTGAAGAAAAAAGGGGGTTAAGAAGGAAGATCCGAGGGCTGGAGCACCTCTCCTATGAGGACAGGCTGAGAGAGTTGGGGTTCTTCAGCCTGCAGAAGAGAAGGCTCTGGGGAGATCTTATAGCAGCCTTCCAGTACCTAAAGGGGGCCTACAGGAAGGATGGGGAGGGACTCTTTATCAGGGAGTGTAGCGATAGGATGAGGGGTAACGGTTTACAGCTGAAGGAGGGTAGATTTAGATTAGATATCAGGCAGAAATTCTTTACTGTCAGGGTGGTGAGGCACTGGAACAGGTTGCCCAGAGAAGCTGTGGATGCCCCTTCCCTGGAAGTGTTCAAGGCCAGGCTGGATGGGGCTTTGAGCAGCCTGGCCTAGTGGGAGGTGTCCCTGCCCAGGGCAGGGGGGTTGGAACTACATGATCTTTAAGGTCCCTTCCAACCCAAACCATTCTGTGATTCTAAAAGATTCGTACCACTATTAATGCATCACTCAAATGGAGACCATTTCTGTTTTCAGAACAGAAACGTGGCTGACACAAAATCGATCTCTCGCTTTCTACGTTAGAGATTGAAACCCCACTTCTTTTGCAAGAGTTCTCTGCATATTTGGAAAAATTTAACTAAATAGAGATAAATGCAGCTATAAAACTATAAGCACCTGTTTTATATAAACGCCGTGTTCTTTACATAAAGCGAGGCAGTATTATAAAACAAGTAGTTTTGTTTCCTGGAATCTGAGATTACTGTTGGTCCTGTGCACCAGATGTTGCATTCCTAAATAAGATGAAACCCCCACAGGGTCCTCTTTGTCTCGGGTGAATTAACTGTATACTCCAGCACCTTTGAAGAGGTATTTTTTCTTAAAGCAAGTACTATCAAATGAAAGATGGAAGAATACAACTAGAAAACGTGCACATGTGAAAATGTTGACTGTAAATGCTGACAGTCTTCAAACAGCTTACCTGAGTTTCTTCAAATGCTAACTTTCTTACTGTTCTGAACAAATTTAAGGACAGATTCTTCAACTGTTACTTGTACCAATACCATCGACGTGGTTTTGAGTTTTTTTTTACGTTGGTGCTAGCGTAAGGCAGAGTTACCGGGATTTGAGCACCTTCAGTATTCACTTTGACAAAAACCACCTCTGTCTTCTCATCTGTCTGTCTCTCTTTCTCCTAAATTGCTAACCTGCTAAAAAGAGTTAGTTTATAGCCAGATTGCTAAGACACTAGGATTCTTCTTTTATGTTTAAGGACTTTATGGTCATCTTTTCCATGTTAATCCCTATCTCATTTTTGGTAGGGTTTAAAACTAATTTTAAAAACCTCCTTCAAAATCCAATGGCAGGTAATACGTTTGATACGCTCACAGACTGCAGCCGAGACTCCAGCAGACCTCTGTTACGAAGGAACTCTGTCAACCTGACGATACGCTGAAAGGCACACTTTCATAGTTTTTCCCGCTCTGGTCTCGGTGCCAATTGCGGTCAGGTGCTGGGCAAAATGAGAAGAGATACCAGCTCAAAGTGACTGACGGCTGAGGAGGAAGGAAAGGGTGAATGTGCCAATAAGGGAGGGCAGCATATTAAGAGCTTATTCTGTATTCTTATTAACGCACGGCGTATATTTTGACAGCTAAGTTATGTGACGGAGGTAGCTCTTTTTCCTGAGAATTCTGGGTCTCTCTCGTGTGCGTGGCTTAATTCAGCTTCTTTCCTTCCCTTTCTCTCCCGGCAATGCAGCACAGAGTTGAAACGTAGAGCGTACAGATGACCCCTGCTGCCAGGCGTTGGTTGTCTCTGCTTCCCGATGCCGGATCCCAGCGACAGTGCCACACAGAGCTATTCCTTCCTGCCCAGGAGCAGTTTGCTTCCCGGCCACTTCCCTAGTCCCTCGTCTCCTTCTGCAAGAGAAGGTTCCCTCTCTCCTCCTGGCCTTTCTGGGGCTCAGAACTGAAAACGGCCCTCTTTGCAGTCCTTCCAGACAGGCTTTCGCTGGGACTCCAGCACTAATTATTCCTTCTTATTCCAGCTCCCCTGAAAAGAGCTCAGGCACTTAGATGTCTGCTGTCCCAACGCGGTTCATGGCTCAGTGACCGCGTGGCTGCAGCTGCCTGGCTACGAGGAGATATCAGGAGCAGAATCACGGAATCACGGAATCTTCAGAGTTGGAAGGGACCTCTAGAGATCATCTAGTCCAACTCCCCTGCTAGAGCAGGATTGCCTAAACCACATCCCTCAGGGCTGCATCCAGGCGGGGCTTGAAAATCTCCAGAGAAGGGGACTCCACAACCTCCCTGGGCAGCCTGTTCCAGTGCTCTGTCACCCTCACTGTAAAGAAGTTTTTCCGTGTATTTGAACGGAACTTCCTATGTTCTAGCTTGTGCCCATTGCCCCTTGTCCTGTCGCTGGGAACCATTGAAAAGAGCCTGGCTCCGTCCTCCTTAAACCCACCCTTTAGATACTTGTAAACATTAATCAGGTCCCCCCTCAACCTTCTCTTCTCCAGGCTAAAGAGTCCCAGCTCTTTCAGCCTTTCCTCATAAGGGAGGTGCTCCAGTCCCATAATCATCTTGGTTGCCCTACGCTGGACTCGCTCCAGTAGTTCCCTGTCCCTCTTGAACTGGGGAGCCCAAAACTGGACACAGTACTCCAGTTGTGGCCAGAAGATTTAACGTTTCCCGCACCAGTTCAGTCCTGCAAAGAGCTGAATTGCTTTCACGTGCCGATGAACGCAGACCCCTTGTTGTGTCTGAATTAGGACTCCATCTGACCCGGAGATGAGGCCCATGTGAACCAAGACCCCCAGAAGCCTTGTCTGGGGTGGGCGCTCCCTGACAGCGGCTGCTCTCCCCTTACTGCCTGCTGGCCAGCTCGTGCTCTGCTCTATTAAGGCATCTTAGCAGCACTGCTGCATTTCTGCCTGGCGATACAGGAGTAGTACTTAATATCTGTGACTTGGGATTTTTTTTCAAAGGTGTTCTGTTGGGTTTTTTTCTCCACAGACACATTGTTTTTAAAAACTTGAGAAGAAAAGAAGACAGCTCTGCCTTTGAGAAATGGTCCCTGTCCTCATCCGCAGCACTGGCGTGGGCACATCCAGTTGCTCAGAGTCAGTTCCCTTATCAAGTGCTGATCAAGACAAAAGCCCAAACCCAGTGTAAGTAAGGCTATTGCAGGCAGGAGGGAGAAGAGTTTCTGCTGGCTGGGAATGAGTGGCGGATCCGGAGCACACAGGCCACGTGGGAGTCCCGTCCGGAGGAAGCCTGGAAGGAGTGGGAGCACCAGTACATTGCTGTGGCTCAGGCGAGTTTCCCAGTAACGGGCATTGCGGCCAGATCCATTAACCTCTGGTCTTCTGAGTCTGATGTTTTCCCCTTTTTGTCATCTTTAAGATTTGTTACTCACGCCCCTCTCTGCCCTTCCTTAATAAACCGTGACTCCAGGTCTGGAACTTCTGCCAATAGAAAGGAAGCGTGGCATCAGTCTTTCAGATCTAATAATTGCTTCCTGATCATGTTTGATAAAATGATGGGGGTTTGATAAAAATTAGGGACTTAATTCTGTCGGGAATGCTGAGCCCTGTGTGGGGTGTATGGCTAACCGGGGTCGTTCAGGTGCTCCCTCTGGATGGTTGTATCGGTCTTGGCTGGCAGCTGGCACAGGCGTTTGGGCACACAGTACCGTACCCTGTTCTGCTGAGGACAGCTTCTTGTTCACCTGCTGCATCAACTGGTTTTCCTGCATTGACCTGCCTGGGGTTTGCTTTGTTAAGACAGTGAAACGAACATAATCAGGCTTCTGTTAATTTTGTGCCTTCTCCCTAGGAAGCTGTCGGATACAGTTTTAGAGAACTAATGGTGACAAGGCTTTGCTGGTGTGGTATTGCTTGACTTGTGTGGTGGAGAGAAGCCTTAAATTGGCAGGAGAGAGTCACCAACAAGCCGGGCCTGTTGCACGTGTTGCAAATGCATTTGCAGTTGGGCTTGTCAGGTTGCTCTTTGTCAAAGTATGTTTCAGAATGAGATACGCAAAAGCCGCCTGGACACGGTCCTGGGCAGCCTGCTGTAGGTGACCCTGCCTGAGCAGGGGGGCTGGACCAGAGGACCTCCAGTGATTCTGGAAGGCCTTTCTCTTCATTGTGATGCTGGGATTCTGGAATTCGTGCTGGGATTCTGGAATTCGTGCTGGGAGAGGCGAGCGGTGTGGTGTGCTGGGAGTGCCTTGCTCACCACTGTCTCCCTGTGCTGGGAAGGCTGCGTGTATGTTCTGTCCTGAGACACTCAGCGCCTACGTCTGTCTGTCCAGGTGCACCGAGCAAGGTAAAAAAGAGCGTAAGGTCAGAAGTGCCTTTGGGAACTGCTGCGAGCTTCGCCACGGTAGACGGGGACTGCAACTCTTGAACGGAAGTATAGTCGTGTTGGGGAATAACCGCAGGAGGTAGCTGGGTAAAGTGGCTCCAGCGTCAAGTTCTGATCTGTGTTGGTTTTGTTTGTGTTTTCATGGAGAGGGATGTCAAATCTGTGGTCTGCATCAGACACAGGGTCTTTGCTGTTGGGGGCTGTTGGGGTAGAGAGCTGAAATTCTTTCCTCGTCTCACCTTCTGCTGTAGCTTTGTGCTTGTGGAGCATCTGCACAAACTCTGGAAGACAATCTGTAGGCTGCACTTGAGTGAAATAAGGCCGATTGTAGGATTCTGGTACAGACCGTCTCTGTCACGCTGGTGGCTTTTTAGACTACAGCTTAGGGCTTGGATGAAATGTAGGGTTTTTGCCTAAACCGCCGGGAGCGGGGAGGCTTTCTGCCTAAGCAGGAAAGACCTGACCCGGTGGTACTCCCTAAATCACCTGCTCACTCACTCGCTAAATCCTCTTTCTGCAGGAGTAAAATCCGGCAAAGTGCAAATTCACTGAACCTGACGACTACGAGAGTGCAGAAAGTGACTTTTCCATCTGCTGCTCCTCCAGTGCTTGTGAGTTGCTTCCTGTTTCTCTGGGGAAAATGTCATGGAACCAGTCATTAACAACAATTCAAAAATTGGTATAACTTTTATAAACCCTTTTATAACCCTTCCCTGAAATCACTTTAGCTTCCACCTCTGGCGGAAGGAAAGAACGACGCCTGTCAGCTGCAGCCTTTCCCAGAGAGCTAGGGAGTCTCTCCGTGCAAGAGGGAGTTAAAAGTTGCCTTAAAAGATGCCTGACTGTGTCCTGGGTGGTGTCCTTTCTAAAAGTAAAGGGGTTTTTAGCCCTCCCTGCAAACGGAGTGTGTCGTTTCACCCGGGTATGAGCTAGCAGCCCGGGCTGACTGCCACAAAAAGGAGATGGACAAATTCCCTCTCCTTCTTCCCGATGCGTGGTCCTGCCTCCTTCCTTGTGCCACCTCTTATGCTTGCTGGTTGTCTCTGCAAGGCAGTTGAGCTCTCGAAGCTGGTGGAACACCACCTGCTTTTCTGGGTGAGTTTCCTGCCTGCTCAGGGAGTGAACTTGGCTCCTAAAGTGCTCTAAGGCACTGTTAAGGCAGTGCGAGGTGAGCCACAGGAGTATGGTAGTAGAACAAAGGAGCAGATGGAGAGATGGGAGGCGGCGGCAAGTCCTCTCTTTTGGTGGCAGGGAAGTCAGCATGTTTTGTGAAACCATCTCTTCAGCTGCGGCTGGCCATATTTTTAGCTTTTTCGTCAGTAAGCCCATTGCATTGTTGGCCCTTGAAACGGATTTTCAGGTACTACCGTCAGTCAAAACTGACGTCCCTGAACCCTGACTTGGCTGAATGCGATTCTGCTTGAACATGTAATTTCTCCATGTTTATTTTTCTTGGAGCTTTTTAATGCAAAAATCTATCCTCAGCCTGTGACTCGTGGTACGCTCCTTTCTTTGGAAATAGTTTGGAAGTCCTAAGTACCTAAGGTGAAGAACAATGGTAATTTTGGCTGCTAGAAGACAACTGACAATAAGTAACAAAGGGTAAAGTACGAAATCAAGGGAAAGGACAAATGGAAAGTTGTACCTGTTACTGAGAAGCTTTTTAAAATCTGATTTTTCTCAGCTCCCATCTTCCTAACCTGTGTGAGTAGACTTGAACTCAGTGTATTGGGCTTTTTCCTGTTATTTCTCTGTTGATACGTCTGGGTCACTTTTTGTTGGTGATCTCACAGGCATCAGAAAAGCAAAGGATTCTCCTTTTGCTCTGCTGGGAGAGCAAAAAGTCTCCCGAGTGCCATTATTTGCAAGAAAAAGAGCTAGAGGTGACGTCTAGGGGATTTTTCACTGCATACTGATGAAACTTCTGTCACTCTCAAGAATATTTCTGGCTGGCGTGAGTCTAGTTGTGCAATTTTTTCCTGTATTTACAGTGAAGAATGCAAGACCTAACAGCTGAGGTAACGAGCAGTCTGCTGCAGTTTCCAGAGGTGACTCTTCAGGCACTTGGGGAAGATGAGGGAACCCTCGGCTCTGTGCTGTGCGGGAGGTTTTCTGGAGGTGAGCATTTTCCTTTAAATTTGGTCTCGGTATAAAGCTGTTCTTGCCTGGAGGCTACCTGAAGCCTCAGGTCATCGTATCAGCTGTGTCAGGTTGGTGCTGTTAAGGGGCATCCTGTTTAGAGAGAGAGAACAAAAAGGGTGCTTCAGCGATGACAAATGCTAATATTAAAACGTGAGTGTAGTTAAACTTTGAAGTGGACTTTCCAGGTGATGTGACAGTAGAGCTGGGTGCCTATCTGGAGGTCTAGGCTTCTGTTAAGACCAGGTAGAATCTATCTACCTGAGTGTAAATGCAGGAATTGAGCTCATACTTCCTTTGGGCTGGCAGTAGTTCAGTGAAACAAAATGCCTTCAATTCTTCCTCTACGCTCCAAGACTTGTATTCCCATATGCGTTTAGATCATTTCTAGCAAAACCAAGGCGAATATGGTATAAAGGCTGTCGATCAGGACCTTGTAATCTTTATCCCAAACAACCCAGATTCTTCGGTGCGGGAATGACAAGTACAAATGCAAAATAACAAGGTGGTTAATTTTAGGAGGGATTGCTTGGGGATTTCAACGGGTGATTTTGAATCATTGACTAGAATGAGGTAGGTCGGTCTTCCTCTGCTAGGTACGTTTATTGAAGGAAAGGGGCAGGCACTGTGATTTTTTTTCAGCTGTTTTCAGTCTTCCGTTGGACATTTGCTTCCGTCCTCTTTCTTTTCTCTCACAGGGAGAAACGGCCTGGCGTGGTTGGCACGTGGTCCTCACCTTGAGGTGGTGAACTCTGTGACAGGAGAGCGGCTCTCTGCGTACCGTTTCAGTGGAGTCAATGAACAGCCTCCCACTGTTCGTGTGGTGAAGGAGTTTTCCTGGGAGAAGAGAACTGGACTGCTGGTTGGGTTGGAAGACGCAGAGGGAAGTGTTCTCTGTCTGTACGACCTTGGACTCTCAAGAGTGGTTAAAGCAGTTGTTCTTCCCGGGAGGGTAGGTACTTTTTCATTGGAGAAACGAAGCTTTGATGTTGTTAGGTGCTGCGTAGGCCTGTTTTAGGACAAGCTTTGGAGCGTCTCTTTGTAGGAGGTATTTTTTCTATTGTGCGTTAACATCCTGTCACTTGAGAGTATCCAGTCAAGACGGTGTTGCTGTAAAATCTTGGGCTTAATGTGCCATTATTGTTTGAGTTTACTGAGAGTAAAACAAGTTTTCTGGTTTTATTGTAGAGCACAAAGTTACCTGATTCTCTCCTTCCACAAAAAGGCATTGAAAAGCACCTTTTTTTGGCCCTAATTGCTTGATTTCCATCAGAAATACCGTCTTTAAAATGGCTCAGAATTCCATAGCTGTGCTGTAAATGACTTCGACACATTGCCTTGAATCTCAGCCTAGCAAGCAGGCTGAGGAGAACACATTTTTCTGTTGACTTAGGAGAGGAAAAAAGAGCCTCTAGTGAGTTATCTGACAGATTGTTGGGAGGTCACCTTTCAGCCTGCAGTCCTTGAATCTCTGCTCTCTGACTAGTGTGTTTGTGTAGATGGGACACACTGGTGTAATGTTGCTGATGTTTTCTGTCTTCTGTAACCCAGAAACTCAAATGATGTGTGTCCCCTAGCCTCATTATCTTAATGTAAACAAGAATCGGTGGAAGTCAATAGAACATGAAGATTCATTTTTATCATCTTAGAATCTGCAACAACTAACTAACTAACTTCTTAGCCAGCTTTCCATCAGGTGCTTTGGTTTGACTTGCTAGAATACAGGTGGAGTTTTGTTTGTTTGTAATGCTACAGTGTGATGACTAGTAGTAAGCATTCGTATTGGGGTCACTGAGAGAGAGAAATACGTGCAGCTTTAGCGCAGGAGTCTTCGTGTGCTCGTGTCTCTGCTCTAGCAGTCAGTGTTGTCCTGGGATGTGCTGCAACGTGTGCTGAAAGGTCTGTCTTCGCCTTGTGAGACAGTTGCGTGCAGACTGCTGGGCACGTGAAAGAGCAGCGTGCGCTTCCTCCTTTAGGTGGAGTCACCTTTTTATCTGAGAAGCTGCTGCTTTAGGCTGGCTTTTAACATTTTTCTCAACATTCGTGAAAGCGCTGGTGTGCATTTAAAGCTTCTTTTCCTTTATGTGGTTGTTACTTTTCTTCTAAATGCGGACTAGTGTGAATTTTACTAAGCTGGTCTCTCCCTTCAACGCTTTCTAAATACGTTTCACTCCCATGGAAATGGCGTGTCTCCCATGCAACTTGGCCGCTGCCTCGTCTGACTCTCGAGCCCTGATTTATCCTAACGCCCGTTTGTCAAAGAAGGCATAGACTGTATCGCGGTGCTGGTGGGCTGTGAGCGGTGGGAGACCTCGATGTAGTTGTGTTTGTCTGTCTTAAGCCCCTTGAATACGATAAAGTTTCTTGCGTATAACTGATTTTCTGTGTTTTCCTCCAGTTAATTACTGCGAAGTAGGAAATGGAAATTGCTAAGCTGTACTAATAGAATGCCCCATGTAAGTTGAAGTTAAGTCACTTACCCGCAGGAAATCTAGTAAGTGGAAGGCAGTAACAGGTTTTTGTACGGGGCTTTTTTGTCTTTGTCTCTTTTCTTGATCTAATTGCAAACAATGCTTTGATGCTCCTGGATTTACTTTTTCTATTGAGCTTGTCAAAGAGCTCAAATAGTAACTTGTAGTTTTCCTGTAGGTAACCGCTATAGAACCCATAGCGAATCACGGAGGACCCAGCGTGAGCACTCAGCACCTCCATCAGAGTCTGCGATGGCTCTTTGGGGTGGCAGCAGTGGCTACAGATGCTGGCCATCTCCTTCTGGTTGACCTTAGTTTGGATGATTGCTCCTGCACTCAGAATGATATCGAAGCATTGGGTGAGCCTGCAGTTTTTCCACATGAATTTAAACGCAAGAAAACTTCTGTCTTCTAACGAAACAGTATGCATCCCACTTTGAAGACCCTTGTGTCAGACATTTCTGACGACTGGTTACAGGTGGCAGTTTGACATCGTATAGTCCTGACCTGATTAAACCTGGGAGTGTCTGACTGCTCCTCGCAGTGTTGTAAATGCCCCCTCCCACCAAGATCCCTGTGCCACTATGATTCTTGCCAGAGAGGTGTAGGAATTTTGCCACGTGAGCCGGTGCGGCCGCCTGGTAGGAAGTTGTGTTGGAGGAGCCCTGTTTCCCGGGAATGCTCTTCTGCTTGTGTTAATTGACTTGGGGCAAATTTTGGGCTTGTTTTTTAAAATAAACCCGACTTACCAACACCCATGCATTTGGATGAATGAAATCTCGAATAGGTGTACTCAGATTGCATACACCATTTTGGCTATTACAACAGCAGCTTCAGAAATTGGTGCCACTTCAAACACGAGGTGCCACTTCAAATTTCATCACGAGGCCCAAACTCCTGCTTTTCAGAGTCCAGGAAGAATTTGGTTACGTTATTAAGGTTACGTTTTTACCTAGCTTTCAAACGTGAGTGAGAATACTTGTCTTATCCGAGAGTTCTTATGTTCTTTGAAGACATACATAATGGAAATGGCAAAAAAAAGTGTTGCATAAATGGCTATTTTGCCTGGCACGGTAGCATTAGATGATAGGGGTTGTCACATCAGTGCCTAAAATGCAGCCTAAATGGCATAACGTATTCATTTATTGCTTGGTTTTGTGTGTGTAGATCTAGAAGTTGTCACTAAAAATCCTGCTGAAGTTGCACAAAGAAGAGAAACTGTGACCAGCGAAGGGAGACATCTCTGTTTTCAACTACAAAATGCTTCCGGAACAGCAGTATCAGCCCTGTGCTACATAAGCAGAAGCAACCAGCTCGTTGTGGGTTTCTCGGATGGCTACCTGTCGCTCTGGAATATGAAAACTTTGAAGAGAGAGTAAGTAGGCCTTTACACTTGGCCATGCCTGGAGGTGTGGGGCTCTCGATTTGTTGCTTAAGGAAGTATGTGAATGTAAAGAGAACTTTTTCAGGGACTGACATGAGTATGAGTATAATCTTGGCACGTTCAGAAATCCTCTTCTGACATAACTTTTCAGTCATACCTGGATCAAGTGGTCCGCCTTCTCCCCAGTGGACTAGGATTGTTTTCCTTATTGTGCCTGTGGATTGAGGAACTGTGGAAAGCATGCTTCCTGGGGTTTTCAGAACCGGTTACTGCAACTGGGGCATCCATTGAAAGGCTGAAGTATGTCAGTGATGTGATTTTGGTGCCGATATTCTCTAAAGTGTCCAGGGTGAAACTAGTGAGACATGAAAACTCAATAGCTGACCTGTGCCTGAAAAATGTATTCTTTCCTGCATGTCAGCTTTGGCCGAAAGAGCAATCTCACCTGAAATATTTGGCTAACTTCTGGTCGGGATTCACTTCAGCAGATCTGCACTGACTCCCCAGAAGCTGTTGGATGCATAAATAGACAGTGGAGGAATAATTAGGTGGCAAGAGTAGAGTGTGGAGGTACAAATAAGGTTCAGAAGTCAGGAAGAACAATGCTTGACGTAGTCCAAGAAACGAGAAACTACCTGTGTTTGGGCCACTAGGCTCACCTTTTGTTTTCTTTTTCGTTTTGCTTTTTTTTTCCCCTAAACCTGTAGGCACCACTCTCAGCTTGAAGGAGGGAGGATTCCTGTCTATGCTGTCACTTTTCAAGAGCCCGAGAATGATCCTCGCAATTGTTGCTACTTGTGGGCTGTTCAGTCTACGCAGGAAAGGTGAATAAAAACTTTAACTATCAGCCACTGAATTAATTCTTTTTTTTTTTAAGGATATTTGTTCCCATACAGTTGAACATGTGTATTTGTTGTGTGTCTGCGATTCTTTCCGGTACGGAAGGTGTTAAACTTAGAATGCAATTTTTACAGGATTTACCAGACGTGAAGAGGGACCTACTAGTTCCTGCCTTCTGTCAGAAGGCAAAGCAACAGTGGCCATATTCTTCTGCTCGCATTCTCAAATGGTTTGCTTTTGTTCCTCGATGACCGCTTCATCATTTGTTTGATAGTCACACCGTGGTATTAAAATACCACTAGGAGCAGTTGAGGCTGCAGATCTAGAACACCAGATGTTCCCACACAACAGCCTGCCGCCCCTAAAGGCGGCGGTGACAGTATTGCCGATGGCCTTGTGCCAGCGTCAGCAGTCTGTGGAGCCTTGGTGAGCCAGTGCAGCTCCCCTGGCAGCAAACGATTCAGCAGAAAAGCCAACGGGTTCCTGCTGTTCTGCTGAATCAAATCGGACTTGGAAGGGTGCAGAGTGTGCAAGAGGGGGAGGGGAACTTTGGTGGTAAGGGAAGGGCAGAGAGATCTCTCTTTCTGCATCAGCAAGCGATTCCATCAGCTCAGCTGTTGGTAGAGTGGCAGTCTTTTAAAATTTGACTTCAAAGCAGTTTTGATGGAGAACTCTTCATTGTGAAGAACTATTTCCAACAATTCTTAGTCCATACAACATATTACAGCTTTCCAATTGTACGGTTGGCTTTTGCCCCTGAAGCTGTTAGTGTCAAAACGCCCTCCTTCATGTTTCAGTGGCTAAATGTGGCCGATGATCATGTTTTGGGAAGAGGTGGTGTTCTTTTCAGCAGGAGCATGCTATTAAGAAAACGTCTAGGTCTACTAACACGACAATGAGGACTATAAAGCAGCTTTGTAACCAAATTTCATAATTTATCCCTTTTCAGTGAAGGCGATGTGGTGAGTTTACACCTGCTGCAGTTAGCGTTTGGTGACAGAAAACGCGTGGCCTCAGGACAAGTCATGTATGAGGTAAGAGGTGCATGTGTGGGAAAAGCAGACAATAGTAATTTTCTCTAAGGGAGTATCAGTTGAGTTACAGGGGTGAGATTTACCATCAAACTTCAGAGCTGGCTGAAAAAATAATAATGTTTTGCTGAGTCTTCTTGGGCACGGCCTTTGTCCATACCTTTTGGAAAGAAGGCATACCATTTTATACTGCAGTGTCGTGTGTTCCAGCTAGATTCATCTGCAAAGAGCCCGTATAAATGAAATTCCTGAAGAGGACGCGGCTTTTGCAAATAAAATTATTCTGAAATACCAAATGAATGGCATGTAGGAAGAGAAGATTGGGCCTTGAATCGCTTGCTTTAACCAAGCTTCGGACTTGAATAAGCTTCTGTCTCTCTCCCTTTCTTAAAATACAGTCATACTCTATTCTTTGCTGATCTTCAGTTTTATATTCTTGGTTTCCCTTAGAGCTTTGTCAGCCGGACTTCTGACATGAAATGCACCTACAGTGTCTCTTCAGTGTTGATCCTGACACTTAGTAGCTGTAAAGATAACTTGTTCTTCTTTTTGGCTGGGTGACCTATTCAATCTACTCTTAAAGCCAGGAAAATATGTAATTTGGTCAGAAGAGTGTACCTAAATGTTAGATCTGGCTCCAAGAGGATGCGTTTAAAATACAGATGTGAGGTATCCTTGTATCTCAGATAGCTAACAGAGACAAGGCGCATCTGTTAGATGTGTAATTCCATTCAGTTGTACGCCTGGAAGTCTTCCAAAATCTTTTTGAGGGGACAGTAATCTTAGTTCAGAGCAAGTCTTTCCTCCTGATTTGGTACTTTCTCTTGCATGTTCTCAATAGCTATGGAACGAAACAGGGGTGACTCTTGTATCGTGGTACTCTGGTTTTTGTAGGGACTGTGCCTTTTGATTTTTTTGGATTAATTTAGATTTTGAGTGTTTTGCTTATGTGTAGGAAAGGTGCTTCCTCATTTGCCACTGTTGCTTTTGCATAGAGAGAGGTTAGGTGTTTGGAAAAGGTGGTGTTTCTTTAAAATGCATTATCTATCACGGTGACCAAGTAGAAGGATCTTCCAGTGATTCATCGCGTGCTGGATGCTATCTCTTTATCTTTGTTGATGTGCGGGACCTGTGCTCCACAGCGGATGCTTTTAGTCTCAGAACACTTCCTTGTAGTCACAGATTGGTTAGTACTACATGACTGTCTGCCTGCATGGCTGTCTGAGTCAAGTTTCTTGTCCATCTTCAGGGGTAGAAAATTTAAGTGTCTCCCGTTTGCTAGGCCAAGTTTGAGTAAAGAAGGAGGAATCTACTGTTGATCCTTGTTCATTGGATAGAGTTCATAGGAGCTCAAAAGACTTTTTCAATACAGCAGTGCTTTTTGTTCCAGGAATTAGGTTTGAGGCTATGAAGCTCTTTGACTGTGTGTCATGGTAAAAGTCACAAATAGGACTTATGGAACATGTGGTACTGTGTTTTTCTATACGCGTGTCAAACTCTTGTCTCCATTGCCTTCAAGGTTGGTTTAAGTCTGCTTAAGTAATTAAACAGAAAGGTATGTTTAAGTAATGCTTCCAAAGACCTTTTTTGTACTGTCGCAGCAGTTGCTAAATCTGGTGCATCAAATCACGATCGTAGAGCGCATCTTTACCCTCGTTCTGCACAATGCTTGCGGATGGGCAGAGTATACACTCTCTACTTTGATACCAGAGTTTGACCAGTGCATCTCGTTTGAAAACTTGTTTTTGTGTTTTGCTAGTCAATGGAGTCATTACTTAACATCTCCCATACAATGGAGTTCCTTAGAATGACTTTGCCCGGCGTGGAAAGTTTAAAATGCACTGCTTTGCTTCAGAAGCATTTTCTTTTTAGTTATGAAAGACTTTTTTTAATTATTTAATTTTTCTTTTTAGACAACCTTCATATTTATTTGTAACACTTCCTGGAATCATTAAGAGAAAGCTCGCCTCTTCTCAGATTAGGTGAATTAGATGTATCCTATGAGATCATACGGGAATGTGTGGTTTCATGCCAGTTCGTTTCAGAGCTCTGCAAGTTTAGGAAACTTGGGTAGAATGTGGCGTTATCAGTTTATGGGTTGTGTGGGTTGGGTTTCTTTTTCCCTCTTTTTTTTTTTTTTTTTAATTATAGAGCTGCTATTTGTCCCCAGTACACCCATTCATGTGTTGTATGGTAAACAGTTTGAATGAATGCTGTATTTGGAAAGACGGTATTTCACTTCACGCTTACTTAAAAAATGGCGCTATCAGAGGTTCACCACAATCGTGCCGGGGTTTCTGTGTATCTCAAAATTAGTTTGTTTACTGTGTAGTAATTCGTGATGCTAAAAGCCTTGGCCACGTGCACCCCGTGTCCTTTCTGGTTTTCCCTTTTGCTGTTGGCTGTGCTTGGTGAAGGAGCTGAGGGATATTTCACCCGTTAGTCTCTGACAAGATGAGAGGAGGAGCTGCCATAGCTTACGTGGCTTGAAAGAAGATTGCTAATCAGTATGAAGTTCTCACAGTAACTAGAGAGGGGTGCACGGTCACTCTGGTGGTGTGCCCATAGAAAATACCTCTTGACAGCTTTAGCTGCTCTAATGCTGGGGCTTCTCTAACTTCATCAGTTCTGCAATCAAGACATGGAGCAAAGAGCTTTGCATGCATGTGTGTTGCATCATTTTAGATATCTCTTTGTAGCGATATATTTATTTTTACAAAGAACATTCTTGGATGTCGCAAGGAATTCTGCAAAACATGTTTAGATCTGAATAATGTTAGGGAAATTCTAAATTTTGAAAAAGTGCAAAGCCTTTACAGCCAAACTTACCCGTTACGATTTGACACTGCATTCTCTTGCATGTCAGGCGTAGTTTCTGTTTACCATCAGAAATAGGCTCATGCGAAATACACAGTATAATAAGCCTATTCTGTTAGACTGTCTTTCATATTTAGCCATAATGTATGTTTTTATCTTAGAATGACCTTTGCTCTCTTCTCTGATTTTTTCCCCCAGGGTTTGGAATACCGTGGCGAAAAGTTCAGTTTAGATCTCACGGGTGGAGTCTTTCCCTTGAGAGGCCAGATGAGTACTAAATTAATCAGCTGCCAGAGTGTCGAAAAATTCCGCAGCGACGTTGACGGAGAGGATAGCGTAAATGAAGGTTTGTTCTGATGTCCGTGTTTGGTGATTTTAAAAGAAGTGCTTTTGGAACCTAAGCAACGAATGCTGTTCTGTCCCCACAGTCTGAAAGTCTTGCCTATCTGCATAGACTAGATTGTTGGGATTATTTACGAAGAAAAAATGGATGCTTAAGTTATGTGGGACTTCTTTAAGGGAAAATATATGTTTTATTTTATGCTTGCTGACATGCTATCGCGATGTATGGTGGGGCCGTTTGTATGATGATGGTCAGTCGTTTTACTCCTCCAGCTGCCATCTTTGAACAAGAAGTTCAAACTCTCCATTGCTTAGGAATGTGACCAGAATTTTTTCCCTTCTTCAAACCGATGTCCGCATCTGCATCCAGATGGTAGCCTGTCACAAGTGGTGCTCCCCAGGGCACTGCACTGGGGCCACTTCTCTTTAGTATCTTGACCAGTGATCTGGACGAGGGGACAAGAAAAAGGGGCAGTGTGACTGAAACCTATCACAGAGATGTTTGCTATTCCGTAAGTACTGTAATCACTCTTAGGAAGTGTTGTGTTTCACGAGTGACAGAACAGAATGAAGCCAAAATAGAAAGTGGTGTTTTAAAAATATCGGATCTATCGTATTTTCTACAAGTCAGAAACAATGTCTTGTCTTTTACAGTCACGTCTCCTGACACCAGTGTCTCAGTCTTCAGTTGGCAAGTGAATACGTACGGTCAGGGAAAACCATCTACTTACCTGGGTGTATTTGACATTAATCGCTGGTATTCTGCTCAAATGCCAGATTCACTAAGGTAGATTTTTCTTCAGTAGTTTTCCATATGCCTGCCAATAATTCATTTGAATGTCGGCATTTAGCTTACGCGCTTGTTTTCTTTAAGGCCGGAAGAATTCCCTCATGAGTGCCCCTATTTTGCACTGTGGTCGCTGGATACTGTAGTGAGCGTGACTTCTCCGAAGCTCCTTTTGGATATTCTGGTCCATGAGCGGAGTCTAAGTCGGGGAGTTCCTCCTTCTTATCCACCACCTGAGCAGTTTTTTCATCCAGGCAACTATAACTTTGGTAGGTATTTCACTGCTTTTGAGAGTGATAAGCCTAAAATGAGGTCAAATGCCATTCATTGGTTCTCTTGTTCAGTCATTGTTTGTCATTCAAAACCCAAACCAAACCAAAAAAACACCCAGTCCCCCACAAACCCAACTCTGATCACGTTGTACTGACAAGGTATTTACTATTGTGGAACATATCTGACAGCCGGCTGAGTTTTGGTGCTTTTGTAATGTAGGCGGTGAAGTGGTGCTGGTTATAGCCTGAAATGACTGTGAACTGAAGCTCAAAGCACTCAGTTATATGTTTCTAGATACCGGTGTGTAAAAAATGTAAACTGGTCATGCCATAACTGTGAGAGTACGGAAGGTTGTCAAACGTTCCCTGTTTCTGCAGATGGTACGTGCTTGCTGACCTCCGGAGTCGTTCACATGACTTGCACCGGCTTCCAGAAGGAGGTGATCTTTTACTGTATCTTTATTGCGAGTGGCAGGAGATGTAGCTTTTCTAAGTTTTCTGTTGCACTGCTTTCCGTGTTAGGGACCGTTTCACGCTCATCCTGCCCGTCCACACGCATAGTTGCAACTGTATCCTGTCGCCAGTTGTATGCAAATGGTAATGTTTTAGGTCCCCTCTTGGGACTGTACAACTGCCGTTGTCTCCTCTTGAAGCACGATCGGGGATTGAATGTCTAGAAAGGAATGCAACGTTGCTCCAGGAGCAAGAACAAAACCACTGTAGAAGGCGGGGAAAGGTGTTACTTCTTTATTGCCCCTCAGTCGAACTGCCTGCATAGTCTTGAGTTAGAGTTTTGATCCCCAATTCTCTTGAAAAAGGAGGGAATGGAGAAAATGAAAAATCACATAACTGTTTGAGGAGTGAAATTTTGTTTTCTCCCAAACTCGGCCAAATTATAACTCCTGAGCCACGGCACAGATTGTGACAGATAATTTTGAGTGAAGTTTCAGCTCACTAAATGTTTCCAACATGAATCGGCTTCCATACGAATAGGCATAGAAAGGATCTTCCAAAGTGTGAAGTTGCATGTTAGCTTAGCTTATATAGAATGTATTTTGTGTCAGTGTTGAGGGAAAGAGCAAGGCCTGTGTATAGACAGAGAAGGTAGAAAAGACTTAATTACACAGATTGCTAACCTAAAGCATCTTAGTGGTTCAGGCTGTCTGACGGTGTCAGTGAACATTTAGATTCTTCCTTTTAGAGGTTATCCAGAAGCGTAGTGACGGAATAACAATGCTGTCTTAATCTGTGGTTTTCGATTGATGTTTCAGACCTTGAATTTTTTGAAGAAATCTGGCCCTTCAATATGGGAAGCCATTCAGGATAGCTACAATAGGTGTCTTGTAGCTGGCTTGCTGTCTCCAAGACCAGTTGATGTCCAGCCATCCAGTTTGAGTCAGGTGAGTGCCTATGAGGGAATCAAGGGGGAAATACATCCATCTGGTCTGACAGGGCTGGAGGGGCTACAAGACACGATACTCCAATTTGAAATACAGGTGTTGACCTGAGCTAGCAGAAGTAATCGTATCCTTAGATCCAAAGTAGTGACTTTGACTGGGAACAGCCCTAAGAGATCTGCCTTTAGAGACCCCTCTCTTAATTCGGTGCCACACACAGATGCGCACAAGGAAGCGTGCAGTCAGTGCTGGTCATGCCCAACATAACGCATGTGTCCCCCAGAGCAACCCCCATCCCTGTCAGTTTCTCAAAGCAGTGGTTCAGTGCAGTAGCCGACGATGGGGGCGTCTCACTGGGATGCGAGCTCTTGCAGACGTCGGCTTGCTGCACTGTACGTGATCATTTGCTTCCAAGGAAGTGGGCTGTGGTAAAGGATTACTGCTGTCAGCTCTCCCTGGCAATTTCTTCACGGCTTGCCCTCGTTTTCCCTTCATCGGTAGGCTTTTCTGCATCCTCTCCGGGCGGATCTTCACCCCTGTAGCCTCTGCCTTGTGCTGCAGTAGCCCAATTTGCTCCTCTGAGACTGCCCTCTTGCAGCTGCAACACCTTAATCACCTTTATCTCATGACACTCGCTACCTTCTATGTGCTTTATGCCACCACAGTGACTTCACTCCCCCTGCCATAGGTTTTCCATTTGCAATGCACCAACCTTTCCCTGGAGCAATCAGCAGGAAGGGGAGAGCAGCCTTCCCGCTGCCCTCCTCTTCCTGTCTCCTGCATTCGTCACCACATTTGTGGACGTGTGTTAGGACATGAACGCTTCTGCACAGTGTGGTAGCTCAAAGAAATTTCTTGGCAAGCTGGCCAATGGTGTGTTTCCTTGTCTGAAACCAGTTTTCCGAAAAAGATGGCAATATCACATGTGTGTTCTACATGTGTAGAAGTCGCTTTGAATGTCATGATTTTGCCTAGAGGGCAAAGATACTTTTGAATGTGTTTAAAAAAACCCAACCAACCAAACAAATCCCATCCCAAAAACCAAAGTAAAAACTTATGAAGGGTCCTTTCACCTGAGAGAAGTACGAGAACACCAGCTGAGATAAGCTACTACTTAATATCGCGCGTCTGTGCGTACCTGTGATTTATCCTTGTAAGGATTACCACTACACTATAATACAGTATTTGAAGAGCCTAACATTTAAACCATTAGGATGTAAATGTTTCGCTTCTTTTCTGTCACGTTACAAAATTCCAACGTACTGTTTTGGGTGTCAGAACTGCTTCATGTCTTCATAGTCTAGAAAGCTGCTTGGCCGTAGCTTCACTGTTTCCATGCAAACGTTGCACAGTTGTGTTTGTCCTGTCCCCTTCCTGCGTTCCTGATGGCAAACTTATATGCACAGATGTGTAACGCGTATTAGCAGAGGATGTTTCTGGACGTAGTAAGTTGGAACTCAGTACGTGAAGACTGTAATGCAGAGGCATGCGAAGAAAGATTAGAATTAGGCTGCAGTAAGTTGAAATGTCAGAGGAAAAGCGTGTTAATGTGTTCCTCAGAGCAGTGGGCAGTCCAGCCTGTGGCTGGAATTAAGAGAAAGGACGTGGCGTTCCTGGCCTGTGTCCTGATTGACTTTGTGATGTCTGAATGAGTATACAGTTAGAAAGAAACATTTACTGTTGATGGTTCACATGGTGCAAGTAGGTAAGATTCTCATTTGAGTTTGTCTGTTACGTTTAGGAGGAGCAGCTGGAAGCAGTATTGTCAGCTGCTGTCCAGACAGGTTCTGTGGGACTTCTGACTGGATGCATTAAACATTGGATATCTGAAGGTAATACTTGGAACGTTGTTTTTTTACGTGGTACCTCTTTGAGTTGGAGCCTGTTGATTCATTTCTTTTTTGTTCTCTTTGTTTAAAGAGCAGCCAAGGTCTGCTGGTAATTTACGGTTTGTTCTTGAGTGGACATGGAACCAAGTGATCTCTACAAAGGAAGAATTTGACCAAATCTGTGAGTACTAGTGTAGTCATTCTGCAAACCTGAAGTCGTTCTTTTTGATTGAGCTTCCTCAGTAATACGCCGCTATAGGATATTGCACGCGGTCCTTGAAGTGCGCCTTGAAACTCTGGAATTGCTCTGTCGGCTAACGATTTAATATTTATTCTTGAAAAGGTGTTCCGCTGTTTGATGGCTCTTGCAACTTCATTGACCCCCAGACATTACGGTCTCTCCAGCGCTGCCAGTTGCTTTTGAGCAACCTTAGCACGGTCTTAAACTGTTTTCTCACAGAAGCACAAGAGCTTACTGAAAAAGGTTTGTAGTAGTGCTACAAAATCTTTGGTATGTTTTATTAAGATTTGGAATTGTGGCAACATGGGCTTTTGTTGTTTTTGAGGATTGGAAGACAGTCACATTTAGCTGGGAGAAGGGGCTTAAAGCTGAGCGCTTGGGACCACCACAAAACACGCATTGAGTTCAGGGCAACAGTTTATGGTGGAGCTCATGCAAGGGGGTGGGGGAGGCTACATTCAGAGAGAAGCTTTGTAGGCAACTGGGCTGAAATTACAGCAACCGAATGTGGTATTGCTGAAAATTATTCCTTTGAATTCTTAGCTAGCAAGTTCTAGTTGCATGCAGACACCGTGTTGCAAATTGCTAAACAATACGAAGGAAGCGTAAACGAGTAACATGCAAAGTAAGTTACTTGAGTTTCTACAGCTTTTTCTCTTAGAAATGGTTCTTGGCCTATTGAGAAAAGAAAAGAATATCCCTTTGCTATCAGAAGAATCTCTGCTACGTGAGAAACAGATGTCTTATTCCTGCGTGCATTTAGTAGTTCAGGCTTTGGGTTTTTTGTTTTTTTTTTTTTATTTTAGCCTTTAGTGAGTTTAGTTCTTTATAGGGGTTGCTTTTTGTTTTGGTGGTGATAGTGGGTTTTTCCTTCAAATAAGAAAGCGATACAGCATGAAAAACGCAAAGACAAAGATTTCTAATGTGCTATTTTTATACTTTTGGTTTAGTAGGATGAAGGGAGTTTTGTGAAAATGAACAGAATTGCATAACGCTAATCATCTCCTGCCTTTTTTCAGGTTTTGCAGACGTGACAAATAAGCAAGCGGTAACCGGCCTCATTTCTTTGTATGCACGAGTGGTCATCTGGTTCTGTCGATCCGGTCTCCTTCCAGAGGGTTTAGGTAAGCGTGACCTGTCATATGTTTGTAACAAGGCGACCATCCAGTGAGTGACTCCCACGAACGCGTGCTTAGCCATGTTTTTGTAACGGTTTTGTCAGGAAGAAGTCGTGCTGGTTCAGTGGCAGGGTGTGCTGAAGTTCTGTGGGTGAAGTTGAGATTTTGCTGGGTTGTCAAGTACACAGCGTAGAATGAGGCAGGCAGTTTCTTTCCTGGGTGGATTTTAGGGATAGCAATGGACCCCTGACGTCAAGGCGCTGCTTGTGTCCACAGCTTGAACTACTTGAGATTTTAAACAAAGTACTATTAAACAACAAGTACCGGAATGCTTGTTTTTACAGTGAGAGCATTACCTGCATGTTTTGAACTTTCTATCAGTTGCTTGAGGAGAAAGTACACCTTGGAAATCCTTCTTTAGTTGGATGGATTATAAATTCCATTGTCAGCCTTAATTGTCTCACAGATGCTCACGCGGCATGTTTAAAAACCATTCCCTTTGAGAACTGGGTGGTTTTTTTTATAGTGAACTTCAGCTTACCCTACATGTTGTGAATGCTGCGTGAACTGTAACCTTGAAACGGCACTTGGGGCAAGAAGGAATTGAGTCTTGTCTCTTAGAGCTCTTTTAGCAAAGGCAGAAAGAGGATTGGCTTCTTTCAGAGTTGGAGGCTTCTTGATGCTTAGCTTGTACGATCTTCTGTCTCTTTAGGCAAAAATTTTCCTTTACAAGTGTGATATGACTGCTTTAACTTGCTTCTACTTTGTTGCCTGTAGATGACGATACACGTTTGTCGAGACCTTTCTACAATTATCCTCTGATTGAGAGCTACTATACTGGTCACCGACAGAAACTTGAGCGTTTATCAAGGTAAGAGCTAGAGGAAGACTCTAGAACACTTCCACGGCAAATTCAGAAGTGGAAGGGAATGGCTTTTATCTCAACAGTTGCATGGGCTATGCGTAATGGCGCTGCCAGCAATACTCTTGACTTCAGTGACACGTGTGTTCTGTTGAACAGAGAGGTTACTTTCCTGTGTTAAAATGTTGATATCTACCTCTGCTTAGTACCACTGGTTGGTATCATCATTTTTCGGTAGTCTACTTTATTCATTGTCTAATGTGTATAATTTCTGACTACTGAAAAAGGCCATGTGATTAGGACAGGATCAGTCACCTCCATATGACCGATTATGACCACATGACCAATAGAGGGTCATAACTGTATTGGCCTAAGTCCCCTTCTCACAAGTACGTGGTGTGATTTCGTAAGATGGTTGGAGTTACATGGAGTTGGCACGCCTCGCACTCTCCTGGCTGTCGGATAGAAGGCACTTGCTAACGTCAGCTCTCTTTCCTGGACTAGCTGCCTAGCACATAGGCGGCATGCCTTGGATTAGCCGATAATAGGTTTTTCTTTGGAAATTGTACTGAAAACTGAATAAAGACCTGACCAAGCTTCGGCGATGGCACTGTGACCAAGAGGCTGCAAGGTGAGTTAAGGTGGAAGCTGCAGGGTAGGAGGTATTGACTTCAAAGTTCATCTTCCTTGGCTTACTTCTCAAGTAACTTACATACAGGCTCGTGTGTTCCTTCGAAGCACAGAGCCTCTAGTGTCCTTTTTCTGCTTTGTGCCATCGGGAGATTAAAGGGCAGGGCTGCAGTCAGCAGAAGACTGGAGGAAAGCCGTCACACTGGGAGGCAGGAATTAGTGTTTAACTCTGTCCAAATCCTTGCTACCTTTTGTTCCAGAGGAAAATGGGACTCGGACTGCTTGATGGTTGATGGAATGGTTTCCCAGTTAGGAGACCAAGTGGAGAAGCTGTGGCGGAGAGATGCAGGAGGAACTGGGAAATACCCGCCTGCCAGTTTGCATGTGAGTGTCCTGTTCACTGAGAACAACAACAAACGGCCGCCCTCCCCGCCAAACCCCACCCAAAAGCCAATGATTTAGGGAAGACAGGCGTTTTTTCAGAACTTTTAATTTTTCATTTCAGGCACTGCTGGATCTCTATTTGCTAGAAAGCATTGAAGAAAACTGCAAACACGCAATTGTATCCTTTCTAGTTATTTTGATTACACCTTCAGGGGATGCACATAAATGTTCTTCAGTGTTGGTCGCCGACCTGTTTCATGACATTTTTTCATTTATGCTTCAAAGACGATGCAAGTGAAAACATTTAGTTTAGCGTTAAGTTGTAGACAGAAGCGCTGTTTTATTTCTTTGTACTGTGGATTTTTGATGACTTTTTTCTTAAACGTTTTGTTGCAAAAGTCTTCTCCGATAGGGAGAAAACAGTTTTAGTAATAAGGGTTGAAGATATAAAATGTCCTTAGTTTTTCTCCAAATTTAAACACCGTTTAAAATTTTCTAAAACACCCATGATGGGTTATAAAACAATTTCTGTTTCAGAGCAAAAGGATTTCTAAGAGTGGTTTACCAGTACCGGATTTTTGCTGAAATCACGGGTTTTCCAGCGCAGCTCACAGTGCTTGCTTTGGTTCCGTTGAAAGTGCAGGCACACGGAATAAGCAACAGGGAGAAGAGAAAAGTCATGGGGCAGAAACTTAATTTTTAAGCTGCTGAAATACACAGCCTTGCTTTTGCTGTTTGTTGCCTAACCCGCAAGGGGTTTAGAAACGCTTATAGCCCAGAGCTGTCTTGTCCCTAAAAACGGACGTCAGAAAGAGAAAATGACGCTACCAATGAGTGACCCGCATACTGGTTTAAATCCAGTTTTAATCATTCGGAGCTGAGCTGTACTGTAAGGATGCCACAATTTACACTGTTTTATAGACGCTGGACATGAGGGAAAAACCCAACTGTGGAATTTATTTGCTGTAATAATTGAGCATTGGATGCTCCAATGTTTTGAATGTATTTTCTGCTTCCTACCACTTTTATATTCTTACTTCATTATGTTTTTCTAAAGGTAATGTGATAAAGTTTTGGTCTTACAAACTGATTAGCCTTAATGAGATACCTGATGTCAGACAATTTACTTGCTGCTGGATATCAAGCGTTCCTTTCCGAGTGAGACAGAAACTTCAATCGACTCCTTTGCAACTGCCTTTGGCATGCCTTGGGGACTTGTTAAGCTTGTTGAAGGTTTTTGGCTTCTAGATCACAATGATTACGAAGTAAGTATGGTAGAGTTGAGTTAGACATACATTGCAGTACAAAGCTATAATCTAGAAAATGATTTTAAAACCCGATCTCTAACTTGTACAGAATTCACTGGCCCTGCTCTTTCATCCCGCTACAATCAAAACCGCGTCGTGGCAGCACAAGAGAATTATTCAGTCCCTCCTGTGCCAAGGGGAGCGTGGGCAAGCCCTCAGATACATCCAGCTGATGAGGCCACCCACGGCAAGCAGCGGGGAAGTGCAGCTTCTCCTCACTGTGTTGCTCTCCAATAGGTAAAGAAATATACCCCACCATTTTGTCACGCAAATCTTGTGAAAATGGAGAACAAAGAATAGAAATCATCATCCCCTAAGTTTCCTTTAAACTTTGAGTACAAGACTCTTGGGGCATCTCTTTGGTTATGCTATTAACATCCCTTTACCTCTGAAAAATTAATTACAGGTGCATGGTGGAGGCTTGGGGTCTGTTGCACCAACATGCCGCTCAGGCAAACTTAGAAGACCTCTTAAAACACATGTACGAAATGTGCCGTGAGATGGGCCTGATGGAAGACTTGCTGAAGCTGCCTTTCACAGACACCGAACAAGTAAGTGGGAGCAAGGAAAAATGTTCATCGTCTCTTTGAAAAGAGAAAAGGCAGAGCCATAACAGATTTTTGGAATGATTTTTTTTTTTTCTCATAGGAGTGTTTGGAGAAGTTTTTAAGGACCAGTGCCGGTGTTCAGAATCAAGAATTCCTTTTAGTCTACCATCTGCAGCGTGCCAACTACATTGCAGCACTAGAGCTGAATCAATCCATGAATGTAAATCTTATGGTAAGCGTGAAAGTTCTGTTCTGTCAAGCGTGCATGTTTCTGCTGGGTGTTACTAACTGGTTTTGATAGTACTCAATAAAAATCCTGCTTTGTTTTTTTCATACCAGTCTTTGAAACACTCGGAACAAGTTTCTACACCTTTGGTTACAGCTGAAGCTAAATGTTGACCAATATACGTCACTACTCCAAAGCTACTCTATGAAGCTATAAATTAAATGTTACACACCACTGTTGACCCCACTGAGAACAGTTTGTTTGCATCTGAGGAATAAACATGTATCTTTCCCATCAGCCAATCTTACCATTCCGTTATTGAGATACGTATGTTATGCGTGGCTTAGATTACTGGAAGTTGTTTGTGTCACTCCTTCCTGTGGGATGACGAGTAGGTTGTATGTCATCGCTTGTGTCTTGCACGCAACTGTATTTTTCTAGCTGAGAGCAGGCTAGGTGCCAATCCACAGGTTAAATTTCTGTGGGTTTTGTTTGTTTTTTTTAATTTCTGCGAGTTACAGTGTGCTCTCCAATTCCGCAACTTTCATTTCACGGCTTTTATGACAAAAATTCTTGTCTAACCTCTATTTCTCAAAATAGCCAGATTACATTTTGTGTTACATGAACTTGTGTTCTGGATTTGTGACGCGTTTGCCGTTTTCTGGAATCATAGTTTTCCAGTGACTCAAACTTCTAAGGTGGTTTTGGAAGTCGTAGGTCCTGCATTTGAAAACTGTCATGTGGCCAGGTGGTGTGCGTAGGTCGCTTTTTCTTGCTTGTTTTAATCTTCACATCATGTTGTCCAGGGTAATTTCCAGTTGTCCCGTATATTCAGGGCACTGGCGTTTCAGGAAGAACAAGGGAAAGCCTGCTATGTAATAAGTCGTTTGCAAATTGCAGGTGATATCAGAAAATTGCAGGTGATAACAGGTGTATCAGAAGAAGGTTCTGCAGAGTGCCAGCATTGTTTTAACTTCAAGTTGTAGGCTCTGTTGCTATTCCAGTCTTCCTTTCACTTTGCTACAAGTACCAGGTGAAAACGGTGTGTGCGGATGGGTAGAACTTGCCGCTGTTCTGTGCAGTGGAGGTGTTTTCCCACACCCGTAGAGGAAATCTGCTCACTAATGCGAAATAGCCCGGAGAGGTCTGTGCAAGGAACTTCTTGTAATTAGTTAAGCTTTTGCTTTGCGCTTTTCCTTCATCAGAACGACGGCGATCATCGCTTGACCGACAGAGCAGTTGCCAGAAATTCTCTATTAGCCCAATATGGCAAGATCCTTCCACGAATTGAAAGGCAGCTGGCCGTAGAGAGAGCCAAGCTTTACCATTTGCCTGCATTGGCCTCAAGAGAAGGTAACTTTTAGCGGGGGGAAATAGAGGGGAGAATTCCCTGTCACTTGGATGACACCAGGCTGAAATTTTTCCCCTCTTGCTTTACAGTCTCAAGACCAAAGCCATTAACTCCAGTAAGAAAACAAGCTAAAGCAGGAAATGTGCGTCAAAGACCAAATTTTCTGGCGAAAATATTGTCCAGAATTAAAGAATCCTGGGCAGGAATGAAGGAGAAAACCGGTTTCTCACAAGGTGGATTTTAAAGATGATGTCGTTTTTATAGCTGCTAAACGTGCTGTTTCTTCAGCAGGATGTTTCTAAAATTGAGGATGTTTCTAAAATGGGACCTGTTGAGATCCAAACAGGAGAGCAAGCAGTTGGGTTTCAACAGCACCCGCCAGTCCCTCACTAGAGACAGGAACAAGAAGAGACCTTAGATGCATTCACTTATTCAGCTCATCTCGGCTTTGGGATTCAGGACAACACTGTAGAGAAGACGGGGCTGGACTTGGGAATACGCAAATCCCTCATGGGAGTCAATGGAAAATTTGGGATGGGAAGAAGGCAGCAGGTCACAAAGCTTCCGCAGTCATTCCCGTAGCAGTGCAGTGAAGGTGTTTCTGCTTTCGTTACAGCTGGTGGGTACTGATTTAGATGTAAGCGCCTGGTTTTGGCTTGTGGGCCCTCACTGAATTTAGGACAAACTGCTTACTGCTTTCTTGTTCGTAGATTTGTAAGCATAAAAGGAAAGTTTACGCAGACTAGTATTTCTTGACTTTAGTTTTGAAGCATGGCGTGTTGCTAATAATATATCGCTTTAGCAAGTTTTGACGAGGCGGGAGGCAAGAAAATAAGCTGATTCTATGGAGACTGCTGTTGAGGGGCTGCTTCCTTCTGCCGTTGTTGGCTAGCACTGCAACTTAGAGGGCTGGGCAAAGGTCTTTACACGTGGATTCAATTATCCCGACCATCCGAGTCCCTGGAAATAAGTAACGGTTACTGCTTTTGTTCTCACCATAAAACCCCGAGTATCTTCACGTGGATCTAGAAGGAACGAATACTTGCTCAGCACAGGGAACGGGAAGAGACGAGGTGGAGCTATTTAGAATATACTGTGTTGTCTCAGGCAGTCCAAGCGATTCCTTGAAGTGCAGGGTTGAGCTGTCGGATGTGAGGGCTGGCTAGTTTGACAAAGTGTTGCCGACTGGAACTTTCAGCTTTTCTCTCATCGTTGCCTTTTACCCTGTTAGATGCAGAGTGGGTCGCCGTGTGGGCATTTGTCGTCAGTGCAGGAAGTACTGCAATGGGAAGATTTCTGCCAGTTTTGGCTACAGCTCGCATTGTAAAACTGCTCACTTTGTCCAGGAGTGGCGGCAAATCGTAGTCAGGAACAGAAATACCAGAAACGGGGCACGCGATGGCGTACACTGAACACTCTCTTCTCCGTCCCTTAAACACAGAAGCTGTCATCGGTAGCAGAGAGTACACTGTATGTTTCTGACTTTACACCCAGCAGTGATCTGAAAGGAAAAGCGGCATTTCACTGTCCTCAGTTTCATCTGTGTGAGTGTGAAGTCAGTCTGTTTGGTAATGACTATTGCATTAACAGGCTTTTTTTTAACTGTAGGTGATGGAAGATAGTGCGCTTAAGTCACCAACCTCAGAAGCAGCACCGGCAACACCAGGATAAAGTGAAGGACATCCATCGGGCGATCGTCCATACAGCTAGGATTCTACAGAGTCATAGTTAGCATGTTGTTTGACTGTCAATAAACATTGTTGAATGTGATGCAGCTGAAGGAGACGGAGAGTTTTTACATCTCGGAGTAATTTTCAGAGACAAGCGTTGTAATAAGGAATGCCCCCCAGCCCTCCTCCTCTCGCTTAGCTTTTGTAGCTGAGCAGACGGCAGAGGGTATGGAACATCCCTTTGGTCAGTTTGGGTCAGCTGTCCTGGCTACGTGCCCTCCCAGGATCTTGTCTTTTTTCCTCCTGAGTCCTTTCTCAGACCCAGCCTTCGCACCGCACCCCTAGCAGCTCCCTCTGCATCTCCGGGATGATCAGTTTTCCCTCCTCTACGAGCAAAGGAACCCAGAATATCTTCCAGGATGGAGAACTCGAACCCCACGTGGACTGATGGAGTAAGGTGGGCTGTAGTTAGTGATTTTTCCAGTTAAAGGCTTTACAGACCGTGATTACACTTGCAGTTTTATAGAGTTTGCTCAAACTGCTTACGTTGAGAACTGGAACTGCAAATCAGAATGGCAGACTTGAATTTGGTCTTAAACGGCTATGTTAGGCCTTCTGTAACGTCACCTGCCTGCCTGCAGGAACACTCGGAATTAGGAGAAGTTGAGATTTGAGGTTTGTGCGGTGATGTCATCCTGGGAGCTTCGTCCAGTTTTGTATGGACTGTATCTATTTCATTATTTCCCTTTTTATTTTATTATTAGGATTTCATGAAAGCAGTTTAGTTTCTCCTACGCTCGTAAATCTCTCTCTACCTCTCCTCCTCCTCTCCGTGTACGAGAGGTTGGGGGGGAGCATCTGTCGCCGGCCATTGGCCAATTCGGCCAAAACCACGACAGATTTATTGGCGCCCGACGTGGGGCATGAATGCAGCTCTGATAGATTGCCTGAATAGTTTGAATTCCAGCTTGTTCAGGGAGAACAGAGAGTTCACAGCATGTCGGTCTTACGTGAAATCTGGTATCGTGCCTTTAGAGAGCTTTGTATGAAGTTAATGGATGCAGTGGGGTTTAACCGGTCAAATATATTGCATGGCCTGTTTCTCGTTTGTGTTTGGACGCGGTGGTCTAAGCGTGCCACGTTGGCGTGGGTTTGCCTTCAGAGGTATAAAATAATTGCTTGGATAACGGTTCTGCCTGCCTATCTTGGGCATCTCGTGATGGAGGCTTTTCCTAATTACACTTTCGGGATGGATTCTTTTCCTAATTACGCTCTTGGTCGTACCTGGGGAAAGTTGACTTTGCCCTTCGGTGATGATGCCAAAGCGACAGTAACAGAATCGGGATGAGAAACCTTCGGGCCGTTTCGAGAGTGAACGTTACTTTCATTCGTACGTGATCCTGTTGTCGGTTTTCCCGAGTGTGTTGCAGGGCTGGTTTATTGTTAAATATCGGTGCAGGAGTGAGTATGATGTGACATGTGATGGTGCTACTCAGACCCCGGGGCCAAAGCCAAAGACAGCAGAAACTCGGGCAGCCCTGCCACCGAAAGCTGCAGTAGGAATTCAGACAACCCCCCCACGGAAAGCTACAGCAGAAACTCAAACAACTCAGATGACTGCCCAAGCCGCAACACAGGCACAAACAACGCCACCGGCCCCGACACCAGCCCGAGCGGCATCGGCTGCCCCCCACCGGCCCCGGCATCGGCCAGGCCCACGGCGGCTGCGCCCCCCAGAGGCCCCGGCGAAAGCCACGCCTCCGCCCATGCAGGCCAAAGCCACGGCCTGGCCGTAGGGACACCGCCGCCAGCGGCATGGGCTGCCCCCACACGGGCCCCGGCAAACGCCACGGCTCCGGCCCGGAGGCGGTGGAGAAAATGACTAAGACAATAGCTGAGCAAAATGAGAAAAGTGCTAAACTTCTTCATGAAATGCTTGAAAAAGTGTCTGAGAAGGGGAAAGAATCCCACTCTTCCCCTGAACAGAGCCAGGTTGCAGTCATTAAGAAACAATGGTAGCGATTCAGCTTTTGGCCACCTCACTTGCTCTTCCTCACTTGGCGGTACAGTTCTGCTCTGACTTTGCGAGCCTGTCCAGCTTGCTGGTCTCCTGGGCACCGTTTTCCCCACTTCACGGTTCAGTTTTCTATTGGAACCAGAAGAGGGAGGGGCTAGGAAAGGCCAAGTGGATGCTACTCTTTGCAATGATGGCGTGCTCTCCTGTCATTCCACCTTACGAAACCACGCTCTTACGGTCTTTAGTTCCCCATAGAAGGCAGGAGTGGGTCAGACAACGAGTAAAGAGAACGTCTTGTTTCTGGCCGTGTTTTCCGGTTCCTTCTGGAAAACCGTCTGGGGAGAGTTGCCTCTTAAAATCAGGGCGTGGGGGCGCTCAAAAAGCTCACGCGAATACTGAGTGAGAATGCTTGGGACAGTCTGGTAAGGAACGAAAGCAAAAGGAAGCTTGTTTCTGTATGTTTTCTGCCTTGACCCTATCTTCAAAGAAGCCCATAAATAATTCTTTGGCATCGATTTTGTAATTCCAACATTGCAAAACGTTTTCCTCTACTGAATACTGTTGGTAATCAAAAAATCAATTTGATACTTCTCTTTCTTTTCAGGACCACAAGAAAAGAAGGCTCTTGGTCACCTCCACCAGTGGAAATAAAATTCGTCTCTCCTTTTGGAAGTGCACTGGATAAAGCCATGGATCGTATTGCAAGAATATGCCCAGTGTGCAAATATGTCTGAGGATAACCGAGCAGTTTAATCCCCCATCAGAACTTCCCCTCGTGGAACACTACTCTCAGGCTTGTTATTTCAATAAAATTGTTTGCTGCAATTTCATCAGTTCCCATGTAACCACTCGTAAATAGCTTTGTTGTTGATTTCTGGTGGGGAAAACAAGCTACGGGCAGAAACCAATCCATAGTGTCTCACGAGTCATTTACTTCTTATCCGTAGTCTTACTGGTACAGAACAGGTTTCTTTTTGGCGTTGGTGAACTTAATACTGCGAAGCTTAAAGCTTGATGCCGGTGTCTGCCAAGTAGCGAAGGGTTGTTACAAATCTGCTGAGCCGGGGCGGGCTTCATCCTTCCTGGCGGCAGGAGCCCGGCCTGGTGCACCCCAGACCTGGGGGTGTCTCTGTCCCAGACCCTTGGATGCGGCTGCTGCTTTCCCGTTTGCAGGTCAGGCCAGTAGCAAGGCTGAGGGTGCACCACACACATGCACGACAGCAACGCGGCTGGCTACGCAGGCTGCCAGAGACGGGGCCGTGCCTTTACCACCTGCCATCTTGCACTGGGGCAGCTCACAGAAAGCCGCCTCTCTGGCTTGTTGCAGTTGAAGCTCACGAGTGACACCAGAGGCATGCTGTCACTCTGCAGGTTCCCCCACGCAGCCACATTTGCAGAGCCCCAGAGGATCAGCAGAGCCTTGAGCCCAGCTGTCGTCTGTGCCCCAACTCTGGGCTCCGTCTCTGACCTCTGGCTGAGACACCGCATCTTTCCAGAGATGGCTTTTCCTCCTGCTCACTGGCTAGCCCACCCTGAGGTCTGCTAGCGGTTTCCTCGTGCACATTTGGCTAGGGGAAAATACAACAAAAATACAATAAAATGGTGTACTGAAACGTATGTTACGATGGAGTTTAGAAAGTCTTCTCTGATAAGAGAAAACAGTTTTAGTAGGAAATGTTGAAAATATCAAATCCCTTAGTTTCTCTCAGAGTTTAAACACCGTTTTAAATTTTTTAAAACCCTCCTATCTGTAGCAAATGGCTTCTTACTAGAATGATGTGGTGAAATATCCTGTTTCAGAGCAAAAGGATTTCTAAGAGTGGTTTACCAGTACCGGATTTTTGCTGAAATCACGGGTTTTCCAGCGCAGCTCACGGTGCTTGCTTTGGTTCTGTTGAAAGTGCTGGCACACGGAATAAGCAACAGGGAGAAGAGAAAAGTCATGGGGCAGAAACTTAATTTTTAAGCTGCTGAAATACAGAGCCTAGCTTTTGCTGTTTGTTGCCTGTCTCTTTTACCTTCTAATTACTTCTTGTCTTTACAGAACACTTTCAACGTGCTGGAAATCTATAATGACCAGGTAATGAGGTCGCTTTGCTTCCGTATTAACAAATCTTAGTTTTCTGTGTACGTTGATTTCTTTTTTGCTCATTGTAATTTGAAAATCATCCTTTATGCTCTCTTAACGTGACCCTTCTGGGCATGTTGGCTGAAGTGTGTGGGTGCTGCCTGGACCTAAGAGCATCGTTTTGCTGCTTGAGCCATCCGGCTGCTCTGCCGTAACACTGGCCAAGCTGTTTCATCTCTTGTAGTACATTCCTTCTTTCTCTTTTCTGGGTTGTCCTCCTTTTTTGAAGAAAAAAGGGGGTTAAGAAGGAAGATCCGAGGGCTGGAGCACCTCTCCTATGAGGACAGGCTGAGAGAGTTGGGGTTCTTCAGCCTGCAGAAGAGAAGGCTCTGGGGAGATCTTATAGCAGCCTTCCAGTACCTAAAGGGGGCCTACAGGAAGGATGGGGAGGGACTCTTTATCAGGGAGTGTAGCGATAGGATGAGGGGTAACGGTTTACAGCTGAAGGAGGGTAGATTTAGATTAGATATCAGGCAGAAATTCTTTACTGTCAGGGTGGTGAGGCACTGGAACAGGTTGCCCAGGGAAGCTGTGGCTGCCCCTTCCCTGGAAGTGTTCAAGGCCAGGCTGGATGGGGCTTTGAGCGGCCTGGCCTAGTGGGAGGTGTCCCTGCCCAGGGCAGGGGGGTTGGAACTACATGATCTTTAAGGTCCCTTCCAACCCAAACCATTCTGTGATTCTAAAAGATTCGTACCACTATTAATGCATCACTCAAATGGAGACCATTTCTGTTTTCAGAACAGAAACGTGGCTGACACAAAATTGATCTCTCGCTTTCTACGTTAGAGATTGAAACCCCACTTCTTTTGCAAGAGTTCTCTGCATATTTGGAAAAATTTAACTAAATAGAGATAAATGCAGCTATAAAACTATAAGCACCTGTTTTATATAAACGCCGTGTTCTTTACATAAAGCGAGGCAGTATTATAAAACAAGTAGTTTTGTTTCCTGGAATCTGAGATTACTGTTGGTCCTGTGCACCAGATGTTGCATTCCTAAATAAGATGAAACCCCCACAGGGTCCTCTTTGTCTCGGGTGAATTAACTGTATACTCCAGCACCTTTGAAGAGGTATTTTTTCTTAAGCAAGTAGTATCAAATGAAAGATGGAAGAATACAACTAGAAAACGTGCACATGTGAAAATGTTGACTGTAAATGCTGACAGTCTTCAAACAGCTTACCTGAGTTTCTTCAAATGCTAACTTTCTTACTGTTCTGAACAAATTTAAGGACAGATTCTTCAACTGTTACTTGTACCAATACCATCGACGTGGTTTTGAGGGTTTTTTTTTACGTTGGCGCTAGCGTAAGGCAGAGTTACCAGGATTTGAGCACCTTCAGTATTCACTTTGACAAAAACCACCTCTGTCTTCTCATCTGTCTGTCTCTCTTTCTCCTAAATTGCTAACCTGCTAAAAAGAGTTAGTTTATAGCCAGATTGCTAAGACACTAGGATTCTTCTTTTATGTTTAAGGACTTTATGGTCATCTTTTCCATGTTAATCCCTATCTCATTTTTGGTAGGGTTTAAAACTAATTTTAAAAACCTCCTTCAAAATCCAATGGCAGGTAATACGTTTGATACGCTCACAGACTGCAGCCGAGACTCCAGCAGACCTCTGTTACGAAGGAACTCTGTCAACCTGACGATACGCTGAAAGGCACACTTTCATAGTTTTTCCCGCTCTGGTCTCGGTGCCAATTGCGGTCAGGTGCTGGGCAAAATGAGAAGAGATACCAGCTCAAAGTGACTGACGTCTGAGGAGGAAGGAAAGGGTGAATGTGCCAATAAGGGAGGGCAGCATATTAAGAGCTTATTCTGTATTCTTATTAACGCACGGCGTATATTTTGACAGCTAAGTTATGTGACGGAGGTAGCTCTTTTTCCTGAGAATTCTGGGTCTCTCTCGTGTGCGTGGCTTAATTCAGCTTCTTTCCTTCCCTTTCTCTCCCAGCAATGCAGCACAGAGTTGAAACGTAGAGCGTACAGATGACCCCTGCTGCCAGGCGTTGGTTGTCTCTGCTTCCCGATGCCGGATCCCAGCGACAGTGCCACACAGAGCTATTCCTTCCTGCCCAGGAGCAGTTTGCTTCCCGGCCACTTCCCCAGTCCCTCGTCTCCTTCTGCAAGAGAAGGTTCCCTCTCTCCTCCTGGCCTTTCTGGGGCTCAGAACTGAAAACGGCCCTCTTTGCAGTCCTTCCAGACAGGCTTTCGCTGGGACTCCAGCACTAATTATTCCTTCTTATTCCAGCTCCCCTGAAAAGAGCTCAGGCACTTAGATGTCTGCTGTCCCAACGCGGTTCATGGCTCAGTGACCGCGTGGCTGCAGCTGCCTGGCTACGAGGAGATATCAGGAGCAGAATCACGGAATCACGGAATCTTCAGAGTTGGAAGGGACCTCTAGAGATCATCTAGTCCAACTCCCCTGCTAGAGCAGGATTGCCTAAACCACATCCCTCAGGGCTGCATCCAGGCGGGTCTTGAAAATCTCCAGAGAAGGGGACTCCACAACCTCCCTGGGCAGCCTGTTCCAGTGCTCTGTCACCCTCACTGTAAAGAAGTTTTTCCGTGTATTTGAACGGAACTTCCTATGTTCTAGCTTGTGCCCATTGCCCCTTGTCCTGTCGCTGGGAACCATTGAAAAGAGCCTGGCTCCGTCCTCCTTAAACCCACCCTTTAGATACTTGTAAACATTAATCAGGTCCCCCCTCAACCTTCTCTTCTCCAGGCTAAAGAGTCCCAGCTCTTTCAGCCTTTCCTCATAAGGGAGGTGCTCCAGTCCCATAATCATCTTGGTTGCCCTACGCTGGACTCGCTCCAGTAGTTCCCTGTCCCTCTTGAACTGGGGAGCCCAAAACTGGACACAGTACTCCAGTTGTGGCCAGAAGATTTAATGTTTCCCGCACCAGTTCAGTCCTGCAAAGAGCTGAATTGCTTTCACGTGCCGATGAACGCAGACCCCTTGTTGTGTCTGAATTAGGACTCCATCTGACCCGGAGATGAGGCCCATGTGAACCAAGACCCCCAGAAGCCTTGTCTGGGGTGGGCGCTCCCTGACAGCGGCTACTCTCCCCTTACTGCCTGCTGGCCAGCTCGTGCTCTGCTCTATTAAGGCATCTTAGCAGCACTGCTGCATTTCTGCCTGGCGATACAGGAGTAGTACTTAATATCTGTGACTTGGGATTTTTTTTCAAAGGTGTTCTGTTTGGTTTTTTTCTCCACAGACACATTGTTTTTAAAAACTTGAGAAGAAAAGAAGACAGCTCTGCCTTTGAGAAATGGTCCCTGTCCTCATCCGCAGCACTGGCGTGGGCACATCCAGTTGCTCAGAGTCAGTTCCCTTATCAAGTGCTGATCAAGACAAAAGCCCAAACCCAGTGTAAGTAAGGCTATTGCAGGCAGGAGGGAGAAGAGTTTCTGCTGGCTGGGAATGAGTGGCGGATCCGGAGCACACAGGCCACGTGGGAGTCCCGTCCGGAGGAAGCCTGGAAGGAGTGGGAGCACCAGTACATTGCTGTGGCTCAGGCGAGTTTCCCAGTAACGGGCATTGCGGCCAGATCCATTAACCTCTGGTCTTCTGAGTCTGATGTTTTCCCCTTTTTGTCATCTTTAAGATTTGTTACTCACGCCCCTCTCTGCCCTTCCTTAATAAACCGTGACTCCAGGTCTGGAACTTCTGCCAATAGAAAGGAAGCGTGGCGTCAGTCTTTCAGATCTAATAATTGCTTCCTGATCATGTTTGATAAAATGATGGGGGTTTGATAAAAATTAGGGAGTTAATTCTGTCGGGAATGCTGAGCCCTGTGTGGGGTGTATGGCTAACCGGGGTCGTTCAGGTGCTCCCTCTGGATGGTTGTATCGGTCTTGGCTGGCAGCTGGCACAGGCGTTTGGGCACACAGTACCGTACCCTGTTCTGCTGAGGACAGCTTCTTGTTCACCTGCTGCATCAACTGGTTTTCCTGCATTGACCTGCCTGGGGTTTGCTTTGTTAAGACAGTGAAACGAACATAATCAGGCTTCTGTTAATTTTGTGCCTTCTCCCTAGGAAGCTGTCGGATACAGTTTTAGAGAACTAATGGTGACAAGGCTTTGCTGGTGTGGTATTGCTTGACTTGTGTGGTGGAGAGAAGCCTTAAATTGGCAGGAGAGAGTCACCAACAAGCCGGGCCTGTTGCACGTGTTGCAAATGCATTTGCAGTTGGGCTTGTCAGGTTGCTCTTTGTCAAAATATGTTTCAGAATGAGATACGCAAAAGCCGCCTGGACACGGTCCTGGGCAGCCTGCTGTAGGTGACCCTGCCTGAGCAGGGGGGCTGGACCAGAGGACCTCCAGTGATTCTGGAAGGCCTTTCTCTTCATTGTGATGCTGGGATTCTGGAATTCGTGCTGGGATTCTGGAATTCGTGCTGGGAGAGGCGAGCGGTGTGGTGTGCTGGGAGTGCCTTGCTCACCACTGTCTCCCTGTGCTGGGAAGGCTGCGTGTATGTTCTGTCCTGAGACACTCAGCGCCTACGTCTGTCTGTCCAGGTGCACCGAGCAAGGTAAAAAAGAGCGTAAGGTCAGAAGTGCCTTTGGGAACTGCTGCGAGCTTCGCCACGGTAGATGGGGACTGCAACTCTTGAACGGAAGTATAGTCGTGTTGGGGAATAACCGCAGGAGGTAGCTGGGTAAAGTGGCTCCAGCGTCAAGTTCTGATCTGTGTTGGTTTTGTTTGTTTTTTCATGGAGAGGGATGTCAAATCTGTGGTCTGCATCAGACACAGGGTCTTCGCTGTTGGGGGCTGTTGGGGTAGAGAGCTGAAATTCTTTCCTCGTCTCACCTTCTGCTGTAGCTTTGTGCTTGTGGAGCATCTGCACAAACTCTGCAAGACAATCTGTAGGCTGCACTTGAGTGAAATAAGGCCGATTGTAGGATTCTGGTACAGACCGTCTCTGTCACGCTGGTGGCTTTTTAGACTACAGCTTAGGGCTTGGATGAAATGTAGGGTTTTTGCCTAAACCGCCGGGAGCGGGGAGGCTTTCTGCCTAAGCGGGAAAGACCTGACCCGGTGGTACTCCCTAAATCACCTGCTCACTCACTCGCTAAATCCTCTTTCTGCAGGAGTAAAATCCGGCAAAGTGCAAATTCACTGAACCTGACGACTACGAGAGTGCAGAAAGTGACTTTTCCATCTGGTGCTCCTCCAGTGCTTGTGAGTTGCTTCCTGTTTCTCTGGGGAAAATGTCATGGAACCAGTCATTAACAACAATTCAAAAATTGGTATAACTTTTATAAACCCTTTTATAACCCTTCCCTGAAATCACTTTAGCTTCCACCTCTGGCGGAAGGAAAGAACGACGCCTGTCAGCTGCAGCCTTTCCCAGAGAGCTAGGGAGTCTCTCCGTGCAAGAGGGAGTTAAAAGTTGCCTTAAAAGATGCCTGACTGTGTCCTGGGTGGTGTCCTTTCTAAAAGTAAAGGGGTTTTTAGCCCTCCCTGCAAACGGAGTGTGTCGTTTCACCCGGGTATGAGCTAGCAGCCCGGGCTGACTGCCACAAAAAGGAGATGGACAAATTCCCTCTCCTTCTTCCCGATGCGTGGTCCTGCCTCCTTCCTTGTGCCACCTCTTATGCTTGCTGGTTGTCTCTGCAAGGCAGTTGAGCTCTCGAAGCTGGTGGAACACCACCTGCTTTTCTGGGTGAGTTTCCTGCCTGCTCAGGGAGTGAACTTGGCTCCTAAAGTGCTCTAAGGCACTGTTAAGGCAGTGCGAGGTGAGCCACAGGAGTACGGTAGTAGAACAAAGGAGCAGATGGAGAGATGGGAGGCGGCGGCAAGTCCTCTCTTTTGGTGGCCGGGAAGTCAGCATGTTTTGTGAAACCATCTCTTCAGCTGCGGCTGGCCATATTTTTAGCTTTTTCGTCAGTAAGCCCATTGCATTGTTGGCCCTTGAAACGGATTTTCAGGTACTACCGTCAGTCAAAACTGACGTCCCTGAACCCTGACGTGGCTGAATGCGATTCTGCTTGAACATGTAATTTCTCCATGTTTATTTTTCTTGGAGCTTTTTAATGCAAAAATCTATCCTCAGCCTGTGACTCGTGGTACGCTCCTTTCTTTGGAAATAGTTTGGAAGTCCTAAGTACCTAAGGTGAAGAACAATGGTAATTTTGGCTGCTAGAAGACAACTGACAATAAGTAACAAAGGGTAAAGTACGAAATCAAGGGAAAGGACAAATGGAAAGTTGTACCTGTTACTGAGAAGCTTTTTAAAATCTGATTTTTCTCAGCTCCCATCTTCCTAACCTGTGTGAGTAGACTTGAACTCAGTGTATTGGGCTTTTTCCTGTTATTTCTCTGTTGATACGTCTGGGTCACTTTTTGTTGGTGATCTCACAGGCATCAGAAAAGCAAAGGATTCTCCTTTTGCTCTGCTGGGAGAGCAAAAAGTCTCCCGAGTGCCATTATTTGCAAGAAAAAGAGCTAGAGGTGACGTCTAGGGGATTTTTCACTGCATACTGATGAAACTTCTGTCACTCTCAAGAATATTTCTGGCTGGCGTGAGTCTAGTTGTGCAATTTTTTCCTGTATTTACAGTGAAGAATGCAAGACCTAACAGCTGAGGTAACGAGCAGTCTGCTGCAGTTTCCAGAGGTGACTCTTCAGGCACTTGGGGAAGATGAGGGAACCCTCGGCTCTGTGCTGTGCGGGAGGTTTTCTGGAGGTGAGCATTTTCCTTTAAATTTGGTCTCGGTATAAAGCTGTTCTTGCCTGGAGGCTACCTGAAGCCTCAGGTCATCGTATCAGCTGTGTCAGGTTGGTGCTGTTAAGGGGCATCCTGTTTAGAGAGAGAGAACAAAAAGGGTGCTTCAGCGATGACAAATGCTAATATTAAAACGTGAGTGTAGTTAAACTTTGAAGTGGACTTTCCAGGTGATGTGACAGTAGAGCTGGGTGCCTATCTGGAGGTCTAGGCTTCTGTTAAGACCAGGTAGAATCTATCTACCTGAGTGTAAATGCAGGAATTGAGCTCATACTTCCTTTGGGCTGGCAGTAGTTCAGTGAAACAAAATGCCTTCAATTCTTCCTCTACGCTCCAAGACTTGTATTCCCATATGCGTTTAGATCATTTCTAGCAAAACCAAGGCGAATATGGTATAAAGGCTGTCGATCAGGACCTTGTAATCTTTATCCCAAACAACCCAGATTCTTCGGTGCGGGAATGACAAGTACAAATGCAAAATAACAAGGTGGTTAATTTTAGGAGGGATTGCTTGGGGATTTCAACGGGTGATTTTGAATCATTGACTAGAATGAGGTAGGTCGGTCTTCCTCTGCTAGGTACGTTTATTGAAGGAAAGGGGCAGGCACTGTGATTTTTTTTCAGCTGTTTTCAGTCTTCCGTTGGACATTTGCTTCAGTCCTCTTTCTTTTCTCTCACAGGGAGAAACGGCCTGGCGTGGTTGGCACGTGGTCCTCACCTTGAGGTGGTGAACTCTGTGACAGGAGAGCGGCTCTCTGCGTACCGTTTCAGTGGAGTCAATGAACAGCCTCCCACTGTTCGTGTGGTGAAGGAGTTTTCCTGGGAGAAGAGAACTGGACTGCTGGTTGGGTTGGAAGACGCAGAGGGAAGTGTTCTCTGTCTGTACGACCTTGGACTCTCAAGAGTGGTTAAAGCAGTTGTTCTTCCCGGGAGGGTAGGTACTTTTTAATTGGAGAAACGAAGCTTTGATGTTGTTAGGTGCTGCGTAGGCCTGTTTTAGGACAAACTTTGGAGCGTCTCTTTGTAGGAGGTATTTTTTCTATTGTGCGTTAACATCCTGTCACTTGAGAGTATCCAGTCAAGACGGTGTTGCTGTAAAATCTTGGGCTTAATGTGCCATTATTGTTTGAGTTTACTGAGAGTAAAACAAGTTTTCTGGTTTTATTGTAGAGCACAAAGTTACCTGATTCTCTCCTTCCACAAAAAGGCATTGAAAAGCACCTTTTTTTGGCCCTAATTGCTTGATTTCCATCAGAAATACCGTCTTTAAAATGGCTCAGAATTCCATAGCTGTGCTGTAAATGACTTCGACACATTGCCTTGAATCTCAGCCTAGCAAGCAGGCTGAGGAGAACACATTTTTCTGTTGACTTAGGAGAGGAAAAAAGAGCCTCTAGTGAGTTATCTGACAGATTGTTGGGAGGTCACCTTTCAGCCTGCAGTCCTTGAATCTCTGCTCTCTGACTAGTGTGTTTGTGTAGATGGGACACACTGGTGTAATGTTGCTGATGTTTTCTGTCTTCTGTAACCCAGAAACTCAAATGATGTGTGTCCCCTAGCCTCATTATCTTAATGTAAACAAGAATCGGTGGAAGTCAATAGAACATGAAGATTCATTTTTATCATCTTAGAATCTGCAACAACTAACTAACTAACTTCTTAGCCAGCTTTCCATCAGGTGCTTTGGTTTGACTTGCTAGAATACAGGTGGAGTTTTGTTTGTTTGTAATGCTACAGTGTGATGACTAGTAGTAAGCATTCGTATTGGGGTCACTGAGAGAGAGAAATACGTGCAGCTTTAGCGCAGGAGTCTTCGTGTGCTCGTGTCTCTGCTCTAGCAGTCAGTGTTGTCCTGGGATGTGCTGCAACGTGTGCTGAAAGGTCTGTCTTCGCCTTGTGAGACAGTTGCGTGCAGACTGCTGGGCACGTGAAAGAGCAGCGTGCGCTTCCTCCTTTAGGTGGAGTCACCTTTTTATCTGAGAAGCTGCTGCTTTAGGCTGGCTTTTAACATTTTTCTCAACATTCGTGAAAGCGCTGGTGTGCATTTAAAGCTTCTTTTCCTTTATGTGGTTGTTACTTTTCTTCTAAATGCGGACTAGTGTGAATTTTACTAAGCTGGTCTCTCCCTTCAACGCTTTCTAAATACGTTTCACTCCCATGGAAATGGTGTGTCTCCCATGCAACTTGGCCGCTGCCTCGTCTGACTCTCGAGCCCTGATTTATCCTAACGCCCGTTTGTCAAAGAAGGCATAGACTGTATCGCGGTGCTGGTGGGCTGTGAGCGGTGGGAGACCTCGATGTAGTTGTGTTTGTCTGTCTTAAGCCCCTTGAATACGATAAAGTTTCTTGCGTATAACTGATTTTCTGTGTTTTCCTCCAGTTAATTACTGCGAAGTAGGAAATGGAAATTGCTAAGCTGTACTAATAGAATGCCCCATGTAAGTTGAAGTTAAGTCACTTACCCGCAGGAAATCTAGTAAATGGAAGGCAGTAACAGGTTTTTGTACGGGGCTTTTTTGTCTTTGTCTCTTTTCTTGATCTAATTGCAAACAATGCTTTGATGCTCCTGGATTTACTTTTTCTATTGAGCTTGTCAAAGAGCTCAAATAGTAACTTGTAGTTTTCCTGTAGGTAACCGCTATAGAACCCATAGCGAATCACGGAGGACCCAGCGTGAGCACTCAGCACCTCCATCAGAGTCTGCGATGGCTCTTTGGGGTGGCAGCAGTGGCTACAGATGCTGGCCATCTCCTTCTGGTTGACCTTAGTTTGGATGATTGCTCCTGCACTCAGAATGATATCGAAGCATTGGGTGAGCCTGCAGTTTTTCCACGTGAATTTAAACGCAAGAAAACTTCTGTCTTCTAACGAAACAGTATGCATCCCACTTTGAAGACCCTTGTGTCAGACATTTCTGACGACTGGTTACAGGTGGCAGTTTGACATCGTATAGTCCTGACCTGATTAAACCTGGGAGTGTCTGACTGCTCCTCCCAGTGTTGTAAATGCCCCCTCCCACCAAGATCCCTGTGCCACTACGATTCTTGCCAGAGAGGTGTAGGAATTTTGCCACATGAGCCGGTGCGGCCGCCTGGTAGGAAGTTGTGTTGGAGGAGCCCTGTTTCCCGGGAATGCTCTTCTGCTTGTGTTAATTGACTTGGGGCAAATTTTGGGCTTGTTTTTTAAAATAAACCCGACTTACCAACACCCATGCATTTGGATGAATGAAATCTCGAATAGGTGTACTCAGATTGCATACACCGTTTTGGCTATTACAACAGCAGCTTCAGAAATTGGTGCCACTTCAAACACGAGCTGCCACTTCAAATTTCATCACGAGGCCCAGACTCCTGCTTTTCAGAGTCCAGGAAGAATTTGGTTACGTTATTAAGGTTACGTTTTTACCTAGCTTTCAAATGTGAGTGAGAATACTTGTCTTATCCGAGAGTTCTTATGTTCTTTGAAGACATACATAATGGAAATGGCAAAAAAAAGTGTTGCATAAATGGCTATTTTGCCTGGCACGGTAGCATTAGATGATAGGGGTTGTCACATCAGTGCCTAAAATGCAGCCTAAATGGCATAACGTATTCATTTATTGCTTGGTTTTGTGTGTGTAGATCTAGAAGTTGTCACTAAAAATCCTGCTGAAGTTGCACAAAGAAGAGAAACTGTGACCAGCGAAGGGAGACGTCTCTGTTTTCAACTACAAAATGCTTCCGGAACAGCAGTATCAGCCCTGTGCTACATAAGCAGAAGCAACCAGCTCGTTGTGGGTTTCTCGGATGGCTACCTGTCGCTCTGGAATATGAAAACTTTGAAGAGAGAGTAAGTAGGCCTTTACACTTGGCCATGCCTGGAGGTGTGGGGCTCTCGATTTGTTGCTTAAGGAAGTATGTGAATGTAAAGAGAACTTTTTCAGGGACTGACATGAGTATGAGTATAATCTTGGCACGTTCAGAAATCCTCTTCTGACATAACTTTTCAGTCATACCTGGATCAAGTGGTCCGCCTTCTCCCCAGTGGACTAGGATTGTTTTCCTTATTGTGCCTGTGGATTGAGGAACTGTGGAAAGCATGCTTCCTGGGGTTTTCAGAACCGGTTACTGCAACTGGGGCATCCATTGAAAGGCTGAAGTATGTCAGTGATGTGATTTTGGTGCCGATATTCTCTAAAGTGTCCAGGGTGAAACTAGTGAGACATGAAAACTCAATAGCTGACCTGTGCCTGAAAAATGTATTCTTTCCTGCATGTCAGCTTTGGCCGAAAGAGCAATCTCACCTGAAATATTTGGCTAACTTCTGGTCGGGATTCACTTCAGCAGATCTGCACTGACTCCCCAGAAGCTGTTGGATGCATAAATAGACAGTGGAGGAATAATTAGGTGGCAAGAGTAGAGTGTGGAGGTACAAATAAGGTTCAGAAGTCAGGAAGAACAATGCTTGACGTAGTCCAAGAAACGAGAAACTACCTGTGTTTGGGCCACTAGGCTCACCTTTTGTTTTCTTTTTCGTTTTGCTTTTTTTTTCCCCTAAACCTGTAGGCACCACTCTCAGCTTGAAGGAGGGAGGATTCCTGTCTATGCTGTCACTTTTCAAGAGCCCGAGAATGATCCTCGCAATTGTTGCTACTTGTGGGCTGTTCAGTCTACGCGGGAAAGGTGAATAAAAACTTTAACTATCAGCCACTGAATTAATTCTTTTTTTTTTTAAGGATATTTGTTCCCATACAGTTGAACATGTGTATTTGTTGTGTGTCTGCGATTCTTTCCGGTACGGAAGGTGTTAAACTTAGAATGCAATTTTTACAGGATTTACCAGACGTGAAGAGGGACCTACTAGTTCCTGCCTTCTGTCAGAAGGCAAAGCAACAGTGGCCATATTCTTCTGCTCGCATTCTCAAATGGTTTGCTTTTGTTCCTCGATGACCGCTTCATCATTTGTTTGATAGTCACACCGTGGTATTAAAATACCACTAGGAGCAGTTGAGGCTGCAGATCTAGAACACCAGATGTGCCCACACAACAGCCTGCCACCCCTAAAGGCGGCGGTGACAGTATTGCCGATGGCCTTGTGCCAGCGTCAGCAGTCTGTGGAGCCTTGGTGAGCCAGTGCAGCTCCCCGGGCAGAAAACGATTCAGCAGAAAAGCCAATGGGTTCCTGCTGTTCTGCTGAATCAAATCGGACTTGGAAGGGTGCAGAGTGTGCAAGAGGGGGAGGGGAACTTTGGTGGTAAGGGAAGGGCAGAGAGATCTCTCTTTCTGCATCAGCAAGCGATTCCATCAGCTCAGCTGTTGGTAGAGTGGCAGTCTTTTAAAATTTGACTTCAAAGCAGTTTTGATGGAGAACTCTTCATTGTGAAGAACTATTTCCAACAATTCTTAGTCCATACAACATATTACAGCTTTCCAAATGTACGGTTGGCTTTTGCCCCTGAAGCTGTTAGTGTCAAAACGCCCTCCTTCATGTTTCAGTGGCTAAATGTGGCCGATGATCATGTTTTGGGAAGAGGTGGTGTTCTTTTCAGCAGGAGCATGCTATTAAGAAAACGTCTAGGTCTACTAACACGACAATGAGGACTATAAAGCAGCTTTGTAACCAAATTTCATAATTTATCCCTTTTTCAGTGAAGGTGATGTGGTGAGTTTACACCTGCTGCAGTTAGCGTTTGGTGACAGAAAACGCGTGGCCTCAGGACAAGTCATGTATGAGGTAAGAGGTGCATGCGTGGGAAAAGCAGACAATAGTAATTTTCTCTAAGGGAGTATCAGTTGAGTTACAGGGGTGAGATTTACCATCAAACTTCAGAGCTGGCTGAAAAAATAATAATGTTTTGCTGAGTCTTCTTGGGCACGGCCTTTGTCCATACCTTTTGGAAAGAAGGCATACCATTTTATACTGCAGTGTCGTGTGTTCCAGCTAGATTCATCTGCAAAGAGCCCGTATAAATGAAATTCCTGAAGAGGACGCGGCTTTTGCAAATAAAATTATTCTGAAATACCAAATGAATGGCATGTAGGAAGAGAAGATTGGGCCTTGAATCGCTTGGTTTAACCAAGCTTCGGACTTGAATAAGCTTCTGTCTCTCTCCCTTTCTTAAAATACAGTCATACTCTATTCTTTGCTGATCTTCAGTTTTATATTCTTGGTTTCCCTTAGAGCTTTGTCAGCCGGACTTCTCACGTGAAATGCACCTACAGTGTCTCTTCAGTGTTGATCCTGACACTTAGTAGCTGTAAAGATAACTTGTTCTTCTTTTTGGCTGGGTGACCTATTCAATCTACTCTTAAAGCCAGGAAAATATGTAATTTGGTCAGAAGAGTGTACCTAAATGTTAGATCTGTCTCCAAGAGGATGCGTTTAAAATACAGATGTGAGGTATCCTTGTATCTCAGATAGCTAACAGAGACAAGGCGCATCTGTTAGATGTGTAATTCCATTCAGTTGTACGCCTGGAAGTCTTCCAAAATCTTTTTGAGGGGACAGTAATCTTAGTTCAGAGCAAGTCTTTCCTCCTGATTTGGTACTTTCTCTTGCATGTTCTCAATAGCTATGGAACGAAACAGGGGTGACTCTTGTATCGTGGTACTCTGGTTTTTGTAGGGACTGTGCCTTTTGATTTTTTTGGATTAATTTAGATTTTGAGTGTTTTGCTTATGTGTAGGAAAGGTGCTTCCTCATTTGCCACTGTTGCTTTTGCATAGAGAGAGGTTAGGTGTTTGGAAAAGGTGGTGTTTCTTTAAAATGCATTATCTATCACGGTGACCAAGTAGAAGGATCTTCCAGTGATTCATCGCGTGCTGGATGCTATCTCTTTATCTTTGTTGATGTGCGGGACCTGTGCTCCACAGCGGATGCTTTTAGTCTCAGAACACTTCCTTGTAGTCACAGATTGGTTAGTACTACATGACTGTCTGCCTGCATGGCTGTCTGAGTCAAGTTTCTTGTCCATCTTCAGGGGTAGAAAATTTAAGTGTCTCCCGTTTGCTAGGCCAAGTTTGAGTAAAGAAGGAGGAATCTACTGTTGATCCTTGTTCATTGGATAGAGTTCATAGGAGCTCAAAAGACTTTTTCAATACAGCAGTGCTTTTTGTTCCAGGAATTAGGTTTGAGGCTATGAAGCTCTTTGACTGTGTGTCATGGTAAAAGTCACAAATAGGACTTATGGAACATGTGGTACTGTGTTTTTCTATACGCGTGTCAAACTCTTGTCTCCATTGCCTTCAAGGCTGGTTTAAGTCTGCTTAAGTAATTAAACAGAAAGGTATGTTTAAGTAATGCTTCCAAAGACCTTTTTTGTACTGTCGCAGCAGTTGCTAAATCTGGTGCATCAAATCACGATCGTAGAGCGCATCTTTACCCTCGTTCTGCACAATGCTTGCGGATGGGCAGAGTATACACTCTCTACTTTGATACCAGAGTTTGACCAGTGCATCTCGTTTGAAAACTTGTTTTTGTGTTTTGCTAGTCAATGGAGTCATTACTTAACATCTCCCATACAATGGAGTTCCTTAGAATGACTTTGCCCGGCGTGGAAAGTTTAAAATGCACTGCTTTGCTTCAGAAGCATTTTCTTTTTAGTTATGAAAGACTTTTTTTAATTATTTAATTTTTCTTTTTAGACAACCTTCATATTTATTTGTAACACTTCCTGGAATCATTAAGAGAAAGCTCGCCTCTTCTCAGATTAGGTGAATTAGATGTATCCTATGAGATCATACGGGAATGTGTGGTTTCATGCCAGTTCGTTTCAGAGCTCTGCAAGTTTAGGAAACTTGGGTAGAATGTGGCGTTATCAGTTTATGGGTTGTGTGGGTTGGGTTTCTTTTTCCCTCTTTTTTTTTTTTTTTTTAATTATAGAGCTGCTATTTGTCCCCAGTACACCCATTCATGTGTTGTATGGTAGACAGTTTGAATGAATGCTGTATTTGGAAAGACGGTATTTCACTTCACGCTTACTTAAAAAATGGCGCTATCAGAGGTTCACCACAATCGTGCCGGGGTTTCTGTGTATCTCAAAATTAGTTTGTTTACTGTGTAGTAATTCGTGATGCTAAAAGCCTTGGCCACGTGCACCCCGTGTCCTTTCTGGTTTTCCCTTTTGCTGTTGGCTGTGCTTGGTGAAGGAGCTGAGGGATATTTCACCCGTTAGTCTCTGACAAGATGAGAGGAGGAGCTGTCATAGCTTACGTGGCTTGAAAGAAGATTGCTAATCAGTATGAAGTTCTCACAGTAACTAGAGAGGGGTGCACGGTCACTCTGGTGGTGTGCCCATAGAAAATACCTCTTGACAGCTTTAGCTGCTCTAATGCTGGGGCTTCTCTAACTTCATCAGTTCTGCAATCAAGACATGGAGCAAAGAGCTTTGCATGCATGTGTGTTGCATCATTTTAGATATCTCTTTGTAGCGATATATTTATTTTTATAAAGAACATTCTTGGATGTCACAAGGAATTCTGCAAAACATGTTTAGATCTGAATAATGTTAGGGAAATTCTAAATTTTGAAAAAGTGCAAAGCCTTTACAGCCAAACTTACCCGTTACGATTTGACACTGCATTCTCTTGCATGTCAGGCGTAGTTTCTGTTTACCATCAGAAATAGGCTCATGCGAAATACACAGTATAATAAGCCTATTCTGTTAGACTGTCTTTCATATTTAGCCATAATGTATGTTTTTATCTTAGAATGACCTTTGCTCTCTTCTCTGATTTTTTCCCCCAGGGTTTGGAATACCGTGGCAAAAAGTTCAGTTTAGATCTCACGGGTGGAGTCTTTCCCTTGAGAGGCCAGATGAGTACTAAATTAATCAGCTGCCAGAGTGTCGAAAAATTCCGCAGCGACGTTGACGGAGAGGATAGCGTAAATGAAGGTTTGTTCTGATGTCCGTGTTTGGTGATTTTAAAAGAAGTGCTTTTGGAACCTAAGCAACGAATGCTGTTCTGTCCCCACAGTCTGAAAGTCTTGCCTATCTGCATAGACTAGATTGTTGGGATTATTTACGAAGAAAAAATGGATGCTTAAGTTATGTGGGACTTCTTTAAGGGAAAATATATGTTTTATTTTATGCTTGCTGACATGCTATCGCGATGTATGGTGGGGCCGTTTGTATGATGATGGTCAGTCGTTTTACTCCTCCAGCTGCCATCTTTGAACAAGAAGTTCAAACTCTCCATTGCTTAGGAATGTGACCAGAATTTTTTCCCTTCTTCAAACCGATGTCCGCATCTGCATCCAGATGGTAGCCTGTCACAAGTGGTGCTCCCCAGGGCACTGCACTGGGGCCACTTCTCTTTAGTATCTTGACCAGTGATCTGGACGAGGGGACAAGAAAAAGGGGCAGTGTGACTGAAACCTATCACAGAGATGTTTGCTATTCCGTAAGTACTGTAATCACTCTTAGGAAGTGTTGTGTTTCACGAGTGACAGAACAGAATGAAGCCAAAATAGAAAGTGGTGTTTTAAAAATATCGGATCTATCGTATTTTCTACAAGTCAGAAACAATGTCTTGTCTTTTACAGTCACGTCTCCTGACACCAGTGTCTCAGTCTTCAGTTGGCAAGTGAATACGTACGGTCAGGGAAAACCATCTACTTACCTGGGTGTATTTGACATTAATCGCTGGTATTCTGCTCAAATGCCAGATTCACTAAGGTAGATTTTTCTTCAGTAGTTTTCCATATGCCTGCCAATAATTCATTTGAATGTCGGCATTTAGCTTACGCGCTTGTTTTCTTTAAGGCCGGAAGAATTCCCTCATGAGTGCCCCTATTTTGCACTGTGGTCGCTGGATACTGTAGTGAGCGTGACTTCTCCGAAGCTCCTTTTGGATATTCTGGTCCATGAGCGGAGTCTAAGTTGGGGAGTTCCTCCTTCTTATCCACCACCTGAGCAGTTTTTTCATCCAGGCAACTATAACTTTGGTAGGTATTTCACTGCTTTTGAGAGTGATAAGCCTAAAATGAGGTCAAATGCCATTCATTGGTTCTCTTGTTCAGTCATTGTTTGTCATTCAAAACCCAAACCAAACCAAAAAAACACCCAGTCCCCCACAAACCCAACTCTGATCACGTTGTACTGACAAGGTATTTACTATTGTGGAACATATCTGACAGCCGGCTGAGTTTTGGTGCTTTTGTAATGTAGGCGGTGAAGTGGTGCTGGTTATAGCCTGAAATGACTGTGAACTGAAGCTCAAAGCACTCAGTTATATGTTTCTAGATACCGGTGTGTAAAAAATGTAAACTGGTCATGCCATAACTGTGAGAGTACGGAAGGTTGTCAAACGTTCCCTGTTTCTGCAGATGGTACGTGCTTGCTGACCTCCGGAGTCGTTCACATGACTTGCACCGGCTTCCAGAAGGAGGTGATCTTTTACTGTATCTTTATTGCGAGTGGCAGGAGATGTAGCTTTTCTAAGTTTTCTGTTGCACTGCTTTCCGTGTTAGGGACCGTTTCACGCTCATCCTGCCCGTCCACACGCATAGTTGCAATTGTATCCTGTCGCCAGTTGTATGCAAATGGTAATGTTTTAGGTCCCCTCTTGGGACTGTACAACTGCCGTTGTCTCCTCTTGAAGCACGATCGGGGATTGAATGTCTAGAAAGGAATGCAACGTTGCTCCAGGAGCAAGAACAAAACCACTGTAGAAGGCAGGGAAAGGTGTTACTTCTTTATTGCCCCTCAGTCGAACTGCCTGCATAGTCTTGAGTTAGAGTTTTGATCCCCAATTCTTTTGAAAAAGGAGGGAATGGAGAAAATGAAAAAATCACATAACTGTTTGAGGAGTGAAAATTTTGTTTTCTCCCAAACTCGGCCAAATTATAACTTCTGAGCCACGGCACAGATTGTGACAGATAATTTTGAGTGAAGTTTCAGCTCACTAAATGTTTCCAACATGAATCGGCTTCCATATGAATAGGCATAGAAAGGATCTTCCAAAGCGTGAAGTTGCATGTTAGCTTAGCTTATATAGAATGTATTTTGTGTCAGTGTTGAGGGAAAGAGCAAGGCCTGTGTATAGACAGAGAAGGTAGAAAAGACTTAATTACACAGATTGCTAACCTAAAGCCTCTTAGTGGTTCAGGCTGTCTGACGGTGTCAGTGAACATTTAGATTCTTCCTTTTAGAGGTTATCCAGAAGCGTAGTGACGGAATAACAATGCTGTCTTAATCTGTGGTTTTCGATTGATGTTTCAGACCTTGAATTTTTTGAAGAAATCTGGCCCTTCAATATGGGAAGCCATTCAGGATAGCTACAATAGGTGTCTTGTAGCTGGCTTGCTGTCTCCAAGACCAGTTGATGTCCAGCCATCCAGTTTGAGTCAGGTGAGTGCCTATGAGGGAATCAAGGGGGAAATACATCCATCTGGTCTGACAGGGCTGGAGGGGCTACAAGACACGATACTCCAATTTGAAATACAGGTGTTGACCTGAGCTAGCAGAAGTAATCGTATCCTTAGATCCAAAGTAGTGACTTTGACTGGGAACAGCCCTAAGAGATCTGCCTTTAGAGACCCCTCTCTTAATTCGGTGCCACACACAGATGCGCACAAGGAAGCGTGCAGTCAGTGCTGGTCATGCCCAGCATAACGCATGTGTCCCCCAGAGTAACCCCCATCCCTGTCAGTTTCTCAAAGCAGTGGTTCAGTGCAGTAGCCGACGATGGGGGCGTCTCACTGGGATGCGAGCTCTTGCAGACGTCGGCTTGCTGCACTGTACGTGATCATTTGCTTCCAAGGAAGTGGGCTGTGGTAAAGGATTACTGCTGTCAGCTCTCCCTGGCAATTTCTTCACGGCTTGCCCTCGTTTTCCCTTCATCGGTAGGCTTTTCTGCATCCTCTCCGGGCGGATCTTCACCTCTGTAGCCTCTGCCTTGTGCTGCAGTAGCCCAATTTGCTCCTCTGAGACTGCCCTCTTGCAGCTGCAACACCTTAATCACCTTTATCTCATGACACTCGCTACCTTCTATGTGCTTTATGCCACCACAGTGACTTCACTCCCCCTGCCATAGGTTTTCCATTTGCAATGCACCAACCTTTCCCTGGAGCAATCAGCAGGAAGGGGAGAGCAGCCTTCCCGCTGCCCTCCTCTTCCTGTCTCCTGCATTCGTCACCACATTTGTGGACGTGTGTTAGGACATGAACGCTTCTGCACAGTGTGGTAGCTCAAAGAAATTTCTTGGCAAGCTGGCCAATGGTGTGTTTCCTTGTCTGAAACCAGTTTTCCGAAAAAGATGGCAATATCACATGTGTGTTCTACATGTGTAGAAGTCGCTTTGAATGTCATGATTTTGCCTAGAGGGCAAAGATACTTTTGAATGTGTTTAAAAAAACCCAACCAACCAAACAAATCCCATCCCAAAAACCAAAGTAAAAACTTATGAAGGGTCCTTTCACCTGAGAGAAGTACGAGAACACCAGCTGAGATAAGCTACTACTTAATATCGCGCGTCTGTGCATACCTGTGATTTATCCTTGTAAGGATTACCACTACACTATAATACAGTATTTGAAGAGCCTAACATTTAAACCATTAGGACGTAAATGTTTCGCTTCTTTTCTGTCACGTTACAAAATTCCAACGTACCGTTTTGAGTGTCAGAACTGCTTCATGTCTTCATAGTCTAGAAAGCTGCTTGGCCGTAGCTTCACTGTTTCCATGCAAACGTTGCACAGTTGTGTTTGTCCTGTCCCCTTCCTGCGTTCCTGATGGCAAACTTATATGCACAGATGTGTAACGCGTATTAGCAGAGGATGTTTCTGGACGTAGTAAGTTGGAACTCAGTACGTGAAGACTGTAATGCAGAGGCATGCGAAGAAAGATTAGAATTAGGCTGCAGTAAGTTGAAATGTCAGAGGAAAAGCGTGTTAATGTGTTCCTCAGAGCAGTGGGCAGTCCAGCCTGTGGCTGGAATTAAGAGAAAGGACGTGGCGTTCCTGGCCTGTGTCCTGATTGACTTTGTGATGTCTGAATGAGTATACAGTTAGAAAGAAACATTTACTGTTGATGGTTCACATGGTGCAAGTAGGTAAGATTCTCATTTGAGTTTGTCTGTTACGTTTAGGAGGAGCAGCTGGAAGCAGTATTGTCAGCTGCTGTCCAGACAGGTTCTGTGGGACTTCTGACTGGATGCATTAAACATTGGATATCTGAAGGTAATACTTGGAACGTTGTTTTTTTACGTGGTACCTCTTTGAGTTGGAGCCTGTTGATTCATTTCTTTTTTGTTCTCTTTGTTTAAAGAGCAGCCAAGGTCTGCTGGTAATTTACGGTTTGTTCTTGAGTGGACATGGAACCAAGTGATCTCTACAAAGGAAGAATTTGACCAAATCTGTGAGTACTAGTGTAGTCATTCTGCAATCCTAAAGTCGTTCTTTCTGATTGAGCTTCCTCAGTAATACGCCGCTATAGGATATTGCACGCGGTCCTTGAAGTGCGCCTTGAAACTCTGGAATTGCTCTGTCGGCTAACGATTTAATATTTATTCTTGAAAAGGTGTTCCGCTGTTTGATGGCTCTTGCAACTTCATTGACCCCCAGACATTACGGTCTCTCCAGCGCTGCCAGTTGCTTTTGAGCAACCTTAGCACGGTCTTAAACTGTTTTCTCACAGAAGCACAAGAGCTTACTGAAAAAGGTTTGTAGTAGTGCTACAAAATCTTTGGTATGTTTTATTAAGATTTGGAATTGTGGCAACATGGGCTTTTGTTGTTTTTGAGGATTGGAAGACAGTCACATTTAGCTGGGAGAAGGGGCTTAAAGCTGAGCGCTTGGGACCACCACAAAACACGCATTGAGTTCAGGGCAACAGTTTATGGTGGAGCTCATGCAAGGGGGTGGGGGAGGCTACGTTCAGAGAGAAGCTTTGTAGGCAACTGGGCTGAAATTACAGCAACCGAATGTGGTATTGCTGAAAAGTATTCCTTTGAATTCTTAGCTAGCAAGTTCTAGTTGCATGCAGACACCGTGTTGCAAATTGCTAAACAATACGAAGGAAGCGTAAACGAGTAACGTGTAAAGTAAGTTACTTGAGTTTCTACAGCTTTTTCTCTTAGAAATGGTTCTTGGCCTATTGAGAAAAGAAAAGAATATCCCTTTGCTATCAGAAGAATCTCTGCTACGTGAGAAACAGATGTCTTATTCCTGCGTGCATTTAGTAGTTCAGGCTTTGGGTTTTTTGTTTTTTTTTTTTTATTTTAGCCTTTAGTGAGTTTAGTTCTTTATAGGGGTTGCTTTTTGTTTTGGTGGTGATAGTGGGTTTTTCCTTCAAATAAGAAAGCGATACAGCATGAAAAACGCAAAGACAAAGATTTCTAATGTGCTATTTTTATACTTTTGGTTTAGTAGGATGAAGGGAGTTTTGTGAAAATGAACAGAATTGCATAACGCTAATCATCTCCTGCCTTTTTTCAGGTTTTGCAGACGTGACAAATAAGCAAGCGGTAACCGGCCTCATTTCTTTGTATGCACGAGTGGTCATCTGGTTCTGTCGATCCGGTCTCCTTCCAGGGGGTTTAGGTAAGCGTGACCTGTCATACGTTTGTCATACCTGTCATACGAACGCATGCTTAGCCATGTTTTTGTAACGGTTTCGTCAGGAAGAAGTCGTGCTGGTTCACTGGCAGGGTGTGCTGAAGTTCTGTGGGTGAAGTTGAGATTTTGCTGGGTTGTCAAGTACACAGCGTAGAATGAGGCAGGCAGTTTCTTTCCTGGGTGGATTTTAGGGATAGCAATGGACCCCTGACGTCAAGGCGCTGCTTGTGTCCACAGCTTGAACTACTTGAGATTTTAAACAAAGCACTATTAAACAACAAGTACCGGAATGCTTGTTTTTACAGTGAGAGCATTACCTGCATGTTTTGAACTTTCTATCAGTTGCTTGAGGAGAAAGTACACCTTGGAAATCCTTCTTTAGTTGGATGGATTATAAATTCCATTGTCAGCCTTAATTGTCTCACAAACAATTGTTTTAAACAATAGTTTTAAAACCATTCCCTTTGAGAACTGGGTGGTTTTTTTTATAGTGAACTTCAGCTTACCCTACATGTTGTGAATGCTGCGTGAACTGTAACCTTGAAACGGCACTTGGGGCAAGAAGGAATTGAGTCTTGTCTCTTAGAGTTCTTTTAGGAAAGGCAGAAAGAGGATTGGCTTCTTTCAGAGTTGGAGGCTTCTTGATGCTTAGCTTGTACGATCTTCTGTCTCTTTAGGCAAAAATTTTCGTTTACAAGTGTGATATGACTGCTTTAACTTGCTTCTACTTTGTTGCCTGTAGATGACGATACGCGTTTGTCGAGACCTTTCTACAATTATCCTCTGATTGAGAGCTACTATACTGGTCACCGACAGAAACTTGAGCGTTTATCAAGGTAAGAGCTAGAGGAAGACTCTAGAACACTTCCACGGCAAATTCAGAAGTGGAAGGGAATGGCTTTTATCTCAACAGTTGCATGGGCTATGCGTAATGGCGCTGCCAGCAATACTCTTGACTTCAGTGACATGTGTGTTCTGTTGAACAGAGAGGTTACTTTCCTGTGTTAAAATGTTGATATCTACCTCTGCTTAGTACCACTGGTTGGTATCATCATTTTTCGGTAGTCTACTTTATTCATTGGCTAATGTGTATAATTTCTGACTACTGAAAAAGGCCACGTGATTAGGACAGGATCAGTCACCTCCATATGACCGATTATGACCACATGACCAATAGAGGGTCATAACTGTATTGGCCTAAGTCCCCTTCTCACAAGTACGTGGTGTGATTTCGTAAGATGGTTGGAGTTACATGGAGTTGGCACGCCTCGCACTCTCCTGGCTGTCGGATAGAAGGCACTTGCTAACGTCAGCTCTCTTTCCTGGACTAGCTGCCTAGCACATAGGCGGCATGCCTTGGATTAGCCGATAATAGGTTTTTCTTTGGAAATTGTACTGAAAACTGAATAAAGACCTGACCAAGCTTCGGCGATGGCACTGTGACCAAGAGGCTGCAAGGTGAGTTAAGGTGGAAGCTGCAGGGTAGGAGGTATTGACTTCAAAGTTCATCTTCCTTGGCTTACTTCTCAAGTAACTTACATACAGGCTCGTGTGTTCCTTCGAAGCACAGAGCCTCTAGTGTCCTTTTTCTGCTTTGTGCCATCGGGAGATTAAAGGGCAGGGCTGCAGTCAGCAGAAGACCAGAGGAAAGCCGTCACACTGGGAGGCTGGAATTAGTGTTTAACTCTGTCCAAATCCTTGCTACCTTTTGTTCCAGAGGAAGATGGGACTCGGACTGCTTGATGGTTGATGGAATGGTTTCCCAGTTAGGAGACCAAGTGGAGAAGCTGTGGCGGAGAGATGCAGGAGGAACTGGGAAATACCCGCCTGCCAGTTTGCATGTGAGTGTCCTGTTCACTGAGAACAACAACAAACGGCCGCCCTCCCCGCCAAACCCCACCCAAAAGCCAATGATTTAGGGAAGACAGGCGTTTTTTCAGAACTTTTAATTTTTCATTTCAGGCACTGCTGGATCTCTATTTGCTAGAAAGCATTGAAGAAAACTGCAAACATGCAATTGTATCCTTTCTAGTTATTTTTATTACACCTTCAGGGGATGCACATAAATGTTCTTCAGTGTTGGTCGCTGACCTGTTTCATGACATTTTTTCATTTATGCTTCAAAGACGATGCAAGTGAAAACATTTAGTTTAGCGTTAAGTTGTAGACAGAAGCGCTGTTTTATTTCTTTGTACTGTGGATTTTTGATGACTTTTTTCTTAAACGTTTTGTTGCAAAAGTCTTCTCCGATAGGGAGAAAACAGTTTTAGTAATAAGGGTTGAAGATATAAAATGTCCTTAGTTTTTCTCCAAATTTAAACACCGTTTAAAATTTTCTAAAACACCCATGATGGGTTATAAAACAATTTCTGTTTCAGAGCAAAAGGATTTCTAAGAGTGGTTTACCAGTACCGGATTTTTGCTGAAATCACGGGTTTTCCAGCGCAGCTCACAGTGCTTGCTTTGGTTCTGTTGAAAGTGCAGGCACACGGAATAAGCAACAGGGAGAAGAGAAAAGTCATGGGGCAGAAACTTAATTTTTAAGCTGCTGAAATACACAGCCTTGCTTTTGCTGTTTGTTGCCTAACCCGCGAGGGGAGCCTAGAGAGCAAGGGGCTTAGAAACGCTTATAGCCCAGAGCTGTCTTGTTAGATGATGTCCCTAAAAACGGACGTCAGAAAGAGAAAATGACGCTACCAATGAGTGACCCGCATACTGGTTTAAATCCAGTTTTAATCATTCGGAGCTGAGCTGTACTGTAAGGATGCCACAATTCACACTGTTTTATAGACGCTGGACATGAGGGAAAAACCCAACTGTGGAATTTATTTGCTGTAATAATTGAGCATTGGATGCTCCAATGTTTTGAATGTATTTTCTGCTTCCTACCACTTTTATATTCTTACTTCATTATGTTTTTCTAAAGGTAATGTGATAAAGTTTTGGTCTTACAAACTGATTAGCCTTAATGAGATACCTGATGTCAGACAATTTACTTGCTGCTGGATATCAAGCGTTCCTTTCCGAGTGAGACAGAAACTTCAATCGACTCCTTTGCAACTGCCTTTGGCATGCCTTGGGGACTTGTTAAGCTTATTGAAGGTTTTTGGCTTCTAGATCACAATGATTACGAAGTAAGTATGGTAGAGTTGAGTTAGACATACATTGCAGTACAAAGCTATAATCTAGAAAATGATTTTAAAACCCGATCTCTAACTTGTACAGAATTCACTGGCCCTGCTCTTTCATCCCGCTACAATCAAAACCGCGTCATGGCAGCACAAGAGAATTATTCAGTCCCTCCTGTGCCAAGGGGAGCGTGGGCAAGCCCTCAGATACATCCAGCTGATGAGGCCACCCACGGCAAGCAGCGGGGAAGTGCAGCTTCTCCTCACTGTGTTGCTCTCCAATAGGTAAAGAAATATACCCCACCATTTTGTCACGCAAATCTTGTGAAAATGGAGAACAAAGAATAGAAATCATCATCCCCTAAGTTTCCTTTAAACTTTGAGTACAAGACTCTTGGGGCATCTCTTTGGTTATGCTATTAACATCCCTTTACCTCTGAAAAATTAATTACAGGTGCATGGTGGAGGCTTGGGGTCTGTTGCACCAACATGCCGCTCAGGCAAACTTAGAAGACCTCTTAAAACACATGTACGAAATGTGCCGTGAGATGGGCCTGATGGAAGACTTGCTGAAGCTGCCTTTCACAGACACCGAACAAGTAAGTGGGAGCAAGGAAAAATGTTCATCGTCTCTTTGAAAAGAGAAAAGGCAGAGCCATAACAGATTTTTGGAATGATTTTTTTTTTCTCATAGGAGTGTTTGGAGAAGTTTTTAAGGACCAGTGCCGGTGTTCAGAATCAAGAATTCCTTTTAGTCTACCATCTGCAGCGTGCCAACTACATTGCAGCACTAGAGCTGAATCAATCCATGAATGTAAATCTTATGGTAAGCGTGAAAGTTCTGTTCTGTCAAGCGTGCACGTTTCTGCTGGGTGTTACTAACTGGTTTTGATAGTACTCAATAAAAATCCTGCTTTGTTTTTTTCATACCAGTCTTTGAAACACTCGGAACAAGTTTCTACACCTTTGGTTACAGCTGAAGCTAAATGTTGACCAATATACGTCACTACTCCAAAGCTACTCTATGAAGCTATAAATTAAATGTTACACACCACTGTTGACCCCACTGAGAACAGTTTGTTTGCATCTGAGGAATAAACATGTATCTTTCCCATCAGCCAATCTTACCATTCCGTTATTGAGATACGTATGTTATGCGTGGCTTAGATTACTGGAAGTTGTTTGTGTCACTCCTTCCTGTGGGATGACGAGTAGGTTGTATGTCATCGCTTGTGTCTTGCACGCAACTGTATTTTTCTAGCTGAGAGCAGGCTAGGTGCCAATCCACAGGTTAAATTTCTGTGGGTTTTCTTTGTTTTTTTTAATTTCTGCGAGTTACAGTGTGCTCTCCAATTCCACAACTTTCATTTCACGGCTTTTATGACAAAAATTCTTGTCTAACCTCTATTTCTCAAAATAGCCAGATTACATTTTGTGTTACATGAACTTGTGTTCTGGATTTGTGACGCGTTTGCCGTTTTCTGGAATCATAGTTTTCCAGTGACTCAAACTTCTAAGGTGGTTTTGGAAGTCGTAGGTCCTGCATTTGAAAACTGTCATGTGGCCAGGTGGTGTGCGTAGGTCGCTTTTTCTTGCTTGTTTTAATCTTCACATCATGTTGTCCAGGGTAATTTCCAGTTGTCCCGTATATTCAGGGCACTGGCGTTTCAGGAAGAACAAGGGAAAGCCTGCTATGTAGTAAGTCGTTTGCAAATTGCAGGTGATATCAGAAAATTGCAGGTGATATCAGAAAATTGCAGGTGATAACAGGTGTATCAGAAGAAGGTTCTGCAGAGTGCCAGCATTGTTTTAACTTCAAGTTGTAGGCTCTGTTGCTATTCCAGTCTTCCTTCCACTTTGCTACAAGTACCAGGTGAAATCGGTGTGTGCGGATGGGTAGAACTTGCCCCTGTTCTGTGCAGTGGAGGTGTTTTACCACACCCGTAGAGGAAATCTGCTCACTAATGCGAAATAGCACGGAGAGGTCTGTGCAAGGAACTTCTTGTAATTAGTTAAGCTTTTGCTTTGCGCTTTTCCTTCATCAGAACGACGGCGATCATCGCTTGACCGACAGAGCAGTTGCCAGAAATTCTCTATTAGCCCAATATGGCAAGATCCTTCCACGAATTGAAAGGCAGCTGGCCGTAGAGAGAGCCAAGCTTTACCATTTGCCTGCATTGGCCTCAAGAGAAGGTAACTTTTAGCGGGGGGAAATAGAGGGGAGAATTCCCTGTCACTTGGATGACACCAGGCTGAAATTTTTCCCCTCTTGCTTTACAGTCTCAAGACCAAAGCCATTAACTCCAGTAAGAAAACAAGCTAAAGCAGGAAATGTGCGTCGAAGACCAAATTTTCTGGCGAAAATATTGTCCAGAATTAAAGAATCCTGGGCAGGAATGAAGGAGAAAACCGGTTTCTCACAAGGTGGATTTTAAAGATGATGTCGTTTTTATAGCTGCTAAACGTGCTGTTTCTTCAGCAGGATGTTTCTAAAATTGAGGATGTTTCTAAAATGGGACCTGTTGAGATCCAAACAGGAGAGCAAGCAGTTGGGTTTCAACAGCACCCGCCAGTCCCTCACTAGAGACAGGAACAAGAAGAGACCTTAGATGCATTCACTTATTCAGCTCATCTCGGCTTTGGGATTTAGGACAACACTGTAGAGAAGACGGGGCTGGACTTGGGAATACGCAAATCCCTCATGGGAGTCAATGGAAAATTTGGGATGGGAAGAAGGCAGCAGGTCACAAAGCTTCCGCAGTCATTCCCGTAGCAGTGCAGTGAAGGTGTTTCTGCTTTCGTTATAGCTGGTGGGTACTGATTTAGATGTAAGCGCCTGGTTTTGGCTTGTGGGCCCTCACTGAATTTAGGACAAACTGCTTACTGCTTTCTTGTTCATAGATTTGTAAGCATAAAAGGAAAGTTTACGCAGACTAGTATTTCTTGACTTTAGTTTTGAAGCATGGCATGTTGCTAATAATATATCGCTTTAGCAAGTTTTGACGAGGCGGGAGGCAAGAAAATAAGCTGATTCTATGGAGACTGCTGTTGAGGGGCTGCTTCCTTCTGCCGTTGTTGGCTAGCACTGCAACTTAGAGGGCTGGGCAAAGGTCTTTACACGTGGATTCAATTATCCCGACCATCCGAGTCCCTGGAAATAAGTAACGGTTACTGCTTTTGTTCTCACCATAAAACCCCGAGTATCTTCACGTGGATCTAGAAGGAACGAATACTTGCTCAGCACAGGGAACGGGAAGAGACGAGGTGGAGCTATTTAGAATATACTGTGTTGTCTCAGGCAGTCCAAGCGATTCCTTGAAGTGCAGGGTTGAGCTGTCGGATGTGAGGGCTGGCTAGTTTGACAAAGTGTTGCCGACTGGAACTTTCAGCTTTTCTCTCATCGTTGCCTTTTACCCTGTTAGATGCAGAGTGGGTCACCGTGTGGGCATTTGTCGTCAGTGCAGGAAGTACTGCAATGGGATGATTTCTGCCAGTTGTGGCTACAGCTCGCATTGTAAAACTGCTCACTTTGTCCAGGAGTGGCGGCAAATCGTAGTCAGGAACAGAAATACCAGAAACGGGGCATGCGATGGCGTACACTGAACACTCTCTTCTCCGTCCCTTAAACACAGAAGCTGTCATCGGTAGCAGAGAGTACACTGTATGTTTCTGACTTTACACCCAGCAGTGATCTGAAAGGAAAAGCGGCATTTCACTGTCCTCAGTTTCATCTGTGTGAGTGTGAAGTCAGTCTGTTTGGTAATGACTATTGCATTAACAGGCTTTTTTTTAACTGTAGGTGATGGAAGATAGTGCGCTTAAGTCACCAACCTCAGAAGCAGCACCGGCAACACCAGGATAAAGTGAAGGACATCCATCGGGCGATCGTCCATACAGCTAGGATTCTACAGAGTCATAGTTAGCATGTTGTTTGACTGTCAATAAACATTGTTGAATGTGATGCAGCTGAAGGAGACGGAGAGCTTTTTACACCTCAGAGTAATTTTCAGAGACAAGCGTTGTAATAAGGAATGCCCCCCAGCCCTCCTCCTCTCGCTTAGCTTTTGTAGCTGAGCAGACGGCAGAGGGTATGGAACATCCCTTTGGTCAGTTTGGGTCAGCTGTCCTGGCTACGTGCCCTCCCAGGATCTTGTCTTTTTTCCTCCTGAGTCCTTTCTCAGACCCAGCCTTCGCACCGCACCCCTAGCAGCTCCCTCTGCATCTCCGGGATGATCAGTTTTCCCTCCTCTACGAGCAAAGGAACCCAGAATATCTTCCAGGATGGAGAACTCGAACCCCACGTGGACTGATGGAGTAAGGTGGGCTGTAGTTAGTGATTTTTCCAGTTAAAGGCTTTACAGACCGTGATTACACTTGCAGTTTTATAGAGTTTGCTCAAACTGCTTACGTTGAGAACTGGAACTGCAAATCAGAATGGCAGACTTGAATTTGGTCTTAAACGGCTATGTTAGGCCTTCTGTAACGTCACCTGCCTGCCTGCAGGAACACTCGGAATTAGGAGAATTTGAGATTTGAGGTTTGTGCGGTGATGTCATCCTGGGAGCTTCGTCCAGTTTTGTATAGACTGTATCTATTTCATTATTTCCCTTTTTATTTTATTATTAGGATTTCATGAAAGCAGTTTAGTTTCTCCTACGCTCGTAAATCTCTCTCTACCTCTCCTCCTCCTCTCCGTGTACGAGAGGTTGGGGGGGAGCATCTGTCGCCGGCCATTGGCCAATTCGGCCAAAACCACGACAGATTTATTGGCGCCCGACGTGGGGCATGAATGCAGCTCTGATAGATTGCCTGAATAGTTTGAATTCCAGCTTGTTCAGGGAGAACAGAGAGTTCACAGCATGTCGGTCTTACGTGAAATCTGGTATCGTGCCTTTAGAGAGCTTTGTATGAAGTTAATGGATGCAGTGGGGTTTAACCGGTCAAATATATTGCATGGCCTGTTTCTCGTTTGTGTTTGGACGCGGTGGTCTAAGCGTGCCACGTTGGCGTGGGTTTGCCTTCAGAGGTATAAAATAATTGCTTGGATAACGGTTCTGCCTGCCTATCTTGGGCATCTCGTGATGGAGGCTTTTCCTAATTACACTTTCGGGATGGATTCTTTTCCTAATTACGCTCTTGGTCGTACCTGGGGAAAGTTGACTTTGCCCTTCGGTGATGATGCCAAAGCGACAGTAACAGAATCGGGATGAGAAACGTTCGGGCCGTTTCGAGAGTGAACGTTACTTTCATTCGTACGTGATCCTGTTGTCGGTTTTCCCGAGTGTGTTGCAGGGCTGGTTTATTGTTAAATATCGGTGCAGGAGTGAGTATGATGTGACATGTGATGGTGCTACTCAGACCCCGGGGCCAAAGCCAAAGACAGCAGAAACTCGGGCAGCCCTGCCACCGAAAGCTGCAGTAGGAATTCAGACAACCCCCCCACGGAAAGCTACAGCAGAAACTCAAACAACTCAGATGACTGCCCAAGCCGCAACACAGGCACAAACAACGCCACCGGCCCCGACACCAGCCCGAGCGGCATCGGCTGCCCCCCACCGGCCCCGGCATCGGCCAGGCCCACGGCGGCTGCGCCCCCCAGAGGCCCCGGCGAAAGCCACGCCTCCGCCCATGCAGGCCAAAGCCACGGCCTGGCCGTAGGGACACCGCCGCCAGCGGCATGGGCTGCCCCCACACGGGCCCCGGCAAACGCCACGGCTCCGGCCCGGAGGCGGTGGAGAAAATGACTAAGACAATAGCTGAGCAAAATGAGAAAAGTGCTAAACTTCTTCATGAAATGCTTGAAAAAGTGTCTGAGAAGGGGAAAGAATCCCACTCTTCCCCTGAACAGAGCCAGGTTGCAGTCATTAAGAAACAATGGTAGCGATTCAGCTTTTGGCCACCTCACTTGCTCTTCCTCACTTGGCGGTACAGTTCTGCTCTGACTTTGCGAGCCTGTCCAGCTTGCTGGTCTCCTGGGCACCGTTTTCCCCACTTCACGGTTCAGTTTTCTATTGGAACCAGAAGAGGGAGGGGCTAGGAAAGGCCAAGTGGATGCTACTCTTTGCAATGATGGCGTGCTCTCCTGTCATTCCACCTTACGAAACCACGCTCTTACGGTCTTTAGTTCCCCATAGAAGGCAGGAGTGGGTCAGACAACGAGTAAAGAGAACGTCTTGTTTCTGGCCGTGTTTTCTGGTTCCTTCTGGAAAACCGTCTGGGGAGAGTTGCCTCTTAAAATCAGGGCGTGGGGGCGCTCAAAAAGCTCACGCGAATAGTGAGTGAGAATGCTTGGGACAGTCTGGTAAGGAACGAAAGCAAAAGGAAGCTTGTTTCTGTATGTTTTCTGCCTTGACCCTATCTTCAAAGACGCCCATAAATAATTCTTTGGCATCGATTTTGTAATTCCAACATTGCAAAACGTTTTCCTCTATTGAATATTGTTGGTAATCAAAAAATCAATTTGATACTTCTCTTTCTTTTCAGGACCACAAGAAAAGGAGGCTCTTGGTCACCTCCACCAGTGGAAATAAAATTCGTCTCTCCTTTTGGAAGTGCACTGGATAAAGCCATGGATCGTATTGCAAGAATATGCCCAGTGTGCAAATATGTCTGAGGATAACCGAGCAGTTTAATCCCCCATCAGAACTTCCCCTCGTGGAACACTACTCTCAGGCTTGTTATTTCAATAAAATTGTTTGCTGCAATTTCATCAGTTCCCATGTAACCACTCGTAAATAGCTTTGTTGTTGATTTCTGGTGGGGAAAACAAGCTACGGGCAGAAACCAATCCATAGTGTCTCACGAGTCATTTACTTCTTATCCGTAGTCTTACTGGTACAGAACAGGTTTCTTTTTGGCGTTGGTGAACTTAATACTGCGAAGCTTAAAGCTTGATGCCGGTGTCTGCCAAGTAGCGAAGGGTTGTTACAAATCTGCTGAGCCGGGGCTTCGTCCTTCCTGGCGGCAGGAGCCCGGCCTGGTGCACCCCAGACCTGGGGGTGTCTCTGTCCCAGACCCTTGGATGCGGCTGCTGCTTTCCCGTTTGCAGGTCAGGCCAGTAGCAAGGCTGAGGGTGCACCACACACATGCACGACAGCAACGCGGCTGGCTACGCAGGCTGCCAGAGACGGGGCCGTGCCTTTACCACCTGCCATCTTGCACTGGGGCAGCTCACAGAAAGCCGCCTCTCTGGCTTGTTGCAGTTGAAGCTCACGAGTGACACCAGAGGCATGCTGTCACTCTGCAGGTTCCCCCACGCAGCCACATTTGCAGAGCCCCAGAGGATCAGCAGAGCCTTGAGCCCAGCTGTCGTCTGTGCCCCAACTCTGGGCTCCGTCTCTGACCTCTGGCTGAGACACCGCATCTTTCCAGAGATGGCTTTTCCTCCTGCTCACTGGCTAGCCCACCCTGAGGTCTGCTAGCGGTTTCCTCGTGCACATTTGGCTAGGGGAAAATACAACAAAAATACAATAAAATGGTGTACTGAAACGTATGTTACGATGGAGTTTAGAAAGTCTTCTCTGATAAGAGAAAACAGTTTTAGTAGGAAATGTTGAAAATATCAAATCCCTTAGTTTCTCTCAGAGTTTAAACACCGTTTTAAATTTTTTAAAACCCTCCTATCTGTAGCAAATGGCTTCTTACTAGAATGATGTGGTGAAATATCCTGTTTCAGAGCAAAAGGATTTCTAAGAGTGGTTTACCAGTACCGGATTTTTGCTGAAATCACGGGTTTTCCAGCGCAGCTCACGGTGCTTGCTTTGGTTCTGTTGAAAGTGCTGGCACACGGAATAAGCAACAGGGAGAAGAGAAAAGTCATGGGGCAGAAACTTAATTTTTAAGCTGCTGAAATACAGAGCCTAGCTTTTGCTGTTTGTTGCCTGTCTCTTTTACCTTCTAATTACTTCTTGTCTTTACAGAACACTTTCAACGTGCTGGAAATCTATAATGACCAGGTAATGAGGTCGCTTTGCTTCCGTATTAACAAATCTTAGTTTTCTGTGTACGTTGATTTCTTTTTTGCTCATTGTAATTTGAAAATCATCCTTTATGCTCTCTTAACGTGACCCTTCTGGGCATGTTGGCTGAAGTGTGTGGGTGCTGCCTGGACCTAAGAGCATCGTTTTGCTGCTTGAGCCACCCGGCTGCTCTGCCGTAACACTGGCCAAGCTGTTTCATCTCTTGTAGTACATTCCTTCTTTCTCTTTTCTGGGTTGTCCTCCTTTTTTGAAGAAAAAAGGGGGTTAAGAAGGAAGATCCGAGGGCTGGAGCACCTCTCCTATGAGGACAGGCTGAGAGAGTTGGGGTTCTTCAGCCTGCAGAAGAGAAGGCTCTGGGGAGATCTTATAGCAGCCTTCCAGTACCTAAAGGGGGCCTACAGGAAGGATGGGGAGGGACTCTTTATCAGGGAGTGTAGCGATAGGATGAGGGGTAACGGTTTACAGCTGAAGGAGGGTAGATTTAGATTAGATATCAGGCAGAAATTCTTTACTGTCAGGGTGGTGAGGCACTGGAACAGGTTGCCCAGGGAAGCTGTGGCTGCCCCTTCCCTGGAAGTGTTCAAGGCCAGGCTGGATGGGGCTTTGAGCAGCCTGGCCTAGTGGGAGGTGTCCCTGCCCAGGGCAGGGGGGTTGGAACTACATGATCTTTAAGGTCCCTTCCAACCCAAACCATTCTATGATTCTAAAAGATTCGTACCACTATTAATGCATCACTCAAATGGAGACCATTTCTGTTTTCAGAACAGAAACGTGGCTGACACAAAATCGATCTCTCGCTTTCTACGTTAGAGATTGAAACCCCACTTCTTTTGCAAGAGTTCTCTGCATATTTGGAAAAATTTAACTAAATAGAGATAAATGCAGCTATAAAACTATAAGCACCTGTTTTATATAAACGCCGTGTTCTTTACATAAAGCGAGGCAGTATTATAAAACAAGTAGTTTTGTTTCCTGGAATCTGAGATTACTGTTGGTCCTGTGCACCAGATGTTGCATTCCTAAATAAGATGAAACCCCCACAGGGTCCTCTTTGTCTCGGGTGAATTAACTGTATACTCCAGCACCTTTGAAGAGGTATTTTTTCTTAAAGCAAGTACTATCAAATGAAAGATGGAAGAATACAAATAGAAAACGTGCACATGTGAAAATGTTGACTGTAAATGCTGACAGTCTTCAAACAGCTTACCTGAGTTTCTTCAAATGCTAACTTTCTTACTGTTCTGAAGAAATTTAAGGACAGATTCTTCAACTGTTACTTGTACCAATACCATCGACGTGGTTTTGAGGGTTTTTTTACGTTGGCGCTAGCGTAAGGCAGAGTTACCAGGATTTGAGCACCTTCAGTATTCACTTTGACAAAAACCACCTCTGTCTTCTCATCTGTCTGTCTCTCTTTCTCCTAAATTGCTAACCTGCTAAAAAGAGTTAGTTTATAGCCAGATTGCTAAGACACTAGGATTCTTCTTTTATGTTTAAGGACTTTATGGTCATCTTTTCCATGTTAATCCCTATCTCATTTTTGGTAGGGTTTAAAACTAATTTTAAAAACCTCCTTCAAAATCCAATGGCAGGTAATACGTTTGATACGCTCACAGACTGCAGCCGAGACTCCAGCAGACCTCTGTTACGAAGGAACTCTGTCAACCTGACGATACGCTGAAAGGCACACTTTCATAGTTTTTCCCGCTCTGGTCTCGGTGCCAATTGCGGTCAGGTGCTGGGCAAAATGAGAAGAGATACCAGCTCAAAGTGACTGACAGCTGAGGAGGAAGGAAAGGGTGAATGTGCCAATAAGGGAGGGCAGCATATTAAGAGCTTATTCTGTATTCTTATTAACGCACGGCGTATATTTTGACAGCTAAGTTATGTGACGGAGGTAGCTCTTTTTCCTGAGAATTCTGGGTCTCTCTCGTGTGCGTGGCTTAATTCAGCTTCTTTCCTTCCCTTTCTCTCCCGGCAATGCAGCACAGAGTTGAAACGTAGAGCGTACAGATGACCCCTGCTGCCAGGCGTTGGTTGTCTCTGCTTCCCGATGCCGGATCCCAGCGACAGTGCCACACAGAGCTATTCCTTCCTGCCCAGGAGCAGTTTGCTTCCCGGCCACTTCCCCAGTCCCTCGTCTCCTTCTGCAAGAGAAGGTTCCCTCTCTCCTCCTGGCCTTTCTGGGGCTCAGAACTGAAAACGGCCCTCTTTGCAGTCCTTCCAGACAGGCTTTCGCTGGGACTCCAGCACTAATTATTCCTTCTTATTCCAGCTCCCCTGAAAAGAGCTCAGGCACTTAGATGTCTGCTGTCCCAACGCGGTTCATGGCTCAGTGACCGCGTGGCTGCAGCTGCCTGGCTACGAGGAGATATCAGGAGCAGAATCACGGAATCACGGAATCTTCAGAGTTGGAAGGGACCTCTAGAGATCATCTAGTCCAACTCCCCTGCTAGAGCAGGATTGCCTAAACCACATCCCTCAGGGCTGCATCCAGGCGGGTCTTGAAAATCTCCAGAGAAGGGGACTCCACAACCTCCCTGGGCAGCCTGTTCCAGTGCTCTGTCACCCTCACTGTAAAGAAGTTTTTCCGTGTATTTGAACGGAACTTCCTATGTTCTAGCTTGTGCCCATTGCCCCTTGTCCTGTCGCTGGGAACCATTGAAAAGAGCCTGGCTCCGTCCTCCTTAAACCCACCCTTTAGATACTTGTAAACATTAATCAGGTCCCCCCTCAACCTTCTCTTCTCCAGGCTAAAGAGTCCCAGCTCTTTCAGCCTTTCCTCATAAGGGAGGTGCTCCAGTCCCATAATCATCTTGGTTGCCCTACGCTGGACTCGCTCCAGTAGTTCCCTGTCCCTCTTGAACTGGGGAGCCCAAAACTGGACACAGTACTCCAGTTGTGGCCAGAAGATTTAACGTTTCCCGCACCAGTTCAGTCCTGCAAAGAGCTGAATTGCTTTCACGTGCCGATGAACGCAGACCCCTTGTTGTGTCTGAATTAGGACTCCATCTGACCCGGAGATGAGGCCCATGTGAACCAAGACCCCCAGAAGCCTTGTCTGGGGTGGGCGCTCCCTGACAGCGGCTACTCTCCCCTTACTGCCTGCTGGCCAGCTCGTGCTCTGCTCTATTAAGGCATCTTAGCAGCACTGCTGCATTTCTGCCTGGCGATACAGGAGTAGTACTTAATATCTGTGACTTGGGATTTTTTTTCAAAGGTGTTCTGTTGGGTTTTTTTCTCCACAGACACATTGTTTTTAAAAACTTGAGAAGAAAAGAAGACAGCTCTGCCTTTGAGAAATGGTCCCTGTCCTCATCCGCAGCACTGGCGTGGGCACATCCAGTTGCTCAGAGTCAGTTCCCTTATCAAGTGCTGATCAAGACAAAAGCCCAAACCCAGTGTAAGTAAGGCTATTGCAGGCAGGAGGGAGAAGAGTTTCTGCTGGCTGGGAATGAGTGGCGGATCCGGAGCACACAGGCCACGTGGGAGTCCCGTCCGGAGGAAGCCTGGAAGGAGTGGGAGCACCAGTACATTGCTGTGGCTCAGGCGAGTTTCCCAGTAACGGGCATTGCGGCCAGATCCATTAACCTCTGGTCTTCTGAGTCTGATGTTTTCCCCTTTTTGTCATCTTTAAGATTTGTTACTCACGCTCCTCTCTGCCCTTCCTTAATAAACCGTGACTCCAGGTCTGGAACTTCTGCCAATAGAAAGGAAGCGTGGCGTCAGTCTTTCAGATCTAATAATTGCTTCCTGATCATGTTTGATAAAATGATGGGGGTTTGATAAAAATTAGGGAGTTAATTCTGTCGGGAATGCTGAGCCCTGTGTGGGGTGTATGGCTAACCGGGGTCGTTCAGGTGCTCCCTCTGGATGGTTGTATCGGTCTTGGCTGGCAGCTGGCACAGGCGTTTGGGCACACAGTACCGTACCCTGTTCTGCTGAGGACAGCTTCTTGTTCACCTGCTGCATCAACTGGTTTTCCTGCATTGACCTGCCTGGGCTTTGCTTTGTTAAGACAGTGAAACGAACATAATCAGGCTTCTGTTAATTTTGTGCCTTCTACCTAGGAAGCTGTCGGATACAGTTTTAGAGAACTAATGGTGACAAGGCTTTGCTGGTGTGGTATTGCTTGACTTGTGTGGTGGAGAGAAGCCTTAAATTGGCAGGAGAGAGTCACCAACAAGCCAGGCCTGTTGCACGTGTTGCAAATGCATTTGGAGTTGGGCTTGTCAGGTTGCTCTTTGTCAAAGTATGTTTCAGAATGAGATACGCAAAAGCCGCCTGGACACGGTCCTGGGCAGCCTGCTGTAGGTGACCCTGCCTGAGCAGGGGGGCTGGACCAGAGGACCTCCAGTGATTCTGGAAGGCCTTTCTCTTCATTGTGATGCTGGGATTCTGGAATTCGTGCTGGGATTCTGGAATTCGTGCTGGGAGAGGCGAGCGGTGTGGTGTGCTGGGAGTGCCTTGCTCACCACTGTCTCCCTGTGCTGGGAAGGCTGCGTGTATGTTCTGTCCTGAGACACTCAGCGCCTACGTCTGTCTGTCCAGGTGCACCGAGCAAGGTAAAAAAGAGCGTAAGGTCAGAAGTGCCTTTGGGAACTGCTGCGAGCTTCGCCACGGTAGACGGGGACTGCAACTCTTGAACGGAAGTATAGTCGTGTTGGGGAATAACCGCAGGAGGTAGCTGGGTAAAGTGGCTCCAGCGTCAAGTTCTGATCTGTGTTGGTTTTGTTTGTTTTTTCATGGAGAGGGATGTCAAATCTGTGGTCTGCATCAGACACAGGGTCTTCGCTGTTGGGGGCTGTTGGGGTAGAGAGCTAAAATTCTTTCCTCGTCTCACCTTCTGCTGTAGCTTTGTGCTTGTGGAGCATCTGCACAAACTCTGCAAGACAATCTGTAGGCTGCACTTGAGTGAAATAAGGCCGATTGTAGGATTCTGGTACAGACCGTCTCTGTCACGCTGGTGGCTTTTTAGACTACAGCTTAGGGCTTGGATGAAATGTAGGGTTTTTGCCTAAACCGCCGGGAGCGGGGAGGCTTTCTGCCTAAGCGGGAAAGACCTGACCCGGTGGTACTCCCTAAATCACCTGCTCACTCACTCGCTAAATCCTCTTTCTGCAGGAGTAAAATCCGGCAAAGTGCAAATTCACTGAACCTGACGACTACGAGAGTGCAGAAAGTGACTTTTCCATCTGGTGCTCCTCCAGTGCTTGTGAGTTGCTTCCTGTTTCTCTGGGGAAAATGTCATGGAACCAGTCATTAACAACAATTCAAAAATTGGTATAACTTTTATAAACCCTTTTATAACCCTTCCCTGAAATCACTTTAGCTTCCACCTCTGGCGGAAGGAAAGAACGACGCCTGTCAGCTGCAGCCTTTCCCAGAGAGCTAGGGAGTCTCTCCGTGCAAGAGGGAGTTAAAAGTTGCCTTAAAAGATGCCTGACTGTGTCCTGGGTGGTGTCCTTTCTAAAAGTAAAGGGGTTTTTAGCCCTCCCTGCAAACGGAGTGTGTCGTTTCACCCGGGTATGAGCTAGCAGCCCGGGCTGACTGCCACAAAAAGGAGATGGACAAATTCCCTCTCCTTCTTCCCGATGCGTGGTCCTGCCTCCTTCCTTGTGCCACCTCTTATGCTTGCTGGTTGTCTCTGCAAGGCAGTTGAGCTCTCGAAGCTGGTGGAACACCACCTGCTTTTCTGGGTGAGTTTCCTGCCTGCTCAGGGAGTGAACTTGGCTCCTAAAGTGCTCTAAGGCACTGTTAAGGCAGTGCGAGGTGAGCCACAGGAGTACGGTAGTAGAACAAAGGAGCAGATGGAGAGATGGGAGGCGGCGGCAAGTCCTCTCTTTTGGTGGCAGGGAAGTCAGCATGTTTTGTGAAACCATCTCTTCAGCTGCAGCTGGCCATATTTTTAGCTTTTTCGTCAGTAAGCCCATTGCATTGTTGGCCCTTGAAACGGATTTTCAGGTACTACCGTCAGTCAAAACTGACGTCCCTGAACCCTGACGTGGCTATATGCGATTCTGCTTGAACATGTAATTTCTCCATGTTTATTTTTCTTGGAGCTTTTTAATGCAAAAATCTATCCTCAGCCTGTGACTCGTGGTACGCTCCTTTCTTTGGAAATAGTTTGGAAGTCCTAAGTACCTAAGGTGAAGAACAATGGTAATTTTGGCTGCTAGAAGACAACTGACAATAAGTAACAAAGGGTAAAGTACGAAATCAAGGGAAAGGACAAATGGAAAGTTGTACCTGTTACTGAGAAGCTTTTTAAAATCTGATTTTTCTCAGCTCCCATCTTCCTAACCTGTGTGAGTAGACTTGAACTCAGTGTATTGGGCTTTTTCCTGTTATTTCTCTGTTGATACGTCTGGGTCACTTTTTGTTGGTGATCTCACAGGCATCAGAAAAGCAAAGGATTCTCCTTTTGCTCTGCTGGGAGAGCAAAAAGTCTCCCGAGTGCCATTATTTGCAAGAAAAAGAGCTAGAGGTGACGTCTAGGGGATTTTTCACTGCATACTGATGAAACTTGTGTCACTCTCAAGAATATTTCTGGCTGGCGTGAGTCTAGTTGTGCAATTTTTTCCTGTATTTACAGTGAAGAATGCAAGACCTAACAGCTGAGGTAACGAGCAGTCTGCTGCAGTTTCCAGAGGTGACTCTTCAGGCACTTGGGGAAGATGAGGGAACCCTCGGCTCTGTGCTGTGCGGGAGGTTTTCTGGAGGTGAGCATTTTCCTTTAAATTTGGTCTCGGTATAAAGCTGTTCTTGCCTGGAGGCTACCTGAAGCCTCAGGTCATCGTATCAGCTGTGTCAGGTTGGTGCTGTTAAGGGGCATCCTGTTTAGAGAGAGAGAACAAAAAGGGTGCTTCAGCGATGACAAATGCTAATATTAAAACGTGAGTGTAGTTAAACTTTGAAGTGGACTTTCCAGGTGATGTGACAGTAGAGCTGGGTGCCTATCTGGAGGTCTAGGCTTCTGTTAAGACCAGGTAGAATCTATCTACCTGAGTGTAAATGCAGGAATTGAGCTCATACTTCCTTTGGGCTGGCAGTAGTTCAGTGAAACAAAATGCCTTCAATTCTTCCTCTACGCTCCAAGACTTGTATTCCCATATGCGTTTAGATCATTTCTAGCAAAACCAAGGCGAATATGGTATAAAGGCTGTCGATCAGGACCTTGTAATCTTTATCCCAAACAACCCAGATTCTTCGGTGCGGGAATGACAAGTACAAATGCAAAATAACAAGGTGGTTAATTTTAGGAGGGATTGCTTGGGGATTTCAACGGGTGATTTTGAATCATTGACTAGAATGAGGTAGGTCGGTCTTCCTCTGCTAGGTACGTTTATTGAAGGAAAGGGGCAGGCACTGTGATTTTTTTTCAGCTGTTTTCAGTCTTCCGTTGGACATTTGCTTCAGTCCTCTTTCTTTTCTCTCACAGGGAGAAACGGCCTGGCGTGGTTGGCACGTGGTCCTCACCTTGAGGTGGTGAACTCTGTGACAGGAGAGCGGCTCTCTGCGTACCGTTTCAGTGGAGTCAATGAACAGCCTCCCACTGTTCGTGTGGTGAAGGAGTTTTCCTGGGAGAAGAGAACTGGACTGCTGGTTGGGTTGGAAGACGCAGAGGGAAGTGTTCTCTGTCTGTACGACCTTGGACTCTCAAGAGTGGTTAAAGCAGTTGTTCTTCCCGGGAGGGTAGGTACTTTTTAATTGGAGAAACGAAGCTTTGATGTTGTTAGGTGCTGCGTAGGCCTGTTTTAGGACAAGCTTTGGAGCGTCTCTTTGTAGGAGGTATTTTTTCTATTGTGCGTTAACATCCTGTCACTTGAGAGTATCCAGTCAAGACGGTGTTGCTGTAAAATCTTGGGCTTAATGTGCCATTATTGTTTGAGTTTACTGAGAGTAAAACAAGTTTTCTGGTTTTATTGTAGAGCACAAAGTTACCTGATTCTCTCCTTCCACAAAAAGGCATTGAAAAGCACCTTTTTTTGGCCCTAATTGCTTGATTTCCATCAGAAATACCGTCTTTAAAATGGCTCAGAATTCCATAGCTGTGCTGTAAATGACTTCGACACATTGCCTTGAATCTCAGCCTAGCAAGCAGGCTGAGGAGAACACATTTTTCTGTTGACTTAGGAGAGGAAAAAAGAGCCTCTAGTGAGTTATCTGACAGATTGTTGGGAGGTCACCTTTCAGCCTGCAGTCCTTGAATCTCTGCTCTCTGACTAGTGTGTTTGTGTAGATGGGACACACTGGTGTAATGTTGCTGATGTTTTCTGTCTTCTGTAACCCAGAAACTCAAATGATGTGTGTCCCCTAGCCTCATTATCTTAATGTAAACAAGAATCGGTGGAAGTCAATAGAACATGAAGATTCATTTTTATCATCTTAGAATCTGCAACAACTAACTAACTAACTTCTTAGCCAGCTTTCCATCAGGTGCTTTGGTTTGACTTGCTAGAATACAGGTGGAGTTTTGTTTGTTTGTAATGCTACAGTGTGATGACTAGTAGTAAGCATTCGTATTGGGGTCACTGAGAGAGAGAAATACGTGCAGCTTTAGCGCAGGAGTCTTCGTGTGCTCGTGTCTCTGCTCTAGCAGTCAGTGTTGTCCTGGGATGTGCTGCAACGTGTGCTGAAAGGTCTGTCTTCGCCTTGTGAGACAGTTGCGTGCAGACTGCTGGGCACGTGAAAGAGCAGCGTGCGCTTCCTCCTTTAGGTGGAGTCACCTTTTTATCTGAGAAGCTGCTGCTTTAGGCTGGCTTTTAACATTTTTCTCAACATTCGTGAAAGCGCTGGTGTGCATTTAAAGCTTCTTTTCCTTTATGTGGTTGTTACTTTTCTTCTAAATGCGGACTAGTGTGAATTTTACTAAGCTGGTCTCTCCCTTCAACGCTTTCTAAATACGTTTCACTCCCATGGAAATGGTGTGTCTCCCATGCAACTTGGCCGCTGCCTCGTCTGACTCTCGAGCCCTGATTTATCCTAACGCCTGTTTGTCAAAGAAGGCATAGACTGTATCGCGGTGCTGGTGGGCTGTGAGCGGTGGGAGACCTCGATGTAGTTGTGTTTGTCTGTCTTAAGCCCCTTGAATACGATAAAGTTTCTTGCGTATAACTGATTTTCTGTGTTTTCCTCCAGTTAATTACTGCGAAGTAGGAAATGGAAATTGCTAAGCTGTACTAATAGAATGCCCCATGTAAGTTGAAGTTAAGTCACTTACCCGCAGGAAATCTAGTAAATGGAAGGCAGTAACAGGTTTTTGTACGGGGCTTTTTTGTCTTTGTCTCTTTTCTTGATCTAATTGCAAACAATGCTTTGATGCTCCTGGATTTACTTTTTCTATTGAGCTTGTCAAAGAGCTCAAATAGTAACTTGTAGTTTTCCTGTAGGTAACCGCTATAGAACCCATAGCGAATCACGGAGGACCCAGCGTGAGCACTCAGCACCTCCATCAGAGTCTGCGATGGCTCTTTGGGGTGGCAGCAGTGGCTACAGATGCTGGCCATCTCCTTCTGGTTGACCTTAGTTTGGATGATTGCTCCTGCACTCAGAATGATATCGAAGCATTGGGTGAGCCTGCAGTTTTTCCACGTGAATTTAAACGCAAGAAAACTTCTGTCTTCTAACGAAACAGTATGCATCCCACTTTGAAGACCCTTGTGTCAGACATTTCTGACGACTGGTTACAGGTGGCAGTTTGACATCGTATAGTCCTGACCTGATTAAACCTGGGAGTGTCTGACTGCTCCTCCCAGTGTTGTAAATGCCCCCTCCCACCAAGATCCCTGTGCCACTACGATTCTTGCCAGAGAGGTGTAGGAATTTTGCCACATGAGCCGGTGCGGCCGCCTGGTAGGAAGTTGTGTTGGAGGAGCCCTGTTTCCCGGGAATGCTCTTCTGCTTGTGTTAATTGACTTGGGGCAAATTTTGGGCTTGTTTTTTAAAATAAACCCGACTTACCAACACCCATGCATTTGGATGAATGAAATCTCGAATAGGTGTACTCAGATTGCATACACCGTTTTGGCTATTACAACAGCAGCTTCAGAAATTGGTGCCACTTCAAACACGAGCTGCCACTTCAAATTTCATCACGAGGCCCAGACTCCTGCTTTTCAGAGTCCAGGAAGAATTTGGTTACGTTATTAAGGTTACGTTTTTACCTAGCTTTCAAATGTGAGTGAGAATACTTGTCTTATCCGAGAGTTCTTATGTTCTTTGAAGACATACATAATGGAAATGGCAAAAAAAAGTGTTGCATAAATGGCTATTTTGCCTGGCACGGTAGCATTAGATGATAGGGGTTGTCACATCAGTGCCTAAAATGCAGCCTAAATGGCATAACGTATTCATTTATTGCTTGGTTTTGTGTGTGTAGATCTAGAAGTTGTCACTAAAAATCCTGCTGAAGTTGCACAAAGAAGAGAAACTGTGACCAGCGAAGGGAGACGTCTCTGTTTTCAACTACAAAATGCTTCCGGAACAGCAGTATCAGCCCTGTGCTACATAAGCAGAAGCAACCAGCTCGTTGTGGGTTTCTCGGATGGCTACCTGTCGCTCTGGAATATGAAAACTTTGAAGAGAGAGTAAGTAGGCCTTTACACTTGGCCATGCCTGGAGGTGTGGGGCTCTCGATTTGTTGCTTAAGGAAGTATGTGAATGTAAAGAGAACTTTTTCAGGGACTGACATGAGTATGAGTATAATCTTGGCACGTTCAGAAATCCTCTTCTGACATAACTTTTCAGTCATACCTGGATCAAGTGGTCCGCCTTCTCCCCAGTGGACTAGGATTGTTTTCCTTATTGTGCCTGTGGATTGAGGAACTGTGGAAAGCATGCTTCCTGGGGTTTTCAGAACCGGTTACTGCAACTGGGGCATCCATTGAAAGGCTGAAGTATGTCAGTGATGTGATTTTGGTGCCGATATTCTCTAAAGTGTCCAGGGTGAAACTAGTGAGACATGAAAACTCAATAGCTGACCTGTGCCTGAAAAATGTATTCTTTCCTGCATGTCAGCTTTGGCCGAAAGAGCAATCTCACCTGAAATATTTGGCTAACTTCTGGTCGGGATTCACTTCAGCAGATCTGCACTGACTCCCCAGAAGCTGTTGGATGCATAAATAGACAGTGGAGGAATAATTAGGTGGCAAGAGTAGAGTGTGGAGGTACAAATAAGGTTCAGAAGTCAGGAAGAACAATGCTTGACGTAGTCCAAGAAACGAGAAACTACCTGTGTTTGGGCCACTAGGCTCACCTTTTGTTTTCTTTTTCGTTTTGCTTTTTTTTTCCCCTAAACCTGTAGGCACCACTCTCAGCTTGAAGGAGGGAGGATTCCTGTCTATGCTGTCACTTTTCAAGAGCCCGAGAATGATCCTCGCAATTGTTGCTACTTGTGGGCTGTTCAGTCTACGCAGGAAAGGTGAATAAAAACTTTAACTATCAGCCACTGAATTAATTCTTTTTTTTTTTAAGGATATTTGTTCCCATACAGTTGAACATGTGTATTTGTTGTGTGTCTGCGATTCTTTCCGGTACGGAAGGTGTTAAACTTAGAATGCAATTTTTACAGGATTTACCAGACGTGAAGAGGGACCTACTAGTTCCTGCCTTCTGTCAGAAGGCAAAGCAACAGTGGCCATATTCTTCTGCTCGCATTCTCAAATGGTTTGCTTTTGTTCCTCGATGACCGCTTCATCATTTGTTTGATAGTCACACCGTGGTATTAAAATACCACTAGGAGCAGTTGAGGCTGCAGATCTAGAACACCAGATGTGCCCACACAACAGCCTGCCACCCCTAAAGGCGGCGGTGACAGTATTGCCGATGGCCTTGTGCCAGCGTCAGCAGTCTGTGGAGCCTTGGTGAGCCAGTGCAGCTCCCCGGGCAGAAAACGATTCAGCAGAAAAGCCAATGGGTTCCTGCTGTTCTGCTGAATCAAATCGGACTTGGAAGGGTGCAGAGTGTGCAAGAGGGGGAGGGGAACTTTGGTGGTAAGGGAAGGGCAGAGAGATCTCTCTTTCTGCATCAGCAAGCGATTCCATCAGCTCAGCTGTTGGTAGAGTGGCAGTCTTTTAAAATTTGACTTCAAAGCAGTTTTGATGGAGAACTCTTCATTGTGAAGAACTATTTCCAACAATTCTTAGTCCATACAACATATTACAGCTTTCCAAATGTACGGTTGGCTTTTGCCCCTGAAGCTGTTAGTGTCAAAACGCCCTCCTTCATGTTTCAGTGGCTAAATGTGGCCGATGATCATGTTTTGGGAAGAGGTGGTGTTCTTTTCAGCAGGAGCATGCTATTAAGAAAACGTCTAGGTCTACTAACACGACAATGAGGACTATAAAGCAGCTTTGTAACCAAATTTCATAATTTATCCCTTTTTCAGTGAAGGTGATGTGGTGAGTTTACACCTGCTGCAGTTAGCGTTTGGTGACAGAAAACGCGTGGCCTCAGGACAAGTCATGTATGAGGTAAGAGGTGCATGCGTGGGAAAAGCAGACAATAGTAATTTTCTCTAAGGGAGTATCAGTTGAGTTACAGGGGTGAGATTTACCATCAAACTTCAGAGCTGGCTGAAAAAATAATAATGTTTTGCTGAGTCTTCTTGGGCACGGCCTTTGTCCATACCTTTTGGAAAGAAGGCATACCATTTTATACTGCAGTGTCGTGTGTTCCAGCTAGATTCATCTGCAAAGAGCCCGTATAAATGAAATTCCTGAAGAGGACGCGGCTTTTGCAAATAAAATTATTCTGAAATACCAAATGAATGGCATGTAGGAAGAGAAGATTGGGCCTTGAATCGCTTGGTTTAACCAAGCTTGGGACTTGAATAAGCTTCTGTCTCTCTCCCTTTCTTAAAATACAGTCATACTCTATTCTTTGCTGATCTTCAGTTTTATATTCTTGGTTTCCCTTAGAGCTTTGTCAGCCGGACTTCTCACGTGAAATGCACCTACAGTGTCTCTTCAGTGTTGATCCTGACACTTAGTAGCTGTAAAGATAACTTGTTCTTCTTTTTGGCTGGGTGACCTATTCAATCTACTCTTAAAGCCAGGAAAATATGTAATTTGGTCAGAAGAGTGTACCTAAATGTTAGATCTGGCTCCAAGAGGATGCGTTTAAAATACAGATGTGAGGTATCCTTGTATCTCAGATAGCTAACAGAGACAAGGCGCATCTGTTAGATGTGTAATTCCATTCAGTTGTACGCCTGGAAGTCTTCCAAAATCTTTTTGAGGGGACAGTAATCTTAGTTCAGAGCAAGTCTTTCCTCCTGATTTGGTACTTTCTCTTGCATGTTCTCAATAGCTATGGAACGAAACAGGGGTGACTCTTGTATCGTGGTACTCTGGTTTTTGTAGGGACTGTGCCTTTTGATTTTTTTGGATTAATTTAGATTTTGAGTGTTTTGCTTATGTGTAGGAAAGGTGCTTCCTCATTTGCCACTGTTGCTTTTGCATAGAGAGAGGTTAGGTGTTTGGAAAAGGTGGTGTTTCTTTAAAATGCATTATCTATCACGGTGACCAAGTAGAAGGATCTTCCAGTGATTCATCGTGTGCTGGATGCTATCTCTTTATCTTTGTTGATGTGCGGGACCTGTGCTCCACAGCGGATGCTTTTAGTCTCAGAACACTTCCTTGTAGTCACAGATTGGTTAGTACTACATGACTGTCTGCCTGCATGGCTGTCTGAGTCAAGTTTCTTGTCCATCTTCAGGGGTAGAAAATTTAAGTGTCTCCCGTTTGCTAGGCCAAGTTTGAGTAAAGAAGGAGGAATCTACTGTTGATCCTTGTTCATTGGATAGAGTTCATAGGAGCTCAAAAGACTTTTTCAATACAGCAGTGCTTTTTGTTCCAGGAATTAGGTTTGAGGCTATGAAGCTCTTTGACTGTGTGTCATGGTAAAAGTCACAAATAGGACTTATGGAACATGTGGTACTGTGTTTTTCTATACGCGTGTCAAACTCTTGTCTCCATTGCCTTCAAGGCTGGTTTAAGTCTGCTTAAGTAATTAAACAGAAAGGTATGTTTAAGTAATGCTTCCAAAGACCTTTTTTGTACTGTCGCAGCAGTTGCTAAATCTGGTGCATCAAATCACGATCGTAGAGCGCATCTTTACCCTCGTTCTGCACAATGCTTGCGGATGGGCAGAGTATACACTCTCTACTTTGATACCAGAGTTTGACCAGTGCATCTCGTTTGAAAACTTGTTTTTGTGTTTTGCTAGTCAATGGAGTCATTACTTAACATCTGCCATACAATGGAGTTCCTTAGAATGACTTTGCCCGGCGTGGAAAGTTTAAAATGCACTGCTTTGCTTCAGAAGCATTTTCTTTTTAGTTATGAAAGACTTTTTTTAATTATTTAATTTTTCTTTTTAGACAACCTTCATATTTATTTGTAACACTTCCTGGAATCATTAAGAGAAAGCTCGCCTCTTCTCAGATTAGGTGAATTAGATGTATCCTATGAGATCATACGGGAATGTGTGGTTTCATGCCAGTTCGTTTCAGAGCTCTGCAAGTTTAGGAAACTTGGGTAGAATGTGGCGTTATCAGTTTATGGGTTGTGTGGGTTGGGTTTCTTTTTCCCTCTTTTTTTTTTTTTTTTTTTTAATTATAGAGCTGCTATTTGTCCCCAGTACACCCATTCATGTGTTGTATGGTAGACAGTTTGAATGAATGCTGTATTTGGAAAGACGGTATTTCACTTCACGCTTACTTAAAAAATGGCGCTATCAGAGGTTCACCACAATCGTGCCGGGGTTTCTGTGTATCTCAAAATTAGTTTGTTTACTGTGTAGTAATTCGTGATGCTAAAAGCCTTGGCCACGTGCACCCCGTGTCCTTTCTGGTTTTCCCTTTTGCTGTTGGCTGTGCTTGGTGAAGGAGCTGAGGGATATTTCACCCGTTAGTCTCTGACAAGATGAGAGGAGGAGCTGTCATAGCTTACGTGGCTTGAAAGAAGATTGCTAATCAGTATGAAGTTCTCACAGTAACTAGAGAGGGGTGCACGGTCACTCTGGTGGTGTGCCCATAGAAAATACCTCTTGACAGCTTTAGCTGCTCTAATGCTGGGGCTTCTCTAACTTCATCAGTTCTGCAATCAAGACATGGAGCAAAGAGCTTTGCATGCATGTGTGTTGCATCATTTTAGATATCTCTTTGTAGCGATATATTTATTTTTATAAAGAACATTCTTGGATGTCGCAAGGAATTCTGCAAAACATGTTTAGATCTGAATAATGTTAGGGAAATTCTAAATTTTGAAAAAGTGCAAAGCCTTTACAGCCAAACTTACCCGTTACGATTTGACACTGCATTCTCTTGCATGTCAGGCATAGTTTCTATTTACCATCAGAAATAGGCTCATGCGAAATACACAGTATAATAAGCCTATTCTGTTAGACTGTCTCTCATATTTAGCCATAATGTATGTTTTTATCTTAGAATGACCTTTGCTCTCTTCTCTGATTTTTTCCCCCAGGGTTTGGAATACCGTGGCGAAAAGTTCAGTTTAGATCTCACGGGTGGAGTCTTTCCCTTGAGAGGCCAGATGAGTACTAAATTAATCAGCTGCCAGACTGTCGAAAAATTCCGCAGCGACGTTGACGGAGAGGATAGCGTAAATGAAGGTTTGTTCTGATGTCCGTGTTTGGTGATTTTAAAAGAAGTGCTTTTGGAACCTAAGCAACGAATGCTGTTCTGTCCCCACAGTCTGAAAGTCTTGCCTATCTGCATAGACTAGATTGTTGGGATTATTTACGAAGAAAAAATGGATGCTTAAGTTATGTGGGACTTCTTTAAGGGAAAAAGTGGGTTTTATTTTATGCTTGCTGACATGCTATCGCGATGTATGGTGGGGCCGTTTGTATGATGATGGTCAGTCGTTTTACTCCTCCAGCTGCCATCTTTGAACAAGAAGTTCAAACTCTCCATTGCTTAGGAATGTGACCAGAATTTTTTCCCTTCTTCAAACCGATGTCCGCATCTGCATCCAGATGGTAGCCCGTCACAAGTGGTGCTCCCCAGGGCACTGCACTGGGGCCACTTCTCTTTAGTATCTTGACCAGTGATCTGGACGAGGGGACAAGAAAAAGGGGCAGTGTGACTGAAACCTATCACAGAGATGTTTGCTATTCCGTAAGTACTGTAATCACTCTTAGGAAGTGTTGTGTTTCACGAGTGACAGAACAGAATGAAGCCAAAATAGAAAGTGGTGTTTTAAAAATATCGGATCTATCGTATTTTCTACAAGTCAGAAACAATGTCTTGTCTTTTACAGTCACGTCTCCTGACACCAGTGTCTCAGTCTTCAGTTGGCAAGTGAATACGTACGGTCAGGGAAAACCATCTACTTACCTGGGTGTATTTGACATTAATCGCTGGTATTCTGCTCAAATGCCAGATTCACTAAGGTAGATTTTTCTTCAGTAGTTTTCCATATGCCTGCCAATAATTCATTTGAATGTCGGCATTTAGCTTACGCGCTTGTTTTCTTTAAGGCCGGAAGAATTCCCTCATGAGTGCCCCTATTTTGCACTGTGGTCGCTGGATACTGTAGTGAGCGTGACTTCTCCGAAGCTCCTTTTGGATATTCTGGTCCATGAGCGGAGTCTAAGTCGGGGAGTTCCTCCTTCTTATCCACCACCTGAGCAGTTTTTTCATCCAGGCAACTATAACTTTGGTAGGTATTTCACTGCTTTTGAGAGTGATAAGCTTAAAATGAGGTCAAATGCCATTCATTGGTTCTCTTGTTCAGTCATTGTTTGTCATTCAAAACCCAAACCAAACCAAAAAAACACCCAGTCGCCCACAAACCCAACTCTGATCACGTTGTACTGACAAGGTATTTACTATTGTGGAACATATCTGACAGCCGGCTGAGTTTTGGTGCTTTTGTAATGTAGGCGGTGAAGTGGTGCTGGTTATAGCCTGAAATGCCTGTGAACTGAAGCTCAAAGCACTCAGTTATATGTTTCTAGATACCGGTGTGTAAAAAATGTAAACTGGTCATGCCATAACTGTGAGAGTACGGAAGGTTGTCAAACGTTCCCTGTTTCTGCAGATGGTACGTGCTTGCTGACCTCCGGAGTCGTTCACATGACTTGCACCGGCTTCCAGAAGGAGGTGATCTTTTACTGTATCTTTATTGCGAGTGGCAGGAGATGTAGCTTTTCTAAGTTTTCTGTTGCACTGCTTTCCGTGTTAGGGACCGTTTCACGCTCATCCTGCCCGTCCACACGCATAGTTGCAATTGTATCCTGTCGCCAGTTGTATGCAAATGGTAATGTTTTAGGTCCCCTCTTGGGACTGTACAACTGCCGTTGTCTCCTCTTGAAGCACGATCGGGGATTGAATGTCTAGAAAGGAATGCAACGTTGCTCCAGGAGCAAGAACAAAACCACTGTAGAAGGCGGGGAAAGGTGTTACTTCTTTATTGCCCCTCAGTCGAACTGCCTGCATAGTCTTGAGTTAGAGTTTTGATCCCCAATTCTTTTGAAAAAGGAGGGAATGGAGAAAATGAAAAAATCACATAACTGTTTGAGGAGTGAAAATTTTGTTTTCTCCCAAACTCGGCCAAATTATAACTTCTGAGCCACGGCACAGATTGTGACAGATAATTTTGAGTGAAGTTTCAGCTCACTAAATGTTTCCAACATGAATCGGCTTCCATACGAATAGGCATAGAAAGGATCTTCCAAAGCGTGAAGTTGCATGTTAGCTTAGCTTATATAGAATGTATTTTGTGTCAGTGTTGAGGGAAAGAGCAAGGCCTGTGTATAGACAGAGAAGGTAGAAAAGACTTAATTACACAGATTGCTAACCTAAAGCATCTTAGTGGTTCAGGCTGTCTGACGGTGTCAGTGAACATTTAGATTCTTCCTTTTAGAGGTTATCCAGAAGCGTAGTGACGGAATAACAATGCTGTCTTAATCTGTGGTTTTCGATTGATGTTTCAGACCTTGAATTTTTTGAAGAAATCTGGCCCTTCGATATGGGAAGCCATTCAGGATAGCTACAATAGGTGTCTTGTAGCTGGCTTGCTGTCTCCAAGACCAGTTGATGTCCAGCCATCCAGTTTGAGTCAGGTGAGTGCCTATGAGGGAATCAAGGGGGAAATACATCCATCTGGTCTGACAGGGCTGGAGGGGCTACAAGACACGATACTCCAATTTGAAATACAGGTGTTGACCTGAGCTAGCAGAAGTAATCGTATCCTTAGATCCAAAGTAGTGACTTTGACTGGGAACAGCCCTAAGAGATCTGTCTTTAGAGACCCCTCTCTTAATTCGGTGCCACACACAGATGCGCACAAGGAAGCGTGCAGTCAGTGCTGGTCATGCCCAACATAACGCATGTGTCCCCCAGAGCAACCCCCATCCCTGTCAGTTTCTCAAAGCAGTGGTTCAGTGCAGTAGCCGACGATGGGGGCGTCTCACTGGGATGCGAGCTCTTGCAGACGTCGGCTTGCTGCACTGTACGTGATCATTTGCTTCCAAGGAAGTGGGCTGTGGTAAAGGATTACTGCTGTCAGCTCTCCCTGGCAATTTCTTCACGGCTTGCCCTCGTTTTCCCTTCATCGGTAGGCTTTTCTGCATCCTCTCCGGGCGGATCTTCACCTCTGTAGCCTCTGCCTTGTGCTGCAGTAGCCCAATTTGCTCCTCTGAGACTGCCCTCTTGCAGCTGCAACACCTTAATCACCTTTATCTCATGACACTCGCTACCTTCTATGTGCTTTATGCCACCACAGTGACTTCACTCCCCCTGCCATAGGTTTTCCATTTGCAATGCACCAACCTTTCCCTGGAGCAATCAGCAGGAAGGGGAGAGCAGCCTTCCCGCTGCCCTCCTCTTCCTGTCTCCTGCATTCGTCACCACATTTGTGGACGTGTGTTAGGACATGAACGCTTCTGCACAGTGTGGTAGCTCAAAGAAATTTCTTGGCAAGCTGGCCAATGGTGTGTTTCCTTGTCTGAAACCAGTTTTCCGAAAAAGATGGCAATATCACATGTGTGTTCTACATGTGTAGAAGTCGCTTTGAATGTCATGATTTTGCCTAGAGGGCAAAGATACTTTTGAATGTGTTTAAAAAAACCCAACCAACCAAACAAATCCCATCCCAAAAACCAAAGTAAAAACTTATGAAGGGTCCTTTCACCTGAGAGAAGTACGAGAACACCAGCTGAGATAAGCTACTACTTAATATCGCGCGTCTGTGCATACCTGTGATTTATCCTTGTAAGGATTACCACTACACTATAATACAGTATTTGAAGAGCCTAACATTTAAACCATTAGGACGTAAATGTTTCGCTTCTTTTCTGTCACGTTACAAAATTCCAACGTACCGTTTTGAGTGTCAGAACTGCTTCATGTCTTCATAGTCTAGAAAGCTGCTTGGCCGTAGCTTCACTGTTTCCATGCAAACGTTGCACAGTTGTGTTTGTCCTGTCCCCTTCCTGCGTTCCTGATGGCAAACTTATATGCACAGATGTGTAACGCGTATTAGCAGAGGATGTTTCTGGACGTAGTAAGTTGGAACTCAGTACGTGAAGACTGTAATGCAGAGGCATGCGAAGAAAGATTAGAATTAGGCTGCAGTAAGTTGAAATGTCAGAGGAAAAGTGTGTTAATGTGTTCCTCAGAGCAGTGGGCAGTCCAGCCTGTGGCTGGAATTAAGAGAAAGGACGTGGCGTTCCTGGCCTGTGTCCTGATTGACTTTGTGATGTCTGAATGAGTATACAGTTAGAAAGAAACATTTACTGTTGATGGTTCACATAGTGCAAGTAGGTAAGATTCTCATTTGAGTTTGTCTGTTACGTTTAGGAGGAGCAGCTGGAAGCAGTATTGTCAGCTGCTGTCCAGACAGGTTCTGTGGGACTTCTGACTGGATGCATTAAACATTGGATATCTGAAGGTAATACTTCGAACGTTGTTTTTTTACGTGGTACCTCTTTGAGTTGGAGCCTGTTGATTCATTTCTTTTTTGTTCTCTTTGTTTAAAGAGCAGCCAAGGTCTGCTGGTAATTTACGGTTTGTTCTTGAGTGGACATGGAACCAAGTGATCTCTACAAAGGAAGAATTTGACCAAATCTGTGAGTACTAGTGTAGTCATTCTGCAAACCTAAAGTCGTTCTTTCTGATTGAGCTTCCTCAGTAATACGCCGCTATAGGATATTGCACGCGGTCCTTGAAGTGCGCCTTGAAACTCTGGAATTGCTCTGTCGGCTAACGATTTAATATTTATTCTTGAAAAGGTGTTCCGCTGTTTGATGGCTCTTGCAACTTCATTGACCCCCAGACATTACGGTCTCTCCAGCGCTGCCAGTTGCTTTTGAGCAACCTTAGCACGGTCTTAAACTGTTTTCTCACAGAAGCACAAGAGCTTACTGAAAAAGGTTTGTAGTAGTGCTACAAAATCTTTGGTATGTTTTATTAAGATTTGGAATTGTGGCAACATGGGCTTTTGTTGTTTTTGAGGATTGGAAGACAGTCACATTTAGCTGGGAGAAGGGGCTTAAAGCTGAGCGCTTGGGACCACCACAAAACACGCATTGAGTTCAGGGCAACAGTTTATGGTGGAGCTCATGCAAGGGGGTGGGGGAGGCTACATTCAGAGAGAAGCTTTGTAGGCAACTGGGCTGAAATTACAGCAACCGAATGTGGTATTGCTGAAAACTATTCCTTTGAATTCTTAGCTAGCAAGTTCTAGTTGCATGCAGACACTGTGTTGCAAATTGCTAAACAATACGAAGGAAGCGTAAACGAGTAACATGCAAAGTGAGTTACTTGAGTTTCTACAGCTTTTTCTCTTAGAAATGGTTCTTGGCCTATTGAGAAAAGAAAAGAATATCCCTTTGCTATCAGAAGAATCTCTGCTACGTGAGAAACAGATGTCTTATTCCTGCGTGCATTTAGTAGTTCAGGCTTTGGGTTTTTTGTTTTTTTTTTTATTTTAGCCTTTAGTGAGTTTAGTTCTTTATAGGGGTTGCTTTTTGTTTTGGTGGTGATAGTGGGTTTTTTCTTCAAATAAGAAAGCGATACAGCATGAAAAACGCAAAGACAAAGATTTCTAATGTGCTATTTTTATACTTTTGGTTTAGTAGGATGAAGGGAGTTTTGTGAAAATGAACAGAATTGCATAACGCTAATCATCTCCTGCCTTTTTTCAGGTTTTGCAGACGTGACAAATAAGCAAGCGGTAACCGGCCTCATTTCTTTGTATGCACGAGTGGTCATCTGGTTCTGTCGATCCGGTCTCCTTCCAGAGGGTTTAGGTAAGCGTGACCTGTCATACGTTTGTAAGAAGGCGACCATCCAGTGAGTGACTCCCACGAACGCATGCTTAGCCATGTTTTTGTAACGGTTTCGTCAGGAAGAAGTCGTGCTGGTTCAGTGGCAGGGTGTGCTGAAGTTCTGTGGGTGAAGTTGAGATTTTGCTGGGTTGTCAAGTACACAGCGTAGAATGAGGCAGGCAGTTTCTTTCCTGGGTGGATTTTAGGGATAGCAATGGACCCCTGACGTCAAGGCGCTGCTTGTGTCCACAGCTTGAACTACTTGAGATTTTAAACAAAGTACTATTAAACAACAAGTACCGGAATGCTTGTTTTTACAGTGAGAGCATTACCTGCATGTTTTGAACTTTCTATCAGTTGCTTGAGGAGAAAGTACACCTTGGAAATCCTTCTTTAGTTGGATGGATTATAAATTCCATTGTCAGCCTTAATTGTCTCACAGATGCTCACGTGGCATGTTTAGAAACCATTCCCTTTGAGAACTGGGTGGTTTTTTTTATAGTGAACTTCAGCTTACCCTACATGTTGTGAATGCTGCGTGAACTGTAACCTTGAAACGGCACTTGGGGCAAGAAGGAATTGAGTCTTGTCTCTTAGAGTTCTTTTAGGAAAGGCAGAAAGAGGATTGGCTTCTTTCAGAGTTGGAGGCTTCTTGATGCTTAGCTTGTACGATCTTCTGTCTCTTTAGGCAAAAATTTTCGTTTACAAGTGTGATATGACTGCTTTAACTTGCTTCTACTTTGTTGCCTGTAGATGACGATACGCGTTTGTCGAGACCTTTCTACAATTATCCTCTGATTGAGAGCTACTATACTGGTCACCGACAGAAACTTGAGCGTTTATCAAGGTAAGAGTTAGAGGAAGACTCTAGAACCCTTCCACGGCAAATTCAGAAGTGGAAGGGAATGGCTTTTATCTCAACAGTTGCATGGGCTATGCGTAATGCCGCTGCCAGCAATACTCTTGACTTCAGTGACACGTGTGTTCTGTTGAACAGAGAGGTTACTTTCCTGTGTTAAAATGTTGATATCTACCTCTGCTTAGTACCACTGGTTGGTATCATCATTTTTCGGTAGTCTACTTTATTCATTGGCTAATGTGTATAATTTCTGACTACTGAAAAAGGCCACGTGATTAGGACAGGATCAGTCACCTCCATATGACCGATTATGACCACATGACCAATAGAGGGTCATAACTGTATTGGCCTAAGTCCCCTTCTCACAAGTACGTGGTGTGATTTCGTAAGATGGTTGGAGTTACATGGAGTTGGCACGCCTCGCACTCTCCTGGCTGTCGGATAGAAGGCACTTGCTAACGTCAGCTCTCTTTCCTGGACTAGCTGCCTAGCACGTAGGCGGCATGCCTTGGATTAGCCGATAATAGGTTTTTCTTTGGAAATTGTACTGAAAACTGAATAAAGACCTGACCAAGCTTCGGCGATGGCACTGTGACCAAGAGGCTGCAAGGTGAGTTAAGGTGGAAGCTGCAGGGTAGGAGGTATTGACTTCAAAGTTCATCTTCCTTGGCTTACTTCTCAAGTAACTTACATACAGGCTCGTGTGTTCCTTCGAAGCACAGAGCCTCTAGTGTCCTTTTTCTGCTTTGTGCCATCGGGAGATTAAAGGGCAGGGCTGCAGTCAGCAGAAGACTGGAGGAAAGCCGTCACACTGGGAAGCTGGAATTAGTGTTTAACTCTGTCCAAATCCTTGCTACCTTTTGTTCCAGAGGAAGATGGGACTCGGACTGCTTGATGGTTGATGGAATGGTTTCCCAGTTAGGAGACCAAGTGGAGAAGCTGTGGCGGAGAGATGCAGGAGGAACTGGGAAATACCCGCCTGCCAGTTTGCATGTGAGTGTCCTGTTCACTGAGAACAACAACAAACGGCCGCCCTCCCCGCCAAACCCCACCCAAAAGCCAATGATTTAGGGAAGACAGGCGTTTTTTCAGAACTTTTAATTTTTCATTTCAGGCACTGCTGGATCTCTATTTGCTAGAAAACATTGAAGAAAACTGCAAACACGCAATTGTATCCTTTCTAGTTATTTTGATTACACCTTCAGGGGATGCACATAAATGTTCTTCAGTGTTGGTCGCCGACCTGTTTCATGACATTTTTTCATTTATGCTTCAAAGACGATGCAAGTGAAAACATTTAGTTTAGCGTTAAGTTGTAGACAGAAGCGCTGTTTTATTTCTTTGTACTGTGGATTTTTGATGACTTTTTTCTTAAACGTTTTGTTGCAAAAGTCTTCTCCGATAGGGAGAAAACAGTTTTAGTAATAAGGGTTGAAGATATAAAATGTCCTTAGTTTTTCTCCAAATTTAAACACCGTTTAAAATTTTCTAAAACACCCATGATGGGTTATAAAACAATTTCTGTTTCAGAGCAAAAGGATTTCTAAGAGTGGTTTACCAGTACCGGATTTTTGCTGAAATCACGGGTTTTCCAGCGCAGCTCACAGTGCTTGCTTTGGTTCCGTTGAAAGTGCAGGCACACGGAATAAGCAACAGGGAGAAGAGAAAAGTCATGGGGCAGAAACTTAATTTTTAAGCTGCTGAAATACACAGCCTTGCTTTTGCTGTTTGTTGCCTAACCCGCGAGGGGAGCCTAGAGAGCAAGGGGCTTAGAAACGCTTATAGCCCAGAGCTGTCTTGTTAGATGATGTCCCTAAAAACGGACGTCAGAAAGAGAAAATGACGCTACCAATGAGTGACCCGCATACTGGTTTAAATCCAGTTTTAATCATTCGGAGCTGAGCTGTACTGTAAGGATGCCACAATTTACACTGTTTTATAGACGCTGGACATGAGGGAAAAACCCAACTGTGGAATTTATTTGCTGTAATAATTGAGCATTGGATGCTCCAATGTTTTGAATGTATTTTCTGCTTCCTACCACTTTTATATTCTTACTTCATTATGTTTTTCTAAAGGTAATGTGATAAAGTTTTGGTCTTACAAACTGATTAGCCTTAATGAGATACCTGATGTCAGACAATTTACTTGCTGCTGGATATCAAGCGTTCCTTTCCGAGTGAGACAGAAACTTCAATCGACTCCTTTGCAACTGCCTTTGGCATGCCTTGGGGACTTGTTAAGCTTGTTGAAGGTTTTTGGCTTCTAGATCACAATGATTACGAAGTAAGTATGGTAGAGTTGAGTTAGACATACATTGCAGTACAAAGCTATAATCTAGAAAATGATTTTAAAACCCGATCTCTAACTTGTACAGAATTCACTGGCCCTGCTCTTTCATCCCGCTACAATCAAAACCGCGTCATGGCAACACAAGAGAATTATTCAGTCCCTCCTGTGCCAAGGGGAGCGTGGGCAAGCCCTCAGATACATCCAGCTGATGAGGCCACCCACGGCAAGCAGCGGGGAAGTGCAGCTTCTCCTCACTGTGTTGCTCTCCAATAGGTAAAGAAATATACCCCACCATTTTGTCACGCAAATCTTGTGAAAATGGAGAACAAAGAATAGAAATCATCATCCCCTAAGTTTCCTTTAAACTTTGAGTACAAGACTCTTGGGGCATCTCTTTGGTTATGCTATTAACATCCCTTTACGTCTGAAAAATTAATTACAGGTGCATGGTGGAGGCTTGGGGTCTGTTGCACCAACATGCCGCTCAGGCAAACTTAGAAGACCTCTTAAAACACATGTACGAAATGTGCCGTGAGATGGGCCTGATGGAAGACTTGCTGAAGCTGCCTTTCACAGACACCGAACAAGTAAGTGGGAGCAAGGAAAAATGTTCATCGTCTCTTTGAAAAGAGAAAAGGCAGAGCCATAACAGATTTTTGGAATGATTTTTTTTTTCTCATAGGAGCGTTTGGAGAAGTTTTTAAGGACCAGTGCCGGTGTTCAGAATCAAGAATTCCTTTTAGTCTACCATCTGCAGCGTGCCAACTACATTGCAGCACTAGAGCTGAATCAATCCATGAATGTAAATCTTATGGTAAGCGTGAAAGTTCTGTTCTGTCAAGCGTGCACGTTTCTGCTGGGTGTTACTAACTGGTTTTGATAGTACTCAATAAAAATCCTGCTTTGTTTTTTTCATACCAGTCTTTGAAACACTCGGAACAAGTTTCTACACCTTTGGTTACAGCTGAAGCTAAATGTTGACCAATATACGTCACTACTCCAAAGCTACTCTATGAAGCTATAAATTAAATGTTACACACCACTGTTGACCCCACTGAGAACAGTTTGTTTGCATCTGAGGAATAAACATGTATCTTTCCCATCAGCCAATCTTACCATTCCGTTATTGAGATACGTATGTTATGCGTGGCTTAGATTACTGGAAGTTGTTTGTGTCACTCCTTCCTATGGGATGACGAGTAGGTTGTATGTCATCGCTTGTGTCTTGCACGCAACTGTATTTTTCTAGCTGAGAGCAGGCTAGGTGCCAATCCACAGGTTAAATTTCTGTGGGTTTTGTTTGTTTTTTTTTAATTTCTGCGAGTTACAGTGTGCTCTCCAATTCCGCAACTTTCATTTCACGGCTTTTATGACAAAAATTCTTGTCTAACCTCTATTTCTCAAAATAGCCAGATTACATTTTGTGTTACATGAACTTGTGTTCTGGATTTGTGACGCGTTTGCCGTTTTCTGGAATCATAGTTTTCCAGTGACTCAAACTTCTAAGGTGGTTTTGGAAGTCGTAGGTCCTGCATTTGAAAACTGTCATGTGGCCAGGTGGTGTGCGTAGGTCGCTTTTTCTTGCTTGTTTTAATCTTCACATCATGTTGTCCAGGGTAATTTCCAGTTGTCCCGTATATTCAGGGCACTGGCGTTTCAGGAAGAACAAGGGAAAGCCTGCTATGTAGTAAGTCGTTTGCAAATTGCAGGTGATATCAGAAAATTGCAGGTGATAACAGGTGTATCAGAAGAAGGTTCTGCAGAGTGCCAGCATTGTTTTAACTTCAAGTTGTAGGCTCTGTTGCTATTCCAGTCTTCCTTCCACTTTGCTACAAGTACCAGGTGAAATCGGTGTGTGCGGATGGGTAGAACTTGCCGCTGTTCTGTGCAGTGGAGGTGTTTTCCCACACCCGTAGAGGAAATCTGCTCACTAATGCGAAATAGCCCGGAGAGGTCTGTGCAAGGAACTTCTTGTAATTAGTTAAGCTTTTGCTTTGCGCTTTTCCTTCATCAGAACGACGGCGATCATCGCTTGACCGACAGAGCAGTTGCCAGAAATTCTCTATTAGCCCAATATGGCAAGATCCTTCCACGAATTGAAAGGCAGCTGGCCGTAGAGAGAGCCAAGCTTTACCATGTGCCTGCATTGGCCTCAAGAGAAGGTAACTTTTAGCGGGGGGAAATAGAGGGGAGAATTCCCTGTCACTTGGATGACACCAGGCTGAAATTTTTCCCCTCTTGCTTTACAGTCTCAAGACCAAAGCCATTAACTCCAGTAAGAAAACAAGCTAAAGCAGGAAATGTGCGTCAAAGACCAAATTTTCTGGCGAAAATATTGTCCAGAATTAAAGAATCCTGGGCAGGAATGAAGGAGAAAACCGGTTTCTCACAAGGTGGATTTTAAAGATGATGTCGTTTTTATAGCTGCTAAACGTGCTGTTTCTTCAGCAGGATGTTTCTAAAATTGAGGATGTTTCTAAAATGGGACCTGTTGAGATCCAAACAGGAGAGCAAGCAGTTGGGTTTCAACAGCACCCGCCAGTCCCTCACTAGAGACAGGAACAAGAAGAGACCTTAGATGCATTCACTTATTCAGCTCATCTCGGCTTTGGGATTCAGGACAACACTGTAGAGAAGACGGGGCTGGACTTGGGAATACGCAAATCCCTCATGGGAGTCAATGGAAAATTTGGGATGGGAAGAAGGCAGCAGGTCACAAAGCTTCCGCAGTCATTCCCGTAGCAGTGCAGTGAAGGTGTTTCTGCTTTCGTTATAGCTGGTGGGTACTGATTTAGATGTAAGCGCCTGGTTTTGGCTTGTGGGCCCTCACTGAATTTAGGACAAACTGCTTACTGCTTTCTTGTTCGTAGATTTGTAAGCATAAAAGGAAAGTTTACGCAGACTAGTATTTCTTGACTTTAGTTTTGAAGCATGGCGTGTTGCTAATAATATATCGCTTTAGCAAGTTTTGACGAGGCGGGAGGCAAGAAAATAAGCTGATTCTATGGAGACTGCTGTTGAGGGGCTGCTTCCTTCTGCCGTTGTTGGCTAGCACTGCAACTTAGAGGGCTGGGCAAAGGTCTTTACACGTGGATTCAATTATCCCGACCATCCGAGTCCCTGGAAATAAGTAACGGTTACTGCTTTTGTTCTCACCATAAAACCCCGAGTATCTTCACGTGGATCTAGAAGGAACGAATACTTGCTCAGCACAGGGAACGGGAAGAGACGAGGTGGAGCTATTTAGAATATACTGTGTTGTCTCAGGCAGTCCAAGCGATTCCTTGAAGTGCAGGGTTGAGCTGTCGGATGTGAGGGCTGGCTAGTTTGACAAAGTGTTGCCGACTGGAACTTCCAGCTTTTCTCTCATCGTTGCCTTTTACCCTGTTAGATGCAGAGTGGGTCGCCGTGTGGGCATTTGTCGTCAGTGCAGGAAGTACTGCAATGGGATGATTTCTGCCAGTTGTGGCTACAGCTCGCATTGTAAAACTGCTCACTTTGTCCAGGAGTGGTGGCAAATCGTAGTCAGGAACAGAAATACCAGAAACGGGGCACGCGATGGCGTACACTGAACACTCTCTTCTCCGTCCCTTAAACACAGAAGCTGTCATCGGTAGCAGAGAGTACACTGTATGTTTCTGACTTTACACCCAGCAGTGATCTGAAAGGAAAAGCGGCATTTCACTGTCCTCAGTTTCATCTGTGTGAGTGTGAAGTCAGTCTGTTTGGTAATGACTATTGCATTAACAGGCTTTTTTTTAACTGTAGGTGATGGAAGATAGTGCGCTTAAGTCACCAACCTCAGAAGCAGCACCGGCAACACCAGGATAAAGTGAAGGACATCCATCGGGCGATCGTCCATACAGCTAGGATTCTACAGAGTCATAGTTAGCATGTTGTTTGACTGTCAATAAACATTGTTGAATGTGATGCAGCTGAAGGAGACGGAGAGCTTTTTACACCTCAGAGTAATTTTCAGAGACAAGCGTTGTAATAAGGAATGCCCCCCAGCCCTCCTCCTCTCGCTTAGCTTTTGTAGCTGAGCAGACGGCAGAGGGTATGGAACATCCCTTTGGTCAGTTTGGGTCAGCTGTCCTGGCTACGTGCCCTCCCAGGATCTTGTCTTTTTTCCTCCTGAGTCCTTTCTCAGACCCAGCCTTCGCACCGCACCCCTAGCAGCTCCCTCTGCATCTCCGGGATGATCAGTTTTCCCTCCTCTACGAGCAAAGGAACCCAGAATATCTTCCAGGATGGAGAACTCGAACCCCACGTGGACTGATGGAGTAAGGTGGGCTGTAGTTAGTGATTTTTCCAGTTAAAGGCTTTACAGACCGTGATTACACTTGCAGTTTTATAGAGTTTGCTCAAACTGCTTACGTTGAGAACTGGAACTGCAAATCAGAATGGCAGACTTGAATTTGGTCTTAAACGGCTATGTTAGGCCTTCTGTAACGTCACCTGCCTGCCTGCAGGAACACTCGGAATTAGGAGAAGTTGAGATTTGAGGTTTGTGCGGTGATGTCATCCTGGGAGCTTCGTCCAGTTTTGTATGGACTGTATCTATTTCATTATTTCCCTTTTTATTTTATTATTAGGATTTCATGAAAGCAGTTTAGTTTCTCCTACGCTCGTAAATCTCTCTCTACCTCTCCTCCTCCTCTCCGTGTACGAGAGGTTGGGGGGGAGCATCTGTCGCCGGCCATTGGCCAATTCGGCCAAAACCACGACAGATTTATTGGCGCCCGACGTGGGGCATGAATGCAGCTCTGATAGGTTGCCTGAATAGTTTGAATTCCAGCTTGTTCAGGGAGAAGAGAGAGTTCACAGCATGTCGGTCTTAGGTGAAATCTGGTATCGTGCCTTTAGAGAGCTTTGTATGAAGTTAATGGATGCAGTGGGGTTTAACCGGTCAAATATATTGCATGGCCTGTTTCTCGTTTGTGTTTGGACGCGGTGGTCTAAGCGTGCCACGTTGGCGTGGGTTTGCCTTCAGAGGTATAAAATAATTGCTTGGATAACGGTTCTGCCTGCCTATCTTGGGCATCTCGTGATGGAGGCTTTTCCTAATTACACTTTCGGGATGGATTCTTTTCCTAATTACGCTCTTGGTCGTACCTGGGGAAAGTTGACTTTGCCCTTCGGTGATGATGCCAAAGCGACAGTAACAGAATCGGGATGAGAAACCTTCGGGCCGTTTCGAGAGTGAACGTTACTTTCATTCGTACGTGATCCTGTTGTCGGTTTTCCCGAGTGTGTTGCAGGGCTGGTTTATTGTTAAATATCGGTGCAGGAGTGAGTATGATGTGACATGTGATGGTGCTACTCAGACCCCGGGGCCAAAGCCAAAGACAGCAGAAACTCGGGCAGCCCTGCCACCGAAAGCTGCAGTAGGAATTCAGACAACCCCCCCACGGAAAGCTACAGCAGAAACTCAAACAACTCAGATGACTGCCCAAGCCGCAACACAGGCACAAACAACGCCACCAGCCCCGACACCAGCCCGAGCGGCATCGGCTGCCCCCCACCGGCCCCGGCATCGGCCAGGCCCACGGCGGCTGCGCCCCCCAGAGGCCCCGGCGAAAGCCACGCCTCCGCCCATGCAGGCCAAAGCCACGGCCTGGCCGTAGGGACACCGCCGCCAGCGGCATGGGCTGCCCCCACACGGGCCCCGGCAAACGCCACGGCTCCGGCCCGGAGGCGGTGGAGAAAATGACTAAGACAATAGCTGAGCAAAATGAGAAAAGTGCTAAACTTCTTCATGAAATGCTTGAAAAAGTGTCTGAGAAGGGGAAAGAATCCCACTCTTCCCCTGAACAGAGCCAGGTTGCAGTCATTAAGAAACAATGGTAGCGATTCAGCTTTTGGCCACCTCACTTGCTCTTCCTCACTTGGCGGTACAGTTCTGCTCTGACTTTGCGAGCCTGTCCAGCTTGCTGGTCTCCTGGGCACCGTTTTCCCCACTTCACGGTTCAGTTTTCTATTGGAACCAGAAGAGGGAGGGGCTAGGAAAGGCCAAGTGGATGCTACTCTTTGCAATGATGGCGTGCTCTCCTGTCATTCCACCTTACGAAACCACGCTCTTACGGTCTTTAGTTCCCCATAGAAGGCAGGAGTGGGTCAGACAACGAGTAAAGAGAACGTCTTGTTTCTGGCCGTGTTTTCCGGTTCCTTCTGGAAAACCGTCTGGGGAGAGTTGCCTCTTAAAATCAGGGCGTGGGGGCGCTCAAAAAGCTCACGCGAATACTGAGTGAGAATGCTTGGGACAGTCTGGTAAGGAACGAAAGCAAAGGGAAGCTTGTTTCTGTATGTTTTCTGCCTTGACCCTATCTTCAAAGAAGCCCATAAATAATTCTTTGGCATCGATTTTGTAACTCCAACATTGCAAAACGTTTTCCTCTACTGAATACTGTTGGTAATCAAAAAATCAATTTGATACTTCTCTTTCTTTTCAGGACCACAAGAAAAGGAGGCTCTTGGTCACCTCCACCAGTGGAAATAAAATTCGTCTCTCCTTTTGGAAGTGCACTGGATAAAGCCATGGATTGTATTGCAAGAATATGCCCAGTGTGCAAATATGTCTGAGGATAACCGAGCAGTTTAATCCCCCATCAGAACTTCCCCTCGTGGAACACTACTCTCAGGCTTGTTATTTCAATAAAATTGTTTGCTGCAATTTCATCAGTTCCCATGTAACCACTCGTAAATAGCTTTGTTGTTGATTTCTGGTGGGGAAAACAAGCTACGGGCAGAAACCAATCCATAGTGTCTCACGAGTCATTTACTTCTTATCCGTAGTCTTACTGGTACAGAACAGGTTTCTTTTTGGCGTTGGTGAACTTAATACTGCGAAGCTTAAAGCTTGATGCCGGTGTCTGCCAAGTAGCGAAGGGTTGTTACAAATCTGCTGAGCCGGGGCTTCGTCCTTCCTGGCGGCAGGAGCCCGGCCTGGTGCACCCCAGACCTGGGGGTGTCTCTGTCCCAGACCCTTGGATGCGGCTGCTGCTTTCCCGTTTGCAGGTCAGGCCAGTAGCAAGGCTGAGGGTGCACCACACACATGCACGACAGCAACGCGGCTGGCTACGCAGGCTGCCAGAGACGGGGCCGTGCCTTTACCACCTGCCATCTTGCACTGGGGCAGCTCACAGAAAGCCGCCTCTCTGGCTTGTTGCAGTTGAAGCTCACGAGTGACACCAGCTGTCACTCTGCAGGTTCCCCCACGCAGCCACATTTGCAGAGCCCCAGAGGATCAGCAGAGCCTTGAGCCCAGCTGTCGTCTGTGCCCCAACTCTGGGCTCTGTCTCTGACATCTGGCTGAGACACCGCATCTTTCCAGAGATGGCTTTTCCTCCTGCTCACTGGCTAGCCCACCCTGAGGTCTGCTAGCGGTTTCCTCGTGCACATTTGGCTAGGGGAAAATACAACAAAAATACAATAAAATGGTGTATTGAAACGTATGTTACGATGGAGTTTAGAAAGTCTTCTCTGATAAGAGAAAACAGTTTTAGTAGGAAATGTTGAAAATATCCCTTAGTTTCTCTCAAAGTTTAAACACCGTTTTAAATTTTTTAAAACCCTCCTATCTGTAGCAAATGGCTTCTTACTAGAATGATGTGGTGAAATATCCTGTTTCAGAGCAAAAGGATTTCTAAGAGTGGTTTACCAGTACCGGATTTTTGCTGAAATCACGGGTTTTCCAGCGCAGCTCACGGTGCTTGCTTTGGTTCTGTTGAAAGTGCAGGCACACGGAATAAGCAACAGGGAGAAGAGAAAAGTCATGGGGCAGAAACTTAATTTTTAAGCTGCTGAAATACAGAGCCTAGCTTTTGCTGTTTGTTGCCTGTCTCTTTTACCTTCTAATTACTTCTTGTCTTTACAGAACACTTTCAACATGCTGGAAATCTATAATGACCAGGTAATGAGGTCGCTTTGCTTCCGTATTAACAAATCTTAGTTTTCTGTGTACGTTGATTTCTTTTTTGCTCATTGTAATTTGAAAATCATCCTTTATGCTCTCTTAACGTGACCCTTCTGGGCATGTTGGCTGAAGTGTGTGGGTGCTGCCTGGACCTAAGAGCATCGTTTTGCTGCTTGAGCCACCCGGCTGCTCTGCCGTAACACTGGCCAAGCTGTTTCATCTCTTGTAGTACATTCCTTCTTTCTCTTTTCTGGGTTGTCCTCCTTTTTTGAAGAAAAAAGGGGGTTAAGAAGGAAGATCCGAGGGCTGGAGCACCTCTCCTATGAGGACAGGCTGAGAGAGTTGGGGTTCTTCAGCCTGCAGAAGAGAAGGCTCTGGGGAGATCTTATAGCAGCCTTCCAGTACCTAAAGGGGGCCTACAGGAAGGATGGGGAGGGACTCTTTATCAGGGAGTGTAGCGATAGGATGAGGGGTAACGGTTTACAGCTGAAGGAGGGTAGATTTAGATTAGATATCAGGCAGAAATTCTTTACTGTCAGGGTGGTGAGGCACTGGAACAGGTTGCCCAGGGAAGCTGTGGCTGCCCCTTCCCTGGAAGTGTTCAAGGCCAGGCTGGATGGGGCTTTGAGCAGCCTGGCCTAGTGGGAGGTGTCCCTGCCCAGGGCAGGGGGGTTGGAACTACATGATCTTTAAGGTCCCTTCCAACCCAAACCATTCTATGATTCTAAAAGATTCGTACCACTATTAATGCATCACTCAAATGGAGACCATTTCTGTTTTCAGAACAGAAACGTGGCTGACACAAAATCGATCTCTCGCTTTCTACGTTAGAGATTGAAACCCCACTTCTTTTGCAAGAGTTCTCTGCATATTTGGAAAAATTTAACTAAATAGAGATAAATGCAGCTATAAAACTATAAGCACCTGTTTTATATAAACGCCGTGTTCTTTACATAAAGCGAGGCAGTATTATAAAACAAGTAGTTTTGTTTCCTGGAATCTGAGATTACTGTTGGTCCTGTGCACCAGATGTTGCATTCCTAAATAAGATGAAACCCCGACAGGGTCCTCTTTGTCTCGGGTGAATTAACTGTATACTCCAGCACCTTTGAAGAGGTATTTTTTCTTAAAGCAAGTACTATCAAATGAAAGATGGAAGAATACAACTAGAAAACGTGCACATGTGAAAATGTTGACTGTAAATGCTGACAGTCTTCAAACAGCTTACCTGAGTTTCTTCAAATGCTAACTTTCTTACTGTTCTGAACAAATTTAAGGACAGATTCTTCAACTGTTACTTGTACCAATACCATCGACGTGGTTTTGAGGTTTTTTTTACGTTGGTGCTAGCGTAAGGCAGAGTTACCAGGATTTGAGCACCTTCAGTATTCACTTTGACAAAAACCACCTCTGTCTTCTCATCTGTCTGTCTCTCTTTCTCCTAAATTGCTAACCTGCTAAAAAGAGTTAGTTTATAGCCAGATTGCTAAGACACTAGGATTCTTCTTTTATGTTTAAGGACTTTATGGTCATCTTTTCCATGTTAATCCCTATCTCATTTTTGGTAGGGTTTAAAACTAATTTTAAAAACCTCCTTCAAAATCCAATGGCAGGTAATACGTTTGATACGCTCACAGACTGCAGCCGAGACTCCAGCAGACCTCTGTTACGAAGGAACTCTGTCAACCTGACGATACGCTGAAAGGCACACTTTCATAGTTTTTCCCGCTCTGGTCTCGGTGCCAATTGCGGTCAGGTGCTGGGCAAAATGAGAAGAGATACCAGCTCAAAGTGACTGACAGCTGAGGAGGAAGGAAAGGGTGAATGTGCCAATAAGGGAGGGCAGCATATTAAGAGCTTATTCTGTATTCTTATTAACGCACGGCGTATATTTTGACAGCTAAGTTATGTGACGGAGGTAGCTCTTTTTCCTGAGAATTCTGGGTCTCTCTCGTGTGCGTGGCTTAATTCAGCTTCTTTCCTTCCCTTTCTCTCCCGGCAATGCAGCACAGAGTTGAAACGTAGAGCGTACAGATGACCCCTGCTGCCAGGCGTTGGTTGTCTCTGCTTCCCGATGCCGGATCCCAGCGACAGTGCCACACAGAGCTATTCCTTCCTGCCCAGGAGCAGTTTGCTTCCCGGCCACTTCCCCAGTCCCTCGTCTCCTTCTGCAAGAGAAGGTTCCCTCTCTCCTCCTGGCCTTTCTGGGGCTCAGAACTGAAAACGGCCCTCTTTGCAGTCCTTCCAGACAGGCTTTCGCTGGGACTCCAGCACTAATTATTCCTTCTTATTCCAGCTCCCCTGAAAAGAGCTCAGGCACTTAGATGTCTGCTGTCCCAACGCGGTTCATGGCTCAGTGACCGCGTGGCTGCAGCTGCCTGGCTACGAGGAGATATCAGGAGCAGAATCACGGAATCACGGAATCTTCAGAGTTGGAAGGGACCTCTAGAGATCATCTAGTCCAACTCCCCTGCTAGAGCAGGATTGCCTAAACCACATCCCTCAGGGCTGCATCCAGGCGGGGCTTGAAAATCTCCAGAGAAGGGGACTCCACAACCTCCCTGGGCAGCCTGTTCCAGTGCTCTGTCACCCTCACTGTAAAGAAGTTTTTCCGTGTATTTGAACGGAACTTCCTATGTTCTAGCTTGTGCCCATTGCCCCTTGTCCTGTCGCTGGGAACCATTGAAAAGAGCCTGGCTCCGTCCTCCTTAAACCCACCCTTTAGATACTTGTAAACATTAATCAGGTCCCCCCTCAACCTTCTCTTCTCCAGGCTAAAGAGTCCCAGCTCTTTCAGCCTTTCCTCATAAGGGAGGTGCTCCAGTCCCATAATCATCTTGGTTGCCCTACGCTGGACTCGCTCCAGTAGTTCCCTGTCCCTCTTGAACTGGGGAGCCCAAAACTGGACACAGTACTCCAGTTGTGGCCAGAAGATTTAACGTTTCCCGCACCAGTTCAGTCCTGCAAAGAGCTGAATTGCTTTCACGTGCCGATGAACGCAGACCCCTTGTTGTGTCTGAATTAGGACTCCATCTGACCCGGAGATGAGGCCCATGTGAACCAAGACCCCCAGAAGCCTTGTCTGGGGTGGGCGCTCCCTGACAGCGGCTGCTCTCCCCTTACTGCCTGCTGGCCAGCTCGTGCTCTGCTCTATTAAGGCATCTTAGCAGCACTGCTGCATTTCTGCCTGGCGATACAGGAGTAGCACTTAATATCTGTGACTTGGGATTTTTTTTCAAAGGTGTTCTGTTGGGTTTTTTTCTCCACAGACACATTGTTTTTAAAAACTTGAGAAGAAAAGAAGACAGCTCTGCCTTTGAGAAATGGTCCCTGTCCTCATCCGCAGCACTGGCGTGGGCACATCCAGTTGCTCAGAGTCAGTTCCCTTATCAAGTGCTGATCAAGACAAAAGCCCAAACCCAGTGTAAGTAAGGCTATTGCAGGCAGGAGGGAGAAGAGTTTCTGCTGGCTGGGAATGAGTGGCGGATCCGGAGCACACAGGCCACGTGGGAGTCCCGTCCGGAGGAAGCCTGGAAGGAGTGGGAGCACCAGTACATTGCTGTGGCTCAGGCGAGTTTCCCAGTAACGGGCATTGCGGCCAGATCCATTAACCTCTGGTCTTCTGAGTCTGATGTTTTCCCCTTTTTGTCATCTTTAAGATTTGTTACTCACGCCCCTCTCTGCCCTTCCTTAATAAACCGTGACTCCAGGTCTGGAACTTCTGCCAATAGAAAGGAAGCGTGGCGTCAGTCTTTCAGATCTAATAATTGCTTCCTGATCATGTGTGATAAAATGATGGGGGTTTGATAAAAATTAGGGAGTTAATTCTGTCGGGAATGCTGAGCCCTGTGTGGGGTGTATGGCTAACCGGGGTCGTTCAGGTGCTCCCTCTGGATGGTTGTATCGGTCTTGGCTGGCAGCTGGCACAGGCGTTTGGGCACACAGTACCGTACCCTGTTCTGCTGAGGACAGCTTCTTGTTCACCTGCTGCATCAACTGGTTTTCCTGCCTTGACCTGCCTGGGGTTTGCTTTGTTAAGACAGTGAAACGAACATAATCAGGCTTCTGTTAATTTTGTGCCTTCTACCTAGGAAGCTGTCGGATACAGTTTTAGAGAACTAATGGTGACAAGGCTTTGCTGGTGTGGTATTGCTTGACTTGTGTGGTGGAGAGAAGCCTTAAATTGGCAGGAGAGAGTCACCAACAAGCCGGGCCTGTTGCACGTGTTGCAAATGCATTTGGAGTTGGGCTTGTCAGGTTGCTCTTTGTCAAAGTATGTTTCAGAATGAGATACGCAAAAGCCGCCTGGACACGGTCCTGGGCAGCCTGCTGTAGGTGACCCTGCCTGAGCAGGGGGGCTGGACCAGAGGACCTCCAGTGATTCTGGAAGGCCTTTCTCTTCATTGTGATGCTGGGATTCTGGAATTCGTGCTGGGATTCTGGAATTCGTGCTGGGAGAGGCGAGCGGTGTGGTGTGCTGGGAGTGCCTTGCTCACCACTGTCTCCCTGTGCTGGGAAGGCTGCGTGTATGTTCTGTCCTGAGACACTCAGCGCCTACGTCTGTCTGTCCAGGTGCACCGAGCAAGGTAAAAAAGAGCGTAAGGTCAGAAGTGCCTTTGGGAACTGCTGCGAGCTTCGCCACGGTAGACGGGGACTGCAACTCTTGAACGGAAGTATAGTCGTGTTGGGGAATAACCGCAGGAGGTAGCTGGGTAAAGTGGCTCCAGCGTCAAGTTCTGATCTGTGTTGGTTTTGTTTGTGTTTTCATGGAGAGGGATGTCAAATCTGTGGTCTGCATCAGACACAGGGTCTTCGCTGTTGGGGGCTGTTGGGGTAGAGAGCTGAAATTCTTTCCTCGTCTCACCTTCTGCTGTAGCTTTGTGCTTGTGGAGCATCTGCACAAACTCTGCAAGACAATCTGTAGGCTGCACTTGAGTGAAATAAGGCCGATTGTAGGATTCTGGTACAGACCGTCTCTGTCACGCTGGTGGCTTTTTAGACTACAGCTTAGGGCTTGGATGAAATGTAGGGTTTTTGCCTAAACCGCCAGGAGCGGGGAGGCTTTCTGCCTAAGCGGGAAAGACCTGACCCGGTGGTACTCCCTAAATCACCTGCTCACTCACTCGCTAAATCCTCTTTCTGCAGGAGTAAAATCTGGCAAAGTGCAAATTCACTGAACCTGACGACTACGAGAGTGCAGAAAGTGACTTTTCCATCTGCTGCTCCTCCAGTGCTTGTGAGTTGCTTCCTGTTTCTCTGGGGAAAATGTCATGGAACCAGTCATTAACAACAATTCAAAAATTGGTATAACTTTTATAAACCCTTTTATAACCCTTCCCTGAAATCACTTTAGCTTCCACCTCTGGCGGAAGGAAAGAACGACGCCTGTCAGCTGCAGCCTTTCCCAGAGAGCTAGGGAGTCTCTCCGTGCAAGAGGGAGTTAAAAGTTGCCTTAAAAGATGCCTGACTGTGTCCTGGGTGGTGTCCTTTCTAAAAGTAAAGGGGTTTTTAGCCCTCCCTGCAAACGGAGTGTGTCGTTTCACCCGGGTATGAGCTAGCAGCCCGGGCTGACTGCCACAAAAAGGAGATGGACAAATTCCCTCTCCTTCTTCCCGATGCGTGGTCCTGCCTCCTTCCTTGTGCCACCTCTTATGCTTGCTGGTTGTCTCTGCAAGGCAGTTGAGCTCTCGAAGCTGGTGGAACACCACCTGCTTTTCTGGGTGAGTTTCCTGCCTGCTCAGGGAGTGAACTTGGCTCCTAAAGTGCTCTAAGGCACTGTTAAGGCAGTGCGAGGTGAGCCACAGGAGTACGGTAGTAGAACAAAGGAGCAGATGGAGAGATGGGAGGCGGCGGCAAGTCCTCTCTTTTGGTGGCCGGGAAGTCAGCATGTTTTGTGAAACCATCTCTTCAGCTGCGGCTGGCCATATTTTTAGCTTTTTCGTCAGTAAGCCCATTGCATTGTTGGCCCTTGAAACGGATTTTCGGGTACTACCGTCAGTCAAAACTGACGTCCCTGAACCCTGACTTGGCTGAATGCGATTCTGCTTGAACATGTAATTTCTCCATGTTTATTTTTCTTGGAGCTTTTTAATGCAAAAATCTATCCTCAGCCTGTGACTCGTGGTACGCTCCTTTCTTTGGAAATAGTTTGGAAGTCATAAGTACCTAAGGTGAAGAACAATGGTAATTTTGGCTGCTAGAAGACAACTGACAATAAGTAACAAAGGGTAAAGTACGAAATCAAGGGAAAGGACAAATGGAAAGTTGTACCTGTTACTGAGAAGCTTTTTAAAATCTGATTTTTCTCAGCTCCCATCTTCCTAACCTGTGTGAGTAGACTTGAACTCAGTGTATTGGGCTTTTTCCTGTTATTTCTCTGTTGATACGTCTGGGTCACTTTTTGTTGGTGATCTCACAGGCATCAGAAAAGCAAAGGATTCTCCTTTTGCTCTGCTGGGAGAGCAAAAAGTCTCCCGAGTGCCATTATTTGCAAGGAAAAGAGCTAGAGGTGACGTCTAGGGGATTTTTCACTGCATACTGATGAAACTTGTGTCACTCTCAAGAATATTTCTGGCTGGCGTGAGTCTAGTTGTGCAATTTTTTCCTGTATTTACAGCGAAGAATGCAAGACCTAACAGCTGAGGTAACGAGCAGTCTGCTGCAGTTCCCAGAGGTGACTCTTCAGGCACTTGGGGAAGATGAGGGAACCCTCGGCTCTGTGCTGTGCGGGAGGTTTTCTGGAGGTGAGCATTTTCCTTTAAATTTGGTCTCGGTATAAAGCTGTTCTTGCCTGGAGGCTACCTGAAGCCTCAGGTCATCGTATCAGCTGTGTCAGGTTGGTGCTGTTAAGGGGCATCCTGTTTAGAGAGAGAGAACAAAAAGGGTGCTTCAGCGATGACAAATGCTAATATTAAAACGTGAGTGTAGTTAAACTTTGAAGTGGACTTTCCAGGTGATGTGACAGTAGAGCTGGGTGCCTATCTGGAGGTCTAGGCTTCTGTTAAGACCAGGTAGAATCTATCTACCTGAGTGTAAATGCAGGAATTGAGCTCATACTTCCTTTGGGCTGGCAGTAGTTCAGTGAAGCAAAATGCCTTCAATTCTTCCTCTACGCTCCAAGACTTGTATTCCCATATGCGTTTAGATCATTTCTAGCAAAACCAAGGCGAATATGGTATAAAGGCTGTCGATCAGGACCTTGTAATCTTTATCCCAAACAACCCAGATTCTTCGGTGCGGGAATGACAAGTACAAATGCAAAATAACAAGGTGGTTAATTTTAGGAGGGATTGCTTGGGGATTTCAACGGGTGATTTTGAATCATTGACTAGAATGAGGTAGGTCGGTCTTCCTCTGCTAGGTACGTTTATTGAAGGAAAGGGGCAGGCACTGTGATTTTTTTTCAGCTGTTTTCAGTCTTCCGTTGGACATTTGCTTCAGTCCTCTTTCTTTTCTCTCACAGGGAGAAACGGCCTGGCGTGGTTGGCACGTGGTCCTCACCTTGAGGTGGTGAACTCTGTGACAGGAGAGCGGCTCTCTGCGTACCGTTTCAGTGGAGTCAATGAACAGCCTCCCACTGTTCGTGTGGTGAAGGAGTTTTCCTGGGAGAAGAGAACTGGACTGCTGGTTGGGTTGGAAGACGCAGAGGGAAGTGTTCTCTGTCTGTACGACCTTGGACTCTCAAGAGTGGTTAAAGCAGTTGTTCTTCCCGGGAGGGTAGGTACTTTTTAATTGGAGAAACGAAGCTTTGATGTTGTTAGGTGCTGCGTAGGCCTGTTTTAGGACAAGCTTTGGAGCGTCTCTTTGTAGGAGGTATTTTTTCTATTGTGCGTTAACATCCTGTCACTTGAGAGTATCCAGTCAAGACGGCGTTGCTGTAAAATCTTGGGCTTAATGTGCCATTATTGTTTGAGTTTACTGAGAGTAAAACAAGTTTTCTGGTTTTATTGTAGAGCACAAAGTTACCCGATTCTCTCCTTCCACAAAAAGGCATTGAAAAGCACCTTTTTTTGGCCCTAATTGCTTGATTTCCATCAGAAATACCGTCTTTAAAATGGCTCAGAATTCCATAGTTGTGCTGTAAATGACTTCGACACATTGCCTTGAATCTCAGCCTAGCAAGCAGGCTGAGGAGAACACATTTTTCTGTTGACTTAGGAGAGGAAAAAAGAGCCTCTAGTGAGTTATCTGACAGATTGTTGGGAGGTCACCTTGTGGTTGTTACTTTTCTTCTAAATGCGGACTAGTGTGAATTTTACTAAGCTGGTCTCTCCCTTCAACGCTTTCTAAATACGTTTCACTCCCATGGAAATGGTGTGTCTCCCATGCAACTTGGCCGCTGCCTCGTCTGACTCTCGAGCCCTGATTTATCCTAACGCCCGTTTGTCAAAGAAGGCATAGACTGTATCGCGGTGCTGGTGGGCTGTGAGCGGTGGGAGACCTCGATGTAGTTGTGTTTGTCTGTCTTAAGCCCCTTGAATACGATAAAGTTTCTTGCGTATAACTGATTTTCTGTGTTTTCCTCCAGTTAATTACTGCGAAGTAGGAAATGGAAATTGCTAAGCTGTACTAATAGAATGCCCCATGTAAGTTGAAGTTAAGTCACTTACCCGCAGGAAATCTGGTAAATGGAAGGCAGTAACAGGTTTTTGTACGGGGCTTTTTTGTCTTTGTCTCTTTTCTTGATCTAATTGCAAACAATGCTTTGATGCGCCTGTATTTACTTTTTCTATTGAGCTTGTCAAAGAGCTCAAATAGTAACTTGTAGTTTTCCTGTAGGTAACCGCTATAGAACCCATAGCGAATCACGGAGGACCCAGCGTGAGCACTCAGCACCTCCATCAGAGTCTGCGATGGCTCTTTGGGGTGGCAGCAGTGGCTACAGATGCTGGCCATCTACTTCTGGTTGACCTTAGTTTGGATGATTGCTCCTGCACTCAGAATGATATCGAAGCATTGGGTAAGCCTGCAGTTTTTCCACATGAATTTAAACGCAAGAAAACTTCTGTCTTCTAACGAAACAGTATGCATCCCACTTTGAAGACCCTTGTGTCAGACATTTCTGACGACTGGTTACAGGTGGCAGTTTGACATCGTATAGTCCTGACCTGATTAAACCTGGGAGTGTCTGACTGCTCCTCGCAGTGTTGTAAATGCCCCCTCCCACCAAGATCCCTGTGCCACTATGATTCTTGCCAGAGAGGTGTAGGAATTTTGCCACGTGAGCCGGTGCGGCCGCCTGGTAGGAAGTTGTGTTGGAGGAGCCCTGTTTCCCGGGAATGCTCTTCTGCTTGTGTTAATTGACTTGGGGCAAATTTTGGGCTTGTTTTTTAAAATAAACCCGACTTACCAACACCCATGCATTTGGATGAATGAAATCTCAAATAGGTGTACTCAGATTGCATACACCGTTTTGGCTATTACAACAGCAGCTTCAGAAATTGGTGCCACTTCAAACACGAGGTGCCACTTCAAATTTCATCACGAGGCCCAGACTCCTGCTTTTCAGAGTCCAGGAAGAATTTGGTTACGTTATTAAGGTTACGTTTTTACCTAGCTTTCAAACGTGAGTGAGAATACTTGTCTTATCCGAGAGTTCTTATGTTCTTTGAAGACATACATAATGGAAATGGCAAAAAAAAGTGTTGCATAAATGGCTATTTTGCCTGGCACGGTAGCATTAGATGATAGGGGTTGTCACATCAGTGCCTAAAATGCAGCCTAAATGGCATAACGTATTCATTTATTGCTTGGTTTTGTGTGTGTAGATCTAGAAGTTGTCACTAGAATTCCTGCTGAAGTTGCACAAAGAAGAGAAACTGTGACCAGCGAAGGGAGACATCTCTGTTTTCAATTACAAAATGCTTCCGGAACAGCAGTATCAGCCCTGTGCTACATAAGCAGAAGCAACCAGCTCGTTGTGGGTTTCTCGGATGGCTACCTGTCGCTCTGGAATATGAAAACTTTGAAGAGAGAGTAAGTAGGCCTTTACACTTGGCCATGCCTGGAGGTGTGGGGCTCTCGATTTGTTGCTTAAGGAAGTATGTGGATGTAAAGAGAACTTTTTCAGGGACTGACATGAGTATGAGTATAATCTTGGCACGTTCAGAAATCCTCTTCTGACATAACTTTTCAGTCATACCTGGATCAAGTGGTCCGCCTTCTCCCCAGTGGACTAGGATTGTTTTCCTTATTGTGCCTGTGGATTGAGGAACTGTGGAAAGCATGCTTCCTGGGGTTTTCAGAACCGGTTACTGCAACTGGGGCATCCATTGAAAGGCTGAAGTATGTCAGTGATGTGATTTTGGTGCCGATATTCTCTAAAGTGTCCAGGGTGAAACTAGTGAGACATGAAAACTCAATAGCTGACCTGTGCCTGAAAAATGTATTCTTTCCTGCATGTCAGCTTTGGCCGAAAGAGCAATCTCACCTGAAATATTTGGCTAACTTCTGGTCGGGATTCACTTCAGCAGATCTGCACTGACTCCCCAGAAGCTGTTGGATGCATAAATAGACAGTGGAGGAATAATTAGGTGGCAAGAGTAGAGTGTGGAGGTACAAATAAGGTTCAGAAGTCAGGAAGAACAATGCTTGACGTAGTCCAAGAAACGAGAAACTACCTGTGTTTGGGCCACTAGGCTCACCTTTTGTTTTCTTTTTCGTTTTGCTTTTTTTTTCCCCTAAACCTGTAGGCACCACTCTCAGCTTGAAGGAGGGAGGATTCCTGTCTATGCTGTCACTTTTCAAGAGCCCGAGAATGATCCTCGCAATTGTTGCTACTTGTGGGCTGTTCAGTCTACGCAGGAAAGGTGAATAAAAACTTTAACTATCAGCCACTGAATTAATTCTTTTTTTTTTTTTTAAGGATATTTGTTCCCATACAGTTGAACATGTGTATTTGTTGTGTGTCTGCGATTCTTTCCGGTACGGAAGGTGTTAAACTTAGAATGCAATTTTTACAGGATTTACCAGACGTGAAGAGGGACCTACTAGTTCCTGCCTTCTGTCAGAAGGCAAAGCAACAGTGGCCATATTCTTCTGCTCGCATTCTCAAATGGTTTGCTTTTGTTCCTCGATGACTGCTTCATCATTTGTTTGATAGTCACACCGTGGTATTAAAATACCACTAGGAGCAGTTGAGGCTGCAGATCTAGAACACCAGACGTGCCCACACAACAGCCTGCCGCCCCTAAAGGCGGCGGTGACAGTATTGCCGATGGCCTTGTGCCAGCGTCAGCAGTCTGTGGAGCCTTGGTGAGCCAGTGCAGCTCCCCTGGCAGAAAACGATTCAGCAGAAAAGCCAACGGGTTCCTGCTGTTCTGCTGAATCAAATCGGACTTGGAAGGGTGCAGAGTGTGCAAGAGGGGGAGGGGAACTTTGGTGGTAAGGGAAGGGCAGAGAGATCTCTCTTTCTGCATCAGCAAGCGATTCCATCAGCTCAGCTGTTGGTAGAGTGGCAGTCTTTTAAAATTTGACTTCAAAGCAGTTTTGATGGAGAACTCTTCATTGTGAAGAACTATTTCCAACAATTCTTAGTCCATACAACATATTACAGCTTTCCAATTGTACGGTTGGCTTTTGCCCCTGAAGCTGTTAGTGTCAAAACGCCCTCCTTCATGTTTCAGTGGCTAAATGTGGCCGATGATCATGTTTTGGGAAGAGGTGGTGTTCTTTTCAGCAGGAGCATGCTATTAAGAAAACGTCTAGGTCTACTAACACGACGATGAGGACTATAAAGCAGCTTTGTAACCAAATTTCATAATTTATCCCTTTTTTAGCGAAGGTGATGTGGTGAGTTTACACCTGCTGCAGTTAGCGTTTGGTGACAGAAAACGCATGGCCTCAGGACAAGTCATGTATGAGGTAAGAGGTGCATGCGTGGGAAAAGCAGACAATAGTAATTTTCTCTAAGGGAGTATCAGTTGAGTTACAGGGGTGAGATTTACCATCAAACTTCAGAGCTGGCTGAAAAAATAATAATGTTTTGCTGAGTCTTCTTGGGCACGGCCTTTCTCCATACCTTTTGGAAAGAAGGCATACCATTTTATACTGCAGTGTCGTGTGTTCCAGCTAGATTCATCTGCAAAGAGCCCGTATAAATGAAATTCCTGAAGAGGACGCGGCTTTTGCAAATAAAATTATTCTGAAATACCAAATGAATGGCATGTAGGAAGAGAAGATTGGGCCTTGAATCGCTTGGTTTAACCAAGCTTGGGACTTGAATAAGCTTCTGTCTCTCTCCCTTTCTTAAAATACAGTCATACTCTATTCTTTGCTGATCTTCAGTTTTATATTCTTGGTTTCCCTTAGAGCTTTGTCAGCCGGACTTCTCACATGAAATGCACCTAGAGTGTCTCTTCAGTGTTGATCCTGACACTTAGTAGCTGTAAAGATAACTTGCTCTTCTTTTTGGCTGGGTGACCTATTCAATCTACTCTTAAAGCCAGGAAAATATGTAATTTGGTCAGAAGAGTGTACCTAAATGTTAGATCTGGCTCCAAGAGGATGCGTTTAAAATACAGATGTGAGGTATCCTTGTATCTCAGATAGCTAACAGAGACAAGGCGCATCTGTTAGATGTGTAATTCCATTCAGTTGTACGCCTGGAAGTCTTCCAAAATCTTTTTGAGGGGACAGTAATCTTAGTTCAGAGCAAGTCTTTCCTCCTGATTTGGTACTTTCTCTTGCATGTTCTCAATAGCTATGGGACGAAACAGGGGTGACTCTTGTATCGTGGTACTCTGGTTTTTGTAGGGACTGTGCCTTTTGATTTTTTTGGATTAATTTAGATTTTGAGTGTTTTGCTTATGTGTAGGAAAGGTGCTTCCTCATTTGCCACTGTTGCTTTTGCATAGATAGAGGTTAGGTGTTTGGAAAAGGTGGTGTTTCTTTAAAATGCATTATCTATCACGGTGACCAAGTAGAAGGATCTTCCAGTGATTCATCGCGTGCTGGATGCTATCTCTTTATCTTTGTTGATGTGCGGGACCTGTGCTCCGCAGCGGATGCTTTTAGTCTCAGAACACTTCCTTGTAGTCACAGATTGGTTAGTACTACATGACTGTCTGCCTGCATGGCTGTCTGAGTCAAGTTTCTTGTCCATCTTCAGGGGTAGAAAATTTAAGTGTCTCCCGTTTGCTAGGCCAAGTTTGAGTAAAGAAGGAGGAATCTACTGTTGATCCTTGTTCATTGGATAGAGTTCATAGGAGCTCAAAAGACTTTTTCAATACAGCAGTGCCTTTTGTTCCAGGAATTAGGTTTGAGGCTATGAAGCAGTGCCTCTTTGACTGTGTGTCATGGTAAAAGTCACAAATAGGACTTATGGAACATGTGGTACTGTGTTTTTCTATACGCGTGTCAAACTCTTGTCTCCATTGCCTTCAAGGCTGGTTTAAGTCTGCTTAAGTAATTAAACAGAAAGGTATGTTTAAGTAATGCTTCCAAAGACCTTTTTTGTACTGTCGCAGCAGTTGCTAAATCTGGTGCATCAAATCACGATCGTAGAGCGCATCTTTACCCTCGTTCTGCACAATGCTTGCGGATGGGCAGAGTATACACTCTCTACTTTGATATCAGAGTTTGACCAGTGCATCTCGTTTGAAAACTTGTTTTTGTGTTTTGCTAGTCAATGGAGTCATTACTTAACATCTGCCATACAATGGAGTTCCTTAGAATGACTTTGCCCGGCGTGGAAAGTTTAAAATGCACTGCTTTGCTTCAGAAGCATTTTCTTTTTAGTTATGAAAGACTTTTTTTAATTATTTAATTTTTCTTTTTAGACAACCTTCATATTTATTTGTAACACTTCCTGGAATCATTAAGAGAAAGCTCGCCTCTTCTCAGATTAGGTGAATTAGATGTATCCTATGAGATCATACGGGAATGTGTGGTTTCATGCCAGTTCGTTTCAGAGCTCTGCAAGTTTAGGAAACTTGGGTAGAATGTGGCATTATCAGTTTATGGGTTGTGTGGGTTGGGTTTCTTTTTCCCTCTTTTTTTTTTTTTTTTTTTTAATTATAGAGCTGCTATTTGTCCCTAGTACACCCATTCATGTGTTGTATGGTAGACAGTTTGAATGAATGCTGTATTTGGAAAGACGGTATTTCACTTCACGCTTACTTAAAAAATGGCGCTATCAGAGGTTCACCACAATCGTGCCGGGGTTTCTGTGTATCTCAAAATTAGTTTGTTTACTGTGTAGTAATTCGTGATGCTAAAAGCCTTGGCCACGTGCACCCCGTGTCCTTTCTGGTTTTCCCTTTTGCTGTTGGCTGTGCTTGGTGAAGGAGCTGAGGGATATTTCACCCGTTAGTCTCTGACAAGATGAGAGGAGGAGCTGTCATAGCTTACGTGGCTTGAAAGAAGATTGCTAATCAGTATGAAGTTCTCACAGTAACTAGAGAGGGGTGCACGGTCACTCTGGTGGTGTGCCCATAGAAAATACCTCTTGACAGCTTTAGCTGCTCTAATGCTGGGGCTTCTCTAACTTCATCAGTTCTGCAATCAAGACATGGAGCAAAGAGCTTTGCATGCATGTGTGTTGCATCACTTTAGATATCTCTTTGTAGCGATATATTTATTTTTACAAAGAACATTCTTGGATGTCGCAAGGAATTCTGCAAAACATGTTTAGATCTGAATAATGTTAGGGAAATTCTGAATTTTGAAAAAGTGCAAAGCCTTTACAGCCAAACTTACCCGTTACGATTTGACACTGCATTCTCTTGCATGTCAGGCGTAGTTTCTGTTTACCATCAGAAATAGGCTCATGCGAAATACACAGTATAATAAGCCTATTCTGTTAGACTGTCTCTCATATTTAGCCATAATGTATGTTTTTATCTTAGAATGACCTTTGCTCTCTTCTCTGATTTTTTCCCCCAGGGTTTGGAATACCGTGGCGAAAAGTTCAGTTTAGATCTCACGGGTGGAGTCTTTCCCTTGAGAGGCCAGATGAGTACTAAATTAATCAGCTGCCAGAGTGTCGAAAAATTCCGCAGCGACGTTGACGGAGAGGATAGCGTAAATGAAGGTTTGTTCTGATGTCCGTGTTTGGTGATTTTAAAAGAAGTGCTTTTGGAACCTAAGCAACGAATGCTGTTCTGTCCCCACAGTCTGAAAGTCTTGCCTATCTGCATAGACTAGATTGTGGGGATTATTTACGAAGAAAAAATGGATGCTTAAGTTATGTGGGACTTCTTTAAGGGAAAAAGTGGGTTTTATTTTATGCTTGCTGACATGCTATCGCGATGTATGGTGGGGCCGTTTGTATGATGATGGTCAGTCGTTTTACTCCTCCAGCTGCCATCTTTGAACAAGAAGTTCAAACTCTCCATTGCTTAGGAATGTGACCAGAATTTTTTCCCTTCTTCAAACCGATGTCCGCATCTGCATCCAGATGGTAGCCCGTCACAAGTGGTGCTCCCCAGGGCACTGCACTGGGGCCACTTCTCTTTAGTATCTTGACCAGTGATCTGGACGAGGGGACAAGAAAAAGGGGCAGTGTGACTGAAACCTATCACAGAGATGTTTGCTATTCCGTAAGTACTGTAATCACTCTTAGGAAGTGTTGTGTTTCACGAGTGACAGAACAGAATGAAGCCAAAATAGAAAGTGGTGTTTTAAAAATATCGGATCTATCGTATTTTCTACAAGTCAGAAACAATGTCTTGTCTTTTACAGTCACGTCTCCTGACACCAGTGTCTCAGTCTTCAGTTGGCAAGTGAATACGTACGGTCAGGGAAAACCATCTACTTACCTGGGTGTATTTGACATTAATCGCTGGTATTCTGCTCAAATGCCAGATTCACTAAGGTAGATTTTTCTTCAGTAGTTTTCCATATGCCTGCCAATAATTCATTTGAATGTCGGCATTTAGCTTACGCGCTTGTTTTCTTTAAGGCCGGAAGAATTCCCTCATGAGTGCCCCTATTTTGCACTGTGGTCGCTGGATACTGTAGTGAGCGTGACTTCTCCGAAGCTCCTTTTGGATATTCTGGTCCATGAGCGGAGTCTAAGTCGGGGAGTTCCTCCTTCTTATCCACCACCTGAGCAGTTTTTTCATCCAGGCAACTATAACTTTGGTAGGTATTTCACTGCTTTTGAGAGTGATAAGCTTAAAATGAGGTCAAATGCCATTCATTGGTTCTCTTGTTCAGTCATTGTTTGTCATTCAAAACCCAAACCAAACCAAAAAAACACCCAGTTGCCCACAAACCCAACTCTGATCACGTTGTACTGACAAGGTATTTACTATTGTGGAACATATCTGACAGCCGGCTGAGTTTTGGTGCTTTTGTAATGTAGGCGGTGAAGTGGTGCTGGTTATAGCCTGAAATGACTGTGAACTGAAGCTCAAAGCACTCAGTTATATGTTTCTAGATACCGGTGTGTAAAAAATGTAAACTGGTCATGCCATAACTGTGAGAGTACGGAAGGTTGTCAAACGTTCCCTGTTTCTGCAGATGGTACGTGCTTGCTGACCTCCGGAGTCGTTCACATGACTTGCACCGGCTTCCAGAAGGAGGTGATCTTTTACTGTATCTTTATTGCGAGTGGCAGGAGATGTAGCTTTTCTAAGTTTTCTGTTGCACTGCTTTCCGTGTTAGGGACCGTTTCACGCTCATCCTGCCCGTCCACACGCATAGTTGCAATTGTATCCTGTCGCCAGTTGTATGCAAATGGTAATGTTTTAGGTCCCCTCTTGGGACTGTACAACTGCCATTGTCTCCTCTTGAAGCACGATCGGGGATTGAATGTCTAGAAAGGAATGCAACGTTGCTCCAGGAGCAAGAACAAAACCACTGTAGAAGGCGGGGCAAGGTGTTACTTCTTTATTGCCCCTCAGTCGAACTGCCTGCATAGTCTTGAGTTAGAGTTTTGATCCCCAATTCTCTTGAAAAAGGAGGGAATGGAGAAAATGAAAAATCACATAACTGTTTGAGGAGTGAAAATTTTGTTTTCTCCCAAACTCGGCCAAATTATAACTTCTGAGCCACGGCACAGATTGTGACAGATAATTTTGAGTGAAGTTTCAGCTCACTAAATGTTTCCAACATGAATCGGCTTCCATACGAATAGGCATAGAAAGGATCTTCCAAAGCGTGAAGTTGCATGTTAGCTTAGCTTATATAGAATGTATTTTGTGTCAGTGTTGAGGGAAAGAGCAAGGCCTGTGTATAGACAGAGAAGGTAGAAAAGACTTAATTACGCAGATTGCTAACCTAAAGCATCTTAGTGGTTCAGGCTGCCTGACGGTGTCAGTGAACATTTAGATTCTTCCTTTTAGAGGTTATCCAGAAGCGTAGTGACGGAATAACAATGCTGTCTTAATCTGTGGTTTTCGATTGATGTTTCAGACCTTGAATTTTTTGAAGAAATCTGGCCCTTCGATATGGGAAGCCATTCAGGATAGCTACAATAGGTGTCTTGTAGCTGGCTTGCTGTCTCCAAGACCAGTTGATGTCCAGCCATCCAGTTTGAGTCAGGTGAGTGCCTATGAGGGAATCAAGGGGGAAATACATCCATCTGGTCTGACAGGGCTGGAGGGGCTACAAGACACGATACTCCAATTTGAAATACAGGCGTTGACCTGAGCTAGCAGAAGTAATCGTATCCTTAGATCCAAAGTAGTGACTTTGACTGGGAACAGCCCTAAGAGATCTGTCTTTAGAGACCCCTCTCTTAATTCGGTGCCACACACAGATGCACACAAGGAAGCGTGCAGTCAGTGCTGGTCATGCCCAACATAACGCATGTGTGCCCCAGAGCAACCCCCATCCCTGTCAGTTTCTCAAAGCAGCGGTTCAGTGCAGTAGCCGACGATGGGGGCGTCTCACTGGGATGCGAGCTCTTGCAGACGTCGGCTTGCTGCACTGTACGTGATCATTTGCTTCCAAGGAAGTGGGCTGTGGTAAAGGATTACTGCTGTCAGCTCTCCCTGGCAATTTCTTCACGGCTTGCCCTCGTTTTCCCTTCATCGGTAGGCTTTTCTGCATCCTCTCCGGGCGGATCTTCACCTCTGTAGCCTCTGCCTTGTGCTGCAGTAGCCCAATTTGCTCCTCTGAGACTGCCCTCTTGCAGCTGCAACACCTTAATCACCTTTATCTCATGACACTCGCTACCTTCTATGTGCTTTATGCCACCACAGTGACTTCACTCCCCCTGCCATAGGTTTTCCATTTGCAATGCACCAACCTTTCCCTGGAGCAATCAGCAGGAAGGGGAGAGCAGCCTTCCCGCTGCCCTCCTCTTCCTGTCTCCTGCATTCGTCACCACATTTGTGGACGTGTGTTAGGACATGAACGCTTCTGCACAGTGTGGTAGCTCAAAGAAATTTCTTGGCAAGCTGGCCAATGGTGTGTTTCCTTGTCTGAAACCAGTTTTCCGAAAAAGATGGCAATATCACATGTGTGTTCTACATGTGTAGAAGTCGCTTTGAATGTCATGATTTTGCCTAGAGGGCAAAGATACTTTTGAATGTGTTTAAAAAAACCCAACCAACCAAACAAATCCCATCCCAAAAACCAAAGTAAAAACTTATGAAGGGTCCTTTCACCTGAGAGAAGTACGAGAACACCAGCTGAGATAAGCTACTACTTAATATCGCGCGTCTGTGCATACCTGTGATTTATCCTTGTAAGGATTACCACTACACTATAATACAGTATTTGAAGAGCCTAACATTTAAACCATTAGGACGTAAATGTTTCGCTTCTTTTCTGTCACGTTACAAAATTCCAACGTACCGTTTTGAGTGTCAGAACTGCTTCATGTCTTCATAGTCTAGAAAGCTGCTTGGCCGTAGCTTCACTGTTTCCATGCAAACGTTGCACAGTTGTGTTTGTCCTGTCCCCTTCCTGCGTTCCTGATGGCAAACTTATATGCACAGATGTGTAACGCGTATTAGCAGAGGATGTTTCTGGACGTAGTAAGTTGGAACTCAGTACGTGAAGACTGTAATGCAGAGGCATGCGAAGAAAGATTAGAATTAGGCTGCAGTAAGTTGAAATGTCAGAGGAAAAGCGTGTTAATGTGTTCCTCAGAGCAGTGGGCAGTCCAGCCTGTGGCTGGAATTAAGAGAAAGGACGTGGCGTTCCTGGCCTGTGTCCTGATTGACTTTGTGATGTCTGAATGAGTATACAGTTAGAAAGAAACATTTACTGTTGATGGTTCACATGGTGCAAGTAGGTAAGATTCTCATTTGAGTTTGTCTGTTACGTTTAGGAGGAGCAGCTGGAAGCAGTATTGTCAGCTGCTGTCCAGACAGGTTCTGTGGGACTTCTGACTGGATGCATTAGACATTGGATATCTGAAGGTAATACTTCGAACGTTGTTTTTTTACGTGGTACCTCTTTGAGTTGGAGCCTGTTGATTCATTTCTTTTTTGTTCTCTTTGTTTAAAGAGCAGCCAAGGTCTGCTGGTAATTTACGGTTTGTTCTTGAGTGGACATGGAACCAAGTGATCTCTACAAAGGAAGAATTTGACCAAATCTGTGAGTACTAGTGTAGTCATTCTGCAATCCTAAAGTCGTTCTTTCTGATTGAGCTTCCTCAGTAATACGCCGCTATAGGATATTGCACGCGGTCCTTGAAGTGTGCCTTGAAACTCTGGAATTGCTCTGTCGGCTAACGATTTAATATTTATTCTTGAAAAGGTGTTCCGCTGTTTGATGGCTCTTGCAACTTCATTGACCCCCAGACATTACGGTCTCTCCAGCGCTGCCAGTTGCTTTTGAGCAACCTTAGCACGGTCTTAAACTGTTTTCTCACAGAAGCACAAGAGCTTACTGAAAAAGGTTTGTAGTAGTGCTACAAAATCTTTGGTATGTTTTATTAAGATTTGGAATTGTGGCAACATGGGCTTTTGTTGTTTTTGAGGATTGGAAGACAGTCACATTTAGCTGGGAGAAGGGGCTTAAAGCTGAGCGCTTGGGACCACCACAAAACACGCATTGAGTTCAGGGCAACAGTTTATGGTGGAGCTCATGCAAGGGGGTGGGGGAGGCTACGTTCAGAGAGAAGCTTTGTAGGCAACTGGGCTGAAATTACAGCAACCGAATGTGGTATTGCTGAAAAGTATTCCTTTGAATTCTTAGCTAGCAAGTTCTAGTTGCATGCAGACACCGTGTTGCAAATTGCTAAACAATACGAAGGAAGCGTAAACGAGTAACGTGTAAAGTAAGTTACTTGAGTTTCTACAGCTTTTTCTCTTAGAAATGGTTCTTGGCCTATTGAGAAAAGAAAAGAATATCCCTTTGCTATCAGAAGAATCTCTGCTACGTGAGAAACAGATGTCTTATTCCTGCGTGCATTTAGTAGTTCAGGCTTTGGGTTTTTTGTTTTTTTTTTTTTATTTTAGCCTTTAGTGAGTTTAGTTCTTTATAGGGGTTGCTTTTTGTTTTGGTGGTGATAGTGGGTTTTTCCTTCAAATAAGAAAGCGATACAGCATGAAAAACGCAAAGACAAAGATTTCTAATGTGCTATTTTTATACTTTTGGTTTAGTAGGATGAAGGGAGTTTTGTGAAAATGAACAGAATTGCATAACGCTAATCATCTCCTGCCTTTTTTCAGGTTTTGCAGACGTGACAAATAAGCAAGCGGTAACCGGCCTCATTTCTTTGTATGCACGAGTGGTCATCTGGTTCTGTCGATCCGGTCTCCTTCCAGGGGGTTTAGGTAAGCGTGACCTGTCATACGTTTGTCATACCTGTCATACGAACGCATGCTTAGCCATGTTTTTGTAACGGTTTCGTCAGGAAGAAGTCGTGCTGGTTCAGTGGCAGGGTGTGCTGAAGTTCTGTGGGTGAAGTTGAGATTTTGCTGGGTTGTCAAGTACACAGCGTAGAATGAGGCAGGCAGTTTCTTTCCTGGGTGGATTTTAGGGATAGCAATGGACCCCTGACGTCAAGGCGCTGCTTGTGTCCACAGCTTGAACTACTTGAGATTTTAAACAAAGCACTATTAAACAACAAGTACCGGAATGCTTGTTTTTACAGTGAGAGCATTACCTGCATGTTTTGAACTTTCTATCAGTTGCTTGAGGAGAAAGTACACCTTGGAAATCCTTCTTTAGTTGGATGGATTATAAATTCCATTGTCAGCCTTAATTGTCTCACAAACAATTGTTTTAAACAATAGTTTTAAAACCATTCCCTTTGAGAACTGGGTGGTTTTTTTTATAGTGAACTTCAGCTTACCCTACATGTTGTGAATGCTGCGTGAACTGTAACCTTGAAACGGCACTTGGGGCAAGAAGGAATTGAGTCTTGTCTCTTAGAGTTCTTTTAGGAAAGGCAGAAAGAGGATTGGCTTCTTTCAGAGTTGGAGGCTTCTTGATGCTTAGCTTGTACGATCTTCTGTCTCTTTAGGCAAAAATTTTCGTTTACAAGTGTGATATGACTGCTTTAACTTGCTTCTACTTTGTTGCCTGTAGATGACGATACGCGTTTGTCGAGACCTTTCTACAATTATCCTCTGATTGAGAGCTACTATACTGGTCACCGACAGAAACTTGAGCGTTTATCAAGGTAAGAGCTAGAGGAAGACTCTAGAACACTTCCACGGCAAATTCAGAAGTGGAAGGGAATGGCTTTTATCTCAACAGTTGCATGGGCTATGCGTAATGCCGCTGCCAGCAATACTCTTGACTTCAGTGACATGTGTGTTCTGTTGAACAGAGAGGTTACTTTCCTGTGTTAAAATGTTGATATCTACCTCTGCTTAGTACCACTGGTTGGTATCATCATTTTTCGGTAGTCTACTTTATTCATTGGCTAATGTGTATAATTTCTGACTACTGAAAAAGGCCATGTGATTAGGACAGGATCAGTCACCTCCATATGACCGATTATGACCACATGACCAATAGAGGGTCATAACTGTATTGGCCTAAGTCCCCTTCTCACAAGTACGTGGTGTGATTTCGTAAGATGGTTGGAGTTACATGGAGTTGGCACGCCTCGCACTCTCCTGGCTGTCGGATAGAAGGCACTTGCTAACGTCAGCTCTCTTTCCTGGACTAGCTGCCTAGCACATAGGCGGCATGCCTTGGATTAGCCGATAATAGGTTTTTCTTTGGAAATTGTACTGAAAACTGAATAAAGACCTGACCAAGCTTCGGCGATGGCACTGTGACCAAGAGGCTGCAAGGTGAGTTAAGGTGGAAGCTGCAGGGTAGGAGGTATTGACTTCAAAGTTCATCTTCCTTGGCTTACTTCTCAAGTAACTTACATACAGGCTCGTGTGTTCCTTCGAAGCACAGAGCCTCTAGTGTCCTTTTTCTGCTTTGTGCCATCGGGAGATTAAAGGGCAGGGCTGCAGTCAGCAGAAGACCGGAGGAAAGCCGTCACACTGGGAGGCTGGAATTAGTGTTTAACTCTGTCCAAATCCTTGCTACCTTTTGTTCCAGAGGAAGATGGGACTCGGACTGCTTGATGGTTGATGGAATGGTTTCCCAGTTAGGAGACCAAGTGGAGAAGCTGTGGCGGAGAGATGCAGGAGGAACTGGGAAATACCCGCCTGCCAGTTTGCATGTGAGTGTCCTGTTCACTGAGAACAACAACAAACGGCCGCCCTCCCCGCCAAACCCCACCCAAAAGCCAATGATTTAGGGAAGACAGGCGTTTTTTCAGAACTTTTAATTTTTCATTTCAGGCACTGCTGGATCTCTATTTGCTAGAAAGCATTGAAGAAAACTGCAAACATGCAATTGTATCCTTTCTAGTTATTTTTATTACACCTTCAGGGGATGCACATAAATGTTCTTCAGTGTTGGTCGCTGACCTGTTTCATGACATTTTTTCATTTATGCTTCAAAGACGATGCAAGTGAAAACATTTAGTTTAGCGTTAAGTTGTAGACAGAAGCGCTGTTTTATTTCTTTGTACTGTGGATTTTTGATGACTTTTTTCTTAAACGTTTTGTTGCAAAAGTCTTCTCCGATAGGGAGAAAACAGTTTTAGTAATAAGGGTTGAAGATATAAAATGTCCTTAGTTTTTCTCCAAATTTAAACACCGTTTAAAATTTTCTAAAACACCCATGATGGGTTATAAAACAATTTCTGTTTCAGAGCAAAAGGATTTCTAAGAGTGGTTTACCAGTACCGGATTTTTGCTGAAATCACGGGTTTTCCAGCGCAGCTCACAGTGCTTGCTTTGGTTCCGTTGAAAGTGCAGGCACACGGAATAAGCAACAGGGAGAAGAGAAAAGTCATGGGGCAGAAACTTAATTTTTAAGCTGCTGAAATACACAGCCTTGCTTTTGCTGTTTGTTGCCTAACCCGCGAGGGGTTTAGAAACGCTTATAGCCCAGAGCTGTCTTGTCCCTAAAAACGGACGTCAGAAAGAGAAAATGACGCTACCAATGAGTGACCCGCATACTGGTTTAAATCCAGTTTTAATCATTCGGAGCTGAGCTGTACTGTAAGGATGCCACAATTCACACTGTTTTATAGACGCTGGACATGAGGGAAAAACCCAACTGTGGAATTTATTTGCTGTAATAATTGAGCATTGGATGCTCCAATGTTTTGAATGTATTTTCTGCTTCCTACCACTTTTATATTCTTACTTCATTATGTTTTTCTAAAGGTAATGTGATAAACTTTTGGTCTTACAAACTGATTAGCCTTAATGAGATACCTGATGTCAGACAATTTACTTGCTGCTGGATATCAAGCGTTCCTTTCCGAGTGAGACAGAAACTTCAATCGACTCCTTTGCAACTGCCTTTGGCATGCCTTGGGGACTTGTTAAGCTTGTTGAAGGTTGTTGGCTTCTAGATCACAATGATTACGAAGTAAGTATGGTAGAGTTGAGTTAGACATACATTGCAGTACAAAGCTATAATCTAGAAAATGATTTTAAAACCCGATCTCTAACTTGTACAGAATTCACTGGCCCTGCTCTTTCATCCCGCTACAATCAAAACCGCGTCATGGCAACACAAGAGAATTATTCAGTCCCTCCTGTGCCAAGGGGAGCGTGGGCAAGCCCTCAGATACATCCAGCTGATGAGGCCACCCACGGCAAGCAGCGGGGAAGTGCAGCTTCTCCTCACTGTGTTGCTCTCCAATAGGTAAAGAAATATACCCCACCATTTTGTCACGCAAATCTTGTGAAAATGGAGAACAAAGAATAGAAATCATCATCCCCTAAGTTTCCTTTAAACTTTGAGTACAAGACTCTTGGGGCATCTCTTTGGTTATGCTATTAACATCCCTTTACCTCTGAAAAATTAATTACAGGTGCATGGTGGAGGCTTGGGGTCTGTTGCACCAACATGCCGCTCAGGCAAACTTAGAAGACCTCTTAAAACACATGTACGAAATGTGCCGTGAGATGGGCCTGATGGAAGACTTGCTGAAGCTGCCTTTCACAGACACCGAACAAGTAAGTGGGAGCAAGGAAAAATGTTCATCGTCTCTTTGAAAAGAGAAAAGGCAGAGCCATAACAGATTTTTGGAATGATTTTTTTTTTCTCATAGGAGTGTTTGGAGAAGTTTTTAAGGACCAGTGCCGGTGTTCAGAATCAAGAATTCCTTTTAGTCTACCATCTGCAGCGTGCCAACTACATTGCAGCACTAGAGCTGAATCAATCCATGAATGTAAATCTTATGGTAAGCGTGAAAGTTCTGTTCTGTCAAGCGTGCACGTTTCTGCTGGGTGTTACTAACTGGTTTTGATAGTACTCAATAAAAATCCTGCTTTGTTTTTTTCATACCAGTCTTTGAAACACTCGGAACAAGTTTCTACACCTTTGGTTACAGCTGAAGCTAAATGTTGACCAATATACGTCACTACTCCAAAGCTACTCTATGAAGCTATAAATTAAATGTTACACACCACTGTTGACCCCACTGAGAACAGTTTGTTTGCATCTGAGGAATAAACATGTATCTTTCCCATCAGCCAATCTTACCATTCCGTTATTGAGATACGTATGTTATGTGTGGCTTAGATTACTGGAAGTTGTTTGTGTCACTCCTTCCTGTGGGATGACGAGTAGGTTGTATGTCATCGCTTGTGTCTTGCACGCAACTGTATTTTTCTAGCTGAGAGCAGGCTAGGTGCCAATCCACAGGTTAAATTTCTGTGGGTTTTCTTTGTTTTTTTTAATTTCTGCGAGTTACAGTGTGCTCTCCAATTCCACAACTTTCATTTCACGGCTTTTATGACAAAAATTCTTGTCTAACCTCTATTTCTCAAAATAGCCAGATTACATTTTGTGTTACATGAACTTGTGTTCTGGATTTGTGACGCGTTTGCCGTTTTCTGGAATCATAGTTTTCCAGTGACTCAAACTTCTAAGGTGGTTTTGGAAGTCGTAGGTCCTGCATTTGAAAACTGTCATGTGGCCAGGTGGTGTGCGTAGGTCGCTTTTTCTTGCTTGTTTTAATCTTCACATCATGTTGTCCAGGGTAATTTCCAGTTGTCCCGTATATTCAGGGCACTGGCGTTTCAGGAAGAACAAGGGAAAGCCTGCTATGTAGTAAGTCGTTTGCAAATTGCAGGTGATATCAGAAAATTGCAGGTGATATCAGAAAATTGCAGGTGATAACAGGTGTATCAGAAGAAGGTTCTGCAGAGTGCCAGCATTGTTTTAACTTCAAGTTGTAGGCTCTGTTGCTATTCCAGTCTTCCTTCCACTTTGCTACAAGTACCAGGTGAAATCGGTGTGTGCGGATGGGTAGAACTTGCCGCTGTTCTGTGCAGTGGAGGTGTTTTCCCACACCCGTAGAGGAAATCTGCTCACTAATGCGAAATAGCCCGGAGAGGTCTGTGCAATGAACTTCTTGTAATTAGTTAAGCTTTTGCTTTGCGCTTTTCCTTCATCAGAACGACGGCGATCATCGCTTGACCGACAGAGCAGTTGCCAGAAATTCTCTATTAGCCCAATATGGCAAGATCCTTCCACGAATTGAAAGGCAGCTGGCCGTAGAGAGAGCCAAGCTTTACCATTTGCCTGCATTGGCCTCAAGAGAAGGTAACTTTTAGCGGGGGGAAATAGAGGGGAGAATTCCCTGTCACTTGGATGCCACCAGGCTGAAATTTTTCCCCTCTTGCTTTACAGTCTCAAGACCAAAGCCATTAACTCCAGTAAGAAAACAAGCTAAAGCAGGAAATGTGCGTCGAAGACCAAATTTTCTGGCGAAAATATTGTCCAGAATTAAAGAATCCTGGGCAGGAATGAAGGAGAAAACCGGTTTCTCACAAGGTGGATTTTAAAGATGATGTCGTTTTTATAGCTGCTAAACGTGCTGTTTCTTCAGCAGGATGTTTCTAAAATTGAGGATGTTTCTAAAATGGGACCTGTTGAGATCCAAACAGGAGAGCAAGCAGTTGGGTTTCAACAGCACCCGCCAGTCCCTCACTAGAGACAGGAACAAGAAGAGACCTTAGATGCATTCACTTATTCAGCTCATCTCGGCTTTGGGATTCAGGACAACACTGTAGAGAAGACGGGGCTGGACTTGGGAATACGCAAATCCCTCATGGGAGTCAATGGAAAATTTGGGATGGGAAGAAGGCAGCAGGTCACAAAGCTTCCGCAGTCATTCCCGTAGCAGTGCAGTGAAGGTGTTTCTGCTTTCGTTATAGCTGGTGGGTACTGATTTAGATGTAAGCGCCTGGTTTTGGCTTGTGGGCCCTCACTGAATTTAGGACAAACTGCTTACTGCTTTCTTGTTCGTAGATTTGTAAGCATAAAAGGAAAGTTTACGCAGACTAGTATTTCTTGACTTTAGTTTTGAAGCATGGCGTGTTGCTAATAATATATCGCTTTAGCAAGTTTTGACGAGGCGGGAGGCAAGAAAATAAGCTGATTCTATGGAGACTGCTGTTGAGGGGCTGCTTCCTTCTGCCGTTGTTGGCTAGCACTGCAACTTAGAGGGCTGGGCAAAGGTCTTTACACGTGGATTCAATTATCCCGACCATCCGAGTCCCTGGAAATAAGTAACGGTTACTGCTTTTGTTCTCACCATAAAACCCCGAGTATCTTCACGTGGATCTAGAAGGAACGAATACTTGCTCAGCACAGGGAACGGGAAGAGACGAGGTGGAGCTATTTAGAATATACTGTGTTGTCTCAGGCAGTCCAAGCGATTCCTTGAAGTGCAGGGTTGAGCTGTCGGATGTGAGGGCTGGCTAGTTTGACAAAGTGTTGCCGACTGGAACTTCCAGCTTTTCTCTCATCGTTGCCTTTTACCCTGTTAGATGCAGAGTGGGTCGCCGTGTGGGCATTTGTCGTCAGTGCAGGAAGTACTGCAATGGGATGATTTCTGCCAGTTGTGGCTACAGCTCGCATTGTAAAACTGCTCACTTTGTCCAGGAGTGGTGGCAAATCGTAGTCAGGAACAGAAATACCAGAAACGGGGCACGCGATGGCGTACACTGAACACTCTCTTCTCCGTCCCTTAAACACAGAAGCTGTCATCGGTAGCAGAGAGTACACTGTATGTTTCTGACTTTACACCCAGCAGTGATCTGAAAGGAAAAGCGGCATTTCACTGTCCTCAGTTTCATCTGTGTGAGTGTGAAGTCAGTCTGTTTGGTAATGACTATTGCATTAACAGGCTTTTTTTTAACTGTAGGTGATGGAAGATAGTGCGCTTAAGTCACCAACCTCAGAAGCAGCACCGGCAACACCAGGATAAAGTGAAGGACATCCATCGGGCGATCGTCCATACAGCTAGGATTCTACAGAGTCATAGTTAGCATGTTGTTTGACTGTCAATAAACATTGTTGAATGTGATGCAGCTGAAGGAGACGGAGAGCTTTTTACACCTCAGAGTAATTTTCAGAGACAAGCGTTGTAATAAGGAATGCCCCCCAGCCCTCCTCCTCTCGCTTAGCTTTTGTAGCTGAGCAGACGGCAGAGGGTATGGAACATCCCTTTGGTCAGTTTGGGTCAGCTGTCCTGGCTACGTGCCCTCCCAGGATCTTGTCTTTTTTCCTCCTGAGTCCTTTCTCAGACCCAGCCTTCGCACCGCACCCCTAGCAGCTCCCTCTGCATCTCCGGGATGATCAGTTTTCCCTCCTCTACGAGCAAAGGAACCCAGAATATCTTCCAGGATGGAGAACTCGAACCCCACGTGGACTGATGGAGTAAGGTGGGCTGTAGTTAGTGATTTTTCCAGTTAAAGGCTTTACAGACCGTGATTACACTTGCAGTTTTATAGAGTTTGCTCAAACTGCTTACGTTGAGAACTGGAACTGCAAATCAGAATGGCAGACTTGAATTTGGTCTTAAACGGCTATGTTAGGCCTTCTGTAACGTCACCTGCCTGCCTGCAGGAACACTCGGAATTAGGAGAATTTGAGATTTGAGGTTTGTGCGGTGATGTCATCCTGGGAGCTTCGTCCAGTTTTGTATAGACTGTATCTATTTCATTATTTCCCTTTTTATTTTATTATTAGGATTTCATGAAAGCAGTTTAGTTTCTCCTACGCTCGTAAATCTCTCTCTACCTCTCCTCCTCCTCTCCGTGTACGAGAGGTTGGGGGGGAGCATCTGTCGCCGGCCATTGGCCAATTCGGCCAAAACCACGACAGATTTATTGGCGCCCGACGTGGGGCATGAATGCAGCTCTGATAGGTTGCCTGAATAGTTTGAATTCCAGCTTGTTCAGGGAGAAGAGAGAGTTCACAGCATGTCGGTCTTAGGTGAAATCTGGTATCGTGCCTTTAGAGAGCTTTGTATGAAGTTAATGGATGCAGTGGGGTTTAACCGGTCAAATATATTGCATGGCCTGTTTCTCGTTTGTGTTTGGACGCGGTGGTCTAAGCGTGCCACGTTGGCGTGGGTTTGCCTTCAGAGGTATAAAATAATTGCTTGGATAACGGTTCTGCCTGCCTATCTTGGGCATCTCGTGATGGAGGCTTTTCCTAATTACACTTTCGGGATGGATTCTTTTCCTAATTACGCTCTTGGTCGTACCTGGGGAAAGTTGACTTTGCCCTTCGGTGATGATGCCAAAGCGACAGTAACAGAATCGGGATGAGAAACCTTCGGGCCGTTTCGAGAGTGAACGTTACTTTCATTCGTACGTGATCCTGTTGTCGGTTTTCCCGAGTGTGTTGCAGGGCTGGTTTATTGTTAAATATCGGTGCAGGAGTGAGTATGATGTGACATGTGATGTTGCTGCTCAGACCCCGGGGCCAAAGCCAAAGACAGCAGAAACTCGGGCAGCCCTGCCACCGAAAGCTGCAGTAGGAATTCAGACAACCCCCCCACGGAAAGCTACAGCAGAAACTCAAACAACTCAGATGACTGCCCAAGCCGCAACACAGGCACAAACAACGCCACCGGCCCCGACACCAGCCCGAGCGGCATCGGCTGCCCCCCACCGGCCCCGGCATCGGCCAGGCCCACGGCGGCTGCGCCCCCCAGAGGCCCCGGCGAAAGCCACGCCTCCGCCCATGCAGGCCAAAGCCACGGCCTGGCCGTAGGGACACCGCCGCCAGCGGCATGGGCTGCCCCCACACGGGCCCCGGCAAACGCCACGGCTCCGGCCCGGAGGCGGTGGAGAAAATGACTAAGACAATAGCTGAGCAAAATGAGAAAAGTGCTAAACTTCTTCATGAAATGCTTGAAAAAGTGTCTGAGAAGGGGAAAGAATCCCACTCTTCCCCTGAACAGAGCCAGGTTGCAGTCATTAAGAAACAATGGTAGCGATTCAGCTTTTGGCCACCTCACTTGCTCTTCCTCACTTGGCGGTACAGTTCTGCTCTGACTTTGCGAGCCTGTCCAGCTTGCTGGTCTCCTGGGCACCGTTTTCCCCACTTCACGGTTCAGTTTTCTATTGGAACCAGAAGAGGGAGGGGCTAGGAAAGGCCAAGTGGATGCTACTCTTTGCAATGATGGCGTGCTCTCCTGTCATTCCACCTTACGAAACCACGCTCTTACGGTCTTTAGTTCCTTCTGGAAAAGCGTTTGAGGAGAGTTGCCTCTTAAAATCCCAGCAGGGGATTCATCAGTTCCCATGTAACCACTCGTAAATAGCTTTGTTGTTGATTTCTGGTGGGGAAAACAAGCTACGGGCAGAAACCAATCCATAGTGTCTCACGAGTCATTTACTTCTTATCCGTAGTCTTACTGGTACAGAACAGGTTTCTTTTTGGCGTTGGTGAACTTAATACTGCGAAGCTTAAAGCTTGATGCCGGTGTCTGCCAAGTAGCGAAGGGTTGTTACAAATCTGCTGAGCCGGGGCTTCGTCCTTCCTGGCGGCAGGAGCCCGGCCTGGTGCACCCCAGACCTGGGGGTGTCTCTGTCCCAGACCCTTGGATGCGGCTGCTGCTTTCCCGTTTGCAGGTCAGGCCAGTAGCAAGGCTGAGGGTGCACCACACACATGCACGACAGCAACGCGGCTGGCTACGCAGGCTGCCAGAGACGGGGCCGTGCCTTTACCACCTGCCATCTTGCACTGGGGCAGCTCACAGAAAGCCGCCTCTCTGGCTTGTTGCAGTTGAAGCTCACGAGTGACACCAGAGGCATGCTGTCACTCTGCAGGTTCCCCCACGCAGCCACATTTGCAGAGCCCCAGAGGATCAGCAGAGCCTTGAGCCCAGCTGTCGTCTGTGCCCCAACTCTGGGCTCCGTCTCTGACCTCTGGCTGAGACACCGCATCTTTCCAGAGATGGCTTTTCCTCCTGCTCACTGGCTAGCCTACCCTGAGGTCTGCTAGCGGTTTCCTCGTGCACATTTGGCTAGGGGAAAATACAACAAAAATACAAAAAAATGGTGTACTGAAACGTATGTTACGATGGAGTTTAGAAAGTCTTCTCTGATAAGAGAAAACAGTTTTAGTAGGAAATGTTGAAAATATCCCTTAGTTTCTCTCAGAGTTTAAACACCGTTTTAAATTTTTTAAAACCCTCCTATCTGTAGCAAATGGCTTCTTACTAGAATGATGTGGTGAAATATCCTGTTTCAGAGCAAAAGGATTTCTAAGAGTGGTTTACCAGTACCGGATTTTTGCTGAAATCACGGGTTTTCCAGCGCAGCTCACGGTGCTTGCTTTGGTTCTGTTGAAAGTGCAGGCACACGGAATAAGCAACAGGGAGAAGAGAAAAGTCATGGGGCAGAAACTTAATTTTTAAGCTGCTGAAATACAGAGCCTAGCTTTTGCTGTTTGTTGCCTGTCTCTTTTACCTTCTAATTACTTCTTGTCTTTACAGAACACTTTCAACGTGCTGGAAATCTATAATGACCAGGTAATGAGGTCGCTTTGCTTCCGTATTAACAAATCTTAGTTTTCTGTGTACATTGATTTCTTTTTTGCTCATTGTAATTTGAAAATCATCCTTTATGCTCTCTTAACGTGACCCTTCTGGGCATGTTGGCTGAAGTGTGTGGGTGCTGCCTGGACCTAAGAGCATCGTTTTGCTGCTTGAGCCACCCGGCTGCTCTGCCGTAACACTGACCAAGCTGTTTCATCTCTTGTAGTACATTCCTTCTTTCTCTTTTCTGGGTTGTCCTCCTTTTTTGAAGAAAAAAGGGGGTTAAGAAGGAAGATCCGAGGGCTGGAGCACCTCTCCTATGAGGACAGGCTGAGAGAGTTGGGGTTCTTCAGCCTGCAGAAGAGAAGGCTCTGGGGAGATCTTATAGCAGCCTTCCAGTACCTAAAGGGGGCCTACAGGAAGGATGGGGAGGGACTCTTTATCAGGGAGTGTAGCGATAGGATGAGGGGTAACGGTTTACAGCTGAAGGGGGGTAGATTTAGATTAGATATCAGGCAGAAATTCTTTACTGTCAGGGTGGTGAGGCACTGGAACAGGTTGCCCAGGGAAGCTGTGGCTGCCCCTTCCCTGGAAGTGTTCAAGGCCAGGCTGGATGGGGCTTTGAGCAGCCTGGCCTAGTGGGAGGTGTCCCTGCCCAGGGCAGGGGGGTTGGAACTACATGATCTTTAAGGTCCCTTCCAACCCAAACCATTCTGTGATTCTAAAAGATTCGTACCACTATTAATGCATCACTCAAATGGAGACCATTTCTGTTTTCAGAACAGAAACGTGGCTGACACAAAATTGATCTCTCGCTTTCTACGTTAGAGATTGAAACCCCACTTCTTTTGCAAGAGTTCTCTGCATATTTGGAAAAATTTAACTAAATAGAGATAAATGCAGCTATAAAACTATAAGCACCTGTTTTATATAAACGCCGTGTTCTTTACATAAAGCGAGGCAGTATTATAAAACAAGTAGTTTTGTTTCCTGGAATCTGAGATTACTGTTGGTCCTGTGCACCAGATGTTGCATTCCTAAATAAGATGAAACCCCCACAGGGTCCTCTTTGTCTCGGGTGAATTAACTGTATACTGCAGCACCTTTGAAGAGGTATTTTTTCTTAAAGCAAGTACTATCAAATGAAAGATGGAAGAATACAACTAGAAAACGTGCACATGTGAAAATGTTGACTGTAAATGCTGACAGTCTTCAAACAGCTTACCTGAGTTTCTTCAAATGCTAACTTTCTTACTGTTCTGAACAAATTTAAGGACAGATTCTTCAACTGTTACTTGTACCAATACCATCGACGTGGTTTTGAGGTTTTTTTTACGTTGGTGCTAGCGTAAGGCAGAGTTACCAGGATTTGAGCACCTTCAGTATTCACTTTGACAAAAACCACCTCTGTCTTCTCATCTGTCTGTCTCTCTTTCTCCTAAATTGCTAACCTGCTAAAAAGAGTTAGTTTATAGCCAGATTGCTAAGACACTAGGATTCTTCTTTTATGTTTAAGGACTTTATGGTCATCTTTTCCATGTTAATCCCTATCTCATTTTTGGTAGGGTTTAAAACTAATTTTAAAAACCTCCTTCAAAATCCAATGGCAGGTAATACGTTTGATACGCTCACAGACTGCAGCCGAGACTCCAGCAGACCTCTGTTACGAAGGAACTCTGTCAACCTGACGATACGCTGAAAGGCACACTTTCATAGTTTTTCCCGCTCTGGTCTCGGTGCCAATTGCGGTCAGGTGCTGGGCAAAATGAGAAGAGATACCAGCTCAAAGTGACTGACAGCTGAGGAGGAAGGAAAGGGTGAATGTGCCAATAAGGGAGGGCAGCGTATTAAGAGCTTATTCTGTATTCTTATTAACGCACGGCGTATATTTTGACAGCTAAGTTATGTGACGGAGGTAGCTCTTTTTCCTGAGAATTCTGGGTCTCTCTCGTGTGCGTGGCTTAATTCAGCTTCTTTCCTTCCCTTTCTCTCCCGGCAATGCAGCACAGAGTTGAAACGTAGAGCGTACAGATGACCCCTGCTGCCAGGCGTTGGTTGTCTCTGCTTCCCGATGCCGGATCCCAGCGACAGTGCCACACAGAGCTATTCCTTCCTGCCCAGGAGCAGTTTGCTTCCCGGCCACTTCCCCAGTCCCTCGTCTCCTTCTGCAAGAGAAGGTTCCCTCTCTCCTCCTGGCCTTTCTGGGGCTCAGAACTGAAAACGGCCCTCTTTGCAGTCCTTCCAGACAGGCTTTCGCTGGGACTCCAGCACTAATTATTCCTTCTTATTCCAGCTCCCCTGAAAAGAGCTCAGGCACTTAGATGTCTGCTGTCCCAACGCAGTTCATGGCTCAGTGACCGCGTGGCTGCAGCTGCCTGGCTACGAGGAGATATCAGGAGCAGAATCACGGAATCACGGAATCACGGAATCTTCAGAGTTGGAAGGGACCTCTAGAGATCATCTAGTCCAACTCCCCTGCTAGAGCAGGATTGCCTAAACCACATCCCTCAGGGCTGCATCCAGGCGGGTCTTGAAAATCTCCAGAGAAGGGGACTCCACAACCTCCCTGGGCAGCCTGTTCCAGTGCTCTGTCACCCTCACTGTAAAGAAGTTTTTCCGTGTATTTGAACGGAACTTCCTATGTTCTAGCTTGTGCCCATTGCCCCTTGTCCTGTCGCTGGGAACCATTGAAAAGAGCCTGGCTCCGTCCTCCTTAAACCCACCCTTTAGATACTTGTAAACATTAATCAGGTCCCCCCTCAACCTTCTCTTCTCCAGGCTAAAGAGTCCCAGCTCTTTCAGCCTTTCCTCATAAGGGAGGTGCTCCAGTCCCATAATCATCTTGGTTGCCCTACGCTGGACTCGCTCCAGTAGTTCCCTGTCCCTCTTGAACTGGGGAGCCCAAAACTGGACACAGTACTCCAGTTGTGGCCAGAAGATTTAACGTTTCCCGCACCAGTTCAGTCCTGCAAAGAGCTGAATTGCTTTCACGTGCCGATGAACGCAGACCCCTTGTTGTGTCTGAATTAGGACTCCATCTGACCCGGAGATGAGGCCCATGTGAACCAAGACCCCCAGAAGCCTTGTCTGGGGTGGGCGCTCCCTGACAGCGGCTGCTCTCCCCTTACTGCCTGCTGGCCAGCTCGTGCTCTGCTCTATTAAGGCATCTTAGCAGCACTGCTGCATTTCTGCCTGGCGATACAGGAGTAGTACTTAATATCTGTGACTTGGGATTTTTTTTCAAAGGTGTTCTGTTGGGTTTTTTTCTCCACAGACACATTGTTTTTAAAAACTTGAGAAGAAAAGAAGACAGCTCTGCCTTTGAGAAATGGTCCCTGTCCTCATCCGCAGCACTGGCGTGGGCACATCCAGTTGCTCAGAGTCAGTTCCCTTATCAAGTGCTGATCAAGACAAAAGCCCAAACCCAGTGTAAGTAAGGCTATTGCAGGCAGGAGGGAGAAGAGTTTCTGCTGGCTGGGAATGAGTGGCGGATCCGGAGCACACAGGCCACGTGGGAGTCCCGTCCGGAGGAAGCCTGGAAGGAGTGGGAGCACCAGTACATTGCTGTGGCTCAGGCGAGTTTCCCAGTAACGGGCATTGCGGCCAGATCCATTAACCTCTGGTCTTCTGAGTCTGATGTTTTCCCCTTTTTGTCATCTTTAAGATTTGTTACTCACGCCCCTCTCTGCCCTTCCTTAATAAACCGTGACTCCAGGTCTGGAACTTCTGCCAATAGAAAGGAAGCGTGGCGTCAGTCTTTCAGATCTAATAATTGCTTCCTGATCATGTTTGATAAAATGATGGGGGTTTGATAAAAATTAGGGACTTAATTCTGTCGGGAATGCTGAGCCCTGTGTGGGGTGTATGGCTAACCGGGGTCGTTCAGGTGCTCCCTCTGGATGGTTGTATCGGTCTTGGCTGGCAGCTGGCACAGGCGTTTGGGCACACAGTACCGTACCCTGTTCTGCTGAGGACAGCTTCTTGTTCACCTGCTGCATCAACTGGTTTTCCTGCATTGACCTGCCTGGGGTTTGCTTTGTTAAGACAGTGAAAGGAACATAATCCAGGCTTCTGTTAATTTTGTGCCTTCTCCCTAGGAAGCTGTCGGATACAGTTTTAGAGAACTAATGGTGACAAGGCTTTGCTGGTGTGGTATTGCTTGACTTGTGTGGTGGAGAGAAGCCTTAAATTGGCAGGAGAGAGTCACCAACAAGCCGGGCCTGTTGCACGTGTTGCAAATGCATTTGCAGTTGGGCTTGTCAGGTTGCTCTTTGTCAAAGTATGTTTCAGAATGAGATACGCAAAAGCCGCCTGGACACGGTCCTGGGCAGCCTGCTGTAGGTGACCCTGCCTGAGCAGGGGGGCTGGACCAGAGGACCTCCAGTGATTCTGGAAGGCCTTTCTCTTCATTGTGATGCTGGGATTCTGGAATTCGTGCTGGGATTCTGGAATTCGTGCTGGGAGAGGCGAGCGGTGTGGTGTGCTGGGAGTGCCTTGCTCACCACTGTCTCCCTGTGCTGGGAAGGCTGCGTGTATGTTCTGTCCTGAGACACTCAGCGCCTACGTCTGTCTGTCCAGGTGCACCGAGCAAGGTAAAAAAGAGCGTAAGGTCAGAAGTGCCTTTGGGAACTGCTGCGAGCTTCGCCACGGTAGACGGGGACTGCAACTCTTGAACGGAAGTATAGTCGTGTTGGGGAATACCCGCAGGAGGTAGCTGGGTAAAGTGGCTCCAGCGTCAAGTTCTGATCTGTGTTGGTTTTGTTTGTTTTTTCATGGAGAGGGATGTCAAATCTGTGGTCTGCATCAGACACAGGGTCTTCGCTGTTGGGGGCTGTTGGGGTAGAGAGCTGAAATTCTTTCCTCGTCTCACCTTCTGCTGTAGCTTTGTGCTTGTGGAGCATCTGCACAAACTCTGCAAGACAATCTGTAGGCTGCACTTGAGTGAAATAAGGCCGATTGTAGGATTCTGGTACAGACCGTCTCTGTCACGCTGGTGGCTTTTTAGACTACAGCTTAGGGCTTGGATGAAATGTAGGGTTTTTGCCTAAACCGCCGGGAGCGGGGAGGCTTTCTGCCTAAGCGGGAAAGACCTGACCCGGTGGTACTCCCTAAATCACCTGCTCACTCACTCGCTAAATCCTCTTTCTGCAGGAGTAAAATCCGGCAAAGTGCAAATTCACTGAACCTGACGACTACGAGAGTGCAGAAAGTGACTTTTCCATCTGGTGCTCCTCCAGTGCTTGTGAGTTGCTTCCTGTTTCTCTGGGGAAAATGTCATGGAACCAGTCATTAACAACAATTCAAAAATTGGTATAACTTTTATAAACCCTTTTATAACCCTTCCCTGAAATCACTTTAGCTTCCACCTCTGGCGGAAGGAAAGAACGACGCCTGTCAGCTGCAGCCTTTCCCAGAGAGCTAGGGAGTCTCTCCGTGCAAGAGGGAGTTAAAAGTTGCCTTAAAAGATGCCTGACTGTGTCCTGGGTGGTGTCCTTTCTAAAAGTAAAGGGGTTTTTAGCCCTCCCTGCAAACGGAGTGTGTCGTTTCACCCGGGTATGAGCTAGCAGCCCGGGCTGACTGCCACAAAAAGGAGATGGACAAATTCCCTCTCCTTCTTCCCGATGCGTGGTCCTGCCTCCTTCCTTGTGCCACCTCTTATGCTTGCTGGTTGTCTCTGCAAGGCAGTTGAGCTCTCGAAGCTGGTGGAACACCACCTGCTTTTCTGGGTGAGTTTCCTGCCTGCTCAGGGAGTGAACTTGGCTCCTAAAGTGCTCTAAGGCACTGTTAAGGCAGTGCGAGGTGAGCCACAGGAGTACGGTAGTAGAACAAAGGAGCAGATGGAGAGATGGGAGGCGGCGGCAAGTCCTCTCTTTTGGTGGCAGGGAAGTCAGCATGTTTTGTGAAACCATCTCTTCAGCTGCGGCTGGCCATATTTTTAGCTTTTTCGTCAGTAAGCCCATTGCATTGTTGGCCCTTGAAACGGATTTTCAGGTACTACCGTCAGTCAAAACTGACGTCCCTGAACCCTGACTTGGCTGAATGCGATTCTGCTTGAACATGTAATTTCTCCATGTTTATTTTTCTTGGAGCTTTTTAATGCAAAAATCTATCCTCAGCCTGTGACTCGTGGTACGCTCCTTTCTTTGGAAATAGTTTGGAAGTCCTAAGTACCTAAGGTGAAGAACAATGGTAATTTTGGCTGCTAGAAGACAACTGACAATAAGTAACAAAGGGTAAAGTACGAAATCAAGGGAAAGGACAAATGGAAAGTTGTACCTGTTACTGAGAAGCTTTTTAAAATCTGATTTTTCTCAGCTCCCATCTTCCTAACCTGTGTGAGTAGACTTGAACTCAGTGTATTGGGCTTTTTCCTGTTATTTCTCTGTTGATACGTCTGGGTCACTTTTTGTTGGTGATCTCACAGGCATCAGAAAAGCAAAGGATTCTCCTTTTGCTCTGCTGGGAGAGCAAAAAGTCTCCCGAGTGCCATTATTTGCAAGAAAAAGAGCTAGAGGTGACGTCTAGGGGATTTTTCACTGCATAATGATGAAACTTCTGTCACTCTCAAGAATATTTCTGGCTGGCGTGAGTCTAGTTGTGCAATTTTTTCCTGTATTTACAGTGAAGAATGCAAGACCTAACAGCTGAGGTAACGAGCAGTCTGCTGCAGTTTCCAGAAGTGACTCTTCAGGCACTTGGGGAAGATGAGGGAACCCTCGGCTGTGTGCTGTGCGGGAGGTTTTCTGGAGGTGAGCATTTTCCTTTAAATTTGGTCTCGGTATAAAGCTGTTCTTGCCTGGAGGCTACCTGAAGCCTCAGGTCATCCTATCAGCTGTGTCAGGTTGGTGCTGTTAAGGGGCATCCTATTTAGAGAGAGAGAACAAAAAGGGTGCTTCAGCGATGACAAATGCTAATATTAAAACGTGAGTATAGTTAAACTTTGAAGTGGACTTTCCAGGTGATGTGACAGTAGAGCTGGGTGCCTATCTGGAGGTCTAGGCTTCTGTTAAGACCAGGTAGAATCTATCTACCTGAGTGTAAATGCAGGAATTGAGCTCATACTTCCTTTGGGCTGGCAGTAGTTCAGTGAAACAAAATGCCTTCAATTCTTCCTCTACGCTCCAAGACTTGTATTCCCATATGCGTTTAGATCATTTCTAGCAAAACCAAGGCGAATATGGTATAAAGGCTGTCGATCAGGACCTTGTAATCTTTATCCCAAACAACCCAGATTCTTCGGTGCGGGAATGACAAGTACAAATGCAAAATACCAAGGTGGTTAATTTTAGGAGGGATTGCTTGGGGATTTCAACGGGTGATTTTGAATCATTGACTAGAATGAGGTAGGTCGGTCTTCCTCTGCTAGGTACGTTTATTGAAGGAAAGGGGCAGGCACTGTGATTTTTTTTCAGCTGTTTTCAGTCTTCCGTTGGACATTTGCTTCAGTCCTCTTTCTTTTCTCTCACAGGGAGAAACGGCCTGGCGTGGTTGGCACGTGGTCCTCACCTTGAGGTGGTGAACTCTGTGACAGGAGAGCGGCTCTCTGCGTACCGTTTCAGTGGAGTCAATGAACAGCCTCCCACTGTTCGTGTGGTGAAGGAGTTTTCCTGGGAGAAGAGAACTGGACTGCTGGTTGGGTTGGAAGACGCAGAGGGAAGTGTTCTCTGTCTGTACGACCTTGGACTCTCAAGAGTGGTTAAAGCGGTTGTTCTTCCCGGGAGGGTAGGTACTTTTTCATTGGAGAAACGAAGCTTTGATGTTGTTAGGTGCTGCGTAGGCCTGTTTTAGGACAAGCTTTGGAGCGTCTCTTTGTAGGAGGTATTTTTTCTATTGTGCGTTAACATCCTGTCACTTGAGAGTATCCAGTCAAGACGGTGTTGCTGTAAAATCTTGGGCTTAATGTGCCATTATTGTTTGAGTTTACTGAGAGTAAAACAAGTTTTCTGGTTTTATTGTAGAGCACAAAGTTACCTGATTCTCTCCTTCCACAAAAAGGCATTGAAAAGCACCTTTTTTTGGCCCTAATTGCTTGATTTCCATCAGAAATACCGTCTTTAAAATGGCTCAGAATTCCATAGTTGTGCTGTAAATGACTTCGACACATTGCCTTGAATCTCAGCCTAGCAAGCAGGCTGAGGAGAACACATTTTTCTGTTGACTTAGGAGAGGAAAAAAGAGCCTCTAGTGAGTTATCTGACAGATTGTTGGGAGGTCACCTTTCAGCCTGCAGTCCTTGAATCTCTGCTCTCTGACTAGTGTGTTTGTGTAGATGGGACACACTGGTGTAATGTTGCTGATGTTTTCTGTCTTCTGTAACCCAGAAACTCAAATGATGTGTGTCCCCTAGCCTCATTATCTTAATGTAAACAAGAATCGGTGGAAGTCAATAGAACATGAAGATTCATTTTTATCATCTTAGAATCTGCAACAACTAGCTAACTAACTTCTTAGCCAGCTTTCCATCAGGTGCTTTGGTTTGACTTGCTAGAATACAGGTGGAGTTTTGTTTGTTTGTAATGCTACAGTGTGATGACTAGTAGTAAGCATTCGTATTGGGGTCACTGAGAGAGAGAAATACGTGCAGCTTTAGCGCAGGAGTCTTTGTGTGCTCGTGTCTCTGCTCTAGCAGTCAGTGTTGTCCTGGGATGTGCTGCAACGTGTGCTGAAAGGTCTGTCTTCGCCTTGTGAGACAGTTGCGTGCAGACTGCTGGGCACGTGAAAGAGCAGCGTGCGCTTCCTCCTTTAGGTGGAGTCACCTTTTTATCTGAGAAGCTGCTGCTTTAGGCTGGCTTTTAACATTTTTCTCAACATTCGTGAAAGCGCTGGTGTGCATTTAAAGCTTCTTTTCCTTTATGTGGCTGTTACTTTTCTTCTAAATGCGGACTAGTGTGAATTTTACTAAGCTGGTCTCTCCCTTCAACGCTTTCTAAATACCTTTCACTCCCATGGAAATGGTGTGTCTCCCATGCAACTTGGCCGCTGCCTCGTCTGACTCTCGAGCCCTGATTTATCCTAACGCCCGTTTGTCAAAGAAGGCATAGACTGTATCGCGGTGCTGGTGGGCTGTGAGCGGTGGGAGACCTCGATGTAGTTGTGTTTGTCTGTCTTAAGCCCCTTGAATACGATAAAGTTTCTTGCGTATAACTGATTTTCTGTGTTTTCCTCCAGTTAATTACTGCGAAGTAGGAAATGGAAATTGCTAAGCTGTACTAATAGAATGCCCCATGTAAGTTGAAGTTAAGTCACTTACCCGCAGGAAATCTAGTAAATGGAAGGCAGTAACAGGTTTTTGTACGGGGCTTTTTTGTCTTTGTCTCTTTTCTTGATCTAATTGCAAACAATGCTTTGATGCTCCTGTATTTACTTTTTCTATTGAGCTTGTCAAAGAGCTCAAATAGTAACTTGTAGTTTTCCTGTAGGTAACCGCTATAGAACCCATAGCGAATCACGGAGGACCCAGCGTGAGCACTCAGCACCTCCATCAGAGTCTGCGATGGCTCTTTGGGGTGGCAGCAGTGGCTACAGATGCTGGCCATCTACTTCTGGTTGACCTTAGTTTGGATGATTGCTCCTGCACTCAGAATGATATCGAAGCATTGGGTGAGCCTGCAGTTTTTCCACATGAATTTAAACGCAAGAAAACTTCTGTCTTCTAACGAAACAGTATGCATCCCACTTTGAAGACCCTTGTGTCAGACATTTCTGACGACTGGTTACAGGTGGCAGTTTGACATCGTATAGTCCTGACCTGATTAAACCTGGGAGTGTCTGACTGCTCCTCCCAGTGTTGTAAATGCCCCCTCCCACCAAGATCCCTGTGCCACTATGATTCTTGCCAGAGAGGTGTAGGAATTTTGCCACGTGAGCCGGTGCGGCCGCCTGGTAGGAAGTTGTGTTGGAGGAGCCCTGTTTCCCGGGAATGCTCTTCTGCTTGTGTTAATTGACTTGGGGCAAATTTTGGGCTTGTTTTTTAAAATAAACCCCACTTACCAACACCCATGCATTTGGATGAATGAAATCTCGAATAGGTGTACTCAGATTGCATACACCGTTTTGGCTATTACAACAGCAGCTTCAGAAATTGGTGCCACTTCAAACACGAGGTGCCACTTCAAATTTCATCACGAGGCCCAGACTTCTGCTTTTCAGAGTCCAGGAAGAATTTGGTTACGTTATTAAGGTTACACTTTTACCTAGCTTTCAAACGTGAGTGAGAATACTTGTCTTATCCGAGAGTTCTTATGTTCTTTGAAGACATACATAATGGAAATGGCAAAAAAACGTGTTGCATAAATGGCTATTTTGCCTGGCACGGTAGCATTAGATGATAGGGGTTGTCACATCAGTGCCTAAAATGCAGCCTAAATGGCATAACGTATTCATTTATTGCTTGGTTTTGTGTGTGTAGATCTAGAAGTTGTCACTAAAAATCCTGCTGAAGTTGCACAAAGAAGAGAAACTGTGACCAGCGAATGGAGGTGTCTCTGTTTTCAACTACAAAATGCTTCCGGAACAGCAGTATCAGCCCTGTGCTACATAAGCAGAAGCAACCAGCTCGTTGTGGGTTTCTCGGATGGCTACCTGTCGCTCTGGAATATGAAAACTTTGAAGAGAGAGTAAGTAGGCCTTTACACTTGGCCATGCCTGGAGGTGTGGGGCTCTCGATTTGTTGCTTAAGGAAGTATGTGAATGTAAAGAGAACTTTTTCAGGGACTGACATGAGTATGAGTATAATCTTGGCACGTTCAGAAATCCTCTTCTGACATAACTTTTCAGTCATACCTGGATCAAGTGGTCCGCCTTCTCCCCAGTGGACTAGGATTGTTTTCCTTATTGTGCCTGTGGATTGAGGAACTGTGGAAAGCATGCTTCCTGGGGTTTTCAGAACCGGTTACTGCAACTGGGGCATCCATTGAAAGGCTGAAGTATGTCAGTGATGTGATTTTGGTGCCGATATTCTCTAAAGTGTCCAGGGTGAAACTAGTGAGACATGAAAACTCAATAGCTGACCTGTGCCTGAAAAATGTATTCTTTCCTGCATGTCAGCTTTGGCCGAAAGAGCAATCTCACCTGAAATATTTGGCTAACTTCTGGTCGGGATTCACTTCAGCAGATCTGCTCTGACTCCCCAGAAGCTGTTGGATGCATAAATAGACAGTGGAGGAATAATTAGGTGGCAAGAGTAGAGTGTGGAGGTACAAATAAGGTTCAGAAGTCAGGAAGAACAATGCTTGACGTAGTCCAAGAAACGAGAAACTACCTGTGTTTGGGCCACTAGGCTCACCTTTTGTTTTCTTTTTCGTTTTGCTTTTTTTTTCCCCTAAACCTGTAGGCACCACTCTCAGCTTGAAGGAGGGAGGATTCCTGTCTATGCTGTCACTTTTCAAGAGCCTGAGAATGATCCTCGCAATTGTTGCTACTTGTGGGCTGTTCAGTCTACGCAGGAAAGGTGAATAAAAACTTTAACTATCAGCCACTGAATTAATTCTTTTTTTTTTTAAGGATATTTGTTCCCATACAGTTGAACATGTGTATTTGTTGTGTGTCTGCGATTCTTTCCGGTACGGAAGGTGTTAAACTTAGAATGCAATTTTTACAGGATTTACCAGACATGAAGAGGGACCTACTAGTTCCTGCCTTCTGTCAGAAGGCAAAGCAACAGTGGCCATATTCTTCTGCTCGCATTCTCAAATGGTTTGCTTTTGTTCCTCGATGACCGCTTCATCATTTGTTTGATAGTCACACCGTGGTATTAAAATACCACTAGGAGCAGTTGAGGCTGCAGATCTAGAACACCAGACGTGCCCACACAACAGCCTGCCGCCCCTAAAGGCGGCGGTGACAGTATTGCCGATGGCCTTGTGCCAGCGTCAGCAGTCTGTGGAGCCTTGGTGAGCCAGTGCAGCTCCCCTGGCAGAAAACGATTCAGCAGAAAAGCCAACGGGTTCCTGCTGTTCTGCTGAATCAAATCGGACTTGGAAGGGTGCAGAGTGTGCAAGAGGGGGAGGGGAACTTTGGTGGTAAGGGAAGGGCAGAGAGATCTCTCTTTCTGCATCAGCAAGCGATTCCATCAGCTCAGCTGTTGGTAGAGTGGCAGTCTTTTAAAATTTGACTTCAAAGCAGTTTTGATGGAGAACTCTTCATTGTGAAGAACTATTTCCAACAATTCTTAGTCCATACAACATATTACAGCTTTCCAATTGTACGGTTGGCTTTTGCCCCTGAAGCTGTTAGTGTCAAAACGCCCTCCTTCATGTTTCAGTGGCTAAATGTGGCCGATGATCATGTTTTGGGAAGAGGTGGTGTTCTTTTCAGCAGGAGCATGCTATTAAGAAAACGTCTAGGTCTACTAACACGACAATGAGGACTATAAAGCAGCTTTGTAACCAAATTTCATAATTTATCCCTTTTTCAGTGAAGGTGATGTGGTGAGTTTACACCTGCTGCAGTTAGCGTTTGGTGACAGAAAACGCGTGGCCTCAGGACAAGTCATGTATGAGGTAAGAGGTGCATGCGTGGGAAAAGCAGACAATAGTAATTTTCTCTAAGGGAGTATCAGTTGAGTTACAGGGGTGAGATTTACCATCAAACTTCAGAGCTGGCTGAAAAAATAATAATGTTTTGCTGAGTCTTCTTGGGCACGGCCTTTGTCCATACCTTTTGGAAAGAAGGCATACCATTTTATACTGCAGTGTCGTGTGTTCCAGCTAGATTCATCTGCAAAGAGCCCGTATAAATGAAATTCCTGAAGAGGACGCGGCTTTTGCAAATAAAATTATTCTGAAATACCAAATGAATGGCATGTAGGAAGAGAAGACTGGGCCTTGAATCGCTTGGTTTAACCAAGCTTCGGACTTGAATAAGCTTCTGTCTCTCTCCCTTTCTTAAAATACAGTCATACTCTATTCTTTGCTGATCTTCAGTTTTATATTCTTGGTTTCCCTTAGAGCTTTGTCAGCCGGACTTTTCACATGAAATGCACCTAGAGTGTCTCTTCAGTGTTGATCCTGACACTTAGTAGCTGTAAAGATAACTTGTTCTTCTTTTTGGCTGGGTGACCTATTCAATCTACTCTTAAAGCCAGGAAAATATGTAATTTGGTCAGAAGAGTGTACCTAAATGTTAGATCTGTCTCCAAGAGGATGCGTTTAAAATACAGATGTGAGGTATCCTTGTATCTCAGATAGCTAACAGAGACAAGGCGCATCTGTTAGATGTGTAATTCCATTCAGTTGTACGCCTGGAAGTCTTCCAAAATCTTTTTGAGGGGACAGTAATCTTAGTTCAGAGCAAGTCTTTCCTCCTGATTTGGTACTTTCTCTTGCATGTTCTCAATAGCTATGGAACGAAACAGGGGTGACTCTTGTATCGTGGTACTCTGGTTTTTGTAGGGACTGTGCCTTTTGATTTTTTTGGATTAATTTAGATTTTGAGTGTTTTGCTTATGTGTAGGAAAGGTGCTTCCTCATTTGCCACTGTTGCTTTTGCATAGAGAGAGGTTAGGTGTTCGGAAAAGGTGGTGTTTCTTTAAAATGCATTATCTATCACGGTGACCAAGTAGAAGGATCTTCCAGTGATTCATCGCGTGCTGGATGCTATCTCTTTATCTTTGTTGATGTGCGGGACCTGTGCTCCACAGCGGATGCTTTTAGTCTCAGAACACTTCCTTGTAGTCACAGATTGGTTAGTACTACATGACTGTCTGCCTGCATGGCTGTCTGAGTCAAGTTTCTTGTCCATCTTCAGGGGTAGAAAATTTAAGTGTCTCCCGTTTGCTAGGCCAAGTTTGAGTAAAGAAGGAGGAATCTACTGTTGATCCTTGTTCATTGGATAGAGTTCATAGGAGCTCAAAAGACTTTTTCAATACAGCAGTGCTTTTTGTTCCAGGAATTAGGTTTGAGGCTATGAAGCAGTGCCTCTTTGACTGTGTGTCATGGTAAAAGTCACAAATAGGACTTATGGAACATGTGGTACTGTGTTTTTCTATACGCGTGTCAAACTCTTGTCTCCATTGCCTTCAAGGTTGGTTTAAGTCGGCTTAAGTAATTAAACAGAAAGGTATGTTTAAGTAATGCTTCCAAAGACCTTTTTTGTACTGTCGCAGCAGTTGCTAAATCTGGTGCATCAAATCACGATCGTAGAGCGCATCTTTACCCTCGTTCTGCACAATGCTTGCGGATGGGCAGAGTATACACTCTCTACTTTGATACCAGAGTTTGACCAGTGCATCTCGTTTGAAAACTTGTTTTTGTGTTTTGCTAGTCAATGGAGTCATTACTTAACATCTGCCATACAATGGAGTTCCTTAGAATGACTTTGCCCGGCGTGGAAAGTTTAAAATGCACTGCTTTGCTTCAGAAGCATTTTCTTTTTAGTTATGAAAGACTTTTTTTAATTATTTAATTTTTCTTTTTAGACAACCTTCATATTTATTTGTAACACTTCCTGGAATCATTAAGAGAAAGCTCGCCTCTTCTCAGATTAGGTGAATTAGATGTATCCTATGAGATCATACGGGAATGTGTGGTTTCATGCCAGTTCGTTTCAGAGCTCTGCAAGTTTAGGAAACTTGGGTAGAATGTGGCGTTATCAGTTTATGGGTTGTGTGGGTTGGGTTTCTTTTTCCCTCTTTTTTTTTTTTTTTTTAATTATAGAGCTGCTATTTGTCCCCAGTACACCCATTCATGTGTTGTATGGTAGACAGTTTGAATGAATGCTGTATTTGGAAAGACGGTATTTCACTTCACGCTTACTTAAAAAATGGCGCTATCAGAGGTTCACCACAATCGTGCCGGGGTTTCTGTGTATCTCAAAATTAGTTTGTTTACTGTGTAGTAATTCGTGATGCTAAAAGCCTTGGCCACGTGCATCCCGTGTCCTTTCTGGTTTTCCCTTTTGCTGTTGGCTGTGCTTGGTGAAGGAGCTGAGGGATATTTCACCCGTTAGTCTCTGACAAGATGAGAGGAGGAGCTGTCATAGCTTACGTGGCTTGAAAGAAGATTGCTAATCAGTATGAAGTTCTCACAGTAACTAGAGAGGGGTGCACGGTCACTCTGGTGGTGTGCCCATAGAAAATACCTCTTGACAGCTTTAGCTGCTCTAATGCTGGGGCTTCTCTAACTTCATCAGTTCTGCAATCAAGACATGGAGCAAAGAGCTTTGCATGCATGTGTGTTGCATCACTTTAGATATCTCTTTGTAGCGATATATTTATTTTTACAAAGAACATTCTTGGATGTCGCAAGGAATTCTGCAAAACATGTTTAGATCTGAATAATGTTAGGGAAATTCTGAATTTTGAAAAAGTGCAAAGCCTTTACAGCCAAACTTACCCATTACGATTTGACACTGCATTCTCTTGCATGTCAGGCATAGTTTCTATTTACCATCAGAAATAGGCTCATGCGAAATACACAGTATAATAAGCCTATTCTGTTAGACTGTCTTTCATATTTAGCCATAATGTATGTTTTTATCTTAGAATGACCTTTGCTCTCTTCTCTGATTTTTTCCCCCAGGGTTTGGAATACTGTGGCGAAAAGTTCAGTTTAGATCTCACGGGTGGAGTCTTTCCCTTGAGAGGCCAGATGAGTACTAAATTAATCAGCTGCCAGACTGTCGAAAAATTCCGCAGCGACGTTGACGGAGAGGATAGTGTAAATGAAGGTTTGTTCTGATGTCCGTGTTTGGTGATTTTAAAAGAAGTGCTTTTGGAACCTAAGCAACGAATGCTGTTCTGTCCCCACAGTCTGAAAGTCTTGCCTATCTGCATAGACTAGATTGTTGGGATTATTTACGAAGAAAAAATGGATGCTTAAGTTATGTGGGACTTCTTTAAGGGAAAAAGTGGGTTTTATTTTATGCTTGCTGACATGCTATCGCGATGTATGGTGGGGCCGTTTGTATGATGATGGTCAGTCGTTTTACTCCTCCAGCTGCCGTCTTTGTACAAGAAGTTCAAACTCTCCATTGCTTAGGAATGTGACCAGAATTTTTTCCCTTCTTCAAACCGATGTCCGCATCTGCATCCAGATGGTAGCCCGTCACAAGTGCTGTTCCCCAGGGCACTGCGCTGGGGCCACTTCTCTTTAGTATCTTGACCAGTGATCTGGATGAGGGGACAAGAAAAAGGGGCAGTGTGACTGAAACTTATCACAGAGATGTTTGCTATTCCGTAAGTACTGTAATCACTCTTAGGAAGTGTTGTGTTTCACGAGTGACAGAACAGAATGAAGCCAAAATAGAAAGTGGTGTTTTAAAAATATCGGATCTATCGTATTTTCTACAAGTCAGAAACAATGTCTTGTCTTTTACAGTCACGTCTCCTGACACCAGTGTCTCAGTCTTCAGTTGGCAAGTGAATACGTACGGTCAGGGAAAACCATCTACTTACCTGGGTGTATTTGACATTAATCGCTGGTATTCTGCTCAAATGCCAGATTCACTAAGGTAGATTTTTCTTCAGTAGTTTTCCATATGCCTGCCAATAATTCATTTGAATGTCGGCATTTAGCTTACGTGCTTGTTTTCTTTAAGGCCGGAAGAATTCCCTCATGAGTGCCCCTATTTTGCACTGTGGTCGCTGGATACTGTAGTGAGCGTGACTTCTCCGAAGCTCCTTTTGGATATTCTGGTCCATGAGCGGAGTCTAAGTCGGGGAGTTCCTCCTTCTTATCCACCACCTGAGCAGTTTTTTCATCCAGGCAACTATAACTTTGGTAGGTATTTCACTGCTTTTGAGAGTGATAAGCCTAAAATGAGGTCAAATGCCATTCATTGGTTCTCTTGTTCAGTCATTGTTTGTCATTCAAAACCCAAACCAAACCAAAAAAACACCCAGTCGCCCACAAACCCAACTCTGATCACGTTGTACTGACAAGGTATTTACTATTGTGGAACATATCTGACAGCCGGCTGAGTTTTGGTGCTTTTGTAATGTAGGCGGTGAAGTGGTGCTGGTTATAGCCTGAAATGACTGTGAACTGAAGCTCAAAGCACTCAGTTATATGTTTCTAGATACCGGTGTGTAAAAAATGTAAACTGGTCATGCCATAACTGTGAGAGTACGGAAGGTTGTCAAACGTTCCCTGTTTCTGCAGATGGTACGTGCTTGCTGACCTCCGGAGTCGTTCACATGACTTGCACCGGCTTCCAGAAGGAGGTGATCTTTTACTGTATCCTTATTGCGAGTGGCAGGAGATGTAGCTTTTCTAAGTTTTCTGTTGCACTGCTTTCCATGTTAGGGACTGTTTCACGCTCATCCTGCCCGTCCACACGCATAGTTGCAATTGTATCCTGTCGCCAGTTGTATGCAAATGGTAATGTTTTAGGTCCCCTCTTGGGACGGTACAACTGCCATTGTCTCCTCTTGAAGCACGATCGGGGATTGAATGTCTAGAAAGGAATGCAACGTTGCTCCAGGAGCAAGAACAAAACCACTGTAGAAGGCGGGGAAAGGTGTTACTTCTTTATTGCCCCTCAGTCGAACTGCCTGCATAGTCTTGAGTTAGAGTTTTGATCCCCAATTCTTTTGAAAAAGGAGGGAATGGAGAAAATGAAAAAATCACATAACTGTTTGAGGAGTGAAAATTTTGTTTTCTCCCAAACTCAGCCAAATTATAACTTCTGAGCCACGGCACAGATTGTGACAGATAATTTTGAGTGAAGTTTCAGCTCACTAAATGTTTCCAACATGAATCGGCTTCCATACGAATAGGCATAGAAAGGATCTTCCAAAGCGTGAAGTTGCATGTTAGCTTAGCTTATATAGAATGTATTTTGTGTCAGTGTTGAGGGAAAGAGCAAGGCCTGTGTATAGACAGAGAAGGTAGAAAAGACTTAATTACGCAGATTGCTAACCTAAAGCATCTTAGTGGTTCAGGCTGTCTGACGGTGTCAGTGAACATTTAGATTCTTCCTTTTAGAGGTTATCCAGAAGCGTAGTGACGGAATAACAATGCTGTCTTAATCTGTGGTTTTCGATTGATGTTTCAGACCTTGAATTTTTTGAAGAAATCTGGCCCTTCAATATGGGAAGCCATTCAGGATAGCTACAATAGGTGTCTTGTAGCTGGCTTGCTGTCTCCAAGACCAGTTGATGTCCAGCCATCCAGTTTGAGTCAGGTGAGTGCCTATGAGGGAATCAAGGGGGAAATACATCCATCTGGTCTGACAGGGCTGGAGGGGCTACAAGACACGATACTCCAATTTGAAATACAGGTGTTGACCTGAGCTAGCAGAAGTAATCGTATCCTTAGATCCAAAGTAGTGACTTTGACTGGGAACAGCCCTAAGAGATCTGTCTTTAGAGACCCCTCTCTTAATTCGGTGCCACACACAGATGCGCACAAGGAAGCGTGCAGTCAGTGCTGGTCATGCCCAGCATAACGCATGTGTCCCCCAGAGCAACCCCCATCCCTGTCAGTTTCTCAAAGCAGTGGTTCAGTGCAGTAGCCGACGATGGGGGCGTCTCACTGGGATGCGAGCTCTTGCAGACGTCGGCTTGCTGCACTGTACGTGATCATTTGCTTCCACGGAAGTGGGCTGTGGTAAAGGATTACTGCTGTCAGCTCTCCCTGGCAATTTCTTCACGGCTTGCCCTCGTTTTCCCTTCATCGGTAGGCTTTTCTGCATCCTCTCCGGGCGGATCTTCACCCCTGTAGCCTCTGCCTTGTGCTGCAGTAGCCCAATTTGCTCCTCTGAGACTGCCCTCTTGCAGCTGCAACACCTTAATCACCTTTATCTCATGACACTCGCTACCTTCTATGTGCTTTATGCCACCACAGTGACTTCACTCCCCCTGCCATAGGTTTTCCATTTGCAATGCACCAACCTTTCCCTGGAGCAATCAGCAGGAAGGGGAGAGCAGCCTTCCCGCTGCCCTCCTCTTCCTGTCTCCTGCATTCGTCACCACATTTGTGGACGTGTGTTAGGACATGAACGCTTCTGCACAGTGTGGTAGCTCAAAGAAATTTCTTGGCAAGCTGGCCAATGGTGTGTTTCCTTGTCTGAAACCAGTTTTCAGAAAAAGATGGCAATATCACATGTGTGTTCTACATGTGTAGAAGTCGCTTTGAATGTCATGATTTTGCCTAGAGGGCAAAGATACTTTTGAATGTGTTTAAAAAAACCCAACCAACCAAACAAATCCCATCCCAAAAACCAAAGTAAAAACTTATGAAGGGTCCTTTCACCTGAGAGAAGTACGAGAACACCAGCTGAGATAAGCTACTACTTAATATCGCGCGTCTGTGCATACCTGTGATTTATCCTTGTAAGGATTACCACTACACTATAATACAGTATTTGAAGAGCCTAACATTTAAACCATTAGGATGTAAATGTTTCGCTTCTTTTCTGTCACGTTACAAAATTCCAACGTACTGTTTTGGGTGTCAGAACTGCTTCATGTCTTCATAGTCTAGAAAGCTGCTTGGCCGTAGCTTCACTGTTTCCATGCAAACGTTGCACAGTTGTGTTTGTCCTGTCCCCTTCCTGCGTTCCTGATGGCAAACTTATATGCACAGATGTGTAACGCGTATTAGCAGAGGATGTTTCTGGACGTAGTAAGTTGGAACTCAGTACGTGAAGACTGTAATGCAGAGGCATGCGAAGAAAGATTAGAATTAGGCTGCAGTAAGTTGAAATGTCAGAGGAAAAGTGTGTTAATGTGTTCCTCAGAGCAGTGGGCAGTCCAGCCTGTGGCTGGAATTAAGAGAAAGGACGTGGCGTTCCTGGCCTGTGTCCTGATTGACTTTGTGATGTCTGAATGAGTATACAGTTAGAAAGAAACATTTACTGTTGATGGTTCACATGGTGCAAGTAGGTAAGATTCTCATTTGAGTTTGTCTGTTACGTTTAGGAGGAGCAGCTGGAAGCAGTATTGTCAGCTGCTGTCCAGACAGGTTCTGTGGGACTTCTGACTGGATGCATTAAACATTGGATATCTGAAGGTAATACTTGGAACGTTGTTTTTTTACGTGGTACCTCTTTGAGTTGGAGCCTGTTGATTCATTTCTTTTTTGTTCTCTTTGTTTAAAGAGCAGCCAAGGTCTGCTGGTAATTTACGGTTTGTTCTTGAGTGGACATGGAACCAAGTGATCTCTACAAAGGAAGAATTTGACCAAATCTGTGAGTACTAGCGTAGTCATTCTGCAAACCTAAAGTCGTTCTTTCTGATTGAGCTTCCTCAGTAATACGCCGCTATAGGATATTGCACGCGGTCCTTGAAGTGCGCCTTGAAACTCTGGAATTGCTCTGTCGGCTAACGATTTAATATTTATTCTTGAAAAGGTGTTCCGCTGTTTGATGGCTCTTGCAACTTCATTGACCCCCAGACATTACGGTCTCTCCAGCGCTGCCAGTTGCTTTTGAGCAACCTTAGCACGGTCTTAAACTGTTTTCTCACAGAAGCACAAGAGCTTACTGAAAAAGGTTTGTAGTAGTGCTACAAAATCTTTGGTATGTTTTATTAAGATTTGGAATTGTGGCAACATGGGCTTTTGTTGTTTTTGAGGATTGGAAGACAGTCACATTTAGCTGGGAGAAGGGGCTTAAAGCTGAGCGCTTGGGACCACCACAAAACACGCATTGAGTTCAGGGCAACAGTTTATGGTGGAGCTCATGCAAGGGGGTGGGGGAGGCTACATTCAGAGAGAAGCTTTGTAGGCAACTGGGCTGAAATTACAGCAACCGAATGTGGTATTGCTGAAAACTATTCCTTTGAATTCTTAGCTAGCAAGTTCTAGTTGCATGCAGACACCGTGTTGCAAATTGCTAAACAATACGAAGGAAGCGTAAACGAGTAACATGCAAAGTAAGTTACTTGAGTTTCTACAGCTTTTTCTCTTAGAAATGGTTCTTGGCCTATTGAGAAAAGAAAAGAATATCCCTTTGCTATCAGAAGAATCTCTGCTACGTGAGAAACAGATGTCTTATTCCTGCGTGCATTTAGTAGTTCAGGCTTTGGGTTTTTTGTTTTTTTTTTTTATTTTAGCCTTTAGTGAGTTTAGTTCTTTATAGGGGTTGCTTTTTGTTTTGGTGGTGATAGTGGGTTTTTCCTTCAAATAAGAAAGCGATACAGCATGAAAAACGCAAAGACAAAGATTTCTAATGTGCTATTTTTATACTTTTGGTTTAGTAGGATGAAGGGAGTTTTGTGAAAATGAACAGAATTGCATAACGCTAATCATCTCCTGCCTTTTTTCAGGTTTTGCAGACGTGACAAATAAGCAAGCGGTAACCGGCCTCATTTCTTTGTATGCACGAGTGGTCATCTGGTTCTGTCGATCCGGTCTCCTTCCAGAGGGTTTAGGTAAGCGTGACCTGTCATACGTTTGTAACAAGGCGACCATCCAGTGAGTGACTCCCACGAACGTGTGCTTAGCCATGTTTTTGTAACGGTTTCGTCAGGAAGAAGTCGTGCTGGTTCAGTGGCAGGGTGTGCTGAAGTTCTGTGGGTGAAGTTGAGATTTTGCTGGGTTGTCAGGTACACAGCGTAGAATGAGGCAGGCAGTTTCTTTCCTGGGTGGATTTTAGGGATAGCAATGGACCCCTGACGTCAAGGCGCTGCTTGTGTCCACAGCTTGAACTACTTGAGATTTTAAACAAAGTACTATTAAACAACAAGTACCGGAATGCTTGTTTTTACAGTGAGAGCATTACCTGCATGTTTTGAACTTTCTATCAGTTGCTTGAGGAGAAAGTACACCTTGGAAATCCTTCTTTAGTTGGATGGATTATAAATTCCATTGTCAGCCTTAATTGTCTCACAGATGCTCACGCGGCATGTTTAGAAACCATTCCCTTTGAGAACTGGGTGGTTTTTTTTATAGTGAACTTCAGCTTACCCTACATGTTGTGAATGCTGCGTGAACTGTAACCTTGAAACGGCACTTGGGGCAAGAAGGAATTGAGTCTTGTCTCTTAGAGCTCTTTTAGCAAAGGCAGAAAGAGGATTGGCTTCTTTCAGAGTTGGAGGCTTCTTGATGCTTAGCTTGTACGATCTTCTGTCTCTTTAGGCAAAAATTTTCCTTTACAAGTGTGATATGACTGCTTTAACTTGCTTCTACTTTGTTGCCTGTAGATGACGATACACGTTTGTCGAGACCTTTCTACAATTATCCTCTGATTGAGAGCTACTATACTGGTCACCGACAGAAACTTGAGCGTTTATCAAGGTAAGAGCTAGAGGAAGACTCTAGAACACTTCCACGGCAAATTCAGAAGTGGAAGGGAATGGCTTTTATCTCAACAGTTGCATGGGCTATGCGTAATGCCGCTGCCAGCAATACTCTTGACTTCAGTGACACGTGTGTTCTGTTGAACAGAGAGGTTACTTTCCTGTGTTAAAACGTTGATATCTACCTCTGCTTAGTACCACTGGTTGGTATCATCATTTTTCAGTAGTCTACTTTATTCATTGGCTAATGTGTATAATTTCTGACTACTGAAAAAGGCCATGTGATTAGGACAGGATCAGTCACCTCCATATGACCGATTATGACCACATGACCAATAGAGGGTCATAACTGTATTGGCCTAAGTCCCCTTCTCACAAGTACGTGGTGTGATTTCGTAAGATGGTTGGAGTTACATGGAGTTGGCACGCCTCGCACTCTCCTGGCTGTCGGATAGAAGTCACTTGCTAACGTCAGCTCTCTTTCCTGGACTAGCTGCCTAGCACGTAGGCGGCATGCCTTGGATTAGCCGATAATAGGTTTTTCTTTGGAAATTGTACTGAAAACTGAATAAAGACCTGACCAAGCTTCGGCGATGGCACTGTGACCAAGAGGCTGCAAGGTGAGTTAAGGTGGAAGCTGCAGGGTAGGAGGTATTGACTTCAAAGTTCATCTTCCTTGGCTTACTTCTCAAGTAACTTACATACAGGCTCGTGTGTTCCTTCGAAGCACAGAGCCTCTAGTGTCCTTTTTCTGCTTTGTGCCATCGGGAGATTAAAGGGCAGGGCTGCAGTCAGCAGAAGACTGGAGGAAAGCCGTCACACTGGGAGGCAGGAATTAGTGTTTAACTCTGTCCAAATCCTTGCTACCTTTTGTTCCAGAGGAAGATGGGACTCGGACTGCTTGATGGTTGATGGAATGGTTTCCCAGTTAGGAGACCAAGTGGAGAAGCTGTGGCGGAGAGATGCAGGAGGAACTGGGAAATACCCGCCTGCCAGTTTGCATGTGAGTGTCCTGTTCACTGAGAACAACAACAAACGGCCGCCCTCCCCGCCAAACCCCACCCAAAAGCCAATGATTTAGGGAAGACAGGCGTTTTTTCATAGCTTTTAATTTTTCATTTCAGGCACTGCTGGATCTCTATTTGCTAGAAAACATTGAAGAAAACTGCAAACACGCAATTGTATCCTTTCTAGTTATTTTGATTACACCTTCAGGGGATGCACATAAATGTTCTTCAGTGTTGGTCGCCGACCTGTTTCATGACATTTTTTCATTTATGCTTCAAAGACGATGCAAGTGAAAACATTTAGTTTAGCGTTAAGTTGTAGACAGAAGCACTGTTTTATTTCTTTGTACTGTGGATTTTTGATGACTTTTTTCTTAAACGTTTTGTTGCAAAAGTCTTCTCCGATAGGGAGAAAACAGTTTTAGTAATAAGGGTTGAAGATATAAAATGTCCTTAGTTTTTCTCCAAATTTAAACACCGTTTAAAATTTTCTAAAACACCCATGATGGGTTATAAAACAATTTCTGTTTCAGAGCAAAAGGATTTCTAAGAGTGGTTTACCAGTACCGGATTTTTGCTGAAATCACGGGTTTTCCAGCGCAGCTCACAGTGCTTGCTTTGGTTCCGTTGAAAGTGCAGGCACACGGAATAAGCAACAGGGAGAAGAGAAAAGTCATGGGGCAGAAACTTAATTTTTAAGCTGCTGAAATACACAGCCTTGCTTTTGCTGTTTGTTGCCTAACCCGCGAGGGGAGCCTAGAGAGCAAGGGGCTTAGAAACGCTTATAGCCCAGAGCTGTCTTGTTAGATGATGTCTCTAAAAACGGACGTCAGAAAGAGAAAATGACGCTACCAATGAGTGACCCGCATACTGGTTTAAATCCAGTTTTAATCATTCGGAGCTGAGCTGTACTGTAAGGATGCCACAATTTACACTGTTTTATAGACACTGGACATGAGGGAAAAACCCAACTGTGGAATTTATTTGCTGTAATAATTGAGCATTGGATGCTCCAATGTTTTGAATGTATTTTCTGCTTCCTACCACTTTTATATTCTTACTTCATTATGTTTTTCTAAAGGTAATGTGATAAAGTTTTGGTCTTACAAACTGATTAGCCTTAATGAGATACCTGATGTCAGACAATTTACTTGCTGCTGGATATCAAGCGTTCCTTTCCGAGTGAGACAGAAACTTCAATCGACTCCTTTGCAACTGCCTTTGGCATGCCTTGGGGACTTGTTAAGCTTGTTGAAGGTTTTTGGCTTCTAGATCACAATGATTACGAAGTAAGTATGGTAGAGTTGAGTTAGACATACATTGCAGTACAAAGCTATAATCTAGAAAATGATTTTAAAACCCGATCTCTAACTTGTACAGAATTCACTGGCCCTGCTCTTTCATCCCGCTACAATCAAAACCGCGTCGTGGCAACACAAGAGAATTATTCAGTCCCTCCTGTGCCAAGGGGAGCGTGGGCAAGCCCTCAGATACATCCAGCTGATGAGGCCACCCACGGCAAGCAGCGGGGAAGTGCAGCTTCTCCTCACTGTGTTGCTCTCCAATAGGTAAAGAAATATACCCCACCATTTTGTCACGCAAATCTTGTGAAAATGGAGAACAAAGAATAGAAATCATCATCCCCTAAGTTTCCTTTAAACTTTGAGTACAAGACTCTTGGGGCATCTCTTTGGTTATGCTATTAACATCCCTTTACCTCTGAAAAATTAATTACAGGTGCATGGTGGAGGCTTGGGGTCTGTTGCACCAACATGCCGCTCAGGCAAACTTAGAAGACCTCTTAAAACACATGTACGAAATGTGCCGTGAGATGGGCCTGATGGAAGACTTGCTGAAGCTGCCTTTCACAGACACCGAACAAGTAAGTGGGAGCAAGGAAAAATGTTCATCGTCTCTTTGAAAAGAGAAAAGGCAGAGCCATAACAGATTTTTGGAATGATTTTTTTTTTCTCATAGGAGTGTTTGGAGAAGTTTTTAAGGACCAGTGCTGGTGTTCAGAATCAAGAATTCCTTTTAGTTCACCATCTGCAGCGTGCCAACTACATTGCAGCACTAGAGCTGAATCAATCCATGAATGTAAATCTTATGGTAAGCGTGAAAGTTCTGTTCTGTCAAGCGTGCACGTTTCTGCTGGGTGTTACTAACTGGTTTTGATAGTACTCAATAAAAATCCTGCTTTGTTTTTTTCATACCAGTCTTTGAAACACTCGGAACAAGTTTCTACACCTTTGGTTACAGCTGAAGCTAAATGTTGACCAATATACGTCACTACTCCAAAGCTACTCTATGAAGCTATAAATTAAATGTTACACACCACTGTTGACCCCACTGAGAACAGTTTGTTTGCATCTGAGGAATAAACATGTATCTTTCCCATCAGCCAATCTTACCATTCCGTTATTGAGATACGTATGTTATGCGTGGCTTAGATTACTGGAAGTTGTTTGTGTCACTCCTTCCTGTGGGATGACGAGTAGGTTGTACGTCATCGCTTGTGTCTTGCACGCAACTGTATTTTTCTAGCTGAGAGCAGGCTAGGTGCCAATCCACAGGTTAAATTTGTGTGGGTTTTCTTTGTTTTTTTAATTTCTGCGAGTTACAGTGTGCTCTCCAATTCCACAACTTTCATTTCACGGCTTTTATGACAAAAATTCTTGTCTAACCTCTATTTCTCAAAATAGCCAGATTACATTTTGTGTTACATGAACTTGTGTTCTGGATTTGTGACGCGTTTGCTGTTTTCTGGAATCATAGTTTTCCAGTGAATCAAACTTCTAAGGTGGTTTTGGAAGTCGTAGGTCCTGCATTTGAAAACTGTCATGTGGCCAGGTGGTGTGCGTAGGTCGCTTTTTCTTGCTTGTTTTAATCTTCACATCATGTTGTCCAGGGTAATTTCCAGTTGTCCCGTATATTCAGGGCACTGGCGTTTCAGGAAGAACAAGGGAAAGCCTGCTATGTAGTAAGTCGTTTGCAAATTGCAGGTGATATCAGAAAATTGCAGGTGATAACAGGTGTATCAGAAGAAGGTTCTGCAGAGTGCCAGCATTGTTTTAACTTCAAGTTGTAGGCTCTGTTGCTATTCCAGTCTTCCTTCCACTTTGCTACAAGTACCAGGTGAAATCGGTGTGTGCGGATGGGTAGAACTTGCCGCTGTTCTGTGCAGTGGAGGTGTTTTCCCACACCCGTAGAGGAAATCTGCTCACTAATGCGAAATAGCCCGGAGAGGTCTGTGCAATGAACTTCTTGTAATTAGTTAAGCTTTTGCTTTGCGCTTTTCCTTCATCAGAACGACGGCGATCATCGCTTGACCGACAGAGCAGTTGCCAGAAATTCTCTATTAGCCCAATATGGCAAGATCCTTCCACGAATTGAAAGGCAGCTGGCCGTAGAGAGAGCCAAGCTTTACCATTTGCCTGCATTGGCCTCAAGAGAAGGTAACTTTTAGCGGGGGGAAATAGAGGGGAGAATTCCCTGTCACTTGGATGCCACCAGGCTGAAATTTTTCCCCTCTTGCTTTACAGTCTCAAGACCAAAGCCATTAACTCCAGTAAGAAAACAAGCTAAAGCAGGAAATGTGCGTCGAAGACCAAATTTTCTGGCGAAAATATTGTCCAGAATTAAAGAATCCTGGGCAGGAATGAAGGAGAAAACCGGTTTCTCACAAGGTGGATTTTAAAGATGATGTCGTTTTTATAGCTGCTAAACGTGCTGTTTCTTCAGCAGGATGTTTCTAAAATTGAGGATGTTTCTAAAATGGGACCTGTTGAGATCCAAACAGGAGAGCAAGCAGTTGGGTTTCAACAGCACCCGCCAGTCCCTCACTAGAGACAGGAACAAGAAGAGACCTTAGATGCATTCACTTATTCAGCTCATCTCGGCTTTGGGATTCAGGACAACACTGTAGAGAAGACGGGGCTGGACTTGGGAATACGCAAATCCCTCATGGGAGTCAATGGAAAATTTGGGATGGGAAGAAGGCAGCAGGTCACAAAGCTTCCGCAGTCATTCCCGTAGCAGTGCAGTGAAGGTGTTTCTGCTTTCGTTATAGCTGGTGGGTACTGATTTAGATGTAAGCGCCTGGTTTTGGCTTGTGGGCCCTCACTGAATTTAGGACAAACTGCTTACTGCTTTCTTGTTCGTAGATTTGTAAGCATAAAAGGAAAGTTTACGCAGACTAGTATTTCTTGACTTTAGTTTTGAAGCATGGCGTGTTGCTAATAATATATCGCTTTAGCAAGTTTTGACGAGGCGGGAGGCAAGAAAATAAGCTGATTCTATGGAGACTGCTGTTGAGGGGCTGCTTCCTTCTGCCGTTGTTGGCTAGCACTGCAACTTAGAGGGCTGGGCAAAGGTCTTTACACGTGGATTCAATTATCCCGACCATCCGAGTCCCTGGAAATAAGTAACGGTTACTGCTTTTGTTCTCACCATAAAACCCCGAGTATCTTCACGTGGATCTAGAAGGAACGAATACTTGCTCAGCACAGGGAACGGGAAGAGACGAGGTGGAGCTATTTAGAATATACTGTGTTGTCTCAGGCAGTCCAAGCGATTCCTTGAAGTGCAGGGTTGAGCTGTCGGATGTGAGGGCTGGCTAGTTTGACAAAGTGTTGCCGACTGGAACTTCCAGCTTTTCTCTCATCGTTGCCTTTTACCCTGTTAGATGCAGAGTGGGTCGCCGTGTGGGCATTTGTCGTCAGTGCAGGAAGTACTGCAATGGGATGATTTCTGCCAGTTGTGGCTACAGCTCGCATTGTAAAACTGCTCACTTTGTCCAGGAGTGGTGGCAAATCGTAGTCAGGAACAGAAATACCAGAAACGGGGCACGCGATGGCGTACACTGAACACTCTCTTCTCCGTCCCTTAAACACAGAAGCTGTCATCGGTAGCAGAGAGTACACTGTATGTTTCTGACTTTACACCCAGCAGTGATCTGAAAGGAAAAGCGGCATTTCACTGTCCTCAGTTTCATCTGTGTGAGTGTGAAGTCAGTCTGTTTGGTAATGACTATTGCATTAACAGGCTTTTTTTTAACTGTAGGTGATGGAAGATAGTGCGCTTAAGTCACCAACCTCAGAAGCAGCACCGGCAACACCAGGATAAAGTGAAGGACATCCATCGGGCGATCGTCCATACAGCTAGGATTCTACAGAGTCATAGTTAGCATGTTGTTTGACTGTCAATAAACATTGTTGAATGTGATGCAGCTGAAGGAGACGGAGAGCTTTTTACACCTCAGAGTAATTTTCAGAGACAAGCGTTGTAATAAGGAATGCCCCCCAGCCCTCCTCCTCTCGCTTAGCTTTTGTAGCTGAGCAGACGGCAGAGGGTATGGAACATCCCTTTGGTCAGTTTGGGTCAGCTGTCCTGGCTACGTGCCCTCCCAGGATCTTGTCTTTTTTCCTCCTGAGTCCTTTCTCAGACCCAGCCTTCGCACCGCACCCCTAGCAGCTCCCTCTGCATCTCCGGGATGATCAGTTTTCCCTCCTCTACGAGCAAAGGAACCCAGAATATCTTCCAGGATGGAGAACTCGAACCCCACGTGGACTGATGGAGTAAGGTGGGCTGTAGTTAGTGATTTTTCCAGTTAAAGGCTTTACAGACCGTGATTACACTTGCAGTTTTATAGAGTTTGCTCAAACTGCTTACGTTGAGAACTGGAACTGCAAATCAGAATGGCAGACTTGAATTTGGTCTTAAACGGCTATGTTAGGCCTTCTGTAACGTCACCTGCCTGCCTGCAGGAACACTCGGAATTAGGAGAAGTTGAGATTTGAGGTTTGTGCGGTGATGTCATCCTGGGAGCTTCGTCCAGTTTTGTATAGACTGTATCTATTTCATTATTTCCCTTTTTATTTTATTATTAGGATTTCATGAAAGCAGTTTAGTTTCTCCTACGCTCGTAAATCTCTCTCTACCTCTCCTCCTCCTCTCCGTGTACGAGAGGTTGGGGGGGAGCATCTGTCGCCGGCCATTGGCCAATTCGGCCAAAACCACGACAGATTTATTGGCGCCCGACGTGGGGCATGAATGCAGCTCTGATAGATTGCCTGAATAGTTTGAATTCCAGCTTCTTCAGGGAGAACAGAGAGTTCACAGCATGTCGGTCTTACGTGAAATCTGGTATCGTGCCTTTAGAGAGCTTTGTATGAAGTTAATGGATGCAGTGGGGTTTAACCGGTCAAATATATTGCATGGCCTGTTTCTCGTTTGTGTTTGGACGCGGTGGTCTAAGCGTGCCACGTTGGCGTGGGTTTGCCTTCAGAGGTATAAAATAATTGCTTGGATAACGGTTCTGCCTGCCTATCTTGGGCATCTCGTGATGGAGGCTTTTCCTAATTACACTTTCGGGATGGATTCTTTTCCTAATTACGCTCTTGGTCGTACCTGGGGAAAGTTGACTTTGCCCTTCGGTGATGATGCCAAAGCGACAGTAACAGAATTGGGATGAGAAACCTTCGGGCCGTTTCGAGAGTGAACGTTACTTTCATTCGTACGTGATCCTGTTGTCGGTTTTCCCGAGTGTGTTGCAGGGCTGGTTTATTGTTAAATATCGGTGCAGGAGTGAGTATGATGTGACATGTGATGGTGCTACTCAGACCCCGGGGCCAAAGCCAAAGACAGCAGAAACTCGGGCAGCCCTGCCACCGAAAGCTGCAGTAGGAATTCAGACAACCCCCCCACGGAAAGCTACAGCAGAAACTCAAACAACTCAGATGACTGCCCAAGCCGCAACACAGGCACAAACAACGCCACCGGCTCCGACACCAGCCCGAGCGGCATCGGCTGCCCCCCACCGGCCCCGGCATCGGCCAGGCCCACGGCGGCTGCGCCCCCCAGAGGCCCCGGCGAAAGCCACGCCTCCGCCCATGCAGGCCAAAGCCACGGCCTGGCCGTAGGGACACCGCCGCCAGCGGCATGGGCTGCCCCCACACGGGCCCCGGCAAACGCCACGGCTCCGGCCCGGAGGCGGTGGAGAAAATGACTAAGACAATAGCTGAGCAAAATGAGAAAAGTGCTAAACTTCTTCATGAAATGCTTGAAAAAGTGTCTGAGAAGGGGAAAGAATCCCACTCTTCCCCTGAACAGAGCCAGGTTGCAGTCATTAAGAAACAATGGTAGCGATTCAGCTTTTGGCCACCTCACTTGCTCTTCCTCACTTGGCGGTACAGTTCTGCTCTGACTTTGCGAGCCTGTCCAGCTTGCTGGTCTCCTGGGCACCGTTTTCCCCACTTCACGGTTCAGTTTTCTATTGGAACCAGAAGAGGGAGGGGCTAGGAAAGGCCAAGTGGATGCTACTCTTTGCAATGATGGCGTGCTCTCCTGTCATTCCACCTTACGAAACCACGCTCTTACGGTCTTTAGTTCCTTCTGGAAAAGCGTTTGAGGAGAGTTGCCTCTTAAAATCCCAGCAGGGGGAGGAGGGAGGGGGGCTTTAAAAGCTCACGCGAATAGTGAGTGAGAATGCTTGGGACAGTCTGGTAAGGAACGAAAGCAAAGGGAAGCTTGTTTCTGTATGTTTTCTGCCTTGACCCTATCTTCAAAGAAGCCCATAAACAATTCTTTGGCATCGATTTTTGTAATTCCAACATTACAAAACGTTTTCCTCTACTGAATACTGTTGGTAATCAAAAAATCAATTTGATACTTCTCTTTCTTTTCAGGACCACAAGAAAAGGAGGCTCTTGGTCACCTCCAGCAGTGGAAATAAAATTCGTCTCTCCTTTTGGAAGTGCACTGGATAAAGCCATGGATCGTATTGCAAGAATATGCCCAGTGTGCAAATATGTCTGAGGATAACCGAGCAGTTTAATCCCCCATCAGAACTTCCCCTCGTGGAACACTACTCTCAGGCTTGTTATTTCAATAAAATTGTTTGCTGCAATTTCATCAGTTCCCATGTAACCACTCGTAAATAGCTTTGTTGTTGATTTCTGGTGGGGAAAACAAGCTACGGGCAGAAACCAATCCATAGTGTCTCACGAGTCATTTACTTCTTATCCGTAGTCTTACTGGTACAGAACAGGTTTCTTTTTGGCGTTGGTGAACTTAATACTGCGAAGCTTAAAGCTTGATGCCGGTGTCTGCCAAGTAGCGAAGGGTTGTTACAAATCTGCTGAGCCGGGGCGGGCTTCGTCCTTCCTGGCGGCAGGAGCCCGGCCTGGTGCACCCCAGACCTGGGGGTGTCTCTGTCCCAGACCCTTGGATGCGGCTGCTGCTTTCCCGTTTGCAGGTCAGGCCAGTAGCAAGGCTGAGGGTGCACCACACACATGCACGACAGCAACGCGGCTGGCTACGCAGGCTGCCAGAGACGGGGCCGTGCCTTTACCACCTGCCATCTTGCACTGGGGCAGCTTACAGAAAGCCGCCTCTCTGGCTTGTTGCAGTTGAAGCTCACGAGTGACACCAGAGGCATGCTGTCACTCTGCAGGTTCCCCCACGCAGCCACATTTGCAGAGCCCCAGAGGATCAGCAGAGCCTTGAGCCCAGCTGTCGTCTGTGCCCCAACTCTGGGCTCCGTCTCTGACCTCTGGCTGAGACACCGCATCTTTCCAGAGATGGCTTTTCCTCCTGCTCACTGGCTAGCCTACCCTGAGGTCTGCTAGCGGTTTCCTCGTGCACATTTGGCTAGGGGAAAATACAACAAAAATACAATAAAATGGTGTACTGAAACGTATGTTACGATGGAGTTTAGAAAGTCTTCTCTGATAAGAGAAAACAGTTTTAGTAGGAAATGTTGAAAATATCCCTTAGTTTCTCTCAGAGTTTAAACACTGTTTTAAATTTTTTAAAACCCTCCTATCTGTAGCAAATGGCTTCTTACTAGAATGATGTGGTGAAATATCCTGTTTCAGAGCAAAAGGATTTCTAAGAGTGGTTTACCAGTACCGGATTTTTGCTGAAATCACGGGTTTTCCAGCGCAGCTCACGGTGCTTGCTTTGGTTCTGTTGAAAGTGCAGGCACACGGAATAAGCAACAGGGAGAAGAGAAAAGTCATGGGGCAGAAACTTAATTTTTAAGCTGCTGAAATACAGAGCCTAGCTTTTGCTGTTTGTTGCCTGTCTCTTTTACCTTCTAATTACTTCTTGTCTTTACAGAACACTTTCAACGTGCTGGAAATCTATAATGACCAGGTAATGAGGTCGCTTTGCTTCCGTATTAACAAATCTTAGTTTTCTGTGTACGTTGATTTCTTTTTTGCTCATTGTAATTTGAAAATCATCCTTTATGCTCTCTTAACGTGACCCTTCTGGGCATGTTGGCTGAAGTGTGTGGGTGCTGCCTGGACCTAAGAGCATCATTTTGCTGCTTGAGCCACCCGGCTGCTCTGCCGTAACACTGACCAAGCTGTTTCATCTCTTGTAGTACATTCCTTCTTTCTCTTTTCTGGGTTGTCCTCCTTTTTTGAAGAAAAAAGGGGGTTAAGAAGGAAGATCCGAGGGCTGGAGCACCTCTCCTATGAGGACAGGCTGAGAGAGTTGGGGTTCTTCAGCCTGCAGAAGAGAAGGCTCTGGGGAGATCTTATAGCAGCCTTCCAGTACCTAAAGGGGGCCTACAGGAAGGATGGGGAGGGACTCTTTATCAGGGAGTGTAGCGATAGGATGAGGGGTAACGGTTTACAGCTGAAGGGGGGTAGATTTAGATTAGATATCAGGCAGAAATTCTTTACTGTCAGGGTGGTGAGGCACTGGAACAGGTTGCCCAGGGAAGCTGTGGCTGCCCCTTCCCTGGAAGTGTTCAAGGCCAGGCTGGATGGGGCTTTGAGCAGCCTGGCCTAGTGGGAGGTGTCCCTGCCCAGGGCAGGGGGGTTGGAACTACATGATCTTTAAGGTCCCTTCCAACCCAAACCATTCTGTGATTCTAAAAGATTCGTACCACTATTAATGCATCACTCAAATGGAGACCATTTCTGTTTTCAGAACAGAAACGTGGCTGACACAAAATCGATCTCTCGCTTTCTACGTTAGAGATTGAAACCCCACTTCTTTTGCAAGAGTTCTCTGCATATTTGGAAAAATTTAACTAAATAGAGATAAATGCAGCTATAAAACTATAAGCACCTGTTTTATATAAACGCCGTGTTCTTTACATAAAGCGAGGCAGTATTATAAAACAAGTAGTTTTGTTTCCTGGAATCTGAGATTACTGTTGGTCCTGTGCACCAGATGTTGCATTCCTAAATAAGATGAAACCCCCACAGGGTCCTCTTTGTCTCGGGTGAATTAACTGTATACTGCAGCACCTTTGAAGAGGTATTTTTTCTTAAAGCAAGTACTATCAAATGAAAGATGGAAGAATACAACTAGAAAACGTGCACATGTGAAAATGTTGACTGTAAATGCTGACAGTCTTCAAACAGCTTACCTGAGTTTCTTCAAATGCTAACTTTCTTACTGTTCTGAACAAATTTAAGGACAGATTCTTCAACTGTTACTTGTACCAATACCATCGACGTGGTTTTGAGGTTTTTTTTACGTTGGTGCTAGCGTAAGGCAGAGTTACCAGGATTTGAGCACCTTCAGTATTCACTTTGACAAAAACCACCTCTGTCTTCTCATCTGTCTGTCTCTCTTTCTCCTAAATTGCTAACCTGCTAAAAAGAGTTAGTTTATAGCCAGATTGCTAAGACACTAGGATTCTTCTTTTATGTTTAAGGACTTTATGGTCATCTTTTCCATGTTAATCCCTATCTCATTTTTGGTAGGGTTTAAAACTAATTTTAAAAACCTCCTTCAAAATCCAATGGCAGGTAATACGTTTGATACGCTCACAGACTGCAGCCGAGACTCCAGCAGACCTCTGTTACGAAGGAACTCTGTCAACCTGACGATACGCTGAAAGGCACACTTTCATAGTTTTTCCCGCTCTGGTCTCGGTGCCAATTGCGGTCAGGTGCTGGGCAAAATGAGAAGAGATACCAGCTCAAAGTGACTGACAGCTGAGGAGGAAGGAAAGGGTGAATGTGCCAATAAGGGAGGGCAGCGTATTAAGAGCTTATTCTGTATTCTTATTAACGCACGGCGTATATTTTGACAGCTAAGTTATGTGACGGAGGTAGCTCTTTTTCCTGAGAATTCTGGGTCTCTCTCGTGTGCGTGGCTTAATTCAGCTTCTTTCCTTCCCTTTCTCTCCCGGCAATGCAGCACAGAGTTGAAACGTAGAGCGTACAGATGACCCCTGCTGCCAGGCGTTGGTTGTCTCTGCTTCCCGATGCCGGATCCCAGCGACAGTGCCACACAGAGCTATTCCTTCCTGCCCAGGAGCAGTTTGCTTCCCGGCCACTTCCCCAGTCCCTCGTCTCCTTCTGCAAGAGAAGGTTCCCTCTCTCCTCCTGGCCTTTCTGGGGCTCAGAACTGAAAACGGCCCTCTTTGCAGTCCTTCCAGACAGGCTTTCGCTGGGACTCCAGCACTAATTATTCCTTCTTATTCCAGCTCCCCTGAAAAGAGCTCAGGCACTTAGATGTCTGCTGTCCCAACGCAGTTCATGGCTCAGTGACCGCGTGGCTGCAGCTGCCTGGCTACGAGGAGATATCAGGAGCAGAATCACGGAATCACGGAATCACGGAATCTTCAGAGTTGGAAGGGACCTCTAGAGATCATCTAGTCCAACTCCCCTGCTAGAGCAGGATTGCCTAAACCACATCCCTCAGGGCTGCATCCAGGCGGGGCTTGAAAATCTCCAGAGAAGGGGACTCCACAACCTCCCTGGGCAGCCTGTTCCAGTGCTCTGTCACCCTCACTGTAAAGAAGTTTTTCCGTGTATTTGAACGGAACTTCCTATGTTCTAGCTTGTGCCCATTGCCCCTTGTCCTGTCGCTGGGAACCATTGAAAAGAGCCTGGCTCCGTCCTCCTTAAACCCACCCTTTAGATACTTGTAAACATTAATCAGGTCCCCCCTCAACCTTCTCTTCTCCAGGCTAAAGAGTCCCAGCTCTTTCAGCCTTTCCTCATAAGGGAGGTGCTCCAGTCCCATAATCATCTTGGTTGCCCTACGCTGGACTCGCTCCAGTAGTTCCCTGTCCCTCTTGAACTGGGGAGCCCAAAACTGGACACAGTACTCCAGTTGTGGCCAGAAGATTTAACGTTTCCCGCACCAGTTCAGTCCTGCAAAGAGCTGAATTGCTTTCACGTGCCGATGAACGCAGACCCCTTGTTGTGTCTGAATTAGGACTCCATCTGACCCGGAGATGAGGCCCATGTGAACCAAGACCCCCAGAAGCCTTGTCTGGGGTGGGCGCTCCCTGACAGCGGCTGCTCTCCCCTTACTGCCTGCTGGCCAGCTCGTGCTCTGCTCTATTAAGGCATCTTAGCAGCACTGCTGCATTTCTGCCTGGCGATACAGGAGTAGTACTTAATATCTGTGACTTGGGATTTTTTTTCAAAGGTGTTCTGTTGGGTTTTTTTCTCCACAGACACATTGTTTTTAAAAACTTGAGAAGAAAAGAAGACAGCTCTGCCTTTGAGAAATGGTCCCTGTCCTCATCCGCAGCACTGGCGTGGGCACATCCAGTTGCTCAGAGTCAGTTCCCTTATCAAGTGCTGATCAAGACAAAAGCCCAAACCCAGTGTAAGTAAGGCTATTGCAGGCAGGAGGGAGAAGAGTTTCTGCTGGCTGGGAATGAGTGGCGGATCCGGAGCACACAGGCCACGTGGGAGTCCCGTCCGGAGGAAGCCTGGAAGGAGTGGGAGCACCAGTACATTGCTGTGGCTCAGGCGAGTTTCCCAGTAACGGGCATTGCGGCCAGATCCATTAACCTCTGGTCTTCTGAGTCTGATGTTTTCCCCTTTTTGTCATCTTTAAGATTTGTTACTCACGCCCCTCTCTGCCCTTCCTTAATAAACCGTGACTCCAGGTCTGGAACTTCTGCCAATAGAAAGGAAGCGTGGCGTCAGTCTTTCAGATCTAATAATTGCTTCCTGATCATGTTTGATAAAATGATGGGGGTTTGATAAAAATTAGGGACTTAATTCTGTCGGGAATGCTGAGCCCTGTGTGGGGTGTATGGCTAACCGGGGTCGTTCAGGTGCTCCCTCTGGATGGTTGTATCGGTCTTGGCTGGCAGCTGGCACAGGCGTTTGGGCACACAGTACCGTACCCTGTTCTGCTGAGGACAGCTTCTTGTTCACCTGCTGCATCAACTGGTTTTCCTGCATTGACCTGCCTGGGGTTTGCTTTGTTAAGACAGTGAAACGAACATAATCAGGCTTCTGTTAATTTTGTGCCTTCTCCCTAGGAAGCTGTCGGATACAGTTTTAGAGAACTAATGGTGACAAGGCTTTGCTGGTGTGGTATTGCTTGACTTGTGTGGTGGAGAGAAGCCTTAAATTGGCAGGAGAGAGTCACCAACAAGCCGGGCCTGTTGCACGTGTTGCAAATGCATTTGCAGTTGGGCTTGTCAGGTTGCTCTTTGTCGAAGTATGTTTCAGAATGAGATACGCAAAAGCCGCCTGGACACGGTCCTGGGCAGCCTGCTGTAGGTGACCCTGCCTGAGCAGGGGGGCTGGACCAGAGGACCTCCAGTGATTCTGGAAGGCCTTTCTCTTCATTGTGATGCTGGGATTCTGGAATTCGTGCTGGGATTCTGGAATTCGTGCTGGGAGAGGCGAGCGGTGTGGTGTGCTGGGAGTGCCTTGCTCACCACTGTCTCCCTGTGCTGGGAAGGCTGCGTGTATGTTCTGTCCTGAGACACTCAGCGCCTACGTCTGTCTGTCCAGGTGCACCGAGCAAGGTAAAAAAGAGCGTAAGGTCAGAAGTGCCTTTGGGAACTGCTGCGAGCTTCGCCACGGTAGACGGGGACTGCAACTCTTGAACGGAAGTATAGTCGTGTTGGGGAATAACCGCAGGAGGTAGCTGGGTAAAGTGGCTCCAGCGTCAAGTTCTGATCTGTGTTGGTTTTGTTTGTTTTTTCATGGAGAGGGATGTCAAATCTGTGGTCTGCATCAGACACAGGGTCTTCGCTGTTGGGGGCTGTTGGGGTAGAGAGCTGAAATTCTTTCCTCGTCTCACCTTCTGCTGTAGCTTTGTGCTTGTGGAGCATCTGCACAAACTCTGCAAGACAATCTGTAGGCTGCACTTGAGTGAAATAAGGCCGATTGTAGGATTCTGGTACAGACCGTCTCTGTCACGCTGGTGGCTTTTTAGACTACAGCTTAGGGCTTGGATGAAATGTAGGGTTTTTGCCTAAACCGCCGGGAGCGGGGAGGCTTTCTGCCTAAGCGGGAAAGACCTGACCCGGTGGTACTCCCTAAATCACCTGCTCACTCACTCGCTAAATCCTCTTTCTGCAGGAGTAAAATCCGGCAAAGTGCAAATTCACTGAACCTGACGACTACGAGAGTGCAGAAAGTGACTTTTCCATCTGCTGCTCCTCCAGTGCTTGTGAGTTGCTTCCTGTTTCTCTGGGGAAAATGTCATGGAACCAGTCATTAACAACAATTCAAAAATTGGTATAACTTTTATAAACCCTTTTATAACCCTTCCCTGAAATCACTTTAGCTTCCACCTCTGGCGGAAGGAAAGAACGACGCCTGTCAGCTGCAGCCTTTCCCAGAGAGCTAGGGAGTCTCTCCGTGCAAGAGGGAGTTAAAAGTTGCCTTAAAAGATGCCTGACTGTGTCCTGGGTGGTGTCCTTTCTAAAAGTAAAGGGGTTTTTAGCCCTCCCTGCAAACGGAGTGTGTCGTTTCACCCGGGTATGAGCTAGCAGCCCGGGCTGACTGCCACAAAAAGGAGATGGACAAATTCCCTCTCCTTCTTCCCGATGCGTGGTCCTGCCTCCTTCCTTGTGCCACCTCTTATGCTTGCTGGTTGTCTCTGCAAGGCAGTTGAGCTCTCGAAGCTGGTGGAACACCACCTGCTTTTCTGGGTGAGTTTCCTGCCTGCTCAGGGAGTGAACTTGGCTCCTAAAGTGCTCTAAGGCACTGTTAAGGCAGTGCGAGGTGAGCCACAGGAGTACGGTAGTAGAACAAAGGAGCAGATGGAGAGATGGGAGGCGGCGGCAAGTCCTCTCTTTTGGTGGCCAGGAAGTCAGCATGTTTTGTGAAACCATCTCTTCAGCTGCGGCTGGCCATATTTTTAGCTTTTTCGTCAGTAAGCCCATTGCATTGTTGGCCCTTGAAACGGATTTTCGGGTACTACCGTCAGTCAAAACTGACGTCCCTGAACCCTGACTTGGCTGAATGCGATTCTGCTTGAACATGTAATTTCTCCATGTTTATTTTTCTTGGAGCTTTTTAATGCAAAAATCTATCCTCAGCCTGTGACTCGTGGTACGCTCCTTTCTTTGGAAATAGTTTGGAAGTCCTAAGTACCTAAGGTGAAGAACAATGGTAATTTTGGCTGCTAGAAGACAACTGACAATAAGTAACAAAGGGTAAAGTACGAAATCAAGGGAAAGGACAAATGGAAAGTTGTACCTGTTACTGAGAAGCTTTTTAAAATCTGATTTTTCTCAGCTCCCATCTTCCTAACCTGTGTGAGTAGACTTGAACTCAGTGTATTGGGCTTTTTCCTGTTATTTCTCTGTTGATACGTCTGGGTCACTTTTTGTTGGTGATCTCACAGGCATCAGAAAAGCAAAGGATTCTCCTTTTGCTCTGCTGGGAGAGCAAAAAGTCTCCCGAGTGCCATTATTTGCAAGGAAAAGAGCTAGAGGTGACGTCTAGGGGATTTTTCACTGCATACTGATGAAACTTGTGTCACTCTCAAGAATATTTCTGGCTGGCGTGAGTCTAGTTGTGCAATTTTTTCCTGTATTTACAGTGAAGAATGCAAGACCTAACAGCTGAGGTAACGAGCAGTCTGCTGCAGTTTCCAGAGGTGACTCTTCAGGCACTTGGGGAAGATGAGGGAACCCTCGGCTCTGTGCTGTGCGGGAGGTTTTCTGGAGGTGAGCATTTTCCTTTAAATTTGGTCTCGGTATAAAGCTGTTCTTGCCTGGAGGCTACCTGAAGCCTCAGGTCATCGTATCAGCTGTGTCAGGTTGGTGCTGTTAAGGGGCATCCTGTTTAGAGAGAGAGAACAAAAAGGGTGCTTCAGCGATGACAAATGCTAATATTAAAACGTGAGTGTAGTTAAACTTTGAAGTGGACTTTCCAGGTGATGTGACAGTAGAGCTGGGTGCCTATCTGGAGGTCTAGGCTTCTGTTAAGACCAGGTAGAATCTATCTACCTGAGTGTAAATGCAGGAATTGAGCTCATACTTCCTTTGGGCTGGCAGTAGTTCAGTGAAACAAAATGCCTTCAATTCTTCCTCTACGCTCCAAGACTTGTATTCCCATATGCGTTTAGATCATTTCTAGCAAAACCAAGGCGAATATGGTATAAAGGCTGTCGATCAGGACCTTGTAATCTTTATCCCAAACAACCCAGATTCTTCGGTGCGGGAATGACAAGTACAAATGCAAAATACCAAGGTGGTTAATTTTAGGAGGGATTGCTTGGGGATTTCAACGGGTGATTTTGAATCATTGACTAGAATGAGGTAGGTCGGTCTTCCTCTGCTAGGTACGTTTATTGAAGGAAAGGGGCAGGCACTGTGATTTTTTTTCAGCTGTTTTCAGTCTTCCGTTGGACATTTGCTTCAGTCCTCTTTCTTTTCTCTCACAGGGAGAAACGGCCTGGCGTGGTTGGCACGTGGTCCTCACCTTGAGGTGGTGAACTCTGTGACAGGAGAGCGGCTCTCTGCGTACCGTTTCAGTGGAGTCAATGAACAGCCTCCCACTGTTCGTGTGGTGAAGGAGTTTTCCTGGGAGAAGAGAACTGGACTGCTGGTTGGGTTGGAAGACGCAGAGGGAAGTGTTCTCTGTCTGTACGACCTTGGACTCTCAAGAGTGGTTAAAGCAGTTGTTCTTCCCGGGAGGGTAGGTACTTTTTAATTGGAGAAACGAAGCTTTGATGTTGTTAGGTGCTGCGTAGGCCTGTTTTAGGACAAGCTTTGGAGCGTCTCTTTGTAGGAGGTATTTTTTCTATTGTGCGTTAACATCCTGTCACTTGAGAGTATCCAGTCAAGACGGTGTTGCTGTAAAATCTTGGGCTTAATGTGCCATTATTGTTTGAGTTTACTGAGAGTAAAACAAGTTTTCTGGTTTTATTGTAGAGCACAAAGTTACCCGATTCTCTCCTTCCACAAAAAGGCATTGAAAAGCACCTTTTTTTGGCCCTAATTGCTTGATTTCCATCAGAAGTACCGTCTTTAAAATGGCTCAGAATTCCATAGTTGTGCTGTAAATGACTTCGACACATTGCCTTGAATCTCAGCCTAGCAAGCAGGCTGAGGAGAACACATTTTTCTGTTGACTTAGGAGAGGAAAAAAGAGCCTCTAGTGAGTTATCTGACAGATTGTTGGGAGGTCACCTTTCAGCCTGCAGTCCTTGAATCTCTGCTCTCTGACTAGTGTGTTTGTGTAGATGGGACACACTGGTGTAATGTTGCTGATGTTTTCTGTCTTCTGTAACCCAGAAACTCAAATGATGTGTGTCCCCTAGCCTCATTATCTTAATGTAAACAAGAATCGGTGGAAGTCAATAGAACATGAAGATTCATTTTTATCATCTTAGAATCTGCAACAACTAGCTAACTAACTTCTTAGCCAGCTTTCCATCAGGTGCTTTGGTTTGACTTGCTAGAATACAGGTGGAGTTTTGTTTGTTTGTAATGCTACAGTGTGATGACTAGTAGTAAGCATTCGTATTGGGGTCACTGAGAGAGAGAAATACGTGCAGCTTTAGCGCAGGAGTCTTCGTGTGCTCGTGTCTCTGCTCTAGCAGTCAGTGTTGTCCTGGGATGTGCTGCAACGTGTGCTGAAAGGTCTGTCTTCGCCTTGTGAGACAGTTGCGTGCAGACTGCTGGGCACGTGAAAGAGCAGCGTGCGCTTCCTCCTTTAGGTGGAGTCACCTTTTTATCTGAGAAGCTGCTGCTTTAGGCTGGCTTTTAACATTTTTCTCAACATTCGTGAAAGCGCTGGTGTGCATTTAAAGCTTCTTTTCCTTTATGTGGCTGTTACTTTTCTTCTAAATGCGGACTAGTGTGAATTTTACTAAGCTGGTCTCTCCCTTCAACGCTTTCTAAATACCTTTCACTCCCATGGAAATGGTGTGTCTCCCATGCAACTTGGCCGCTGCCTCGTCTGACTCTCGAGCCCTGATTTATCCTAACGCCCGTTTGTCAAAGAAGGCATAGACTGTATCGCGGTGCTGGTGGGCTGTGAGCAGTGGGAGACCTCGATGTAGTTGTGTTTGTCTGTCTTAAGCCCCTTGAATACGATAAAGTTTCTTGCGTATAACTGATTTTCTGTGTTTTCCTCCAGTTAATTACTGCGAAGTAGGAAATGGAAATTGCTAAGCTGTACTAATAGAATGCCCCATGTAAGTTGAAGTTAAGTCACTTACCCGCAGGAAATCTAGTAAATGGAAGGCAGTAACAGGTTTTTGTACGGGGCTTTTTTGTCTTTGTCTCTTTTCTTGATCTAATTGCAAACAATGCTTTGATGCTCCTGTATTTACTTTTTCTATTGAGCTTGTCAAAGAGCTCAAATAGTAACTTGTAGTTTTCCTGTAGGTAACCGCTATAGAACCCATAGCGAATCACGGAGGACCCAGCGTGAGCACTCAGCACCTCCATCAGAGTCTGCGATGGCTCTTTGGGGTGGCAGCAGTGGCTACAGATGCTGGCCATCTCCTTCTGGTTGACCTTAGTTTGGATGATTGCTCCTGCACTCAGAATGATATCGAAGCATTGGGTGAGCCTGCAGTTTTTCCACATGAATTTAAACGCAAGAAAACTTCTGTCTTCTAACGAAACAGTATGCATCCCACTTTGAAGACCCTTGTGTCAGACATTTCTGACGACTGGTTACAGGTGGCAGTTTGACATCGTATAGTCCTGACCTGATTAAACCTGGGAGTGTCTGACTGCTCCTCCCAGTGTTGTAAATGCCCCCTCCCACCAAGATCCCTGTGCCACTATGATTCTTGCCAGAGAGGTGTAGGAATTTTGCCACGTGAGCCGGTGCGGCCGCCTGGTAGGAAGTTGTGTTGGAGGAGCCCTGTTTCCCGGGAATGCTCTTCTGCTTGTGTTAATTGACTTGGGGCAAATTTTGGGCTTGTTTTTTAAAATAAACCCGACTTACCAACACCCATGCATTTGGATGAATGAAATCTCGAATAGGTGTACTCAGATTGCATACACCGTTTTGGCTATTACAACAGCAGTTTCAGAAATTGGTGCCACTTCAAACAGTTTCATCATGAGGCCCAAACTCCTGATTTTCAGAGTCCAGGAAGAATTTGTCTATGAAGGTTACACTTTTACCTAGCTTTCAAACGTGAGTGAGAATACTTGTCTTATCCGAGAGTTCTTATGTTCTTTGAAGACATACATAATGGAAATGGCAAAAAAAAGTGTTGCATAAATGGCTATTTTGCCTGGCACGGTAGCATTAGATGATAGGGGTTGTCACGTCAGTGCCTAAAATGCAGCCTAAATGGCATAATGTATTTATTTATTGCTTGGTTTTGTGTGTGTAGATCTAGAAGTTGTCACTAGAATTCCTGCTGAAGTTGCACAAAGAAGAGAAACTGTGACCAGCGAAGGGAGACATCTCTGTTTTCAATTACAAAATGCTTCCGGAACAGCAGTATCAGCCCTGTGCTACATAAGCAGAAGCAACCAGCTCGTTGTGGGTTTCTCGGATGGCTACCTGTCGCTCTGGAATATGAAAACTTTGAAGAGAGAGTAAGTAGGCCTTTACACTTGGCCATGCCTGGAGGTGTGGGGCTCTCGATTTGTTGCTTAAGGAAGTATGTGGATGTAAAGAGAACTTTTTCAGGGACTGACATGAGTATGAGTATAATCTTGGCACGTTCAGAAATCCTCTTCTGACATAACTTTTCAGTCATACCTGGATCAAGTGGTCCGCCTTCTCCCCAGTGGACTAGGATTGTTTTCCTTATTGTGCCTGTGGATTGAGGAACTGTGGAAAGCATGCTTCCTGGGGTTTTCAGAACCGGTTACTGCAACTGGGGCATCCATTGAAAGGCTGAAGTATGTCAGTGATGTGATTTTGGTGCCGATATTCTCTAAAGTGTCCAGGGTGAAACTAGTGAGACATGAAAACTCAATAGCTGACCTGTGCCTGAAAAATGTATTCTTTCCTGCATGTCAGCTTTGGCCGAAAGAGCAATCTCACCTGAAATATTTGGCTAACTTCTGGTCGGGATTCACTTCAGCAGATCTGCTCTGACTCCCCAGAAGCTGTTGGATGCATAAATAGACAGTGGAGGAATAATTAGGTGGCAAGAGTAGAGTGTGGAGGTACAAATAAGGTTCAGAAGTCAGGAAGAACAATGCTTGACGTAGTCCAAGAAACGAGAAACTACCTGTGTTTGGGCCACTAGGCTCACCTTTTGTTTTCTTTTTCGTTTTGCTTTTTTTTTCCCCTAAACCTGTAGGCACCACTCTCAGCTTGAAGGAGGGAGGATTCCTGTCTATGCTGTCACTTTTCAAGAGCCTGAGAATGATCCTCGCAATTGTTGCTACTTGTGGGCTGTTCAGTCTACGCAGGAAAGGTGAATAAAAACTTTAACTATCAGCCACTGAATTAATTCTTTTTTTTTTTAAGGATATTTGTTCCCATACAGTTGAACATGTGTATTTGTTGTGTGTCTGCGATTCTTTCCGGTACGGAAGGTGTTAAACTTAGAATGCAATTTTTACAGGATTTACCAGACATGAAGAGGGACCTACTAGTTCCTGCCTTCTGTCAGAAGGCAAAGCAACAGTGGCCATATTCTTCTGCTCGCATTCTCAAATGGTTTGCTTTTGTTCCTCGATGACCGCTTCATCATTTGTTTGATAGTCACACCGTGGTATTAAAATACCACTAGGAGCAGTTGAGGCTGCAGATCTAGAACACCAGACGTGCCCACACAACAGCCTGCCGCCCCTAAAGGCGGCGGTGACAGTATTGCCGATGGCCTTGTGCCAGCATCAGCAGTCTGTGGAGCCTTGGTGAGCCAGTGCAGCTCCCCTGGCAGAAAACGATTCAGCAGAAAAGCCAGCGGGTTCCTGCTGTTCTGCTGAATCAAATCGGACTTGGAAGGGTGCAGAGTGTGCAAGAGGGGGAGGGGAACTTTGGTGGTAAGGGAAGGGCAGAGAGATCTCTCTTTCTGCATCAGCAAGCGATTCCATCAGCTCAGCTGTTGGTAGAGTGGCAGTCTTTTAAAATTTGACTTCAAAGCAGTTTTGATGGAGAACTCTTCATTGTGAAGAACTATTTCCAACAATTCTTAGTCCATACAACATATTACAGCTTTCCAATTGTACGGTTGGCTTTTGCCCCTGAAGCTGTTAGTGTCAAAACGCCCTCCTTCATGTTTCAGTGGCTAAATGTGGCCGATGATCATGTTTTGGGAAGAGGTGGTGTTCTTTTCAGCAGGAGCATGCTATTAAGAAAACGTCTAGGTCTACTAACACGACAATGAGGACTATAAAGCAGCTTTGTAACCAAATTTCATAATTTATCCCTTTTTCAGTGAAGGTGATGTGGTGAGTTTACACCTGCTGCAGTTAGCGTTTGGTGACAGAAAACGCGTGGCCTCAGGACAAGTCATGTATGAGGTAAGAGGTGCATGCGTGGGAAAAGCAGACAATAGTAATTTTCTCTAAGGGAGTATCAGTTGAGTTACAGGGGTGAGATTTACCATCAAACTTCAGAGCTGGCTGAAAAAATAATAATGTTTTGCTGAGTCTTCTTGGGCACGGCCTTTGTCCATACCTTTTGGAAAGAAGGCGTACCATTTTATACTGCAGTGTCGTGTGTTCCAGCTAGATTCATCTGCAAAGAGCCCGTATAAATGAAATTCCTGAAGAGGACGCGGCTTTTGCAAATAAAATTATTCTGAAATACCAAATGAATGGCATGTAGGAAGAGAAGATTGGGCCTTGAATCGCTTGGTTTAACCAAGCTTCGGACTTGAATAAGCTTCTGTCTCTCTCCCTTTCTTAAAATACAGTCATACTCTATTCTTTGCTGATCTTCAGTTTTATATTCTTGGTTTCCCTTAGAGCTTTGTCAGCCGGACTTTTCACATGAAATGCACCTAGAGTGTCTCTTCAGTGTTGATCCTGACACTTAGTAGCTGTAAAGATAACTTGTTCTTCTTTTTGGCTGGGTGACCTATTCAATCTACTCTTAAAGCCAGGAAAATATGTAATTTGGTCAGAAGAGTGTACCTAAATGTTAGATCTGGCTCCAAGAGGATGCGTTTAAAATACAGATGTGAGGTATCCTTGTATCTCAGATAGCTAACAGAGACAAGGCGCATCTGTTAGATGTGTAATTCCATTCAGTTGCACGCCTGGAAGTCTTCCAAAATCTTTTTGAGGGGACAGTAATCTTAGTTCAGAGCAAGTCTTTCCTCCTGATTTGGTACTTTCTCTTGCATGTTCTCAATAGCTATGGAACGAAACAGGGGTGACTCTTGTATCGTGGTACTCTGGTTTTTGTAGGGACTGTGCCTTTTGATTTTTTTGGATTAATTTAGATTTTGAGTGTTTTGCTTATGTGTAGGAAAGGTGCTTCCTCATTTGCCACTGTTGCTTTTGCATAGAGAGAGGTTAGGTGTTCGGAAAAGGTGGTGTTTCTTTAAAATGCATTATCTATCACGGTGACCAAGTAGAAGGATCTTCCAGTGATTCATCGCGTGCTGGATGCTATCTCTTTATCTTTGTTGATGTGCGGGACCTGTGCTCCACAGCGGATGCTTTTAGTCTCAGAACACTTCCTTGTAGTCACAGATTGGTTAGTACTACATGACTGTCTGCCTGCATGGCTGTCTGAGTCAAGTTTCTTGTCCATCTTCAGGGGTAGAAAATTTAAGTGTCTCCCGTTTGCTAGGCCAAGTTTGAGTAAAGAAGGAGGAATCTACTGTTGATCCTTGTTCATTGGATAGAGTTCATAGGAGCTCAAAAGACTTTTTCAATACAGCAGTGCTTTTTGTTCCAGGAATTAGGTTTGAGGCTATGAAGCAGTGCCTCTTTGACTGTGTGTCATGGTAAAAGTCACAAATAGGACTTATGGAACATGTGGTACTGTGTTTTTCTATACGCGTGTCAAACTCTTGTCTCCATTGCCTTCAAGGTTGGTTTAAGTCGGCTTAAGTAATTAAACAGAAAGGTATGTTTAAGTAATGCTTCCAAAGACCTTTTTTGTACTGTCGCAGCAGTTGCTAAATCTGGTGCATCAAATCACGATCGTAGAGCGCATCTTTACCCTCGTTCTGCACAATGCTTGCGGATGGGCAGAGTATACACTCTCTACTTTGATACCAGAGTTTGACCAGTGCATCTCGTTTGAAAACTTGTTTTTGTGTTTTGCTAGTCAATGGAGTCATTACTTAACATCTGCCATACAATGGAGTTCCTTAGAATGACTTTGCCCGGCGTGGAAAGTTTAAAATGCACTGCTTTGCTTCAGAAGCATTTTCTTTTTAGTTATGAAAGACTTTTTTTAATTATTTAATTTTTCTTTTTAGACAACCTTCATATTTATTTGTAACACTTCCTGGAATCATTAAGAGAAAGCTCGCCTCTTCTCAGATTAGGTGAATTAGATGTATCCTATGAGATCATACGGGAATGTGTGGTTTCATGCCAGTTCGTTTCAGAGCTCTGCAAGTTTAGGAAACTTGGGTAGAATGTGGCGTTATCAGTTTATGGGTTGTGTGGGTTGGGTTTCTTTTTCCCTCTTTTTTTTTTTTTTTTTAATTATAGAGCTGCTATTTGTCCCCAGTACACCCATTCATGTGTTGTATGGTAGACAGTTTGAATGAATGCTGTATTTGGAAAGACGGTATTTCACTTCACGCTTACTTAAAAAATGGCGCTATCAGAGGTTCACCACAATCGTGCCGGGGTTTCTGTGTATCTCAAAATTAGTTTGTTTACTGTGTAGTAATTCGTGATGCTAAAAGCCTTGGCCACGTGCATCCCGTGTCCTTTCTGGTTTTCCCTTTTGCTGTTGGCTGTGCTTGGTGAAGGAGCTGAGGGATATTTCACCCGTTAGTCTCTGACAAGATGAGAGGAGGAGCTGTCATAGCTTACGTGGCTTGAAAGAAGATTGCTAATCAGTATGAAGTTCTCACAGTAACTAGAGAGGGGTGCACGGTCACTCTGGTGGTGTGCCCATAGAAAATACCTCTTGACAGCTTTAGCTGCTCTAATGCTGGGGCTTCTCTAACTTCATCAGTTCTGCAATCAAGACATGGAGCAAAGAGCTTTGCATGCATGTGTGTTGCATCACTTTAGATATCTCTTTGTAGCGATATATTTATTTTTACAAAGAACATTCTTGGATGTCGCAAGGAATTCTGCAAAACATGTTTAGATCTGAATAATGTTAGGGAAATTCTAAATTTTGAAAAAGTGCAAAGCCTTTACAGCCAAACTTACCCATTACGATTTGACACTGCATTCTCCTGCATGTCAGGCATAGTTTCTATTTACCATCAGAAATAGGCTCATGCGAAATACACAGTATAATAAGCCTATTCTGTTAGACTGTCTTTCATATTTAGCCATAATGTATGTTTTTATCTTAGAATGACCTTTGCTCTCTTCTCTGATTTTTTCCCCCAGGGTTTGGAATACTGTGGCGAAAAGTTCAGTTTAGATCTCACGGGTGGAGTCTTTCCCTTGAGAGGCCAGATGAGTACTAAATTAATCAGCTGCCAGACTGTCGAAAAATTCCGCAGCGACGTTGACGGAGAGGATAGCGTAAATGAAGGTTTGTTCTGATGTCCGTGTTTGGTGATTTTAAAAGAAGTGCTTTTGGAACCTAAGCAACGAATGCTGTTCTGTCCCCACAGTCTGAAAGTCTTGCCTATCTGCATAGACTAGATTGTTGGGATTATTTACGAAGAAAAAATGGATGCTTAAGTTATGTGGGACTTCTTTAAGGGAAAAAGTGGGTTTTATTTTATGCTTGCTGACATGCTATCGCGATGTATGGTGGGGCCGTTTGTATGATGATGGTCAGTCGTTTTACTCCTCCAGCTGCCGTCTTTGTACAAGAAGTTCAAACTCTCCATTGCTTAGGAATGTGACCAGAATTTTTTCCCTTCTTCAAACCGATGTCCGCATCTGCATCCAGATGGTAGCCCGTCACAAGTGCTGTTCCCCAGGGCACTGCGCTGGGGCCACTTCTCTTTAGTATCTTGACCAGTGATCTGGACGAGGGGACAAGAAAAAGGGGCAGTGTGACTGAAACTTATCACAGAGATGTTTGCTATTCCGTAAGTACTGTAATCACTCTTAGGAAGTGTTGTGTTTCACGAGTGACAGAACAGAATGAAGCCAAAATAGAAAGTGGTGTTTTAAAAATATCGGATCTATCGTATTTTCTACAAGTCAGAAACAATGTCTTGTCTTTTACAGTCACGTCTCCTGACACCAGTGTCTCAGTCTTCAGTTGGCAAGTGAATACGTACGGTCAGGGAAAACCATCTACTTACCTGGGTGTATTTGACATTAATCGCTGGTATTCTGCTCAAATGCCAGATTCACTAAGGTAGATTTTTCTTCAGTAGTTTTCCATATGCCTGCCAATAATTCATTTGAATGTCGGCATTTAGCTTACGTGCTTGTTTTCTTTAAGGCCGGAAGAATTCCCTCATGAGTGCCCCTATTTTGCACTGTGGTCGCTGGATACTGTAGTGAGCGTGACTTCTCCGAAGCTCCTTTTGGATATTCTGGTCCATGAGCGGAGTCTAAGTCGGGGAGTTCCTCCTTCTTATCCACCACCTGAGCAGTTTTTTCATCCAGGCAACTATAACTTTGGTAGGTATTTCACTGCTTTTGAGAGTGATAAGCCTAAAATGAGGTCAAATGCCATTCATTGGTTCTCTTGTTCAGTCATTGTTTGTCATTCAAAACCCAAACCAAACCAAAAAAACACCCAGTTGCCCACAAACCCAACTCTGATCACGTTGTACTGACAAGGTATTTACTATTGTGGAACATATCTGACAGCCGGCTGAGTTTTGGTGCTTTTGTAATGTAGGCGGTGAAGTGGTGCTGGTTATAGCCTGAAATGACTGTGAACTGAAGCTCAAAGCACTGAGTTATATGTTTCTAGATACCGGTGTGTAAAAAATGTAAACTGGTCATGCCATAACTGTGAGAGTACGGAAGGTTGTCAAACGTTCCCTGTTTCTGCAGATGGTACGTGCTTGCTGACCTCCGGAGTCGTTCACATGACTTGCACCGGCTTCCAGAAGGAGGTGATCTTTTACTGTATCCTTATTGCGAGTGGCAGGAGATGTAGCTTTTCTAAGTTTTCTGTTGCACTGCTTTCCGTGTTAGGGACTGTTTCACGCTCATCCTGCCCGTCCACACGCATAGTTGCAATTGTATCCTGTCGCCAGTTGTATGCAAATGGTAATGTTTTAGGTCCCCTCTTGGGACGGTACAACTGCCATTGTCTCCTCTTGAAGCACGATCGGGGATTGAATGTCTAGAAAGGAATGCAACGTTGCTCCAGGAGCAAGAACAAAACCACTGTAGAAGGCGGGGAAAGGTGTTACTTCTTTATTGCCCCTCAGTCGAACTGCCTGCATAGTCTTGAGTTAGAGTTTTGATCCCCAATTCTTTTGAAAAAGGAGGGAATGGAGAAAATGAAAAAATCACATAACTGTTTGAGGAGTGAAAATTTTGTTTTCTCCCAAACTCAGCCAAATTATAACTTCTGAGCCACGGCACAGATTGTGACAGATAATTTTGAGTGAAGTTTCAGCTCACTAAATGTTTCCAACATGAATCGGCTTCCATACGAATAGGCATAGAAAGGATCTTCCAAAGCGTGAAGTTGCATGTTAGCTTAGCTTATATAGAATGTATTTTGTGTCAGTGTTGAGGGAAAGAGCAAGGCCTGTGTATAGACAGAGAAGGTAGAAAAGACTTAATTACGCAGATTGCTAACCTAAAGCATCTTAGTGGTTCAGGCTGTCTGACGGTGTCAGTGAACATTTAGATTCTTCCTTTTAGAGGTTATCCAGAAGCGTAGTGACGGAATAACAATGCTGTCTTAATCTGTGGTTTTCGATTGATGTTTCAGACCTTGAATTTTTTGAAGAAATCTGGCCCTTCAATATGGGAAGCCATTCAGGATAGCTACAATAGGTGTCTTGTAGCTGGCTTGCTGTCTCCAAGACCAGTTGATGTCCAGCCATCCAGTTTGAGTCAGGTGAGTGCCTATGAGGGAATCAAGGGGGAAATACATCCATCTGGTCTGACAGGGCTGGAGGGGCTACAAGACACGATACTCCAATTTGAAATACAGGTGTTGACCTGAGCTAGCAGAAGTAATCGTATCCTTAGATCCAAAGTAGTGACTTTGACTGGGAACAGCCCTAAGAGATCTGTCTTTAGAGACCCCTCTCTTAATTCGGTGCCACACACAGATGCGCACAAGGAAGCGTGCAGTCAGTGCTGGTCATGCCCAGCATAACGCATGTGTCCCCCAGAGCAACCCCCATCCCTGTCAGTTTCTCAAAGCAGTGGTTCAGTGCAGTAGCCGACGATGGGGGCGTCTCACTGGGATGCGAGCTCTTGCAGACGTCGGCTTGCTGCACTGTACGTGATCATTTGCTTCCACGGAAGTGGGCTGTGGTAAAGGATTACTGCTGTCAGCTCTCCCTGGCAATTTCTTCACGGCTTGCCCTCGTTTTCCCTTCATCGGTAGGCTTTTCTGCATCCTCTCCGGGCGGATCTTCACCCCTGTAGCCTCTGCCTTGTGCTGCAGTAGCCCAATTTGCTCCTCTGAGACTGCCCTCTTGCAGCTGCAACACCTTAATCACCTTTATCTCATGACACTCGCTACCTTCTATGTGCTTTATGCCACCACAGTGACTTCACTCCCCCTGCCATAGGTTTTCCATTTGCAATGCACCAACCTTTCCCTGGAGCAATCAGCAGGAAGGGGAGAGCAGCCTTCCCGCTGCCCTCCTCTTCCTGTCTCCTGCATTCGTCACCACATTTGTGGACGTGTGTTAGGACATGAACGCTTCTGCACAGTGTGGTAGCTCAAAGAAATTTCTTGGCAAGCTGGCCAATGGTGTGTTTCCTTGTCTGAAACCAGTTTTCAGAAAAAGATGGCAATATCACATGTGTGTTCTACATGTGTAGAAGTCGCTTTGAATGTCATGATTTTGCCTAGAGGGCAAAGATACTTTTGAATGTGTTTAAAAAAACCCAACCAACCAAACAAATCCCATCCCAAAAACCAAAGTAAAAACTTATGAAGGGTCCTTTCACCTGAGAGAAGTACGAGAACACCAGCTGAGATAAGCTACTACTTAATATCGCGCGTCTGTGCATACCTGTGATTTATCCTTGTAAGGATTACCACTACACTATAATACAGTATTTGAAGAGCCTAACATTTAAACCATTAGGATGTAAATGTTTCGCTTCTTTTCTGTCACGTTACAAAATTCCAACGTACTGTTTTGGGTGTCAGAACTGCTTCATGTCTTCATAGTCTAGAAAGCTGCTTGGCCGTAGCTTCACTGTTTCCATGCAAACGTTGCACAGTTGTGTTTGTCCTGTCCCCTTCCTGCGTTCCTGATGGCAAACTTATATGCACAGATGTGTAACGCGTATTAGCAGAGGATGTTTCTGGACGTAGTAAGTTGGAACTCAGTACGTGAAGACTGTAATGCAGAGGCATGCGAAGAAAGATTAGAATTAGGCTGCAGTAAGTTGAAATGTCAGAGGAAAAGTGTGTTAATGTGTTCCTCAGAGCAGTGGGCAGTCCAGCCTGTGGCTGGAATTAAGAGAAAGGACGTGGCGTTCCTGGCCTGTGTCCTGATTGACTTTGTGATGTCTGAATGAGTATACAGTTAGAAAGAAACATTTACTGTTGATGGTTCACATGGTGCAAGTAGGTAAGATTCTCATTTGAGTTTGTCTGTTACGTTTAGGAGGAGCAGCTGGAAGCAGTATTGTCAGCTGCTGTCCAGACAGGTTCTGTGGGACTTCTGACTGGATGCATTAAACATTGGATATCTGAAGGTAATACTTGGAACGTTGTTTTTTTACGTGGTACCTCTTTGAGTTGGAGCCTGTTGATTCATTTCTTTTTTGTTCTCTTTGTTTAAAGAGCAGCCAAGGTCTGCTGGTAATTTACGGTTTGTTCTTGAGTGGACATGGAACCAAGTGATCTCTACAAAGGAAGAATTTGACCAAATCTGTGAGTACTAGCGTAGTCATTCTGCAAACCTAAAGTCGTTCTTTCTGATTGAGCTTCCTCAGTAATACGCCGCTATAGGATATTGCACGCGGTCCTTGAAGTGCGCCTTGAAACTCTGGAATTGCTCTGTCGGCTAACGATTTAATATTTATTCTTGAAAAGGTGTTCCGCTGTTTGATGGCTCTTGCAACTTCATTGACCCCCAGACATTACGGTCTCTCCAGCGCTGCCAGTTGCTTTTGAGCAACCTTAGCACGGTCTTAAACTGTTTTCTCACAGAAGCACAAGAGCTTACTGAAAAAGGTTTGTAGTAGTGCTACAAAATCTTTGGTATGTTTTATTAAGATTTGGAATTGTGGCAACATGGGCTTTTGTTGTTTTTGAGGATTGGAAGACAGTCACATTTAGCTGGGAGAAGGGGCTTAAAGCTGAGCGCTTGGGACCACCACAAAACACGCATTGAGTTCAGGGCAACAGTTTATGGTGGAGCTCATGCAAGGGGGTGGGGGAGGCTACATTCAGAGAGAAGCTTTGTAGGCAACTGGGCTGAAATTACAGCAACCGAATGTGGTATTGCTGAAAACTATTCCTTTGAATTCTTAGCTAGCAAGTTCTAGTTGCATGCAGACACCGTGTTGCAAATTGCTAAACAATACGAAGGAAGCGTAAACGAGTAACATGCAAAGTAAGTTACTTGAGTTTCTACAGCTTTTTCTCTTAGAAATGGTTCTTGGCCTATTGAGAAAAGAAAAGAATATCCCTTTGCTATCAGAAGAATCTCTGCTACGTGAGAAACAGATGTCTTATTCCTGCGTGCATTTAGTAGTTCAGGCTTTGGGTTTTTTGTTTTTTTTTTTTATTTTAGCCTTTAGTGAGTTTAGTTCTTTATAGGGGTTGCTTTTTGTTTTGGTGGTGATAGTGGGTTTTTCCTTCAAATAAGAAAGCGATACAGCATGAAAAACGCAAAGACAAAGATTTCTAATGTGCTATTTTTATACTTTTGGTTTAGTAGGATGAAGGGAGTTTTGTGAAAATGAACAGAATTGCATAACGCTAATCATCTCCTGCCTTTTTTCAGGTTTTGCAGACGTGACAAATAAGCAAGCGGTAACCGGCCTCATTTCTTTGTATGCACGAGTGGTCATCTGGTTCTGTCGATCCGGTCTCCTTCCAGAGGGTTTAGGTAAGCGTGACCTGTCATACGTTTGTAACAAGGCGACCATCCAGTGAGTGACTCCCACGAACGTGTGCTTAGCCATGTTTTTGTAACGGTTTCGTCAGGAAGAAGTCGTGCTGGTTCAGTGGCAGGGTGTGCTGAAGTTCTGTGGGTGAAGTTGAGATTTTGCTGGGTTGTCAGGTACACAGCGTAGAATGAGGCAGGCAGTTTCTTTCCTGGGTGGATTTTAGGGATAGCAATGGACCCCTGACGTCAAGGCGCTGCTTGTGTCCACAGCTTGAACTACTTGAGATTTTAAACAAAGTACTATTAAACAACAAGTACCGGAATGCTTGTTTTTACAGTGAGAGCATTACCTGCATGTTTTGAACTTTCTATCAGTTGCTTGAGGAGAAAGTACACCTTGGAAATCCTTCTTTAGTTGGATGGATTATAAATTCCATTGTCAGCCTTAATTGTCTCACAGATGCTCACGCGGCATGTTTAGAAACCATTCCCTTTGAGAACTGGGTGGTTTTTTTTATAGTGAACTTCAGCTTACCCTACATGTTGTGAATGCTGCGTGAACTGTAACCTTGAAACGGCACTTGGGGCAAGAAGGAATTGAGTCTTGTCTCTTAGAGCTCTTTTAGCAAAGGCAGAAAGAGGATTGGCTTCTTTCAGAGTTGGAGGCTTCTTGATGCTTAGCTTGTACGATCTTCTGTCTCTTTAGGCAAAAATTTTCCTTTACAAGTGTGATATGACTGCTTTAACTTGCTTCTACTTTGTTGCCTGTAGATGACGATACACGTTTGTCGAGACCTTTCTACAATTATCCTCTGATTGAGAGCTACTATACTGGTCACCGACAGAAACTTGAGCGTTTATCAAGGTAAGAGCTAGAGGAAGACTCTAGAACACTTCCACGGCAAATTCAGAAGTGGAAGGGAATGGCTTTTATCTCAACAGTTGCATGGGCTATGCGTAATGCCGCTGCCAGCAATACTCTTGACTTCAGTGACACGTGTGTTCTGTTGAACAGAGAGGTTACTTTCCTGTGTTAAAACGTTGATATCTACCTCTGCTTAGTACCACTGGTTGGTATCATCATTTTTCAGTAGTCTACTTTATTCATTGGCTAATGTGTATAATTTCTGACTACTGAAAAAGGCCATGTGATTAGGACAGGATCAGTCACCTCCATATGACCGATTATGACCACATGACCAATAGAGGGTCATAACTGTATTGGCCTAAGTCCCCTTCTCACAAGTACGTGGTGTGATTTCGTAAGATGGTTGGAGTTACATGGAGTTGGCACGCCTCGCACTCTCCTGGCTGTCGGATAGAAGTCACTTGCTAACGTCAGCTCTCTTTCCTGGACTAGCTGCCTAGCACGTAGGCGGCATGCCTTGGATTAGCCGATAATAGGTTTTTCTTTGGAAATTGTACTGAAAACTGAATAAAGACCTGACCAAGCTTCGGCGATGGCACTGTGACCAAGAGGCTGCAAGGTGAGTTAAGGTGGAAGCTGCAGGGTAGGAGGTATTGACTTCAAAGTTCATCTTCCTTGGCTTACTTCTCAAGTAACTTACATACAGGCTCGTGTGTTCCTTCGAAGCACAGAGCCTCTAGTGTCCTTTTTCTGCTTTGTGCCATCGGGAGATTAAAGGGCAGGGCTGCAGTCAGCAGAAGACTGGAGGAAAGCCGTCACACTGGGAGGCAGGAATTAGTGTTTAACTCTGTCCAAATCCTTGCTACCTTTTGTTCCAGAGGAAGATGGGACTCGGACTGCTTGATGGTTGATGGAATGGTTTCCCAGTTAGGAGACCAAGTGGAGAAGCTGTGGCGGAGAGATGCAGGAGGAACTGGGAAATACCCGCCTGCCAGTTTGCATGTGAGTGTCCTGTTCACTGAGAACAACAACAAACGGCCGCCCTCCCCGCCAAACCCCACCCAAAAGCCAATGATTTAGGGAAGACAGGCGTTTTTTCAGAACTTTTAATTTTTCATTTCAGGCACTGCTGGATCTCTATTTGCTAGAAAACATTGAAGAAAACTGCAAACACGCAATTGTATCCTTTCTAGTTATTTTGATTACACCTTCAGGGGATGCACATAAATGTTCTTCAGTGTTGGTCGCCGACCTGTTTCATGACATTTTTTCATTTATGCTTCAAAGACGATGCAAGTGAAAACATTTAGTTTAGCGTTAAGTTGTAGACAGAAGCACTGTTTTATTTCTTTGTACTGTGGATTTTTGATGACTTTTTTCTTAAACGTTTTGTTGCAAAAGTCTTCTCCGATAGGGAGAAAACAGTTTTAGTAATAAGGGTTGAAGATATAAAATGTCCTTAGTTTTTCTCCAAATTTAAACACCGTTTAAAATTTTCTAAAACACCCATGATGGGTTATAAAACAATTTCTGTTTCAGAGCAAAAGGATTTCTAAGAGTGGTTTACCAGTACCGGATTTTTGCTGAAATCACGGGTTTTCCAGCGCAGCTCACAGTGCTTGCTTTGGTTCCGTTGAAAGTGCAGGCACACGGAATAAGCAACAGGGAGAAGAGAAAAGTCATGGGGCAGAAACTTAATTTTTAAGCTGCTGAAATACACAGCCTTGCTTTTGCTGTTTGTTGCCTAACCCGCGAGGGGAGCCTAGAGAGCAAGGGGCTTAGAAACGCTTATAGCCCAGAGCTGTCTTGTTAGATGATGTCTCTAAAAACGGACGTCAGAAAGAGAAAATGACGCTACCAATGAGTGACCCGCATACTGGTTTAAATCCAGTTTTAATCATTCGGAGCTGAGCTGTACTGTAAGGATGCCACAATTTACACTGTTTTATAGACGCTGGACATGAGGGAAAAACCCAACTGTGGAATTTATTTGCTGTAATAATTGAGCATTGGATGCTCCAGTGTTTTGAATGTATTTTCTGCTTCCTACCACTTTTATATTCTTACTTCATTATGTTTTTCTAAAGGTAATGTGATAAAGTTTTGGTCTTACAAACTGATTAGCCTTAATGAGATACCTGATGTCAGACAATTTACTTGCTGCTGGATATCAAGCGTTCCTTTCCGAGTGAGACAGAAACTTCAATCGACTCCTTTGCAACTGCCTTTGGCATGCCTTGGGGACTTGTTAAGCTTGTTGAAGGTTTTTGGCTTCTAGATCACAATGATTACGAAGTAAGTATGGTAGAGTTGAGTTAGACATACATTGCAGTACAAAGCTATAATCTAGAAAATGATTTTAAAACCCGATCTCTAACTTGTACAGAATTCACTGGCCCTGCTCTTTCATCCCGCTACAATCAAAACCGCGTCATGGCAGCACAAGAGAATTATTCAGTCCCTCCTGTGCCAAGGGGAGCGTGGGCAAGCCCTCAGATACATCCAGCTGATGAGGCCACCCACGGCAAGCAGCGGGGAAGTGCAGCTTCTCCTCACTGTGTTGCTCTCCAATAGGTAAAGAAATATACCCCACCATTTTGTCACGCAAATCTTGTGAAAATGGAGAACAAAGAATAGAAATCATCATCCCCTAAGTTTCCTTTAAACTTTGAGTACAAGACTCTTGGGGCATCTCTTTGGTTATGCTATTAACATCCCTTTACGTCTGAAAAATTAATTACAGGTGCATGGTGGAGGCTTGGGGTCTGTTGCACCAACATGCCGCTCAGGCAAACTTAGAAGACCTCTTAAAACACATGTACGAAATGTGCCGTGAGATGGGCCTGATGGAAGACTTGCTGAAGCTGCCTTTCACAGACACCGAACAAGTAAGTGGGAGCAAGGAAAAATGTTCATCGTCTCTTTGAAAAGAGAAAAGGCAGAGCCATAACAGATTTTTGGAATGATTTTTTTTTCTCATAGGAGTGTTTGGAGAAGTTTTTAAGGACCAGTGCTGGTGTTCAGAATCAAGAATTCCTTTTAGTTCACCATCTGCAGCGTGCCAACTACATTGCAGCACTAGAGCTGAATCAATCCATGAATGTAAATCTTATGGTAAGCGTGAAAGTTCTGTTCTGTCAAGCGTGCACGTTTCTGCTGGGTGTTACTAACTGGTTTTGATAGTACTCAATAAAAATCCTGCTTTGTTTTTTTCATACCAGTCTTTGAAACACTCGGAACAAGTTTCTACACCTTTGGTTACAGCTGAAGCTAAATGTTGACCAATATACGTCACTACTCCAAAGCTACTCTATGAAGCTATAAATTAAATGTTACACACCACTGTTGACCCCACTGAGAACAGTTTGTTTGCATCTGAGGAATAAACATGTATCTTTCCCATCAGCCAATCTTACCATTCCGTTATTGAGATACGTATGTTATGCGTGGCTTAGATTACTGGAAGTTGTTTGTGTCACTCCTTCCTGTGGGATGACGAGTAGGTTGTACGTCATCGCTTGTGTCTTGCACGCAACTGTATTTTTCTAGCTGAGAGCAGGCTAGGTGCCAATCCACAGGTTAAATTTGTGTGGGTTTTCTTTGTTTTTTTAATTTCTGCGAGTTACAGTGTGCTCTCCAATTCCACAACTTTCATTTCACGGCTTTTATGACAAAAATTCTTGTCTAACCTCTATTTCTCAAAATAGCCAGATTACATTTTGTGTTACATGAACTTGTGTTCTGGATTTGTGACGCGTTTGCTGTTTTCTGGAATCATAGTTTTCCAGTGAATCAAACTTCTAAGGTGGTTTTGGAAGTCGTAGGTCCTGCATTTGAAAACTGTCATGTGGCCAGGTGGTGTGCGTAGGTCGCTTTTTCTTGCTTGTTTTAATCTTCACATCATGTTGTCCAGGGTAATTTCCAGTTGTCCCGTATATTCAGGGCACTGGCGTTTCAGGAAGAACAAGGGAAAGCCTGCTATGTAGTAAGTCGTTTGCAAATTGCAGGTGATATCAGAAAATTGCAGGTGATAACAGGTGTATCAGAAGAAGGTTCTGCAGAGTGCCAGCATTGTTTTAACTTCAAGTTGTAGGCTCTGTTGCTATTCCAGTCTTCCTTCCACTTTGCTACAAGTACCAGGTGAAATCGGTGTGTGCGGATGGGTAGAACTTGCCGCTGTTCTGTGCAGTGGAGGTGTTTTCCCACACCCGTAGAGGAAATCTGCTCACTAATGCGAAATAGCCCGGAGAGGTCTGTGCAATGAACTTCTTGTAATTAGTTAAGCTTTTGCTTTGCGCTTTTCCTTCATCAGAACGACGGCGATCATCGCTTGACCGACAGAGCAGTTGCCAGAAATTCTCTATTAGCCCAATATGGCAAGATCCTTCCACGAATTGAAAGGCAGCTGGCCGTAGAGAGAGCCAAGCTTTACCATTTGCCTGCATTGGCCTCAAGAGAAGGTAACTTTTAGCGGGGGGAAATAGAGGGGAGAATTCCCTGTCACTTGGATGCCACCAGGCTGAAATTTTTCCCCTCTTGCTTTACAGTCTCAAGACCAAAGCCATTAACTCCAGTAAGAAAACAAGCTAAAGCAGGAAATGTGCGTCGAAGACCAAATTTTCTGGCGAAAATATTGTCCAGAATTAAAGAATCCTGGGCAGGAATGAAGGAGAAAACCGGTTTCTCACAAGGTGGATTTTAAAGATGATGTCGTTTTTATAGCTGCTAAACGTGCTGTTTCTTCAGCAGGATGTTTCTAAAATTGAGGATGTTTCTAAAATGGGACCTGTTGAGATCCAAACAGGAGAGCAAGCAGTTGGGTTTCAACAGCACCCGCCAGTCCCTCACTAGAGACAGGAACAAGAAGAGACCTTAGATGCATTCACTTATTCAGCTCATCTCGGCTTTGGGATTCAGGACAACACTGTAGAGAAGACGGGGCTGGACTTGGGAATACGCAAATCCCTCATGGGAGTCAATGGAAAATTTGGGATGGGAAGAAGGCAGCAGGTCACAAAGCTTCCGCAGTCATTCCCGTAGCAGTGCAGTGAAGGTGTTTCTGCTTTCGTTATAGCTGGTGGGTACTGATTTAGATGTAAGCGCCTGGTTTTGGCTTGTGGGCCCTCACTGAATTTAGGACAAACTGCTTACTGCTTTCTTGTTCGTAGATTTGTAAGCATAAAAGGAAAGTTTACGCAGACTAGTATTTCTTGACTTTAGTTTTGAAGCATGGCGTGTTGCTAATAATATATCGCTTTAGCAAGTTTTGACGAGGCGGGAGGCAAGAAAATAAGCTGATTCTATGGAGACTGCTGTTGAGGGGCTGCTTCCTTCTGCCGTTGTTGGCTAGCACTGCAACTTAGAGGGCTGGGCAAAGGTCTTTACACGTGGATTCAATTATCCCGACCATCCGAGTCCCTGGAAATAAGTAACGGTTACTGCTTTTGTTCTCACCATAAAACCCCGAGTATCTTCACGTGGATCTAGAAGGAACGAATACTTGCTCAGCACAGGGAACGGGAAGAGACGAGGTGGAGCTATTTAGAATATACTGTGTTGTCTCAGGCAGTCCAAGCGATTCCTTGAAGTGCAGGGTTGAGCTGTCGGATGTGAGGGCTGGCTAGTTTGACAAAGTGTTGCCGACTGGAACTTCCAGCTTTTCTCTCATCGTTGCCTTTTACCCTGTTAGATGCAGAGTGGGTCGCCGTGTGGGCATTTGTCGTCAGTGCAGGAAGTACTGCAATGGGATGATTTCTGCCAGTTGTGGCTACAGCTCGCATTGTAAAACTGCTCACTTTGTCCAGGAGTGGTGGCAAATCGTAGTCAGGAACAGAAATACCAGAAACGGGGCACGCGATGGCGTACACTGAACACTCTCTTCTCCGTCCCTTAAACACAGAAGCTGTCATCGGTAGCAGAGAGTACACTGTATGTTTCTGACTTTACACCCAGCAGTGATCTGAAAGGAAAAGCGGCATTTCACTGTCCTCAGTTTCATCTGTGTGAGTGTGAAGTCAGTCTGTTTGGTAATGACTATTGCATTAACAGGCTTTTTTTTAACTGTAGGTGATGGAAGATAGTGCGCTTAAGTCACCAACCTCAGAAGCAGCACCGGCAACACCAGGATAAAGTGAAGGACATCCATCGGGCGATCGTCCATACAGCTAGGATTCTACAGAGTCATAGTTAGCATGTTGTTTGACTGTCAATAAACATTGTTGAATGTGATGCAGCTGAAGGAGACGGAGAGCTTTTTACACCTCAGAGTAATTTTCAGAGACAAGCGTTGTAATAAGGAATGCCCCCCAGCCCTCCTCCTCTCGCTTAGCTTTTGTAGCTGAGCAGACGGCAGAGGGTATGGAACATCCCTTTGGTCAGTTTGGGTCAGCTGTCCTGGCTACGTGCCCTCCCAGGATCTTGTCTTTTTTCCTCCTGAGTCCTTTCTCAGACCCAGCCTTCGCACCGCACCCCTAGCAGCTCCCTCTGCATCTCCGGGATGATCAGTTTTCCCTCCTCTACGAGCAAAGGAACCCAGAATATCTTCCAGGATGGAGAACTCGAACCCCACGTGGACTGATGGAGTAAGGTGGGCTGTAGTTAGTGATTTTTCCAGTTAAAGGCTTTACAGACCGTGATTACACTTGCAGTTTTATAGAGTTTGCTCAAACTGCTTACGTTGAGAACTGGAACTGCAAATCAGAATGGCAGACTTGAATTTGGTCTTAAACGGCTATGTTAGGCCTTCTGTAACGTCACCTGCCTGCCTGCAGGAACACTCGGAATTAGGAGAAGTTGAGATTTGAGGTTTGTGCGGTGATGTCATCCTGGGAGCTTCGTCCAGTTTTGTATGGACTGTATCTATTTCATTATTTCCCTTTTTATTTTATTATTAGGATTTCATGAAAGCAGTTTAGTTTCTCCTACGCTCGTAAATCTCTCTCTACCTCTCCTCCTCCTCTCCGTGTACGAGAGGTTGGGGGGGAGCATCTGTCGCCGGCCATTGGCCAATTCAGCCAAAACCACGACAGATTTATTGGCGCCCGACGTGGGGCATGAATGCAGCTCTGATAGATTGCCTGAATAGTTTGAATTCCAGCTTGTTCAGGGAGAACAGAGAGTTCACAGCATGTCGGTCTTAGGTGAAATCTGGTATCGTGCCTTTAGAGAGCTTTGTATGAAGTTAATGGATGCAGTGGGGTTTAACCGGTCAAATATATTGCATGGCCTGTTTCTCGTTTGTGTTTGGACGCGGTGGTCTAAGCGTGCCACGTTGGCGTGGGTTTGCCTTCAGAGGTATAAAATAATTGCTTGGATAACGGTTCTGCCTGCCTATCTTGGGCATCTCGTGATGGAGGCTTTTCCTAATTACACTTTCGGGATGGATTCTTTTCCTAATTACGCTCTTGGTCGTACCTGGGGAAAGTTGACTTTGCCCTTCGGTGATGATGCCAAAGCGACAGTAACAGAATCGGGATGAGAAACCTTCGGGCCGTTTCGAGAGTGAACGTTACTTTCATTCGTACGTGATCCTGTTGTCGGTTTTCCCGAGTGTGTTGCAGGGCTGGTTTATTGTTAAATATCGGTGCAGGAGTGAGTATGATGTGACATGTGATGGTGCTACTCAGACCCCGGGGCCAAAGCCAAAGACAGCAGAAACTCGGGCAGCCCTGCCACCGAAAGCTGCAGTAGGAATTCAGACAACCCCCCCACGGAAAGCTACAGCAGAAACTCAAACAACTCAGATGACTGCCCAAGCCGCAACACAGGCACAAACAACGCCACCGGCCCCGACACCAGCCCGAGCGGCATCGGCTGCCCCCCACCGGCCCCGGCATCGGCCAGGCCCACGGCGGCTGCGCCCCCCAGAGGCCCCGGCGAAAGCCACGCCTCCGCCCATGCAGGCCAAAGCCACGGCCTGGCCGTAGGGACACCGCCGCCAGCGGCATGGGCTGCCCCCACACGGGCCCCGGCAAACGCCACGGCTCCGGCCCGGAGGCGGTGGAGAAAATGACTAAGACAATAGCTGAGCAAAATGAGAAAAGTGCTAAACTTCTTCATGAAATGCTTGAAAAAGTGTCTGAGAAGGGGAAAGAATCCCACTCTTCCCCTGAACAGAGCCAGGTTGCAGTCATTAAGAAACAATGGTAGCGATTCAGCTTTTGGCCACCTCACTTGCTCTTCCTCACTTGGCGGTACAGTTCTGCTCTGACTTTGCGAGCCTGTCCAGCTTGCTGGTCTCCTGGGCACCGTTTTCCCCACTTCACGGTTCAGTTTTCTATTGGAACCAGAAGAGGGAGGGGCTAGGAAAGGCCAAGTGGATGCTACTCTTTGCAATGATGGCGTGCTCTCCTGTCATTCCACCTTACGAAACCACGCTCTTACGGTCTTTAGTTCCTTCTGGAAAAGCGTTTGAGGAGAGTTGCCTCTTAAAATCCCAGCAGGGGGAGGAGGGAGGGGGGCTTTAAAAGCTCACGCGAATACTGAGTGAGAATGCTTGGGACAGTCTGGTAAGGAACGAAAGCAAAAGGAAGCTTGTTTCTCTATGTTTTCTGCCTTGACCCTATCTTCAAAGAAGCCCATAAACAATTCTTTGGCATCGATTTTTGTAATTCCAAAATTACAAAACGTTTTCCTCTACTGAATACTGTTGGTAATCAAAAAATCAATTTGATACTTCTCTTTCTTTTCAGGACCACAAGAAAAGGAGGCTCTTGGTCACCTCCACCAGTGGAAATAAAATTCGTCTCTCCTTTTGGAAGTGCACTGGATAAAGCCATGGATCGTATTGCAAGAATATGCCCAGTGTGCAAATATGTCTGAGGATAACCGAGCAGTTTAATCCCCCATCAGAACTTCCCCTCGTGGAACACTACTCTCAGGCTTGTTATTTCAATAAAATTGTTTGCTGCAATTTCATCAGTTCCCATGTAACCACTCGTAAATAGCTTTGTTGTTGATTTCTGGTGGGGAAAACAAGCTACGGGCAGAAACCAATCCATAGTGTCTCACGAGTCATTTACTTCTTATCCGTAGTCTTACTGGTACAGAACAGGTTTCTTTTTGGCGTTGGTGAACTTAATACTGCGAAGCTTAAAGCTTGATGCCGGTGTCTGCCAAGTAGCGAAGGGTTGTTACAAATCTGCTGAGCCGGGGCTTCGTCCTTCCTGGCGGCAGGAGCCCGGCCTGGTGCACCCCAGACCTGGGGGTGTCTCTGTCCCAGACCCTTGGATGCGGCTGCTGCTTTCCCGTTTGCAGGTCAGGCCAGTAGCAAGGCTGAGGGTGCACCACACACATGCACGACAGCAACGCGGCTGGCTACGCAGGCTGCCAGAGACGGGGCCGTGCCTTTACCACCTGCCATCTTGCACTGGGGCAGCTCACAGAAAGCCGCCTCTCTGGCTTGTTGCAGTTGAAGCTCACGAGTGACACCAGAGGCATGCTGTCACTCTGCAGGTTCCCCCACGCAGCCACATTTGCAGAGCCCCAGAGGATCAGCAGAGCCTTGAGCCCAGCTGTCGTCTGTGCCCCAACTCTGGGCTCCGTCTCTGACCTCTGGCTGAGACACCGCATCTTTCCAGAGATGGCTTTTCCTCCTGCTCACTGGCTAGCCTACCCTGAGGTCTGCTAGCGGTTTCCTCGTGCACATTTGGCTAGGGGAAAATACAACAAAAATACAAAAAAATGGTGTACTGAAACGTATGTTACGATGGAGTTTAGAAAGTCTTCTCTGATAAGAGAAAACAGTTTTAGTAGGAAATGTTGAAAATATCCCTTAGTTTCTCTCAGAGTTTAAACACCGTTTTAAATTTTTTAAAACCCTCCTATCTGTAGCAAATGGCTTCTTACTAGAATGATGTGGTGAAATATCCTGTTTCAGAGCAAAAGGATTTCTAAGAGTGGTTTACCAGTACCGGATTTTTGCTGAAATCACGGGTTTTCCAGCGCAGCTCACGGTGCTTGCTTTGGTTCTGTTGAAAGTGCAGGCACACGGAATAAGCAACAGGGAGAAGAGAAAAGTCATGGGGCAGAAACTTAATTTTTAAGCTGCTGAAATACAGAGCCTAGCTTTTGCTGTTTGTTGCCTGTCTCTTTTACCTTCTAATTACTTCTTGTCTTTACAGAACACTTTCAACGTGCTGGAAATCTATAATGACCAGGTAATGAGGTCGCTTTGCTTCCGTATTAACAAATCTTAGTTTTCTGTGTACGTTGATTTCTTTTTTGCTCATTGTAATTTGAAAATCATCCTTTATGCTCTCTTAACGTGACCCTTCTGGGCATGTTGGCTGAAGTGTGTGGGTGCTGCCTGGACCTAAGAGCATCGTTTTGCTGCTTGAGCCACCCGGCTGCTCTGCCGTAACACTGACCAAGCTGTTTCATCTCTTGTAGTACATTCCTTCTTTCTCTTTTCTGGGTTGTCCTCCTTTTTTGAAGAAAAAAGGGGGTTAAGAAGGAAGATCCGAGGGCTGGAGCACCTCTCCTATGAGGACAGGCTGAGAGAGTTGGGGTTCTTCAGCCTGCAGAAGAGAAGGCTCTGGGGAGATCTTATAGCAGCCTTCCAGTACCTAAAGGGGGCCTACAGGAAGGATGGGGAGGGACTCTTTATCAGGGAGTGTAGCGATAGGATGAGGGGTAACGGTTTACAGCTGAAGGGGGGTAGATTTAGATTAGATATCAGGCAGAAATTCTTTACTGTCAGGGTGGTGAGGCACTGGAACAGGTTGCCCAGGGAAGCTGTGGCTGCCCCTTCCCTGGAAGTGTTCAAGGCCAGGCTGGATGGGGCTTTGAGCAGCCTGGCCTAGTGGGAGGTGTCCCTGCCCAGGGCAGGGGGGTTGGAACTACATGATCTTTAAGGTCCCTTCCAACCCAAACCATTCTGTGATTCTAAAAGATTCGTACCACTATTAATGCATCACTCAAATGGAGACCATTTCTGTTTTCAGAACAGAAACGTGGCTGACACAAAATCGATCTCTCGCTTTCTACGTTAGAGATTGAAACCCCACTTCTTTTGCAAGAGTTCTCTGCATATTTGGAAAAATTTAACTAAATAGAGATAAATGCAGCTATAAAACTATAAGCACCTGTTTTATATAAACGCCGTGTTCTTTACATAAAGCGAGGCAGTATTATAAAACAAGTAGTTTTGTTTCCTGGAATCTGAGATTACTGTTGGTCCTGTGCACCAGATGTTGCATTCCTAAATAAGATGAAACCCCCACAGGGTCCTCTTTGTCTCGGGTGAATTAACTGTATACTGCAGCACCTTTGAAGAGGTATTTTTTCTTAAAGCAAGTACTATCAAATGAAAGATGGAAGAATACAACTAGAAAACGTGCACATGTGAAAATGTTGACTGTAAATGCTGACAGTCTTCAAACAGCTTACCTGAGTTTCTTCAAATGCTAACTTTCTTACTGTTCTGAACAAATTTAAGGACAGATTCTTCAACTGTTACTTGTACCAATACCATCGACGTGGTTTTGAGGTTTTTTTTACGTTGGTGCTAGCGTAAGGCAGAGTTACCAGGATTTGAGCACCTTCAGTATTCACTTTGACAAAAACCACCTCTGTCTTCTCATCTGTCTGTCTCTCTTTCTCCTAAATTGCTAACCTGCTAAAAAGAGTTAGTTTATAGCCAGATTGCTAAGACACTAGGATTCTTCTTTTATGTTTAAGGACTTTATGGTCATCTTTTCCATGTTAATCCCTATCTCATTTTTGGTAGGGTTTAAAACTAATTTTAAAAACCTCCTTCAAAATCCAATGGCAGGTAATACGTTTGATACGCTCACAGACTGCAGCCGAGACTCCAGCAGACCTCTGTTACGAAGGAACTCTGTCAACCTGACGATACGCTGAAAGGCACACTTTCATAGTTTTTCCCGCTCTGGTCTCGGTGCCAATTGCGGTCAGGTGCTGGGCAAAATGAGAAGAGATACCAGCTCAAAGTGACTGACAGCTGAGGAGGAAGGAAAGGGTGAATGTGCCAATAAGGGAGGGCAGCGTATTAAGAGCTTATTCTGTATTCTTATTAACGCACGGCGTATATTTTGACAGCTAAGTTATGTGACGGAGGTAGCTCTTTTTCCTGAGAATTCTGGGTCTCTCTCGTGTGCGTGGCTTAATTCAGCTTCTTTCCTTCCCTTTCTCTCCCGGCAATGCAGCACAGAGTTGAAACGTAGAGCGTACAGATGACCCCTGCTGCCAGGCGTTGGTTGTCTCTGCTTCCCGATGCCGGATCCCAGCGACAGTGCCACACAGAGCTATTCCTTCCTGCCCAGGAGCAGTTTGCTTCCCGGCCACTTCCCCAGTCCCTCGTCTCCTTCTGCAAGAGAAGGTTCCCTCTCTCCTCCTGGCCTTTCTGGGGCTCAGAACTGAAAACGGCCCTCTTTGCAGTCCTTCCAGACAGGCTTTCGCTGGGACTCCAGCACTAATTATTCCTTCTTATTCCAGCTCCCCTGAAAAGAGCTCAGGCACTTAGATGTCTGCTGTCCCAACGCAGTTCATGGCTCAGTGACCGCGTGGCTGCAGCTGCCTGGCTACGAGGAGATATCAGGAGCAGAATCACGGAATCACGGAATCACGGAATCTTCAGAGTTGGAAGGGACCTCTAGAGATCATCTAGTCCAACTCCCCTGCTAGAGCAGGATTGCCTAAACCACATCCCTCAGGGCTGCATCCAGGCGGGTCTTGAAAATCTCCAGAGAAGGGGACTCCACAACCTCCCTGGGCAGCCTGTTCCAGTGCTCTGTCACCCTCACTGTAAAGAAGTTTTTCCGTGTATTTGAACGGAACTTCCTATGTTCTAGCTTGTGCCCATTGCCCCTTGTCCTGTCGCTGGGAACCATTGAAAAGAGCCTGGCTCCGTCCTCCTTAAACCCACCCTTTAGATACTTGTAAACATTAATCAGGTCCCCCCTCAACCTTCTCTTCTCCAGGCTAAAGAGTCCCAGCTCTTTCAGCCTTTCCTCATAAGGGAGGTGCTCCAGTCCCATAATCATCTTGGTTGCCCTACGCTGGACTCGCTCCAGTAGTTCCCTGTCCCTCTTGAACTGGGGAGCCCAAAACTGGACACAGTACTCCAGTTGTGGCCAGAAGATTTAACGTTTCCCGCACCAGTTCAGTCCTGCAAAGAGCTGAATTGCTTTCACGTGCCGATGAACGCAGACCCCTTGTTGTGTCTGAATTAGGACTCCATCTGACCCGGAGATGAGGCCCATGTGAACCAAGACCCCCAGAAGCCTTGTCTGGGGTGGGCGCTCCCTGACAGCGGCTGCTCTCCCCTTACTGCCTGCTGGCCAGCTCGTGCTCTGCTCTATTAAGGCATCTTAGCAGCACTGCTGCATTTCTGCCTGGCGATACAGGAGTAGTACTTAATATCTGTGACTTGGGATTTTTTTTCAAAGGTGTTCTGTTGGGTTTTTTTCTCCACAGACACATTGTTTTTAAAAACTTGAGAAGAAAAGAAGACAGCTCTGCCTTTGAGAAATGGTCCCTGTCCTCATCCGCAGCACTGGCGTGGGCACATCCAGTTGCTCAGAGTCAGTTCCCTTATCAAGTGCTGATCAAGACAAAAGCCCAAACCCAGTGTAAGTAAGGCTATTGCAGGCAGGAGGGAGAAGAGTTTCTGCTGGCTGGGAATGAGTGGCGGATCCGGAGCACACAGGCCACGTGGGAGTCCCGTCCGGAGGAAGCCTGGAAGGAGTGGGAGCACCAGTACATTGCTGTGGCTCAGGCGAGTTTCCCAGTAACGGGCATTGCGGCCAGATCCATTAACCTCTGGTCTTCTGAGTCTGATGTTTTCCCCTTTTTGTCATCTTTAAGATTTGTTACTCACGCCCCTCTCTGCCCTTCCTTAATAAACCGTGACTCCAGGTCTGGAACTTCTGCCAATAGAAAGGAAGCGTGGCGTCAGTCTTTCAGATCTAATAATTGCTTCCTGATCATGTTTGATAAAATGATGGGGGTTTGATAAAAATTAGGGACTTAATTCTGTCGGGAATGCTGAGCCCTGTGTGGGGTGTATGGCTAACCGGGGTCGTTCAGGTGCTCCCTCTGGATGGTTGTATCGGTCTTGGCTGGCAGCTGGCACAGGCGTTTGGGCACACAGTACCGTACCCTGTTCTGCTGAGGACAGCTTCTTGTTCACCTGCTGCATCAACTGGTTTTCCTGCCTTGACCTGCCTGGGGTTTGCTTTGTTAAGACAGTGAAACGAACATAATCAGGCTTCTGTTAATTTTGTGCCTTCTACCTAGGAAGCTGTCGGATACAGTTTTAGAGAACTAATGGTGACAAGGCTTTGCTGGTGTGGTATTGCTTGACTTGTGTGGTGGAGAGAAGCCTTAAATTGGCAGGAGAGAGTCACCAACAAGCCGGGCCTGTTGCACGTGTTGCAAATGCATTTGGAGTTGGGCTTGTCAGGTTGCTCTTTGTCAAAGTATGTTTCAGAATGAGATACGCAAAAGCCGCCTGGACACGGTCCTGGGCAGCCTGCTGTAGGTGACCCTGCCTGAGCAGGGGGGCTGGACCAGAGGACCTCCAGTGATTCTGGAAGGCCTTTCTCTTCATTGTGATGCTGGGATTCTGGAATTCGTGCTGGGATTCTGGAATTCGTGCTGGGAGAGGCGAGCGGTGTGGTGTGCTGGGAGTGCCTTGCTCACCACTGTCTCCCTGTGCTGGGAAGGCTGCGTGTATGTTCTGTCCTGAGACACTCAGCGCCTACGTCTGTCTGTCCAGGTGCACCGAGCAAGGTAAAAAAGAGCGTAAGGTCAGAAGTGCCTTTGGGAACTGCTGCGAGCTTCGCCACGGTAGACGGGGACTGCAACTCTTGAACGGAAGTATAGTCGTGTTGGGGAATACCCGCAGGAGGTAGCTGGGTAAAGTGGCTCCAGCGTCAAGTTCTGATCTGTGTTGGTTTTGTTTGTTTTTTCATGGAGAGGGATGTCAAATCTGTGGTCTGCATCAGACACAGGGTCTTCGCTGTTGGGGGCTGTTGGGGTAGAGAGCTGAAATTCTTTCCTCGTCTCACCTTCTGCTGTAGCTTTGTGCTTGTGGAGCATCTGCACAAACTCTGCAAGACAATCTGTAGGCTGCACTTGAGTGAAATAAGGCCGATTGTAGGATTCTGGTACAGACCGTCTCTGTCACGCTGGTGGCTTTTTAGACTACAGCTTAGGGCTTGGATGAAATGTAGGGTTTTTGCCTAAACCGCCGGGAGCGGGGAGGCTTTCTGCCTAAGCGGGAAAGACCTGACCCGGTGGTACTCCCTAAATCACCTGCTCACTCACTCGCTAAATCCTCTTTCTGCAGGAGTAAAATCCGGCAAAGTGCAAATTCACTGAACCTGACGACTACGAGAGTGCAGAAAGTGACTTTTCCATCTGGTGCTCCTCCAGTGCTTGTGAGTTGCTTCCTGTTTCTCTGGGGAAAATGTCATGGAACCAGTCATTAACAACAATTCAAAAATTGGTATAACTTTTATAAACCCTTTTATAACCCTTCCCTGAAATCACTTTAGCTTCCACCTCTGGCGGAAGGAAAGAACGACGCCTGTCAGCTGCAGCCTTTCCCAGAGAGCTAGGGAGTCTCTCCGTGCAAGAGGGAGTTAAAAGTTGCCTTAAAAGATGCCTGACTGTGTCCTGGGTGGTGTCCTTTCTAAAAGTAAAGGGGTTTTTAGCCCTCCCTGCAAACGGAGTGTGTCGTTTCACCCGGGTATGAGCTAGCAGCCCGGGCTGACTGCCACAAAAAGGAGATGGACAAATTCCCTCTCCTTCTTCCCGATGCGTGGTCCTGCCTCCTTCCTTGTGCCACCTCTTATGCTTGCTGGTTGTCTCTGCAAGGCAGTTGAGCTCTCGAAGCTGGTGGAACACCACCTGCTTTTCTGGGTGAGTTTCCTGCCTGCTCAGGGAGTGAACTTGGCTCCTAAAGTGCTCTAAGGCACTGTTAAGGCAGTGCGAGGTGAGCCACAGGAGTACGGTAGTAGAACAAAGGAGCAGATGGAGAGATGGGAGGCGGCGGCAAGTCCTCTCTTTTGGTGGCAGGGAAGTCAGCATGTTTTGTGAAACCATCTCTTCAGCTGCGGCTGGCCATATTTTTAGCTTTTTCGTCAGTAAGCCCATTGCATTGTTGGCCCTTGAAACGGATTTTCAGGTACTACCGTCAGTCAAAACTGACGTCCCTGAACCCTGACTTGGCTGAATGCGATTCTGCTTGAACATGTAATTTCTCCATGTTTATTTTTCTTGGAGCTTTTTAATGCAAAAATCTATCCTCAGCCTGTGACTCGTGGTACGCTCCTTTCTTTGGAAATAGTTTGGAAGTCCTAAGTACCTAAGGTGAAGAACAATGGTAATTTTGGCTGCTAGAAGACAACTGACAATAAGTAACAAAGGGTAAAGTACGAAATCAAGGGAAAGGACAAATGGAAAGTTGTACCTGTTACTGAGAAGCTTTTTAAAATCTGATTTTTCTCAGCTCCCATCTTCCTAACCTGTGTGAGTAGACTTGAACTCAGTGTATTGGGCTTTTTCCTGTTATTTCTCTGTTGATACGTCTGGGTCACTTTTTGTTGGTGATCTCACAGGCATCAGAAAAGCAAAGGATTCTCCTTTTGCTCTGCTGGGAGAGCAAAAAGTCTCCCGAGTGCCATTATTTGCAAGAAAAAGAGCTAGAGGTGACGTCTAGGGGATTTTTCACTGCATAATGATGAAACTTCTGTCACTCTCAAGAATATTTCTGGCTGGCGTGAGTCTAGTTGTGCAATTTTTTCCTGTATTTACAGTGAAGAATGCAAGACCTAACAGCTGAGGTAACGAGCAGTCTGCTGCAGTTTCCAGAAGTGACTCTTCAGGCACTTGGGGAAGATGAGGGAACCCTCGGCTCTGTGCTGTGCGGGAGGTTTTCTGGAGGTGAGCATTTTCCTTTAAATTTGGTCTCGGTATAAAGCTGTTCTTGCCTGGAGGCTACCTGAAGCCTCAGGTCATCGTATCAGCTGTGTCAGGTTGGTGCTGTTAAGGGGCATCCTGTTTAGAGAGAGAGAACAAAAAGGGTGCTTCAGCGATGACAAATGCTAATATTAAAACGTGAGTATAGTTAAACTTTGAAGTGGACTTTCCAGGTGATGTGACAGTAGAGCTGGGTGCCTATCTGGAGGTCTAGGCTTCTGTTAAGACCAGGTAGAATCTATCTACCTGAGTGTAAATGCAGGAATTGAGCTCATACTTCCTTTGGGCTGGCAGTAGTTCAGTGAAACAAAATGCCTTCAATTCTTCCTCTACGCTCCAAGACTTGTATTCCCATATGCGTTTAGATCATTTCTAGCAAAACCAAGGCGAATATGGTATAAAGGCTGTCGATCAGGACCTTGTAATCTTTATCCCAAACAACCCAGATTCTTCGGTGCGGGAATGACAAGTACAAATGCAAAATACCAAGGTGGTTAATTTTAGGAGGGATTGCTTGGGGATTTCAACGGGTGATTTTGAATCATTGACTAGAATGAGGTAGGTCGGTCTTCCTCTGCTAGGTACGTTTATTGAAGGAAAGGGGCAGGCACTGTGATTTTTTTTCAGCTGTTTTCAGTCTTCCGTTGGACATTTGCTTCAGTCCTCTTTCTTTTCTCTCACAGGGAGAAACGGCCTGGCGTGGTTGGCACGTGGTCCTCACCTTGAGGTGGTGAACTCTGTGACAGGAGAGCGGCTCTCTGCGTACCGTTTCAGTGGAGTCAATGAACAGCCTCCCACTGTTCGTGTGGTGAAGGAGTTTTCCTGGGAGAAGAGAACTGGACTGCTGGTTGGGTTGGAAGACGCAGAGGGAAGTGTTCTCTGTCTGTACGACCTTGGACTCTCAAGAGTGGTTAAAGCAGTTGTTCTTCCCGGGAGGGTAGGTACTTTTTAATTGGAGAAACGAAGCTTTGATGTTGTTAGGTGCTGCGTAGGCCTGTTTTAGGACAAGCTTTGGAGCGTCTCTTTGTAGGAGGTATTTTTTCTATTGTGCGTTAACATCCTGTCACTTGAGAGTATCCAGTCAAGACGGTGTTGCTGTAAAATCTTGGGCTTAATGTGCCATTATTGTTTGAGTTTACTGAGAGTAAAACAAGTTTTCTGGTTTTATTGTAGAGCACAAAGTTACCCGATTCTCTCCTTCCACAAAAAGGCATTGAAAAGCACCTTTTTTTGGCCCTAATTGCTTGATTTCCATCAGAAATACCGTCTTTAAAATGGCTCAGAATTCCATAGTTGTGCTGTAAATGACTTCGACACATTGCCTTGAATCTCAGCCTAGCAAGCAGGCTGAGGAGAACACATTTTTCTGTTGACTTAGGAGAGGAAAAAAGAGCCTCTAGTGAGTTATCTGACAGATTGTTGGGAGGTCACCTTTCAGCCTGCAGTCCTTGAATCTCTGCTCTCTGACTAGTGTGTTTGTGTAGATGGGACACACTGGTGTAATGTTGCTGATGTTTTCTGTCTTCTGTAACCCAGAAACTCAAATGATGTGTGTCCCCTAGCCTCATTATCTTAATGTAAACAAGAATCGGTGGAAGTCAATAGAACATGAAGATTCATTTTTATCATCTTAGAATCTGCAACAACTAGCTAACTAACTTCTTAGCCAGCTTTCCATCAGGTGCTTTGGTTTGACTTGCTAGAATACAGGTGGAGTTTTGTTTGTTTGTAATGCTACAGTGTGATGACTAGTAGTAAGCATTCGTATTGGGGTCACTGAGAGAGAGAAATACGTGCAGCTTTAGCGCAGGAGTCTTCGTGTGCTCGTGTCTCTGCTCTAGCAGTCAGTGTTGTCCTGGGATGTGCTGCAACGTGTGCTGAAAGGTCTGTCTTCGCCTTGTGAGACAGTTGCGTGCAGACTGCTGGGCACGTGAAAGAGCAGCGTGCGCTTCCTCCTTTAGGTGGAGTCACCTTTTTATCTGAGAAGCTGCTGCTTTAGGCTGGCTTTTAACATTTTTCTCAACATTCGTGAAAGCGCTGGTGTGCATTTAAAGCTTCTTTTCCTTTATGTGGCTGTTACTTTTCTTCTAAATGCGGACTAGTGTGAATTTTACTAAGCTGGTCTCTCCCTTCAACGCTTTCTAAATACCTTTCACTCCCATGGAAATGGTGTGTCTCCCATGCAACTTGGCCGCTGCCTCGTCTGACTCTCGAGCCCTGATTTATCCTAACGCCCGTTTGTCAAAGAAGGCATAGACTGTATCGCGGTGCTGGTGGGCTGTGAGCAGTGGGAGACCTCGATGTAGTTGTGTTTGTCTGTCTTAAGCCCCTTGAATACGATAAAGTTTCTTGCGTATAACTGATTTTCTGTGTTTTCCTCCAGTTAATTACTGCGAAGTAGGAAATGGAAATTGCTAAGCTGTACTAATAGAATGCCCCATGTAAGTTGAAGTTAAGTCACTTACCCGCAGGAAATCTAGTAAATGGAAGGCAGTAACAGGTTTTTGTACGGGGCTTTTTTGTCTTTGTCTCTTTTCTTGATCTAATTGCAAACAATGCTTTGATGCTCCTGTATTTACTTTTTCTATTGAGCTTGTCAAAGAGCTCAAATAGTAACTTGTAGTTTTCCTGTAGGTAACCGCTATAGAACCCATAGCGAATCACGGAGGACCCAGCGTGAGCACTCAGCACCTCCATCAGAGTCTGCGATGGCTCTTTGGGGTGGCAGCAGTGGCTACAGATGCTGGCCATCTCCTTCTGGTTGACCTTAGTTTGGATGATTGCTCCTGCACTCAGAATGATATCGAAGCATTGGGTGAGCCTGCAGTTTTTCCACATGAATTTAAACGCAAGAAAACTTCTGTCTTCTAACGAAACAGTATGCATCCCACTTTGAAGACCCTTGTGTCAGACATTTCTGACGACTGGTTACAGGTGGCAGTTTGACATCGTATAGTCCTGACCTGATTAAACCTGGGAGTGTCTGACTGCTCCTCCCAGTGTTGTAAATGCCCCCTCCCACCAAGATCCCTGTGCCACTATGATTCTTGCCAGAGAGGTGTAGGAATTTTGCCACGTGAGCCGGTGCGGCCGCCTGGTAGGAAGTTGTGTTGGAGGAGCCCTGTTTCCCGGGAATGCTCTTCTGCTTGTGTTAATTGACTTGGGGCAAATTTTGGGCTTGTTTTTTAAAATAAACCCGACTTACCAACACCCATGCATTTGGATGAATGAAATCTCGAATAGGTGTACTCAGATTGCATACACCGTTTTGGCTATTACAACAGCAGCTTCAGAAATTGGTGCCACTTCAAACACGAGGTGCCACTTCAAATTTCATCACGAGGCCCAGACTTCTGCTTTTCAGAGTCCAGGAAGAATTTGGTTACGTTATTAAGGTTACACTTTTACCTAGCTTTCAAACGTGAGTGAGAATACTTGTCTTATCCAAGAGTTCTTATGTTCTTTGAAGACATACATAATGGAAATGGCAAAAAAAAGTGTTGCATAAATGGCTATTTTGCCTGGCACGGTAGCATTAGATGATAGGGGTTGTCACATCAGTGCCTAAAATGCAGCCTAAATGGCATAACGTATTCATTTATTGCTTGGTTTTGTGTGTGTAGATCTAGAAGTTGTCACTAAAAATCCTGCTGAAGTTGCACAAAGAAGAGAAACTGTGACCAGCGAATGGAGGTGTCTCTGTTTTCAACTACAAAATGCTTCCGGAACAGCAGTATCAGCCCTGTGCTACATAAGCAGAAGCAACCAGCTCGTTGTGGGTTTCTCGGATGGCTACCTGTCGCTCTGGAATATGAAAACTTTGAAGAGAGAGTAAGTAGGCCTTTACACTTGGCCATGCCTGGAGGTGTGGGGCTCTCGATTTGTTGCTTAAGGAAGTATGTGAATGTAAAGAGAACTTTTTCAGGGACTGACATGAGTATGAGTATAATCTTGGCACGTTCAGAAATCCTCTTCTGACATAACTTTTCAGTCATACCTGGATCAAGTGGTCCGCCTTCTCCCCAGTGGACTAGGATTGTTTTCCTTATTGTGCCTGTGGATTGAGGAACTGTGGAAAGCATGCTTCCTGGGGTTTTCAGAACCGGTTACTGCAACTGGGGCATCCATTGAAAGGCTGAAGTATGTCAGTGATGTGATTTTGGTGCCGATATTCTCTAAAGTGTCCAGGGTGAAACTAGTGAGACATGAAAACTCAATAGCTGACCTGTGCCTGAAAAATGTATTCTTTCCTGCATGTCAGCTTTGGCCGAAAGAGCAATCTCACCTGAAATATTTGGCTAACTTCTGGTCGGGATTCACTTCAGCAGATCTGCTCTGACTCCCCAGAAGCTGTTGGATGCATAAATAGACAGTGGAGGAATAATTAGGTGGCAAGAGTAGAGTGTGGAGGTACAAATAAGGTTCAGAAGTCAGGAAGAACAATGCTTGACGTAGTCCAAGAAACGAGAAACTACCTGTGTTTGGGCCACTAGGCTCACCTTTTGTTTTCTTTTTCGTTTTGCTTTTTTTTTCCCCTAAACCTGTAGGCACCACTCTCAGCTTGAAGGAGGGAGGATTCCTGTCTATGCTGTCACTTTTCAAGAGCCTGAGAATGATCCTCGCAATTGTTGCTACTTGTGGGCTGTTCAGTCTACGCAGGAAAGGTGAATAAAAACTTTAACTATCAGCCACTGAATTAATTCTTTTTTTTTTTAAGGATATTTGTTCCCATACAGTTGAACATGTGTATTTGTTGTGTGTCTGCGATTCTTTCCGGTACGGAAGGTGTTAAACTTAGAATGCAATTTTTACAGGATTTACCAGACATGAAGAGGGACCTACTAGTTCCTGCCTTCTGTCAGAAGGCAAAGCAACAGTGGCCATATTCTTCTGCTCGCATTCTCAAATGGTTTGCTTTTGTTCCTCGATGACCGCTTCATCATTTGTTTGATAGTCACACCGTGGTATTAAAATACCACTAGGAGCAGTTGAGGCTGCAGATCTAGAACACCAGACGTGCCCACACAACAGCCTGCCGCCCCTAAAGGCGGCGGTGACAGTATTGCCGATGGCCTTGTGCCAGCATCAGCAGTCTGTGGAGCCTTGGTGAGCCAGTGCAGCTCCCCTGGCAGAAAACGATTCAGCAGAAAAGCCAGCGGGTTCCTGCTGTTCTGCTGAATCAAATCGGACTTGGAAGGGTGCAGAGTGTGCAAGAGGGGGAGGGGAACTTTGGTGGTAAGGGAAGGGCAGAGAGATCTCTCTTTCTGCATCAGCAAGCGATTCCATCAGCTCAGCTGTTGGTAGAGTGGCAGTCTTTTAAAATTTGACTTCAAAGCAGTTTTGATGGAGAACTCTTCATTGTGAAGAACTATTTCCAACAATTCTTAGTCCATACAACATATTACAGCTTTCCAATTGTACGGTTGGCTTTTGCCCCTGAAGCTGTTAGTGTCAAAACGCCCTCCTTCATGTTTCAGTGGCTAAATGTGGCCGATGATCATGTTTTGGGAAGAGGTGGTGTTCTTTTCAGCAGGAGCATGCTATTAAGAAAACGTCTAGGTCTACTAACACGACAATGAGGACTATAAAGCAGCTTTGTAACCAAATTTCATAATTTATCCCTTTTTCAGTGAAGGTGATGTGGTGAGTTTACACCTGCTGCAGTTAGCGTTTGGTGACAGAAAACGCGTGGCCTCAGGACAAGTCATGTATGAGGTAAGAGGTGCATGCGTGGGAAAAGCAGACAATAGTAATTTTCTCTAAGGGAGTATCAGTTGAGTTACAGGGGTGAGATTTACCATCAAACTTCAGAGCTGGCTGAAAAAATAATAATGTTTTGCTGAGTCTTCTTGGGCACGGCCTTTGTCCATACCTTTTGGAAAGAAGGCATACCATTTTATACTGCAGTGTCGTGTGTTCCAGCTAGATTCATCTGCAAAGAGCCCGTATAAATGAAATTCCTGAAGAGGACGCGGCTTTTGCAAATAAAATTATTCTGAAATACCAAATGAATGGCATGTAGGAAGAGAAGATTGGGCCTTGAATCGCTTGGTTTAACCAAGCTTCGGACTTGAATAAGCTTCTGTCTCTCTCCCTTTCTTAAAATACAGTCATACTCTATTCTTTGCTGATCTTCAGTTTTATATTCTTGGTTTCCCTTAGAGCTTTGTCAGCCGGACTTTTCACATGAAATGCACCTAGAGTGTCTCTTCAGTGTTGATCCTGACACTTAGTAGCTGTAAAGATAACTTGTTCTTCTTTTTGGCTGGGTGACCTATTCAATCTACTCTTAAAGCCAGGAAAATATGTAATTTGGTCAGAAGAGTGTACCTAAATGTTAGATCTGGCTCCAAGAGGATGCGTTTAAAATACAGATGTGAGGTATCCTTGTATCTCAGATAGCTAACAGAGACAAGGCGCATCTGTTAGATGTGTAATTCCATTCAGTTGTACGCCTGGAAGTCTTCCAAAATCTTTTTGAGGGGACAGTAATCTTAGTTCAGAGCAAGTCTTTCCTCCTGATTTGGTACTTTCTCTTGCATGTTCTCAATAGCTATGGAACGAAACAGGGGTGACTCTTGTATCGTGGTACTCTGGTTTTTGTAGGGACTGTGCCTTTTGATTTTTTTGGATTAATTTAGATTTTGAGTGTTTTGCTTATGTGTAGGAAAGGTGCTTCCTCATTTGCCACTGTTGCTTTTGCATAGAGAGAGGTTAGGTGTTCGGAAAAGGTGGTGTTTCTTTAAAATGCATTATCTATCACGGTGACCAAGTAGAAGGATCTTCCAGTGATTCATCGCGTGCTGGATGCTATCTCTTTATCTTTGTTGATGTGCGGGACCTGTGCTCCACAGCGGATGCTTTTAGTCTCAGAACACTTCCTTGTAGTCACAGATTGGTTAGTACTACATGACTGTCTGCCTGCATGGCTGTCTGAGTCAAGTTTCTTGTCCATCTTCAGGGGTAGAAAATTTAAGTGTCTCCCGTTTGCTAGGCCAAGTTTGAGTAAAGAAGGAGGAATCTACTGTTGATCCTTGTTCATTGGATAGAGTTCATAGGAGGTCAAAAGACTTTTTCAATACAGCAGTGCTTTTTGTTCCAGGAATTAGGTTTGAGGCTATGAAGCAGTGCCTCTTTGACTGTGTGTCATGGTAAAAGTCACAAATAGGACTTATGGAACATGTGGTACTGTGTTTTTCTATACGCGTGTCAAACTCTTGTCTCCATTGCCTTCAAGGTTGGTTTAAGTCGGCTTAAGTAATTAAACAGAAAGGTATGTTTAAGTAATGCTTCCAAAGACCTTTTTTGTACTGTCGCAGCAGTTGCTAAATCTGGTGCATCAAATCACGATCGTAGAGCGCATCTTTACCCTCGTTCTGCACAATGCTTGCGGATGGGCAGAGTATACACTCTCTACTTTGATACCAGAGTTTGACCAGTGCATCTCGTTTGAAAACTTGTTTTTGTGTTTTGCTAGTCAATGGAGTCGTTACTTAACATCTGCCATACAATGGAGTTCCTTAGAATGACTTTGCCCGGCGTGGAAAGTTTAAAATGCACTGCTTTGCTTCAGAAGCATTTTCTTTTTAGTTATGAAAGACTTTTTTTAATTATTTAATTTTTCTTTTTAGACAACCTTCATATTTATTTGTAACACTTCCTGGAATCATTAAGAGAAAGCTCGCCTCTTCTCAGATTAGGTGAATTAGATGTATCCTATGAGATCATACGGGAATGTGTGGTTTCATGCCAGTTCGTTTCAGAGCTCTGCAAGTTTAGGAAACTTGGGTAGAATGTGGCGTTATCAGTTTATGGGTTGTGTGGGTTGGGTTTCTTTTTCCCTCTTTTTTTTTTTTTTTTTAATTATAGAGCTGCTATTTGTCCCCAGTACACCCATTCATGTGTTGTATGGTAGACAGTTTGAATGAATGCTGTATTTGGAAAGACGGTATTTCACTTCACGCTTACTTAAAAAATGGCGCTATCAGAGGTTCACCACAATCGTGCCAGGGTTTCTGTGTATCTCAAAATTAGTTTGTTTACTGTGTAGTAATTCGTGATGCTAAAAGCCTTGGCCACGTGCATCCCGTGTCCTTTCTGGTTTTCCCTTTTGCTGTTGGCTGTGCTTGGTGAAGGAGCTGAGGGATATTTCACCCGTTAGTCTCTGACAAGATGAGAGGAGGAGCTGTCATAGCTTACGTGGCTTGAAAGAAGATTGCTAATCAGTATGAAGTTCTCACAGTAACTAGAGAGGGGTGCACGGTCACTCTGGTGGTGTGCCCATAGAAAATACCTCTTGACAGCTTTAGCTGCTCTAATGCTGGGGCTTCTCTAACTTCATCAGTTCTGCAATCAAGACATGGAGCAAAGAGCTTTGCATGCATGTGTGTTGCATCACTTTAGATATCTCTTTGTAGCGATATATTTATTTTTACAAAGAACATTCTTGGATGTCGCAAGGAATTCTGCAAAACATGTTTAGATCTGAATAATGTTAGGGAAATTCTGAATTTTGAAAAAGTGCAAAGCCTTTACAGCCAAACTTACCCATTACGATTTGACACTGCATTCTCTTGCATGTCAGGCATAGTTTCTATTTACCATCAGAAATAGGCTCATGCGAAATACACAGTATAATAAGCCTATTCTGTTAGACTGTCTTTCATATTTAGCCATAATGTATGTTTTTATCTTAGAATGACCTTTGCTCTCTTCTCTGATTTTTTCCCCCAGGGTTTGGAATACTGTGGCGAAAAGTTCAGTTTAGATCTCACGGGTGGAGTCTTTCCCTTGAGAGGCCAGATGAGTACTAAATTAATCAGCTGCCAGACTGTCGAAAAATTCCGCAGCGACGTTGACGGAGAGGATAGCGTAAATGAAGGTTTGTTCTGATGTCCGTGTTTGGTGATTTTAAAAGAAGTGCTTTTGGAACCTAAGCAACGAATGCTGTTCTGTCCCCACAGTCTGAAAGTCTTGCCTATCTGCATAGACTAGATTGTTGGGATTATTTACGAAGAAAAAATGGATGCTTAAGTTATGTGGGACTTCTTTAAGGGAAAAAGTGGGTTTTATTTTATGCTTGCTGACATGCTATCGCGATGTATGGTGGGGCCGTTTGTATGATGATGGTCAGTCGTTTTACTCCTCCAGCTGCCGTCTTTGTACAAGAAGTTCAAACTCTCCATTGCTTAGGAATGTGACCAGAATTTTTTCCCTTCTTCAAACCGATGTCCGCATCTGCATCCAGATGGTAGCCCGTCACAAGTGCTGTTCCCCAGGGCACTGCGCTGGGGCCACTTCTCTTTAGTATCTTGACCAGTGATCTGGATGAGGGGACAAGAAAAAGGGGCAGTGTGACTGAAACTTATCACAGAGATGTTTGCTATTCCGTAAGTACTGTAATCACTCTTAGGAAGTGTTGTGTTTCACGAGTGACAGAACAGAATGAAGCCAAAATAGAAAGTGGTGTTTTAAAAATATCGGATCTATCGTATTTTCTACAAGTCAGAAACAATGTCTTCTCTTTTACAGTCACGTCTCCTGACACCAGTGTCTCAGTCTTCAGTTGGCAAGTGAATACGTACGGTCAGGGAAAACCATCTACTTACCTGGGTGTATTTGACATTAATCGCTGGTATTCTGCTCAAATGCCAGATTCACTAAGGTAGATTTTTCTTCAGTAGTTTTCCATATGCCTGCCAATAATTCATTTGAATGTCGGCATTTAGCTTACGCGCTTGTTTTCTTTAAGGCCGGAAGAATTCCCTCATGAGTGCCCCTATTTTGCACTGTGGCCGCTGGATACTGTAGTGAGCGTGACTTCTCCGAAGCTCCTTTTGGATATTCTGGTCCATGAGCGGAGTCTAAGTCGGGGAGTTCCTCCTTCTTATCCACCACCTGAGCAGTTTTTTCATCCAGGCAACTATAACTTTGGTAGGTATTTCACTGCTTTTGAGAGTGATAAGCTTAAAATGAGGTCAAATGCCATTCATTGGTTCTCTTGTTCAGTCATTGTTTGTCATTCAAAACCCAAACCAAACCAAAAAAACACCCAGTCGCCCACAAACCCAACTCTGATCACGTTGTACTGACAAGGTATTTACTATTGTGGAACATATCTGACAGCCGGCTGAGTTTTGGTGCTTTTGTAATGTAGGCGGTGAAGTGGTGCTGGTTATAGCCTGAAATGCCTGTGAACTGAAGCTCAAAGCACTCAGTTATATGTTTCTAGATACCGGTGTGTAAAAAATGTAAACTGGTCATGCCATAACTGTGAGAGTACGGAAGGTTGTCAAACGTTCCCTGTTTCTGCAGATGGTACGTGCTTGCTGACCTCCGGAGTCGTTCACATGACTTGCACCGGCTTCCAGAAGGAGGTGATCTTTTACTGTATCTTTATTGCGAGTGGCAGGAGATGTAGCTTTTCTAAGTTTTCTGTTGCACTGCTTTCCGTGTTAGGGACCGTTTCACGCTCATCCTGCCCGTCCACACGCATAGTTGCAATTGTATCCTGTCGCCAGTTGTATGCAAATGGTAATGTTTTAGGTCCCCTCTTGGGACTGTACAACTGCCGTTGTCTCCTCTTGAAGCACGATCGGGGATTGAATGTCTAGAAAGGAATGCAACGTTGCTCCAGGAGCAAGAACAAAACCACTGTAGAAGGCGGGGAAAGGTGTTACTTCTTTATTGCCCCTCAGTCGAACTGCCTGCATAGTCTTGAGTTAGAGTTTTGATCCCCAATTCTCTTGAAAAAGGAGGGAATGGAGAAAATGAAAAATCACATAACTGTTTGAGGAGTGAAAATTTTGTTTTCTCCCAAACTCGGCCAAATTATAACTTCTGAGCCACGGCACAGATTGTGACAGATAATTTTGAGTGAAGTTTCAGCTCACTAAATGTTTCCAACATGAATCGGCTTCCATACGAATAGGCATAGAAAGGATCTTCCAAAGCGTGAAGTTGCATGTTAGCTTAGCTTATATAGAATGTATTTTGTGTCAGTGTTGAGGGAAAGAGCAAGGCCTGTGTATAGACAGAGAAGGTAGAAAAGACTTAATTACGCAGATTGCTAACCTAAAGCATCTTAGTGGTTCAGGCTGTCTGACGGTGTCAGTGAACATTTAGATTCTTCCTTTTAGAGGTTATCCAGAAGCGTAGTGACGGAATAACAATGCTGTCTTAATCTGTGGTTTTCGATTGATGTTTCAGACCTTGAATTTTTTGAAGAAATCTGGCCCTTCAATATGGGAAGCCATTCAGGATAGCTACAATAGGTGTCTTGTAGCTGGCTTGCTGTCTCCAAGACCAGTTGATGTCCAGCCATCCAGTTTGAGTCAGGTGAGTGCCTATGAGGGAATCAAGGGGGAAATACATCCATCTGGTCTGACAGGGCTGGAGGGGCTACAAGACACGATACTCCAATTTGAAATACAGGTGTTGACCTGAGCTAGCAGAAGTAATCGTATCCTTAGATCCAAAGTAGTGACTTTGACTGGGAACAGCCCTAAGAGATCTGTCTTTAGAGACCCCTCTCTTAATTCGGTGCCACACACAGATGCGCACAAGGAAGCGTGCAGTCAGTGCTGGTCATGCCCAGCATAACGCATGTGTCCCCCAGAGTAACCCCCATCCCTGTCAGTTTCTCAAAGCAGTGGTTCAGTGCAGTAGCCGACGATGGGGGCGTCTCACTGGGATGCGAGCTCTTGCAGACGTCGGCTTGCTGCACTGTACGTGATCATTTGCTTCCAAGGAAGTGGGCTGTGGTAAAGGATTACTGCTGTCAGCTCTCCCTGGCAATTTCTTCACGGCTTGCCCTCGTTTTCCCTTCATCGGTAGGCTTTTCTGCATCCTCTCCGGGCGGATCTTCACCTCTGTAGCCTCTGCCTTGTGCTGCAGTAGCCCAATTTGCTCCTCTGAGACTGCCCTCTTGCAGCTGCAACACCTTAATCACCTTTATCTCATCACACTCGCTACCTTCTATGTGCTTTATGCCACCACAGTGACTTCACTCCCCCTGCCATAGGTTTTCCATTTGCAATGCACCAACCTTTCCCTGGAGCAATCAGCAGGAAGGGGAGAGCAGCCTTCCCGCTGCCCTCCTCTTCCTGTCTCCTGCATTCGTCACCACATTTGTGGACGTGTGTTAGGACATGAACGCTTCTGCACAGTGTGGTAGCTCAAAGAAATTTCTTGGCAAGCTGGCCAATGGTGTGTTTCCTTGTCTGAAACCAGTTTTCCGAAAAAGATGGCAATATCACATGTGTGTTCTACATGTGTAGAAGTCGCTTTGAATGTCATGATTTTGCCTAGAGGGCAAAGATACTTTTGAATGTGTTTAAAAAAACCCAACCAACCAAACAAATCCCATCCCAAAAACCAAAGTAAAAACTTATGAAGGGTCCTTTCACCTGAGAGAAGTACGAGAACACCAGCTGAGATAAGCTACTACTTAATATCACACGTCTGTGCATACCTGTGATTTATCCTTGTAAGGATTACCACTACACTATAATACAGTATTTGAAGAGCCTAACATTTAAACCATTAGGATGTAAATGTTTCGCTTCTTTTCTGTCACGTTACAAAATTCCAACGTACTGTTTTGGGTGTCAGAACTGCTTCATGTCTTCATAGTCTAGAAAGCTGCTTGGCCGTAGCTTCACTGTTTCCATGCAAACGTTGCACAGTTGTGTTTGTCCTGTCCCCTTCCTGCGTTCCTGATGGCAAACTTATATGCACAGATGTGTAACGCATATTAGCAGAGGATGTTTCTGGACGTAGTAAGTTGGAACTCAGTACGTGAAGACTGTAATGCAGAGGCATGCGAAGAAAGATTAGAATTAGGCTGCAGTAAGTTGAAATGTCAGAGGAAAAGTGTGTTAATGTGTTCCTCAGAGCAGTGGGCAGTCCAGCCTGTGGCTGGAATTAAGAGAAAGGACGTGGCGTTCCTGGCCTGTGTCCTGATTGACTTTGTGATGTCTGAATGAGTATACAGTTAGAAAGAAACATTTACTGTTGATGGTTCACATGGTGCAAGTAGGTAAGATTCTCATTTGAGTTTGTCTGTTACGTTTAGGAGGAGCAGCTGGAAGCAGTATTGTCAGCTGCTGTCCAGACAGGTTCTGTGGGACTTCTGACTGGATGCATTAAACATTGGATATCTGAAGGTAATACTTGGAACGTTGTTTTTTTACGTGGTACCTCTTTGAGTTGGAGCCTGTTGATTCATTTCTTTTTTGTTCTCTTTGTTTAAAGAGCAGCCAAGGTCTGCTGGTAATTTACGGTTTGTTCTTGAGTGGACATGGAACCAAGTGATCTCTACAAAGGAAGAATTTGACCAAATCTGTGAGTACTAGCGTAGTCATTCTGCAATCCTAAAGTCGTTCTTTCTGATTGAGCTTCCTCAGTAATACGCCGCTATAGGATATTGCACGCGGTCCTTGAAGTGCGCCTTGAAACTCTGGAATTGCTCTGTCGGCTAACGATTTAATATTTATTCTTGAAAAGGTGTTCCGCTGTTTGATGGCTCTTGCAACTTCATTGACCCCCAGACATTACGGTCTCTCCAGCGCTGCCAGTTGCTTTTGAGCAACCTTAGCACGGTCTTAAACTGTTTTCTCACAGAAGCACAAGAGCTTACTGAAAAAGGTTTGTAGTAGTGCTACAAAATCTTTGGTATGTTTTATTAAGATTTGGAATTGTGGCAACATGGGCTTTTGTTGTTTTTGAGGATTGGAAGACAGTCACATTTAGCTGGGAGAAGGGGCTTAAAGCTGAGCGCTTGGGACCACCACAAAACACGCATTGAGTTCAGGGCAACAGTTTATGGTGGAGCTCATGCAAGGGGGTGGGGGAGGCTACATTCAGAGAGAAGCTTTGTAGGCAACTGGGCTGAAATTACAGCAACCGAATGTGGTATTGCTGAAAACTATTCCTTTGAATTCTTAGCTAGCAAGTTCTAGTTGCATGCAGACACCGTGTTGCAAATTGCTAAACAATACGAAGGAAGCGTAAACGAGTAACATGCAAAGTAAGTTACTTGAGTTTCTACAGCTTTTTCTCTTAGAAATGGTTCTTGGCCTATTGAGAAAAGAAAAGAATATCCCTTTGCTATCAGAAGAATCTCTGCTACGTGAGAAACAGATGTCTTATTCCTGCGTGCATTTAGTAGTTCAGGCTTTGGGTTTTTTGTTTTTTTTTTTTTATTTTAGCCTTTAGTGAGTTTAGTTCTTTATAGGGGTTGCTTTTTGTTTTGGTGGTGATAGTGGGTTTTTTCTTCAAATAAGAAAGCGATACAGCATGAAAAACGCAAAGACAAAGATTTCTAATGTGCTATTTTTATACTTTTGGTTTAGTAGGATGAAGGGAGTTTTGTGAAAATGAACAGAATTGCATAACGCTAATCATCTCCTGCCTTTTTTCAGGTTTTGCAGACGTGACAAATAAGCAAGCGGTAACCGGCCTCATTTCTTTGTATGCACGAGTGGTCATCTGGTTCTGTCGATCCGGTCTCCTTCCAGAGGGTTTAGGTAAGCGTGACCTGTCATACGTTTGTAACAAGGCGACCATCCAGTGAGTGACTCCCACGAACGTGTGCTTAGCCATGTTTTTGTAACGGTTTCGTCAGGAAGAAGTCGTGCTGGTTCAGTGGCAGGGTGTGCTGAAGTTCTGTGGGTGAAGTTGAGATTTTGCTGGGTTGTCAAGTACACAGCGTAGAATGAGGCAGGCAGTTTCTTTCCTGGGTGGATTTTAGGGATAGCAATGGGCCTCTGACTTCAAGGAGCTGCTTGTGTCCACAGCTTGAACTACTTGAGATTTTAAACAAAGTACTATTAAACAACAAGTACCGGAATGCTTGTTTTTATAGTGAGAGCATTACCTGCATGTTTTGAACTTTCTATCAGTTGCTTGAGGAGAAAGTACACCTTGGAAATCCTTCTTTAGTTGGATGGATTATAAATTCCATTGTCAGCCTTAATTGTCTCACAGATGCTCACGCGGCATGTTTAGAAACCATTCCCTTTGAGAACTGGGTGGTTTTTTTTATGGTGAACTTCAGCTTACCCTACATGTTGTGAATGCTGCGTGAACTGTAACCTTGAAACGGCACTTGGGGCAAGAAGGAATTGAGTCTTGTCTCTTAGAGTTCTTTTAGGAAAGGCAGAAAGAGGATTGGCTTCTTTCAGAGTTGGAGGCTTCTTGATGCTTAGCTTGTACGATCTTCTGTCTCTTTAGGCAAAAATTTTCGTTTACAAGTGTGATATGACTGCTTTAACTTGCTTCTACTTTGTTGCCTGTAGATGACGATACGCGTTTGTCGAGACCTTTCTACAATTATCCTCTGATTGAGAGCTACTATACTGGTCACCGACAGAAACTTGAGCGTTTATCAAGGTAAGAGCTAGAGGAAGACTCTAGAACACTTCCACGGCAAATTCAGAAGTGGAAGGGAATGGCTTTTATCTCAACAGTTGCATGGGCTATGCGTAATGCCGCTGCCAGCAATACTCTTGACTTCAGTGACATGTGTGTTCTGTTGAACAGAGAGGTTACTTTCCTGTGTTAAAATGTTGATATCTACCTCTGCTTAGTACCACTGGTTGGTATCATCATTTTTCGGTAGTCTACTTTATTCATTGGCTAATGTGTATAATTTCTGACTACTGAAAAAGGCCACGTGATTAGGACAGGATCAGTCACCTCCATATGACCGATTATGACCACATGACCAATAGAGGGTCATAACTGTATTGGCCTAAGTCCCCTTCTCACAAGTACGTGGTGTGATTTCGTAAGATGGTTGGAGTTACATGGAGTTGGCACGCCTCGCACTCTCCTGGCTGTCGGATAGAAGGCACTTGCTAACGTCAGCTCTCTTTCCTGGACTAGCTGCCTAGCACGTAGGCGGCATGCCTTGGATTAGCCAATAATAGGTTTTTCTTTGGAAATTGTACTGAAAACTGAATAAAGACCTGACCAAGCTTCGGCGATGGCACTGTGACCAAGAGGCTGCAAGGTGAGTTAAGGTGGAAGCTGCAGGGTAGGAGGTATTGACTTCAAAGTTCATCTTCCTTGGCTTACTTCTCAAGTAACTTACATACAGGCTCGTGTGTTCCTTCGAAGCACAGAGCCTCTAGTGTCCTTTTTCTGCTTTGTGCCATCGGGAGATTAAAGGGCAGGGCTGCAGTCAGCAGAAGACTGGAGGAAAGCCGTCACACTGGGAGGCTGGAATTAGTGTTTAACTCTGTCCAAATCCTTGCTACCTTTTGTTCCAGAGGAAAATGGGACTCGGACTGCTTGATGGTTGATGGAATGGTTTCCCAGTTAGGAGACCAAGTGGAGAAGCTGTGGCGGAGAGATGCAGGAGGAACTGGGAAATACCCGCCTGCCAGTTTGCATGTGAGTGTCCTGTTCACTGAGAACAACAACAAACGGCCGCCCTCCCCGCCAAACCCCACCCAAAAGCCAATGATTTAGGGAAGACAGGCGTTTTTTCAGAACTTTTAATTTTTCATTTCAGGCACTGCTGGATCTCTATTTGCTAGAAAGCATTGAAGAAAACTGCAAACACGCAATTGTATCCTTTCTAGTTATTTTGATTACACCTTCAGGGGATGCACATAAATGTTCTTCAGTGTTGGTCGCCGACCTGTTTCATGACATTTTTTCATTTATGCTTCAAAGACGATGCAAGTGAAAACATTTAGTTTAGCGTTAAGTTGTAGACAGAAGCGCTGTTTTATTTCTTTGTACTGTGGATTTTTGATGACTTTTTTCTTAAACGTTTTGTTGCAAAAGTCTTCTCCGATAGGGAGAAAACAGTTTTAGTAATAAGGGTTGAAGATATAAAATGTCCTTAGTTTTTCTCCAAATTTAAACACCGTTTAAAATTTTCTAAAACACCCATGATGGGTTATAAAACAATTTCTGTTTCAGAGCAAAAGGATTTCTAAGAGTGGTTTACCAGTACCGGATTTTTGCTGAAATCACGGGTTTTCCAGCGCAGCTCACAGTGCTTGCTTTGGTTCCGTTGAAAGTGCAGGCACACGGAATAAGCAACAGGGAGAAGAGAAAAGTCATGGGGCAGAAACTTAATTTTTAAGCTGCTGAAATACACAGCCTTGCTTTTGCTGTTTGTTGCCTAACCCGCGAGGGGAGCCTAGAGAGCAAGGGGCTTAGAAACGCTTATAGCCCAGAGCTGTCTTGTTAGATGATGTCCCTAAAAACGGACGTCAGAAAGAGAAAATGACACTACCAATGAGTGACCCGCATACTGGTTTAAATCCAGTTTTAATCATTCGGAGCTGAGCTGTACTGTAAGGATGCCACAATTTACACTGTTTTATAGACGCTGGACATGAGGGAAAAACCCAACTGTGGAATTTATTTGCTGTAATAATTGAGCATTGGATGCTCCAGTGTTTTGAATGTATTTTCTGCTTCCTACCACTTTTATATTCTTACTTCATTATGTTTTTCTAAAGGTAATGTGATAAAGTTTTGGTCTTACAAACTGATTAGCCTTAATGAGATACCTGATGTCAGACAATTTACTTGCTGCTGGATATCAAGCGTTCCTTTCCGAGTGAGACAGAAACTTCAATCGACTCCTTTGCAACTGCCTTTGGCATGCCTTGGGGACTTGTTAAGCTTGTTGAAGGTTTTTGGCTTCTAGATCACAATGATTACGAAGTAAGTATGGTAGAGTTGAGTTAGACATACATTGCAGTACAAAGCTATAATCTAGAAAATGATTTTAAAACCCGATCTCTAACTTGTACAGAATTCACTGGCCCTGCTCTTTCATCCCGCTACAATCAAAACCGCGTCGTGGCAGCACAAGAGAATTATTCAGTCCCTCCTGTGCCAAGGGGAGCGTGGGCAAGCCCTCAGATACATCCAGCTGATGAGGCCACCCACGGCAAGCAGCGGGGAAGTGCAGCTTCTCCTCACTGTGTTGCTCTCCAATAGGTAAAGAAATATACCCCACCATTTTGTCACGCAAATCTTGTGAAAATGGAGAACAAAGAATAGAAATCATCATCCCCTAAGTTTCCTTTAAACTTTGAGTACAAGACTCTTGGGGCATCTCTTTGGTTATGCTATTAACATCCCTTTACGTCTGAAAAATTAATTACAGGTGCATGGTGGAGGCTTGGGGTCTGTTGCACCAACATGCCGCTCAGGCAAACTTAGAAGACCTCTTAAAACACATGTACGGAATGTGCCGTGAGATGGGCCTGATGGAAGACTTGCTGAAGCTGCCTTTCACAGACACCGAAGAAGTAAGTGGGAGCAAGGAAAAATGTTCATCGTCTCTTTGAAAAGAGAAAAGGCAGAGCCATAACAGATTTTTGGAATGATTTTTTTTTTTCTCATAGGAGTGTTTGGAGAAGTTTTTAAGGACCAGTGCCGGTGTTCAGAATCAAGAATTCCTTTTAGTTCACCATCTGCAGCGTGCCAACTACATTGCAGCACTAGAGCTGAATCAATCCATGAATGTAAATCTTATGGTAAGTGTGAAAGTTCTGTTCTGTCAAGCGTGCAAGTTTCTGCTGGGTGTTACTAACTGGTTTTGATAGTACTCAATAAAAATCCTGCTTTGTTTTTTTCATACCAGTCTTTGAAACACTCGGAACAAGTTTCTACACCTTTGGTTACAGCTGAAGCTAAATGTTGACCAATATACGTCACTACTCCAAAGCTACTCTATGAAGCTATAAATTAAATGTTACACACCACTGTTGACCCCACTGAGAACAGTTTGTTTGCATCTGAGGAATAAACATGTATCTTTCCCATCAGCCAATCTTACCATTCCGTTATTGAGATACGTATGTTATGCGTGGCTTAGATTACTGGAAGTCGTTTGTGTCACTCCTTCCTATGGGATGACGAGTAGGTTGTATGTCATCGCTTGTGTCTTGCACGCAACTGTATTTTTCTAGCTGAGAGCAGGCTAGGTGCCAATCCACAGGTTAAATTTGTGTGGGTTTTGTTTGTTTTTTTTTAATTTCTGCGAGTTACAGTGTGCTCTCCAATTCCACAACTTTCATTTCACCGCTTTTATGACAAAAATTCTTGTCTAACCTCTATTTCTCAAAATAGCCAGATTACATTTTGTGTTACATGAACTTGTGTTCCGGATTTGTGACGCGTTTGCCGTTTTCTGGAATCATAGTTTTCCAGTGACTCAAACTTCTAAGGTGGTTTTGGAAGTCGTAGGTCCTGCATTTGAAAACTGTCATGTGGCCAGGTGGTGTGCGTAGGTCGCTTTTTCTTGCTTGTTTTAATCTTCACATCATGTTGTCCAGGGTAATTTCCAGTTGTCCCGTATATTCAGGGCACTGGCGTTTCAGGAAGAACAAGGGAAAGCCTGCTATGTAGTAAGTCGTTTGCAAATTGCAGGTGATATCAGAAAATTGCAGGTGATAACAGGTGTATCAGAAGAAGGTTCTGCAGAGTGCCAGCATTGTTTTAACTTCAAGTTGTAGGCTCTGTTGCTATTCCAGTCTTCCTTCCACTTTGCTAAAAGTACCAGGTGAAATCGGTGTGTGCGGATGGGTAGAACTTGCCGCTGTTCTGTGCAGTGGAGGTGTTTTACCACACCCGTAGAGGAAATCTGCTCACTAATGCGAAATAGCCCGGAGAGGTCTGTGCAAGGAACTTCTTGTAATTAGTTAAGCTTTTGCTTTGCGCTTTTCCTTCATCAGAATGACGGCGATCATCGCTTGACCGACAGAGCAGTTGCCAGAAATTCTCTATTAGCCCAATATGGCAAGATCCTTCCACGAATTGAAAGGCAGCTGGCCGTAGAGAGAGCCAAGCTTTACCATTTGCCTGCATTGGCCTCAAGAGAAGGTAACTTTTAGCGGGGGGAAATAGAGGGGAGAATTCCCTGTCACTTGGATGACACCAGGCTGAAATTTTTCCCCTCTTGCTTTACAGTCTCAAGACCAAAGCCATTAACTCCAGTAAGAAAACAAGCTAAAGCAGGAAATGTGCGTCGAAGACCAAATTTTCTGGCGAAAATATTGTCCAGAATTAAAGAATCCTGGGCAGGAATGAAGGAGAAAACCGGTTTCTCACAAGGTGGATTTTAAAGATGATGTCGTTTTTATAGCTGCTAAACGTGCTGTTTCTTCAGCAGGATGTTTCTAAAATTGAGGATGTTTCTAAAATGGGACCTGTTGAGATCCAAACAGGAGAGCAAGCAGTTGGGTTTCAACAGCACCCGCCAGTCCCTCACTAGAGACAGGAACAAGAAGAGACCTTAGATGCATTCACTTATTCAGCTCATCTCGGCTTTGGGATTTAGGACAACACTGTAGAGAAGACGGGGCTGGACTTGGGAATACGCAAATCCCTCATGGGAGTCAATGGAAAATTTGGGATGGGAAGAAGGCAGCAGGTCACAAAGCTTCCGCAGTCATTCCCGTAGCAGTGCAGTGAAGGTGTTTCTGCTTTCGTTATAGCTGGTGGGTACTGATTTAGATGTAAGCGCCTGGTTTTGGCTTGCGGGCCCTCACTGAATTTAGGACAAACTGCTTACTGCTTTCTTGTTCGTAGATTTGTAAGCATAAAAGGAAAGTTTACGCAGACTAGTATTTCTTGACTTTAGTTTTGAAGCATGGCGTGTTGCTAATAATATATCGCTTTAGCAAGTTTTGACGAGGCGGGAGGCAAGAAAATAAGCTGATTCTATGGAGACTGCTGTTGAGGGGCTGCTTCCTTCTGCCGTTGTTGGCTAGCACTGCAACTTAGAGGGCTGGGCAAAGGTCTTTACACGTGGATTCAATTATCCCGACCATCCGAGTCCCTGGAAATAAGTAACGGTTACTGCTTTTGTTCTCACCATAAAACCCCGAGTATCTTCACGTGGATCTAGAAGGAACGAATACTTGCTCAGCACAGGGAACGGGAAGAGACGAGGTGGAGCTATTTAGAATATACTGTGTTGTCTCAGGCAGTCCAAGCGATTCCTTGAAGTGCAGGGTTGAGCTGTCGGATGTGAGGGCTGGCTAGTTTGACAAAGTGTTGCCGACTGGAACTTCCAGCTTTTCTCTCATCGTTGCCTTTTACCCTGTTAGATGCAGAGTGGGTCGCCGTGTGGGCATTTGTCGTCAGTGCAGGAAGTACTGCAATGGGATGATTTCTGCCAGTTGTGGCTACAGCTCGCATTGTAAAACTGCTCACTTTGTCCAGGAGTGGTGGCAAATCGTAGTCAGGAACAGAAATACCAGAAACGGGGCACGCGATGGCGTACACTGAACACTCTCTTCTCCGTCCCTTAAACACAGAAGCTGTCATCGGTAGCAGAGAGTACACTGTATGTTTCTGACTTTACACCCAGCAGTGATCTGAAAGGAAAAGCGGCATTTCACTGTCCTCAGTTTCATCTGTGTGAGTGTGAAGTCAGTCTGTTTGGTAATGACTATTGCATTAACAGGCTTTTTTTTAACTGTAGGTGATGGAAGATAGTGCGCTTAAGTCACCAACCTCAGAAGCAGCACCGGCAACACCAGGATAAAGTGAAGGACATCCATCGGGCGATCGTCCATACAGCTAGGATTCTACAGAGTCATAGTTAGCATGTTGTTTGACTGTCAATAAACATTGTTGAATGTGATGCAGCTGAAGGAGACGGAGAGCTTTTTACACCTCAGAGTAATTTTCAGAGACAAGCGTTGTAATAAGGAATGCCCCCCAGCCCTCCTCCTCTCGCTTAGCTTTTGTAGCTGAGCAGACGGCAGAGGGTATGGAACATCCCTTTGGTCAGTTTGGGTCAGCTGTCCTGGCTACGTGCCCTCCCAGGATCTTGTCTTTTTTCCTCCTGAGTCCTTTCTCAGACCCAGCCTTCGCACCGCACCCCTAGCAGCTCCCTCTGCATCTCCGGGATGATCAGTTTTCCCTCCTCTACGAGCAAAGGAACCCAGAATATCTTCCAGGATGGAGAACTCGAACCCCACGTGGACTGATGGAGTAAGGTGGGCTGTAGTTAGTGATTTTTCCAGTTAAAGGCTTTACAGACCGTGATTACACTTGCAGTTTTATAGAGTTTGCTCAAACTGCTTACGTTGAGAACTGGAACTGCAAATCAGAATGGCAGACTTGAATTTGGTCTTAAACGGCTATGTTAGGCCTTCTGTAACGTCACCTGCCTGCCTGCAGGAACACTCGGAATTAGGAGAAGTTGAGATTTGAGGTTTGTGCGGTGATGTCATCCTGGGAGCTTCGTCCAGTTTTGTATAGACTGTATCTATTTCATTATTTCCCTTTTTATTTTATTATTAGGATTTCATGAAAGCAGTTTAGTTTCTCCTACGCTCGTAAATCTCTCTCTACCTCTCCTCCTCCTCTCCGTGTACGAGAGGTTGGGGGGGAGCATCTGTCGCCGGCCATTGGCCAATTCGGCCAAAACCACGACAGATTTATTGGCGCCCGACGTGGGGCATGAATGCAGCTCTGATAGATTGCCTGAATAGTTTGAATTCCAGCTTGTTCAGGGAGAACAGAGAGTTCACAGCATGTCGGTCTTAGGTGAAATCTGGTATCGTGCCTTTAGAGAGCTTTGTATGAAGTTAATGGATGCAGTGGGGTTTAACCGGTCAAATATATTGCATGGCCTGTTTCTCGTTTGTGTTTGGACGCGGTGGTCTAAGCGTGCCACGTTGGCGTGGGTTTGCCTTCAGAGGTATAAAATAATTGCTTGGATAACGGTTCTGCCTGCCTATCTTGGGCATCTCGTGATGGAGGCTTTTCCTAATTACACTTTCGGGATGGATTCTTTTCCTAATTACGCTCTTGGTCGTACCTGGGGAAAGTTGACTTTGCCCTTCGGTGATGATGCCAAAGCGACAGTAACAGAATCGGGATGAGAAACCTTCGGGCCGTTTCGAGAGTGAACGTTACTTTCATTCGTACGTGATCCTGTTGTCGGTTTTCCCGAGTGTGTTGCAGGGCTGGTTTATTGTTAAATATCGGTGCAGGAGTGAGTATGATGTGACATGTGATGGTGCTACTCAGACCCCGGGGCCAAAGCCAAAGACAGCAGAAACTCGGGCAGCCCTGCCACCGAAAGCTGCAGTAGGAATTCAGACAACCCCCCCACGGAAAGCTACAGCAGAAACTCAAACAACTCAGATGACTGCCCAAGCCGCAACACAGGCACAAACAACGCCACCGGCCCCGACACCAGCCCGAGCGGCATCGGCTGCCCCCCACCGGCCCCGGCATCGGCCAGGCCCACGGCGGCTGCGCCCCCCAGAGGCCCCGGCGAAAGCCACGCCTCCGCCCATGCAGGCCAAAGCCACGGCCTGGCCGTAGGGACACCGCCGCCAGCGGCATGGGCTGCCCCCACACGGGCCCCGGCAAATGCCACGGCTCCGGCCCGGAGGCGGTGGAGAAAATGACTAAGACAATAGCTGAGCAAAATGAGAAAAGTGCTAAACTTCTTCATGAAATGCTTGAAAAAGTGTCTGAGAAGGGGAAAGAATCCCACTCTTCCCCTGAACAGAGCCAGGTTGCAGTCATTAAGAAACAATGGTAGCGATTCAGCTTTTGGCCACCTCACTTGCTCTTCCTCACTTGGCGGTACAGTTCTGCTCTGACTTTGCGAGCCTGTCCAGCTTGCTGGTCTCCTGGGCACCGTTTTCCCCACTTCACGGTTCAGTTTTCTATTGGAACCAGAAGAGGGAGGGGCTAGGAAAGGCCAAGTGGATGCTACTCTTTGCAATGATGGCGTGCTCTCCTGTCATTCCACCTTACGAAACCACGCTCTTACGGTCTTTAGTTCCTTCTGGAAAAGCGTTTGAGGAGAGTTGCCTCTTAAAATCCCAGCAGGGGGAGGAGGGAGGGGGGCTTTAAAAGCTCACGCGAATACTGAGTGAGAATGCTTGGGACAGTCTGGTAAGGAACGAAAGCAAAAGGAAGCTTGTTTCTGTATGTTTTCTGCCTTGACCCTATCTTCAAAGAAGCCCATAAACAATTCTTTGGCATCGATTTTTGTAATTCCAAAATTACAAAACGTTTTCCTCTACTGAATACTGTTGGTAATCAAAAAATCAATTTGATACTTCTCTTTCTTTTCAGGACCACAAGAAAAGGAGGCTCTTGGTCACCTCCACCAGTGGAAATAAAATTCGTCTCTCCTTTTGGAAGTGCACTGGATAAAGCCATGGATCGTATTGCAAGAATATGCCCAGTGTGCAAATATGTCTGAGGATAACCGAGCAGTTTAATCCCCCATCAGAACTTCCCCTCGTGGAACACTACTCTCAGGCTTGTTATTTCAATAAAATTGTTTGCTGCAATTTCATCAGTTCCCATGTAACCACTCGTAAATAGCTTTGTTGTTGATTTCTGGTGGGGAAAACAAGCTACGGGCAGAAACCAATCCATAGTGTCTCACGAGTCATTTACTTCTTATCCGTAGTCTTACTGGTACAGAACAGGTTTCTTTTTGGCGTTGGTGAACTTAATACTGCGAAGCTTAAAGCTTGATGCCGGTGTCTGCCAAGTAGCGAAGGGTTGTTACAAATCTGCTGAGCCGGGGCTTCGTCCTTCCTGGCGGCAGGAGCCCGGCCTGGTGCACCCCAGACCTGGGGGTGTCTCTGTCCCAGACCCTTGGATGCGGCTGCTGCTTTCCCGTTTGCAGGTCAGGCCAGTAGCAAGGCTGAGGGTGCACCACACACATGCACGACAGCAACGCGGCTGGCTACGCAGGCTGCCAGAGACGGGGCCGTGCCTTTACCACCTGCCATCTTGCACTGGGGCAGCTCACAGAAAGCCGCCTCTCTGGCTTGTTGCAGTTGAAGCTCACGAGTGACACCAGAGGCATGCTGTCACTCTGCAGGTTCCCCCACGCAGCCACATTTGCAGAGCCCCAGAGGATCAGCAGAGCCTTGAGCCCAGCTGTCGTCTGTGCCCCAACTCTGGGCTCCGTCTCTGACCTCTGGCTGAGACACCGCATCTTTCCAGAGATGGCTTTTCCTCCTGCTCACTGGCTAGCCTACCCTGAGGTCTGCTAGCGGTTTCCTCGTGCACATTTGGCTAGGGGAAAATACAACAAAAATACAATAAAATGGTGTACTGAAACGTATGTTACGATGGAGTTTAGAAAGTCTTCTCTCATAAGAGAAAACAGTTTTAGTAGGAAATGTTGAAAATATCCCTTAGTTTCTCTCAGAGTTTAAACACCGTTTTAAATTTTTTAAAACCCTCCTATCTGTAGCAAATGGCTTCTTACTAGAATGATGTGGTGAAATATCCTGTTTCAGAGCAAAAGGATTTCTAAGAGTGGTTTACCAGTACCGGATTTTTGCTGAAATCACGGGTTTTCCAGGGCAGCTCACGGTGCTTGCTTTGGTTCTGTTGAAAGTGCTGGCACACGGAATAAGCAACAGGGAGAAGAGAAAAGTCATGGGGCAGAAACTTAATTTTTAAGCTGCTGAAATACAGAGCCTAGCTTTTGCTGTTTGTTGCCTGTCTCTTTTACCTTCTAATTACTTCTTGTCTTTACAGAACACTTTCAACGTGCTGGAAATCTATAATGACCAGGTAATGAGGTCGCTTTGCTTCCGTATTAACAAATCTTAGTTTTCTGTGTACATTGATTTCTTTTTTGCTCATTGTAATTTGAAAATCATCCTTTATGCTCTCTTAACGTGACCCTTCTGGGCATGTTGGCTGAAGTGTGTGGGTGCTGCCTGGACCTAAGAGCATTGTTTTGCTGCTTGAGCCACCCGGCTGCTCTGCCGTAACACTGACCAAGCTGTTTCATCTCTTGTAGTACATTCCTTCTTTCTCTTTTCTGGGTTGTCCTCCTTTTTTGAAGAAAAAAGGGGGTTAAGAAGGAAGATCCGAGGGCTGGAGCACCTCTCCTATGAGGACAGGCTGAGAGAGTTGGGGTTCTTCAGCCTGCAGAAGAGAAGGCTCTGGGGAGATCTTATAGCAGCCTTCCAGTACCTAAAGGGGGCCTACAGGAAGGATGGGGAGGGACTCTTTATCAGGGAGTGTAGCGATAGGATGAGGGGTAACGGTTTACAGCTGAAGGAGGGTAGATTTAGATTAGATATCAGGCAGAAATTCTTTACTGTCAGGGTGGTGAGGCACTGGAACAGGTTGCCCAGGGAAGCTGTGGATGCCCCTTCCCTGGAAGTGTTCAAGGCCAGGCTGGATGGGGCTTTGAGCAGCCTGGCCTAGTGGGAGGTGTCCCTGCCCAGGGCAGGGGGGTTGGAACTACATGATCTTTAAGGTCCCTTCCAACCCAAACCATTCTGTGATTCTAAAAGATTCGTACCACTATTAATGCATCACTCAAATGGAGACCATTTCTGTTTTCAGAACAGAAACGTGGCTGACACAAAATCGATCTCTCGCTTTCTACGTTAGAGATTGAAACCCCACTTCTTTTGCAAGAGTTCTCTGCATATTTGGAAAAATTTAACTAAATAGAGATAAATGCAGCTATAAAACTATAAGCACCTGTTTTATATAAACGCCGTGTTCTTTACATAAAGCGAGGCAGTATTATAAAACAAGTAGTTTTGTTTCCTGGAATCTGAGATTACTGTTGGTCCTGTGCACCAGATGTTGCATTCCTAAATAAGATGAAACCCCCACAGGGTCCTCTTTGTCTCGGGTGAATTAACTGTATACTGCAGCACCTTTGAAGAGGTATTTTTTCTTAAAGCAAGTACTATCAAATGAAAGATGGAAGAATACAACTAGAAAACGTGCACATGTGAAAATGTTGACTGTAAATGCTGACAGTCTTCAAACAGCTTACCTGAGTTTCTTCAAATGCTAACTTTCTTACTGTTCTGAACAAATTTAAGGACAGATTCTTCAACTGTTACTTGTACCAATACCATCGACGTGGTTTTGAGGTTTTTTTTACGTTGGTGCTAGCGTAAGGCAGAGTTACCAGGATTTGAGCACCTTCAGTATTCACTTTGACAAAAACCACCTCTGTCTTCTCATCTGTCTGTCTCTCTTTCTCCTAAATTGCTAACCTGCTAAAAAGAGTTAGTTTATAGCCAGATTGCTAAGACACTAGGATTCTTCTTTTATGTTTAAGGACTTTATGGTCATCTTTTCCATGTTAATCCCTATCTCATTTTTGGTAGGGTTTAAAACTAATTTTAAAAACCTCCTTCAAAATCCAATGGCAGGTAATACGTTTGATACGCTCACAGACTGCAGCCGAGACTCCAGCAGACCTCTGTTACGAAGGAACTCTGTCAACCTGACGATACGCTGAAAGGCACACTTTCATAGTTTTTCCCGCTCTGGTCTCGGTGCCAATTGCGGTCAGGTGCTGGGCAAAATGAGAAGAGATACCAGCTCAAAGTGACTGACAGCTGAGGAGGAAGGAAAGGGTGAATGTGCCAATAAGGGAGGGCAGCGTATTAAGAGCTTATTCTGTATTCTTATTAACGCACGGCGTATATTTTGACAGCTAAGTTATGTGACGGAGGTAGCTCTTTTTCCTGAGAATTCTGGGTCTCTCTCGTGTGCGTGGCTTAATTCAGCTTCTTTCCTTCCCTTTCTCTCCCGGCAATGCAGCACAGAGTTGAAACGTAGAGCGTACAGATGACCCCTGCTGCCAGGCGTTGGTTGTCTCTGCTTCCCGATGCCGGATCCCAGCGACAGTGCCACACAGAGCTATTCCTTCCTGCCCAGGAGCAGTTTGCTTCCCGGCCACTTCCCCAGTCCCTCGTCTCCTTCTGCAAGAGAAGGTTCCCTCTCTCCTCCTGGCCTTTCTGGGGCTCAGAACTGAAAACGGCCCTCTTTGCAGTCCTTCCAGACAGGCTTTCGCTGGGACTCCAGCACTAATTATTCCTTCTTATTCCAGCTCCCCTGAAAAGAGCTCAGGCACTTAGATGTCTGCTGTCCCAACGCGGTTCATGGCTCAGTGACCGCGTGGCTGCAGCTGCCTGGCTACGAGGAGATATCAGGAGCAGAATCACGGAATCACGGAATCACGGAATCTTCAGAGTTGGAAGGGACCTCTAGAGATCATCTAGTCCAACTCCCCTGCTAGAGCAGGATTGCCTAAACCACATCCCTCAGGGCTGCATCCAGGCGGGTCTTGAAAATCTCCAGAGAAGGGGACTCCACAACCTCCCTGGGCAGCCTGTTCCAGTGCTCTGTCACCCTCACTGTAAAGAAGTTTTTCCGTGTATTTGAACGGAACTTCCTATGTTCTAGCTTGTGCCCATTGCCCCTTGTCCTGTCGCTGGGAACCATTGAAAAGAGCCTGGCTCCGTCCTCCTTAAACCCACCCTTTAGATACTTGTAAACATTAATCAGGTCCCCCCTCAACCTTCTCTTCTCCAGGCTAAAGAGTCCCAGCTCTTTCAGCCTTTCCTCATAAGGGAGGTGCTCCAGTCCCATAATCATCTTGGTTGCCCTACGCTGGACTCGCTCCAGTAGTTCCCTGTCCCTCTTGAACTGGGGAGCCCAAAACTGGACACAGTACTCCAGTTGTGGCCAGAAGATTTAACGTTTCCCGCACCAGTTCAGTCCTGCAAAGAGCTGAATTGCTTTCACGTGCCGATGAACGCAGACCCCTTGTTGTGTCTGAATTAGGACTCCATCTGACCCGGAGATGAGGCCCATGTGAACCAAGACCCCCAGAAGCCTTGTCTGGGGTGGGCGCTCCCTGACAGCGGCTGCTCTCCCCTTACTGCCTGCTGGCCAGCTCGTGCTCTGCTCTATTAAGGCATCTTAGCAGCACTGCTGCATTTCTGCCTGGCGATACAGGAGTAGTACTTAATATCTGTGACTTGGGATTTTTTTTCAAAGGTGTTCTGTTGGGTTTTTTTCTCCACAGACACATTGTTTTTAAAAACTTGAGAAGAAAAGAAGACAGCTCTGCCTTTGAGAAATGGTCCCTGTCCTCATCCGCAGCACTGGCGTGGGCACATCCAGTTGCTCAGAGTCAGTTCCCTTATCAAGTGCTGATCAAGACAAAAGCCCAAACCCAGTGTAAGTAAGGCTATTGCAGGCAGGAGGGAGAAGAGTTTCTGCTGGCTGGGAATGAGTGGCGGATCCGGAGCACACAGGCCACGTGGGAGTCCCGTCCGGAGGAAGCCTGGAAGGAGTGGGAGCACCAGTACATTGCTGTGGCTCAGGCGAGTTTCCCAGTAACGGGCATTGCGGCCAGATCCATTAACCTCTGGTCTTCTGAGTCTGATGTTTTCCCCTTTTTGTCATCTTTAAGATTTGTTACTCACGCCCCTCTCTGCCCTTCCTTAATAAACCGTGACTCCAGGTCTGGAACTTCTGCCAATAGAAAGGAAGCGTGGCGTCAGTCTTTCAGATCTAATAATTGCTTCCTGATCATGTTTGATAAAATGATGGGGGTTTGATAAAAATTAGGGAGTTAATTCTGTCGGGAATGCTGAGCCCTGTGTGGGGTGTATGGCTAACCGGGGTCGTTCAGGTGCTCCCTCTGGATGGTTGTATCGGTCTTGGCTGGCAGCTGGCACAGGCGTTTGGGCACACAGTACCGTACCCTGTTCTGCTGAGGACAGCTTCTTGTTCACCTGCTGCATCAACTGGTTTTCCTGCCTTGACCTGCCTGGGCTTTGCTTTGTTAAGACAGTGAAACGAACATAATCAGGCTTCTGTTAATTTTGTGCCTTCTACCTAGGAAGCTGTCGGATACAGTTTTAGAGAACTAATGGTGACAAGGCTTTGCTGGTGTGGTATTGCTTGACTTGTGTGGTGGAGAGAAGCCTTAAATTGGCAGGAGAGAGTCACCAACAAGCCGGGCCTGTTGCACGTGTTGCAAATGCATTTGGAGTTGGGCTTGTCAGGTTGCTCTTTGTCAAAGTATGTTTCAGAATGAGATACGCAAAAGCCGCCTGGACACGGTCCTGGGCAGCCTGCTGTAGGTGACCCTGCCTGAGCAGGGGGGCTGGACCAGAGGACCTCCAGTGATTCTGGAAGGCCTTTCTCTTCATTGTGATGCTGGGATTCTGGAATTCGTGCTGGGATTCTGGAATTCGTGCTGGGAGAGGCGAGCGGTGTGGTGTGCTGGGAGTGCCTTGCTCACCACTGTCTCCCTGTGCTGGGAAGGCTGCGTGTATGTTCTGTCCTGAGACACTCAGCGCCTACGTCTGTCTGTCCAGGTGCACCGAGCAAGGTAAAAAAGAGCGTAAGGTCAGAAGTGCCTTTGGGAACTGCTGCGAGCTTCGCCACGGTAGACGGGGACTGCAACTCTTGAACGGAAGTATAGTCGTGTTGGGGAATAACCGCAGGAGGTAGCTGGGTAAAGTGGCTCCAGCGTCAAGTTCTGATCTGTGTTGGTTTTGTTTGTTTTTTCATGGAGAGGGATGTCAAATCTGTGGTCTGCATCAGACACAGGGTCTTCGCTGTTGGGGGCTGTTGGGGTAGAGAGCTGAAATTCTTTCCTCGTCTCACCTTCTGCTGTAGCTTTGTGCTTGTGGAGCATCTGCACAAACTCTGCAAGACAATCTGTAGGCTGCACTTGAGTGAAATAAGGCCGATTGTAGGATTCTGGTACAGACCGTCTCTGTCACGCTGGTGGCTTTTTAGACTACAGCTTAGGGCTTGGATGAAATGTAGGGTTTTTGCCTAAACCGCCGGGAGCGGGGAGGCTTTCTGCCTAAGCGGGAAAGACCTGACCCGGTGGTACTCCCTAAATCACCTGCTCACTCACTCGCTAAATCCTCTTTCTGCAGGAGTAAAATCCGGCAAAGTGCAAATTCACTGAACCTGACGACTACGAGAGTGCAGAAAGTGACTTTTCCATCTGGTGCTCCTCCAGTGCTTGTGAGTTGCTTCCTGTTTCTCTGGGGAAAATGTCATGGAACCAGTCATTAACAACAATTCAAAAATTGGTATAACTTTTATAAACCCTTTTATAACCCTTCCCTGAAATCACTTTAGCTTCCACCTCTGGCGGAAGGAAAGAACGACGCCTGTCAGCTGCAGCCTTTCCCAGAGAGCTAGGGAGTCTCTCCGTGCAAGAGGGAGTTAAGAGTTGCCTTAAAAGATGCCTGACTGTGTCCTGGGTGGTGTCCTTTCTAAAAGTAAAGGGGTTTTTAGCCCTCCCTGCAAACGGAGTGTGTCGTTTCACCTGGGCATGAGCTAGCAGCCCGGGCTGACTGCCACAAAAAGGAGATGGACAAATTCCCTCTCCTTCTTCCCGATGCGTGGTCCTGCCTCCTTCCTTGTGCCACCTCTTATGCTTGCTGGTTGTCTCTGCAAGGCAGTTGAGCTCTCGAAGCTGGTGGAACACCACCTGCTTTTCTGGGTGAGTTTCCTGCCTGCTCAGGGAGTGAACTTGGCTCCTAAAGTGCTCTAAGGCACTGTTAAGGCAGTGCGAGGTGAGCCACAGGAGTACGGTAGTAGAACAAAGGAGCAGATGGAGAGATGGGAGGCGGCGGCAAGTCCTCTCTTTTGGTGGCCAGGAAGTCAGCATGTTTTGTGAAACCATCTCTTCAGCTGCGGCTGGCCATATTTTTAGCTTTTTCGTCAGTAAGCCCATTGCATTGTTGGCCCTTGAAACGGATTTTCGGGTACTACCGTCAGTCAAAACTGACGTCCCTGAACCCTGACTTGGCTGAATGCGATTCTGCTTGAACATGTAATTTCTGCATGTTTATTTTTCTTGGAGCTTTTTAATGCAAAAATCTATCCTCAGCCTGTGACTCGTGGTACGCTCCTTTCTTTGGAAATAGTTTGGAAGTCATAAGTACCTAAGGTGAAGAACAATGGTAATTTTGGCTGCTAGAAGACAACTGACAATAAGTAACAAAGGGTAAAGTACGAAATCAAGGGAAAGGACAAATGGAAAGTTGTACCTGTTACTGAGAAGCTTTTTAAAATCTGATTTTTCTCAGCTCCCATCTTCCTAACCTGTGTGAGTAGACTTGAACTCAGTGTATTGGGCTTTTTCCTGTTATTTCTCTGTTGATACGTCTGGGTCACTTTTTGTTGGTGATCTCACAGGCATCAGAAAAGCAAAGGATTCTCCTTTTGCTCTGCTGGGAGAGCAAAAAGTCTCCCGAGTGCCATTATTTGCAAGAAAAAGAGCTAGAGGTGACGTCTAGGGGATTTTTCACTGCATACTGATGAAACTTCTGTCACTCTCAAGAATATTTCTGGCTGGCGTGAGTCTAGTTGTGCAATTTTTTCCTGTATTTACAGTGAAGAATGCAAGACCTAACAGCTGAGGTAACGAGCAGTCTGCTGCAGTTTCCAGAGGTGACTCTTCAGGCACTTGGGGAAGATGAGGGAACCCTCGGCTCTGTGCTGTGCGGGAGGTTTTCTGGAGGTGAGCATTTTCCTTTAAATTTGGTCTCGGTATAAAGCTGTTCTTGCCTGGAGGCTACCTGAAGCCTCAGGTCATCGTATCAGCTGTGTCAGGTTGGTGCTGTTAAGGGGCATCCTGTTTAGAGAGAGAGAACAAAAAGGGTGCTTCAGCGATGACAAATGCTAATATTAAAACGTGAGTGTAGTTAAACTTTGAAGTGGACTTTCCAGGTGATGTGACAGTAGAGCTGGGTGCCTATCTGGAGGTCTAGGCTTCTGTTAAGACCAGGTAGAATCTATCTACCTGAGTGTAAATGCAGGAATTGAGCTCATACTTCCTTTGGGCTGGCAGTAGTTCAGTGAAACAAAATGCCTTCAATTCTTCCTCTACGCTCCAAGACTTGTATTCCCATATGCGTTTAGATCATTTCTAGCAAAACCAAGGCGAATATGGTATAAAGGCTGTCGATCAGGACCTTGTAATCTTTATCCCAAACAACCCAGATTCTTCGGTGCGGGAATGACAAGTACAAATGCAAAATAACAAGGTGGTTAATTTTAGGAGGGATTGCTTGGGGATTTCAACGGGTGATTTTGAATCATTGACTAGAATGAGGTAGGTCGGTCTTCCTCTGCTAGGTACGTTTATTGAAGGAAAGGGGCAGGCACTGTGATTTTTTTTCAGCTGTTTTCAGTCTTCCGTTGGACATTTGCTTCCGTCCTCTTTCTTTTCTCTCACAGGGAGAAACGGCCTGGCGTGGTTGGCACGTGGTCCTCACCTTGAGGTGGTGAACTCTGTGACAGGAGAGCGGCTCTCTGCGTACCGTTTCAGTGGAGTCAATGAACAGCCTCCCACTGTTCGTGTGGTGAAGGAGTTTTCCTGGGAGAAGAGAACTGGACTGCTGGTTGGGTTGGAAGACGCAGAGGGAAGTGTTCTCTGTCTGTACGACCTTGGACTCTCAAGAGTGGTTAAAGCGGTTGTTCTTCCCGGGAGGGTAGGTACTTTTTCATTGGAGAAACGAAGCTTTGATGTTGTTAGGTGCTGCGTAGGCCTGTTTTAGGACAAGCTTTGGAGCGTCTCTTTGTAGGAGGTATTTTTTCTATTGTGCGTTAACATCCTGTCACTTGAGAGTATCCAGTCAAGACGGCGTTGCTGTAAAATCTTGGGCTTAATGTGCCATTATTGTTTGAGTTTACTGAGAGTAAAACAAGTTTTCTGGTTTTATTGTAGAGCACAAAGTTACCTGATTCTCTCCTTCCACAAAAAGGCATTGAAAAGCACCTTTTTTTGGCCCTAATTGCTTGATTTCCATCAGAAATACCGTCTTTAAAATGGCTCAGAATTCCATAGCTGTGCTGTAAATGACTTCGACACATTGCCTTGAATCTCAGCCTAGCAAGCAGGCTGAGGAGAACACATTTTTCTGTTGACTTAGGAGAGGAAAAAAGAGCCTCTAGTGAGTTATCTGACAGATTGTTGGGAGGTCACCTTTCAGCCTGCAGTCCTTGAATCTCTGCTCTCTGACTAGTGTGTTTGTGTAGATGGGACACACTGGTGTAATGTTGCTGATGTTTTCTGTCTTCTGTAACCCAGAAACTCAAATGATGTGTGTCCCCTAGCCTCATTATCTTAATGTAAACAAGAATCGGTGGAAGTCAATAGAACATGAAGATTCATTTTTATCATCTTAGAATCTGCAACAACTAACTAACTAACTTCTTAGCCAGCTTTCCATCAGGTGCTTTGGTTTGACTTGCTAGAATACAGGTGGAGTTTTGTTTGTTTGTAATGCTACAGTGTGATGACTAGTAGTAAGCATTCGTATTGGGGTCACTGAGAGAGAGAAATACGTGCAGCTTTAGCGCAGGAGTCTTCGTGTGCTCGTGTCTCTGCTCTAGCAGTCAGTGTTGTCCTGGGATGTGCTGCAACGTGTGCTGAAAGGTCTGTCTTCGCCTTGTGAGACAGTTGCGTGCAGACTGCTGGGCACGTGAAAGAGCAGCGTGCGCTTCCTCATTTAGGTGGAGTCACCTTTTTATCTGAGAAGCTGCTGCTTTAGGCTGGCTTTTAACATTTTTCTCAACATTCGTGAAAGCGCTGGTGTGCATTTAAAGCTTCTTTTCCTTTATGTGGTTGTTACTTTTCTTCTAAATGCGGCCTAGTGTGAATTTTACTAAGCTGGTCTCTCCCTTCAACGCTTTCTAAATACGTTTCACTCCCATGGAAATGGTGTGTCTCCCATGCAACTTGGCCGCTGCCTCGTCTGACTCTCGAGCCCTGATTTATCCTAACGCCCGTTTGTCAAAGAAGGCATAGACTGTATCGCGGTGCTGGTGGGCTGTGAGCGGTGGGAGACCTCGATGTAGTTGTGTTTGTCTGTCTTAAGCCCCTTGAATACGATAAAGTTTCTTGCGTATAACTGATTTTCTGTGTTTTCCTCCAGTTAATTACTGCGAAGTAGGAAATGGAAATTGCTAAGCTGTACTAATAGAATGCCCCATGTAAGTTGAAGTTAAGTCACTTACCCGCAGGAAATCTAGTAAATGGAAGGCAGTAACAGGTTTTTGTACGGGGCTTTTTTGTCTTTGTCTCTTTTCTTGATCTAATTGCAAACAATGCTTTGATGCTCCTGTATTTACTTTTTCTATTGAGCTTGTCAAAGAGCTCAAATAGTAACTTGTAGTTTTCCTGTAGGTAACCGCTATAGAACCCATAGCGAATCACGGAGGACCCAGCGTGAGCACTCAGCACCTCCATCAGAGTCTGCGATGGCTCTTTGGGGTGGCAGCAGTGGCTACAGATGCTGGCCATCTCCTTCTGGTTGACCTTAGTTTGGATGATTGCTCCTGCACTCAGAATGATATCGAAGCATTGGGTGAGCCTGCAGTTTTTCCACATGAATTTAAACGCAAGAAAACTTCTGTCTTCTAACGAAACAGTATGCATCCCACTTTGAAGACCCTTGTGTCAGACATTTCTGACGACTGGTTACAGGTGGCAGTTTGACATCGTATAGTCCTGACCTGATTAAACCTGGGAGTGTCTGACTGCTCCTCCCAGTGTTGTAAATGCCCCCTCCCACCAAGATCCCTGTGCCACTATGATTCTTGCCAGAGAGGTGTAGGAATTTTGCCACGTGAGCCCGTGCGGCCGCCTGGTAGGAAGTTGTGTTGGAGGAGCCCTGTTTCCCGGGAATGCTCTTCTGCTTGTGTTAATTGACTTGGGGCAAATTTTGGGCTTGTTTTTTAAAATAAACCCGACTTACCAACACCCATGCATTTGGATGAATGAAATCTCGAATAGGTGTACTCAGATTGCATACACCGTTTTGGCTATTACAACAGCAGCTTCAGAAATTGGTGCCACTTCAAACACGAGGTGCCACTTCAAATTTCATCACGAGGCCCAAACTCCTGCTTTTCAGAGTCCAGGAAGAATTTGGTTACGTTATTAAGGTTACGTTTTTACCTAGCTTTCAAACGTGAGTGAGAATACTTGTCTTATCCGAGAGTTCTTATGTTCTTTGAAGACATACATAATGGAAATGGCAAAAAAAAGTGTTGCATAAATGGCTATTTTGCCTGGCACGGTAGCATTAGATGATAGGGGTTGTCACGTCAGTGCCTAAAATGCAGCCTAAATGGCATAACGTATTCATTTATTGCTTGGTTTTGTGTGTGTAGATCTAGAAGTTGTCACTAAAAATCCTGCTGAAGTTGCACAAAGAAGAGAAACTGTGACCAGCGAATGGAGGTGTCTCTGTTTTCAACTACAAAATGCTTCCGGAACAGCAGTATCAGCCCTGTGCTACATAAGCAGAAGCAACCAGCTCGTTGTGGGTTTCTCGGATGGCTACCTGTCGCTCTGGAATATGAAAACTTTGAAGAGAGAGTAAGTAGGCCTTTACACTTGGCCATGCCTGGAGGTGTGGGGCTCTCGATTTGTTGCTTAAGGAAGTATGTGGATGTAAAGAGAACTTTTTCAGGGACTGACATGAGTATGAGTATAATCTTGGCACGTTCAGAAATCCTCTTCTGACATAACTTTTCAGTCATACCTGGATCAAGTGGTCCGCCTTCTCCCCAGTGGACTAGGATTGTTTTCCTTATTGTGCCTGTGGATTGAGGAACTGTGGAAAGCATGCTTCCTGGGGTTTTCAGAACCGGTTACTGCAACTGGGGCATCCATTGAAAGGCTGAAGTATGTCAGTGATGTGATTTTGGTGCCGATATTCTCTAAAGTGTCCAGGGTGAAACTAGTGAGACATGAAAACTCAATAGCTGACCTGTGCCTGAAAAATGTATTCTTTCCTGCATGTCAGCTTTGGCCGAAAGAGCAATCTCACCTGAAATATTTGGCTAACTTCTGGTCGGGATTCACTTCAGCAGATCTGCACTGACTCCCCAGAAGCTGTTGGATGCATAAATAGACAGTGGAGGAATAATTAGGTGGCAAGAGTAGAGTGTGGAGGTACAAATAAGGTTCAGAAGTCAGGAAGAACAATGCTTGACGTAGTCCAAGAAACGAGAAACTACCTGTGTTTGGGCCACTAGGCTCACCTTTTGTTTTCTTTTTCGTTTTGCTTTTTTTTTCCCCTAAACCTGTAGGCACCACTCTCAGCTTGAAGGAGGGAGGATTCCTGTCTATGCTGTGACTTTTCAAGAGCCCGAGAATGATCCTCGCAATTGTTGCTACTTGTGGGCTGTTCAGTCTACGCAGGAAAGGTGAATAAAAACTTTAACTATCAGCCACTGAATTAATTCTTTTTTTTTTTAAGGATATTTGTTCCCATACAGTTGAACATGTGTATTTGTTGTGTGTCTGCGATTCTTTCCGGTACGGAAGGTGTTAAACTTAGAATGCAATTTTTACAGGATTTACCAGACGTGAAGAGGGACCTACTAGTTCCTGCCTTCTGTCAGAAGGCAAAGCAACAGTGGCCATATTCTTCTGCTCGCATTCTCAAATGGTTTGCTTTTGTTCCTCGATGACCGCTTCATCATTTGTTTGATAGTCACACCGTGGTATTAAAATACCACTAGGAGCAGTTGAGGCTGCAGATCTAGAACACCAGATGTTCCCACACAACAGCCTGCCGCCCCTAAAGGCGGCGGTGACAGTATTGCCGATGGCCTTGTGCCAGCGTCAGCAGTCTGTGGAGCCTTGGTGAGCCAGTGCAGCTCCCCTGGCAGCAAACGATTCAGCAGAAAAGCCAATGGGTTCCTGCTGTTCTGCTGAATCAAATCGGACTTGGAAGGGTGCAGAGTGTGCAAGAGGGGGAGGGGAACTTTGGTGGTAAGGGAAGGGCAGAGAGATCTCTCTTTCTGCATCAGCAAGCGATTCCATCAGCTCAGCTGTTGGTAGAGTGGCAGTCTTTTAAAATTTGACTTCAAAGCAGTTTTGATGGAGAACTCTTCATTGTGAAGAACTATTTCCAACAATTCTTAGTCCATACAACATATTACAGCTTTCCAATTGTACGGTTGGCTTTTGCCCCTGAAGCTGTTAGTGTCAAAACGCCCTCCTTCATGTTTCAGTGGCTAAATGTGGCCGATGATCATGTTTTGGGAAGAGGTGGTGTTCTTTTCAGCAGGAGCATGCTATTAAGAAAACGTCTAGGTCTACTAACACGACAATGAGGACTATAAAGCAGCTTTGTAACCAAATTTCATAATTTATCCCTTTTTCAGTGAAGGTGATGTGGTGAGTTTACACCTGCTGCAGTTAGCGTTTGGTGACAGAAAACGCGTGGCCTCAGGACAAGTCATGTATGAGGTAAGAGGTGCATGCGTGGGAAAAGCAGACAATAGTAATTTTCTCTAAGGGAGTATCAGTTGAGTTACAGGGGTGAGATTTACCATCAAACTTCAGAGCTGGCTGAAAAAATAATAATGTTTTGCTGAGTCTTCTTGGGCACGGCCTTTGTCCATACCTTTTGGAAAGAAGGCATACCATTTTATACTGCAGTGTCGTGTGTTCCAGCTAGATTCATCTGCAAAGAGCCCGTATAAATGAAATTCCTGAAGAGGACGCGGCTTTTGCAAATAAAATTATTCTGAAATACCAAACGAATGGCATGTAGGAAGAGAAGATTGGGCCTTGAATCGCTTGCTTTAACCAAGCTTCGGACTTGAATAAGCTTCTGTCTCTCTCCCTTTCTTAAAATACAGTCATACTCTATTCTTTGCTGATCTTCAGTTTTATATTCTTGGTTTCCCTTAGAGCTTTGTCAGCCGGACTTCTCACATGAAATGCACCTACAGTGTCTCTTCAGTGTTGATCCTGACACTTAGTAGCTGTAAAGACAACTTGTTCTTCTTTTTGGCTGGGTGACCTATTCAATCTACTCTTAAAGCCAGGAAAATATGTAATTTGGTCAGAAGAGTGTACCTAAATGTTAGATCTGGCTCCAAGAGGATGCGTTTAAAATACAGATGTGAGGTATCCTTGTATCTCAGATAGCTAACAGAGACAAGGCGCATCTGTTAGATGTGTAATTCCATTCAGTTGTACGCCTGGAAGTCTTCCAAAATCTTTTTGAGGGGACAGTAATCTTAGTTCAGAGCAAGTCTTTCCTCCTGATTTGGTACTTTCTCTTGCATGTTCTCAATAGCTATGGAACGAAACAGGGGTGACTCTTGTATCGTGGTACTCTGGTTTTTGTAGGGACTGTGCCTTTTGATTTTTTTGGATTAATTTAGATTTTGAGTGTTTTGCTTATGTGTAGGAAAGGTGCTTCCTCATTTGCCACTGTTGCTTTTGCATAGAGAGAGGTTAGGTGTTTGGAAAAGGTGGTGTTTCTTTAAAATGCATTATCTATCACGGTGACCAAGTAGAAGGATCTTCCAGTGATTCATCGCGTGCTGGATGCTATCTCTTTATCTTTGTTGATGTGCGGGACCTGTGCTCCACAGCGGATACTTTTAGTCTCAGAACACTTCCTTGTAGTCACAGATTGGTTAGTACTACATGACTGTCTGCCTGCATGGCTGTCTGAGTCAAGTTTCTTGTCCATCTTCAGGGGTAGAAAATTTAAGTGTCTCCCGTTTGCTAGGCCAAGTTTGAGTAAAGAAGGAGGAATCTACTGTTGATCCTTGTTCATTGGATAGAGTTCATAGGAGCTCAAAAGACTTTTTCAATACAGCAGTGCTTTTTGTTCCGGGAATTAGGTTTGAGGCTATGAAGCAGTGCCTCTTTGACTGTGTGTCATGGTAAAAGTCACAAATAGGACTTATGGAACATGTGGTACTGTGTTTTTCTATACGCGTGTCAAACTCTTGTCTCCATTGCCTTCAAGGCTGGTTTAAGTCTGCTTAAGTAATTAAACAGAAAGGTATGTTTAAGTAATGCTTCCAAAGACCTTTTTTGTACTGTCGCAGCAGTTGCTAAATCTGGTGCATCAAATCACGATCGTAGAGCGCATCTTTACCCTCGTTCTGCACAATGCTTGCGGATGGGCAGAGTATACACTCTCTACTTTGATATCAGAGTTTGACCAGTGCATCTCGTTTGAAAACTTGTTTTTGTGTTTTGCTAGTCAATGGAGTCATTACTTAACATCTCCCATACAATGGAGTTCCTTAGAATGACTTTGCCCGGCGTGGAAAGTTTAAAATGCACTGCTTTGCTTCAGAAGCATTTTCTTTTTAGTTATGAAAGACTTTTTTTAATTATTTAATTTTTCTTTTTAGACAACCTTCATATTTATTTGTAACACTTCCTGGAATCATTAAGAGAAAGCTCGCCTCTTCTCAGATTAGGTGAATTAGATGTATCCTATGAGATCATACGGGAATGTGTGGTTTCATGCCAGTTCGTTTCAGAGCTCTGCAAGTTTAGGAAACTTGGGTAGAATGTGGCGTTATCAGTTTATGGGTTGTGTGGGTTGGGTTTCTTTTTCCCTCTTTTTTTTTTTTTTTTTAATTATAGAGCTGCTATTTGTCCCCAGTACACCCATTCATGTGTTGTATGGTAGACAGTTTGAATGAATGCTGTATTTGGAAAGACGGTATTTCACTTCACGCTTACTTAAAAAATGGCGCTATCAGAGGTTCACCACAATCGTGCCGGGGTTTCTGTGTATCTCAAAATTAGTTTGTTTACTGTGTAGTAATTCGTGATGCTAAAAGCCTTGGCCACGTGCACCCCGTGTCCTTTCTAGTTTTCCCTTTTGCTGTTGGCTGTGCTTGGTGAAGGAGCTGAGGGATATTTCACCCGTTAGTCTCTGACAAGATGAGAGGAGGAGCTGTCATAGCTTACGTGGCTTGAAAGAAGATTGCTAATCAGTATGAAGTTCTCACAGTAACTAGAGAGGGGTGCACGGTCACTCTGGTGGTGTGCCCATAGAAAATACCTCTTGACAGCTTTAGCTGCTCTAATGCTGGGGCTTCTCTAACTTCATCAGTTCTGCAATCAAGACATGGAGCAAAGAGCTTTGCATGCATGTGTGTTGCATCATTTTAGATATCTCTTTGTAGCGATATATTTATTTTTACAAAGAACATTCTTGGATGTCGCAAGGAATTCTGCAAAACATGTTTAGATCTGAATAATGTTAGGGAAATTCTAAATTTTGAAAAAGTGCAAAGCCTTTACAGCCAAACTTACCCGTTACGATTTGACACTGCATTCTCTTGCATGTCAGGCGTAGTTTCTGTTTACCATCAGAAATAGGCTCATGCGAAATACACAGTATAATAAGCCTATTCTGTTAGACTGTCTTTCATATTTAGCCATAATGTATGTTTTTATCTTAGAATGACCTTTGCTCTCTTCTCTGATTTTTTCCCCCAGGGTTTGGAATACCGTGGCGAAAAGTTCAGTTTAGATCTCACGGGTGGAGTCTTTCCCTTGAGAGGCCAGATGAGTACTAAATTAATCAGCTGCCAGACTGTCGAAAAATTCCGCAGCGACGTTGACGGAGAGGATAGCGTAAATGAAGGTTTGTTCTGATGTCCGTGTTTGGTGATTTTAAAAGAAGTGCTTTTGGAACCTAAGCAACGAATGCTGTTCTGTCCCCACAGTCTGAAAGTCTTGCCTATCTGCATAGACTAGATTGTTGGGATTATTTACGAAGAAAAAATGGATGCTTAAGTTATGTGGGACTTCTTTAAGGGAAAATATATGTTTTATTTTATGCTTGCTGACATGCTATCGCGATGTATGGTGGGGCCGTTTGTATGATGATGGTCAGTCGTTTTACTCCTCCAGCTGCCATCTTTGAACAAGAAGTTCAAACTCTCCATTGCTTAGGAATGTGACCAGAAATTTTTCCCTTCTTCAAACCGATGTCCGCATCTGCATCCAGATGGTAGCCTGTCACAAGTGGTGCTCCCCAGGGCACTGCACTGGGGCCACTTCTCTTTAGTATCTTGACCAGTGATCTGGACGAGGGGACAAGAAAAAGGGGCAGTGTGACTGAAACCTATCACAGAGATGTTTGCTATTCCGTAAGTACTGTAATCACTCTTAGGAAGTGTTGTGTTTCACGAGTGACAGAACAGAATGAAGCCAAAATAGAAAGTGGTGTTTTAAAAATATTGGATCTATCGTATTTTCTACAAGTCAGAAACAATGTCTTGTCTTTTACAGTCACGTCTCCTGACACCAGTGTCTCAGTCTTCAGTTGGCAAGTGAATACGTACGGTCAGGGAAAACCATCTACTTACCTGGGTGTATTTGACATTAATCGCTGGTATTCTGCTCAAATGCCAGATTCACTAAGGTAGATTTTTCTTCAGTAGTTTTCCATATGCCTGCCAATAATTCATTTGAATGTCGGCATTTAGCTTACGCGCTTGTTTTCTTTAAGGCCGGAAGAATTCCCTCATGAGTGCCCCTATTTTGCACTGTGGTCGCTGGATACTGTAGTGAGCGTGACTTCTCCGAAGCTCCTTTTGGATATTCTGGTCCATGAGCGGAGTCTAAGTCGGGGAGTTCCTCCTTCTTATCCACCACCTGAGCAGTTTTTTCATCCAGGCAACTATAACTTTGGTAGGTATTTCACTGCTTTTGAGAGTGATAAGCCTAAAATGAGGTCAAATGCCATTCATTGGTTCTCTTGTTCAGTCATTGTTTGTCATTCAAAACCCAAACCAAACCAAAAAAACACCCAGTCGCCCACAAACCCAACTCTGATCACGTTGTACTGACAAGGTATTTACTATTGTGGAACATATCTGACAGCCGGCTGAGTTTTGGTGCTTTTGTAATGTAGGCGGTGAAGTGGTGCTGGTTATAGCCTGAAATGACTGTGAACTGAAGCTCAAAGCACTCAGTTATATGTTTCTAGATACCGGTGTGTAAAAAATGTAAACTGGTCATGCCATAACTGTGAGAGTACGGAAGGTTGTCAAACGTTCCCTGTTTCTGCAGATGGTACGTGCTTGCTGACCTCCGGAGTCGTTCACATGACTTGCACCGGCTTCCAGAAGGAGGTGATCTTTTACTGTATCTTTATTGCGAGTGGCAGGAGATGTAGCTTTTCTAAGTTTTCTGTTGCACTGCTTTCCGTGTTAGGGACCGTTTCATGCTCATCCTGCCCGTCCACACGCATAGTTGCAATTGTATCCTGTCGCCAGTTGTATGCAAATGGTAATGTTTTAGGTCCCCTCTTGGGACTGTACAACTGCCGTTGTCTCCTCTTGAAGCACGATCGGGGATTGAATGTCTAGAAAGGAATGCAACGTTGCTCCAGGAGCAAGAACAAAACCACTGTAGAAGGCGGGGAAAGGTGTTACTTCTTTATTGCCCCTCAGTCGAACTGCCTGCATAGTCTTGAGTTAGAGTTTTGATCCCCAATTCTCTTGAAAAAGGAGGGAATGGAGAAAATGAAAAATCACATAACTGTTTGAGGAGTGAAAATTTTGTTTTCTCCCAAACTCGGCCAAATTATAACTTCTGAGCCACGGCACAGATTGTGACAGATAATTTTGAGTGAAGTTTCAGCTCACTAAATGTTTCCAACATGAATCGGCTTCCATACGAATAGGCATAGAAAGGATCTTCCAAAGCGTGAAGTTGCATGTTAGCTTAGCTTATATAGAATGTATTTTGTGTCAGTGTTGAGGGAAAGAGCAAGGCCTGTGTATAGACAGAGAAGGTAGAAAAGACTTAATTACGCAGATTGCTAACCTAAAGCATCTTAGTGGTTCAGGCTGTCTGACGGTGTCAGTGAACATTTAGATTCTTCCTTTTAGAGGTTATCCAGAAGCGTAGTGACGGAATAACAATGCTGTCTTAATCTGTGGTTTTCGATTGATGTTTCAGACCTTGAATTTTTTGAAGAAATCTGGCCCTTCGATATGGGAAGCCATTCAGGATAGCTACAATAGGTGTCTTGTAGCTGGCTTGCTGTCTCCAAGACCAGTTGATGTCCAGCCATCCAGTTTGAGTCAGGTGAGTGCCTATGAGGGAATCAAGGGGGAAATACATCCATCTGGTCTGACAGGGCTGGAGGGGCTACAAGACACGATACTCCAATTTGAAATACAGGTGTTGACCTGAGCTAGCAGAAGTAATCGTATCCTTAGATCCAAAGTAGTGACTTTGACTGGGAACAGCCCTAAGAGATCTGTCTTTAGAGACCCCTCTCTTAATTCGGTGCCACACACAGATGCGCACAAGGAAGCGTGCAGTCAGTGCTGGTCATGCCCAACATAACGCATGTGTCCCCCAGAGCAACCCCCATCCCTGTCAGTTTCTCAAAGCAGTGGTTCAGTGCAGTAGCCGACGATGGGGGCGTCTCACTGGGATGCGAGCTCTTGCAGACGTCGGCTTGCTGCACTGTACGTGATCATTTGCTTCCACGGAAGTGGGCTGTGGTAAAGGATTACTGCTGTCAGCTCTCCCTGGCAATTTCTTCACGGCTTGCCCTCGTTTTCCCTTCATCGGTAGGCTTTTCTGCATCCTCTCCGGGCGGATCTTCACCTCTGTAGCCTCTGCCTTGTGCTGCAGTAGCCCAATTTGCTCCTCTGAGACTGCCCTCTTGCAGCTGCAACACCTTAATCACCTTTATCTCATGACACTCGCTACCTTCTATGTGCTTTATGCCACCACAGTGACTTCACTCCCCCTGCCATAGGTTTTCCATTTGCAATGCACCAACCTTTCCCTGGAGCAATCAGCAGGAAGGGGAGAGCAGCCTTCCCGCTGCCCTCCTCTTCCTGTCTCCTGCATTCGTCACCACATTTGTGGACGTGTGTTAGGACATGAACGCTTCTGCACAGTGTGGTAGCTCAAAGAAATTTCTTGGCAAGCTGGCCAATGGTGTGTTTCCTTGTCTGAAACCAGTTTTCCGAAAAAGATGGCAATATCACATGTGTGTTCTACATGTGTAGAAGTCGCTTTGAATGTCATGATTTTGCCTAGAGGGCAAAGATACTTTTGAATGTGTTTAAAAAAACCCAACCAACCAAACAAATCCCATCCCAAAAACCAAAGTAAAAACTTATGAAGGGTCCTTTCACCTGAGAGAAGTACGAGAACACCAGCTGAGATAAGCTACTACTTAATATCGCGCGTCTGTGCATACCTGTGATTTATCCTTGTAAGGATTACCACTACACTATAATACAGTATTTGAAGAGCCTAACATTTAAACCATTAGGATGTAATTCCAACGTACTGTTTTGGGTGTCAGAACTGCTTCATGTCTTCATAGTCTAGAAAGCTGCTTGGCCGTAGCTTCACTGTTTCCATGCAAACGTTGCACAGTTGTGTTTGTCCTGTCCCCTTCCTGCGTTCCTGATGGCAAACTTATATGCACAGATGTGTAACGCGTATTAGCAGAGGATGTTTCTGGACGTAGTAAGTTGGAACTCAGTACGTGAAGACTGTAATGCAGAGGCATGCGAAGAAAGATTAGAATTAGGCTGCAGTAAGTTGAAATGTCAGAGGAAAAGTGTGTTAATGTGTTCCTCAGAGCAGTGGGCAGTCCAGCCTGTGGCTGGAATTAAGAGAAAGGACGTGGCGTTCCTGGCCTGTGTCCTGATTGACTTTGTGATGTCTGAATGAGTATACAGTTAGAAAGAAACATTTACTGTTGATGGTTCACATGGTGCAAGTAGGTAAGATTCTCATTTGAGTTTGTCTGTTACGTTTAGGAGGAGCAGCTGGAAGCAGTATTGTCAGCTGCTGTCCAGACAGGTTCTGTGGGACTTCTGACTGGATGCATTAAACATTGGATATCTGAAGGTAATACTTGGAACGTTGTTTTTTTACGTGGTACCTCTTTGAGTTGGAGCCTGTTGATTCATTTCTTTTTTGTTCTCTTTGTTTAAAGAGCAGCCAAGGTCTGCTGGTAATTTACGGTTTGTTCTTGAGTGGACATGGAACCAAGTGATCTCTACAAAGGAAGAATTTGACCAAATCTGTGAGTACTAGCGTAGTCATTCTGCAAACCTAAAGTCGTTCTTTCTGATTGAGCTTCCTCAGTAATACGCCGCTATAGGATATTGCACGCGGTCCTTGAAGTGCGCCTTGAAACTCTGGAATTGCTCTGTCGGCTAACGATTTAATATTTATTCTTGAAAAGGTGTTCCGCTGTTTGATGGCTCTTGCAACTTCATTGACCCCCAGACATTACGGTCTCTCCAGCGCTGCCAGTTGCTTTTGAGCAACCTTAGCACGGTCTTAAACTGTTTTCTCACAGAAGCACAAGAGCTTACTGAAAAAGGTTTGTAGTAGTGCTACAAAATCTTTGGTATGTTTTATTAAGATTTGGAATTGTGGCAACATGGGCTTTTGTTGTTTTTGAGGATTGGAAGACAGTCACATTTAGCTGGGAGAAGGGGCTTAAAGCTGAGCGCTTGGGACCACCACAAAACACGCATTGAGTTCAGGGCAACAGTTTATGGTGGAGCTCATGCAAGGGGGTGGGGGAGGCTACATTCAGAGAGAAGCTTTGTAGGCAACTGGGCTGAAATTACAGCAACCGAATGTGGTATTGCTGAAAACTATTCCTTTGAATTCTTAGCTAGCAAGTTCTAGTTGCATGCAGACACCGTGTTGCAAATTGCTAAACAATACGAAGGAAGCGTAAACGAGTAACATGCAAAGTGAGTTACTTGAGTTTCTACAGCTTTTTCTCTTAGAAATGGTTCTTGGCCTATTGAGAAAAGAAAAGAATATCCCTTTGCTATCAGAAGAATCTCTGCTACGTGAGAAACAGATGTCTTATTCCTGCGTGCATTTAGTAGTTCAGGCTTTGGGTTTTTTGGTTTTTTTTTTATTTTAGCCTTTAGTGAGTTTAGTTCTTTATAGGGGTTGCTTTTTGTTTTGGTGGTGATAGTGGGTTTTTTCTTCAAATAAGAAAGCGATACAGCATGAAAAACGCAAAGACAAAGATTTCTAATGTGCTATTTTTATACTTTTGGTTTAGTAGGATGAAGGGAGTTTTGTGAAAATGAACAGAATTGCATAACGCTAATCATCTCCTGCCTTTTTTCAGGTTTTGCAGACGTGACAAATAAGCAAGCGGTAACCGGCCTCATTTCTTTGTATGCACGAGTGGTCATCTGGTTCTGTCGATCCGGTCTCCTTCCAGAGGGTTTAGGTAAGCGTGACCTGTCATACGTTTGTAACAAGGCGACCATCCAGTGAGTGACTCCCACGAACGTGTGCTTAGCCATGTTTTTGTAACGGTTTCGTCAGGAAGAAGTCGTGCTGGTTCATAGAATCATAGAATCATAGAATTGCTGAGGTTGGAAGGGACCTTTAAGATCATCAAGTCCAACCTTTAACCTACCCTGACAAAAGCCACTTCTAAACCATGTCCCTAAGTGCCCCATCTACCCTTTTTTTAAACACCTCCAGGGATGGTGAATCCACCACCTCCCTGGGCAGCCTATTCCAATGTTTAATAACCCTCTTAGTGAAAAAATGTTTCCTAATATCCAATCTAAACCTCCCCTGACATAACTTGAACCCGTTTCCTCTTGTCCTATCACTTGTCACCAGGGAGAAGAGGTCAGCCCCCGTCTCTCTACAACCGCCTTTCAGGTAGTTGTAGAGCGTGATAAGGTCTCCCCTCAGCCTCCTCTTCTCCAGGCTAAACAACCCCAGCTCCCTCAGTCGTTCTTCATAAGGTTTGTCCTCCAGACCCCTCACCAGCTTTGTAGCCTTTCTCTGGACACACTCCAACACTTCAATGTCCCTCTTGTAGCGAGGGGCCCAAAACTGAACGCAGTACTCAAGGTGGGGCCTCAACCAGTGCCGAGTACAGGGGGATGATCACTTCCCTAGTCCGGCTCACCACACTATTCCTGATACAGGCTACGATGCTGTTGGCCTTCTTGGCCACCTGGGCGCACTGCTGGCTCATATTCAGCCGGCTGTCAACCAACACCCCCAGGTCCTTTTCTGCCGAGCTGCTTTCGAGCCACTCTGCCCCAATCCTGTAGCGCTGCATGGGGTTGTTGTGACCCAAGTGCAGGACCCGGCAGTCCCAAGTGCAGTGCCTTCAGTGGCAGGGTATGCTGAAGTTCTGTGGGTGAAGTTGAGATTTTGCTGGGTTGTCAAGTACACAGCGTAGAATGAGGCAGGCAGTTTCTTTGCTGGGTGGATTTTAGGGATAGCAATGGACCCCTGACGTCAAGGCGCTGCTTGTGTCCACAGCTTGAACTACTTGAGATTTTAAACAAAGTACTATTAAACAACAAGTACCGGAATGCTTGTTTTTACAGTGAGAGCATTACCTGCATGTTTTGAACTTTCTATCAGTTGCTTGAGGAGAAAGTACACCTTGGAAATCCTTCTTTAGTTGGATGGATTATAAATTCCATTGTCAGCCTTAATTGTCTCACAGATGCTCACGTGGCATGTTTAGAAACCATTCCCTTTGAGAACTGGGTGGTTTTTTTTTATAGTGAACTTCAGCTTACCCTACATGTTGTGAATGCTGCGTGAACTGTAACCTTGAAATGGCACTTGGGGCAAGAAGGAATTGAGTCTTGTCTCTTAGAGTTCTTTTAGGAAAGGCAGAAAGAGGATTGGCTTCTTTCAGAGTTGGAGGCTTCTTGATGCTTAGCTTGTACGATCTTCTGTCTCTTTAGGCAAAAATTTTCCTTTACAAGTGTGATATGACTGCTTTAACTTGCTTCTACTTTGTTGCCTGTAGATGACGATACGCGTTTGTCAAGACCTTTCTACAATTATCCTCTGATTGAGAGCTACTATACTGGTCACCGACAGAAACTTGAGCGTTTATCAAGGTAAGAGCTAGAGGAAGACTCTAGAACACTTCCACGGCAAATTCAGAAGTGGAAGGGAATGGCTTTTATCTCAACAGTTGCATGGGCTATGCGTAATGGCGCTGCCAGCAATACTCTTGACTTCAGTGACACGTGTGTTCTGTTGAACAGAGAGGTTACTTTCCTGTGTTAAAATGTTGATATCTACCTCTGCTTAGTACCACTGGTTGGTATCATCATTTTTCGGTAGTCTACTTTATTCATTGGCTAATGTGTATAATTTCTGACTACTGAAAAAGGCCATGTGATTAGGACAGGATCAGTCACCTCCATATGACCGATTATGACCACATGACCAATAGAGGGTCATAACTGTATTGGCCTAAGTCCCCTTCTCACAAGTACGTGGTGTGATTTCGTAAGATGGTTGGAGTTACATGGAGTTGGCACGCCTCGCACTCTCCTGGCTGTCGGATAGAAGGCACTTGCTAACGTCAGCTCTCTTTCCTGGACTAGCTGCCTAGCACATAGGCGGCATGCCTTGGATTAGCCGATAATAGGTTTTTCTTTGGAAATTGTACTGAAAACTGAATAAAGACCTGACCAAGCTTCGGCGATGGCACTGTGACCAAGAGGCTGCAAGGTGAGTTAAGGTGGAAGCTGCAGGGTAGGAGGTATTGACTTCAAAGTTCATCTTCCTTGGCTTACTTCTCAAGTAACTTACATACAGGCTCGTGTGTTCCTTCGAAGCACAGAGCCTCTAGTGTCCTTTTTCTGCTTTGTGCCATCGGGAGATTAAAGGGCAGGGCTGCAGTCAGCAGAAGACTGGAGGAAAGCCGTCACACTGGGAGGCTGGAATTAGTGTTTAACTCTGTCCAAATCCTTGCTACCTTTTGTTCCAGAGGAAAATGGGACTCGGACTGCTTGATGGTTGATGGAATGGTTTCCCAGTTAGGAGACCAAGTGGAGAAGCTGTGGCGGAGAGATGCAGGAGGAACTGGGAAATACCCGCCTGCCAGTTTGCATGTGAGTGTCCTGTTCACTGAGAACAACAACAAACGGCCGCCCTCCCCGCCAAACCCCACCCAAAAGCCAATGATTTAGGGAAGACAGGCGTTTTTTCAGAACTTTTAATTTTTCATTTCAGGCACTGCTGGATCTCTATTTGCTAGAAAACATTGAAGAAAACTGCAAACACGCAATTGTATCCTTTCTAGTTATTTTGATTACACCTTCAGGGGATGCACATAAATGTTCTTCAGTGTTGGTCGCCGACCTGTTTCATGACATTTTTTCATTTATGCTTCAAAGACGATGCAAGTGAAAACATTTAGTTTAGCGTTAAGTTGTAGACAGAAGCGCTGTTTTATTTCTTTGTACTGTGGATTTTTGATGACTTTTTTCTTAAACGTTTTGTTGCAAAAGTCTTCTCCGATAGGGAGAAAACAGTTTTAGTAATAAGGGTTGAAGATATAAAATGTCCTTAGTTTTTCTCCAAATTTAAACACCGTTTAAAATTTTCTAAAACACCCATGATGGGTTATAAAACAATTTCTGTTTCAGAGCAAAAGGATTTCTAAGAGTGGTTTACCAGTACCGGATTTTTGCTGAAATCACGGGTTTTCCAGCGCAGCTCACGGTGCTTGCTTTGGTTCCGTTGAAAGTGCAGGCACACGGAATAAGCAACAGGGAGAAGAGAAAAGTCATGGGGCAGAAACTTAATTTTTAAGCTGCTGAAATACACAGCCTTGCTTTTGCTGTTTGTTGCCTAACCCGCAAGGGGTTTAGAAACGCTTATAGCCCAGAGCTGTCTTGTCCCTAAAAACGGACGTCAGAAAGAGAAAATGACGCTACCAATGAGTGACCCGCATACTGGTTTAAATCCAGTTTTAATCATTCGGAGCTGAGCTGTACTGTAAGGATGCCACAATTTACACTGTTTTATAGACGCTGGACATGAGGGAAAAACCCAACTGTGGAATTTATTTGCTGTAATAATTGAGCATTGGATGCTCCAATGTTTTGAATGTATTTTCTGCTTCCTACCACTTTTATATTCTTACTTCATTATGTTTTTCTAAAGGTAATGTGATAAAGTTTTGGTCTTACAAACTGATTAGCCTTAATGAGATACCTGATGTCAGACAATTTACTTGCTGCTGGATATCAAGCGTTCCTTTCCGAGTGAGACAGAAACTTCAATCGACTCCTTTGCAACTGCCTTTGGCATGCCTTGGGGACTTGTTAAGCTTGTTGAAGGTTTTTGGCTTCTAGATCACAATGATTACGAAGTAAGTATGGTAGAGTTGAGTTAGACATACATTGCAGTACAAAGCTATAATCTAGAAAATGATTTTAAAACCCGATCTCTAACTTGTACAGAATTCACTGGCCCTGCTCTTTCATCCCGCTACAATCAAAACCGCGTCGTGGCAGCACAAGAGAATTATTCAGTCCCTCCTGTGCCAAGGGGAGCGTGGGCAAGCCCTCAGATACATCCAGCTGATGAGGCCACCCACGGCAAGCAGCGGGGAAGTGCAGCTTCTCCTCACTGTGTTGCTCTCCAATAGGTAAAGAAATATACCCCACCATTTTGTCACGCAAATCTTGTGAAAATGGAGAACAAAGAATAGAAATCATCATCCCCTAAGTTTCCTTTAAACTTTGAGTACAAGACTCTTGGGGCATCTCTTTGGTTATGCTATTAACATCCCTTTACCTCTGAAAAATTAATTACAGGTGCATGGTGGAGGCTTGGGGTCTGTTGCACCAACATGCCGCTCAGGCAAACTTAGAAGACCTCTTAAAACACATGTACGAAATGTGCCGTGAGATGGGCCTGATGGAAGACTTGCTGAAGCTGCCTTTCACAGACACCGAACAAGTAAGTGGGAGCAAGGAAAAATGTTCATCGTCTCTTTGAAAAGAGAAAAGGCAGAGCCATAACAGATTTTTGGAATGATTTTTTTTTTCTCATAGGAGCGTTTGGAGAAGTTTTTAAGGACCAGTGCCGGTGTTCAGAATCAAGAATTCCTTTTAGTCTACCATCTGCAGCATGCCAACTACATTGCAGCACTAGAGCTGAATCAATCCATGAATGTAAATCTTATGGTAAGCGTGAAAGTTCTGTTCTGTCAAGCGTGCAAGTTTCTGCTGGGTGTTACTAACTGGTTTTGATAGTACTCAATAAAAATCCTGCTTTGTTTTTTTCATACCAGTCTTTGAAACACTCGGAACAAGTTTCTACACCTTTGGTTACAGCTGAAGCTAAATGTTGACCAATATACGTCACTACTCCAAAGCTACTCTATGAAGCTATAAATTAAATGTTACACACCACTGTTGACCCCACTGAGAACAGTTTGTTTGCATCTGAGGAATAAACATGTATCTTTCCCATCAGCCAATCTTACCATTCCGTTATTGAGATACGTATGTTATGCGTGGCTTAGATTACTGGAAGTTGTTTGTGTCACTCCTTCCTGTGGGATGACGAGTAGGTTGTATGTCATCGCTTGTGTCTTGCACGCAACTGTATTTTTCTAGCTGAGAGCAGGCTAGGTGCCAATCCACAGGTTAAATTTCTGTGGGTTTTCTTTGGTTTTTTTTAATTTCTGCGAGTTTCAGTGTGCTCTCCAATTCCACAACTTTCATTTCACGGCTTTTATGACAAAAATTCTTGTCTAACCTCTATTTCTCAAAATAGCCAGATTACATTTTGTGTTACATGAACTTGTGTTCTGGATTTGTGACGCGTTTGCTGTTTTCTGGAATCATAGTTTTCCAGTGACTCAAACTTCTAAGGTGGTTTTGGAAGTCGTAGGTCCTGCATTTGAAAACTGTCATGTGGCCAGGTGGTGTGCGTAGGTCGCTTTTTCTTGCTTGTTTTAATCTTCACATCATGTTGTCCAGGGTAATTTCCAGTGTCCCGTATATTCAGGGCACTGGCGTTTCAGGAAGAACAAGGGAAAGCCTGCTATGTAGTAAGTCGTTTGCAAATTGCAGGTGATATCAGAAAATTGCAGGTGATAACAGGTGTATCAGAAGAAGGTTCTGCAGAGTGCCAGCATTGTTTTAACTTCGAGTTGTAGGCTCTGTTGCTATTCCAGTCTTCCTTCCACTTTGCTAAAAGTACCAGGTGAAATCGGTGTGTGCGGATGGGTAGAACTTGCCGCTGTTCTGTGCAGTGGAGGTGTTTTCCCACACCCGTAGAGGAAATCTGCTCACTAATGCGAAATAGCCCGGAGAGGTCTGTGCAAGGAACTTCTTGTAATTAGTTAAGCTTTTGCTTTGCGCTTTTCCTTCATCAGAACGACGGCGATCATCGCTTGACCGACAGAGCAGTTGCCAGAAATTCTCTATTAGCCCAATATGGCAAGATCCTTCCACGAATTGAAAGGCAGCTGGCCGTAGAGAGAGCCAAGCTTTACCATTTGCCTGCATTGGCCTCAAGAGAAGGTAACTTTTAGCGGGGGGAAATAGAGGGGAGAATTCCCTGTCACTTGGATGACACCAGGCTGAAATTTTTCCCCTCTTGCTTTACAGTCTCAAGACCAAAGCCATTAACTCCAGTAAGAAAACAAGCTAAAGCAGGAAATGTGCGTCGAAGACCAAATTTTCTGGCGAAAATATTGTCCAGAATTAAAGAATCCTGGGCAGGAATGAAGGAGAAAACCGGTTTCTCACAAGGTGGATTTTAAAGATGATGTCGTTTTTATAGCTGCTAAACGTGCTGTTTCTTCAGCAGGATGTTTCTAAAATTGAGGATGTTTCTAAAATGGGACCTGTTGAGATCCAAACAGGAGAGCAAGCAGTTGGGTTTCAACAGCACCCGCCAGTCCCTCACTAGAGACAGGAACAAGAAGAGACCTTAGATGCATTCACTTATTCAGCTCATCTCGGCTTTGGGATTCAGGACAACACTGTAGAGAAGACGGGGCTGGACTTGGGAATACGCAAATCCCTCATGGGAGTCAATGGAAAATTTGGGATGGGAAGAAGGCAGCAGGTCACAAAGCTTCCGCAGTCATTCCCGTAGCAGTGCAGTGAAGGTGTTTCTGCTTTCGTTACAGCTGGTGGGTACTGATTTAGATGTAAGCGCCTGGTTTTGGCTTGTGGGCCCTCACTGAATTTAGGACAAACTGCTTACTGCTTTCTTGTTCGTAGATTTGTAAGCATAAAAGGAAAGTTTACGCAGACTAGTATTTCTTGACTTTAGTTTTGAAGCATGGCGTGTTGCTAATAATATATCGCTTTAGCAAGTTTTGACGAGGCGGGAGGCAAGAAAATAAGCTGATTCTATGGAGACTGCTGTTGAGGGGCTGCTTCCTTCTGCCGTTGTTGGCTAGCACTGCAACTTAGAGGGCTGGGCAAAGGTCTTTACACGTGGATTCAATTATCCCGACCATCCGAGTCCCTGGAAATAAGTAACGGTTACTGCTTTTGTTCTCACCATAAAACCCCGAGTATCTTCACGTGGATCTAGAAGGAACGAATACTTGCTCAGCACAGGGAACGGGAAGAGACGAGGTGGAGCTATTTAGAATATACTGTGTTGTCTCAGGCAGTCCAAGCGATTCCTTGAAGTGCAGGGTTGAGCTGTCGGATGTGAGGGCTGGCTAGTTTGACAAAGTGTTGCCGACTGGAACTTTCAGCTTTTCTCTCATCGTTGCCTTTTACCCTGTTAGATGCAGAGTGGGTCGCCGTGTGGGCATTTGTCGTCAGTGCAGGAAGTACTGCAATGGGATGATTTCTGCCAGTTGTGGCTACAGCTCGCATTGTAAAACTGCTCACTTTGTCCAGGAGTGGTGGCAAATCGTAGTCAGGAACAGAAATACCAGAAACGGGGCACGCGATGGCGTACACTGAACACTCTCTTCTCCGTCCCTTAAACACAGAAGCTGTCATCGGTAGCAGAGAGTACACTGTATGTTTCTGACTTTACACCCAGCAGTGATCTGAAAGGAAAAGCGGCATTTCACTGTCCTCAGTTTCATCTGTGTGAGTGTGAAGTCAGTCTGTTTGGTAATGACTATTGCATTAACAGGCTTTTTTTTAACTGTAGGTGATGGAAGATAGTGCGCTTAAGTCACCAACCTCAGAAGCAGCACCGGCAACACCAGGATAAAGTGAAGGACATCCATCGGGCGATCGTCCATACAGCTAGGATTCTACAGAGTCATAGTTAGCATGTTGTTTGACTGTCAATAAACATTGTTGAATGTGATGCAGCTGAAGGAGACGGAGAGCTTTTTACACCTCAGAGTAATTTTCAGAGACAAGCGTTGTAATAAGGAATGCCCCCCAGCCCTCCTCCTCTCGCTTAGCTTTTGTAGCTGAGCAGACGGCAGAGGGTATGGAACATCCCTTTGGTCAGTTTGGGTCAGCTGTCCTGGCTACGTGCCCTCCCAGGATCTTGTCTTTTTTCCTCCTGAGTCCTTTCTCAGACCCAGCCTTCGCACCGCACCCCTAGCAGCTCCCTCTGCATCTCCGGGATGATCAGTTTTCCCTCCTCTACGAGCAAAGGAACCCAGAATATCTTCCAGGATGGAGAACTCGAACCCCACGTGGACTGATGGAGTAAGGTGGGCTGTAGTTAGTGATTTTTCCAGTTAAAGGCTTTACAGACCGTGATTACACTTGCAGTTTTATAGAGTTTGCTCAAACTGCTTACGTTGAGAACTGGAACTGCAAATCAGAATGGCAGACTTGAATTTGGTCTTAAACGGCTATGTTAGGCCTTCTGTAACGTCACCTGCCTGCCTGCAGGAACACTCGGAATTAGGAGAAGTTGAGATTTGAGGTTTGTGCGGTGATGTCATCCTGGGAGCTTCGTCCAGTTTTGTATAGACTGTATCTATTTCATTATTTCCCTTTTTATTTTATTATTAGGATTTCATGAAAGCAGTTTAGTTTCTCCTACGCTCGTAAATCTCTCTCTACCTCTCCTCCTCCTCTCCGTGTACGAGAGGTTGGGGGGGAGCATCTGTCGCCGGCCATTGGCCAATTCGGCCAAAACCACGACAGATTTATTGGCGCCCGACGTGGGGCATGAATGCAGCTCTGATAGATTGCCTGAATAGTTTGAATTCCAGCTTGTTCAGGGAGAACAGAGAGTTCACAGCATGTCGGTCTTAGGTGAAATCTGGTATCGTGCCTTTAGAGAGCTTTGTATGAAGTTAATGGATGCAGTGGGGTTTAACCGGTCAAATATATTGCATGGCCTGTTTCTCGTTTGTGTTTGGACGCGGTGGTCTAAGCGTGCCACGTTGGCGTGGGTTTGCCTTCAGAGGTATAAAATAATTGCTTGGATAACGGTTCTGCCTGCCTATCTTGGGCATCTCGTGATGGAGGCTTTTCCTAATTACACTTTCGGGATGGATTCTTTTCCTAATTACGCTCTTGGTCGTACCTGGGGAAAGTTGACTTTGCCCTTCGGTGATGATGCCAAAGCGACAGTAACAGAATCGGGATGAGAAACCTTCGGGCCGTTTCGAGAGTGAACGTTACTTTCATTCGTACGTGATCCTGTTGTCGGTTTTCCCGAGTGTGTTGCAGGGCTGGTTTATTGTTAAATATCGGTGCAGGAGTGAGTATGATGTGACATGTGATGGTGCTACTCAGACCCCGGGGCCAAAGCCAAAGACAGCAGAAACTCGGGCAGCCCTGCCACCGAAAGCTGCAGTAGGAATTCAGACAACCCCCCCACGGAAAGCTACAGCAGAAACTCAAACAACTCAGATGACTGCCCAAGCCGCAACACAGGCACAAACAACGCCACCGGCCCCGACACCAGCCCGAGCGGCATCGGCTGCCCCCCACCGGCCCCGGCATCGGCCAGGCCCACGGCGGCTGCGCCCCCCAGAGGCCCCGGCGAAAGCCACGCCTCCGCCCATGCAGGCCAAAGCCACGGCCTGGCCGTAGGGACACCGCCGCCAGCGGCATGGGCTGCCCCCACACGGGCCCCGGCAAACGCCACGGCTCCGGCCCGGAGGCGGTGGAGAAAATGACTAAGACAATAGCTGAGCAAAATGAGAAAAGTGCTAAACTTCTTCATGAAATGCTTGAAAAAGTGTCTGAGAAGGGGAAAGAATCCCACTCTTCCCCTGAACAGAGCCAGGTTGCAGTCATTAAGAAACAATGGTAGCGATTCAGCTTTTGGCCACCTCACTTGCTCTTCCTCACTTGGCGGTACAGTTCTGCTCTGACTTTGCGAGCCTGTCCAGCTTGCTGGTCTCCTGGGCACCGTTTTCCCCACTTCACGGTTCAGTTTTCTATTGGAACCAGAAGAGGGAGGGGCTAGGAAAGGCCAAGTGGATGCTACTCTTTGCAATGATGGCGTGCTCTCCTGTCATTCCACCTTACGAAACCACGCTCTTACGGTCTTTAGTTCCCCATAGAAGGCAGGAGTGGGTCAGACAACGAGTAAAGAGAACGTCTTGTTTCTGGCCGTGTTTTCCGGTTCCTTCTGGAAAACCGTCTGGGGAGAGTTGCCTCTTAAAATCAGGGCGTGGGGGCGCTCAAAAAGCTCACGCGAATACTGAGTGAGAATGCTTGGGACAGTCTGGTAAGGAACGAAAGCAAAGGGAAGCTTGTTTCTGTATGTTTTCTGCCTTGACCCTATCTTCAAAGAAGCCCATAAATAATTCTTTGGCATCGATTTTGTAACTCCAACATTGCAAAACGTTTTCCTCTACTGAATACTGTTGGTAATCAAAAAATCAATTTGATACTTCTCTTTCTTTTCAGGACCACAAGAAAAGGAGGCTCTTGGTCACCTCCACCAGTGGAAATAAAATTCGTCTCTCCTTTTGGAAGTGCACTGGATAAAGCCATGGATTGTATTGCAAGAATATGCCCAGTGTGCAAATATGTCTGAGGATAACCGAGCAGTTTAATCCCCCATCAGAACTTCCCCTCGTGGAACACTACTCTCAGGCTTGTTATTTCAATAAAATTGTTTGCTGCAATTTCATCAGTTCCCATGTAACCACTCGTAAATAGCTTTGTTGTTGATTTCTGGTGGGGAAAACAAGCTACGGGCAGAAACCAATCCATAGTGTCTCACGAGTCATTTACTTCTTATCCGTAGTCTTACTGGTACAGAACAGGTTTCTTTTTGGCGTTGGTGAACTTAATACTGCGAAGCTTAAAGCTTGATGCCGGTGTCTGCCAAGTAGCGAAGGGTTGTTACAAATCTGCTGAGCCGGGGCTTCGTCCTTCCTGGCGGCAGGAGCCCGGCCTGGTGCACCCCAGACCTGGGGGTGTCTCTGTCCCAGACCCTTGGATGCGGCTGCTGCTTTCCCGTTTGCAGGTCAGGCCAGTAGCAAGGCTGAGGGTGCACCACACACATGCACGACAGCAACGCGGCTGGCTACGCAGGCTGCCAGAGACGGGGCCGTGCCTTTACCACCTGCCATCTTGCACTGGGGCAGCTCACAGAAAGCCGCCTCTCTGGCTTGTTGCAGTTGAAGCTCACGAGTGACACCAGCTGTCACTCTGCAGGTTCCCCCACGCAGCCACATTTGCAGAGCCCCAGAGGATCAGCAGAGCCTTGAGCCCAGCTGTCGTCTGTGCCCCAACTCTGGGCTCTGTCTCTGACCTCTGGCTGAGACACCGCATCTTTCCAGAGATGGCTTTTCCTCCTGCTCACTGGCTAGCCCACCCTGAGGTCTGCTAGCGGTTTCCTCGTGCACATTTGGCTAGGGGAAAATACAACAAAAATACAATAAAATGGTGTATTGAAACGTATGTTACGATGGAGTTTAGAAAGTCTTCTCTGATAAGAGAAAACAGTTTTAGTAGGAAATGTTGAAAATATCCCTTAGTTTCTCTCAAAGTTTAAACACCGTTTTAAATTTTTTAAAACCCTCCTATCTGTAGCAAATGGCTTCTTACTAGAATGATGTGGTGAAATATCCTGTTTCAGAGCAAAAGGATTTCTAAGAGTGGTTTACCAGTACCGGATTTTTGCTGAAATCACAGGTTTTCCAGCGCAGCTCACGGTGCTTGCTTTGGTTCTGTTGAAAGTGCAGGCACACGGAATAAGCAACAGGGAGAAGAGAAAAGTCATGGGGCAGAAACTTAATTTTTAAGCTGCTGAAATACAGAGCCTAGCTTTTGCTGTTTGTTGCCTGTCTCTTTTACCTTCTAATTACTTCTTGTCTTTACAGAACACTTTCAACATGCTGGAAATCTATAATGACCAGGTAATGAGGTCGCTTTGCTTCCGTATTAACAAATCTTAGTTTTCTGTGTACGTTGATTTCTTTTTTGCTCATTGTAATTTGAAAATCATCCTTTATGCTCTCTTAACGTGACCCTTCTGGGCATGTTGGCTGAAGTGTGTGGGTGCTGCCTGGACCTAAGAGCATCGTTTTGCTGCTTGAGCCACCCGGCTGCTCTGCCGTAACACTGGCCAAGCTGTTTCATCTCTTGTAGTACATTCCTTCTTTCTCTTTTCTGGGTTGTCCTCCTTTTTTGAAGAAAAAAGGGGGTTAAGAAGGAAGATCCGAGGGCTGGAGCACCTCTCCTATGAGGACAGGCTGAGAGAGTTGGGGTTCTTCAGCCTGCAGAAGAGAAGGCTCTGGGGAGATCTTATAGCAGCCTTCCAGTACCTAAAGGGGGCCTACAGGAAGGATGGGGAGGGACTCTTTATCAGGGAGTGTAGCGATAGGATGAGGGGTAACGGTTTACAGCTGAAGGAGGGTAGATTTAGATTAGATATCAGGCAGAAATTCTTTACTGTCAGGGTGGTGAGGCACTGGAACAGGTTGCCCAGGGAAGCTGTGGCTGCCCCTTCCCTGGAAGTGTTCAAGGCCAGGCTGGATGGGGCTTTGAGCAGCCTGGCCTAGTGGGAGGTGTCCCTGCCCAGGGCAGGGGGGTTGGAACTACATGATCTTTAAGGTCCCTTCCAACCCAAACCATTCTATGATTCTAAAAGATTCGTACCACTATTAATGCATCACTCAAATGGAGACCATTTCTGTTTTCAGAACAGAAACGTGGCTGACACAAAATCGATCTCTCGCTTTCTACGTTAGAGATTGAAACCCCACTTCTTTTGCAAGAGTTCTCTGCATATTTGGAAAAATTTAACTAAATAGAGATAAATGCAGCTATAAAACTATAAGCACCTGTTTTATATAAACGCCGTGTTCTTTACATAAAGCGAGGCAGTATTATAAAACAAGTAGTTTTGTTTCCTGGAATCTGAGATTACTGTTGGTCCTGTGCACCAGATGTTGCATTCCTAAATAAGATGAAACCCCGACAGGGTCCTCTTTGTCTCGGGTGAATTAACTGTATACTCCAGCACCTTTGAAGAGGTATTTTTTCTTAAAGGAAGTACTATCAAATGAAAGATGGAAGAATACAACTAGAAAACGTGCACATGTGAAAATGTTGACTGTAAATGCTGACAGTCTTCAAACAGCTTACCTGAGTTTCTTCAAATGCTAACTTTCTTACTGTTCTGAACAAATTTAAGGACAGATTCTTCAACTGTTACTTGTACCAATACCATCGACGTGGTTTTGAGGTTTTTTTTACGTTGGTGCTAGCGTAAGGCAGAGTTACCAGGATTTGAGCACCTTCAGTATTCACTTTGACAAAAACCACCTCTGTCTTCTCATCTGTCTGTCTCTCTTTCTCCTAAATTGCTAACCTGCTAAAAAGAGTTAGTTTATAGCCAGATTGCTAAGACACTAGGATTCTTCTTTTATGTTTAAGGACTTTATGGTCATCTTTTCCATGTTAATCCCTATCTCATTTTTGGTAGGGTTTAAAACTAATTTTAAAAACCTCCTTCAAAATCCAATGGCAGGTAATACGTTTGATACGCTCACAGACTGCAGCCGAGACTCCAGCAGACCTCTGTTACGAAGGAACTCTGTCAACCTGACGATACGCTGAAAGGCACACTTTCATAGTTTTTCCCGCTCTGGTCTCGGTGCCAATTGCGGTCAGGTGCTGGGCAAAATGAGAAGAGATACCAGCTCAAAGTGACTGACAGCTGAGGAGGAAGGAAAGGGTGAATGTGCCAATAAGGGAGGGCAGCATATTAAGAGCTTATTCTGTATTCTTATTAACGCACGGCGTATATTTTGACAGCTAAGTTATGTGACGGAGGTAGCTCTTTTTCCTGAGAATTCTGGGTCTCTCTCGTGTGCGTGGCTTAATTCAGCTTCTTTCCTTCCCTTTCTCTCCCGGCAATGCAGCACAGAGTTGAAACGTAGAGCGTACAGATGACCCCTGCTGCCAGGCGTTGGTTGTCTCTGCTTCCCGATGCCGGATCCCAGCGACAGTGCCACACAGAGCTATTCCTTCCTGCCCAGGAGCAGTTTGCTTCCCGGCCACTTCCCCAGTCCCTCGTCTCCTTCTGCAAGAGAAGGTTCCCTCTCTCCTCCTGGCCTTTCTGGGGCTCAGAACTGAAAACGGCCCTCTTTGCAGTCCTTCCAGACAGGCTTTCGCTGGGACTCCAGCACTAATTATTCCTTCTTATTCCAGCTCCCCTGAAAAGAGCTCAGGCACTTAGATGTCTGCTGTCCCAACGCGGTTCATGGCTCAGTGACCGCGTGGCTGCAGCTGCCTGGCTACGAGGAGATATCAGGAGCAGAATCACGGAATCACGGAATCTTCAGAGTTGGAAGGGACCTCTAGAGATCATCTAGTCCAACTCCCCTGCTAGAGCAGGATTGCCTAAACCACATCCCTCAGGGCTGCATCCAGGCGGGTCTTGAAAATCTCCAGAGAAGGGGACTCCACAACCTCCCTGGGCAGCCTGTTCCAGTGCTCTGTCACCCTCACTGTAAAGAAGTTTTTCCGTGTATTTGAACGGAACTTCCTATGTTCTAGCTTGTGCCCATTGCCCCTTGTCCTGTCGCTGGGAACCATTGAAAAGAGCCTGGCTCCGTCCTCCTTAAACCCACCCTTTAGATACTTGTAAACATTAATCAGGTCCCCCCTCAACCTTCTCTTCTCCAGGCTAAAGAGTCCCAGCTCTTTCAGCCTTTCCTCATAAGGGAGGTGCTCCAGTCCCATAATCATCTTGGTTGCCCTACGCTGGACTCGCTCCAGTAGTTCCCTGTCCCTCTTGAACTGGGGAGCCCAAAACTGGACACAGTACTCCAGTTGTGGCCAGAAGATTTAACGTTTCCCGCACCAGTTCAGTCCTGCAAAGAGCTGAATTGCTTTCACGTGCCGATGAACGCAGACCCCTTGTTGTGTCTGAATTAGGACTCCATCTGACCCGGAGATGAGGCCCATGTGAACCAAGACCCCCAGAAGCCTTGTCTGGGGTGGGCGCTCCCTGACAGCGGTTGCTCTCCCCTTACTGCCTGCTGGCCAGCTCGTGCTCTGCTCTATTAAGGCATCTTAGCAGCACTGCTGCATTTCTGCCTGGCGATACAGGAGTAGCACTTAATATCTGTGACTTGGGATTTTTTTTCAAAGGTGTTCTGTTTGGTTTTTTTCTCCACAGACACATTGTTTTTAAAAACTTGAGAAGAAAAGAAGACAGCTCTGCCTTTGAGAAATGGTCCCTGTCCTCATCCGCAGCACTGGCGTGGGCACATCCAGTTGCTCAGAGTCAGTTCCCTTATCAAGTGCTGATCAAGACAAAAGCCCAAACCCAGTGTAAGTAAGGCTATTGCAGGCAGGAGGGAGAAGAGTTTCTGCTGGCTGGGAATGAGTGGCGGATCCGGAGCACACAGGCCACGTGGGAGTCCCGTCCGGAGGAAGCCTGGAAGGAGTGGGAGCACCAGTACATTGCTGTGGCTCAGGCGAGTTTCCCAGTAACGGGCATTGCGGCCAGATCCATTAACCTCTGGTCTTCTGAGTCTGATGTTTTCCCCTTTTTGTCATCTTTAAGATTTGTTACTCACGCCCCTCTCTGCCCTTCCTTAATAAACCGTGACTCCAGGTCTGGAACTTCTGCCAATAGAAAGGAAGCGTGGCGTCAGTCTTTCAGATCTAATAATTGCTTCCTGATCATGTGTGATAAAATGATGGGGGTTTGATAAAAATTAGGGACTTAATTCTGTCGGGAATGCTGAGCCCTGTGTGGGGTGTATGGCTAACCGGGGTCGTTCAGGTGCTCCCTCTGGATGGTTGTATCGGTCTTGGCTGGCAGCTGGCACAGGCGTTTGGGCACACAGTACCGTACCCTGTTCTGCTGAGGACAGCTTCTTGTTCACCTGCTGCATCAACTGGTTTTCCTGCCTTGACCTGCCTGGGGTTTGCTTTGTTAAGACAGTGAAACGAACATAATCAGGCTTCTGTTAATTTTGTGCCTTCTACCTAGGAAGCTGTCGGATACAGTTTTAGAGAACTAATGGTGACAAGGCTTTGCTGGTGTGGTATTGCTTGACTTGTGTGGTGGAGAGAAGCCTTAAATTGGCAGGAGAGAGTCACCAACAAGCCGGGCCTGTTGCACGTGTTGCAAATGCATTTGCAGTTGGGCTTGTCAGGTTGCTCTTTGTCAAAGTATGTTTCAGAATGAGATACGCAAAAGCCGCCTGGACACGGTCCTGGGCAGCCTGCTGTAGGTGACCCTGCCTGAGCAGGGGGGCTGGACCAGAGGACCTCCAGTGATTCTGGAAGGCCTTTCTCTTCATTGTGATGCTGGGATTCTGGAATTCGTGCTGGGATTCTGGAATTCGTGCTGGGAGAGGCGAGCGGTGTGGTGTGCTGGGAGTGCCTTGCTCACCACTGTCTCCCTGTGCTGGGAAGGCTGCGTGTATGTTCTGTCCTGAGACACTCAGCGCCTACGTCTGTCTGTCCAGGTGCACCGAGCAAGGTAAAAAAGAGCGTAAGGTCAGAAGTGCCTTTGGGAACTGCTGCGAGCTTCGCCACGGTAGACGGGGACTGCAACTCTTGAACGGAAGTATAGTCGTGTTGGGGAATAACCGCAGGAGGTAGCTGGGTAAAGTGGCTCCAGCGTCAAGTTCTGATCTGTGTTGGTTTTGTTTGTGTTTTCATGGAGAGGGATGTCAAATCTGTGGTCTGCATCAGACACAGGGTCTTCGCTGTTGGGGGCTGTTGGGGTAGAGAGCTGAAATTCTTTCCTCGTCTCACCTTCTGCTGTAGCTTTGTGCTTGTGGAGCATCTGCACAAACTCTGCAAGACAATCTGTAGGCTGCACTTGAGTGAAATAAGGCCGATTGTAGGATTCTGGTACAGACCGTCTCTGTCACGCTGGTGGCTTTTTAGACTACAGCTTAGGGCTTGGATGAAATGTAGGGTTTTTGCCTAAACCGCCGGGAGCGGGGAGGCTTTCTGCCTAAGCGGGAAAGACCTGACCCGGTGGTACTCCCTAAATCACCTGCTCACTCACTCGCTAAATCCTCTTTCTGCAGGAGTAAAATCCGGCAAAGTGCAAATTCACTGAACCTGACGACTACGAGAGTGCAGAAAGTGACTTTTCCATCTGCTGCTCCTCCAGTGCTTGTGAGTTGCTTCCTGTTTCTCTGGGGAAAATGTCATGGAACCAGTCATTAACAACAATTCAAAAATTGGTATAACTTTTATAAACCCTTTTATAACCCTTCCCTGAAATCACTTTAGCTTCCACCTCTGGCGGAAGGAAAGAACGACGCCTGTCAGCTGCAGCCTTTCCCAGAGAGCTAGGGAGTCTCTCCGTGCAAGAGGGAGTTAAAAGTTGCCTTAAAAGATGCCTGACTGTGTCCTGGGTGGTGTCCTTTCTAAAAGTAAAGGGGTTTTTAGCCCTCCCTGCAAACGGAGTGTGTCGTTTCACCCGGGTATGAGCTAGCAGCCCGGGCTGACTGCCACAAAAAGGAGATGGACAAATTCCCTCTCCTTCTTCCCGATGCGTGGTCCTGCCTCCTTCCTTGTGCCACCTCTTATGCTTGCTGGTTGTCTCTGCAAGGCAGTTGAGCTCTCGAAGCTGGTGGAACACCACCTGCTTTTCTGGGTGAGTTTCCTGCCTGCTCAGGGAGTGAACTTGGCTCCTAAAGTGCTCTAAGGCACTGTTAAGGCAGTGCGAGGTGAGCCACAGGAGTACGGTAGTAGAACAAAGGAGCAGATGGAGAGATGGGAGGCGGCGGCAAGTCCTCTCTTTTGGTGGCCGGGAAGTCAGCATGTTTTGTGAAACCATCTCTTCAGCTGCGGCTGGCCATATTTTTAGCTTTTTCGTCAGTAAGCCCATTGCATTGTTGGCCCTTGAAACAGATTTTCGGGTACTACCGTCAGTCAAAACTGACGTCCCTGAACCCTGACTTGGCTGAATGCGATTCTGCTTGAACATGTAATTTCTCCGTGTTTATTTTTCTTGGAGCTTTTTAATGCAAAAATCTATCCTCAGCCTGTGACTCGTGGTACGCTCCTTTCTTTGGAAATAGTTTGGAAGTCCTAAGTACCTAAGGTGAAGAACAATGGTAATTTTGGCTGCTAGAAGACAACTGACAATAAGTAACAAAGGGTAAAGTACGAAATCAAGGGAAAGGACAAATGGAAAGTTGTACCTGTTACTGAGAAGCTTTTTAAAATCTGATTTTTCTCAGCTCCCATCTTCCTAACCTGTGTGAGTAGACTTGAACTCAGTGTATTGGGCTTTTTCCTGTTATTTCTCTGTTGATACGTCTGGGTCACTTTTTGTTGGTGATCTCACAGGCATCAGAAAAGCAAAGGATTCTCCTTTTGCTCTGCTGGGAGAGCAAAAAGTCTCCCGAGTGCCATTATTTGCAAGGAAAAGAGCTAGAGGTGACGTCTAGGGGATTTTTCACTGCATACTGATGAAACTTCTGTCACTCTCAAGAATATTTCTGGCTGGCGTGAGTCTAGTTGTGCAATTTTTTCCTGTATTTACAGTGAAGAATGCAAGACCTAACAGCTGAGGTAACGAGCAGTCTGCTGCAGTTTCCAGAGGTGACTCTTCAGGCACTTGGGGAAGATGAGGGAACCCTCGGCTCTGTGCTGTGCGGGAGGTTTTCTGGAGGTGAGCATTTTCCTTTAAATTTGGTCTCGGTATAAAGCTGTTCTTGCCTGGAGGCTACCTGAAGCCTCAGGTCATCGTATCAGCTGTGTCAGGTTGGTGCTGTTAAGGGGCATCCTGTTTAGAGAGAGAGAACAAAAAGGGTGCTTCAGCGATGACAAATGCTAATATTAAAACGTGAGTGTAGTTAAACTTTGAAGTGGACTTTCCAGGTGATGTGACAGTAGAGCTGGGTGCCTATCTGGAGGTCTAGGCTTCTGTTAAGACCAGGTAGAATCTATCTACCTGAGTGTAAATGCAGGAATTGAGCTCATACTTCCTTTGGGCTGGCAGTAGTTCAGTGAAGCAAAATGCCTTCAATTCTTCCTCTACGCTCCAAGACTTGTATTCCCATATGCGTTTAGATCATTTCTAGCAAAACCAAGGCGAATATGGTATAAAGGCTGTCGATCAGGACCTTGTAATCTTTATCCCAAACAACCCAGATTCTTCGGTGCGGGAATGACAAGTACAAATGCAAAATAACAAGGTGGTTAATTTTAGGAGGGATTGCTTGGGGATTTCAACGGGTGATTTTGAATCATTGACTAGAATGAGGTAGGTCGGTCTTCCTCTGCTAGGTACGTTTATTGAAGGAAAGGGGCAGGCACTGTGATTTTTTTTCAGCTGTTTTCAGTCTTCCGTTGGACATTTGCTTCAGTCCTCTTTCTTTTCTCTCACAGGGAGAAACGGCCTGGCGTGGTTGGCACGTGGTCCTCACCTTGAGGTGGTGAACTCTGTGACAGGAGAGCGGCTCTCTGCGTACCGTTTCAGTGGAGTCAATGAACAGCCTCCCACTGTTCGTGTGGTGAAGGAGTTTTCCTGGGAGAAGAGAACTGGACTGCTGGTTGGGTTGGAAGACGCAGAGGGAAGTGTTCTCTGTCTGTACGACCTTGGACTCTCAAGAGTGGTTAAAGCAGTTGTTCTTCCCGGGAGGGTAGGTACTTTTTAATTGGAGAAACGAAGCTTTGATGTTGTTAGGTGCTGCGTAGGCCTGTTTTAGGACAAGCTTTGGAGCGTCTCTTTGTAGGAGGTATTTTTTCTATTGTGCGTTAACATCCTGTCACTTGAGAGTATCCAGTCAAGACGGTGTTGCTGTAAAATCTTGGGCTTAATGTGCCATTATTGTTTGAGTTTACTGAGAGTAAAACAAGTTTTCTGGTTTTATTGTAGAGCACAAAGTTACCCGATTCTCTCCTTCCACAAAAAGGCATTGAAAAGCACCTTTTTTTGGCCCTAATTGCTTGATTTCCATCAGAAATACCGTCTTTAAAATGGCTCAGAATTCCATAGTTGTGCTGTAAATGACTTCGACACATTGCCTTGAATCTCAGCCTAGCAAGCAGGCTGAGGAGAACACATTTTTCTGTTGACTTAGGAGAGGAAAAAAGAGCCTCTAGTGAGTTATCTGACAGATTGTTGGGAGGTCACCTTTCAGCCTGCAGTCCTTGAATCTCTGCTCTCTGACTAGTGTGTTTGTGTAGATGGGACACACTGGTGTAATGTTGCTGATGTTTTCTGTCTTCTGTAACCCAGAAACTCAAATGATGTGTGTCCCCTAGCCTCATTATCTTAATGTAAACAAGAATCGGTGGAAGTCAATAGAACATGAAGATTCATTTTTATCATCTTAGAATCTGCAACAACTAGCTAACTAACTTCTTAGCCAGCTTTCCATCAGGTGCTTTGGTTTGACTTGCTAGAATACAGGTGGAGTTTTGTTTGTTTGTAATGCTACAGTGTGATGACTAGTAGTAAGCATTCGTATTGGGGTCACTGAGAGAGAGAAATACGTGCAGCTTTAGCGCAGGAGTCTTCGTGTGCTCGTGTCTCTGCTCTAGCAGTCAGTGTTGTCCTGGGATGTGCTGCAACGTGTGCTGAAAGGTCTGTCTTCGCCTTGTGAGACAGTTGCGTGCAGACTGCTGGGCACGTGAAAGAGCAGCGTGCGCTTCCTCCTTTAGGTGGAGTCACCTTTTTATCTGAGAAGCTGCTGCTTTAGGCTGGCTTTTAACATTTTTCTCAACATTCGTGAAAGCGCTGGTGTGCATTTAAAGCTTCTTTTCCTTTATGTGGTTGTTACTTTTCTTCTAAATGCGGCCTAGTGTGAATTTTACTAAGCTGGTCTCTCCCTTCAACGCTTTCTAAATACGTTTCACTCCCATGGAAATGGTGTGTCTCCCATGCAACTTGGCCGCTGCCTCGTCTGACTCTCGAGCCCTGATTTATCCTAACGCCCGTTTGTCAAAGAAGGCATAGACTGTATCGCGGTGCTGGTGGGCTGTGAGCGGTGGGAGACCTCGATGTAGTTGTGTTTGTCTGTCTTAAGCCCCTTGAATACGATAAAGTTTCTTGCGTATAACTGATTTTCTGTGTTTTCCTCCAGTTAATTACTGCGAAGTAGGAAATGGAAATTGCTAAGCTGTACTAATAGAATGCCCCATGTAAGTTGAAGTTAAGTCACTTACCCGCAGGAAATCTAGTAAATGGAAGGCAGTAACAGGTTTTTGTACGGGGCTTTTTTGTCTTTGTCTCTTTTCTTGATCTAATTGCAAACAATGCTTTGATGCTCCTGGATTTACTTTTTCTATTGAGCTTGTCAAAGAGCTCAAATAGTAACTTGTAGTTTTCCTGTAGGTAACCGCTATAGAACCCATAGCGAATCACGGAGGACCCAGCGTGAGCACTCAGCACCTCCATCAGAGTCTGCGATGGCTCTTTGGGGTGGCAGCAGTGGCTACAGATGCTGGCCATCTCCTTCTGGTTGACCTTAGTTTGGATGATTGCTCCTGCACTCAGAATGATATCGAAGCATTGGGTGAGCCTGCAGTTTTTCCACATGAATTTAAACGCAAGAAAACTTCTGTCTTCTAACGAAACAGTATGCATCCCACTTTGAAGACCCTTGTGTCAGACATTTCTGACGACTGGTTACAGGTGGCAGTTTGACATCGTATAGTCCTGACCTGATTAAACCTGGGAGTGTCTGACTGCTCCTCCCAGTGTTGTAAATGCCCCCTCCCACCAAGATCCCTGTGCCACTATGATTCTTGCCAGAGAGGTGTAGGAATTTTGCCACATGAGCCGGTGCGGCCGCCTGGTAGGAAGTTGTGTTGGAGGAGCCCTGTTTCCCGGGAATGCTCTTCTGCTTGTGTTAATTGACTTGGGGCAAATTTTGGGCTTGTTTTTTAAAATAAACCCGACTTACCAACACCCATGCATTTGGATGAATGAAATCTCGAATAGGTGTACTCAGATTGCATACACCGTTTTGGCTATTACAACAGCAGCTTCAGAAATTGGTGCCACTCCAAACAGTTTCATCACGAGGCCCAAACTCCTGCTTTTCAGAGTCCAGGAAGAATTTGGTTACGTTATTAAGGTTATGTTTTTACCTAGCTTTCAAACGTGAGTGAGAATACTTGTCTTATCCGAGAGTTCTTATGTTCTTTGAAGACATACATAATGGAAATGGCAAAAAAAAGTGTTGCATAAATGGCTATTTTGCCTGGCACGGTAGCATTAGATGATAGGGGTTGTCACGTCAGTGCCTAAAATGCAGCCTAAATGGCATAACGTATTCATTTGTTGCTTGGTTTTGTGTGTGTAGATCTAGAAGTTGTCACTAAAAATCCTGCTGAAGTTGCACAAAGAAGAGAAACTGTGACCAGCGAAGGGAGACATCTCTGTTTTCAACTACAAAATGCTTCCGGAACAGCAGTATCAGCCCTGTGCTACATAAGCAGAAGCAACCAGCTCGTTGTGGGTTTCTCGGATGGCTACCTGTCGCTCTGGAATATGAAAACTTTGAAGAGAGAGTAAGTAGGCCTTTACACTTGGCCATGCCTGGAGGTGTGGGGCTCTCGATTTGTTGCTTAAGGAAGTATGTGAATGTAAAGAGAACTTTTTCAGGGACTGACATGAGTATGAGTATAATCTTGGCACGTTCAGAAATCCTCTTCTGACATAACTTTTCAGTCATACCTGGATCAAGTGGTCCGCCTTCTCCCCAGTGGACTAGGATTGTTTTCCTTATTGTGCCTGTGGATTGAGGAACTGTGGAAAGCATGCTTCCTGGGGTTTTCAGAACCGGTTACTGCAACTGGGGCATCCATTGAAAGGCTGAAGTATGTCAGTGATGTGATTTTGGTGCCGATATTCTCTAAAGTGTCCAGGGTGAAACTAGTGAGACATGAAAACTCAATAGCTGACCTGTGCCTGAAAAATGTATTCTTTCCTGCATGTCAGCTTTGGCCGAAAGAGCAATCTCACCTGAAATATTTGGCTAACTTCTGGTCGGGATTCACTTCAGCAGATCTGCACTGACTCCCCAGAAGCTGTTGGATGCATAAATAGACAGTGGAGGAATAATTAGGTGGCAAGAGTAGAGTGTGGAGGTACAAATAAGGTTCAGAAGTCAGGAAGAACAATGCTTGACGTAGTCCAAGAAACGAGAAACTACCTGTGTTTGGGCCACTAGGCTCACCTTTTGTTTTCTTTTTCGTTTTGCTTTTTTTTTCCCCTAAACCTGTAGGCACCACTCTCAGCTTGAAGGAGGGAGGATTCCTGTCTATGCTGTCACTTTTCAAGAGCCTGAGAATGATCCTCGCAATTGTTGCTACTTGTGGGCTGTTCAGTCTACGCAGGAAAGGTGAATAAAAACTTTAACTATCAGCCACTGAATTAATTCTTTTTTTTTTTAAGGATATTTGTTCCCATACAGTTGAACATGTGTATTTGTTGTGTGTCTGCGATTCTTTCCGGTACGGAAGGTGTTAAACTTAGAATGCAATTTTTACAGGATTTACCAGACGTGAAGAGGGACCTACTAGTTCCTGCCTTCTGTCAGAAGGCAAAGCAACAGTGGCCATATTCTTCTGCTCGCATTCTCAAATGGTTTGCTTTTGTTCCTCGATGACTGCTTCATCATTTGTTTGATAGTCACACCGTGGTATTAAAATACCACTAGGAGCAGTTGAGGCTGCAGATCTAGAACACCAGACGTGCCCACACAACAGCCTGCCGCCCCTAAAGGCGGCGGTGACAGTATTGCCGATGGCCTTGTGCCAGCGTCAGCAGTCTGTGGAGCCTTGGTGAGCCAGTGCAGCTCCCCTGGCAGAAAACGATTCAGCAGAAAAGCCAACGGGTTCCTGCTGTTCTGCTGAATCAAATCGGACTTGGAAGGGTGCAGAGTGTGCAAGAGGGGGAGGGGAACTATGGTGGTAAGGGAAGGGCAGAGAGATCTCTCTTTCTGCATCAGCAAGCGATTCCATCAGCTCAGCTGTTGGTAGAGTGGCAGTCTTTTAAAATTTGACTTCAAAGCAGTTTTGATGGAGAACTCTTCATTGTGAAGAACTATTTCCAACAATTCTTAGTCCATACAACATATTACAGCTTTCCAATTGTACGGTTGGCTTTTGCCCCTGAAGCTGTTAGTGTCAAAACACCCTCCTTCATGTTTCAGTGGCTAAATGTGGCCGATGATCATGTTTTGGGAAGAGGTGGTGTTCTTTTCAGCAGGAGCATGCTATTAAGAAAACGTCTAGGTCTACTAACACGACGATGAGGACTACAAAGCAGCTTTGTAACCAAATTTCATAATTTATCCCTTTTTCAGCGAAGGTGATGTGGTGAGTTTACACCTGCTGCAGTTAGCGTTTGGTGACAGAAAACGCGTGGCCTCAGGACAAGTCACGTATGAGGTAAGAGGTGCATGCGTGGGAAAAGCAGACAATAGTAATTTTCTCTAAGGGAGTATCAGTTGAGTTACAGGGGTGAGATTTACCATCAAACTTCAGAGCTGGCTGAAAAAATAATAATGTTTTGCTGAGTCTTCTTGGGCACGGCCTTTGTCCATACCTTTTGGAAAGAAGGCATACCATTTTATACTGCAGTGTCGTGTGTTCCAGCTAGATTCATCTGCAAAGAGCCCGTATAAATGGAATTCCTGAAGAGGACGCGGCTTTTGCAAATAAAATTATTCTGAAATACCAAACGAATGGCATGTAGGAAGAGAAGATTGGGCCTTGAATCGCTTGGTTTAACCAAGCTTGGGACTTGAATAAGCTTCTGTCTCTCTCCCTTTCTTAAAATACAGTCATACTCTATTCTTTGCTGATCTTCAGTTTTATATTCTTGGTTTCCCTTAGAGCTTTGTCAGCCGGACTTCTCACATGAAATGCACCTAGAGTGTCTCTTCAGTGTTGATCCTGACACTTAGTAGCTGTAAAGATAACTTGCTCTTCTTTTTGGCTGGGTGACCTATTCAATCTACTCTTAAAGCCAGGAAAATATGTAATTTGGTCAGAAGAGTGTACCTAAATGTTAGATCTGGCTCCAAGAGGATGCGTTTAAAATACAGATGTGAGGTATCCTTGTATCTCAGATAGCTAACAGAGACAAGGCGCATCTGTTAGATGTGTAATTCCATTCAGTTGTACGCCTGGAAGTCTTCCAAAATCTTTTTGAGGGGACAGTAATCTTAGTTCAGAGCAAGTCTTTCCTCCTGATTTGGTACTTTCTCTTGCATGTTCTCAATAGCTATGGAACGAAACAGGGGTGACTCTTGTATCGTGGTACTCTGGTTTTTGTAGGGACTGTGCCTTTTGATTTTTTTGGATTAATTTAGATTTTGAGTGTTTTGCTTATGTGTAGGAAAGGTGCTTCCTCATTTGCCACTGTTGCTTTTGCATAGATAGAGGTTAGGTGTTTGGAAAAGGTGGTGTTTCTTTAAAATGCATTATCTATCACGGTGACCAAGTAGAAGGATCTTCCAGTGATTCATCGCGTGCTGGATGCTATCTCTTTATCTTTGTTGATGTGCGGGACCTGTGCTCCACAGCGGATGCTTTTAGTCTCAGAACACTTCCTTGTAGTCACAGATTGGTTAGTACTACATGACTGTCTGCCTGCATGGCTGTCTGAGTCAAGTTTCTTGTCCATCTTCAGGGGTAGAAAATTTAAGTGTCTCCCGTTTGCTAGGCCAAGTTTGAGTAAAGAAGGAGGAATCTACTGTTGATCCTTGTTCATTGGATAGAGTTCATAGGAGCTCAAAAGACTTTTTCAATACAGCAGTGCTTTTTGTTCCAGGAATTAGGTTTGAGGCTATGAAGCAGTGCCTCTTTGACTGTGTGTCATGGTAAAAGTCACAAATAGGACTTATGGAACACGTGGTACTGTGTTTTTCTATACGCGTGTCAAACTCTTGTCTCCATTGCCTTCAAGGCTGGTTTAAGTCTGCTTAAGTAATTAAACAGAAAGGTATGTTTAAGTAATGCTTCCAAAGACCTTTTTTGTACTGTCGCAGCAGTTGCTAAATCTGGTGCATCAAATCACGATCGTAGAGCGCATCTTTACCCTCGTTCTGCACAATGCTTGTGGATGGGCAGAGTATACACTCTCTAGTTTGATATCAGAGTTTGACCAGTGCATCTCGTTTGAAAACTTGTTTTTGTGTTTTGCTAGTCAATGGAGTCATTACTTAACATCTCCCATACAATGGAGTTCCTTAGAATGACTTTGCCCGGCGTGGAAAGTTTAAAATGCACTGCTTTGCTTCAGAAGCATTTTCTTTTTAGTTATGAAAGACTTTTTTTAATTATTTAATTTTTCTTTTTAGACAACCTTCATATTTATTTGTAACACTTCCTGGAATCATTAAGAGAAAGCTCGCCTCTTCTCAGATTAGGTGAATTAGATGTATCCTATGAGATCATACGGGAATGTGTGGTTTCATGCCAGTTCGTTTCAGAGCTCTGCAAGTTTAGGAAACTTGGGTAGAATGTGGCGTTATCAGTTTATGGGTTGTGTGGGTTGGGTTTCTTTTTCCCTCTTTTTTTTTTTTTTTTTAATTATAGAGCTGCTATTTGTCCCCAGTACACCCATTCATGTGTTGTATGGTAGACAGTTTGAATGAATGCTGTATTTGGAAAGACGGTATTTCACTTCACGCTTACTTAAAAAATGGCGCTATCAGAGGTTCACCACAATCGTGCCGGGGTTTCTGTGTATCTCAAAATTAGTTTGTTTACTGTGTAGTAATTCGTGATGCTAAAAGCCTTGGCCACGTGCACCCCGTGTCCTTTCTGGTTTTCCCTTTTGCTGTTGGCTGTGCTTGGTGAAGGAGCTGAGGGATATTTCACCCGTTAGTCTCTGACAAGATGAGAGGAGGAGCTGTCATAGCTTACGTGGCTTGAAAGAAGATTGCTAATCAGTATGAAGTTCTCACAGTAACTAGAGAGGGGTGCACGGTCACTCTGGTGGTGTGCCCATAGAAAATACCTCTTGACAGCTTTAGCTGCTCTAATGCTGGGGCTTCTCTAACTTCATCAGTTCTGCAATCAAGACATGGAGCAAAGAGCTTTGCATGCATGTGTGTTGCATCATTTTAGATATCTCTTTGTAGCGATATATTTATTTTTACAAAGAACATTCTTGGATGTCGCAAGGAATTCTGCAAAACATGTTTAGATCTGAATAATGTTAGGGAAATTCTGAATTTTGAAAAAGTGCAAAGCCTTTACAGCCAAACTTACCCATTACGATTTGACACTGCATTCTCTTGCATTTCTCTCTGCAAAATACACAGTATAATAAGCCTATTCTGTTAGACTGTCTTTTTTATTTAGCCATAATGTATGTTTTTATCTTAGAATGACCTTTGCTCTCTTCTCTGATTTTTTCCCCCAGGGTTTGGAATACCGTGGCGAAAAGTTCAGTTTAGATCTCACGGGTGGAGTCTTTCCCTTGAGAGGCCAGATGAGTACTAAATTAATCAGCTGCCAGACTGTCGAAAAATTCCGCAGCGACGTTGACGGAGAGGATAGCGTAAATGAAGGTTTGTTCTGATGTCCGTGTTTGGTGATTTTAAAAGAAGTGCTTTTGGAACCTAAGCGACGAATGCTGTTCTGTCCCCACAGTCTGAAAGTCTTGCCTATCTGCATAGACTAGATTGTTGGGATTATTTACGAAGAAAAAATGGATGCTTAAGTTATGTGGGACTTCTTTAAGGGAAAAAGTGGGTTTTATTTTATGCTTGCTGACATGCTATCGCGATGTATGGTGGGGCCGTTTGTATGATGATGGTCAGTCGTTTTACTCCTCCAGCTGCCATCTTTGAACAAGAAGTTCAAACTCTCCATTGCTTAGGAATGTTACCAGAATTTTTTCCCTTCTTCAAACCGATGTCCGCATCTGCATCCAGATGGTAGCCCGTCACAAGTGCTGTTCCCCAGGGCACTGCACTGGGGCCACTTCTCTTTAGTATCTTGACCAGTGATCTGGACGAGGGGACAAGAAAAAGGGGCAGTGTGACTGAAACCTATCACAGAGATGTTTGCTATTCCGTAAGTACTGTAATCACTCTTAGGAAGTGTTGTGTTTCACGAGTGACAGAACAGAATGAAGCCAAAATAGAAAGTGGTGTTTTAAAAATATCGGATCTATCGTATTTTCTACAAGTCAGAAACAATGTCTTGTCTTTTACAGTCACGTCTCCTGACACCAGTGTCTCAGTCTTCAGTTGGCAAGTGAATACGTACGGTCAGGGAAAACCATCTACTTACCTGGGTGTATTTGACATTAATCGCTGGTATTCTGCTCAAATGCCAGATTCGCTAAGGTAGATTTTTCTTTAGTAGTTTTCCATATGCCTGCCAATAATTCATTTGAATGTCGGCATTTAGCTTACGCGCTTGTTTTCTTTAAGGCCGGAAGAATTCCCTCATGAGTGCCCCTATTTTGCACTGTGGTCGCTGGATACTGTAGTGAGCGTGACTTCTCCGAAGCTCCTTTTGGATATTCTGGTCCATGAGCGGAGTCTAAGTCGGGGAGTTCCTCCTTCTTATCCACCACCTGAGCGGTTTTTTCATCCAGGCAACTATAACTTTGGTAGGTATTTCACTGCTTTTGAGAGTGATAAGCTTAAAATGAGGTCAAATGCCATTCATTGGTTCTCTTGTTCAGTCATTGTTTGTCATTCAAAACCCAAACCAAACCAAAAAAACACCCAGTCGCCCACAAACCCAACTCTGATCACGTTGTACTGACAAGGTATTTACTATTGTGGAACATATCTGACAGCCGGCTGAGTTTTGGTGCTTTTGTAATGTAGGCGGTGAAGTGGTGCTGGTTATAGCCTGAAATGACTGTGAACTGAAGCTCAAAGCACTCAGTTATATGTTTCTAGATACCGGTGTGTAAAAAATGTAAACTGGTCATGCCATAACTGTGAGAGTACGGAAGGTTGTCAAACGTTCCCTGTTTCTGCAGATGGTACGTGCTTGCTGACCTCCGGAGTCGTTCACATGACTTGCACCGGCTTCCAGAAGGAGGTGATCTTTTACTGTATCTTTATTGCGAGTGGCAGGAGATGTAGCTTTTCTAAGTTTTCTGTTGCACTGCTTTCCGTGTTAGGGACCGTTTCACGCTCATCCTGCCCGTCCACACGCATAGTTGCAATTGTATCCTGTCGCCAGTTGTATGCAAATGGTAATGTTTTAGGTCCCCTCTTGGGACTGTACAACTGCCGTTGTCTCCTCTTGAAGCACGATCGGGGATTGAATGTCTAGAAAGGAATGCAACGTTGCTCCAGGAGCAAGAACAAAACCACTGTAGAAGGCGGGGCAAGGTGTTACTTCTTTATTGCCCCTCAGTCGAACTGCCTGCATAGTCTTGAGTTAGAGTTTTGATCCCCAATTCTCTTGAAAAAGGAGGGAATGGAGAAAATGAAAAATCACATAACTGTTTGAGGAGTGAAAATTTTGTTTTCTCCCAAACTCGGCCAAATTATAACTTCTGAGCCACGGCACAGATTGTGACAGATAATTTTGAGTGAAGTTTCAGCTCACTAAATGTTTCCAACATGAATCGGCTTCCATACGAATAGGCATAGAAAGGATCTTCCAAAGCGTGAAGTTGCATGTTAGCTTAGCTTATATAGAATGTATTTTGTGTCAGTGTTGAGGGAAAGAGCAAGGCCTGTGTATAGACAGAGAAGGTAGAAAAGACTTAATTACACAGATTGCTAACCTAAAGCCTCTTAGTGGTTCAGGCTGTCTGACGGTGTCAGTGAACATTTAGATTCTTCCTTTTAGAGGTTATCCAGAAGCGTAGTGACGGAATAACAATGCTGTCTTAATCTGTGGTTTTCGATTGATGTTTCAGACCTTGAATTTTTTGAAGAAATCTGGCCCTTCAATATGGGAAGCCATTCAGGATAGCTACAATAGGTGTCTTGTAGCTGGCTTGCTGTCTCCAAGACCAGTTGATGTCCAGCCATCCAGTTTGAGTCAGGTGAGTGCCTATGAGGGAATCAAGGGGGAAATACATCCATCTGGTCTGACAGGGCTGGAGGGGCTACAAGACGCGATACTCCAATTTGAAATACAGGTGTTGACCTGAGCTAGCAGAAGTAATCGTATCCTTAGATCCAAAGTAGTGACTTTGACTGGGAACAGCCCTAAGAGATCTGTCTTTAGAGACCCCTCTCTTAATTCGGTGCCACACACAGATGCGCACAAGGAAGCGTGCAGTCAGTGCTGGTCATGCCCAACATAACGCATGTGTCCCCCAGAGCAACCCCCATCCCTGTCAGTTTCTCAAAGCAGTGGTTCAGTGCAGTAGCCGACGATGGGGGCGTCTCACTGGGATGCGAGCTCTTGCAGACGTCGGCTTGCTGCACTGTACGTGATCATTTGCTTCCAAGGAAGTGGGCTGTGGTAAAGGATTACTGCTGTCAGCTCTCCCTGGCAATTTCTTCACGGCTTGCCCTCGTTTTCCCTTCATCGGTAGGCTTTTCTGCATCCTCTCCGGGCGGATCTTCACCCCTGTAGCCTCTGCCTTGTGCTGCAGTAGCCCAATTTGCTCCTCTGAGACTGCCCTCTTGCAGCTGCAACACCTTAATCACCTTTATCTCATGACACTCGCTACCTTCTATGGGCTTTATGCCACCACAGTGACTTCACTCCCCCTGCCATAGGTTTTCCATTTGCAATGCACCAACCTTTCCCTGGAGCAATCAGCAGGAAGGGGAGAGCAGCCTTCCCGCTGCCCTCCTCTTCCTGTCTCCTGCATTCGTCACCACATTTGTGGACGTGTGTTAGGACATGAACGCTTCTGCACAGTGTGGTAGCTCAAAGAAATTTCTTGGCAAGCTGGCCAATGGTGTGTTTCCTTGTCTGAAACCAGTTTTCCGAAAAAGATGGCAATATCACATGTGTGTTCTACATGTGTAGAAGTCGCTTTGAATGTCATGATTTTGCCTAGAGGGGAAAGATACTTTTGAATGTGTTTAAAAAAACCCAACCAACCAAACAAATCCCATCCCAAAAACCAAAGTAAAAACTTATGAAGGGTCCTTTCACCTGAGAGAAGTACGAGAACACCAGCTGAGATAAGCTACTACTTAATATCGCGCGTCTGTGCATACCTGTGATTTATCCTTGTAAGGATTACCACTACACTATAATACAGTATTTGAAGAGCCTAACATTTAAACCATTAGGATGTAAATGTTTCGCTTCTTTTCTGTCACGTTACAAAATTCCAACGTACTGTTTTGGGTGTCAGAACTGCTTCATGTCTTCATAGTCTAGAAAGCTGCTTGGCCGTAGCTTCACTGTTTCCATGCAAACGTTGCACAGTTGTGTTTGTCCTGTCCCCTTCCTGCGTTCCTGATGGCAAACTTATATGCACAGATGTGTAACGCGTATTAGCAGAGGATGTTTCTGGACGTAGTAAGTTGGAACTCAGTACGTGAAGACTGTAATGCAGAGGCATGCGAAGAAAGATTAGAATTAGGCTGCAGTAAGTTGAAATGTCAGAGGAAAAGTGTGTTAATGTGTTCCTCAGAGCAGTGGGCAGTCCAGCCTGTGGCTGGAATTAAGAGAAAGGACGTGGCGTTCCTGGCCTGTGTCCTGATTGACTTTGTGATGTCTGAATGAGTATACAGTTAGAAAGAAACATTTACTGTTGATGGTTCACATGGTGCAAGTAGGTAAGATTCTCATTTGAGTTTGTCTGTTACGTTTAGGAGGAGCAGCTGGAAGCAGTATTGTCAGCTGCTGTCCAGACAGGTTCTGTGGGACTTCTGACTGGATGCATTAAACATTGGATATCTGAAGGTAATACTTGGAACGTTGTTTTTTTACGTGGTACCTCTTTGAGTTGGAGCCTGTTGATTCATTTCTTTTTTGTTCTCTTTGTTTAAAGAGCAGCCAAGGTCTGCTGGTAATTTACGGTTTGTTCTTGAGTGGACACGGAACCAAGTGATCTCTACAAAGGAAGAATTTGACCAAATCTGTGAGTACTAGCGTAGTCATTCTGCAAACCTAAAGTCGTTCTTTCTGATTGAGCTTCCTCAGTAATACGCCGCTATAGGATATTGCACGCGGTCCTTGAAGTGCGCCTTGAAACTCTGGAATTGCTCTGTCGGCTAACGATTTAATATTTATTCTTGAAAAGGTGTTCCGCTGTTTGATGGCTCTTGCAACTTCATTGACCCCCAGACATTACGGTCTCTCCAGCGCTGCCAGTTGCTTTTGAGCAACCTTAGCACGGTCTTAAACTGTTTTCTCACAGAAGCACAAGAGCTTACTGAAAAAGGTTTGTAGTAGTGCTACAAAATCTTTGGTATGTTTTATTAAGATTTGGAATTGTGGCAACATGGGCTTTTGTTGTTTTTGAGGATTGGAAGACAGTCACATTTAGCTGGGAGAAGGGGCTTAAAGCTGAGCGCTTGGGACCACCACAAAACACGCATTGAGTTCAGGGCAACAGTTTATGGTGGAGCTCATGCAAGGGGGTGGGGGAGGCTACATTCAGAGAGAAGCTTTGTAGGCAACTGGGCTGAAATTACAGCAACCGAATGTGGTATTGCTGAAAACTATTCCTTTGAATTCTTAGCTAGCAAGTTCTAGTTGCATGCAGACACCGTGTTGCAAATTGCTAAACAATACGAAGGAAGCGTAAACGAGTAACATGCAAAGTAAGTTACTTGAGTTTCTACAGCTTTTTCTCTTAGAAATGGTTCTTGGCCTATTGAGAAAAGAAAAGAATATCCCTTTGCTATCAGAAGAATCTCTGCTACGTGAGAAACAGATGTCTTATTCCTGCGTGCATTTAGTAGTTCAGGCTTTGGGTTTTTTGTTTTTTTTTTTTATTTTAGCCTTTAGTGAGTTTAGTTCTTTATAGGGGTTGCTTTTTGTTTTGGTGGTGATAGTGGGTTTTTTCTTCAAATAAGAAAGCGATACAGCATGAAAAACGCAAAGACAAAGATTTCTAATGTGCTATTTTTATACTTTTGGTTTAGTAGGATGAAGGGAGTTTTGTGAAAATGAACAGAATTGCATAACGCTAATCATCTCCTGCCTTTTTTCAGGTTTTGCAGACGTGACAAATAAGCAAGCGGTAACCGGCCTCATTTCTTTGTATGCACGAGTGGTCATCTGGTTCTGTCGATCCGGTCTCCTTCCAGAGGGTTTAGGTAAGCGTGACCTGTCATACGTTTGTAACAAGGCGACCATCCAGTGAGTGACTCCCACGAACGTGTGCTTAGCCATGTTTTTGTAACGGTTTCGTCAGGAAGAAGTCGTGCTGGTTCAGTGGCAGGGTGTGCTGAAGTTCTGTGGGTGAAGTTGAGATTTTGCTGGGTTGTCAGGTACACAGCGTAGAATGAGGCAGGCAGTTTCTTTCCTGGGTGGATTTTAGGGATAGCAATGGACCCCTGACGTCAAGGCGCTGCTTGTGTCCACAGCTTGAACTACTTGAGATTTTAAACAAAGTACTATTAAACAACAAGTACCGGAATGCTTGTTTTTACAGTGAGAGCATTACCTGCATGTTTTGAACTTTCTATCAGTTGCTTGAGGAGAAAGTACACCTTGGAAATCCTTCTTTAGTTGGATGGATTATAAATTCCATTGTCAGCCTTAATTGTCTCACAAACAATTGTTTTAAACAATAGTTTTAAAACCATTCCCTTTGAGAACTGGGTGGTTTTTTTTATAGTGAACTTCAGCTTACCCTACATGTTGTGAATGCTGCGTGAACTGTAACCTTGAAACGGCACTTGGGGCAAGAAGGAATTGAGTCTTGTCTCTTAGAGTTCTTTTAGCAAAGGCAGAAAGAGGATTGGCTTCTTTCAGAGTTGGAGGCTTCTTGATGCTTAGCTTGTACGATCTTCTGTCTCTTTAGGCAAAAATTTTCGTTTACAAGTGTGATATGACTGCTTTAACTTGCTTCTACTTTGTTGCCTGTAGATGACGATACGCGTTTGTCGAGACCTTTCTACAATTATCCTCTGATTGAGAGCTACTATACTGGTCACCGACAGAAACTTGAGCGTTTATCAAGGTAAGAGCTAGAGGAAGACTCTAGAACACTTCCACGGCAAATTCAGAAGTGGAAGGGAATGGCTTTTATCTCAACAGTTGCATGGGCTATGCGTAATGGCGCTGCCAGCAATACTCTTGACTTCAGTGACACGTGTGTTCTGTTGAACAGAGAGGTTACTTTCCTGTGTTAAAATGTTGATATCTACCTCTGCTTAGTACCACTGGTTGGTATCATCATTTTTCGGTAGTCTACTTTATTCATTGGCTAATGTGTATAATTTCTGACTACTGAAAAAGGCCACGTGATTAGGACAGGATCAGTCACCTCCATATGACCGATTATGACCACATGACCAATAGAGGGTCATAACTGTATTGGCCTAAGTCCCCTTCTCACAAGTACGTGGTGTGATTTCGTAAGATGGTTGGAGTTACATGGAGTTGGCACGCCTCGCACTCTCCTGGCTGTCGGATAGAAGGCACTTGCTAACGTCAGCTCTCTTTCCTGGACTAGCTGCCTAGCACATAGGCGGCATGCCTTGGATTAGCCGATAATAGGTTTTTCTTTGGAAATTGTACTGAAAACTGAATAAAGACCTGACCAAGCTTCGGCGATGGCACTGTGACCAAGAGGCTGCAAGGTGAGTTAAGGTGGAAGCTGCAGGGTAGGAGGTATTGACTTCAAAGTTCATCTTCCTTGGCTTATTTCTCAAGTAACTTACATACAGGCTCGTGTGTTCCTTCGAAGCACAGAGCCTCTAGTGTCCTTTTTCTGCTTTGTGCCATCGGGAGATTAAAGGGCAGGGCTGCAGTCAGCAGAAGACTGGAGGAAAGCCGTCACACTGGGAGGCAGGAATTAGTGTTTAACTCTGTCCAAATCCTTGCTACCTTTTGTTCCAGAGGAAGATGGGACTCGGACTGCTTGATGGTTGATGGAATGGTTTCCCAGTTAGGAGACCAAGTGGAGAAGCTGTGGCGGAGAGATGCAGGAGGAACTGGGAAATACCCGCCTGCCAGTTTGCATGTGAGTGTCCTGTTCACTGAGAACAACAACAAACGGCCGCCCTCCCCGCCAAACCCCACCCAAAAGCCAATGATTTAGGGAAGACAGGCGTTTTTTCAGAACTTTTAATTTTTCATTTCAGGCACTGCTGGATCTCTATTTGCTAGAAAACATTGAAGAAAACTGCAAACACGCAATTGTATCCTTTCTAGTTATTTTGATTACACCTTCAGGGGATGCACATAAATGTTCTTCAGTGTTGGTCGCCGACCTGTTTCATGACATTTTTTCATTTATGCTTCAAAGACGATGCAAGTGAAAACATTTAGTTTAGTGTTAAGTTGTAGACAGAAGCGCTGTTTTATTTCTTTGTACTGTGGATTTTTGATGATTTTTTCTTAAATGTTTTGTTGCAAAAGACTTCTCTGGTAGGAGAAAACAGGTTTAGTAAGAAATGCTGGAGATAAAAACAAAAGCCCTTAGTTTTTCTCCAAATTTAAACACCATTCTAAATTTTTTAAAACCCTCCTATCTGTAGCAAATGGCTTCTTACTAGAATGATGTGGTAAAATATTCTGTTTCAGAGCAAAAGGATTTCTAAGAGTGGTTTACCAGTACCGGATTTTTTGCTGAAATCATGGGTTTTCCAGGGCAGCTCACAGCTTTGGTTCCGTTGAAAGTGCAGGCACACGGAATAAGCAACAGGGAGAAGAGAAAAGTCATGGGGCAGAAACTTAATTTTTAAGCTGCTGAAATACACAGCCTTGCTTTTGCTGTTTGTTGCCTAACCCGCGAGGGGAGCCTAGAGAGCAAGGGGCTTAGAAACGCTTATAGCCCAGAGCTGTCTTGTTAGATGATGTCCCTAAAAACGGACGTCAGAAAGAGAAAATGACGCTACCAATGAGTGACCCGCATACTGGTTTAAATCCAGTTTTAATCATTCGGAGCTGAGCTGTACTGTAAGGATGCCACAATTTACACTGTTTTATAGACGCTGGACATGAGGGAAAAACCCAACTGTGGAATTTATTTGCTGTAATAATTGAGCATTGGATGCTCCAATGTTTTGAATGTATTTTCTGCTTCCTACCACTTTTATATTCTTACTTCATTATGTTTTTCTAAAGGTAATGTGATAAAGTTTTGGTCTTACAAACTGATTAGCCTTAATGAGATACCTGATGTCAGACAATTTACTTGCTGCTGGATATCAAGCGTTCCTTTCCGAGTGAGACAGAAACTTCAATCGACTCCTTTGCAACTGCCTTTGGCATGCCTTGGGGACTTGTTAAGCTTGTTGAAGGTTTTTGGCTTCTAGATCACAATGATTACGAAGTAAGTATGGTAGAGTTGAGTTAGACATACATTGCAGTACAAAGCTATAATCTAGAAAATGATTTTAAAACCCGATCTCTAACTTGTACAGAATTCACTGGCCCTGCTCTTTCATCCCGCTACAATCAAAACCGCGTCATGGCAGCACAAGAGAATTATTCAGTCCCTCCTGTGCCAAGGGGAGCATGGGCAAGCCCTCAGATATATCCAGATGATGAGGCCACCCACGGCAAGCAGCGGGGAAGTGCAGCTTCTCCTCACTGTGTTGCTCTCCAATAGGTAAAGAAATATACCCCACCATTTTGTCACGCAAATCTTGTGAAAATGGAGAACAAAGAATAGAAATCATCATCCCCTAAGTTTCCTTTAAACTTTGAGTACAAGACTCTTGGGGCATCTCTTTGGTTATGCTATTAACATCCCTTTACCTCTGAAAAATTAATTACAGGTGCATGGTGGAGGCTTGGGGTCTGTTGCACCAACATGCTGCTCAGGCAAACTTAGAAGACCTCTTAAAACACATGTACGGAATGTGCCGTGAGATGGGCCTGATGGAAGACTTGCTGAAGCTGCCTTTCACAGACACCGAACAAGTAAGTGGGAGCAAGGAAAAATGTTCATCGTCTCTTTGAAAAGAGAAAAGGCAGAGCCATAACAGATTTTTGGAATGATTTTTTTTTTCTCATAGGAGCGTTTGGAGAAGTTTTTAAGGACCAGTGCCGGTGTTCAGAATCAAGAATTCCTTTTAGTCTACCATCTGCAGCGTGCCAACTACATTGCAGCACTAGAGCTGAATCAGTCCATGAATGTAAATCTTATGGTAAGCGTGAAAGTTCTGTTCTGTCAAGCGTGCACGTTTCTGCTGGGTGTTACTAACTGGTTTTGATAGTACTCAATAAAAATCCTGCTTTGTTTTTTTCATACCAGTCTTTGAAACACTCGGAACAAGTTTCTACACCTTTGGTTACAGCTGAAGCTAAATGTTGACCAATATACGTCACTACTCCAAAGCTACTCTATGAAGCTATAAATTAAATGTTACACACCACTGTTGACCCCACTGAGAACAGTTTGTTTGCATCTGAGGAATAAACATGTATCTTTCCCATCAGCCAATCTTACCATTCCGTTATTGAGATACGTATGTTATGCGTGGCTTAGATTACTGGAAGTTGTTTGTGTCACTCCTTCCTGTGGGATGACGAGTAGGTTGTATGTCATCGCTTGTGTCTTGCACGCAACTGTATTTTTCTAGCTGAGAGCAGGCTAGGTGCCAATCCACAGGTTAAATTTCTGTGGGTTTTCTTTGTTTTTTTTAATTTCTGCGAGTTACAGTGTGCTCTCCAATTCCGCAACTTTCATTTCACGGCTTTTATGACAAAAATTCTTGTCTAACCTCTATTTCTCAAAATAGCCAGATTACATTTTGTGTTACATGAACTTGTGTTCTGGATTTGTGACGCGTTTGCCGTTTTCTGGAATCATAGTTTTCCAGTGACTCAAACTTCTAAGGTGGTTTTGGAAGTCGTAGGTCCTGCATTTGAAAACTGTCATGTGGCCAGGTGGTGTGCGTAGGTCGCTTTTTCTTGCTTGTTTTAATCTTCACATCATGTTGTCCAGGGTAATTTCCAGTTGTCCCGTATATTCAGGGCACTGGCGTTTCAGGAAGAACAAGGGAAAGCCTGCTATGTAGTAAGTCGTTTGCAAATTGCAGGTGATATCAGAAAATTGCAGGTGGTAACAGGTGTATCAGAAGAAGGTTCTGCAGAGTGCCAGCATTGTTTTAACTTCAAGTTGTAGGCTCTGTTGCTATTCCAGTCTTCCTTCCACTTTGCTACAAGTACCAGGTGAAATCGGTGTGTGCGGATGGGTAGAACTTGCCGCTGTTCTGTGCAGTGGAGGTGTTTTCCCACACCCGTAGAGGAAATCTGCTCACTAATGCGAAATAGCCCGGAGAGGTCTGTGCAATGAACTTCTTGTAATTAGTTAAGCTTTTGCTTTGCGCTTTTCCTTCATCAGAACGACGGCCATCATCGCTTGACCGACAGAGCAGTTGCCAGAAATTCTCTATTAGCCCAATATGGCAAGATCCTTCCACGAATTGAAAGGCAGCTGGCCGTAGAGAGAGCCAAGCTTTACCATTTGCCTGCATTGGCCTCAAGAGAAGGTAACTTTTAGCGGGGGGAAATAGAGGGGAGAATTCCCTGTCACTTGGATGACACCAGGCTGAAATTTTTCCCCTCTTGCTTTACAGTCTCAAGACCAAAGCCATTAACTCCAGTAAGAAAACAAGCTAAAGCAGGAAATGTGCGTCAAAGACCAAATTTTCTGGCGAAAATATTGTCCAGAATTAAAGAATCCTGGGCAGGAATGAAGGAGAAAACCGGTTTCTCACAAGGTGGATTTTAAAGATGATGTCGTTTTTATAGCTGCTAAACGTGCTGTTTCTTCAGCAGGATGTTTCTAAAATTGAGGATGTTTCTAAAATGGGACCTGTTGAGATCCAAACAGGAGAGCAAGCAGTTGGGTTTCAACAGCACCCGCCAGTCCCTCACTAGAGACAGGAACAAGAAGAGACCTTAGATGCATTCACTTATTCAGCTCATCTCGGCTTTGGGATTCAGGACAACACTGTAGAGAAGACGGGGCTGGACTTGGGAATACGCAAATCCCTCATGGGAGTCAATGGAAAATTTGGGATGGGAAGAAGGCAGCAGGTCACAAAGCTTCCGCAGTCATTCCCGTAGCAGTGCAGTGAAGGTGTTTCTGCTTTCGTTATAGCTGGTGGGTACTGATTTAGATGTAAGCGCCTGGTTTTGGCTTGTGGGCCCTCACTGAATTTAGGACAAACTGCTTACTGCTTTCTTGTTCGTAGATTTGTAAGCATAAAAGGAAAGTTTACGCAGACTAGTATTTCTTGACTTTAGTTTTGAAGCATGGCGTGTTGCTAATAATATATCGCTTTAGCAAGTTTTGACGAGGCGGGAGGCAAGAAAATAAGCTGATTCTATGGAGACTGCTGTTGAGGGGCTGCTTCCTTCTGCCGTTGTTGGCTAGCACTGCAACTTAGAGGGCTGGGCAAAGGTCTTTACACGTGGATTCAATTATCCCGACCATCCGAGTCCCTGGAAATAAGTAACGGTTACTGCTTTTGTTCTCACCATAAAACCCCGAGTATCTTCACATGGATCTAGAAGGAACGAATACTTGCTCAGCACAGGGAACGGGAAGAGACGAGGTGGAGCTATTTAGAATATACTGTGTTGTCTCAGGCAGTCCAAGCGATTCCTTGAAGTGCAGGGTTGAGCTGTCGGATGTGAGGGCTGGCTAGTTTGACAAAGTGTTGCCGACTGGAACTTCCAGCTTTTCTCTCATCGTTGCCTTTTACCCTGTTAGATGCAGAGTGGGTCGCCGTGTGGGCATTTGTCGTCAGTGCAGGAAGTACTGCAATGGGATGATTTCTGCCAGTTGTGGCTACAGCTCGCATTGTAAAACTGCTCACTTTGTCCAGGAGTGGTGGCAAATCGTAGTCAGGAACAGAAATACCAGAAACGGGGCACGCGATGGCGTACACTGAACACTCTCTTCTCCGTCCCTTAAACACAGAAGCTGTCATCGGTAGCAGAGAGTACACTGTATGTTTCTGACTTTACACCCAGCAGTGATCTGAAAGGAAAAGCGGCATTTCACTGTCCTCAGTTTCATCTGTGTGAGTGTGAAGTCAGTCTGTTTGGTAATGACTATTGCATTAACAGGCTTTTTTTTAACTGTAGGTGATGGAAGATAGTGCGCTTAAGTCACCAACCTCAGAAGCAGCACCGGCAACACCAGGATAAAGTGAAGGACATCCATCGGGCGATCGTCCATACAGCTAGGATTCTACAGAGTCATAGTTAGCATGTTGTTTGACTGTCAATAAACATTGTTGAATGTGATGCAGCTGAAGGAGACGGAGAGCTTTTTACACCTCAGAGTAATTTTCAGAGACAAGCGTTGTAATAAGGAATGCCCCCCAGCCCTCCTCCTCTCGCTTAGCTTTTGTAGCTGAGCAGACGGCAGAGGGTATGGAACATCCCTTTGGTCAGTTTGGGTCAGCTGTCCTGGCTACGTGCCCTCCCAGGATCTTGTCTTTTTTCCTCCTGAGTCCTTTCTCAGACCCAGCCTTCGCACCGCACCCCTAGCAGCTCCCTCTGCATCTCCAGGATGATCAGTTTTCCCTCCTCTACGAGCAAAGGAACCCAGAATATCTTCCAGGATGGAGAACTCGAACCCCACGTGGACTGATGGAGTAAGGTGGGCTGTAGTTAGTGATTTTTCCAGTTAAAGGCTTTACAGACCGTGATTACACTTGCAGTTTTATAGAGTTTGCTCAAACTGCTTACGTTGAGAACTGGAACTGCAAATCAGAATGGCAGACTTGAATTTGGTCTTAAACGGCTATGTTAGGCCTTCTGTAACGTCACCTGCCTGCCTGCAGGAACACTCGGAATTAGGAGAATTTGAGATTTGAGGTTTGTGCGGTGATGTCATCCTGGGAGCTTCGTCCAGTTTTGTATGGACTGTATCTATTTCATTATTTCCCTTTTTATTTTATTATTAGGATTTCATGAAAGCAGTTTAGTTTCTCCTACGCTCGTAAATCTCTCTCTACCTCTCCTCCTCCTCTCCGTGTACGAGAGGTTGGGGGGGAGCATCTGTCGCCGGCCATTGGCCAATTCAGCCAAAACCACGACAGATTTATTGGCGCCCGACGTGGGGCATGAATGCAGCTCTGATAGGTTGCCTGAATAGTTTGAATTCCAGCTTGTTCAGGGAGAACAGAGAGTTCACAGCATGTCGGTCTTAGGTGAAATCTGGTATCGTGCCTTTAGAGAGCTTTGTATGAAGTTAATGGATGCAGTGGGGTTTAACCGGTCAAATATATTGCATGGCCTGTTTCTCGTTTGTGTTTGGACGCGGTGGTCTAAGCGTGCCACGTTGGCGTGGGTTTGCCTTCAGAGGTATAAAATAATTGCTTGGATAACGGTTCTGCCTGCCTATCTTGGGCATCTCGTGATGGAGGCTTTTCCTAATTACACTTTCGGGATGGATTCTTTTCCTAATTACGCTCTTGGTCGTACCTGGGGAAAGTTGACTTTGCCCTTCGGTGATGATGCCAAAGCGACAGTAACAGAATCGGGATGAGAAACCTTCGGGCCGTTTCGAGAGTGAACGTTACTTTCATTCGTACGTGATCCTGTTGTCGGTTTTCCCGAGTGTGTTGCAGGGCTGGTTTATTGTTAAATATCGGTGCAGGAGTGAGTATGATGTGACAGGTGATGGTGCTACTCAGACCCCGGGGCCAAAGCCAAAGACAGCAGAAACTCGGGCAGCCCTGCCACCGAAAGCTGCAGTAGGAATTCAGACAACCCCCCCACGGAAAGCTACAGCAGAAACTCAAACAACTCAGATGACTGCCCAAGCCGCAACACAGGCACAAACAACGCCACCGGCCCCGACACCAGCCCGAGCGGCATCGGCTGCCCCCCACCGGCCCCGGCATCGGCCAGGCCCACGGCGGCTGCGCCCCCCAGAGGCCCCGGCGAAAGCCACGCCTCCGCCCATGCAGGCCAAAGCCACGGCCTGGCCGTAGGGACACCGCCGCCAGCGGCATGGGCTGCCCCCACACGGGCCCCGGCAAACGCCACGGCTCCGGCCCGGAGGCGGTGGAGAAAATGACTAAGACAATAGCTGAGCAAAATGAGAAAAGTGCTAAACTTCTTCATGAAATGCTTGAAAAAGTGTCTGAGAAGGGGAAAGAATCCCACTCTTCCCCTGAACAGAGCCAGGTTGCAGTCATTAAGAAACAATGGTAGCGATTCAGCTTTTGGCCACCTCACTTGCTCTTCCTCACTTGGCGGTACAGTTCTGCTCTGACTTTGCGAGCCTGTCCAGCTTGCTGGTCTCCTGGGCACCGTTTTCCCCACTTCACGGTTCAGTTTTCTATTGGAACCAGAAGAGGGAGGGGCTAGGAAAGGCCAAGTGGATGCTACTCTTTGCAATGATGGCGTGCTCTCCTGTCATTCCACCTTACGAAACCACGCTCTTACGGTCTTTAGTTCCCCATAGAAGGCAGGAGTGGGTCAGACAACGAGTAAAGAGAACGTCTTGTTTCTGGCCGTGTTTTCCGGTTCCTTCTGGAAAACCGTCTGGGGAGAGTTGCCTCTTAAAATCAGGGCGTGGGGGCGCTCAAAAAGCTCACGCGAATACTGAGTGAGAATGCTTGGGACAGTCTGGTAAGGAACGAAAGCAAAAGGAAGCTTGTTTCTGTATGTTTTCTGCCTTGACCCTATCTTCAAAGAAGCCCATAAATAATTCTTTGGCATCGATTTTGTAATTCCAACATTGCAAAACGTTTTCCTCTACTGAATACTGTTGGTAATCAAAAAATCAATTTGATACTTCTCTTTCTTTTCAGGACCACAAGAAAAGGAGGCTCTTGGTCACCTCCAGCAGTGGAAATAAAATTCGTCTCTCCTTTTGGAAGTGCACTGGATAAAGCCATGGATCGTATTGCAAGAATATGCCCAGTGTGCAAATATGTCTGAGGATAACCGAGCAGTTTAATCCCCCATCAGAACTTCCCCTCGTGGAACACTACTCTCAGGCTTGTTATTTCAATAAAATTGTTTGCTGCAATTTCATCAGTTCCCATGTAACCACTCGTAAATAGCTTTGTTGTTGATTTCTGGTGGGGAAAACAAGCTACGGGCAGAAACCAATCCATAGTGTCTCACGAGTCATTTACTTCTTATCCGTAGTCTTACTGGTACAGAACAGGTTTCTTTTTGGCGTTGGTGAACTTAATACTGCGAAGCTTAAAGCTTGATGCCGGTGTCTGCCAAGTAGCGAAGGGTTGTTACAAATCTGCTGAGCCGGGGCTTCGTCCTTCCTGGCGGCAGGAGCCCGGCCTGGTGCACCCCAGACCTGGGGGTGTCTCTGTCCCAGACCCTTGGATGCGGCTGCTGCTTTCCCGTTTGCAGGTCAGGCCAGTAGCAAGGCTGAGGGTGCACCACACACATGCACGACAGCAACGCGGCTGGCTACGCAGGCTGCCAGAGACGGGGCCGTGCCTTTACCACCTGCCATCTTGCACTGGGGCAGCTCACAGAAAGCCGCCTCTCTGGCTTGTTGCAGTTGAAGCTCACGAGTGACACCAGAGGCATGCTGTCACTCTGCAGGTTCCCCCACGCAGCCACATTTGCAGAGCCCCAGAGGATCAGCAGAGCCTTGAGCCCAGCTGTCGTCTGTGCCCCAACTCTGGGCTCCGTCTCTGACCTCTGGCTGAGACACCGCATCTTTCCAGAGATGGCTTTTCCTCCTGCTCACTGGCTAGCCCACCCTGAGGTCTGCTAGCGGTTTCCTCGTGCACATTTGGCTAGGGGAAAATACAACAAAAATACAATAAAATGGTGTATTGAAACGTATGTTACGATGGAGTTTAGAAAGTCTTCTCTGATAAGAGAAAACAGTTTTAGTAGGAAATGTTGAAAATATCCCTTAGTTTCTCTCAAAGTTTAAACACCGTTTTAAATTTTTTAAAACCCTCCTATCTGTAGCAAATGGCTTCTTACTAGAATGATGTGGTGAAATATCCTGTTTCAGAGCAAAAGGATTTCTAAGAGTGGTTTACCAGTACCGGATTTTTGCTGAAATCACGGGTTTTCCAGCGCAGCTCACGGTGCTTGCTTTGGTTCTGTTGAAAGTGCAGGCACACGGAATAAGCAACAGGGAGAAGAGAAAAGTCATGGGGCAGAAACTTAATTTTTAAGCTGCTGAAATACAGAGCCTAGCTTTTGCTGTTTGTTGCCTGTCTCTTTTACCTTCTAATTACTTCTTGTCTTTACAGAACACTTTCAACGTGCTGGAAATCTATAATGACCAGGTAATGAGGTCGCTTTGCTTCCGTATTAACAAATCTTAGTTTTCTGTGTACGTTGATTTCTTTTTTGCTCATTGTAATTTGAAAATCATCCTTTATGCTCTCTTAACGTGACCCTTCTGGGCATGTTGGCTGAAGTGTGTGGGTGCTGCCTGGACCTAAGAGCATCGTTTTGCTGCTTGAGCCACCCGGCTGCTCTGCCGTAACACTGGCCAAGCTGTTTCATCTCTTGTAGTACATTCCTTCTTTCTCTTTTCTGGGTTGTCCTCCTTTTTTGAAGAAAAAAGGGGGTTAAGAAGGAAGATCCGAGGGCTGGAGCACCTCTCCTATGAGGACAGGCTGAGAGAGTTGGGGTTCTTCAGCCTGCAGAAGAGAAGGCTCTGGGGAGATCTTATAGCAGCCTTCCAGTACCTAAAGGGGGCCTACAGGAAGGATGGGGAGGGACTCTTTATCAGGGAGTGTAGCGATAGGATGAGGGGTAACGGTTTACAGCTGAAGGAGGGTAGATTTAGATTAGATATCAGGCAGAAATTCTTTACTGTCAGGGTGGTGAGGCACTGGAACAGGTTGCCCAGGGAAGCTGTGGCTGCCCCTTCCCTGGAAGTGTTCAAGGCCAGGCTGGATGGGGCTTTGAGCAGCCTGGCCTAGTGGGAGGTGTCCCTGCCCAGGGCAGGGGGGTTGGAACTACATGATCTTTAAGGTCCCTTCCAACCCAAACCATTCTATGATTCTAAAAGATTCGTACCACTATTAATGCATCACTCAAATGGAGACCATTTCTGTTTTCAGAACAGAAACGTGGCTGACACAAAATCGATCTCTCGCTTTCTACGTTAGAGATTGAAACCCCACTTCTTTTGCAAGAGTTCTCTGCATATTTGGAAAAATTTAACTAAATAGAGATAAATGCAGCTATAAAACTATAAGCACCTGTTTTATATAAACGCCGTGTTCTTTACATAAAGCGAGGCAGTATTATAAAACAAGTAGTTTTGTTTCCTGGAATCTGAGATTACTGTTGGTCCTGTGCACCAGATGTTGCATTCCTAAATAAGATGAAACCCCCACAGGGTCCTCTTTGTCTCGGGTGAATTAACTGTATACTCCAGCACCTTTGAAGAGGTATTTTTTCTTAAAGGAAGTACTATCAAATGAAAGATGGAAGAATACAACTAGAAAACGTGCACATGTGAAAATGTTGACTGTAAATGCTGACAGTCTTCAAACAGCTTACCTGAGTTTCTTCAAATGCTAACTTTCTTACTGTTCTGAACAAATTTAAGGACAGATTCTTCAACTGTTACTTGTACCAATACCATCGACGTGGTTTTGAGGTTTTTTTTACGTTGGTGCTAGCGTAAGGCAGAGTTACCAGGATTTGAGCACCTTCAGTATTCACTTTGACAAAAACCACCTCTGTCTTCTCATCTGTCTGTCTCTCTTTCTCCTAAATTGCTAACCTGCTAAAAAGAGTTAGTTTATAGCCAGATTGCTAAGACACTAGGATTCTTCTTTTATGTTTAAGGACTTTATGGTCATCTTTTCCATGTTAATCCCTATCTCATTTTTGGTAGGGTTTAAAACTAATTTTAAAAACCTCCTTCAAAATCCAATGGCAGGTAATACGTTTGATACGCTCACAGACTGCAGCCGAGACTCCAGCAGACCTCTGTTACGAAGGAACTCTGTCAACCTGACGATACGCTGAAAGGCACACTTTCATAGTTTTTCCCGCTCTGGTCTCGGTGCCAATTGCGGTCAGGTGCTGGGCAAAATGAGAAGAGATACCAGCTCAAAGTGACTGACAGCTGAGGAGGAAGGAAAGGGTGAATGTGCCAATAAGGGAGGGCAGCATATTAAGAGCTTATTCTGTATTCTTATTAACGCACGGCGTATATTTTGACAGCTAAGTTATGTGACGGAGGTAGCTCTTTTTCCTGAGAATTCTGGGTCTCTCTCGTGTGCGTGGCTTAATTCAGCTTCTTTCCTTCCCTTTCTCTCCCGGCAATGCAGCACAGAGTTGAAACGTAGAGCGTACAGATGACCCCTGCTGCCAGGCGTTGGTTGTCTCTGCTTCCCGATGCCGGATCCCAGCGACAGTGCCACACAGAGCTATTCCTTCCTGCCCAGGAGCAGTTTGCTTCCCGGCCACTTCCCTAGTCCCTCGTCTCCTTCTGCAAGAGAAGGTTCCCTCTCTCCTCCTGGCCTTTCTGGGGCTCAGAACTGAAAACGGCCCTCTTTGCAGTCCTTCCAGACAGGCTTTCGCTGGGACTCCAGCACTAATTATTCCTTCTTATTCCAGCTCCCCTGAAAAGAGCTCAGGCACTTAGATGTCTGCTGTCCCAACGCGGTTCATGGCTCAGTGACCGCGTGGCTGCAGCTGCCTGGCTACGAGGAGATATCAGGAGCAGAATCACGGAATCACGGAATCTTCAGAGTTGGAAGGGACCTCTAGAGATCATCTAGTCCAACTCCCCTGCTAGAGCAGGGTTGCCTAAACCACATCCCTCAGGGCTGCATCCAGGCGGGTCTTGAAAATCTCCAGAGAAGGGGACTCCACAACCTCCCTGGGCAGCCTGTTCCAGTGCTCTGTCACCCTCACTGTAAAGAAGTTTTTCCGTGTATTTGAACGGAACTTCCTATGTTCTAGCTTGTGCCCATTGCCCCTTGTCCTGTCGCTGGGAACCATTGAAAAGAGCCTGGCTCCGTCCTCCTTAAACCCACCCTTTAGATACTTGTAAACATTAATCAGGTCCCCCCTCAACCTTCTCTTCTCCAGGCTAAAGAGTCCCAGCTCTTTCAGCCTTTCCTCATAAGGGAGGTGCTCCAGTCCCATAATCATCTTGGTTGCCCTACGCTGGACTCGCTCCAGTAGTTCCCTGTCCCTCTTGAACTGGGGAGCCCAAAACTGGACACAGTACTCCAGTTGTGGCCAGAAGATTTAACGTTTCCCGCACCAGTTCAGTCCTGCAAAGAGCTGAATTGCTTTCACGTGCCGATGAACGCAGACCCCTTGTTGTGTCTGAATTAGGACTCCATCTGACCCGGAGATGAGGCCCATGTGAACCAAGACCCCCAGAAGCCTTGTCTGGGGTGGGCGCTCCCTGACAGTGGCTGCTCTCCCCTTACTGCCTGCTGGCCAGCTCGTGCTCTGCTCTATTAAGGCATCTTAGCAGCACTGCTGCATTTCTGCCTGGCGATACAGGAGTAGCACTTAATATCTGTGACTTGGGATTTTTTTTCAAAGGTGTTCTGTTGGGTTTTTTTCTCCACAGACACATTGTTTTTAAAAACTTGAGAAGAAAAGAAGACAGCTCTGCCTTTGAGAAATGGTCCCTGTCCTCATCCGCAGCACTGGCGTGGGCACATCCAGTTGCTCAGAGTCAGTTCCCTTATCAAGTGCTGATCAAGACAAAAGCCCAAACCCAGTGTAAGTAAGGCTATTGCAGGCAGGAGGGAGAAGAGTTTCTGCTGGCTGGGAATGAGTGGCGGATCCGGAGCACACAGGCCACGTGGGAGTCCCGTCCGGAGGAAGCCTGGAAGGAGTGGGAGCACCAGTACATTGCTGTGGCTCAGGCGAGTTTCCCAGTAACGGGCATTGCGGCCAGATCCATTAACCTCTGGTCTTCTGAGTCTGATGTTTTCCCCTTTTTGTCATCTTTAAGATTTGTTACTCACGCCCCTCTCTGCCCTTCCTTAATAAACCGTGACTCCAGGTCTGGAACTTCTGCCAATAGAAAGGAAGCGTGGCGTCAGTCTTTCAGATCTAATAATTGCTTCCTGATCATGTTTGATAAAATGATGGGGGTTTGATAAAAATTAGGGACTTAATTCTGTCGGGAATGCTGAGCCCTGTGTGGGGTGTATGGCTAACCGGGGTCGTTCAGGTGCTCCCTCTGGATGGTTGTATCGGTCTTGGCTGGCAGCTGGCACAGGCGTTTGGGCACACAGTACCGTACCCTGTTCTGCTGAGGACAGCTTCTTGTTCACCTGCTGCATCAACTGGTTTTCCTGCCTTGACCTGCCTGGGGTTTGCTTTGTTAAGACAGTGAAACGAACATAATCAGGCTTCTGTTAATTTTGTGCCTTCTCCCTAGGAAGCTGTCGGATACAGTTTTAGAGAACTAATGGTGACAAGGCTTTGCTGGTGTGGTATTGCTTGACTTGTGTGGTGGAGAGAAGCCTTAAATTGGCAGGAGAGAGTCACCAACAAGCCGGGCCTGTTGCACGTGTTGCAAATGCATTTGCAGTTGGGCTTGTCAGGTTGCTCTTTGTCAAAGTATGTTTCAGAATGAGATACGCAAAAGCCGCCTGGACACGGTCCTGGGCAGCCTGCTGTAGGTGACCCTGCCTGAGCAGGGGGGCTGGACCAGAGGACCTCCAGTGATTCTGGAAGGCCTTTCTCTTCATTGTGATGCTGGGATTCTGGAATTCGTGCTGGGATTCTGGAATTCGTGCTGGGAGAGGCGAGCGGTGTGGTGTGCTGGGAGTGCCTTGCTCACCACTGTCTCCCTGTGCTGGGAAGGCTGCGTGTATGTTCTGTCCTGAGACACTCAGCGCCTACGTCTGTCTGTCCAGGTGCACCGAGCAAGGTAAAAAAGAGCGTAAGGTCAGAAGTGCCTTTGGGAACTGGTGCGAGCTTCGCCACGGTAGACGGGGACTGCAACTCTTGAACGGAAGTATAGTCGTGTTGGGGAATAACCGCAGGAGGTAGCTGGGTAAAGTGGCTCCAGCGTCAAGTTCTGATCTGTGTTGGTTTTGTTTGTTTTTTCATGGAGAGGGATGTCAAATCTGTGGTCTGCATCAGACACAGGGTCTTTGCTGTTGGGGGCTGTTGGGGTAGAGAGCTAAAATTCTTTCCTCGTCTCACCTTCTGCTGTAGCTTTGTGCTTGTGGAGCATCTGCACAAACTCTGCAAGACAATCTGTAGGCTGCACTTGAGTGAAATAAGGCCGATTGTAGGATTCTGGTACAGACCGTCTCTGTCACGCTGGTGGCTTTTTAGACTACAGCTTAGGGCTTGGATGAAATGTAGGGTTTTTGCCTAAACCGCCGGGAGCGGGGAGGCTTTCTGCCTAAGCGGGAAAGACCTGACCCGGTGGTACTCCCTAAATCACCTGCTCACTCACTCGCTAAATCCTCTTTCTGCAGGAGTAAAATCCGGCAAAGTGCAAATTCACTGAACCTGACGACTACGAGAGTGCAGAAAGTGACTTTTCCATCTGGTGCTCCTCCAGTGCTTGTGAGTTGCTTCCTGTTTCTCTGGGGAAAATGTCATGGAACCAGTCATTAACAACAATTCAAAAATTGGTATAACTTTTATAAACCCTTTTATAACCCTTCCCTGAAATCACTTTAGCTTCCACCTCTGGCGGAAGGAAAGAACGACGCCTGTCAGCTGCAGCCTTTCCCAGAGAGCTAGGGAGTCTCTCCGTGCAAGAGGGAGTTAAAAGTTGCCTTAAAAGATGCCTGACTGTGTCCTGGGTGGTGTCCTTTCTAAAAGTAAAGGGGTTTTTAGCCCTCCCTGCAAACGGAGTGTGTCGTTTCACCCGGGTATGAGCTAGCAGCCCGGGCTGACTGCCACAAAAAGGAGATGGACAAATTCCCTCTCCTTCTTCCCGATGCGTGGTCCTGCCTCCTTCCTTGTGCCACCTCTTATGCTTGCTGGTTGTCTCTGCAAGGCAGTTGAGCTCTTGAAGCTGGTGGAACACCACCTGCTTTTCTGGGTGAGTTTCCTGCCTGCTCAGGGAGTGAACTTGGCTCCTAAAGTGCTCTAAGGCACTGTTAAGGCAGTGCGAGGTGAGCCACAGGAGTACGGTAGTAGAACAAAGGAGCAGATGGAGAGATGGGAGGCGGCGGCAAGTCCTCTCTTTTGGTGGCCGGGAAGTCAGCATGTTTTGTGAAACCATCTCTTCAGCTGCGGCTGGCCATATTTTTAGCTTTTTCGTCAGTAAGCCCATTGCATTGTTGGCCCTTGAAACGGATTTTCAGGTACTACCGTCAGTCAAAACTGACGTCCCTGAACCCTGACTTGGCTGAATGCGATTCTGCTTGAACATGTAATTTCTCCATGTTTATTTTTCTTGGAGCTTTTTAATGCAAAAATCTATCCTCAGCCTGTGACTCGTGGTACGCTCCTTTCTTTGGAAATAGTTTGGAAGTCCTAAGTACCTAAGGTGAAGAACAATGGTAATTTTGGCTGCTAGAAGACAACTGACAATAAGTAACAAAGGGTAAAGTACGAAATCAAGGGAAAGGACAAATGGAAAGTTGTACCTGTTACTGAGAAGCTTTTTAAAATCTGATTTTTCTCAGCTCCCATCTTCCTAACCTGTGTGAGTAGACTTGAACTCAGTGTATTGGGCTTTTTCCTGTTATTTCTCTGTTGATACGTCTGGGTCACTTTTTGTTGGTGATCTCACAGGCATCAGAAAAGCAAAGGATTCTCCTTTTGCTCTGCTGGGAGAGCAAAAAGTCTCCCGAGTGCCATTATTTGCAAGGAAAAGAGCTAGAGGTGACGTCTAGGGGATTTTTCACTGCATACTGATGAAACTTCTGTCACTCTCAAGAATATTTCTGGCTGGCGTGAGTCTAGTTGTGCAATTTTTTCCTGTATTTACAGTGAAGAATGCAAGACCTAACAGCTGAGGTAACGAGCAGTCTGCTGCAGTTTCCAGAGGTGACTCTTCAGGCACTTGGGGAAGATGAGGGAACCCTCGGCTCTGTGCTGTGCGGGAGGTTTTCTGGAGGTGAGCATTTTCCTTTAAATTTGGTCTCGGTATAAAGCTGTTCTTGCCTGGAGGCTACCTGAAGCCTCAGGTCATCGTATCAGCTGTGTCAGGTTGGTGCTGTTAAGGGGCATCCTGTTTAGAGAGAGAGAACAAAAAGGGTGCTTCAGCGATGACAAATGCTAATATTAAAACGTGAGTGTAGTTAAACTTTGAAGTGGACTTTCCAGGTGATGTGACAGTAGAGCTGGGTGCCTATCTGGAGGTCTAGGCTTCTGTTAAGACCAGGTAGAATCTATCTACCTGAGTGTAAATGCAGGAATTGAGCTCATACTTCCTTTGGGCTGGCAGTAGTTCAGTGAAACAAAATGCCTTCAATTCTTCCTCTACGCTCCAAGACTTGTATTCCCATATGCGTTTAGATCATTTCTAGCAAAACCAAGGCGAATATGGTATAAAGGCTGTCGATCAGGACCTTGTAATCTTTATCCCAAACAACCCAGATTCTTCGGTGCGGGAATGACAAGTACAAATGCAAAATAACAAGGTGGTTAATTTTAGGAGGGATTGCTTGGGGATTTCAACGGGTGATTTTGAATCATTGACTAGAATGAGGTAGGTCGGTCTTCCTCTGCTAGGTACGTTTATTGAAGGAAAGGGGCAGGCACTGTGATTTTTTTTCAGCTGTTTTCAGTCTTCCGTTGGACATTTGCTTCAGTCCTCTTTCTTTTCTCTCACAGGGAGAAACGGCCTGGCGTGGTTGGCACGTGGTCCTCACCTTGAGGTGGTGAACTCTGTGACAGGAGAGCGGCTCTCTGCGTACCGTTTCAGTGGAGTCAATGAACAGCCTCCCACTGTTCGTGTGGTGAAGGAGTTTTCCTGGGAGAAGAGAACTGGACTGCTGGTTGGGTTGGAAGACGCAGAGGGAAGTGTTCTCTGTCTGTACGACCTTGGACTCTCAAGAGTGGTTAAAGCAGTTGTTCTTCCCGGGAGGGTAGGTACTTTTTAATTGGAGAAACGAAGCTTTGATGTTGTTAGGTGCTGCGTAGGCCTGTTTTAGGACAAGCTTTGGAGCGTCTCTTTGTAGGAGGTATTTTTTCTATTGTGCGTTAACATCCTGTCACTTGAGAGTATCCAGTCAAGACGGCGTTGCTGTAAAATCTTGGGCTTAATGTGCCATTATTGTTTGAGTTTACTGAGAGTAAAACAAGTTTTCTGGTTTTATTGTAGAGCACAAAGTTACCCGATTCTCTCCTTCCACAAAAAGGCATTGAAAAGCACCTTTTTTTGGCCCTAATTGCTTGATTTCCATCAGAAATACCGTCTTTAAAATGGCTCAGAATTCCATAGTTGTGCTGTAAATGACTTCGACACATTGCCTTGAATCTCAGCCTAGCAAGCAGGCTGAGGAGAACACATTTTTCTGTTGACTTAGGAGAGGAAAAAAGAGCCTCTAGTGAGTTATCTGACAGATTGTTGGGAGGTCACCTTGTGGTTGTTACTTTTCTTCTAAATGCGGACTAGTGTGAATTTTACTAAGCTGGTCTCTCCCTTCAACGCTTTCTAAATACGTTTCACTCCCATGGAAATGGTGTGTCTCCCATGCAACTTGGCCGCTGCCTCGTCTGACTCTCGAGCCCTGATTTATCCTAACGCTCGTTTGTCAAAGAAGGCATAGACTGTATCGCGGTGCTGGTGGGCTGTGAGCGGTGGGAGACCTCGATGTAGTTGTGTTTGTCTGTCTTAAGCCCCTTGAATACGATAAAGTTTCTTGCGTATAACTGATTTTCTGTGTTTTCCTCCAGTTAATTACTGCGAAGTAGGAAATGGAAATTGCTAAGCTGTACTAATAGAATGCCCCATGTAAGTTGAAGTTAAGTCACTTACCCGCAGGAAATCTAGTAAATGGAAGGCAGTAACAGGTTTTTGTACGGGGCTTTTTTGTCTTTGTCTCTTTTCTTGATCTAATTGCAAACAATGCTTTGATGCTCCTGTATTTACTTTTTCTATTGAGCTTGTCAAAGAGCTCAAATAGTAACTTGTAGTTTTCCTGTAGGTAACCGCTATAGAACCCATAGCGAATCACGGAGGACCCAGCGTGAGCACTCAGCACCTCCATCAGAGTCTGCGATGGCTCTTTGGGGTGGCAGCAGTGGCTACAGATGCTGGCCATCTGCTTCTGGTTGACCTTTGTTTGGATGATTGCTCCTGCACTCAGAATGATATCGAAGCATTGGGTGAGCCTGCAGTTTTTCCACATGAATTTAAACGCAAGAAAACTTCTGTCTTCTAACGAAACAGTATGCATCCCACTTTGAAGACCCTTGTGTCAGACATTTCTGATGACTGGTTACAGGTGGCAGTTTGACATCGTATAGTCCTGACCTGATTAAACCTGGGAGTGTCTGACTGCTCCTCGCAGTGTTGTAAATGCCCCCTCCCACCAAGATCCCTGTGCCACTATGATTCTTGCCAGAGAGGTGTAGGAATTTTGCCACATGAGCCGGTGCGGCCGCCTGGTAGGAAGTTGTGTTGGAGGAGCCCTGTTTCCCGGGAATGCTCTTCTGCTTGTGTTAATTGACTTGGGGCAAATTTTGGGCTTGTTTTTTAAAATAAACCCGACTTACCAACACCCATGCATTTGGATGAATGAAATCTCGAATAGGTGTACTCAGATTGCATACACCGTTTTGGCTATTACAACAGCAGCTTCAGAAATTGGTGCCACTTCAAACAGTTTCATCATGAGGCCCAAACTCCTGATTTTCAGAGTCCAGGAAGAATTTGTCTATGAAGGTTACACTTTTACCTAGCTTTCAAACGTGAGTGAGAATACTTGTCTTATCCGAGAGTTCTTATGTTGTTCAAAGACATACATAATGGAAATGGCAAAAAAAGTGTTGCATAAATGGCTATTTTGCCTGGCACGGTAGCATTAGATGATAGGGGTTGTCACATCAGTGCCTAAAATGCAGCCTAAATGGCATAACGTATTCATTTATTGCTTGGTTTTGTGTGTGTAGATCTAGAAGTTGTCACTAGAATTCCTGCTGAAGTTGCACAAAGAAGAGAAACTGTGACCAGCGAAGGGAGACATCTCTGTTTTCAACTACAAAATGCTTCCGGAACAGCAGTATCAGCCCTGTGCTACATAAGCAGAAGCAACCAGCTCGTTGTGGGTTTCTCGGATGGCTACCTGTCGCTCTGGAATATGAAAACTTTGAAGAGAGAGTAAGTAGGCCTTTACACTTGGCCATGCCTGGAGGTGTGGGGCTCTCGATTTGTTGCTTAAGGAAGTATGTGAATGTAAAGAGAACTTTTTCAGGGACTGACATGAGTATGAGTATAATCTTGGCACGTTCAGAAATCCTCTTCTGACATAACTTTTCAGTCATACCTGGATGAAGTGGTCCGCCTTCTCCCCAGTGGACTAGGATTGTTTTCCTTATTGTGCCTGTGGATTGAGGAACTGTGGAAAGCATGCTTCCTGGGGTTTTCAGAACCGGTTACTGCAACTGGGGCATCCATTGAAAGGCTGAAGTATGTCAGTGATGTGATTTTGGTGCCGATATTCTCTAAAGTGTCCAGGGTGAAACTAGTGAGACATGAAAACTCAATAGCTGACCTGTGCCTGAAAAATGTATTCTTTCCTGCATGTCAGCTTTGGCCGAAAGAGCAATCTCACCTGAAATATTTGGCTAACTTCTGGTCGGGATTCACTTCAGCAGATCTGCTCTGACTCCCCAGAAGCTGTTGGATGCATAAATAGACAGTGGAGGAATAATTAGGTGGCAAGAGTAGAGTGTGGAGGTACAAATAAGGTTCAGAAGTCAGGAAGAACAATGCTTGACGTAGTCCAAGAAACGAGAAACTACCTGTGTTTGGGCCACTAGGCTCACCTTTTGTTTTCTTTTTCGTTTTGCTTTTTTTTTCCCCTAAACCTGTAGGCACCACTCTCAGCTTGAAGGAGGGAGGATTCCTGTCTATGCTGTCACTTTTCAAGAGCCTGAGAATGATCCTCGCAATTGTTGCTACTTGTGGGCTGTTCAGTCTACGCAGGAAAGGTGAATAAAAACTTTAACTATCAGCCACTGAATTAATTCCTTTTTTTTTTAAGGATATTTGTTCCCATACAGTTGAACATGTGTATTTGTTGTGTGTCTGCGATTCTTTCCGGTACGGAAGGTGTTAAACTTAGAATGCAATTTTTACAGGATTTACCAGACATGAAGAGGGACCTACTAGTTCCTGCCTTCTGTCAGAAGGCAAAGCAACAGTGGCCATATTCTTCTGCTCGCATTCTCAAATGGTTTGCTTTTGTTCCTCGATGACTGCTTCATCATTTGTTTGATAGTCACACCGTGGTATTAAAATACCACTAGGAGCAGTTGAGGCTGCAGATCTAGAACACCAGACGTGCCCACACAACAGCCTGCCACCCCTAAAGGCGGCGGTGACAGTATTGCCGATGGCCTTGTGCCAGCGTCAGCAGTCTGTGGAGCCTTGGTGAGCCAGTGCAGCTCCCCGGGCAGAAAACGATTCAGCAGAAAAGCCAATGGGTTCCTGCTGTTCTGCTGAATCAAATCGGACTTGGAAGGGTGCAGAGTGTGCAAGAGGGGGAGGGGAACTTTGGTGGTAAGGGAAGGGCAGAGAGATCTCTCTTTCTGCATCAGCAAGCGATTCCATCAGCTCAGCTGTTGGTAGAGTGGCAGTCTTTTAAAATTTGACTTCAAAGCAGTTTTGATGGAGAACTCTTCATTGTGAAGAACTATTTCCAACAATTCTTAGTCCATACAACATATTACAGCTTTCCAATTGTACGGTTGGCTTTTGCCCCTGAAGCTGTTAGTGTCAAAACGCCCTCCTTCATGTTTCAGTGGCTAAATGTGGCCGATGATCATGTTTTGGGAAGAGGTGGTGTTCTTTTCAGCAGGAGCATGCTATTAAGAAAACGTCTAGGTCTACTAACACGACGATGAGGACTATAAAGCAGCTTTGTAACCAAATTTCATAATTTATCCCTTTTTCAGCGAAGGTGATGTGGTGAGTTTACACCTGCTGCAGTTAGCGTTTGGTGACAGAAAACGTGTGGCCTCAGGACAAGTCACATATGAGGTAAGAGGTGCATGCATGGGAAAAGCAGACAATAGTAATTTTCTCTAAGGGAGTATCAGTTGAGTTACAGGGGTGAGATTTACCATCAAACTTCAGAGCTGGCTGAAAAAATAATAATGTTTTGCTGAGTCTTCTTGGGCACGGCCTTTCTCCATACCTTTTGGAAAGAAGGCATACCATTTTATACTGCAGTGTCGTGTGTTCCAGCTAGATTCATCTGCAAAGAGCCCGTATAAATGAAATTCCTGAAGAGGACGCGGCTTTTGCAAATAAAATTATTCTGAAATACCAAATGAATGGCATGTAGGAAGAGAAGATTGGGCCTTGAATCGCTTGGTTTAACCAAGCTTGGGACTTGAATAAGCTTCTGTCTCTCTCCCTTTCTTAAAATACAGTCATACTCTATTCTTTGCTGATCTTCAGTTTTATATTCTTGGTTTCCCTTAGAGCTTTGTCAGCCGGACTTCTCACATGAAATGCACCTACAGTGTCTCTTCAGTGTTGATCCTGACACTTAGTAGCTGTAAAGATAACTTGTTCTTCTTTTTGGCTGGGTGACCTATTCAATCTACTCTTAAAGCCAGGAAAATATGTAATTTGGTCAGAAGAGTGTACCTAAATGTTAGATCTGGCTCCAAGAGGATGCGTTTAAAATACAGATGTGAGGTATCCTTGTATCTCAGATAGCTAACAGAGACAAGGCGCATCTGTTAGATGTGTAATTCCATTCAGTTGTACGCCTGGAAGTCTTCCAAAATCTTTTTGAGGGGACAGTAATCTTAGTTCAGAGCAAGTCTTTCCTCCTGATTTGGTACTTTCTCTTGCATGTTCTCAATAGCTATGGAACGAAACAGGGGTGACTCTTGTATCGTGGTACTCTGGTTTTTGTAGGGACTGTGCCTTTTGATTTTTTTGGATTAATTTAGATTTTGAGTGTTTTGCTTATGTGTAGGAAAGGTGCTTCCTCATTTGCCACTGTTGCTTTTGCATAGAGAGAGGTTAGGTGTTTGGAAAAGGTGGTGTTTCTTTAAAATGCATTATCTATCACGGTGACCAAGTAGAAGGATCTTCCAGTGATTCATCGCGTGCTGGATGCTATCTCTTTATCTTTGTTGATGTGCGGGACCTGTGCTCCACAGCGGATACTTTTAGTCTCAGAACACTTCCTTGTAGTCACAGATTGGTTAGTACTACATGACTGTCTGCCTGCATGGCTGTCTGAGTCAAGTTTCTTGTCCATCTTCAGGGGTAGAAAATTTAAGTGTCTCCCGTTTGCTAGGCCAAGTTTGAGTAAAGAAGGAGGAATCTACTGTTGATCCTTGTTCATTGGATAGAGTTCATAGGAGCTCAAAAGACTTTTTCAATACAGCAGTGCTTTTTGTTCCAGGAATTAGGTTTGAGGCTATGAAGCAGTGCCTCTTTGACTGTGTGTCATGGTAAAAGTCACAAATAGGACTTATGGAACACGTGGTACTGTGTTTTTCTATACGCGTGTCAAACTCTTGTCTCCATTGCCTTCAAGGCTGGTTTAAGTCTGCTTAAGTAATTAAACAGAAAGGTATGTTTAAGTAATGCTTCCAAAGACCTTTTTTGTACTGTCGCAGCAGTTGCTAAATCTGGTGCATCAAATCACGATCGTAGAGCGCATCTTTACCCTCGTTCTGCACAATGCTTGCGGATGGGCAGAGTATACACTCTCTAGTTTGATATCAGAGTTTGACCAGTGCATCTCGTTTGAAAACTTGTTTTTGTGTTTTGCTAGTCAATGGAGTCATTACTTAACATCTGCCATACAATGGAGTTCCTTAGAATGACTTTGCCCGGCGTGGAAAGTTTAAAATGCACTGCTTTGCTTCAGAAGCATTTTCTTTTTAGTTATGAAAGACTTTTTTTAATTATTTAATTTTTCTTTTTAGACAACCTTCATATTTATTTGTAACACTTCCTGGAATCATTAAGAGAAAGCTCGCCTCTTCTCAGATTAGGTGAATTAGATGTATCCTATGAGATCATACGGGAATGTGTGGTTTCATGCCAGTTCGTTTCAGAGCTCTGCAAGTTTAGGAAACTTGGGTAGAATGTGGCGTTATCAGTTTATGGGTTGTGTGGGTTGGGTTTCTTTTTCCCTCTTTTTTTTTTTTTTTTTAATTATAGAGCTGCTATTTGTCCCCAGTACACCCATTCATGTGTTGTATGGTAGACAGTTTGAATGAATGCTGTATTTGGAAAGACGGTATTTCACTTCACGCTTACTTAAAAAATGGCGCTATCAGAGGTTCACCACAATCGTGCCGGGGTTTCTGTGTATCTCAAAATTAGTTTGTTTACTGTGTAGTAATTCGTGATGCTAAAAGCCTTGGCCACGTGCACCCCGTGTCCTTTCTGGTTTTCCCTTTTGCTGTTGGCTGTGCTTGGTGAAGGAGCTGAGGGATATTTCACCCGTTAGTCTCTGACAAGATGAGAGGAGGAGCTGCCATAGCTTACGTGGCTTGAAAGAAGATTGCTAATCAGTATGAAGTTCTCACAGTAACTAGAGAGGGGTGCACGGTCACTCTGGTGGTGTGCCCATAGAAAATACCTCTTGACAGCTTTAGCTGCTCTAATGCTGGGGCTTCTCTAACTTCATCAGTTCTGCAATCAAGACATGGAGCAAAGAGCTTTGCATGCATGTGTGTTGCATCATTTTAGATATCTCTTTGTAGCGATATATTTATTTTTATAAAGAACATTCTTGGATGTCGCAAGGAATTCTGCAAAACATGTTTAGATCTGAATAACATTAGGGAAATTCTAAATTTTGAAAAAGTGCAAAGCCTTTACAGCCAAACTTACCCGTTACGATTTGACACTGCATTCTCTTGCATGTCAGGCGTAGTTTCTGTTTACCATCAGAAATAGGCTCATGCGAAATACACAGTATAATAAGCCTATTCTGTTAGACTGTCTCTCATATTTAGCCATAATGTATGTTTTTATCTTAGAATGACCTTTGCTCTCTTCTCTGATTTTTTCCCCCAGGGTTTGGAATACCATGGCAAAAAGTTCAGTTTAGATCTCACGGGTGGAGCCTTTCCCTTGAGAGGCCAGATGAGTACTAAATTAATCAGCTGCCAGACTGTCGAAAAATTCCGCAGCGACGTTGACGGAGAGGATAGCGTAAATGAAGGTTTGTTCTGATGTCCGTGTTTGGTGATTTTAAAAGAAGTGCTTTTGGAACCTAAGCGACGAATGCTGTTCTGTCCCCACAGTCTGAAAGTCTTGCCTATCTGCATAGACTAGATTGTTGGGATTATTTACGAAGAAAAAATGGATGCTTAAGTTATGTGGGACTTCTTTAAGGGAAAAAGTGGGTTTTATTTTATGCTTGCTGACATGCTATCGCGATGTATGGTGGGGCCGTTTGTATGATGATGGTCAGTCGTTTTACTCCTCCAGCTGCCATCTTTGAACAAGAAGTTCAAACTCTCCATTGCTTAGGAATGTGACCAGAATTTTTTCCCTTCTTCAAACCGATGTCCGCATCTGCATCCAGATGGTAGCCCGTCACAAGTGCTGTTCCCCAGGGCACTGCACTGGGGCCACTTCTCTTTAGTATCTTGACCAGTGATCTGGACGAGGGGACAAGAAAAAGGGGCAGTGTGACTGAAACCTATCACAGAGATGTTTGCTATTCCGTAAGTACTGTAATCACTCTTAGGAAGTGTTGTGTTTCACGAGTGACAGAACAGAATGAAGCCAAAATAGAAAGTGGTGTTTTAAAAATATCGGATCTATCGTATTTTCTACAAGTCAGAAACAATGTCTTGTCTTTTACAGTCACGTCTCCTGACACCAGTGTCTCAGTCTTCAGTTGGCAAGTGAATACGTACGGTCAGGGCAAACCATCTACTTACCTGGGTGTATTTGACATTAATCGCTGGTATTCTGCTCAAATGCCAGATTCACTAAGGTAGATTTTTCTTCAGTAGTTTTCCATATGCCTGCCAATAATTCATTTGAATGTCGGCATTTAGCTTACGCGCTTGTTTTCTTTAAGGCCGGAAGAATTCCCTCATGAGTGCCCCTATTTTGCACTGTGGTCGCTGGATACTGTAGTGAGCGTGACTTCTCCGAAGCTCCTTTTGGATATTCTGGTCCATGAGCGGAGTCTAAGTCGGGGAGTTCCTCCTTCTTATCCACCACCTGAGCGGTTTTTTCATCCAGGCAACTATAACTTTGGTAGGTATTTCACTGCTTTTGAGAGTGATAAGCTTAAAATGAGGTCAAATGCCATTCATTGGTTCTCTTGTTCAGTCATTGTTTGTCATTCAAAACCCAAACCAAACCAAAAAAACACCCAGTCGCCCACAAACCCAACTCTGATCACGTTGTACTGACAAGGTATTTACTATTGTGGAACATATCTGACAGCCGGCTGAGTTTTGGTGCTTTTGTAATGTAGGCGGTGAAGTGGTGCTGGTTATAGCCTGAAATGACTGTGAACTGAAGCTCAAAGCTTATATGTTTCTAGACACCGGTGTGTAAAAAATGTAAACTGGTCATGCCATAACTGTGAGAGTACGGAAGGTTGTCAAACGTTCCCTGTTTCTGCAGATGGTACGTGCTTGCTGACCTCCGGAGTCGTTCACATGACTTGCACCGGCTTCCAGAAGGAGGTGATCTTTTACTGTATCTTTATTGCGAGTGGCAGGAGATGTAGCTTTTCTAAGTTTTCTGTTGCACTGCTTTCCGTGTTAGGGACCGTTTCACGCTCATCCTGCCCGTCCACACGCATAGTTGCAATTGTATCCTGCCGCCAGTTGTATGCAAATGGTAATGTTTTAGGTCCCCTCTTGGGACTGTACAACTGCCGTTGTCTCCTCTTGAAGCACGATCGGGGATTGAATGTCTAGAAAGGAATGCAACGTTGCTCCAGGAGCAAGAACAAAACCACTGTAGAAGGCGGGGCAAGGTGTTACTTCTTTATTGCCCCTCAGTCGAACTGCCTGCATAGTCTTGAGTTAGAGTTTTGATCCCCAATTCTCTTGAAAAAGGAGGGAATGGAGAAAATGAAAAATCACATAACTGTTTGAGGAGTGAAAATTTTGTTTTCTCCCAAACTCGGCCAAATTATAACTTCTGAGCCACGGCACAGATTGTGACAGATAATTTTGAGTGAAGTTTCAGCTCACTAAATGTTTCCAACATGAATCGGCTTCCATACGAATAGGCATAGAAAGGATCTTCCAAAGCGTGAAGTTGCATGTTAGCTTAGCTTATATAGAATGTATTTTGTGTCAGTGTTGAGGGAAAGAGCAAGGCCTGTGTATAGACAGAGAAGGTAGAAAAGACTTAATTACGCAGATTGCTAACCTAAAGCATCTTAGTGGTTCAGGCTGTCTGACGGTGTCAGTGAACATTTAGATTCTTCCTTTTAGAGGTTATCCAGAAGCGTAGTGACGGAATAACAATGCTGTCTTAATCTGTGGTTTTCGATTGATGTTTCAGACCTTGAATTTTTTGAAGAAATCTGGTCCTTCGATATGGGAAGCCATTCAGGATAGCTACAATAGGTGTCTTGTAGCTGGCTTGCTGTCTCCAAGACCAGTTGATGTCCAGCCATCCAGTTTGAGTCAGGTGAGTGCCTATGAGGGAATCAAGGGGGAAATACATCCATCTGGTCTGACAGGGCTGGAGGGGCTACAAGACACGATACTCCAATTTGAAATACAGGTGTTGACCTGAGCTAGCAGAAGTAATCGTATCCTTAGATCCAAAGTAGTGACTTTGACTGGGAACAGCCCTAAGAGATCTGTCTTTAGAGACCCCTCTCTTAATTCGGTGCCACACACAGATGCGCACAAGGAAGCGTGCAGTCAGTGCTGGTCAGCCCAACATAACGCATGTGTCCCCCAGAGCAACCCCCATCCCTGTCAGTTTCTCAAAGCAGTGGTTCAGTGCAGTAGCCGACGATGGGGGCGTCTCACTGGGATGCGAGCTCTTGCAGACGTCGGCTTGCTGCACTGTACGTGATCATTTGCTTCCAAGGAAGTGGGCTGTGGTAAAGGATTACTGCTGTCAGCTCTCCCTGGCAATTTCTTCACGGCTTGCCCTCGTTTTCCCTTCATCGGTAGGCTTTTCTGCATCCTCTCCGGGCGGATCTTCACCCCTGTAGCCTCTGCCTTGTGCTGCAGTAGCCCAATTTGCTCCTCTGAGACTGCCCTCTTGCAGCTGCAACACCTTAATCACCTTTATCTCATGACACTCGCTACCTTCTATGGGCTTTATGCCACCACAGTGACTTCACTCCCCCTGCCATAGGTTTTCCATTTGCAATGCACCAACCTTTCCCTGGAGCAATCAGCAGGAAGGGGAGAGCAGCCTTCCCGCTGCCCTCCTCTTCCTGTCTCCTGGATTCTACATCAGGCTTGTTATGCATTTGAGCAGGGATTTCCTGTGAGTGTTAGGAAGACAAATTTCAGAAGTAGGGTCAAGAAGCTTGCTTTGCAGTTTTGTTTGCCACTGTGAGCAGTATTTGGTGTGTTTCCTTGTCTGAAACCAGTATTCAGAAAAGGTTGAAATATCTCATGTGTCTTCTAATGTGTAGAAATCGCTTTGAATGTCATGATTTTGCCTGGAAGGGAAAGATACTTTTCAACGTGTTTAAAAAAACAAACAAATAAACAAATCTCCCCTCTCCCATCCTCCCCCCCCCCCCCCCCCCCCCCCCCCCCCGAAAAAAATAAACCCCAAAGTAAACTTCTGAGGGATCCTTTCATCTGAAAGAAGTATGAGAACTCCAGCTGAGACAAGCTACTACTTAATATCGCGCGTCTGTGCATGCCTGTGAATTATTCTTCTAAAGGATTAGCACTACATTATAATCCAGTATTTGAAGAGCCTAAAATTTAAACCTATTAGAATGGAAATGTTTCACTTCTTTTCTGTTATTTCAGAAAATTCATAGAATCGTTTGGGTTGGAAGGGACCTTAAAAGATCATGTAGTCAACCTCTCCTGCGGTGAGCAGGGACGTCTTCACCTAGATCAGGTTGCTCAGTGCCCCATCCAGCCTGACCTTGAATGTTTCCAGGGATGGCACATCTACCACCTCTCCGGGCAACCTCTTCCAGTGTTTCACCACCCTCATTGTAAAAAATGTCTTCTGTATATCTAGACTGAATCTATCCTCTTTTAGTTTAAAGCCGTTACCCCTGTGTCCTATCGCAACAGGCCCTGCAAAAAAGTTTGTCCCCATCTTTCTCGTAACCGCCTTCTAACTACTGAAACCCCTAATAAAGTCTTCTCGGAGCTTTTTCTTCTCCAGGTTGAACAACCCCAATTCTCTCAGTCTGTCCTCACAGGAGAGGTGCTCCAGCCCTCTGATCATCTTTGTGGCCCTCCTCTGGACCCGCTCCAACAGGTCCATGTCCTTCTGATGTTAGGGGCTCCAGAGCTGCACTCAGTATGCCAGGTGGGGTCTCAGGAGAGCGAAATAGAGGGGCGCAGTCACCTGCCTCGACCTGCTGGCTGCACTTCTTTGGATGCAGCCCAGGATATGGTGGGCCTTCTGTGCTGCACAGTTGACACACGTCCAGCTTTTCATCCACTGGTACCCCCAAGTCCTCTCCTCGAGGCTGCTCTCAATCCCTTCATCCCCCAGCCTGTATTGATACTGGGGGTTGCCCAAGGTGCACTTGGCGTTGTTGAACCTCATGAGCTTCACACAGGCCCACTTCTCGAGCTTGTCCAGGTCCCTCTGGATGGCATCCCATCCTCCAGGCATGTCAGCCGCACCACTGAGCTTGCTGTCATCTGCAAACTTGTTGAGGGTGCACTTGATCCCACTGTCCATGTCACTGATGGAGATCCTAAACAGTACTGGTTCCAATATGGATCCTTGAGGGACACCACTTGTTACTGATCTCCATCTGGACATGCAGCCATTGACCACTACCTTCTGGATGCCAACATCCAACCAATTCCTCAGCCACCAAACAGTCCACCCATTAGATCCCTGTCTCTCCAATTTAGAGGGAAGAATGTTGTGGGGGACCATGTCAAAGGCCTTACAGAAGTCCAGGTAAACGAACCCGTAGCTCTTCCCTTGTCCACTGGTGTAGTCACTCCATCATAGAAGGCCAGTAGGTTGGTCAGGCAGGACTTGCCCCTGGTGAAGCCATGCTGGCTGTCTCAAATCACATCCCTGTCCTCCGTGTGCCTTGGCATAGCTTCTAGGAAGATCTGTTCCACGATCTTCCAAGGCACAGAAGTGAGGCTGACAGGTCGGTAGTTCCCAGGGTCCTCCTTTCTACCATTTTTAAAAATTGGGTGCAGTGTTTCCCTTTTTCCAGTCACTGGGCATTGTTACCAATTTGCCAGCACTGCTCGTGGAGGGGGTACGCTTTTTTTGACCTTCCTTTTCTGGCTGACTTATAACTTAATTTTCTGGCTGACTGAAAATTCTAACAGTGTTTTTGGGTATGAGACCTGCTTCATGTCTTCACAGTCTAGAAAACTGCTTGGCTGTAGCTTCAAGTGTTTCCAAGCAAACAGTGTATTTGTTCTGCCCCCTTCGTGCACTCCAATGGCAAACCTACATGCACAGAATGCGTAACAGGTGATAGCAGAGGATGTTTCTGAAAATAGTTGGAACTCAGTACGTGAAGACTGTAATGCAGAGGCATGTGAAGAAAGAATTAGGCTGCAGTAAGTTGAAATGTCAGAGGAAAAGCGTGTTAATGTGTTCCTCAGAGCAGTGGGCAGTCCAGCCTGTGGCTGGAATTAAGAGAAAGGACGTGGCGTTCCTGGCCTGTGTCCTGATTGACTTTGTGATGTCTGAATGAGTATACAGTTAGAAAGAAACATTTACTGTTGATGGTTCACATGGTGCAAGTAGGTAAGATTCTCATTTGAGTTTGTCTGTTACGTTTAGGAGGAGCAGCTGGAAGCAGTATTGTCAGCTGCTGTCCAGACACATTCTGTGGGACTTCTGACTGGATGCATTAAACATTGGATATCTGAAGGTAATACTTCGAACGTTGTTTTTTTACGTGGTACCTCTTTGAGTTGGAGCCTGTTGATTCATTTCTTTTTTGTTCTCTTTGTTTAAAGAGCAGCCAAGGTCTGCTGGTAATTTACGGTTTGTTCTTGAGTGGACATGGAACCAAGTGATCTCTACAAAAGAAGAATTTGACCAAATCTGTGAGTACTAGTGTAGTCATTCTGCAATCCTAAAGTCGTTCTTTCTGATTGAGCTTCCTCAGTAATACGCCGCTATAGGATATTGCACGCGGTCCTTGAAGTGCGCCTTGAAACTCTGGAATTGCTCTGTCGGCTAACGATTTAATATTTATTCTTGAAAAGGTGTTCCGCTGTTTGATGGCTCTTGCAACTTCATTGACCCCCAGACATTACGGTCTCTCCAGCGCTGCCAGTTGCTTTTGAGCAACCTTAGCACGGTCTTAAACTGTTTTCTCACAGAAGCACAAGAGCTTACTGAAAAAGGTTTGTAGTAGTGCTACAAAATCTTTGGTATGTTTTATTAAGATTTGGAATTGTGGCAACATGGGCTTTTGTTGTTTTTGAGGATTGGAAGACAGTCACATTTAGCTGGGAGAAGGGGCTTAAAGCTGAGCGCTTGGGACCACCACAAAACACGCATTGAGTTCAGGGCAACAGTTTATGGTGGAGCTCATGCAAGGGGGTGGGGGAGGCTACATTCAGAGAGAAGCTTTGTAGGCAACTGGGCTGAAATTACAGCAACCGAATGTGGTATTGCTGAAAATTATTCCTTTGAATTCTTAGCTAGCAAGTTCTAGTTGCATGCAGACACCGTGTTGCAAATTGCTAAACAATACGAAGGAAGCGTAAACGAGTAACATGCAAAGTGAGTTACTTGAGTTTCTACAGCTTTTTCTCTTAGAAATGGTTCTTGGCCTATTGAGAAAAGAAAAGAATATCCCTTTGCTATCAGAAGAATCTCTGCTACGTGAGAAACAGATGTCTTATTCCTGCGTGCATTTAGTAGTTCAGGCTTTGGGGTTTTTGGTTTTTTTTTTATTTTAGCCTTTAGTGAGTTTAGTTCTTTATAGGGGTTGCTTTTTGTTTTGGTGGTGATAGTGGGTTTTTTCTTCAAATAAGAAAGCGATACAGCATGAAAAACGCAAAGACAAAGATTTCTAATGTGCTATTTTTATACTTTTGGTTTAGTAGGATGAAGGGAGTTTTGTGAAAATGAACAGAATTGCATAACGCTAATCATCTCCTGCCTTTTTTCAGGTTTTGCAGACGTGACAAATAAGCAAGCAGTAACCGGCCTCATTTCTTTGTATGCACGAGTGGTCATCTGGTTCTGTCGATCCGGTCTCCTTCCAGAGGGTTTAGGTAAGCGTGACCTGTCATACGTTTGTAACAAGGCGACCATCCAGTGAGTGACTCCCACGAACGCATGCTTAGCCATGTTTTTGTAACGGTTTCGTCAGGAAGAAGTCGTGCTGGTTCATAGAATCATAGAATCATAGAATTGCTGAGGTTGGAAGGGACCTTTAAGATCATCAAGTCCAACCTTTAACCTACCCTGACAAAAGCCACTTCTAAACCATGTCCCTAAGTGCCCCATCTACCCTTTTTTTAAACACCTCCAGGGATGGTGAATCCACCACCTCCCTGGGCAGCCTATTCCAATGTTTAATAACCCTCTTAGTGAAAAAATGTTTCCTAATATCCAATCTAAACCTCCCCTGACATAACTTGAACCCGTTTCCTCTTGTCCTATCACTTGTCACCAGGGAGAAGAGGTCAGCCCCCGTCTCTCTACAACCGCCTTTCAGGTAGTTGTAGAGCGTGATAAGGTCTCCCCTCAGCCTCCTCTTCTCCAGGCTAAACAACCCCAGCTCCCTCAGTCGTTCTTCATAAGGTTTGTCCTCCAGACCCCTCACCAGCTTTGTAGCCTTTCTCTGGACACACTCCAACACTTCAATGTCCCTCTTGTAGCGAGGGGCCCAAAACTGAACGCAGTACTCAAGGTGGGGCCTCAACCAGTGCCGAGTACAGGGGGATGATCACTTCCCTAGTCCGGCTCACCACACTATTCCTGATACAGGCTACGATGCTGTTGGCCTTGTTGGCCACCTGGGCGCACTGCTGGCTCATATTCAGCCGGCTGTCAACCAACACCCCCAGGTCCTTTTCTGCCGAGCTGCTTTCGAGCCACTCTGCCCCAATCCTGTAGCGCTGCATGGGGTTGTTGTGACCCAAGTGCAGGACCCGGCAGTCCCAAGTGCAGTGCCTCCAGTGGCAGGGTATGCTGAAGTTCTGTGGGTGAAGTTGAGATTTTGCTGGATTGTCAAGTACACAGCGTAGAATGAGGCAGGCAGTTTCTTTGCTGGGTGGATTTTAGGAATAGCAATGGACCCCTGACGTCAAGGCGCTGCTTGTGTCCACAGCTTGAACTACTTGAGATTTTAAACAAAGTACTATTAAACAACAAGTACCGGAATGCTTGTTTTTACAGTGAGAGCATTACCTGCATGTTTTGAACTTTCTATCAGTTGCTTGAGGAGAAAGTACACCTTGGAAATCCTTCTTTAGTTGGATGGATTATAAATTCCATTGTCAGCCTTAATTGTCTCACAGATGCTCACGCGGCATGTTTAAAAACCATTCCCTTTGAGAACTGGGTGGTTTTTTTTAAGGTGAACTTCAGCTTACCCTACATGTTGTGAATGCTGCGTGAACTGTAACCTTGAAACGGCACTTGGGGCAAGAAGGAATTGAGTCTTGTCTCTTAGAGTTCTTTTAGCAAAGGCAGAAAGAGGATTGGCTTCTTTCAGAGTTGGAGGCTTCTTGATGCTTAGCTTGTACGATCTTCTGTCTCTTTAGGCAAAAATTTTCGTTTACAAGTGTGATATGACTGCTTTAACTTGCTTCTACTTTGTTGCCTGTAGATGACGATACGCGTTTGTCAAGACCTTTCTACAATTATCCTCTGATTGAGAGCTACTATACTGGTCACCGACAGAAACTTGAGCGTTTATCAAGGTAAGAGCTAGAGGAAGACTCTAGAACACTTCCACGGCAAATTCAGAAGTGGAAGGGAATGGCTTTTATCTCAACAGTTGCATGGGCTATGCGTAATGCCGCTGCCAGCAATACTCTTGACTTCAGTGACACGTGTGTTCTGTTGAACAGAGAGGTTACTTTCCTGTGTTAAAATGTTGATATCTACCTCTGCTTAGTACCACTGGTTGGTATCATCATTTTTCGGTAGTCTACTTTATTCATTGGCTAATGTGTATAATTTCTGACTACTGAAAAAGGCCACGTGATTAGGACAGGATCAGTCACCTCCAGTTCAGCAAAGCAGGGTGTTCACAGAACAATTGTTTTGGAAGCAGAAGAAAGCGTGTTTTTTAAAAAACAATCATCTCCGTCATTAACTGGTAATAGAGGGTCATAACTGTATTGGCCTAAGTCCCCTTCTCACAAGTACGTGGTGTGATTTCGTAAGATGGTTGGAGTTACATGGAGTTGGCACGCCTTGCACTCTCCTGGCTGTCGGATAGAAGGCACTTGCTAACGTCAGCTCTCTTTCCTGGACTAGCTGCCTAGCACATAGGCGGCATGCCTTGGATTAGCCGATAATAGGTTTTTCTTTGGAAATTGTACTGAAAACTGAATAAAGACCTGACCAAGCTTCGGCGATGGCACTGTGACCAAGAGGCTGCAAGGTGAGTTAAGGTGGAAGCTGCAGGGTAGGAGGTATTGACTTCAAAGTTCATCTTCCTTGGCTTACTTCTCAAGTAACTTACATACAGGCTCGTGTGTTCCTTCGAAGCACAGAGCCTCTAGTGTCCTTTTTCTGCTTTGTGCCATCGGGAGATTAAAGGGCAGGGCTGCAGTCAGCAGAAGACTGGAGGAAAGCCGTCACACTGGGAGGCTGGAATTAGTGTTTAACTCTGTCCAAATCCTTGCTACCTTTTGTTCCAGAGGAAGATGGGACTCGGACTGCTTGATGGTTGATGGAATGGTTTCCCAGTTAGGAGACCAAGTGGAGAAGCTGTGGCGGAGAGATGCAGGAGGAACTGGGAAATACCCGCCTGCCAGTTTGCATGTGAGTGTCCTGTTCACTGAGAACAACAACAAACGGCCGCCCTCCCCGCCAAACCCCACCCAAAAGCCAATGATTTAGGGAAGACAGGTGTTTTTTCAGAACTTTTAATTTTTCATTTCAGGCACTGCTGGATCTCTATTTGCTAGAAAGCATTGAAGAAAACTGCAAACACGCAATTGTATCCTTTCTAGTTATTTTGATTACACCTTCAGGGGATGCACATAAATGTTCTTCAGTGTTGGTCGCCGACCTGTTTCATGACATTTTTTCATTTATGCTTCAAAGACGATGCAAGTGAAAACATTTAGTTTAGCGTTAAGTTGTAGACAGAAGCGCTGTTTTATTTCTTTGTACTGTGGATTTTTGATGACTTTTTTCTTAAATGTTTTGTTGCAAAAGTCTTCTCCGATAGGGAGAAAACAGTTTTAGTAATAAGGGTTGAAGATATAAAATGTCCTTAGTTTTTCTCCAAATTTAAACACCGTTTAAAATTTTCTAAAACACCCATGATGGGTTATAAAACAATTTCTGTTTCAGAGCAAAAGGATTTCTAAGAGTGGTTTACCAGTACCGGATTTTTGCTGAAATCACAGGCAGAAACTTAATTTTTAAGCTGCTGAAATACACAGCCTTGCTTTTGCTGTTTGTTGCCTAACCCGCGAGGGGAGCCTAGAGAGCAAGGGGCTTAGAAACGCTTATAGCCCAGAGCTGTCTTGTTAGATGATGTCCCTAAAAACGGACGTCAGAAAGAGAAAATGACGCTACCAATGAGTGACCCGCATACTGGTTTAAATCCAGTTTTAATCATTCAGAGCTGAGCTGTACTGTAAGGATGCCACAATTTACACTGTTTTATAGAGGCTGGAAATGAAGGAAAAAACCAACTGTGGAATTTACTTGCTGTAATAATTAAGCTCAATGTGTTGAATGTATTTTCTGCTACCTGCTTCCTTTATATTCTTATTCTTGCTTCATTATGTTTTTCTAAAGGTAATGTGATAAAGTTTTGGTCTTACAAACTGATTAGCCTTAATGAGATACCTGATGTCAGACAATTTACTTGCTGCTGGATATCAAGCGTTCCTTTCCGAGTGAGACAGAAACTTCAATCGACTCCTTTGCAACTGCCTTTGGCATCCCCTGGGGTCTTGTTAAGCTTGTTGAAGGTTTTTGGCTTCTAGATCACAATGATTACGAAGTAAGTATGGTAGAGTTGAGTTAGACATACATTGCAGTACAAAGCTATAATCTAGAAAATGATTTTAAAACCCGATCTCTAACTTGTACAGAATTCACTGGCCCTGCTCTTTCATCCCGCTACAATCAAAACCATGTCATGGCAACACAAGAGAATTATTCAGTCCCTCCTGTGCCAAGGGGAGCATGGGCAAGCCCTCAGATACATCCAGCTGATGAGGCCACCCACGGCAAGCAGCGGGGAAGTGCAGCTTCTCCTCACTGTGTTGCTCTCCAATAGGTAAAGAAATATACCCCACCATTTTGTCACGCAAATCTTGTGAAAATGGAGAACAAAGAATAGAAATCATCATCCCCTAAGTTTCCTTTAAACTTTGAGTACAAGACTCTTGGGGCATCTCTTTGGTTATGCTATTAACATCCCTTTACATCTGAAAAATTAATTACAGGTGCATGGTGGAGGCTTGGGGTCTGTTGCACCAACATGCCGCTCAGGCAAACTTAGAAGACCTCTTAAAACATATGTACGAAACGTGCCGGGAGATGGGCCTGATGGAAGACTTGCTGAAGCTGCCTTTCACAGACACCGAACAAGTAAGTGGGAGCAAGGAAAAATGTTCATCGTCTCTTTGAAAAGAGAAAAGGCAGAGCCATAACAGATTTTTGGAATGAATTTTTTTTTCTCATGGGAGTGTTTGGAGAAGTTTTTAAGGACCAGCGCTGGTGTTCAGAATCTTGCTTTGTTTTTTTCATACCATTCTTTGAAACACTCGGAACAATTTTCTACACCTTTGGTTACAGCTGAAGCTAAATGTTGACCAAAATATGTCACTACTCCAAAGCTACTCTATGAAACTATAAATTAAATGTTACACACCACTGTTGACCCCACGGAGAACAGTTTGTTTGCATCTGAGGAATAAACATGTATCTTTCCCATCAGCCAGTCTTACCATTCGTTATTGAGATACGTATGTTATGCGTGGCTTAGATTACTGGAAGTTGTTTGTGTCACTCCTTCCTGTGGGATGACGAGTAGGTTGTATGTCATCGCTTGTGTCTTGCACGCAACTGTATTTTTCTAGCTGAGAGCAGGCTAGGTGCCAATCCACAGGTTAAATTTCTGTGGGTTTTCTTTGTTTTTTTAATTTCTGCGAGTTATAGTGTGCTCTCCAATTCCACAACTTTCATTTCACCGCTTTTATGACAAAAATTCTTGTCTAACCTCTATTTCTCAAAATAGCCAGATTACATTTTGTGTTACATGAACTTGTGTTCTGGATTTGTGACGCATTTGCTGTTTTCTGGAATCATAGTTTTCCAGTGACTCAAACTTCTAAGGTGGTTTTGGAAGTCGTAGGTCCTGCATTTGAAAACTGTCATGTGGCCAGGTGGTGTGCGTAGGTCGCTTTTTCTTGCTTGTTTTAATCTTCACATCATGTTGTCCAGGGTAATTTCCAGTTGTCCCGTATATTCAGGGCACTGGCGTTTCAGGAAGAACAAGGGAAAGCCTGCTATGTAGTAAGTCGTTTGCAAATTGCAGGTGATATCAGAAAATTGCAGGTGGTAACAGGTGTATCAGAAGAAGGTTCTGCAGAGTGCCAGCATTGTTTTAACTTCAAGTTGTAGGCTCTGTTGCTATTCCAGTCTTCCTTCCACTTTGCTAAAAGTACCAGGTGAAATCGGTGTGTGCGGATGGGTAGAACTTGCCGCTGTTCTGTGCAGTGGAGGTATTTTCCCATACCTGTAGAGGAAATCTGCTCACTAATGCGAAATAGCCCGGAGAGGTCTGTGCAATGAACTTCTTGTAATTAGTTAAAGTTTTGCTTTATGCTTTTCCTTCATCAGAATGATCATGATCCTCGCTTGAGAGAGAGGGCAGTTGTCCGAAATTCTGCATTACCCCAATATGGCAAGATCCTTCCACGAATTCAAAGGAAGCTGGCCGTAGAGAGAGCCAAGCCTTACCATTTGCCTGCGTCGGTCGTAAGAGAAGGTAACTTTTAGGGGGGAAAATATGGTGGAGAACTAACCACCCACCTCTTTGATGGCACCAGGCTGATATTTTTCCCCTCTTGCTTTCCAGTCTCAAGACCAACGCCATTATCCACAGTAACAAACCCAGCTAATGCAGGACATTTCTGTACTAGAGAAAATTTCCTCAGTGCTGTATTGTGCAAAACTGGAGAAGTCTGGGAAGGAAATGAGCAGGAAACCGGTTTCTCACGAGTTGATAGGTAAGCAGCCTTTTAACAAAGTTTAGTCTTGATCTACGTGTTATAAAGGTCACCTGACTCCGTAGCGTTGTCTTGAGGTTATGTGGTCTTTTGTCCTTACTCGCCTGCTTGCAGTGAGGTAGTGGGGTCTCCTTCACTGGAGGTACCCAAAAGGCGCCTGGATGCCAACCTTTGCAGCCTGCTCCAGGAGAAAGTTCTCTCAAGTGTGCAAGCTTCTGTTAGGTGTTACTAACTGGTTTTGCTAGTTCTCAATAAAAATCGTCCTGTATTTTTTGTACTATCCATTGAAACACTAGGAATAAGTTTCTACACCTTTGCTTACAGCTGAAGCTAAATGTTGAACAAAATATGGCACTACTCCAAAGCTACTCTATGAAGCTATTCAATGTTACACACCATTGACGACCCCACTTAAAACAGTTTCTTTGCAACTGAGCAATAAATACACGTCTTCTTACTCAGACAGCCTTACCATTCAGTTGCTCAGATACGTTATGTTGTGTGCCAGAAGGAAGGTGCACCTGACTAAAGCCTTGTTTGGCTTTTTTGCACATTCAACATATTACATTTAAGAATCAATACTTCATAAGTACTGTGTGGAGAGACAGTTTTTCTGCTATGGTAATCTCATTTATGCAAATACATATATGTTTACATTCTGGGAAGTGTGTTTACAGGCTTTTAGGTAGCTGAAACTAAGACTATGATTACCATCAAGGTATGGGTGTACAGATACTGATAGACTTGATTGTGGGATCAAATAGTCCTGTTTTACCACCTCCTGCCCAGGGTCTGCTTTGTTTCTGCCCTTTTTGCTTAAAATTTGGCAGAGTTATAAAGAGCAGGAAGGAGGCTCGTAGTTGTCAGATGACTTTCCTACGAGTGGCGTGGTCAAATGAACTTGAGTTCTGGTACGTGTGGACTTCAGGGGAATGACAGTCAGTTACATTTTCCTTTTAATTCTAGACCTCGAGCTACAGGACCACCAGCCATAACACATCCTCTCCCTGGTGCAGAGTGGCGCGATGCATTTGTCGGGACGCCAGTTACGAAATCTTCATGGAAGCGTTCCAGCTATAGTACATCCACAGAATGAATGCTTCCAAAAGGCCAACTCAGGGACACGACTAAGTGGAGAATTGGAAGTGGTCCCAGCGCAGAAATGTAGATACGTTTTCTTCTGGCATGGGACTTACATGCCTCGTGCAACTTGAAATGGGATTACTCTTGCCTCAGAGGCAGTGATTTGGGAAATTAAGTGTGAAATGTAGAGAAATAATTACAAAAAGGAAATGCCTGTAACTTCTTCCTGGGCCTGATACATCACCTGAACAGCTGAGGGCTTACCCATATTTCTTGTTGATTGAATGTTTTTGTGCTGTGTCATGTCAGATTTCTCGAACGCAGCATGATCTTGTCCCCATTGATTTATCTGTTTTCCTCTTTTAAATCGTGTCTCTTAACAGGTTGCCTGATTTGATGGTCCATCCCGTTCCTTCATGTTCTGCAGCACAGTCACCATGCAGACCTTCCACATCGTTCATGCCATCCAGCCCACCGAGATCAAATATGCATGGTTCCATCTCACAAAATAATTTTTCAGGAGGCTCAGAGCTGAATTTACTTACCACTCCTCCTGTGATTAAGGTTTGTATTAAAAAAACCAATGCAACACACCAGTGACAACCAACCAAACCAAAAGCTTGTAGATATAAAAAGCACGGGGCTTTTTTATCGTTAAGGTTTTCGTACCTTTGGAAAAAGAGCAGTGCAGAGGCTAAACATCCTCCCTGCTGGTACAAACTCGGTTTGTAATTTAAACTCTTACTTTTGACAAGGGAAGCCTTCTGTTTCGAACATTTAATGGGTTTTAAATTAAGTGCTTTTATTTCTTTTCCTAGAGAGCTAAAGTTTTGGCCACATCTGCTTCTGGTGTTCCTGGGTTTACTCCTCGGTCTATTCTCAGATCCAGCCTTCGCACCACTCCCCTAGCTACTCCCTCCGCGTCTCCGGGACGATCGGTCACTCCTCCTTTACGAGCAAAGAAACCTAGAGTATCATTCAGGGAGGAGAACTCGAACGCAGCATGGACTGTTGGGGTAAGTTGGGCTGCAGTGAGTGATTTTTTTTCCAGTTAAAGTCTTTATAGACTGTGTTTGGATTTGGATTTTTATAGAGTTTGCCTGCCTCCTTAAATTGAGAACTGGAATTGCAAATCAGAATGGCAGACTTGAATTTGGCCCAACACTGTAGAGAAGATGGTTCTAGACTTGGGAAACTTAGGGCAAACTGCTTACTGCTTTCTTGTTCGTAGATTTGTAAGTGTAAAAGGAAAGCTTATGCAGACTGGTATTTCTTGGATTTAGTTTTGAAGCATGGCGTGTTGCTATAATATGATGCTTTAGCAACTTTTGACAAAGCAGGAGGCAAGAAAATGAGCAGGTTCTATGGAGACTGGAAACTGCTGTTGAGGGGCTTCTTCCTTCTGCCGGTGTTGGCTAGCTCTACAACTTAGAGGGCTGGGAAAAGATCTTTACACGTGGATTAAATTATCTTGACCATCTGAGTCCCTGGAAATACGTAACAGATACTGCCTTTGTTCGCACCATAAAAACACGAGGTGGAGCTATTTAGAATATGCTGTGTTGTCTCAGGCAATCCAAGTGGCTCCTTAGAGTGCAGGGTTGAGCTGTCGGATGTGAGAGCTGGCCAGTTTGACAAAGTGTTGCCGACTGGAACTTTCAGCTTTTCTCTCATCGTTGCCTTTTACCCTGTTAGATGGTAAATGGAGCACGCGATGGCGTACACTGAACGCTCTCTTCTCTGTCCCTTAAACACAGAAGCTGTCGTGTGTAGCAGAGAGTACACTGTATGTTTCTGACTTTACACCCAGCAGTGATCTGAAAGGAAAAGCAGCATTTCACTGTCCTTGGTTTCATCTGGGTCAGTTTGAAGTCGGTCTCTTTGGTAATGACTATTGCATGAACAGGCTTTTTTTTAACTTTCGGTGATTGAAGACAGTGGGGTCAATAAGTGTTGCTTTGCCTTCAAGAAAAGGCACAGTGGCTTTCCTTAAACTTACTGGGTGTGTTATCTGTTGATTTCTGAATTTCAGCTTTTAGGTTGGTGTGAGAGTTTGAGATGGAAGGTTTGTTTTTGTGGAGGGAAACTGTAATGCTTTCGGCAATACCTTTGTCATGACTTGTTCATGAAAGAAACATTCATCTGTGTTCTGTAGAAGTGTAAGAACTTGTGAATAAGTAATGTTTTTGTTGCCTTAACGTAGGAGCTTCCGACTAAAGAGGAAGAGGATGCCAAATGTACAGAGTCTGTGGGAAAGCAAAAATTGAAGAGAGGTAGAACTGCAAAATCAAAAATGAAGAAAGCAAGCAAGTATGAAAAGCTTTTTGAACGCTTACTTGCATTCCTTTATTTTGGTAGCAATTCAGCTTTTGGCCACCTCACTTGCTCTTCCTCACTTGGCGGTACAGTTCTGCTCTGACTTTGCGAGCCTGTCCAGCTTGCTGGTCTCCTGGGCACCGTTTTCCCCACTTCACGGTTCAGTTTTCTATTGGAACCAGAAGAGGGAGGGGCTAGGAAAGGCCAAGTGGATGCTACTCTTTGCAATGATGGCGTGCTCTCCTGTCATTCCACCTTACGAAACCATGCTCTTACGGTCTTTAGTTCCCCATAGAAGGCAGGAGTGGGTCAGACAACGAGTAAAGAGAACGTCTTGTTTCTGGCCGTGTTTTCCGGTTCCTTCTGGAAAACCGTCTGGGGAGAGTTGCCTCTTAAAATCAGGGCGTGGGGGCGCTCAAAAAGCTCACGCGAATACTGAGTGAGAATGCTTGGGACAGTCTGGTAAGGAACGAAAGCAAAAGGAAGCTTGTTTCTGTATGTTTTCTGCCTTGACCCTATCTTCAAAGAAGCCCATAAATAATTCTTTGGCATCGATTTTGTAATTCCAACATTGCAAAACGTTTTCCTCTACTGAATACTGTTGGTAATCAAAAAATCAATTTGATACTTCTCTTTCTTTTCAGGACCACAAGAAAAGGAGGCTCTTGGTCACCTCCACCAGTGGAAATAAAATTCGTCTCTCCTTTTGGAAGTGCACTGGATAAAGCCATGGATCGTATTGCAAGAATATGCCCAGTGTGCAAATATGTCTGAGGATAACCGAGCAGTTTAATCCCCCATCAGAACTTCCCCTCGTGGAACACTACTCTCAGGCTTGTTATTTCAATAAAATTGTTTGCTGCAATTTCATCAGTTCCCATGTAACCACTCGTAAATAGCTTTGTTGTTGATTTCTGGTGGGGAAAACAAGCTACGGGCAGAAACCAATCCATAGTGTCTCACGAGTCATTTACTTCTTATCCGTAGTCTTACTGGTACAGAACAGGTTTCTTTTTGGCGTTGGTGAACTTAATACTGCGAAGCTTAAAGCTTGATGCCGGTGTCTGCCAAGTAGCGAAGGGTTGTTACAAATCTGCTGAGCCGGGGCTTCGTCCTTCCTGGCGGCAGGAGCCCGGCCTGGTGCACCCCAGACCTGGGGGTGTCTCTGTCCCAGACCCTTGGATGCGGCTGCTGCTTTCCCGTTTGCAGGTCAGGCCAGTAGCAAGGCTGAGGGTGCACCACACACATGCACGACAGCAACGCGGCTGGCTACGCAGGCTGCCAGAGACGGGGCCGTGCCTTTACCACCTGCCATCTTGCACTGGGGCAGCTCACAGAAAGCCGCCTCTCTGGCTTGTTGCAGTTGAAGCTCACGAGTGACACCAGAGGCATGCTGTCACTCTGCAGGTTCCCCCACGCAGCCACATTTGCAGAGCCCCAGAGGATCAGCAGAGCCTTGAGCCCAGCTGTCGTCTGTGCCCCAACTCTGGGCTCCGTCTCTGACCTCTGGCTGAGACAACGCATCTTTCCAGAGATGGCTTTTCCTCCTGCTCACTGGCTAGCCCACCCTGAGGTCTGCTAGCGGTTTCCTCGTGCACATTTGGCTAGGGGAAAATACAACAAAAATACAATAAAATGGTGTACTGAAACGTATGTTACGATGGAGTTTAGAAAGTCTTCTCTGATAAGAGAAAACAGTTTTAGTAGGAAATGTTGAAAATATCCCTTAGTTTCTCTCAGAGTTTAAACACCGTTTTAAATTTTTTAAAACCCTCCTATCTGTAGCAAATGGCTTCTTACTAGAATGATGTGGTGAAATATCCTGTTTCAGAGCAAAAGTATTTCTAAGAGTGGTTTACCAGTACCAGATTTTTGCTGAAATCACGGGTTTTCCAGCGCAGCTCACGGTGCTTGCTTTGGTTCTGTTGAAAGTGCAGGCACACGGAATAAGCAACAGGGAGAAGAGAAAAGTCATGGGGCAGAAACTTAATTTTTAAGCTGCTGAAATACAGAGCCTAGCTTTTGCTGTTTGTTGCCTGTCTCTTTTACCTTCTAATTACTTCTTGTCTTTACAGAACACTTTCAACGTGCTGGAAATCTATAATGACCAGGTAATGAGGTCGCTTTGCTTCCGTATTAACAAATCTTAGTTTTCTGTGTACGTTGATTTCTTTTTTGCTCATTGTAATTTGAAAATCATCCTTTATGCTCTCTTAACGTGACCCTTCTGGGCATGTTGGCTGAAGTGTGTGGGTGCTGCCTGGACCTAAGAGCATCGTTTTGCTGCTTGAGCCACCCGGCTGCTCTGCCGTAACACTGGCCAAGCTGTTTCATCTCTTGTAGTACATTCCTTCTTTCTCTTTTCTGGGTTGTCCTCCTTTTTTGAAGAAAAAAGGGGGTTAAGAAGGAAGATCCGAGGGCTGGAGCACCTCTCCTATGAGGACAGGCTGAGAGAGTTGGGGTTCTTCAGCCTGCAGAAGAGAAGGCTCTGGGGAGATCTTATAGCAGCCTTCCAGTACCTAAAGGGGGCCTACAGGAAGGATGGGGAGGGACTCTTTATCAGGGAGTGTAGCGATAGGATGAGGGGTAACGGTTTACAGCTGAAGGAGGGTAGATTTAGATTAGATATCAGGCAGAAATTCTTTACTGTCAGGGTGGTGAGGCACTGGAACAGGTTGCCCAGGGAAGCTGTGGCTGCCCCTTCCCTGGAAGTGTTCAAGGCCAGGCTGGATGGGGCTTTGAGCAGCCTGGCCTAGTGGGAGGTGTCCCTGCCCAGGGCAGGGGGGTTGGAACTACATGATCTTTAAGGTCCCTTCCAACCCAAACCATTCTGTGATTCTAAAAGATTCGTACCACTATTAATGCATCACTCAAATGGAGACCATTTCTGTTTTCAGAACAGAAACGTGGCTGACACAAAATCGATCTCTCGCTTTCTACGTTAGAGATTGAAACCCCACTTCTTTTGCAAGAGTTCTCTGCATATTTGGAAAAATTTAACTAAATAGAGATAAATGCAGCTATAAAACTATAAGCACCTGTTTTATATAAACGCCGTGTTCTTTACATAAAGCGAGGCAGTATTATAAAACAAGTAGTTTTGTTTCCTGGAATCTGAGATTACTGTTGGTCCTGTGCACCAGATGTTGCATTCCTAAATAAGATGAAACCCCGACAGGGTCCTCTTTGTCTCGGGTGAATTAACTGTATACTCCAGCACCTTTGAAGAGGTATTTTTTCTTAAGCAAGTACTATCAAATGAAAGATGGAAGAATACAGCTAGAAAACGTGCACATGTGAAAATGTTGACTGTAAATGCTGACAGTCTTCAAACAGCTTACCTGAGTTTCTTCAAATGCTAACTTTCTTACTGTTCTGAACAAATTTAAGGACAGATTCTTCAACTGTTACTTGTACCAATACCATCGACGTGGTTTTGAGGGTTTTTTTTACGTTGGCGCTAGCGTAAGGCAGAGTTACCAGGATTTGAGCACCTTCAGTATTCACTTTGACAAAAACCACCTCTGTCTTCTCATCTGTCTGTCTCTCTTTCTCCTAAATTGCTAACCTGCTAAAAAGAGTTAGTTTATAGCCAGATTGCTAAGACACTAGGATTCTTCTTTTATGTTTAAGGACTTTATGGTCATCTTTTCCATGTTAATCCCTATCTCATTTTTGGTAGGGTTTAAAACTAATTTTAAAAACCTCCTTCAAAATCCAATGGCAGGTAATACGTTTGATACGCTCACAGACTGCAGCCGAGACTCCAGCAGACCTCTGTTACGAAGGAACTCTGTCAACCTGACGATACGCTGAAAGGCACACTTTCATAGTTTTTCCCGCTCTGGTCTCGGTGCCAATTGCGGTCAGGTGCTGGGCAAAATGAGAAGAGATACCAGCTCAAAGTGACTGACAGCTGAGGAGGAAGGAAAGGGTGAATGTGCCAATAAGGGAGGGCAGCATATTAAGAGCTTATTCTGTATTCTTATTAACGCACGGCGTATATTTTGACAGCTAAGTTATGTGACGGAGGTAGCTCTTTTTCCTGAGAATTCTGGGTCTCTCTCGTGTGCGTGGCTTAATTCAGCTTCTTTCCTTCCCTTTCTCTCCCGGCAATGCAGCACAGAGTTGAAACGTAGAGCGTACAGATGACCCCTGCTGCCAGGCGTTGGTTGTCTGTGCTTCCCGATGCCGGATCCCAGCGACAGTGCCACACAGAGCTATTCCTTCCTGCCCAGGAGCAGTTTGCTTCCCGGCCACTTCCCCAGTCCCTCGTCTCCTTCTGCAAGAGAAGGTTCCCTCTCTCCTCCTGGCCTTTCTGGGGCTCAGAACTGAAAACGGCCCTCTTTGCAGTCTTTCCAGACAGGCTTTCGCTGGGACTCCAGCACTAATTATTCCTTCTTATTCCAGCTCCCCTGAAAAGAGCTCAGGCACTTAGATGTCTGCTGTCCCAACGCGGTTCATGGCTCAGTGACCGCGTGGCTGCAGCTGCCTGGCTACGAGGAGATATCAGGAGCGGAATCATGGAATCACGGAATCTTCAGAGTTGGAAGGGACCTCTAGAGATCATCTAGTCCAACTCCCCTGCTAGAGCAGGATTGCCTAAACCACATCCCTCAGGGCTGCATCCAGGCGGGTCTTGAAAATCTCCAGAGAAGGGGACTCCACAACCTCCCTGGGCAGCCTGTTCCAGTGCTCTGTCACCCTCACTGTAAAGAAGTTTTTCCGTGTATTTGAACGGAACTTCCTATGTTCTAGCTTGTGCCCATTGCCCCTTGTCCTGTCGCTGGGAACCATTGAAAAGAGCCCGGCTCCGTCCTCCTTAAACCCACCCTTTAGATACTTGTAAACATTAATCAGGTCCCCCCTCAACCTTCTCTTCTCCAGGCTAAAGAGTCCCAGCTCTTTCAGCCTTTCCTCATAAGGGAGGTGCTCCAGTCCCATAATCATCTTGGTTGCCCTACGCTGGACTCGCTCCAGTAGTTCCCTGTCCCTCTTGAACTGGGGAGCCCAAAACTGGACACAGTACTCCAGTTGTGGCCAGAAGATTTAACGTTTCCCGCACCAGTTCAGTCCTGCAAAGAGCTGAATTGCTTTCACGTGCCGATGAACGCAGACCCCTTGTTGTGTCTGAATTAGGACTCCATCTGACCCGGAGATGAGGCCCATGTGAACCAAGACCCCCAGAAGCCTTGTCTGGGGTGGGCGCTCCCTGACAGCGGCTGCGCTCCCCTTACTGCCTGCTGGCCAGCTCGTGCTCTGCTCTATTAAGGCATCTTAGCAGCACTGCTGCATTTCTGCCTGGCGATACAGGAGTAGTACTTAATATCTGTGACTTGGGATTTTTTTTCAAAGGTGTTCTGTTTGGTTTTTTTCTCCACAGACACATTGTTTTTAAAAACTTGAGAAGAAAAGAAGACAGCTCTGCCTTTGAGAAATGGTCCCTGTCCTCATCCGCAGCACTGGCGTGGGCACATCCAGTTGCTCAGAGTCAGTTCCCTTATCAAGTGCTGATCAAGACAAAAGCCCAAACCCAGTGTAAGTAAGGCTATTGCAGGCAGGAGGGAGAAGAGTTTCTGCTGGCTGGGAATGAGTGGCGGATCCGGAGCACACAGGCCACGTGGGAGTCCCGTCCGGAGGAAGCCTGGAAGGAGTGGGAGCACCAGTACATTGCTGTGGCTCAGGCGAGTTTCCCAGTAACGGGCATTGCGGCCAGATCCATTAACCTCTGGTCTTCTGAGTCTGATGTTTTCCCCTTTTTGTCATCTTTAAGATTTGTTACTCACGCCCCTCTCTGCCCTTCCTTAATAAACCGTGACTCCAGGTCTGGAACTTCTGCCAATAGAAAGGAAGCGTGGCGTCAGTCTTTCAGATCTAATAATTGCTTCCTGATCATGTTTGATAAAATGATGGGGGTTTGATAAAAATTAGGGACTTAATTCTGTCGGGAATGCTGAGCCCTGTGTGGGGTGTATGGCTAACCGGGGTCGTTCAGGTGCTCCCTCTGGATGGTTGTATCGGTCTTGGCTGGCAGCTGGCACAGGCGTTTGGGCACACAGTACCGTACCCTGTTCTGCTGAGGACAGCTTCTTGTTCACCTGCTGCATCAACTGGTTTTCCTGCCTTGACCTGCCTGGGGTTTGCTTTGTTAAGACAGTGAAACGAACATAATCAGGCTTCTGTTAATTTTGTGCCTTCTACCTAGGAAGCTGTCGGATACAGTTTTAGAGAACTAATGGTGACAAGGCTTTGCTGGTGTGGTATTGCTTGACTTGTGTGGTGGAGAGAAGCCTTAAATTGGCAGGAGAGAGTCACCAACAAGCCGGGCCTGTTGCACGTGTTGCAAATGCATTTGGAGTTGGGCTTGTCAGGTTGCTCTTTGTCAAAGTATGTTTCAGAATGAGATACGCAAAAGCCGCCTGGACACGGTCCTGGGCAGCCTGCTGTAGGTGACCCTGCCTGAGCAGGGGGGCTGGACCAGAGGACCTCCAGTGATTCTGGAAGGCCTTTCTCTTCATTGTGATGCTGGGATTCTGGAATTCGTGCTGGGATTCTGGGATTCGTGCTGGGAGAGGCGAGCGGTGTGGTGTGCTGGGAGTGCCTTGCTCACCACTGTCTCCCTGTGCTGGGAAGGCTGCGTGTATGTTCTGTCCTGAGACACTCAGCGCCTACGTCTGTCTGTCCAGGTGCACCGAGCAAGGTAAAAAAGAGCGTAAGGTCAGAAGTGCCTTTGGGAACTGCTGCAAGCTTCGCCACGGTAGACGGGGACTGCAACTCTTGAACGGAAGTATAGTCGTGTTGGGGAATAACCGCAGGAGGTAGCTGGGTAAAGTGGCTCCAGCGTCAAGTTCTGATCTGTGTTGGTTTTGTTTGTTTTTTCATGGAGAGGGATGTCAAATCTGTGGTCTGCATCAGACACAGGGTCTTCGCTGTTGGGGGCTGTTGGGGTAGAGAGCTGAAATTCTTTCCTCGTCTCACCTTCTGCTGTAGCTTTGTGCTTGTGGAGCATCTGCACAAACTCTGCAAGACAATCTGTAGGCTGCACTTGAGTGAAATAAGGCCGATTGTAGGATTCTGGTACAGACCGTCTCTGTCACGCTGGTGGCTTTTTAGACTACAGCTTAGGGCTTGGATGAAATGTAGGGTTTTTGCCTAAACCGCCGGGAGCGGGGAGGCTTTCTGCCTAAGCGGGAAAGACCTGACCCGGTGGTACTCCCTAAATCACCTGCTCACTCACTCGCTAAATCCTCTTTCTGCAGGAGTAAAATCCGGCAAAGTGCAAATTCACTGAACCTGACGACTACGAGAGTGCAGAAAGTGACTTTTCCATCTGCTGCTCCTCCAGTGCTTGTGAGTTGCTTCCTGTTTCTCTGGGGAAAATGTCATGGAACCAGTCATTAACAACAATTCAAAAATTGGTATAACTTTTATAAACCCTTTTATAACCCTTCCCTGAAATCACTTTAGCTTCCACCTCTGGCGGAAGGAAAGAACGACGCCTGTCAGCTGCAGCCTTTCCCAGAGAGCTAGGGAGTCTCTCCGTGCAAGAGGGAGTTAAAAGTTGCCTTAAAAGATGCCTGACTGTGTCCTGGGTGGTGTCCTTTCTAAAAGTAAAGGGGTTTTTAGCCCTCCCTGCAAACGGAGTGTGTCGTTTCACCCGGGTATGAGCTAGCAGCCCGGGCTGACTGCCACAAAAAGGAGATGGACAAATTCCCTCTCCTTCTTCCCGATGCGTGGTCCTGCCTCCTTCCTTGTGCCACCTCTTATGCTTGCTGGTTGTCTCTGCAAGGCAGTTGAGCTCTCGAAGCTGGTGGAACACCACCTGCTTTTCTGGGTGAGTTTCCTGCCTGCTCAGGGAGTGAACTTGGCTCCTAAAGTGCTCTAAGGCACTGTTAAGGCAGTGCGAGGTGAGCCACAGGAGTACGGTAGTAGAACAAAGGAGCAGATGGAGAGATGGGAGGCGGCGGCAAGTCCTCTCTTTTGGTGGCCGGGAAGTCAGCATGTTTTGTGAAACCATCTCTTCAGCTGCGGCTGGCCATATTTTTAGCTTTTTCGTCAGTAAGCCCATTGCATTGTTGGCCCTTGAAACGGATTTTCGGGTACTACCGTCAGTCAAAACTGACGTCCCTGAACCCTGACTTGGCTGAATGCGATTCTGCTTGAACATGTAATTTCTCCATGTTTATTTTTCTTGGAGCTTTTTAATGCAAAAATCTATCCTCAGCCTGTGACTCGTGGTACGCTCCTTTCTTTGGAAATAGTTTGGAAGTCCTAAGTACCTAAGGTGAAGAACAATGGTAATTTTGGCTGCTAGAAGACAACTGACAATAAGTAACAAAGGGTAAAGTACGAAATCAAGGGAAAGGACAAATGGAAAGTTGTACCTGTTACTGAGAAGCTTTTTAAAATCTGATTTTTCTCAGCTCCCATCTTCCTAACCTGTGTGAGTAGACTTGAACTCAGTGTATTGGGCTTTTTCCTGTTATTTCTCTGTTGATACGTCTGGGTCACTTTTTGTTGGTGATCTCACAGGCATCAGAAAAGCAAAGGATTCTCCTTTTGCTCTGCTGGGAGAGCAAAAAGTCTCCCGAGTGCCATTATTTGCAAGGAAAAGAGCTAGAGGTGACGTCTAGGGGATTTTTCACTGCATAATGATGAAACTTCTGTCACTCTTAAGAATATTTCTGGCTGGCGTGAGTCTAGTTGTGCAATTTTTTCCTGTATTTACAGTGAAGAATGCAAGACCTAACAGCTGAGGTAACGAGCAGTCTGCTGCAGTTTCCAGAGGTGACTCTTCAGGCACTTGGGGAAGATGAGGGAACCCTCGGCTCTGTGCTGTGCGGGAGGTTTTCTGAAGGTGAGCATTTTCCTTTAAATTTGGTCTCGGTATAAAGCTGTTCTTGCCTGGAGGCTACCTGAAGCCTCAGGTCATCGTATCAGCTGTGTCAGGTTGGTGCTGTTAAGGGGCATCCTGTTTAGAGAGAGAGAACAAAAAGGGTGCTTCAGCGATGACAAATGCTAATATTAAAACGTGAGTGTAGTTAAACTTTGAAGTGGACTTTCCAGGTGATGTGACAGTAGAGCTGGGTGCCTATCTGGAGGTCTAGGCTTCTGTTAAGACCAGGTAGAATCTATCTACCTGAGTGTAAATGCAGGAATTGAGCTCATACTTCCTTTGGGCTGGCAGTAGTTCAGTGAAACAAAATGCCTTCAATTCTTCCTCTACGCTCCAAGACTTGTATTCCCATATGCGTTTAGATCATTTCTAGCAAAACCAAGGCGAATATGGTATAAAGGCTGTCGATCAGGACCTTGTAATCTTTATCCCAAACAACCCAGATTCTTCGGTGCGGGAATGACAAGTACAAATGCAAAATAACAAGGTGGTTAATTTTAGGAGGGATTGCTTGGGGATTTCAACGGGTGATTTTGAATCATTGACTAGAATGAGGTAGGTCGGTCTTCCTCTGCTAGGTACGTTTATTGAAGGAAAGGGGCAGGCACTGTGATTTTTTTTCAGCTGTTTTCAGTCTTCCGTTGGACATTTGTTTCAGTCCTCTTTCTTTTCTCTCACAGGGAGAAACGGCCTGGCGTGGTTGGCACGTGGTCCTCACCTTGAGGTGGTGAACTCTGTGACAGGAGAGCGGCTCTCTGCGTACCGTTTCAGTGGAGTCAATGAACAGCCTCCCACTGTTCGTGTGGTGAAGGAGTTTTCCTGGGAGAAGAGAACTGGACTGCTGGTTGGGTTGGAAGACGCAGAGGGAAGTGTTCTCTGTCTGTACGACCTTGGACTCTCAAGAGTGGTTAAAGCAGTTGTTCTTCCCGGGAGGGTAGGTACTTTTTAATTGGAGAAACGAAGCTTTGATGTTGTTAGGTGCTGCGTAGGCCTGTTTTAGGACAAGCTTTGGAGCGTCTCTTTGTAGGAGGTATTTTTTCTATTGTGCGTTAACATCCTGTCACTTGAGAGTATCCAGTCAAGACGGCGTTGCTGTAAAATCTTGGGCTTAATGTGCCATTATTGTTTGAGTTTACTGAGAGTAAAACAAGTTTTCTGGTTTTATTGTAGAGCACAAAGTTACCCGATTCTCTCCTTCCACAAAAAGGCATTGAAAAGCACCTTTTTTTGGCCCTAATTGCTTGATTTCCATCAGAAATACCGTCTTTAAAATGGCTCAGAATTCCATAGTTGTGCTGTAAATGACTTCGACACATTGCCTTGAATCTCAGCCTAGCAAGCAGGCTGAGGAGAACACATTTTTCTGTTGACTTAGGAGAGGAAAAAAGAGCCTCTAGTGAGTTATCTGACAGATTGTTGGGAGGTCACCTTGTGGTTGTTACTTTTCTTCTAAATGCGGACTAGTGTGAATTTTACTAAGCTGGTCTCTCCCTTCAACGCTTTCTAAATACGTTTCACTCCCATGGAAATGGTGTGTCTCCCATGCAACTTGGCCGCTGCCTCGTCTGACTCTCGAGCCCTGATTTATCCTAACGCTCGTTTGTCAAAGAAGGCATAGACTGTATCGCGGTGCTGGTGGGCTGTGAGCGGTGGGAGACCTCGATGTAGTTGTGTTTGTCTGTCTTAAGCCCCTTGAATACGATAAAGTTTCTTGCGTATAACTGATTTTCTGTGTTTTCCTCCAGTTAATTACTGCGAAGTAGGAAATGGAAATTGCTAAGCTGTACTAATAGAATGCCCCATGTAAGTTGAAGTTAAGTCACTTACCCGCAGGAAATCTAGTAAATGGAAGGCAGTAACAGGTTTTTGTACGGGGCTTTTTTGTCTTTGTCTCTTTTCTTGATCTAATTGCAAACAATGCTTTGATGCTCCTGGATTTACTTTTTCTATTGAGCTTGTCAAAGAGCTCAAATAGTAACTTGTAGTTTTCCTGTAGGTAACCGCTATAGAACCCATAGCGAATCACGGAGGACCCAGCGTGAGCACTCAGCACCTCCATCAGAGTCTGCGATGGCTCTTTGGGGTGGCAGCAGTGGCTACAGATGCTGGCCATCTACTTCTGGTTGACCTTAGTTTGGATGATTGCTCCTGCACTCAGAATGATATCGAAGCATTGGGTAAGCCTGCAGTTTTTCCACATGAATTTAAACGCAAGAAAACTTCTGTCTTCTAACGAAACAGTATGCATCCCACTTTGAAGACCCTTGTGTCAGACATTTCTGACGACTGGTTACAGGTGGCAGTTTGACATCGTATAGTCCTGACCTGATTAAACCTGGGAGTGTCTGACTGCTCCTCGCAGTGTTGTAAATGCCCCCTCCCACTAAGATCCCTGTGCCACTATGATTCTTGCCAGAGAGGTGTAGGAATTTTGCCACGTGAGTCGGTGCGGCCGCCTGGTAGGAAGTTGTATTGGAGGAGCCCTGTTTCCCGGGAATGCTCTTCTGCTTGTGTTAATTGACTTGGGGCAAATTTTGGGCTTGTTTTTTAAAATAAACCCGACTTACCAACACCCATGCATTTGGATGAATGAAATCTCGAATAGGTGTACTCAGATTGCATACACCGTTTTGGCTATTACAACAGCAGCTTCAGAAATTGGTGCCACTTCAAACAGTTTCATCATGAGGCCCAAACTCCTGATTTTCAGAGTCCAGGAAGAATTTGTCTATGAAGGTTACACTTTTACCTAGCTTTCAAACGTGAGTGAGAATACTTGTCTTATCCGAGAGTTCTTATGTTGTTCAAAGACATACATAATGGAAATGGCAAAAAAAGTGTTGCATAAATGGCTATTTTGCCTGGCACGGTAGCATTAGATGATAGGGGTTGTCACGTCAGTGCCTAAAATGCAGCCTAAATGGCATAACGTATTCATTTATTGCTTGGTTTTGTGTGTGTAGATCTAGAAGTTGTCACTAGAATTCCTGCTGAAGTTGCACAAAGAAGAGAAACTGTGACCAGCGAAGGGAGACATCTCTGTTTTCAACTACAAAATGCTTCCGGAACAGCAGTATCAGCCCTGTGCTACATAAGCAGAAGCAACCAGCTCGTTGTGGGTTTCTCGGATGGCTACCTGTCGCTCTGGAATATGAAAACTTTGAAGAGAGAGTAAGTAGGCCTTTACACTTGGCCATGCCTGGAGGTGTGGGGCTCTCGATTTGTTGCTTAAGGAAGTATGTGAATGTAAAGAGAACTTTTTCAGGGACTGACATGAGTATGAGTATAATCTTGGCACGTTCAGAAATCCTCTTCTGACATAACTTTTCAGTCATACCTGGATGAAGTGGTCCGCCTTCTCCCCAGTGGACTAGGATTGTTTTCCTTATTGTGCCTGTGGATTGAGGAACTGTGGAAAGCATGCTTCCTGGGGTTTTCAGAACCGGTTACTGCAACTGGGGCATCCATTGAAAGGCTGAAGTATGTCAGTGATGTGATTTTGGTGCCGATATTCTCTAAAGTGTCCAGGGTGAAACTAGTGAGACATGAAAACTCAATAGCTGACCTGTGCCTGAAAAATGTATTCTTTCCTGCATGTCAGCTTTGGCCGAAAGAGCAATCTCACCTGAAATATTTGGCTAACTTCTGGTCGGGATTCACTTCAGCAGATCTGCACTGACTCCCCAGAAGCTGTTGGATGCATAAATAGACAGTGGAGGAATAATTAGGTGGCAAGAGTAGAGTGTGGAGGTACAAATAAGGTTCAGAAGTCAGGAAGAACAATGCTTGACGTAGTCCAAGAAACGAGAAACTACCTGTGTTTGGGCCACTAGGCTCACCTTTTGTTTTCTTTTTCGTTTTGCTTTTTTTTTCCCCTAAACCTGTAGGCACCACTCTCAGCTTGAAGGAGGGAGGATTCCTGTCTATGCTGTCACTTTTCAAGAGCCTGAGAATGATCCTCGCAATTGTTGCTACTTGTGGGCTGTTCAGTCTACGCGGGAAAGGTGAATAAAAACTTTAACTATCAGCCACTGAATTAATTCTTTTTTTTTTTTAAGGATATTTGTTCCCATACAGTTGAACATGTGTATTTGTTGTGTGTCTGCGATTCTTTCCGGTACGGAAGGTGTTAAACTTAGAATGCAATTTTTACAGGATTTACCAGACGTGAAGAGGGACCTACTAGTTCCTGCCTTCTGTCAGAAGGCAAAGCAACAGTGGCCATATTCTTCTGCTCGCATTCTCAAATGGTTTGCTTTTGTTCCTCGATGACCGCTTCATCATTTGTTTGATAGTCACACCGTGGTATTAAAATACCACTAGGAGCAGTTGAGGCTGCAGATCTAGAACACCAGACATGCCCACACAACAGCCTGCCGCCCCTAAAGGCGGCGGTGACAGTATTGCCGATGGCCTTGTGCCAGCGTCAGCAGTCTGTGGAGCCTTGGTGAGCCAGTGCAGCTCCCCGGGCAGAAAACGATTCAGCAGAAAAGCCAACGGGTTCCTGCTGTTCTGCTGAATCAAATCGGACTTGGAAGGGTGCAGAGTGTGCAAGAGGGGGAGGGGAACTTTGGTGGTAAGGGAAGGGCAGAGAGATCTCTCTTTCTGCATCAGCAAGCGATTCCATCAGCTCAGCTGTTGGTAGAGTGGCAGTCTTTTAAAATTTGACTTCAAAGCAGTTTTGATGGAGAACTCTTCATTGTGAAGAACTATTTCCAACAATTCTTAGTCCATACAACATATTACAGCTTTCCAATTGTACGGTTGGCTTTTGCCCCTGAAGCTGTTAGTGTCAAAACGCCCTCCTTCATGTTTCAGTGGCTAAATGTGGCCGATGATCATGTTTTGGGAAGAGGTGGTGTTCTTTTCAGCAGGAGCATGCTATTAAGAAAACGTCTAGGTCTACTAACACGACGATGAGGACTATAAAGCAGCTTTGTAACCAAATTTCATAATTTATCCCTTTTTCAGCGAAGGTGATGTGGTGAGTTTACACCTGCTGCAGTTAGCGTTTGGTGACAGAAAACGTGTGGCCTCAGGACAAGTCACGTATGAGGTAAGAGGTGCATGCATGGGAAAAGCAGACAATAGTAATTTTCTCTAAGGGAGTATCAGTTGAGTTACAGGGGTGAGATTTACCATCAAACTTCAGAGCTGGCTGAAAAAATAATAATGTTTTGCTGAGTCTTCTTGGGCACGGCCTTTGTCCATACCTTTTGGAAAGAAGGCATACCATTTTATACTGCAGTGTCGTGTGTTCCAGCTAGATTCATCTGCAAAGAGCCCGTATAAATGAAATTCCTGAAGAGGACGCGGCTTTTGCAAATAAAATTATTCTGAAATACCAAATGAATGGCATGTAGGAAGAGAAGATTGGGCCTTGAATCGCTTGGTTTAACCAAGCTTGGGACTTGAATAAGCTTCTGTCTCTCTCCCTTTCTTAAAATACAGTCATACTCTATTCTTTGCTGATCTTCAGTTTTATATTCTTGGTTTCCCTTAGAGCTTTGTCAGCCGGACTTTTCACATGAAATGCACCTAGAGTGTCTCTTCAGTGTTGATCCTGACACTTAGTAGCTGTAAAGATAACTTGTTCTTCTTTTTGGCTGGGTGACCTATTCAATCTACTCTTAAAGCCAGGAAAATATGTAATTTGGTCAGAAGAGTGTACCTAAATGTTAGATCTGGCTCCAAGAGGATGCGTTTAAAATACAGATGTGAGGTATCCTTGTATCTCAGATAGCTAACAGAGACAAGGCGCATCTGTTAGATGTGTAATTCCATTCAGTTGTACGCCTGGAAGTCTTCCAAAATCTTTTTGAGGGGACAGTAATCTTAGTTCAGAGCAAGTCTTTCCTCCTGATTTGGTACTTTCTCTTGCATGTTCTCAATAGCTATGGAACGAAACAGGGGTGACTCTTGTATCGTGGTACTCTGGTTTTTGTAGGGACTGTGCCTTTTGATTTTTTTGGATTAATTTAGATTTTGAGTGTTTTGCTTATGTGTAGGAAAGGTGCTTCCTCATTTGCCACTGTTGCTTTTGCATAGAGAGAGGTTAGGTGTTTGGAAAAGGTGGTGTTTCTTTAAAATGCATTATCTATCACGGTGACCAAGTAGAAGGATCTTCCAGTGATTCATCGCGTGCTGGATGCTATCTCTTTATCTTTGTTGATGTGCGGGACCTGTGCTCCACAGCGGATACTTTTAGTCTCAGAACACTTCCTTGTAGTCACAGATTGGTTAGTACTACATGACTGTCTGCCTGCATGGCTGTCTGAGTCAAGTTTCTTGTCCATCTTCAGGGGTAGAAAATTTAAGTGTCTCCCGTTTGCTAGGCCAAGTTTGAGTAAAGAAGGAGGAATCTACTGTTGATCCTTGTTCATTGGATAGAGTTCATAGGAGCTCAAAAGACTTTTTCAATACAGCAGTGCTTTTTGTTCCAGGAATTAGGTTTGAGGCTATGAAGCTCTTTGACTGTGTGTCATGGTAAAAGTCACAAATAGGACTTATGGAACATGTGGTACTGTGTTTTTCTATACGCGTGTCAAACTCTTGTCTCCATTGCCTTCAAGGTTGGTTTAAGTCTGCTTAAGTAATTAAACAGAAAGGTATGTTTAAGTAATGCTTCCAAAGACCTTTTTTGTACTGTCGCAGCAGTTGCTAAATCTGGTGCATCAAATCACGATCGTAGAGCGCATCTTTACCCTCGTTCTGCACAATGCTTGCGGATGGGCAGAGTATACACTCTCTACTTTGATACCAGAGTTTGACCAGTGCATCTCGTTTGAAAACTTGTTTTTGTGTTTTGCTAGTCAATGGAGTCATTACTTAACATCTCCCATACAATGGAGTTCCTTAGAATGACTTTGCCCGGCGTGGAAAGTTTAAAATGCACTGCTTTGCTTCAGAAGCATTTTCTTTTTAGTTATGAAAGACTTTTTTTAATTATTTAATTTTTCTTTTTAGACAACCTTCATATTTATTTGTAACACTTCCTGGAATCATTAAGAGAAAGCTCGCCTCTTCTCAGATTAGGTGAATTAGATGTATCCTATGAGATCATACGGGAATGTGTGGTTTCATGCCAGTTCGTTTCAGAGCTCTGCAAGTTTAGGAAACTTGGGTAGAATGTGGCGTTATCAGTTTATGGGTTGTGTGGGTTGGGTTTCTTTTTCCCTCTTTTTTTTTTTTTTTTTAATTATAGAGCTGCTATTTGTCCCCAGTACACCCATTCATGTGTTGTATGGTAGACAGTTTGAATGAATGCTGTATTTGGAAAGACGGTATTTCACTTCACGCTTACTTAAAAAATGGCGCTATCAGAGGTTCACCACAATCGTGCCGGGGTTTCTGTGTATCTCAAAATTAGTTTGTTTACTGTGTAGTAATTCGTGATGCTAAAAGCCTTGGCCACGTGCACCCCGTGTCCTTTCTGGTTTTCCCTTTTGCTGTTGGCTGTGCTTGGTGAAGGAGCTGAGGGATATTTCACCCGTTAGTCTCTGACAAGATGAGAGGAGGAGCTGCCATAGCTTACGTGGCTTGAAAGAAGATTGCTAATCAGTATGAAGTTCTCACAGTAACTAGAGAGGGGTGCACGGTCACTCTGGTGGTGTGCCCATAGAAAATACCTCTTGACAGCTTTAGCTGCTCTAATGCTGGGGCTTCTCTAACTTCATCAGTTCTGCAATCAAGACATGGAGCAAAGAGCTTTGCATGCATGTGTGTTGCATCATTTTAGATATCTCTTTGTAGCGATATATTTATTTTTATAAAGAACATTCTTGGATGTCGCAAGGAATTCTGCAAAACATGTTTAGATCTGAATAATGTTAGGGAAATTCTAAATTTTGAAAAAGTGCAAAGCCTTTACAGCCAAACTTACCCGTTACGATTTGACACTGCATTCTCTTGCATGTCAGGCGTAGTTTCTGTTTACCATCAGAAATAGGCTCATGCGAAATACACAGTATAATAAGCCTATTCTGTTAGACTGTCTTTCATATTTAGCCATACTGTATGTTTTTATCTTAGAATGACCTTTGCTCTCTTCTCTGATTTTTTCCCCCAGGGTTTGGAATACCGTGGCGAAAAGTTCAGTTTAGATCTCACGGGTGGAGTCTTTCCCTTGAGAGGCCAGATGAGTACTAAATTAATCAGCTGCCAGACTGTCGAAAAATTCCGCAGCGACGTTGACGGAGAGGATAGCGTAAATGAAGGTTTGTTCTGATGTCCGTGTTTGGTGATTTTAAAAGAAGTGCTTTTGGAACCTAAGCAACGAATGCTGTTCTGTCCCCACAGTCTGAAAGTCTTGCCTATCTGCATAGACTAGATTGTTGGGATTATTTACGAAGAAAAAATGGATGCTTAAGTTATGTGGGACTTCTTTAAGGGAAAATATATGTTTTATTTTATGCTTGCTGACATGCTATCGCGATGTATGGTGGGGCCGTTTGTATGATGATGGTCAGTCGTTTTACTCCTCCAGCTGCCATCTTTGAACAAGAAGTTCAAACTCTCCATTGCTTAGGAATGTTACCAGAATTTTTTCCCTTCTTCAAACCGATATCCGCATCTGCATCCAGATGGTAGCCCGTCACAAGTGGTGCTCCCCAGGGCACTGCACTGGGGCCACTTCTCTTTAGTATCTTGACCAGTGATCTGGACGAGGGGACAAGAAAAAGGGGCAGTGTGACTGAAACCTATCACAGAGATGTTTGCTATTCCGTAAGTACTGTAATCACTCTTAGGAAGTGTTGTGTTTCACGAGTGACAGAACAGAATGAAGCCAAAATAGAAAGTGGTGTTTTAAAAATATCGGATCTATCGTATTTTCTACAAGTCAGAAACAATGTCTTGTCTTTTACAGTCACGTCTCCTGACACCAGTGTCTCAGTCTTCAGTTGGCAAGTGAATACGTACGGTCAGGGAAAACCATCTACTTACCTGGGTGTATTTGACATTAATCGCTGGTATTCTGCTCAAATGCCAGATTCGCTAAGGTAGATTTTTCTTCAGTAGTTTTCCATATGCCTGCCAATAATTCATTTGAATGTCGGCATTTAGCTTACGCGCTTGTTTTCTTTAAGGCCGGAAGAATTCCCTCATGAGTGCCCCTATTTTGCACTGTGGTCGCTGGATACTGTAGTGAGCGTGACTTCTCCGAAGCTCCTTTTGGATATTCTGGTCCATGAGCGGAGTCTAAGTCGGGGAGTTCCTCCTTCTTATCCACCACCTGAGCGGTTTTTTCATCCAGGCAACTATAACTTTGGTAGGTATTTCACTGCTTTTGAGAGTGATAAGCTTAAAATGAGGTCAAATGCCATTCATTGGTTCTCTTGTTCAGTCATTGTTTGTCATTCAAAACCCAAACCAAACCAAAAAAACACCCAGTCGCCCACAAACCCAACTCTGATCACGTTGTACTGACAAGGTATTTACTATTGTGGAACATATCTGACAGCCGGCTGAGTTTTGGTGCTTTTGTAATGTAGGCGGTGAAGTGGTGCTGGTTATAGCCTGAAATGACTGTGAACTGAAGCTCAAAGCTTATATGTTTCTAGACACCGGTGTGTAAAAAATGTAAACTGGTCATGCCATAACTGTGAGAGTACGGAAGGTTGTCAAACGTTCCCTGTTTCTGCAGATGGTACGTGCTTGCTGACCTCCGGAGTCATTCACATGACTTGCACCGGCTTCCAGAAGGAGGTGATCTTTTACTGTATCTTTATTGCGAGTGGCAGGAGATGTAGCTTTTCTAAGTTTTCTGTTGCACTGCTTTCCGTGTTAGGGACCGTTTCACGCTCATCCTGCCCGTCCACACGCATAGTTGCAATTGTATCCTGCCGCCAGTTGTATGCAAATGGTAATGTTTTAGGTCCCCTCTTGGGACTGTACAACTGCCGTTGTCTCCTCTTGAAGCACGATCGGGGATTGAATGTCTAGAAAGGAATGCAACGTTGCTCCAGGAGCAAGAACAAAACCACTGTAGAAGGCGGGGCAAGGTGTTACTTCTTTATTGCCCCTCAGTCGAACTGCCTGCATAGTCTTGAGTTAGAGTTTTGATCCCCAATTCTCTTGAAAAAGGAGGGAATGGAGAAAATGAAAAATCACATAACTGTTTGAGGAGTGAAAATTTTGTTTTCTCCCAAACTCGGCCAAATTATAACTTCTGAGCCACGGCACAGATTGTGACAGATAATTTTGAGTGAAGTTTCAGCTCACTAAATGTTTCCAACATGAATCGGCTTCCATACGAATAGGCATAGAAAGGATCTTCCAAAGCGTGAAGTTGCATGTTAGCTTAGCTTATATAGAATGTATTTTGTGTCAGTGTTGAGGGAAAGAGCAAGGCCTGTGTATAGACAGAGAAGGTAGAAAAGACTTAATTACGCAGATTGCTAACCTAAAGCATCTTAGTGGTTCAGGCTGTCTGACGGTGTCAGTGAACATTTAGATTCTTCCTTTTAGAGGTTATCCAGAAGCGTAGTGACGGAATAACAATGCTGTCTTAATCTGTGGTTTTCGATTGATGTTTCAGACCTTGAATTTTTTGAAGAAATCTGGTCCTTCGATATGGGAAGCCATTCAGGATAGCTACAATAGGTGTCTTGTAGCTGGCTTGCTGTCTCCAAGACCAGTTGATGTCCAGCCATCCAGTTTGAGTCAGGTGAGTGCCTATGAGGGAATCAAGGGGGAAATACATCCATCTGGTCTGACAGGGCTGGAGGGGCTACAAGACACGATACTCCAATTTGAAATACAGGTGTTGACCTGAGCTAGCAGAAGTAATCGTATCCTTAGATCCAAAGTAGTGACTTTGACTGGGAACAGCCCTAAGAGATCTGTCTTTAGAGACCCCTCTCTTAATTCGGTGCCACACACAGATGCGCACAAGGAAGCGTGCAGTCAGTGCTGGTCATGCCCAGCATAACGCATGTGTCCCCCAGAGCAACCCCCATCCCTGTCAGTTTCTCAAAGCAGTGGTTCAGTGCAGTAGCCGACGATGGGGGCGTCTCACTGGGATGCGAGCTCTTGCAGACGTCGGCTTGCTGCACTGTACGTGATCATTTGCTTCCAAGGAAGTGGGCTGTGGTAAAGGATTACTGCTGTCAGCTCTCCCTGGCAATTTCTTCACGGCTTGCCCTCGTTTTCCCTTCATCGGTAGGCTTTTCTGCATCCTCTCCGGGCGGATCTTCACCTCTGTAGCCTCTGCCTTGTGCTGCAGTAGCCCAATTTGCTCCTCTGAGACTGCCCTCTTGCAGCTGCAACACCTTAATCACCTTTATCTCATGACACTCGCTACCTTCTATGGGCTTTATGCCACCACAGTGACTTCACTCCCCCTGCCATAGGTTTTCCATTTGCAATGCACCAACCTTTCCCTGGAGCAATCAGCAGAAAGGGGAGAGCAGCCTTCCCGCTGCCCTCCTCTTCCTGTCTCCTGGATTCTACATCAGGCTTGTTATGCATTTGAGCAGGGATTTCCTGTGAGTGTTAGGAAGACAAATTTCAGAAGTAGGGTCAAGAAGCTTGCTTTGCAGTTTTGTTTGCCACTGTGAGCAGTATTTGGTGTGTTTCCTTGTCTGAAACCAGTATTCAGAAAAGGTTGAAATATCTCATGTGTCTTCTAATGCGTAGAAATCGCTTTGAATGTCATGATTTTGTCTGGAAGGGAAAGATACTTTTCAACGTGTTTAAAAAAAACAAACAAATAAACAAATCTCCCCTCTCCCATCCTCCCCCTCCCCCCCCGAAAAAAATAAACCCCAAAGTAAACTTTTCTGAGGGATCCTTTCATCTGAAAGAAGTATGAGAACACCAGCTGAGACAAGCTACTACTTAATATCGCGCGTCTGTGCATACCTGTGAATTATTCTTCTAAAGGATTAGCACTACATTATAATCCAGTATTTGAAGAGCCTAAAATTTAAACCTATTAGAATGGAAATGTTTCACTTCTTTTCTGTTATTTCAGAAAATTCATAGAATCGTTTGGGTTGGAAGGGACCTTAAAAGATCATGTAGTCAACCTCTCCTGCGGTGAGCAGGGACGTCTTCACCTAGATCAGGTTGCTCAGTGCCCCATCCAGCCTGACCTTGAATGTTTCCAGGGATGGCACATCTACCACCTCTCCGGGCAACCTCTTCCAGTGTTTCACCACCCTCATTGTAAAAAATGTCTTCTGTATATCTAGACTGAATCTATCCTCTTTTAGTTTAAAGCCGTTACCCCTGTGTCCTATCGCAACAGGCCCTGCAAAAAAGTTTGTCCCCATCTTTCTCGTAACCGCCTTCTAACTACTGAAACCCCTAATAAAGTCTTCTCGGAGCTTTTTCTTCTCCAGGTTGAACAACCCCAATTCTCTCAGCCTGTCCTCACAGGAGAGGTGCTCCAGCCCTCTGATCATCTTTGTGGCCCTCCTCTGGACCCGCTCCAACAGGTCCATGTCCTTCTGATGTTAGGGGCTCCAGAGCTGCACTCAGTACTCCAGGTGGGGTCTCAGGAGAGCGAAATAGAGGGGCGCAGTCACCTGCCTCGACCTGCTGGCTGCACTTCTTTGGATGCAGCCCAGGATATGGTGGGCCTTCTGTGCTGCACAGTTGACACACGTCCAGCTTTTCATCCACTGGTACCCCCAAGTCCTCTCCTCGAGGCTGCTCTCAATCCCTTCATCCCCCAGCCTGTATTGATACTGGGTGTTGCCCAAGGTGCACTTGGCGTTGTTGAACCTCATGAGCTTCACACAGGCCCACTTCTCGAGCTTGTCCAGGTCCCTCTGGATGGCATCCCATCCTCCAGGCATGTCAGCCGCACCACTGAGCTTGCTGTCATCTGCAAACTTGTTGAGGGTGCACTTGATCCCACTGTCCATGTCACTGATGGAGATCCTAAACAGTACTGGTTCCAATATGGATCCTTGAGGGACACCACTTGTTACTGATCTCCATCTGGACATGCAGCCATTGACCACTACCTTCTGGATGCCAACATCCAACCAATTCCTCAGCCACTGAACAGGCCACCCATTAGATCCCTGTCTCTCCAATTTAGAGGGAAGGATGTTGTGGGGGACCATGTCAAAGGCCTTACAGAAGTCCAGGTAAACGAACCCGTAGCTCTTCCCTTGTCCACTGGTGTAGTCACTCCATCATAGAAGGCCAGTAGGTTGGTCAGGCAGGACTTGCCCCTGGTGAAGCCATGCTGGCTGTCTCAAATCACATCCCTGTCCTCCGTGTGCCTTGGCATAGCTTCTAGGAAGATCTGTTCCACGATCTTCCAAGGCACAGAAGTGAGGCTGACAGGTCGGTAGTTCCCAGGGTCCTCCTTTCTACCATTTTTAAAAATGAGTGCAGTGTTTCCCTTTTTCCAGTCACTGGGCATTGTTACCAATTTGCCAGCACTGCTCGTGGAGGGGGTACGCTTTTTTTGACCTTCCTTTTCTGGCTGATTTATAACTTAATTTTCTGGCTGACTGAAAATTCTAACAGTGTTTTTGGGTATGAGACCTGCTTCATGTCTTCACAGTCTAGAAAACTGCTTGGCTGTAGCTTCAAGTGTTTCAAGTGTTTTGTTCTGCCCCCTTTGTGCACTCCAATGGCAAACCTACATGCACAGAATGCGTAACAGGTGATAGCAGAGGATGTTTCTGAAAATAGTTGGAACTCAGTACGTGAAGACTGTAATGCAGAGGCATGCGAAGAAAGATTAGAATTAGGCTGCAGTAAGTTGAAATGTCAGAGGAAAAGTGTGTTAATGTGTTCCTCAGAGCAGCGGGCAGTCCAGCCTGTGGCTGGAATTAAGAGAAAGGACGTGGCGTTCCTGGCCTGTGTCCTGATTGACTTTGTGATGTCTGAATGAGTATAAAGTTAGAAAGAAACATTTACTGTTGATGGTTCACATGGTGCAAGTAGGTAAGATTCTCATTTGAGTTTGTCTGTTACGTTTAGGAGGAGCAGCTGGAAGCAGTATTGTCAGCTGCTGTCCAGACAGGTTCTGTGGGACTTCTGACTGGATGCATTAAACATTGGATATCTGAAGGTAATACTTCGAACGTTGTTTTTTTACGTGGTACCTCTTTGAGTTGGAGCCTGTTGATTCATTTCTTTTTTGTTCTCTTTGTTTAAAGAGCAGCCAAGGTCTGCTGGTAATTTACGGTTTGTTCTTGAGTGGACATGGAACCAAGTGATCTCTACAAAGGAAGAATTTGACCAAATCTGTGAGTACTAGTGTAGTCATTCCGCAAACCTAAAGTCGTTCTTTCTGATTGAGCTTCCTCAGTAATACGCCGCTATAGGATATTGCACGCGGTCCTTGAAGTGCGCCTTGAAACTCTGGAATTGCTCTGTCGGCTAACGATTTAATATTTATTCTTGAAAAGGTGTTCCGCTGTTTGATGGCTCTTGCAACTTCATTGACCCCCAGACATTACGGTCTCTCCAGCGCTGCCAGTTGCTTTTGAGCAACCTTAGCACGGTCTTAAACTGTTTTCTCACAGAAGCACAAGAGCTTACTGAAAAAGGTTTGTAGTAGTGCTACAAAATCTTTGGTATGTTTTATTAAGATTTGGAATTGTGGCAACATGGGCTTTTGTTGTTTTTGAGGATTGGAAGACAGTCACATTTAGCTGGGAGAAGGGGCTTAAAGCTGAGCGCTTGGGACCACCACAAAACACGCATTGAGTTCAGGGCAACAGTTTATGGTGGAGCTCATGCAAGGGGGTGGGGGAGGCTACATTCAGAGAGAAGCTTTGTAGGCAACTGGGCTGAAATTACAGCAACCGAATGTGGTATTGCTGAAAATTATTCCTTTGAATTCTTAGCTAGCAAGTTCTAGTTGCATGCAGACACCGTGTTGCAAATTGCTAAACAATACGAAGGAAGCGTAAACGAGTAACATGCAAAGTGAGTTACTTGAGTTTCTACAGCTTTTTCTCTTAGAAATGGTTCTTGGCCTATTGAGAAAAGAAAAGAATATCCCTTTGCTATCAGAAGAATCTCTGCTACGTGAGAAACAGATGTCTTATTCCTGCGTGCATTTAGTAGTTCAGGCTTTGGGGTTTTTGTTTTTTTTTTTTTATTTTAGCCTTTAGTGAGTTTAGTTCTTTATAGGGGTTGCTTTTTGTTTTGGTGGTGATAGTGGGTTTTTTCTTCAAATAAGAAAGCGATACAGCATGAAAAACGCAAAGACAAAGATTTCTAATGTGCTATTTTTATACTTTTGGTTTAGTAGGATGAAGGGAGTTTTGTGAAAATGAACAGAATTGCATAACGCTAATCATCTCCTGCCTTTTTTCAGGTTTTGCAGACGTGACAAATAAGCAAGCGGTAACCGGCCTCATTTCTTTGTATGCACGAGTGGTCATCTGGTTCTGTCGATCCGGTCTCCTTCCAGAGGGTTTAGGTAAGCGTGACCTGTCATACGTTTGTAACAAGGCGACCATCCAGTGAGTGACTCCCACGAACGCATGCTTAGCCATGTTTTTGTAACGGTTTCGTCAGGAAGAAGTCGTGCTGGTTCATAGAATCATAGAATCATAGAATTGCTGAGGTTGGAAGGGACCTTTAAGATCATCAAGTCCAACCTTTAACCTACCCTGACAAAAGCCACTTCTAAACCATGTCCCTAAGTGCCCCATCTACCCTTTTTTTAAACACCTCCAGGGATGGTGAATCCACCACCTCCCTGGGCAGCCTATTCCAATGTTTAATAACCCTCTTAGTGAAAAAATGTTTCCTAATATCCAATCTAAACCTCCCCTGACATAACTTGAACCCGTTTCCTCTTGTCCTATCACTTGTCACCAGGGAGAAGAGGTCAGCCCCCGTCTCTCTACAACCGCCTTTCAGGTAGTTGTAGAGCGTGATAAGGTCTCCCCTCAGCCTCCTCTTCTCCAGGCTAAACAACCCCAGCTCCCTCAGTCGTTCTTCATAAGGTTTGTCCTCCAGACCCCTCACCAGCTTTGTAGCCTTTCTCTGGACACACTCCAACACTTCAATGTCCCTCTTGTAGCGAGGGGCCCAAAACTGAACGCAGTACTCAAGGTGGGGCCTCAACCAGTGCCGAGTACAGGGGGATGATCACTTCCCTAGTCCGGCTCACCACACTATTCCTGATACAGGCTACGATGCTGTTGGCCTTCTTGGCCACCTGGGCGCACTGCTGGCTCATATTCAGCCGGCTGTCAACCAACACCCCCAGGTCCTTTTCTGCCGAGCTGCTTTCGAGCCACTCTGCCCCAATCCTGTAGCGCTGCATGGGGTTGTTGTGACCCAAGTGCAGGACCCGGCAGTCCCAAGTGCAGTGCCTTCAGTGGCAGGGTATGCTGAAGTTCTGTGGGTGAAGTTGAGATTTTGCTGGGTTGTCAAGTACACAGCGTAGAATGAGGCAGGCAGTTTCTTTGCTGGGTGGATTTTAGGGATAGCAATGGACCCCTGACGTCAAGGCGCTGCTTGTGTCCACAGCTTGAACTACTTGAGATTTTAAACAAAGTACTATTAAACAACAAGTACCGGAATGCTTGTTTTTACAGTGAGAGCATTACCTGCATGTTTTGAACTTTCTATCAGTTGCTTGAGGAGAAAGTACACCTTGGAAATCCTTCTTTAGTTGGATGGATTATAAATTCCATTGTCAGCCTTAATTGTCTCACAGATGCTCACGCGGCATGTTTAAAAACCATTCCCTTTGAGAACTGGGTGGTTTTTTTTAAGGTGAACTTCAGCTTACCCTACATGTTGTGAATGCTGCGTGAACTGTAACCTTGAAACGGCACTTGGGGCAAGAAGGAATTGAGTCTTGTCTCTTAGAGTTCTTTTAGCAAAGGCAGAAAGAGGATTGGCTTCTTTCAGAGTTGGAGGCTTCTTGATGCTTAGCTTGTACGATCTTCTGTCTCTTTAGGCAAAAATTTTCGTTTACAAGTGTGATATGACTGCTTTAACTTGCTTCTACTTTGTTGCCTGTAGATGACGATACGCGTTTGTCAAGACCTTTCTACAATTATCCTCTGATTGAGAGCTACTATACTGGTCACCGACAGAAACTTGAGCGTTTATCAAGGTAAGAGCTAGAGGAAGACTCTAGAACACTTCCACGGCAAATTCAGAAGTGGAAGGGAATGGCTTTTATCTCAACAGTTGCATGGGCTATGCGTAATGCCGCTGCCAGCAATACTCTTGACTTCAGTGACACGTGTGTTCTGTTGAACAGAGAGGTTACTTTCCTGTGTTAAAACGTTGATATCTACCTCTGCTTAGTACCACTGGTTGGTATCATCATTTTTCGGTAGTCTACTTTATTCATTGGCTAATGTGTATAATTTCTGACTACTGAAAAAGGCCACGTGATTAGGACAGGATCAGTCACCTCCAGTTCAGCAAAGCAGGGTGTTCACAGAACAATTGTTTTGGAAGCAGAAGAAAGCGTGTTTTTTAAAAAACAATCATCTCCGTCATTGACTGGTAATAGAGGGTCATAACTGTATTGGCCTAAGTCCCCTTCTCACAAGTACGTGGTGTGATTTCGTAAGATGGTTGGAGTTACATGGAGTTGGCACGCCTCGCACTCTCCTGGCTGTCGGATAGAAGGCACTTGCTAACGTCAGCTCTCTTTCCTGGACTAGCTGCCTAGCACATAGGCGGCATGCCTTGGATTAGCCGATAATAGGTTTTTCTTTGGAAATTGTACTGAAAACTGAATAAAGACCTGACCAAGCTTCGGCGATGGCACTGTGACCAAGAGGCTGCAAGGTGAGTTAAGGTGGAAGCTGCAGGGTAGGAGGTATTGACTTCAAAGTTCATCTTCCTTGGCTTACTTCTCAAGTAACTTACATACAGGCTCGTGTGTTCCTTCGAAGCACAGAGCCTCTAGTGTCCTTTTTCTGCTTTGTGCCATCGGGAGATTAAAGGGCAGGGCTGCAGTCAGCAGAAGACTGGAGGAAAGCCGTCACACTGGGAGGCTGGAATTAGTGTTTAACTCTGTCCAAATCCTTGCTACCTTTTGTTCCAGAGGAAAATGGGACTCGGACTGCTTGATGGTTGATGGAATGGTTTCCCAGTTAGGAGACCAAGTGGAGAAGCTGTGGCGGAGAGATGCAGGAGGAACTGGGAAATACCCGCCTGCCAGTTTGCATGTGAGTGTCCTGTTCACTGAGAACAACAACAAACGGCCGCCCTCCCTGCCAAACCCCACCCAAAAGCCAATGATTTAGGGAAGACAGGCGTTTTTTCATAGCTTTTAATTTTTCATTTCAGGCACTGCTGGATCTCTATTTGCTAGAAAACATTGAAGAAAACTGCAAACACGCAATTGTATCCTTTCTAGTTATTTTGATTACACCTTCAGGGGATGCACATAAATGTTCTTCAGTGTTGGTCGCCGACCTGTTTCATGACATTTTTTCATTTATGCTTCAAAGACGATGCAAGTGAAAACATTTAGTTTAGCGTTAAGTTGTAGACAGAAGCGCTGTTTTATTTCTTTGTACTGTGGATTTTTGATGACTTTTTTCTTAAACGTTTTGTTGCAAAAGTCTTCTCCGATAGGGAGAAAACAGTTTTAGTAATAAGGGTTGAAGATATAAAATGTCCTTAGTTTTTCTCCAAATTTAAACACCGTTTAAAATTTTCTAAAACACCCATGATGGGTTATAAAACAATTTCTGTTTCAGAGCAAAAGGATTTCTAAGAGTGGTTTACCAGTACCAGATTTTGGCTGAAATCACAGGCAGTAACTTAATTTTTAAGCTGCTGAAATACACAGCCTTGCTTTTGCTGTTTGTTGCCTAACCCGCGAGGGGAGCCTAGAGAGCAAGGGGCTTAGAAACGCTTATAGCCCAGAGCTGTCTTGTTAGATGATGTCCCTAAAAACGGACGTCAGAAAGAGAAAATGACGCTACCAATGAGTGACCCGCATACTGGTTTAAATCCAGTTTTAATCATTCAGAGCTGAGCTGTACTGTAAGGATGCCACAATTTACACTGTTTTATAGAGGCTGGAAATGAAGGAAAAAACCAACTGTGGAATTTACTTGCTGTAATAATTAAGCTCAATGTGTTGAATGTGTTTTCTGCTACCTGCTTCCTTTATATTCATATTCTTACTTCATTATGTTTTTCTAAAGGTAATGTGATAAAGTTTTGGTCTTACAAACTGATTAGCCTTAATGAGATACCTGATGTCAGACAATTTACTTGCTGCTGGATATCAAGCGTTCCTTTCCGAGTGAGACAGAAACTTCAATCGACTCCTTTGCAACTGCCTTTGGCATCCCCTGGGGTCTTGTTAAGCTTGTTGAAGGTTTTTGGCTTCTAGATCACAATGATTACGAAGTAAGTATGGTAGAGTTGAGTTAGACATACATTGCAGTACAAAGCTATAATCTAGAAAATGATTTTAAAACCCGATCTCTAACTTGTACAGAATTCACTGGCCCTGCTCTTTCATCCCGCTACAATCAAAACCGCGTCATGGCAGCACAAGAGAATTATTCAGTCCCTCCTGTGCCAAGGGGAGCGTGGGCAAGCCCTCAGATACATCCAGCTGATGAGGCCACCCACGGCAAGCAGCGGGGAAGTGCAGCTTCTCCTCACTGTGTTGCTCTCCAATAGGTAAAGAAATATACCCCACCATTTTGTCACGCAAATCCTGTGAAAACGGAGAACAAAGAATAGAAATCATCATCCCCTAAGTTTCCTTTAAACTTTGAGTACAAGACTCTTGGGGCATCTCCTTGGTTATGCTATTAACATCCCTTTACGTCTGAAAAATTAATTACAGGTGCATGGTGGAGGCTTGGGGTCTGTTGCACCAACATGCCGCTCAGGCAAACTTAGAAGACCTCTTAAAACACATGTACGAAACGTGCCGGGAGATGGGCCTGATGGAAGACTTGCTGAAGCTGCCTTTCACAGACACCGAACAAGTAAGTGGGAGCAAGGAAAAATGTTAATCGTCTCTTTGAAAAGAGAAAAGGCAGAGCCATAACAGATTTTTGGAATGAATTTTTTTTTTCTCATGGGAGTGTTTGGAGAAGTTTTTAAGGACCAGCGCTGGTGTTCAGAATCTTGCTTTGTTTTTTTCATACCATTCTTTGAAACACTCGGAACAAGTTTCTACACCTTTGGTTACAGCTGAAGCTAAATGTTGACCAAAATATGTCACTACTCCAAAGCTACTCTATGAAACTATAAATTAAATGTTACACACCACTGTTGACCCCACGGAGAACAGTTTGTTTGCATCTGAGGAATAAACATGTATCTTTCCCATCAGCCAATCTTACCATTCCGTTATTGAGATACGTATGTTATGCGTGGCTTAGATTACTGGAAGTTGTTTGTGTCACTCCTTCCTGTGGGATGATGAGTAGGTTGTACGTCATCGCCTGTGTCTTGCACGCAACTGTATTTTTCTAGCTGAGAGCAGGCTGGATGCCAATCCACAGGTTAAATTTGTGTGGGTTTTCTTTGTTTTTTTAATTTCTGCGAGTTATAGTGTGCTCTCCAATTCCACAACTTTCATTTCACCACTTCTATGACAAAAATTCTTGTCTAACCTCTATTTCTCAAAATAGCCAGATTACATTTTGTGTTACATGAACTTGTGTTCTGGATTTGTGACGCGTTTGCTGTTTTCTGGAATCATAGTTTTCCAGTGACTCAAACTTCTAAGGTGGTTTTGGAAGTCGTAGGTCCTGCATTTGAAAACTGTCATGCGGCCAGGTGGTGTGCGTAGGTCGCTTTTTCTTGCTTGTTTTAATCTTCACATCATGTTGTCCAGGGTAATTTCCAGTTGTCCCGTATATTCAGGGCACTGGCGTTTCAGGAAGAACAAGGGAAAGCCTGCTATGTAGTAAGTCGTTTGCAAATTGCAGGTGATATCAGAAAATTGCAGGTGGTAACAGGTGTATCAGAAGAAGGTTCTGCAGAGTGCCAGCATTGTTTTAACTTCAAGTTGTAGGCTCTGTTGCTATTCCAGTCTTCCTTCCACTTTGCTAAAAGTACCAGGTGAAATCGGTGTGTGCGGATGGGTAGAACTTGCCGCTGTTCTGTGCAGTGGAGGTGTTTTCCCACACCCGTAGAGGAAATCTGCTCACTAATGCGAAATAGCCCGGAGAGGTCTGTGCAAGGAACTTCTTGTAATTAGTTAAAGTTTTGCTTTATGCTTTTCCTTCATCAGAATGATCATGATCCTCGCTTGAGAGAGAGGGCAGTTGCCCGAAATTCTGCATTACCCCAATATGGCAAGATCCTTCCACGAATTCAAAGGAAGCTGGCCGTAGAGAGAGCCAAGCCTTACCATTTGCCTGCGTCGGTCGTAAGAGAAGGTAACTTTTAGGGGGGGAAATATGGTGGAGAACTAACCACCTCTTTGATGGCACTAGGCTGATATTTTTCCCCTCTTGCTTTCCAGTCTCAAGACCAACGCCATTATCCACAGTAACAAACCCAGCTAATGCAGGACATTTCTGTACTAGAGAAAATTTCCTCAGTGCTGTATTGTGCAAAACTGGAGAAGTCTGGGAAGGAAATGAGCAGGAAACCGGTTTCTCACGAGTTGATAGGTAAGCAGCCTTTTAACAAAGTTTAGTCTTGATCTACGTGTTATAAAGGTCACCTGACTCCGTAGCGTTGTCTTGAGGTTATGTGGTCTTTTGTCCTTACTCGCCTGCTTGCAGTGAGGTAGTGGGGTCTCCTTCACTGGAGGTACCCAAAAGGCGCCTGGATGCCAACCTTTGCAGCCTGCTCCAGGAGAAAGTTCTCTCAAGTGTGCAAGCTTCTGTTAGGTGTTACTAACTGGTTTTGCTAGTTCTCAATAAAAATCGTCCTGTATTTTTTGTACTATCCATTGAAACACTAGGAATAAGTTTCTACACCTTTGCTTACAGCTGAAGCTAAATGTTGAACAAAATATGGCACTACTCCAAAGCTACTCTATGAAGCTATTCAATGTTACACACCATTGACGACCCCACTTAAAACAGTTTCTTTGCAACTGAGCAATAAATACACGTCTTCTTACTCAGACAGCCTTACCATTCAGTTGCTCAGATACGTTATGTTGTGTGCCAGAAGGAAGGTGCACCTGACTAAAGCCTTGTTTGGCTTTTTTGCACATTCAACATATTACATTTAAGAATCAATACTTCATAAGTACTGTGTGGAGAGACAGTTTTTCTGCTATGGTAATCTCATTTATGCAAATACATATATGTTTACATTCTGGGAAGTGTGTTTACAGGCTTTTAGGTAGCTGAAACTAAGACTATGATTACCATCAAGGTATGGGTGTACAGATACTGATAGACTTGATTGTGGGATCAAATAGTCCTGTTTTACCACCTCCTGCCCAGGGTCTGCTTTGTTTCTGCCCTTTTTGCTTAAAATTTGGCAGAGTTATAAAGAGCAGGAAGGAGGCTCGTAGTTGTCAGATGACTTTCCTACGAGTGGCGTGGTCGAATGAACTTGAGTTCTGGTACGTGTGGACTTCAGGGGAATGACAGTCAGTTACATTTTCCTTTTAATTCTAGACCTTGAGCTACAGGACCACCAGCCATAACACATCCTCTCCCTGGTGCAGAGTGGCGCGATGCATTTGTCGGGACGCCAGTTACGAAATCTTCATGGAAGCGTTCCAGCTATAGTACATCCACAGAATGAATGCTTCCAAAAGGCCAACTCAGGGACACGACTAAGTGGAGAATTGGAAGTGGTCCCAGCGCAGAAATGTAGATACGTTTTCTTCTGGCATGGGACTTACATGCCTCGTGCAACTTGAAATGGGATTACTCTTACCTCAGAGGCAGTGATTTGGGAAATTAAGTGTGAAATGTAGAGAAATAATTACAAAAAGGAAATGCCTGTAACTTCTTCCTGGGCCTGATACATCACCTGAACAGCTGAGGGCTTACCCATATTTCTTGTTGATTGAATGTTTTTGTGCTGTGTCATGTCAGATTTCTCGAACGCAGCATGATCTTGTCCCCATTGATTTATCTGTTTTCCTCTTTTAAATCGTGTCTCTTAACAGGTTGCCTGATTTGATGGTCCATCCCGTTCCTTCATGTTCTGCAGCACAGTCACCATGCAGAGCTTCCACATCGTTCATGCCATCCAGCCCACCGAGATCAAATATGCATGGTTCCATCTCACAAAATAATTTTTCAGGAGGCTCAGAGCTGAATTTACTTACCACTCCTCCTGTGGTTAAGGTTTGTATTAAAAAAACCAACGCAACACACCAGTGACAACCAACCAAAAGCTTGTAGATATAAAAAGCACGGGGCTTTTTTATCGTTAAGGTTTTCGTACCTTTGGAAAAAGAGCAGTGCAGAGGCTAAACATCCTCCCTGCTGGTACAAACTCGGTTTGTAATTTAAACTCTTACTTTTGACAAGGGAAGCCTTCTGTTTCGAACATTTAATGGGTTTTAAATTAAGTGCTTTTATTTCTTTTCCTAGAGAGCTAAAGTTTTGGCCACATCTGCTTCTGGTGTTCCTGGGTTTACTCCTCGGTCTATTCTCAGATCCAGCCTTCGCACCACTCCCCTAGCTACTCCCTCCGCGTCTCCGGGACGATCGGTCACTCCTCCTTTACGAGCAAAGAAACCTAGAGTATCATTCAGGGAGGAGAACTCGAACGCAGCATGGACTGTTGGGGTAAGTTGGGCTGCAGTGAGTGATCTTTTTCCAGTTAAAGTCTTTATAGACTGTGTTTGGATTTGGATTTTTATAGAGTTTGCCTGCCTCCTTAAATTGAGAACTGGAATTGCAAATCAGAATGGCAGACTTGAATTTGGCCCAACACTGTAGAGAAGATGGTTCTAGACTTGGGAAACTTAGGGCAAACTGCTTACTGCTTTCTTGTTCGTAGATTTGTAAGTGTAAAAGGAAAGCTTATGCAGACTGGTATTTCTTGGATTTAGTTTTGAAGCATGGCGTGTTGCTATAATATGATGCTTTAGCAACTTTTGACAAAGCAGGAGGCAAGAAAATGAGCAAGTTCTATGGAGACTGGGGAGTGCTCTTGAGGGGCTTCTTCCTTCTGCCGGTGTTGGCTAGCTCTACAACTTAGAGGGCTGGGAAAAGATCTTTACACGTGGATTAAATTATCTTGACCATCTGAGTCCCTGGAAATACGTAACAGATACTGCCTTTGTTCGCACCATAAAAACACGAGGTGGAGCTATTTAGAATATGCTGTGTTGTCTCAGGCAATCCAAGTGGCTCCTTAGAGTGCAGGGTTGAGCTGTCGGATGTGAGAGCTGGCCAGTTTGACAAAGTGTTGCCGACTGGAACTTTCAGCTTTTCTCTCATCGTTGCCTTTTACCCTGTTAGATGGTAAATGGAGCACGCGATGGCGTACACTGAACGCTCTCTTCTCTGTCCCTTAAACACAGAAGCTGTCGTGTGTAGCAGAGAGTACACTGTATGTTTCTAACGTCACACCCAGCAGTGATCTGAAAGGAAAAGCAGCATTTCACTGTCCTCGGTTTCATCTGGGTCAGTTTGAAGTCGGTCTCTTTGGTAATGACTATTGCATGAACAGGCTTTTTTTTAACTTTCGGTGATTGAAGACAGTGGGGTCAATAAGTGTTGCTTTGCCTTCAAGAAAAGGCACAGTGGCTTTCCTTAAACTTACTGGGTGTGTTATCTGTTGATTTCTGAATTTCAGCTTTTAGGTTGGTGTGAGAGTTTGAGATGGAAGGTTTGTTTTTGTGGAGGGAAACTGTAATGCTTTCGGCAATACCTTTGTCATGACTTGTTCATGAAAGAAACATTCATCTGTGTTCTGTAGAAGTGTAAGAACTTGTGAATAAGTAATGTTTTTGTTGCCTTATCATAGCAGCTTCTGACTAAAGAGGAAGAGGATGCCAAATATACAGAGTCTGTGGGAAAGCAAAAATTGAAGAGAGGTAGAACTGCAAAATCAAAAATGAAGAAAGCAAGCAAGTATGAAAAGCTTTTTGAACGCTTACTTGCATTCCTTTATTTTGGTAGCAATTCAGCTTTTGGCCACCTCACTTGCTCTTCCTCACTTGGCGGTACAGTTCTGCTCTGACTTTGCGAGCCTGTCCAGCTTGCTGGTCTCCTGGGCACCGTTTTCCCCACTTCACGGTTCAGTTTTCTATTGGAACCAGAAGAGGGAGGGGCTAGGAAAGGCCAAGTGGATGCTACTCTTTGCAATGATGGCGTGCTCTCCTGTCATTCCACCTTACGAAACCATGCTCTTACGGTCTTTAGTTCCCCATAGAAGGCAGGAGTGGGTCAGACAACGAGTAAAGAGAACGTCTTGTTTCTGGCCGTGTTTTCCGGTTCCTTCTGGAAAACCGTCTGGGGAGAGTTGCCTCTTAAAATCAGGGCGTGGGGGCGCTCAAAAAGCTCACGCGAATACTGAGTGAGAATGCTTGGGACAGTCTGGTAAGGAACGAAAGCAAAAGGAAGCTTGTTTCTCTATGTTTTCTGCCTTGACCCTATCTTCAAAGAAGCCCATAAATAATTCTTTGGCATCGATTTTGTGATTCCAACATTGCAAAACATTTTCCTCTACTGAATACTGTTGGTAATCAAAAAATCAATTTGATACTTCTCTTTCTTTTCAGGACCACAAGAAAAGGAGGCTCTTGGTCACCTCCACCAGTGGAAATAAAATTCGTCTCTCCTTTTGGAAGTGCACTGGATAAAGCCATGGATCGTATTGCAAGAATATGCCCAGTGTGCAAATATGTCTGAGGATAACCGAGCAGTTTAATCCCCCATCAGAACTTCCCCTCGTGGAACACTACTCTCAGGCTTGTTATTTCAATAAAATTGTTTGCTGCAATTTCATCAGTTCCCATGTAACCACTCGTAAATAGCTTTGTTGTTGATTTCTGGTGGGGAAAACAAGCTACGGGCAGAAACCAATCCATAGTGTCTCACGAGTCATTTACTTCTTATCCGTAGTCTTACTGGTACAGAACAGGTTTCTTTTTGGCGTTGGTGAACTTAATACTGCGAAGCTTAAAGCTTGATGCCGGTGTCTGCCAAGTAGCGAAGGGTTGTTACAAATCTGCTGAGCCGGGGCGGGCTTCGTCCTTCCTGGCGGCAGGAGCCCGGCCTGGTGCACCCCAGACCTGGGGGTGTCTCTGTCCCAGACCCTTGGATGCGGCTGCTGCTTTCCCGTTTGCAGGTCAGGCCAGTAGCAAGGCTGAGGGTGCACCACACACATGCACGACAGCAACGCGGCTGGCTACGCAGGCTGCCAGAGACGGGGCCGTGCCTTTACCACCTGCCATCTTGCACTGGGGCAGCTCACAGAAAGCCGCCTCTCTGGCTTGTTGCAGTTGAAGCTCACGAGTGACACCAGAGGCATGCTGTCACTCTGCAGGTTCCCCCACGCAGCCACATTTGCAGAGCCCCAGAGGATCAGCAGAGCCTTGAGCCCAGCTGTCGTCTGTGCCCCAACTCTGGGCTCCGTCTCTGACCTCTGGCTGAGACAACGCATCTTTCCAGAGATGGCTTTTCCTCCTGCTCACTGGCTAGCCCACCCTGAGGTCTGCTAGCGGTTTCCTCGTGCACATTTGGCTAGGGGAAAATACAACAAAAATACAATAAAATGGTGTATTGAAACGTATGTTACGATGGAGTTTAGAAAGTCTTCTCTGATAAGAGAAAACAGTTTTAGTAGGAAATGTTGAAAATATCAAATCCCTTAGTTTCTCTCAGAGTTTAAACACCGTTTTAAATTTTTTAAAACCCTCCTATCTGTAGCAAATGGCTTCTTACTAGAATGATGTGGTGAAATATCCTGTTTCAGAGCAAAAGGATTTCTAAGAGTGGTTTACCAGTACCGGATTTTTGCTGAAATCCCGGGTTTTCCAGCGCAGCTCACGGTGCTTGCTTTGGTTCTGTTGAAAGTGCAGGCACACGGAATAAGCAACAGGGAGAAGAGAAAAGTCATGGGGCAGAAACTTAATTTTTAAGCTGCTGAAATACAGAGCCTAGCTTTTGCTGTTTGTTGCCTGTCTCTTTTACCTTCTAATTACTTCTTGTCTTTACAGAACACTTTCAACGTGCTGGAAATCTATAATGACCAGGTGTCGTGGTTTAGCCTCGGACGGCAACAAAGAACCACGTGCCGCTCGCTCGCGCCTTCCTAATACAGGAAGAATCGTAAGAAAAGGCAAGACTCTTGGGTTGAGACAAAGGCAGTTTAACAGAACAGCAAAGGGAACAGGCAAACAACAACAACAACACGGATAGGGGAATATACAAACACGATTACGGAACCGCCGCTCCCCCGCCGCTCGCCGCCGCTCGCCGGCCGGACCCGGGACGCCCCAGCCCGCTTTTAAGCAGCAACTTCCTGCCCCCTCCCCCGGCAGCTCAGGGTGGGCGTGGCTCACATGGCATGGAATACCAGGAAAAGTTAACCCTATCCCCACCGGAACCAGGACATTATCCACCCCTTATTCCATACCATCTATGCCATGCCCAGCAGGTTCCAATGGATTGCCACCACTTTCCCCTGTTATGTATATATATATATACACACACATATAATGCCCTTAGTTTATGGGTCATCCCTCCAAAGTGTCCGTTGAGTTCTTTTAATCCACGGCTTTGGGCTCCATCTGTTAGAACAGTCCCTCAGGGCAGGTGAGATGCTGGGTGGTGCTGGTCTGTTGCATGCTGTATTTTTTCGGAGCTTGTGACTGGTGCACCTGGTGTGGCTCATGCACGCCGTCCGTAGGCTGAAGATGTAGATCTTGAGGAAACTCCTGGGCGCCAGCTGCTGAGATCAGTTCTTATCCCATCATCCCTGTGCCTTACTTGTAGTACAACTGATAGCAATTATAGCAATTAACAGCACACAATCTGATTCATTGGCTATTCTCGCCCAAAATCAGATCCCCATGAGGTACACATCGGACTTCCCCATCCTTCCGCATCACCCACCAAGTGCACCCAGGTCCTTGGGCAAAAGCAATCCCACGGATGGGTTTGCCTTTGCCTGAGGCAGGACTAACCCAGACTGTCTTCCCTAGCATATTCTTCATGTGCACTACGGGGACTTTATCCCCTTCTACAGTACGTGGAAGTTTTGATTGGGCAGGGCCAGCCCGATTGTTAGATCCCCTGGTGTTAATTAGCCAGGTAGCTTTTGCTAAATGTGTATCCCAGTGTTTTAAAGTCCCACCACCCATTGCTCTCAGTGTAGTTTTTAACAGTCCATTGTATCGTTCTATCTTTCCAGAGGCTGGTGCGTGATAGGGGATGTGATACACCCACTCGATACCATGCTCTTTGGCCCAGGTGTCTATGAGGCTGTTTCGGAAATGAGTCCCGTTGTCCGACTCAATTCTCTCTGGGGTACCATGTCGCCACAGGACTTGCTTTTCAAGGCCCAGGATAGTGTTCCGGGCAGTGGCATGGGGCACAGGGTATGTTTCCAGCCATCCAGTGGTTGCTTCCACCATTGTGAGCACATAGCGCTTGCCTTGACGGGTTTGTGGCAGTGTGATATAATCAATCTGCCAGGCCTCCCCATATTTGTATTTCAGCCATCGCCCTCCATACCAAAGAGGCTTCAAACGCTTGGCTTGTTTGATCGCAGCGCATGTCTCACATTCATGGATGACCTGTGCAATAGTGTCCATGGTCAAGTCCACCCCTCGGTCACGAGCCCATCTATATGTCGCATCTCTCCCTTGATGGCCTGAGGAGTCATGGGCCCACCGAGCTATGAATAATTCACCCTTATGTTGCCAGTCCAGATCCACCGGAGCCACTTCAATCCTAGCGGCCCGATCCACCTGCTGGTTGTTCTGATGTTCCTCCGTGGCCCGATTCTTCGGTACGTGGGCATCTACATGGCGTACTTTCACAACCAGATTCTCTATCCGGGCAGCAATATCTTGCCATAGGTCAGCAGCCCAGATGGGTTTGCCTCTGCGCTGCCAGTTGCCCTGCTTCCACTGCTGTAACCACCCCCACAGAGCATTTGCCACCATCCATGAGTCAGTATAGAGATAAAGTACTGGCCATTTTTCTCGCTCAGCAATGTCCAAAGCCAGCTGAATAGCCTTCACCTCTGCAAACTGGCTCGATTCACCCTGTCCCTCACTGGCTTCTGCAACCCGTCGTGTAGGACTCCCACAGCAGCCTTCCACTTTCGATGCTTTCCCACAATACGGCAGGACCCATCAGTGAACAGGGCATATTTCTTCTCATTTTCTGGCAGTTTATTATATGGTGGGGCCTCTTCTGCACGCGTCACCTCCTCCTCTGGTGACATTCCGAAATCCTTGCCTTCTGGCCAGTCCATGATCACTTCCAGAATTCCTGGGTGACTGGGGTTTCCCATTCGAGTTCGCTGCGTGATCAGTGCAATCCACTTACTCCATGCAGCATCGGTTGCATGATGTGTGGTGGGGACCCTTTCTTTGAACATCCAACCCAGCACCGGCAGTCGAGGTGCTAAGAGGAGCTGCGCTTCTGTACCAACTACTTCCGAAGCAGCTCGAACCCCTTCATATGCTGCCAATATCTCTTTTTCTGTTGGAGTGTAGCGGGCTTCGGATCCTCTGTATCCACGACTCCAAAACCCTAGGGGTCGACCTCGAGTGTCCCCTGGTGCTTTCTGCCAGAGGCTCCAGGTAGGGCCGTTCTCCCTGGCTGCAGTGTAGAGCACATTTTTAACATCTTGTCCTGCCCGGACTGGCCCCAGGGCCACTGCATGGACTATTTCCTGTTTGATTTGTTCAAAAGCTTGTCGTTGCTCAGGACCCCATTTAAAATCATTCTTCTTCCGGGTTACTTGATACAGAGGGCTTACAATTTGACTGTAATCTGGGATATGCATTCTCCAAAAACCCACAATACCTAAGAAAGCCTGTGTTTCCTTTTTACTAGTTGGTGGAGACATAGCTGCTATTTTGTTGATCACATCCATTGGAATCTGACGGCGTCCATCTTGCCATTTTATTCCTAAAAACTGGATCTCCTGCGCAGGTCCCTTGACCTTACTTCGCTTTATAGCAAAACCAGCGTTCAGAAGGATTTGGACTATTTTACTCCCTTTCTCAAAAACTTCTTCTGCTGTGTTTCCCTATACAATGATGTCATCAATGTACTGCAGATGTTCTGGAGCTTCACCCTGTTCCAGTGCAGTCTGGATCAGTCCATGGCAAATGGTGGGGCTGTGTTTCCACCCCTGGGGCAGTCGATTCCAGGTGTATTGGACGCCCCTCCAAGTGAAAGCAAACTGTGGCCTGCACTCTGCTGCCAAAGGGATTGAGAAGAATACATTCGCTATATCAATCGTGGCATACCACTTGGCTGCCTTGGACTCCAGTTCGTACTGGAGTTCTAGCATGTCCGGCACAGCAGCACTCAGCGGTGGCGTGACTTCATTCAGACCACGATAGTCTACAGTTAGCCTCCACTCTCCATTAGATTTTCGCACCGGCCATATGGGACTGTTAAAGGGTGAGCGAGTCTTGCTGATCACTCCTTGAACCTCTAGTTGACGAATCAGCTCATGGATGGGAATCAGAGAGTCTCGGTTAGTGCGATACTGCCGCCGATGCACCGTTGTGGTAGCAATCGGCACCTGTTGTTCTTTGACCCTCAACAACCCCACAACAGAAGAATCCTCCGAGAGACCAGGCAAGGCAGATAACTGTTTAACTTCCTCTGTCTCCAAAGCAGCTATGCCAAAGGCCCAGCGGTACCCTTTTGGGTCCTTAAAATACCCTCTCCTGAGGTAATCTATACCAAGGATGCATGGAGCCTCTGGGCCAGTCACAATGGGATGCTTTTGCCACTCATTCCCAGTTAGGCTCACTTCCGCCTCCAGTACAGTCAACTCTTGGGATCCCCCTGTCACCCCAGAAATACAAATGGGTTCTGCCCCTCTATAGCTTGATGGTATTAAAGTACACTGCGCACCCGTGTCCACTAGAGCCTTATACTCCTGTGGGTCTGATGTGCCAGGCCATCGAATCCACACCGTCCAATAAACCCGGTTGTCCCTTTCCTCCACCTGGCCGGAGGCAGGGCCCCCCTAATACTGGTCATAGTATCCATTACTCACTTCTTGCATAAATGACTTGGAAGTTCCTTCAAGAGGATCAGAAGCAAGATCAGGCCTTCTGCTTTGTCTGGGGAACGGCCCACTGGAAACTGGGGTGGCACTTTTCCTGGAGGGATCCCCTTTTGTGGTTGTCCTTCCTTGCAACTCCTGTACCCGTGTCCGCAGGATCGAAGTAGGTTGTCCATCCCACTTCCTCATGTCCTCTCCGTGGTCCCGCAGGTAGAACCACAGGGTGCCTCGTGGTGTGTACCCTCCGTACTCTCTCTCTTGAGTGGGGAAATGCCTGCTTCTAATAGCTGAGATGCTGGCCCGTGCAGGTGGGGAGTAGGACATATTCTCTTCAAGTTGCTGGACCTTCCGCGACAGTTTCTCCACAGCTGAGACAAGGGGGGAAGAGAGACTTTCTTCATATTGCCGGAGCCGGCCAGCTACCTCATCCACCGTTGGTCCCTCTTCACCTTTCCATTCCATTACTGCCAGGGAGTTGGCATATGATGATGGTGCGCTCCGTACAAACTTCCGCCACATGGGCCTTGTGCATCGCACCTCATCAGGGTCTGTGGGTAAGTCTGCATTGTCCAAGTCATAATAAATCATCTCCCGCACGGCTAATTCTCTTAGGTACTGGATACCTCTTTCCATGGTAGTCCACTTGCTTGGCTGACATACAACATCCTCACTGAAGGGGTACCTCTCCCTCACGCCTAACAGGAGTCGTTTCCAGAGGCTGAGGGCTTGGGTCTTTTTCCCGATCGCCTTGTCAATGCCGCCTTCCCTAGACAGGGATCCCAGCTGCCTAGCCTCCCTACCCTCTAATTCCAGGCTACTGGCCCCATTATCCCAGCACCGGAGCAGCCAGGTGACAATGTGCTCGCCTGAAAGTCGGCTGAAATCTTTTCGCATATCCCGCAGCTCATTCAAGGATAGGGATCGAGTAATTATCTCTGGTTCTGCCTCTTCCTCCTGCTCTCGTGATGACCCTGGTTCATCATCATCTTTTACTAAGCAAACTGATTTCTTTGTGTACTTCTTCTTCTGTATGGGGGCAACTGATACCGGCACGGGTTGATTCCCTGGTTCAGTGGCAGTGGCTACCACAGGGGTTGCAGTAGCCGCAGTGGCTACCACAGGGGTTGCGGTAGCCGCAGTGTCCGCCATAGGGGTTGCGGTAGCCGCAGGGGCTGCTGCAGGGGCCGCCGCAGGTCTGGTTTCCATCTCTTCCCCTTGAGGGTGCTGCATAATTCTGAGCAGTGCCTGGTAGATACTGGCCAGGGCCCAGCACAGCGCGGTGAGTTGTGCCTCTCTAGAATAGCCACAGCATTTTCCCTTCAAATGTTCTACCACTTTATCAGGGTCCTGTAATTGTTCAGGGGTGAAATCCCAGACCATTGGAGGTGAGTAGTTCTCTAGGTACCTGCCCATGCTCTCCCACATGCCGTGCCACCCCTGACTATCCAGCCTTGGAGCAGATCTCCGGGTGGTAGTCTTAAATAGTCGCTTAACCCTAAACAAGACCTGGAACATATTCAGGAGACATAGCACTAGGAACACGCTGGTTTGAGTATCCCAAGGATATTCAAAATTCTCAAAAGCTGTCATACCTGACCCGAAGGAGAAAAGGGAGGCAAAAGGGCTGGGGAAATTATTAACAAATTCTGAGAGACGGTGTCCAATGTACGGACAGGACAGCAAAACCACATAAACACCCCAAAATAGCCGTCTGAACAGTGATGTTATCATATCATAAATAGATATCGCACAGGACAGCAGAATGATAATCCTCATCCCTCTTCCAGACATGGTAAACAGCATTGCAGGGAGTACATAAGCCATATAGGAATTTATGTAACACAGCCATGAGAAGAAACCAAGCAACAGGATGACCAGTGACTATTTACCTAAAAAACCAAAACCGTTTTTTCCACGTTCTAGTTGGATTCTGTCGTTATCTCAACCCTTCGAGCCCCACGTTGGGCGCCAAAAAGGACTGTCGTGGTTTAGCCTCAGACGGCAACAAAGAACCACGTGCCGCTCGCTCGCACCTTCCTAATACAGGAAGAATCGTAAGAAAAGGCAAGACTCTTGGGTTGAGACAAAGGCAGTTTAACAGAACAGCAAAGGGAACAGGCAAACAACAACAACACGGATAGGGGAATATACAAACACGATTATGGAACCGCCGCTCCCCCGCCGCTCGCCGGCCGGACCCGGGATGCCCCAGCCCGCTTTTAAGCAGCAACTTCCTGCCCCCTCCCCTGGCAGCTCAGGGTGGGCGTGGCTCACATGGCATGGAATACCAGGAAAAATTAACCCTATACCCACCGGAACCAGGACACCAGGTAATGAGGTCGCTTTGCTTCCGTATTAACAAATCTTAGTTTTCTGTGTACATTGATTTCTTTTTTGCTCATTGTAATTTGAAAATCATCCTTTATGCTCTCTTAACGTGACCCTTCTGGGCATGTTGGCTGAAGTGTGTGGGTGCTGCCTGGACCTAAGAGCATCGTTTTGCTGCTTGAGCCATCCGGCTGCTCTGCCGTAACACTGGCCAAGCTGTTTCATCTCTTGTAGTACATTCCTTCTTTCTCTTTTCTGGGTTGTCCTCCTTTTTTGAAGAAAAAAGGGGGTTAAGAAGGAAGATCCGAGAGCTGGAGCACCTCTCCTATGAGGACAGGCTGAGAGAGTTGGGGTTCTTCAGCCTGCAGAAGAGAAGGCTCTGGGGAGATCTTATAGCAGCCTTCCAGTACCTAAAGGGGGCCTACAGGAAGGATGGGGAGGGACTCTTTATCAGGGAGTGTAGCGATAGGATGAGGGGTAACGGTTTACAGCTGAAGGCGGGTAGATTTAGATTAGATATCAGGCAGAAATTCTTTACTGTCAGGGTGGTGAGGCACTGGAACAGGTTGCCCAGGGAAGCTGTGGCTGCCCCTTCCCTGGAAGTGTTCAAGGCCAGGCTGGATGGGGCTTTGAGCAGCCTGGCCTAATGGGAGGTGTCCCTGCCCAGGGCAGGGGGGTTGGAACTACATGATCTTTAAGGTCCCTTCCAACCCAAACCATTCTATGATTCTAAAAGATTCGTACCACTATTAATGCATCACTCAAATGGAGACCATTTCTGTTTTCAGAACAGAAACGTGGCTGACACAAAATCGATCTCTCGCTTTCTACGTTAGAGATTGAAACCCCACTTCTTTTGCAAGAGTTCTCTGCATATTTGGAAAAATTTAACTAAATAGAGATAAATGCAGCTATAAAACTATAAGCACCTGTTTTATATAAACGCCGTGTTCTTTACATAAAGCGAGGCAGTATTATAAAACAAGTAGTTTTGTTTCCTGGAATCTGAGATTACTGTTGGTCCTGTGCACCAGATGTTGCATTCCTAAATAAGATGAAACCCCGACAGGGTCCTCTTTGTCTCGGGTGAATTAACTGTATACTCCAGCACCTTTGAAGAGGTATTTTTTCTTAAAGCAAGTACTATCAAATGAAAGATGGAAGAATACAACTAGAAAACGTGCACATGTGTAAATGTTGACTGTAAATGCTGACAGTCTTCAAACAGCTTACCTGAGTTTCTTCAAATGCTAACTTTCTTACTGTTCTGAACAAATTTAAGGACAGATTCTTCAACTGTTACTTGTACCAATACCATCGACGTGGTTTTGAGGTTTTTTTTACGTTGGTGCTAGCGTAAGGCAGAGTTACCAGGATTTGAGCACCTTCAGTATTCACTTTGACAAAAACCACCTCTGTCTTCTCATCTGTCTGTCTCTCTTTCTCCTAAATTGCTAACCTGCTAAAAAGAGTTAGTTTATAGCCAGATTGCTAAGACACTAGGATTCTTCTTTTATGTTTAAGGACTTTATGGTCATCTTTTCCATGTTAATCCCTATCTCATTTTTGGTAGGGTTTAAAACTAATTTTAAAAACCTCCTTCAAAATCCAATGGCAGGTAATACGTTTGATACGCTCACAGACTGCAGCCGAGACTCCAGCAGACCTCTGTTACGAAGGAACTCTGTCAACCTGACGATACGCTGAAAGGCACACTTTCATAGTTTTTCCCGCTCTGGTCTCGGTGCCAATTGCGGTCAGGTGCTGGGCAAAATGAGAAGAGATACCAGCTCAAAGTGACTGACAGCTGAGGAGGAAGGAAAGGGTGAATGTGCCAATAAGGGAGGGCAGCATATTAAGAGCTTATTCTGTATTCTTATTAACGCACGGCGTATATTTTGACAGCTAAGTTATGTGACGGAGGTAGCTCTTTTTCCTGAGAATTCTGGGTCTCTCTCGTGTGCGTGGCTTAATTCAGCTTCTTTCCTTCCCTTTCTCTCCCGGCAATGCAGCACAGAGTTGAAACGTAGAGCGTACAGATGACCCCTGCTGCCAGGCGTTGGTTGTCTCTGCTTCCCGATGCCGGATCCCAGCGACAGTGCCACACAGAGCTATTCCTTCCTGCCCAGGAGCAGTTTGCTTCCCGGCCACTTCCCCAGTCCCTCGTCTCCTTCTGCAAGAGAAGGTTCCCTCTCTCCTCCTGGCCTTTCTGGGGCTCAGAACTGAAAACGGCCCTCTTTGCAGTCCTTCCAGACAGGCTTTCGCTGGGACTCCAGCACTAATTATTCCTTCTTATTCCAGCTCCCCTGAAAAGAGCTCAGGCACTTAGATGTCTGCTGTCCCAACGCGGTTCATGGCTCAGTGACCGCATGGCTGCAGCTGCCTGGCTACGAGGAGATATCAGGAGCGGAATCACGGAATCACGTAATCTTCAGAGTTGGAAGGGACCTCTAGAGATCATCTAGTCCAACTCCCCTGCTAGAGCAGGATTGCCTAAACCACATCCCTCAGGGCTGCATCCAGGCGGGTCTTGAAAATCTCCAGAGAAGGGGACTCCACAACCTCCCTGGGCAGCCTGTTCCAGGGCTCTGTCACCCTCACTGTAAAGAAGTTTTTCCGTGTATTTGAACGGAACTTCCTATGTTCTAGCTTGTGCCCATTGCCCCTTGTCCTGTCGCTGGGAACCATTGAAAAGAGCCTGGCTCCGTCCTCCTTAAACCCACCCTTTAGATACTTGTAAACATTAATCAGGTCCCCCCTCAACCTTCTCTTCTCCAGGCTAAAGAGTCCCAGCTCTTTCAGCCTTTCCTCATAAGGGAGGTGCTCCAGTCCCATAATCATCTTGGTTGCCCTTCGCTGGACTCGCTCCAGTAGTTCCCTGTCCCTCTTGAACTGGGGAGCCCAAAACTGGACACAGTACTCCAGTTGTGGCCAGAAGATTTAACGTTTCCCGCACCAGTTCAGTCCTGCAAAGAGCTGAATTGCTTTCACGTGCCGATGAACGCAGACCCCTTGTTGTGTCTGAATTAGGACTCCATCTGACCCGGAGATGAGGCCCATGTGAACCAAGACCCCCAGAAGCCTTGTCTGGGGTGGGCGCTCCCTGACAGCGGCTGCTCTCCCCTTACTGCCTGCTGGCCAGCTCGTGCTCTGCTCTATTAAGGCATCTTAGCAGCACTGCTGCATTTCTGCCTGGCGATACAGGAGTAGTACTTAATATCTGTGACTTGGGATTTTTTTTCAAAGGTGTTCTGTTGGGTTTTTTTCTCCACAGACACATTGTTTTTAAAAACTTGAGAAGAAAAGAAGACAGCTCTGCCTTTGAGAAATGGTCCCTGTCCTCATCCGCAGCACTGGCGTGGGCACATCCAGTTGCTCAGAGTCAGTTCCCTTATCAAGTGCTGATCAAGACAAAAGCCCAAACCCAGTGTAAGTAAGGCTATTGCAGGCAGGAGGGAGAAGAGTTTCTGCTGGCTGGGAATGAGTGGCGGATCCGGAGCACACAGGCCACGTGGGAGTCCCGTCCGGAGGAAGCCTGGAAGGAGTGGGAGCACCAGTACATTGCTGTGGCTCAGGCGAGTTTCCCAGTAACGGGCATTGCGGCCAGATCCATTAACCTCTGGTCTTCTGAGTCTGATGTTTTCCCCTTTTTGTCATCTTTAAGATTTGTTACTCACGCCCCTCTCTGCCCTTCCTTAATAAACCGTGACTCCAGGTCTGGAACTTCTGCCAATAGAAAGGAAGCGTGGCGTCAGTCTTTCAGATCTAATAATTGCTTCCTGATCATGTTTGATAAAATGATGGGGGTTTGATAAAAATTAGGGACTTAATTCTGTCGGGAATGCTGAGCCCTGTGTGGGGTGTATGGCTAACCGGGGTCGTTCAGGTGCTCCCTCTGGATGGTTGTATCGGTCTTGGCTGGCAGCTGGCACAGGCGTTTGGGCACACAGTACCGTACCCTGTTCTGCTGAGGACAGCTTCTTGTTCACCTGCTGCATCAACTGGTTTTCCTGCATTGACCTGCCTGGGGTTTGCTTTGTTAAGACAGTGAAAGGAACATAATCCAGGCTTCTGTTAATTTTGTGCCTTCTACCTAGGAAGCTGTCGGATACAGTTTTAGAGAACTAATGGTGACAAGGCTTTGCTGGTGTGGTATTGCTTGACTTGTGTGGTGGAGAGAAGCCTTAAATTGGCAGGAGAGAGTCACCAACAAGCCGGGCCTGTTGCACGTGTTGCAAATGCATTTGCAGTTGGGCTTGTCAGGTTGCTCTTTGTCAAAGTATGTTTCAGAATGAGATACGCAAAAGCCGCCTGGACACGGTCCTGGGCAGCCTGCTGTAGGTGACCCTGCCTGAGCAGGGGGGCTGGACCAGAGGACCTCCAGTGATTCTGGAAGGCCTTTCTCTTCATTGTGATGCTGGGATTCTGGAATTCGTGCTGGGATTCTGGAATTCGTGCTGGGAGAGGCGAGCGGTGTGGTGTGCTGGGAGTGCCTTGCTCACCACTGTCTCCCTGTGCTGGGAAGGCTGCGTGTATGTTCTGTCCTGAGACACTCAGCGCCTACGTCTGTCTGTCCAGGTGCACCGAGCAAGGTAAAAAAGAGCGTAAGGTCAGAAGTGCCTTTGGGAACTGCTGCGAGCTTCGCCACGGTAGACGGGGACTGCAACTCTTGAACGGAAGTATAGTCGTGTTGGGGAATAACCGCAGGAGGTAGCTGGGTAAAGTGGCTCCAGCGTCAAGTTCTGATCTGTGTTGGTTTTGTTTGTTTTTTCATGGAGAGGGATGTCAAATCTGTGGTCTGCATCAGACACAGGGTCTTCGCTGTTGGGGGCTGTTGGGGTAGAGAGCTGAAATTCTTTCCTCGTCTCACCTTCTGCTGTAGCTTTGTGCTTGTGGAGCATCTGCACAAACTCTGCAAGACAATCTGTAGGCTGCACTTGAGTGAAATAAGGCCGATTGTAGGATTCTGGTACAGACCATCTCTGTCACGCTGGTGGCTTTTTAGACTACAGCTTAGGGCTTGGATGAAATGTAGGGTTTTTGCCTAAACCGCCGGGAGCGGGGAGGCTTTCTGCCTAAGTGGGAAAGACCTGACCCGGTGGTACTCCCTAAATCACCTGCTCACTCACCCGCTAAATCCTCTTTCTGCAGGAGTAAAATCCGGCAAAGTGCAAATTCACTGAACCTGACGACTACGAGAGTGCAGAAAGTGACTTTTCCATCTGGTGCTCCTCCAGTGCTTGTGAGTTGCTTCCTGTTTCTCTGGGGAAAATGTCATGGAACCAGTCATTAACAACAATTCAAAAATTGGTATAACTTTTATAAACCCTTTTATAACCCTTCCCTGAAATCACTTTAGCTTCCACCTCTGGCGGAAGGAAAGAACGACGCCTGTCAGCTGCAGCCTTTCCCAGAGAGCTAGGGAGTCTCTCCGTGCAAGAGGGAGTTAAAAGTTGCCTTAAAAGATGCCTGACTGTGTCCTGGGTGGTGTCCTTTCTAAAAGTAAAGGGGTTTTTAGCCCTCCCTGCAAACGGAGTGTGTCGTTTCACCCGGGTATGAGCTAGCAGCCCGGGCTGACTGCCACAAAAAGGAGATGGACAAATTCCCTCTCCTTCTTCCCGATGCGTGGTCCTGCCTCCTTCCTTGTGCCACCTCTTATGCTTGCTGGTTGTCTCTGCAAGGCAGTTGAGCTCTCGAAGCTGGTGGAACACCACCTGCTTTTCTGGGTGAGTTTCCTGCCTGCTCAGGGAGTGAACTTGGCTCCTAAAGTGCTCTAAGGCACTGTTAAGGCAGTGCGAGGTGAGCCACAGGAGTACGGTAGTAGAACAAAGGAGCAGATGGAGAGATGGGAGGCGGCGGCAAGTCCTCTCTTTTGGTGGCCGGGAAGTCAGCATGTTTTGTGAAACCATCTCTTCAGCTGCGGCTGGCCATATTTTTAGCTTTTTCGTCAGTAAGCCCATTGCATTGTTGGCCCTTGAAACGGATTTTCAGGTACTACCGTCAGTCAAAACTGACGTCCCTGAACCCTGACTTGGCTGAATGCGATTCTGCTTGAACATGTAATTTCTCCATGTTTATTTTTCTTGGAGCTTTTTAATGCAAAAATCTATCCTCAGCCTGTGACTCGTGGTACGCTCCTTTCTTTGGAAATAGTTTGGAAGTCCTAAGTACCTAAGGTGAAGAACAATGGTAATTTTGGCTGCTAGAAGACAACTGACAATAAGTAACAAAGGGTAAAGTACGAAATCAAGGGAAAGGACAAATGGAAAGTTGTACCTGTTACTGAGAAGCTTTTTAAAATCTGATTTTTCTCAGCTCCCATCTTCCTAACCTGTGTGAGTAGACTTGAACTCAGTGTATTGGGCTTTTTCCTGTTATTTCTCTGTTGATACGTCTGGGTCACTTTTTGTTGGTGATCTCACAGGCATCAGAAAAGCAAAGGATTCTCCTTTTGCTCTGCTGGGAGAGCAAAAAGTCTCCCGAGTGCCATTATTTGCAAGGAAAAGAGCTAGAGGTGACGTCTAGGGGATTTTTCACTGCATACTGATGAAACTTGTGTCACTCTCAAGAATATTTCTGGCTGGCGTGAGTCTAGTTGTGCAATTTTTTCCTGTATTTACAGTGAAGAATGCAAGACCTAACAGCTGAGGTAACGAGCAGTCTGCTGCAGTTTCCAGAGGTGACTCTTCAGGCACTTGGGGAAGATGAGGGAACCCTCGGCTCTGTGCTGTGCGGGAGGTTTTCTGGAGGTGAGCATTTTCCTTTAAATTTGGTCTCGGTATAAAGCTGTTCTTGCCTGGAGGCTACCTGAAGCCTCAGGTCATCGTATCAGCTGTGTCAGGTTGGTGCTGTTAAGGGGCATCCTGTTTAGAGAGAGAGAACAAAAAGGGTGCTTCAGCGATGACAAATGCTAATATTAAAACGTGAGTGTAGTTAAACTTTGAAGTGGACTTTCCAGGTGATGTGACAGTAGAGCTGGGTGCCTATCTGGAGGTCTAGGCTTCTGTTAAGACCAGGTAGAATCTATCTACCTGAGTGTAAATGCAGGAATTGAGCTCATACTTCCTTTGGGCTGGCAGTAGTTCAGTGAAACAAAATGCCTTCAATTCTTCCTCTACGCTCCAAGACTTGTATTCCCATATGCGTTTAGATCATTTCTAGCAAAACCAAGGCGAATATGGTATAAAGGCTGTCGATCAGGACCTTGTAATCTTTATCCCAAACAACCCAGATTCTTCGGTGCGGGAATGACAAGTACAAATGCAAAATAACAAGGTGGTTAATTTTAGGAGGGATTGCTTGGGGATTTCAACGGGTGATTTTGAATCATTGACTAGAATGAGGTAGGTCGGTCTTCCTCTGCTAGGTACGTTTATTGAAGGAAAGGGGCAGGCACTGTGATTTTTTTTCAGCTGTTTTCAGTCTTCCGTTGGACATTTGCTTCAGTCCTCTTTCTTTTCTCTCACAGGGAGAAACGGCCTGGCGTGGTTGGCACGTGGTCCTCACCTTGAGGTGGTGAACTCTGTGACAGGAGAGCGGCTCTCTGCGTACCGTTTCAGTGGAGTCAATGAACAGCCTCCCACTGTTCGTGTGGTGAAGGAGTTTTCCTGGGAGAAGAGAACTGGACTGCTGGTTGGGTTGGAAGACGCAGAGGGAAGTGTTCTCTGTCTGTACGACCTTGGACTCTCAAGAGTGGTTAAAGCAGTTGTTCTTCCCGGGAGGGTAGGTACTTTTTCATTGGAGAAACGAAGCTTTGATGTTGTTAGGTGCTGCGTAGGCCTGTTTTAGGACAAACTTTGGAGCGTCTCTTTGTAGGAGGTATTTTTTCTATTGTGCGTTAACATCCTGTCACTTGAGAGTATCCAGTCAAGACGGTGTTGCTGTAAAATCTTGGGCTTAATGTGCCATTATTGTTTGAGTTTACTGAGAGTAAACCAAGTTTTCTGGTTTTATTGTAGAGCACAAAGTTACCTGATTCTCTCCTTCCACAAAAAGGCATTGAAAAGCACCTTTTTTTGGCCCTAATTGCTTGATTTCCATCAGAAATACCGTCTTTAAAATGGCTCAGAATTCCATAGTTGTGCTGTAAATGACTTCGACACATTGCCTTGAATCTCAGCCTAGCAAGCAGGCTGAGGAGAACACATTTTTCTGTTGACTTAGGAGAGGAAAAAAGAGCCTCTAGTGAGTTATCTGACAGATTGTTGGGAGGTCACCTTTCAGCCTGCAGTCCTTGAATCTCTGCTCTCTGACTAGTGTGTTTGTGTAGATGGGACACACTGGTGTAATGTTGCTGATGTTTTCTGTCTTCTGTAACCCAGAAACTCAAATGATGTGTGTCCCCTAGCCTCATTATCTTAATGTAAACAAGAATCGGTGGAAGTCAATAGAACATGAAGATTCATTTTTATCATCTTAGAATCTGCAACAACTAACTAACTAACTTCTTAGCCAGCTTTCCATCAGGTGCTTTGGTTTGACTTGCTAGAATACAGGTGGAGTTTTGTTTGTTTGTAATGCTACAGTGTGATGACTAGTAGTAAGCATTCGTATTGGGGTCACTGAGAGAGAGAAATACGTGCAGCTTTAGCGCAGGAGTCTTTGTGTGCTCGTGTCTCTGCTCTAGCAGTCAGTGTTGTGCTGGGATGTGCTGCAAAGTGTGCTGAAAGGTCTGTCTTCGCCTTGTGAGACAGTTGCGTGCAGACTGCTGGGCACGTGAAAGAGCAGCGTGCGCTTCCTCCTTTAGGTGGAGTCACCTTTTTATCTGAGAAGCTGCTGCTTTAGGCTGGCTTTTAACATTTTTCTCAACATTCGTGAAAGCGCTGGTGTGCATTTAAAGCTTCTTTTCCTTTATGTGGTTGTTACTTTTCTTCTAAATGCGGACTAGTGTGAATTTTACTAAGCTGGTCTCTCCCTTCAACGCTTTCTAAATACGTTTCACTCCCATGGAAATGGTGTGTCTCCCATGCAACTTGGCCGCTGCCTCGTCTGACTCTCGAGCCCTGATTTATCCTAACGCCCGTTTGTCAAAGAAGGCATAGACTGTATTGCGGTGCTGGTGGGCTGTGAGCGGTGGGAGACCTCGATGTAGTTGTGTTTGTCTGTCTTAAGCCCCTTGAATACAATAAAGTTTCTTGTGTATAACTGATTTTCTGTGTTTTCCTCCAGTTAATTACTGCGAAGTAGGAAATGGAAATTGCTAAGCTGTACTAATAGAATGCCCCATGTAAGTTGAAGTTAAGTCACTTACCCGCAGGAAATCTAGTAAATGGAAGGCAGTAACAGGTTTTTGTACGGGGCTTTTTTGTCTTTGTCTCTTTTCTTGATCTAATTGCAAACAATGCTTTGATGCGCCTGTATTTACTTTTTCTATTGAGCTTGTCAAAGAGCTCAAATAGTAACTTGTAGTTTTCCTGTAGGTAACCGCTATAGAACCCATAGCGAATCACGGAGGACCCAGCGTGAGCACTCAGCACCTCCATCAGAGTCTGCGATGGCTCTTTGGGGTGGCAGCAGTGGCTACAGATGCTGGCCATCTACTTCTGGTTGACCTTAGTTTGGATGATTGCTCCTGCACTCAGAATGATATCGAAGCATTGGGTGAGCCTGCAGTTTTTCCACATGAATTTAAACGCAAGAAAACTTCTGTCTTCTAACGAAACAGTATGCATCCCACTTTGAAGACCCTTGTGTCAGACATTTCTGACGACTGGTTACAGGTGGCAGTTTGACATCGTATAGTCCTGACCTGATTAAACCTGGGAGTGTCTGACTGCTCCTCGCAGTGTTGTAAATGCCCCCTCCCACCAAGATCCCTGTGCCACTATGATTCTTGCCAGAGAGGTGTAGGAATTTTGCCACGTGAGCCGGTGCGGCCGCCTGGTAGGAAGTTGTATTGGAGGAGCCCTGTTTCCCGGGAATGCTCTTCTGCTTGTGTTAATTGACTTGGGGCAAATTTTGGGCTTGTTTTTTAAAATAAACCCGACTTACCAACACCCATGCATTTGGATGAATGAAATCTCGAATAGGTGTACTCAGATTGCATACACCGTTTTGGCTATTACAACAGCAGCTTCAGAAATTGGTGCCACTTCAAACACGAGGTGCCACTTCAAATTTCATCACGAGGCCCAGACTCCTGCTTTTCAGAGTCCAGGAAGAATTTGGTTACGTTATTAAGGTTACGTTTTTACCTAGCTTTCAAATGTGAGTGAGAATACTTGTCTTATCCGAGAGTTCTTATGTTCTTTGAAGACATACATAATGGAAATGGCAAAAAAAAGTGTTGCATAAATGGCTATTTTGCCTGGCACGGTAGCATTAGATGATAGGGGTTGTCACATCAGTGCCTAAAATGCAGCCTAAATGGCATAACGTATTCATTTATTGCTTGGTTTTGTGTGTGTAGATCTAGAAGTTGTCACTAAAAATCCTGCTGAAGTTGCACAAAGAAGAGAAACTGTGACCAGCGAATGGAGGTGTCTCTGTTTTCAACTACAAAATGCTTCCGGAACAGCAGTATCAGCCCTGTGCTACATAAGCAGAAGCAACCAGCTCGTTGTGGGTTTCTCGGATGGCTACCTGTCGCTCTGGAATATGAAAACTTTGAAGAGAGAGTAAGTAGGCCTTTACACTTGGCCATGCCTGGAGGTGTGGGGCTCTCGATTTGTTGCTTAAGGAAGTATGTGAATGTAAAGAGAACTTTTTCAGGGACTGACATGAGTATGAGTATAATCTTGGCACGTTCAGAAATCCTCTTCTGACATAACTTTTCAGTCATACCTGGATGAAGTGGTCCGCCTTCTCCCCAGTGGACTAGGATTGTTTTCCTTATTGTGCCTGTGGATTGAGGAACTGTGGAAAGCATGCTTCCTGGGGTTTTCAGAACCGGTTACTGCAACTGGGGCATCCATTGAAAGGCTGAAGTATGTCAGTGATGTGATTTTGGTGCCGATATTCTCTAAAGTGTCCAGGGTGAAACTAGTGAGACATGAAAACTCAATAGCTGACCTGTGCCTGAAAAATGTATTCTTTCCTGCATGTCAGCTTTGGCCGAAAGAGCAATCTCACCTGAAATATTTGGCTAACTTCTGGTCGGGATTCACTTCAGCAGATCTGCTCTGACTCCCCAGAAGCTGTTGGATGCATAAATAGACAGTGGAGGAATAATTAGGTGGCAAGAGTAGAGTGTGGAGGTACAAATAAGGTTCAGAAGTCAGGAAGAACAATGCTTGACGTAGTCCAAGAAACGAGAAACTACCTGTGTTTGGGCCACTAGGCTCACCTTTTGTTTTCTTTTTCGTTTTACTTTTTTTTTCCCCTAAACCTGTAGGCACCACTCTCAGCTTGAAGGAGGGAGGATTCCTGTCTATGCTGTCACTTTTCAAGAGCCTGAGAATGATCCTCGCAATTGTTGCTACTTGTGGGCTGTTCAGTCTACGCAGGAAAGGTGAATAAAAACTTTAACTATCAGCCACTGAATTAATTCTTTTTTTTTTTAAGGATATTTGTTCCCATACAGTTGAACATGTGTATTTGTTGTGTGTCTGCGATTCTTTCCGGTACGGAAGGTGTTAAACTTAGAATGCAATTTTTACAGGATTTACCAGACGTGAAGAGGGACCTACTAGTTCCTGCCTTCTGTCAGAAGGCAAAGCAACAGTGGCCATATTCTTCTGCTCGCATTCTCAAATGGTTTGCTTTTGTTCCTCGATGACCGCTTCATCATTTGTTTGATAGTCACACCGTGGTATTAAAATACCACTAGGAGCAGTTGAGGCTGCAGATCTAGAACACCAGATGTGCCCACACAACAGCCTGCCACCCCTAAAGGCGGCGGTGACAGTATTGCCGATGGCCTTGTGCCAGCGTCAGCAGTCTGTGGAGCCTTGGTGAGCCAGTGCAGCTCCCCTGGCAGAAAACGATTCAGCAGAAAAGCCAACGGGTTCCTGCTGTTCTGCTGAATCAAATCGGACTTGGAAGGGTGCAGAGTGTGCAAGAGGGGGAGGGGAACTTTGGTGGTAAGGGAAGGGCAGAGAGATCTCTCTTTCTGCATCAGCAAGCGATTCCATCAGCTCAGCTGTTGGTAGAGTGGCAGTCTTTTAAAATTTGACTTCAAAGCAGTTTTGATGGAGAACTCTTCATTGTGAAGAACTATTTCCAACAATTCTTAGTCCATACAACATATTACAGCTTTCCAATTGTACGGTTGGCTTTTGTCCCTGAAGCTGTTAGTGTCAAAATGTCCTCCTTCATGTTTCAGTGGCTAAATGTGGCCGATGATCATGTTTTGGGAAGAGGTGGTGTTCTTTTCAGCAGGAGCATGCTATTAAGAAAACGTCTAGGTCTACTAACACGACAATGAGGACTATAAAGCAGCTTTGTAACCAAATTTCATAATTTATCCCTTTTTCAGTGAAGGTGATGTGGTGAGTTTACACCTGCTGCAGTTAGCGTTTGGTGACAGAAAACGCGTGGCCTCAGGACAAGTCATGTATGAGGTAAGAGGTGCATGCGTGGGAAAAGCAGACAATAGTAATTTTCTCTAAGGGAGTATCAGTTGAGTTACAGGGGTGAGATTTACCATCAAACTTCAGAGCTGGCTGAAAAAATAATAATGTTTTGCTGAGTCTTCTTGGGCACGGCCTTTGTCCATACCTTTTGGAAAGAAGGCGTACCATTTTATACTGCAGTGTCGTGTGTTCCAGCTAGATTCATCTGCAAAGAGCCCGTATAAATGAAATTCCTGAAGAGGACGCGGCTTTTGCAAATAAAATTATTCTGAAATACCAAATGAATGGCATGTAGGAAGAGAAGATTGGGCCTTGAATCGCTTGGTTTAACCAAGCTTGGGACTTGAATAAGCTTCTGTCTCTCTCCCTTTCTTAAAATACAGTCATACTCTATTCTTTGCTGATCTTCAGTTTTATATTCTTGGTTTCCCTTAGAGCTTTGTCAGCCGGACTTTTCACATGAAATGCACCTAGAGTGTCTCTTCAGTGTTGATCCTGACACTTAGTAGCTGTAAAGATAACTTGTTCTTCTTTTTGGCTGGGTGACCTATTCAATCTACTCTTAAAGCCAGGAAAATATGTAATTTGGTCAGAAGAGTGTACCTAAATGTTAGATCTGTCTCCAAGAGGATGCGTTTAAAATACAGATGTGAGGTATCCTTGTATCTCAGATAGCTAACAGAGACAAGGCGCATCTGTTAGATGTGTAATTCCGTTCAGTTGTACGCCTGGAAGTCTTCCAAAATCTTTTTGAGGGGACAGTAATCTTAGTTCAGAGCAAGTCTTTCCTCCTGATTTGGTACTTTCTCTTGCATGTTCTCAATAGCTATGGAACGAAACAGGGGTGACTCTTGTATCGTGGTACTCTGGTTTTTGTAGGGACTGTGCCTTTTGATTTTTTTGGATTAATTTAGATTTTGAGTGTTTTGCTTATGTGTAGGAAAGGTGCTTCCTCATTTGCCACTGTTGCTTTTGCATAGAGAGAGGTTAGGTGTTTGGAAAAGGTGGTGTTTCTTTAAAATGCATTATCTATCACGGTGACCAAGTAGAAGGATCTTCCAGTGATTCATCGCGTGCTGGATGCTATCTCTTTATCTTTGTTGATGTGCGGGACCTGTGCTCCACAGCGGATGCTTTTAGTCTCAGAACACTTCCTTGTAGTCACAGATTGGTTAGTACTACATGACTGTCTGCCTGCATGGCTGTCTGAGTCAAGTTTCTTGTCCATCTTCAGGGGTAGAAAATTTAAGTGTCTCCCGTTTGCTAGGCCAAGTTTGAGTAAAGAAGGAGGAATCTACTGTTGATCCTTGTTCATTGGATAGAGTTCATAGGAGCTCAAAAGACTTTTTCAATACAGCAGTGCTTTTTGTTCCAGGAATTAGGTTTGAGGCTATGAAGCAGTGCCTCTTTGACTGTGTGTCATGGTAAAAGTCACAAATAGGACTTATGGAACATGTGGTACTGTGTTTTTCTATATGCGTGTCAAACTCTTGTCTCCGTTGCCTTCAAGGCTGGTTTAAGTCTGCTTAAGTAATTAAACAGAAAGGTATGTTTAAGTAATGCTTCCAAAGACCTTTTTTGTACTGTCGCAGCAGTTGCTAAATCTGGTGCATCAAATCACGATCGTAGAGCGCATCTTTACCCTCGTTCTGCACAATGCTTGCGGATGGGCAGAGTATACACTCTCTACTTTGATATCAGAGTTTGACCAGTGCATCTCGTTTGAAAACTTGTTTTTGTGTTTTGCTAGTCAATGGAGTCATTACTTAACATCTGCCATACAATGGAGTTCCTTAGAATGACTTTGCCCGGCGTGGAAAGTTTAAAATGCACTGCTTTGCTTCAGAAGCATTTTCTTTTTAGTTATGAAAGACTTTTTTTAATTATTTAATTTTTCTTTTTAGACAACCTTCATATTTATTTGTAACACTTCCTGGAATCATTAAGAGAAAGCTCGCCTCTTCTCAGATTAGGTGAATTAGATGTATCCTATGAGATCATACGGGAATGTGTGGTTTCATGCCAGTTCGTTTCAGAGCTCTGCAAGTTTAGGAAACTTGGGTAGAATGTGGCGTTATCAGTTTATGGGTTGTGTGGGTTGGGTTTCTTTTTCCCTCTTTTTTTTTTTTTTTTTAATTATAGAGCTGCTATTTGTCCCCAGTACACCCATTCATGTGTTGTATGGTAGACAGTTTGAATGAATGCTGTATTTGGAAAGACGGTATTTCACTTCACGCTTACTTAAAAAATGGCGCTATCAGAGGTTCACCACAATCGTGCCGGGGTTTCTGTGTATCTCAAAATTAGTTTGTTTACTGTGTAGTAATTCGTGATGCTAAAAGCCTTGGCCACGTGCACCCCGTGTCCTTTCTGGTTTTCCCTTTTGCTGTTGGCTGTGCTTGGTGAAGGAGCTGAGGGATATTTCACCCGTTAGTCTCTGACAAGATGAGAGGAGGAGCTGCCATAGCTTACGTGGCTTGAAAGAAGATTGCTAATCAGTATGAAGTTCTCACAGTAACTAGAGAGGGGTGCACGGTCACTCTGGTGGTGTGCCCATAGAAAATACCTCTTGACAGCTTTAGCTGCTCTAATGCTGGGGCTTCTCTAACTTCATCAGTTCTGCAATCAAGACATGGAGCAAAGAGCTTTGCATGCATGTGTGTTGCATCATTTTAGATATCTCTTTGTAGCGATATATTTATTTTTATAAAGAACATTCTTGGATGTCGCAAGGAATTCTGCAAAACATGTTTAGATCTGAATAACGTTAGGGAAATTCTAAATTTTGAAAAAGTGCAAAGCCTTTACAGCCAAACTTACCCGTTACGATTTGACACTGCATTCTCTTGCATGTCAGGCGTAGTTTCTGTTTACCATCAGAAATAGGCTCATGCGAAATACACAGTATAATAAGCCTATTCTGTTAGACTGTCTCTCATATTTAGCCATAATGTATGTTTTTATCTTAGAATGACCTTTGCTCTCTTCTCTGATTTTTTCCCCCAGGGTTTGGAATACCATGGCAAAAAGTTCAGTTTAGATCTCACGGGTGGAGCCTTTCCCTTGAGAGGCCAGATGAGTACTAAATTAATCAGCTGCCAGACTGTCGAAAAATTCCGCAGCGACGTTGACGGAGAGGATAGCGTAAATGAAGGTTTGTTCTGATGTCCGTGTTTGGTGATTTTAAAAGAAGTGCTTTTGGAACCTAAGCGACGAATGCTGTTCTGTCCCCACAGTCTGAAAGTCTTGCCTATCTGCATAGACTAGATTGTTGGGATTATTTACGAAGAAAAAATGGATGCTTAAGTTATGTGGGACTTCTTTAAGGGAAAAAGTGGGTTTTATTTTATGCTTGCTGACATGCTATCGCGATGTATGGTGGGGCCGTTTGTATGATGATGGTCAGTCGTTTTACTCCTCCAGCTGCCATCTTTGAACAAGAAGTTCAAACTCTCCATTGCTTAGGAATGTGACCAGAATTTTTTCCCTTCTTCAAACCGATGTCCGCATCTGCATCCAGATGGTAGCCCGTCACAAGTGCTGTTCCCCAGGGCACTGCACTGGGGCCACTTCTCTTTAGTATCTTGACCAGTGATCTGGACGAGGGGACAAGAAAAAGGGGCAGTGTGACTGAAACCTATCACAGAGATGTTTGCTATTCCGTAAGTACTGTAATCACTCTTAGGAAGTGTTGTGTTTCACGAGTGACAGAACAGAATGAAGCCAAAATAGAAAGTGGTGTTTTAAAAATATCGGATCTATCGTATTTTCTACAAGTCAGAAACAATGTCTTGTCTTTTACAGTCACGTCTCCTGACACCAGTGTCTCAGTCTTCAGTTGGCAAGTGAATACGTACGGTCAGGGCAAACCATCTACTTACCTGGGTGTATTTGACATTAATCGCTGGTATTCTGCTCAAATGCCAGATTCACTAAGGTAGATTTTTCTTCAGTAGTTTTCCATATGCCTGCCAATAATTCATTTGAATGTCGGCATTTAGCTTACGCGCTTGTTTTCTTTAAGGCCGGAAGAATTCCCTCATGAGTGCCCCTATTTTGCACTGTGGTCGCTGGATACTGTAGTGAGCGTGACTTCTCCGAAGCTCCTTTTGGATATTCTGGTCCATGAGCGGAGTCTAAGTCGGGGAGTTCCTCCTTCTTATCCACCACCTGAGCGGTTTTTTCATCCAGGCAACTATAACTTTGGTAGGTATTTCACTGCTTTTGAGAGTGATAAGCTTAAAATGAGGTCAAATGCCATTCATTGGTTCTCTTGTTCAGTCATTGTTTGTCATTCAAAACCCAAACCAAACCAAAAAAACACCCAGTCGCCCACAAACCCAACTCTGATCACGTTGTACTGACAAGGTATTTACTATTGTGGAACATATCTGACAGCCGGCTGAGTTTTGGTGCTTTTGTAATGTAGGCGGTGAAGTGGTGCTGGTTATAGCCTGAAATGCCTGTGAACTGAAGCTCAAAGCTTATATGTTTCTAGACACCGGTGTGTAAAAAATGTAAACTGGTCATGCCATAACTGTGAGAGTACGGAAGGTTGTCAAACGTTCCCTGTTTCTGCAGATGGTACGTGCTTGCTGACCTCCGGAGTCGTTCACATGACTTGCACCGGCTTCCAGAAGGAGGTGATCTTTTACTGTATCTTTATTGCGAGTGGCAGGAGATGTAGCTTTTCTAAGTTTTCTGTTGCACTGCTTTCCGTGTTAGGGACCGTTTCACGCTCATCCTGCCCGTCCACACGCATAGTTGCAATTGTATCCTGCCGCCAGTTGTATGCAAATGGTAATGTTTTAGGTCCCCTCTTGGGACTGTACAACTGCCGTTGTCTCCTCTTGAAGCACGATCGGGGATTGAATGTCTAGAAAGGAATGCAACGTTGCTCCAGGAGCAAGAACAAAACCACTGTAGAAGGCGGGGCAAGGTGTTACTTCTTTATTGCCCCTCAGTCGAACTGCCTGCATAGTCTTGAGTTAGAGTTTTGATCCCCAATTCTCTTGAAAAAGGAGGGAATGGAGAAAATGAAAAATCACATAACTGTTTGAGGAGTGAAAATTTTGTTTTCTCCCAAACTCGGCCAAATTATAACTTCTGAGCCACGGCACAGATTGTGACAGATAATTTTGAGTGAAGTTTCAGCTCACTAAATGTTTCCAACATGAATCGGCTTCCATACGAATAGGCATAGAAAGGATCTTCCAAAGCGTGAAGTTGCATGTTAGCTTAGCTTATATAGAATGTATTTTGTGTCAGTGTTGAGGGAAAGAGCAAGGCCTGTGTATAGACAGAGAAGGTAGAAAAGACTTAATTACGCAGATTGCTAACCTAAAGCATCTTAGTGGTTCAGGCTGTCTGACGGTGTCAGTGAACATTTAGATTCTTCCTTTTAGAGGTTATCCAGAAGCGTAGTGACGGAATAACAATGCTGTCTTAATCTGTGGTTTTCGATTGATGTTTCAGACCTTGAATTTTTTGAAGAAATCTGGTCCTTCGATATGGGAAGCCATTCAGGATAGCTACAATAGGTGTCTTGTAGCTGGCTTGCTGTCTCCAAGACCAGTTGATGTCCAGCCATCCAGTTTGAGTCAGGTGAGTGCCTATGAGGGAATCAAGGGGGAAATACATCCATCTGGTCTGACAGGGCTGGAGGGGCTACAAGACACGATACTCCAATTTGAAATACAGGTGTTGACCTGAGCTAGCAGAAGTAATCGTATCCTTAGATCCAAAGTAGTGACTTTGACTGGGAACAGCCCTAAGAGATCTGTCTTTAGAGACCCCTCTCTTAATTCGGTGCCACACACAGATGCGCACAAGGAAGCGTGCAGTCAGTGCTGGTCAGCCCAACATAACGCATGTGTCCCCCAGAGCAACCCCCATCCCTGTCAGTTTCTCAAAGCAGTGGTTCAGTGCAGTAGCCGACGATGGGGGCGTCTCACTGGGATGCGAGCTCTTGCAGACGTCGGCTTGCTGCACTGTACGTGATCATTTGCTTCCAAGGAAGTGGGCTGTGGTAAAGGATTACTGCTGTCAGCTCTCCCTGGCAATTTCTTCACGGCTTGCCCTCGTTTTCCCTTCATCGGTAGGCTTTTCTGCATCCTCTCCGGGCGGATCTTCACCTCTGTAGCCTCTGCCTTGTGCTGCAGTAGCCCAATTTGCTCCTCTGAGACTGCCCTCTTGCAGCTGCAACACCTTAATCACCTTTATCTCATGACACTCGCTACCTTCTATGTGCTTTATGCCACCACAGTGACTTCACTCCCCCTGCCATAGGTTTTCCATTTGCAATGCACCAACCTTTCCCTGGAGCAATCAGCAGGAAGGGGAGAGCAGCCTTCCCGCTGCCCTCCTCTTCCTGTCTCCTGCATTCGTCACCACATTTGTGGACGTGTGTTAGGACATGAACGCTTCTGCACAGTGTGGTAGCTCAAAGAAATTTCTTGGCAAGCTGGCCAATGGTGTGTTTCCTTGTCTGAAACCAGTTTTCCGAAAAAGATGGCAATATCACATGTGTGTTCTACATGTGTAGAAGTCGCTTTGAATGTCATGATTTTGCCTAGAGGGGAAAGATACTTTTGAATGTGTTTAAAAAAACCCAACCAACCAAACAAATCCCATCCCAAAAACCAAAGTAAAAACTTATGAAGGGTCCTTTCACCTGAGAGAAGTACGAGAACACCAGCTGAGATAAGCTACTACTTAATATCGCGCGTCTGTGCATACCTGTGATTTATCCTTGTAAGGATTACCACTACACTATAATACAGTATTTGAAGAGCCTAACATTTAAACCATTAGGATGTAAATGTTTCGCTTCTTTTCTGTCACGTTACAAAATTCCAACGTACTGTTTTGGGTGTCAGAACTGCTTCATGTCTTCATAGTCTAGAAAGCTGCTTGGCCGTAGCTTCACTGTTTCCATGCAAACGTTGCACAGTTGTGTTTGTCCTGTCCCCTTCCTGCGTTCCTGATGGCAAACTTATATGCACAGATGTGTAACGCGTATTAGCAGAGGATGTTTCTGGACGTAGTAAGTTGGAACTCAGTATGTGAAGACTGTAATGCAGAGGCATGCGAAGAAAGATTAGAATTAGGCTGCAGTAAGTTGAAATGTCAGAGGAAAAGTGTGTTAATGTGTTCCTCAGAGCAGCGGGCAGTCCAGCCTGTGGCTGGAATTAAGAGAAAGGACGTGGCGTTCCTGGCCTGTGTCCTGATTGACTTTGTGATGTCTGAATGAGTATAAAGTTAGAAAGAAACATTTACTGTTGATGGTTCACATGGTGCAAGTAGGTAAGATTCTCATTTGAGTTTGTCTGTTACGTTTAGGAGGAGCAGCTGGAAGCAGTATTGTCAGCTGCTGTCCAGACAGGTTCTGTGGGACTTCTGACTGGATGCATTAAACATTGGATATCTGAAGGTAATACTTCGAACGTTGTTTTTTTACGTGGTACCTCTTTGAGTTGGAGCCTGTTGATTCATTTCTTTTTTGTTCTCTTTGTTTAAAGAGCAGCCAAGGTCTGCTGGTAATTTACGGTTTGTTCTTGAGTGGACATGGAACCAAGTGATCTCTACAAAGGAAGAATTTGACCAAATCTGTGAGTACTAGCGTAGTCATTCTGCAAACCTAAAGTCGTTCTTTCTGATTGAGCTTCCTCAGTAATACGCCGCTATAGGATATTGCACGCGGTCCTTGAAGTGCGCCTTGAAACTCTGGAATTGCTCTGTCGGCTAACGATTTAATATTTATTCTTGAAAAGGTGTTCCGCTGTTTGATGGCTCTTGCAACTTCATTGACCCCCAGACATTACGGTCTCTCCAGCGCTGCCAGTTGCTTTTGAGCAACCTTAGCACGGTCTTAAACTGTTTTCTCACAGAAGCACAAGAGCTTACTGAAAAAGGTTTGTAGTAGTGCTACAAAATCTTTGGTATGTTTTATTAAGATTTGGAATTGTGGCAACATGGGCTTTTGTTGTTTTTGAGGATTGGAAGACAGTCACATTTAGCTGGGAGAAGGGGCTTAAAGCTGAGCGCTTGGGACCACCACAAAACACGCATTGAGTTCAGGGCAACAGTTTATGGTGGAGCTCATGCAAGGGGGTGGGGGAGGCTACATTCAGAGAGAAGCTTTGTAGGCAACTGGGCTGAAATTACAGCAACCGAATGTGGTATTGCTGAAAACTATTCCTTTGAATTCTTAGCTAGCAAGTTCTAGTTGCATGCAGACACCGTGTTGCAAATTGCTAAACAATACGAAGGAAGCGTAAACGAGTAACATGCAAAGTGAGTTACTTGAGTTTCTACAGCTTTTTCTCTTAGAAATGGTTCTTGGCCTATTGAGAAAAGAAAAGAATATCCCTTTGCTATCAGAAGAATCTCTGCTACGTGAGAAACAGATGTCTTATTCCTGCGTGCATTTAGTAGTTCAGGCTTTGGGTTTTTTGGTTTTTTTTTTATTTTAGCCTTTAGTGAGTTTAGTTCTTTATAGGGGTTGCTTTTTGTTTTGGTGGTGATAGTGGGTTTTTTCTTCAAATAAGAAAGCGATACAGCATGAAAAACGCAAAGACAAAGATTTCTAATGTGCTATTTTTATACTTTTGGTTTAGTAGGATGAAGGGAGTTTTGTGAAAATGAACAGAATTGCATAACGCTAATCATCTCCTGCCTTTTTTCAGGTTTTGCAGACGTGACAAATAAGCAAGCGGTAACCGGCCTCATTTCTTTGTATGCACGAGTGGTCATCTGGTTCTGTCGATCCGGTCTCCTTCCAGAGGGTTTAGGTAAGCGTGACCTGTCATACGTTTGTAACAAGGCGACCATCCAGTGAGTGACTCCCACGAACGTGTGCTTAGCCATGTTTTTGTAACGGTTTCGTCAGGAAGAAGTCGTGCTGGTTCATAGAATCATAGAATCATAGAATTGCTGAGGTTGGAAGGGACCTTTAAGATCATCAAGTCCAACCTTTAACCTACCCTGACAAAAGCCACTTCTAAACCATGTCCCTAAGTGCCCCATCTACCCTTTTTTTAAACACCTCCAGGGATGGTGAATCCACCACCTCCCTGGGCAGCCTATTCCAATGTTTAATAACCCTCTTAGTGAAAAAATGTTTCCTAATATCCAATCTAAACCTCCCCTGACATAACTTGAACCCGTTTCCTCTTGTCCTATCACTTGTCACCAGGGAGAAGAGGTCAGCCCCCGTCTCTCTACAACCGCCTTTCAGGTAGTTGTAGAGCGTGATAAGGTCTCCCCTCAGCCTCCTCTTCTCCAGGCTAAACAACCCCAGCTCCCTCAGTCGTTCTTCATAAGGTTTGTCCTCCAGACCCCTCACCAGCTTTGTAGCCTTTCTCTGGACACACTCCAACACTTCAATGTCCCTCTTGTAGCGAGGGGCCCAAAACTGAACGCAGTACTCAAGGTGGGGCCTCAACCAGTGCCGAGTACAGGGGGATGATCACTTCCCTAGTCCGGCTCACCACACTATTCCTGATACAGGCTACGATGCTGTTGGCCTTCTTGGCCACCTGGGCGCACTGCTGGCTCATATTCAGCCGGCTGTCAACCAACACCCCCAGGTCCTTTTCTGCCGAGCTGCTTTCGAGCCACTCTGCCCCAATCCTGTAGCGCTGCATGGGGTTGTTGTGACCCAAGTGCAGGACCCGGCAGTCCCAAGTGCAGTGCCTTCAGTGGCAGGGTATGCTGAAGTTCTGTGGGTGAAGTTGAGATTTTGCTGGGTTGTCAAGTACACAGCGTAGAATGAGGCAGGCAGTTTCTTTGCTGGGTGGATTTTAGGGATAGCAATGGACCCCTGACGTCAAGGCGCTGCTTGTGTCCACAGCTTGAACTACTTGAGATTTTAAACAAAGTACTATTAAACAACAAGTACCGGAATGCTTGTTTTTACAGTGAGAGCATTACCTGCATGTTTTGAACTTTCTATCAGTTGCTTGAGGAGAAAGTACACCTTGGAAATCCTTCTTTAGTTGGATGGATTATAAATTCCATTGTCAGCCTTAATTGTCTCACAAACAATTGTTTTAAACAATAGTTTTAAAACCATTCCCTTTGAGAACTGGGTGGTTTTTTTTAAGGTGAACTTCAGCTTACCCTACATGTTGTGAATGCTGCGTGAACTGTAACCTTGAAACGGCACTTGGGGCAAGAAGGAATTGAGTCTTGTCTCTTAGAGTTCTTTTAGCAAAGGCAGAAAGAGGATTGGCTTCTTTCAGAGTTGGAGGCTTCTTGATGCTTAGCTTGTACGATCTTCTGTCTCTTTAGGCAAAAATTTTCGTTTACAAGTGTGATATGACTGCTTTAACTTGCTTCTACTTTGTTGCCTGTAGATGACGATACGCGTTTGTCGAGACCTTTCTACAATTATCCTCTGATTGAGAGCTACTATACTGGTCACCGACAGAAACTTGAGCGTTTATCAAGGTAAGAGCTAGAGGAAGACTCTAGAACACTTCCACGGCAAATTCAGAAGTGGAAGGGAATGGCTTTTATCTCAACAGTTGCATGGGCTATGCGTAATGCCGCTGCCAGCAATACTCTTGACTTCAGTGACACGTGTGTTCTGTTGAACAGAGAGGTTACTTTCCTGTGTTAAAATGTTGATATCTACCTCTGCTTAGTACCACTGGTTGGTATCATCATTTTTCGGTAGTCTACTTTATTCATTGGCTAATGTGTATAATTTCTGACTACTGAAAAAGGCCACGTGATTAGGACAGGATCAGTCACCTCCATATGACCGATTATGACCACATGACCAATAGAGGGTCATAACTGTATTGGCCTAAGTCCCCTTCTCACAAGTACGTGGTGTGATTTCGTAAGATGGTTGGAGTTACATGGAGTTGGCACGCCTCGCACTCTCCTGGCTGTCGGATAGAAGGCACTTGCTAACGTCAGCTCTCTTTCCTGGACTAGCTGCCTAGCACGTAGGCGGCATGCCTTGGATTAGCCGATAATAGGTTTTTCTTTGGAAATTGTACTGAAAACTGAATAAAGACCTGACCAAGCTTCGGCGATGGCACTGTGACCAAGAGGCTGCAAGGTGAGTTAAGGTGGAAGCTGCAGGGTAGGAGGTATTGACTTCAAAGTTCATCTTCCTTGGCTTACTTCTCAAGTAACTTACATACAGGCTCGTGTGTTCCTTCGAAGCACAGAGCCTCTAGTGTCCTTTTTCTGCTTTGTGCCATCGGGAGATTAAAGGGCAGGGCTGCAGTCAGCAGAAGACTGGAGGAAAGCCGTCACACTGGGAGGCTGGAATTAGTGTTTAACTCTGTCCAAATCCTTGCTACCTTTTGTTCCAGAGGAAAATGGGACTCGGACTGCTTGATGGTTGATGGAATGGTTTCCCAGTTAGGAGACCAAGTGGAGAAGCTGTGGCGGAGAGATGCAGGAGGAACTGGGAAATACCCGCCTGCCAGTTTGCATGTGAGTGTCCTGTTCACTGAGAACAACAACAAACGGCCGCCCTCCCCGCCAAACCCCACCCAAAAGCCAATGATTTAGGGAAGACAGGCGTTTTTTCAGAACTTTTAATTTTTCATTTCAGGCACTGCTGGATCTCTATTTGCTAGAAAACATTGAAGAAAACTGCAAACACGCAATTGTATCCTTTCTAGTTATTTTGATTACACCTTCAGGGGATGCACATAAATGTTCTTCAGTGTTGGTCGCCGACCTGTTTCATGACATTTTTTCATTTATGCTTCAAAGACGATGCAAGTGAAAACATTTAGTTTAGCGTTAAGTTGTAGACAGAAGCGCTGTTTTATTTCTTTGTACTGTGGATTTTTGATGACTTTTTTCTTAAACGTTTTGTTGCAAAAGTCTTCTCCGATAGGGAGAAAACAGTTTTAGTAATAAGGGTTGAAGATATAAAATGTCCTTAGTTTTTCTCCAAATTTAAACACCGTTTAAAATTTTCTAAAACACCCATGATGGGTTATAAAACAATTTCTGTTTCAGAGCAAAAGGATTTCTAAGAGTGGTTTACCAGTACCGGATTTTTGCTGAAATCACGGGTTTTCCAGCGCAGCTCACAGTGCTTGCTTTGGTTCCGTTGAAAGTGCAGGCACACGGAATAAGCAACAGGGAGAAGAGAAAAGTCATGGGGCAGAAACTTAATTTTTAAGCTGCTGAAATACACAGCCTTGCTTTTGCTGTTTGTTGCCTAACCCGCAAGGGGTTTAGAAACGCTTATAGCCCAGAGCTGTCTTGTCCCTAAAAACGGACGTCAGAAAGAGAAAATGACGCTACCAATGAGTGACCCGCATACTGGTTTAAATCCAGTTTTAATCATTCGGAGCTGAGCTGTACTGTAAGGATGCCACAATTTACACTGTTTTATAGACGCTGGACATGAGGGAAAAACCCAACTGTGGAATTTATTTGCTGTAATAATTGAGCATTGGATGCTCCAATGTTTTGAATGTATTTTCTGCTTCCTACCACTTTTATATTCTTACTTCATTATGTTTTTCTAAAGGTAATGTGATAAAGTTTTGGTCTTACAAACTGATTAGCCTTAATGAGATACCTGATGTCAGACAATTTACTTGCTGCTGGATATCAAGCGTTCCTTTCCGAGTGAGACAGAAACTTCAATCGACTCCTTTGCAACTGCCTTTGGCATGCCTTGGGGACTTGTTAAGCTTGTTGAAGGTTTTTGGCTTCTAGATCACAATGATTACGAAGTAAGTATGGTAGAGTTGAGTTAGACATACATTGCAGTACAAAGCTATAATCTAGAAAATGATTTTAAAACCCGATCTCTAACTTGTACAGAATTCACTGGCCCTGCTCTTTCATCCCGCTACAATCAAAACCGCGTCATGGCAGCACAAGAGAATTATTCAGTCCCTCCTGTGCCAAGGGGAGCGTGGGCAAGCCCTCAGATACATCCAGCTGATGAGGCCACCCACGGCAAGCAGCGGGGAAGTGCAGCTTCTCCTCACTGTGTTGCTCTCCAATAGGTAAAGAAATATACCCCACCATTTTGTCACGCAAATCTTGTGAAAATGGAGAACAAAGAATAGAAATCATCATCCCCTAAGTTTCCTTTAAACTTTGAGTACAAGACTCTTGGGGCATCTCCTTGGTTATGCTATTAACATCCCTTTACGTCTGAAAAATTAATTACAGGTGCATGGTGGAGGCTTGGGGTCTGTTGCACCAACATGCCGCTCAGGCAAACTTAGAAGACCTCTTAAAACACATGTACAAAATGTGCCGTGAGATGGGCCTGATGGAAGACTTGCTGAAGCTGCCTTTCACAGACACCGAACAAGTAAGTGGGAGCAAGGAAAAATGTTCATCGTCTCTTTGAAAAGAGAAAAGGCAGAGCCATAACAGATTTTTGGAATGATTTTTTTTTTCTCATAGGAGCGTTTGGAGAAGTTTTTAAGGACCAGTGCTGGTGTTCAGAATCAAGAATTCCTTTTAGTCTACCATCTGCAGCGTGCCAACTACATTGCAGCACTAGAGCTGAATCAATCCATGAATGTAAATCTTATGGTAAGCGTGAAAGTTCTGTTCTGTCAAGCGTGCACGTTTCTGCTGGGTGTTACTAACTGGTTTTGATAGTACTCAATAAAAATCCTGCTTTGTTTTTTTCATACCAGTCTTTGAAACACTCGGAACAAGTTTCTACACCTTTGGTTACAGCTGAAGCTAAATGTTGACCAATATACGTCACTACTCCAAAGCTACTCTATGAAGCTATAAATTAAATGTTACACACCACTGTTGACCCCACTGAGAACAGTTTGTTTGCATCTGAGGAATAAACATGTATCTTTCCCATCAGCCAATCTTACCATTCCGTTATTGAGATACGTATGTTATGCGTGGCTTAGATTACTGGAAGTTGTTTGTGTCACTCCTTCCTATGGGATGACGAGTAGGTTGTATGTCATCGCTTGTGTCTTGCACGCAACTGTATTTTTCTAGCTGAGAGCAGGCTAGGTGCCAATCCACAGGTTAAATTTGTGTGGGTTTTCTTTGTTTTTTTAATTTCTGCGAGTTACAGTGTGCTCTCCAATTCCACAACTTTCATTTCACGGCTTTTATGACAAAAATTCTTGTCTAACCTCTATTTCTCAAAATAGCCAGATTACATTTTGTGTTACATGAACTTGTGTTCTGGATTTGTGACGCGTTTGCTGTTTTCTGGAATCATAGTTTTCCAGTGACTCAAACTTCTAAGGTGGTTTTGGAAGTCGTAGGTCCTGCATTTGAAAACTGTCATGTGGCCAGGTGGTGTGCGTAGGTCGCTTTTTCTTGCTTGTTTTAATCTTCACATCATGTTGTCCAGGGTAATTTCCAGTTGTCCCGTATATTCAGGGCACTGGCGTTTCAGGAAGAACAAGGGAAAGCCTGCTATGTAGTAAGTCGTTTGCAAATTGCAGGTGATATCAGAAAATTGCAGGTGATAACAGGTGTATCAGAAGAAGGTTCTGCAGAGTGCCAGCATTGTTTTAACTTCAAGTTGTAGGCTCTGTTGCTATTCCAGTCTTCCTTCCACTTTGCTACAAGTACCAGGTGAAATCGGTGTGTGCGGATGGGTAGAACTTGCCGCTGTTCTGTGCAGTGGAGGTGTTTTACCACACCCGTAGAGGAAATCTGCTCACTAATGCGAAATAGCCCGGAGAGGTCTGTGCAAGGAACTTCTTGTAATTAGTTAAGCTTTTGCTTTGCGCTTTTCCTTCATCAGAACGACGGCGATCATCGCTTGACCGACAGAGCAGTTGCCAGAAATTCTCTATTAGCCCAATATGGCAAGATCCTTCCACGAATTGAAAGGCAGCTGGCCGTAGAGAGAGCCAAGCTTTACCATTTGCCTGCATTGGCCTCAAGAGAAGGTAACTTTTAGCGGGGGGAAATAGAGGGGAGAATTCCCTGTCACTTGGATGACACCAGGCTGAAATTTTTCCCCTCTTGCTTTACAGTCTCAAGACCAAAGCCATTAACTCCAGTAAGAAAACAAGCTAAAGCAGGAAATGTGCGTCGAAGACCAAATTTTCTGGCGAAAATATTGTCCAGAATTAAAGAATCCTGGGCAGGAATGAAGGAGAAAACCGGTTTCTCACAAGGTGGATTTTAAAGATGATGTCGTTTTTATAGCTGCTAAACGTGCTGTTTCTTCAGCAGGATGTTTCTAAAATTGAGGATGTTTCTAAAATGGGACCTGTTGAGATCCAAACAGGAGAGCAAGCAGTTGGGTTTCAACAGCACCCGCCAGTCCCTCACTAGAGACAGGAACAAGAAGAGACCTTAGATGCATTCACTTATTCAGCTCATCTCGGCTTTGGGATTCAGGACAACACTGTAGAGAAGACGGGGCTGGACTTGGGAATACGCAAATCCCTCATGGGAGTCAATGGAAAATTTGGGATGGGAAGAAGGCAGCAGGTCACAAAGCTTCCGCAGTCATTCCCGTAGCAGTGCAGTGAAGGTGTTTCTGCTTTCATTATAGCTGGTGGGTACTGATTTAGATGTAAGCGCCTGGTTTTGGCTTGTGGGCCCTCACTGAATTTAGGACAAACTGCTTACTGCTTTCTTGTTCGTAGATTTGTAAGCATAAAAGGAAAGTTTACGCAGACTAGTATTTCTTGACTTTAGTTTTGAAGCATGGCGTGTTGCTAATAATATATCGCTTTAGCAAGTTTTGACGAGGCGGGAGGCAAGAAAATAAGCTGATTCTATGGAGACTGCTGTTGAGGGGCTGCTTCCTTCTGCCGTTGTTGGCTAGCACTGCAACTTAGAGGGCTGGGCAAAGGTCTTTACACGTGGATTCAATTATCCCGACCATCCGAGTCCCTGGAAATAAGTAACGGTTACTGCTTTTGTTCTCACCATAAAACCCCGAGTATCTTCACGTGGATCTAGAAGGAACGAATACTTGCTCAGCACAGGGAACGGGAAGAGACGAGGTGGAGCTATTTAGAATATACTGTGTTGTCTCAGGCAGTCCAAGCGATTCCTTGAAGTGCAGGGTTGAGCTGTCGGATGTGAGGGCTGGCTAGTTTGACAAAGTGTTGCCGACTGGAACTTTCAGCTTTTCTCTCATCGTTGCCTTTTACCCTGTTAGATGCAGAGTGGGTCGCCGTGTGGGCATTTGTCGTCAGTGCAGGAAGTACTGCAATGGGATGATTTCTGCCAGTTGTGGCTACAGCTCGCATTGTAAAACTGCTCACTTTGTCCAGGAGTGGCGGCAAATCGTAGTCAGGAACAGAAATACCAGAAACGGGGCACGCGATGGCGTACACTGAACACTCTCTTCTCCGTCCCTTAAACACAGAAGCTGTCATCGGTAGCAGAGAGTACACTGTATGTTTCTGACTTTACACCCAGCAGTGATCTGAAAGGAAAAGCGGCATTTCACTGTCCTCAGTTTCATCTGTGTGAGTGTGAAGTCAGTCTGTTTGGTAATGACTATTGCATTAACAGGCTTTTTTTTAACTGTAGGTGATGGAAGATAGTGCGCTTAAGTCACCAACCTCAGAAGATGCACGGGAAACCTCATCATAAAGTGAAGGGAATTCCATCAGGCAATCTCCCATACAGCTAGTATTCTACAGACCAACAGTTTGCATGTTGTTTGACTGTCAATAAACATTGTTGAATGTGACTCAGTTGAAGGAGACGGAGAGCTTTTTACACCTCAGAGTAATTTTCAGAGACAAGCGTTGTAATAAGGAATGTCCCCCACCCCTCTTCCCTTTGTAGCTGAGCAGATGGCATAGGGTATGGAACATCCCTTTGGTCAGTTTGGGTCAGCTGTCCTGGCTATATCCCTGCACAGGATCGTGCCCACCCCCAGCCTACTGGTGAGGGGGGGGGTTGTTAGAGAGCGAGCCTGGGTGCTGTGCGAGCACTGCTCAGCAGCAGCGAAAACACCGGTGTGTTATCAACACCTTCCTAGCGCCCAATACAAAGCACAGCGCTAGGACGTGCTATCGATTTTGCCAAGTGGGACAAAATGTAACAGCACTTGTAGTTTCTTGGGGCGGTGGGGAGCAGGAACAGCATAACAAACTTCATCACTGACAACACAGTTTGCTGCACAGATTACTCCACCGTATTTCTCTCATAAGATATGATCACCAAGGCCAATTTCATACACTTGAGCTCAAGTTATGTTTTTTGCACTCCTTTCAGCAGCATATTTGTAATTTCAAAGATGTTGCCATGAGACGTCTTCTAGCTCTCGTAGGTGGATCCCCTCTGAATGTGCTGGAAATACCGCAGCTGATAGTTTTAAAGGGGCCAGAAACCTAAACCCTTTTACCATTATTATTATTATTACTTTCCTCTTCTGTTACTGTTCTATTAAAGGGTTTTTTCTGTCCCCTCTTCTCCCTACCCTATACTGGGGGGAGTGAGCAAGCAGCTGCATGGTCCTACTTGCTGGCTGGGGTTAAACCACAACAATCCCATACCACACAAATTAGTAGTGGTGTTCTATATAGAAAATAAATACTGATCTCTCCCTCACATATTTTAAATTCTACCAGTTTTCTCAATGTCTTTATCAAGAACTGGAACATTCGCTATGCGCTTTCTACAAGGATTTTGAGGAGGGTTTTTTCTCTACAGTTCAATGAAAGTTGGCAGTAACATGCTAGTACTACCTCAGTCTGAGACACCTCTAGTGGTATGGCCGACTACACATTTTACTTCAGGAGTTCAGTCTTCTGGGTATCTCCAGAGAAGGACAGCCCACTGCCTCGCTACAGGCAAGCGAGTAAGGACGGAAGTCCACATACCTCCAGACATCAGTAGGGACTTGGCTGACACAACTAGTGGTTTCATCTGCCAAGGCACTTTTTATCCAAGACCAATATTTAATCTGGCTACTTTGAGAAACAGACAAGAATTTCTGTCATAAAAGTGGTAAAATGAAAGTCGTGGAATTGCAGAGCATGCTCTAAATTGAGGAATTAAAAAAATCCCAACAACCACTCAAATTTTACCTGTGGATTGGCTTCTATCTTGCTCTCAGCTGGAAAAACAAAGTTGCATGCAAGACACAAGAGATGATGAACAACTGTATGTCAAAGGGGAAAAGGCAAAAAATGGGAAAAAATTTCAAAATGATGCCTATACAGGCTCCCCGCCCCCCTGACATTGTACAGATCAATAGTATCCCTTGAAGATTGGGACAGAGACATTTGGGGTGATCCCAAGTCAGAAGACGATGATCCTTTGTTCCCCACAAATCCTCCTAATATGAAGGCAGACCCGTTGTTGAAACAGAAAAAACTGCGGGACCTCGGGGTGGTAATCTGCAACATACTATGTGAACCAGCCTCTGGGATCCCTTGCAATTGATGAATTTGCAAGAGAGATATAGCAGAAATCCCGGTGAAACTGAAACTCAATATTTGTGGTGAGCATGCTTAAGCACTAGCGACCAAATGATGTTAAATCAAGGTGAAGCCAGCGGCTATTTGGATCTGGGAGTTTTCTTCAATTTAGGCCCCAGCCCGACAAATACACCCCATTCTATCACCAGCTGAGCAGCTTATTGAGGAATCGACACTATGGAGCGGAGTGAACCCTCCATAATGCCCATTAAATCTCTAAGTAAGTGAGCTATCCACAGCCATTGCAAAAGCTGCTTGCATACAAGACATACATGAAGGAGGACACCACGATGTCCAACTGTCTGCTACAGTAGATTTTGCAGTGTTAAAACCACTGACTAGAGGAGCCTCAGCAATTCCTAAACCCCATCTAGTTGCAAAACAGGATGAGATTAAAAGAGATACCGAATATAATAAACAGGGCAATAATCCTGCCAGGATTCTGCCCACATGGGCAGAATTAATGCACAGCATTGTTAATTACAGCCTTGAAATGGGCTGGGACAGTGCAGCAGTTGGAAAACAATACCAGAAATCCCAGGGAGGAGATCACAAAGTAAGACCTGTGAAATGGGGAACAGGAATTAAATCAAAGGGAAATAATTTAAAAACTTGCAGAGTCTCGAGAATGGGGGAATGAATTATGGAGGAAGGCATTAGCCCTAGGCGTTCCCAGAGCCACGATTCAAGGTCAGCCTACTGGCATTACCTTGGGTCTGATTCATTCCAGAAATGAGATAATGGCGAAAGCAAGGACTGTATTTCAACTTCCTTGAAGGGGGATAATCCCTTTCTCCAACTTAGGGAGGAATTGCAGGACATGAAGTCAAGAAACGAGTGATCTCCGCAAGGCAATTGGGTCTGCTGGTCCAGAAAGTGGAAGCTTATCAGCGGATAAATGATGATGGCCCATACATATTAATTCCAGTTGGTCCTCGAAACAATTAGTAAAGTTTTTAATAGATACAGGAGCACAGATTTCGGTATTAACACAACAAGAGGCCAAGAAGCTGGGCGTGTGGTCCAGATGGCAAAGAGTTAAAATTACTGTTGTGAACAGAGGGACTGTTGTGTGCTGAACTGCCAAGGTTAATTTGTGGCTCCGGGGCAAGAAGCACATGTCATCTACTCACTTTGCAATTAAAGGCAAAGTTTGCCTAATGGTTTAGGTTTCGATGGTTTAAACAGCCGAACTTGGCGCCTGCTGGGTGGCAGCGTGTGGTCTTTCGTCTCAAACATCCACCCTAAGCCGGGCAGAAATCAGGAGGCTGCAATGCAGGTGCTCCGCGCAGCCCCTGCGCCCCGAGTCAAAGATCACTGACGTACCGATCCTCACTACCCGGTGTACCGATCGGATAACGCAGTAATGCATTATCCGATATTTGCTGCGTCACGAAATGGAATTTCTGAAGTCATAGCTGATTTGGAGAAAAGACAAATTATCTCCAGAACCTACCCCCCATATAACTCACCTGTCTGTCCGGTTCGGAAACCAGATGGGAGGTGGTGTTTAACAGTTGATTATCGCAGCCTAAATGCTCATGCGGCCCCACTAACTGCCGCTGTGCCCAACATTGCAAACTGAACAGCTGCTTTGCAGAGAGCTGCACACCCATGGATGGCAGCGCTAGATGTGAAAGATACATTCCTTACGGTTCCCTTGAAGGAGGATAAAGAGGTTTGCTTTCACTTGGGAGGGAACACAATATACCTTTTATGTTTATACTCCCACAGGAGTACAAAGATTCACCCACAATTGCTCATGCTGCAACCTGTGCAAACTAGAGGACCATTTAATTTAGTAGAAGCAATCCTAAAGGAGACTGCTCCCCCAGAAGGAGTTGCACAGAAACCCACTATCAGAGAATTGTATGCCTACCTAACAGGAGTTGCAGAAAACATGCAACTAACTGAAGGACACACTAAAGTTTCCAAATTGCAGATGCCCATAAACACAGACCCTTTGGCGTTAGAACAACCCTTTAAAACTGTCACCCATTCTGAATGCACCACCCCTCACTGAGAATACTCCAACAGAAAACATTTGGTTTACAGATGCTTCAGCAAAAAGAGTAGGCGGTAACTGGCAATATAATTCTGTTGCGTTAGATATTACCACCGGCAAACAAGTAATAGAGGAAGATGAAGGCAGCGCACAAGTAGGAGAAGTAAGAGCAGCTGCTTTGTAAGCACAGAACGGAGCAAAAATTACATATGTAGACTCTTAGGCAGTATTGGCTGATGCCACACAGTGGCTCTGTCAGTGGGAAACCTTGAACTGGGAAGTAAATAGATCTCCAGTTTGGAGAAACAAAGAGTGGCAATTATAGCCGGGTATAGCCAGGAAAACATCTTTTAAGATGGGATGGGTTAAAGCTCACACTAAGGATAATCAGCCAGCCACAAAGTGGAATCAAAAGGTGGATGAGCTAAATAAAAGGAGGAGAATCACCTTGGATTCTGAGTGGTATCGCTTGGGAGAATGGTTACATCACAACTTAGGCCATGCAGGCAAAGCAGCACTTGACTTTGCTGCACAGAGTAAAGGCTGGCCTATAAACCAGAAAACTTGTGAAAACTTCTGGGAGTCACTTCAGCAGATCTGCACTATCTGAAGTTGGTCAAATATTTCAAGAGAAATTGCTCTCTGGCAGATTTAAAGTCCTCTCTTAATTTTTCAATTGCTTGCACATTTACACATCCATTCTTCTCACTGACAAATGTTCCAAGCAAACTTTCATGCATATGCACCGTTGCCTTGGAATGGGTCAATCTCCTATTTTGGCAAGGCTGACGTGTAGGAAAGAATATATTTTTCAGGCACAGGTCAGCTATTGAGTTTTCATGTCTCACTAGTTTCACCCTGGTCACTTTAGAGAATATTGGCACCAAAAAAAAGCGCACGCTGCTCTTTCACGTGCCCAGCAGTCTGCACGCAACTGTCTCACAAGGCAAAGACAGACCTTTCAGCACACGTTGCAGCACATCCCAGCACAACACTGACTGCTAGAGCAGAGACACGAGCACACAAAGACTCCTGCGCTAAAGCTGCACGTATTTCTCTCTCTCAGTGACCCCAATACGAATGCTTACTACTAGTCATCACACTGTAGCATTACAAACAAACAAAACTCCACCTGTATTCTAGCAAGTCAAACCAAAGCACCTGATGGAAAGCTGGCTAAGAAGTTAGTTAGTTAGTTGTTGCAGATTCTAAGATGATAAAAATGAATCTTCATGTTCTATTGACTTCCACCGATTCTTGTTTACATTAAGATAATGAGGCTAGGGGACACACATCATTTGAGTTTCTGGGATACAGAAGACAGAAAACATCAGCAACATTACACCAGTGTGTCCCATCTACACAAACACACTAGTCAGAGAGCAGAGATTCAAGGACTGCAGGCTGAAAGGTGACCTCCCAACAATCTGTCAGATAACTCACTAGAGGCTCTTTTTTCCTCTCCTAAGTCAACAGAATCATAGAATCATAGAATGTGCTGGTTTGGAAGGGACCTTTAAAGGTCATCTAGTCGAAATCCCCTGCAGTAAGCAGGGACATATTTAAGTAGATCAGGTTGCTCAGAGCCTCATCAAGCCTGGCCTTGAATGTCTCCAGGGATGGGGCCTCCACCACCGCTCTGGGCAACCTGTTCCAGTGCCTCACCACCCTCATTGTACAGAACGTCGTCCTAATGTCTAGTCTGAACCTACCCTGCTCTAGTTTAAAACCATTGCCCCTCGCCCTATCACTGCATGCCCTTGCAAACAGCCCCGCCCCAGCTTTCTTGCAGGCCCCCTTCAGGTACTGGAAGGCCACTGTAAGGTCTCCCCGGAGCCTTCTCTTCTCCAGGCTGAACAAACCCAAAAGGAGGAAAAGCCACCTCTGGAAAGATGCGGTGTCTCAGCCAGAGGTCAGAGACGGAGCCCAGAGTTGGGGCACAGACGACAGCTGGGCTCAAGGCTCTGCTGATCCTCTGGGGCTCTGCAAATGTGGCTGCGTGGGGGAACCTGCAGAGTGACAGCATGCCTCTGGTGTCACTCGTGAGCTTCAACTGCAACAAGCCAGAGAGGCGGCTTTCTGTGAGCTGCCCCAGTGCAAGATGGCAGGTGGTAAAGGCACGGCCCCGTCTCTGGCAGCCTGCGTAGCCAGCCGCGTTGCTGTCGTGCATGTGTGTGGTGCACCCTCAGCCTTGCTACTGGCCTGACCTGCAAACGGGAAAGCAGCAGCCGCATCCAAGGGTCTGGGACAGAGACACCCCCAGGTCTGGGGTGCACCAGGCCGGGCTCCTGCCGCCAGGAAGGACGAAGCCCCGGCTCAGCAGATTTGTAACAACCCTTCGCTACTTGGCAGACACCGGCATCAAGCTTTAAGCTTCGCAGTATTAAGTTCACCAACGCCAAAAAGAAACCTGTTCTGTACCAGTAAGACTACGGATAAGAAGTAAATGACTCGTGAGACACTATGGATTGGTTTCTGCCCGTAGCTTGTTTTCCCCACCAGAAATCAACAACAAAGCTATTTACGAGTGGTTACATGGGAACTGATGAAATTGCAGCAAACAATTTTATTGAAATAACAAGCCTGAGAGTAGTGTTCCACGAGGGGAAGTTCTGATGGGGGATTAAACTGCTCGGTTATCCTCAGACATATTTGCACACTGGGCATATTCTTGCAATACGATCCATGGCTTTATCCAGTGCACTTCCAAAAGGAGAGACGAATTTTATTTCCACTGGTGGAGGTGACCAAGAGCCTCCTTTTCTTGTGGTCCTGAAAAGAAAGAGAAGTATCAAATTGATTTTTTGATTACCAACAGTATTCAGTAGAGGAAAACGTTTTGCAATGTTGGAATTACAAAATCGATGCCAAAGAATTATTTATGGGCTTCTTTGAAGATAGGGTCAAGGCAGAAAACATAGAGAAACAAGCTTCCTTTTGCTTTCGTTCCTTACCAGACTGTCCCAAGCATTCTCACTCACTATTCGCGTGAGCTTTTTGAGCGCCCCCACGCCCTGATTTTAAGAGGCAACTCTCCCCAGACGGTTTTCCAGAAGGAACCGGAAAACACGGCCAGAAACAAGACGTTCTCTTTACTCGTTGTCTGACCCACTCCTGCCTTCTATGGGGAACTAAAGACCGTAAGAGCGTGGTTTCGTAAGGTGGAATGACAGGAGAGCACGCCATCATTGCAAAGAGTAGCATCCACTTGGCCTTTCCTAGCCCCTCCCTCTTCTGGTTCCAATAGAAAACTGAACCGTGAAGTGGGGAAAACGGTGCCCAGGAGACCAGCAAGCTGGACAGGCTCGCAAAGTCAGAGCAGAACTGTACCGCCAAGTGAGGAAGAGCAAGTGAGGTGGCCAAAAGCTGAATCGCTACCATTGTTTCTTAATGACTGCAACCTGGCTCTGTTCAGGGGAAGAGTGGGATTCTTTCCCCTTCTCAGACACTTTTTCAAGCATTTCATGAAGAAGTTTAGCACTTTTCTCATTTTGCTCAGCTATTGTCTTAGTCATTTTCTCCACCGCCTCCGGGCCGGAGCCGTGGCGTTTGCCGGGGCCCGTGTGGGGGCAGCCCATGCCGCTGGCGGCGGTGTCCCTACGGCCAGGCCGTGGCTTTGGCCTGCATGGGCGGAGGCGTGGCTTTCGCCGGGGCCTCTGGGGGGCGCAGCTGCCGTGGGCCTGGCCGATGCCGGGGCCGGTGGGGGGCAGCCGATGCCGCTCGGGCTGGTGTCGGGGCCGGTGGCGTTGTTTGTGCCTGTGTTGCGGCTTGGGCAGTCATCTGAGTTGTTTGAGTTTCTGCTGTAGCTTTCCGTGGGGGGGTTGTCTGAATTCCTACTGCAGCTTTCGGTGGCAGGGCTGCCCGAGTTTCTGCTGTCTTTGGCTTTGGCCCCGGGGTCTGAGTAGCACCATCACATGTCACATCATACTCACTCCTGCACCGATATTTAACAATAAACCAGCCCTGCAACACACTCGGGAAAACCGACAACAGGATCACGTACGAATGAAAGTAACGTTCACTCTCGAAACGGCCCGAAGGTTTCTCATCCCGATTCTGTTACTGTCGCTTTGGCATCATCACCGAAGGGCAAAGTCAACTTTCCCCAGGTACGACCAAGAGCGTAATTAGGAAAAGAATCCATCCCGAAAGTGTAATTAGGAAAAGCCTCCATCACGAGATGCCCAAGATAGGCAGGCAGAACCGTTATCCAAGCAATTATTTTATACCTCTGAAGGCAAACCCACGCCAACGTGGCACGCTTAGACCACCGCGTCCAAACACAAACGAGAAACAGGCCATGCAATATATTTGACCGGTTAAACCCCACTGCATCCATTAACTTCATACAAAGCTCTCTAAAGGCACGATACCAGATTTCACGTAAGACCGACATGCTGTGAACTCTCTGTTCTCCCTGAACAAGCTGGAATTCAAACTATTCAGGCAATCTATCAGAGCTGCCTTCATGCCCCACGTCGGGCGCCAATAAATCTGTCGTGGTTTTGGCCGAATTGGCCAATGGCCGGCGACAGATGCTCCCCCCCAACCTCTCGTACACGGAGAGGAGGAGGAGAGGTAGAGAGAGATTTACGAGCGTAGGAGAAACTAAACTGCTTTCATGAAATCCTAATAATAAAATAAAAAGGGAAATAATGAAATAGATACAGTCCATACAAAACTGGACGAAGCTCCCAGGATGACATCACCGCACAAACCTCAAATCTCAACTTCTCCTAATTCCGAGTGTTCCTGCAGGCAGGCAGGTGACGTTACAGAAGGCCTAACATAGCCGTTTAAGACCAAATTCAAGTCTGCCATTCTGATTTGCAGTTCCAGTTCTCAACGTAAGCAGTTTGAGCAAACTCTATAAAACTGCAAGTGTAATCACGGTCTGTAAAGCCTTTAACTGGAAAAATCACTAACTACAGCCCACCTTACTCCATCAGTCCACGTGGGGTTCGAGTTCTCCATCCTGGAAGATATTCTGGGTTCCTTTGCTCGTAGAGGAGGGAAAACTGATCATCCCGGAGATGCAGAGGGAGCTGCTAGGGGTGCGGTGCGAAGGCTGGGTCTGAGAAAGGACTCAGGAGGAAAAAAGACAAGATCCTGGGAGGGCACGTAGCCAGGACAGCTGACCCAAACTGACCAAAGGGATGTTCCATACCCTCTGCCGTCTGCTCAGCTACAAAAGCTAAGCGAGAGGAGGAGGGCTGGGGGGCATTCCTTATTACAACGCTTGTCTCTGAAAATTACTCTGAGGTGTAAAAAGCTCTCCGTCTCCTTCAGCTGCATCACATTCAACAATGTTTATTGACAGTCAAACAACATGCTAACTATGACTCTGTAGAATCCTAGCTGTATGGACGATCGCCCGATGGATGTCCTTCACTTTATCCTGGTGTTGCCGGTGCTGCTTCTGAGGTTGGTGACTTAAGCGCACTATCTTCCATCACCTACAGTTAAAAAAAAGCCTGTTAATGCAATAGTCATTACCAAACAGACTGACTTCACACTCACACAGATGAAACTGAGGACAGTGAAATGCCGCTTTTCCTTTCAGATCACTGCTGGGTGTAAAGTCAGAAACATACAGTGTACTCTCTGCTACCGATGACAGCTTCTGTGTTTAAGGGACGGAGAAGAGAGTGTTCAGTGTACGCCATCGCGTGCCCCGTTTCTGGTATTTCTGTTCCTGACTACGATTTGCCACCACTCCTGGACAAAGTGAGCAGTTTTACAATGCGAGCTGTAGCCACAACTGGCAGAAATCATCCCATTGCAGTACTTCCTGCACTGACGACAAATGCCCACACGGCGACCCACTCTGCATCTAACAGGGTAAAAGGCAACGATGAGAGAAAAGCTGAAAGTTCCAGTCGGCAACACTTTGTCAAACTAGCCAGCCCTCACATCCGACAGCTCAACCCTGCACTTCAAGGAATCGCTTGGACTGCCTGAGACAACACAGTATATTCTAAATAGCTCCACCTCGTCTCTTCCCGTTCCCTGTGCTGAGCAAGTATTCGTTCCTTCTAGATCCACGTGAAGATACTCGGGGTTTTATGGTGAGAACAAAAGCAGTAACCGTTACTTATTTCCAGGGACTCGGATGGTCGGGATAATTGAATCCACGTGTAAAGACCTTTGCCCAGCCCTCTAAGTTGCAGTGCTAGCCAACAACGGCAGAAGGAAGCAGCCCCTCAACAGCAGTCTCCATAGAATCAGCTTATTTTCTTGCCTCCCGCCTCGTCAAAACTTGCTAAAGCGATATATTATTAGCAACACGCCATGCTTCAAAACTAAAGTCAAGAAATACTAGTCTGCGTAAACTTTCCTTTTATGCTTACAAATCTACGAACAAGAAAGCAGTAAGCAGTTTGTCCTAAATTCAGTGAGGGCCCACAAGCCAAAACCAGGCGCTTACATCTAAATCAGTACCCACCAGCTATAATGAAAGCAGAAACACCTTCACTGCACTGCTACGGGAATGACTGCGGAAGCTTTGTGACCTGCTGCCTTCTTCCCATCCCAAATTTTCCATTGACTCCCATGAGGGATTTGCGTATTCCCAAGTCCAGCCCCGTCTTCTCTACAGTGTTGTCCTGAATCCCAAAGCCGAGATGAGCTGAATAAGTGAATGCATCTAAGGTCTCTTCTTGTTCCTGTCTCTAGTGAGGGACTGGCGGGTGCTGTTGAAACCCAACTGCTTGCTCTCCTGTTTGGATCTCAACAGGTCCCATTTTAGAAACATCCTCAATTTTAGAAACATCCTGCTGAAGAAACAGCACGTTTAGCAGCTATAAAAACGACATCATCTTTAAAATCCACCTTGTGAGAAACCGGTTTTCTCCTTCATTCCTGCCCAGGATTCTTTAATTCTGGACAATATTTTCGCCAGAAAATTTGGTCTTCGACGCACATTTCCTGCTTTAGCTTGTTTTCTTACTGGAGTTAATGGCTTTGGTCTTGAGACTGTAAAGCAAGAGGGGAAAAATTTCAGCCTGGTGTCATCCAAGTGACAGGGAATTCTCCCCTCTATTTCCCCCAGCTAAAAGTTACCTTCTCTTGAGGCCAATGCAGGCAAATGGTAAAGCTTGGCTCTCTCTACGGCCAGCTGCCTTTCAATTCGTGGAAGGATCTTGCCATATTGGGCTAATAGAGAATTTCTGGCAACTGCTCTGTCGGTCAAGCGATGATCGCCGTCGTTCTGATGAAGGAAAAGCGCAAAGCAAAAGCTTAACTAATTACAAGAAGTTCATTGCACAGACCTCTCCGGGCTATTTCGCATTAGTGAGCAGATTTCCTCTACGGGTGTGGTAAAACACCTCCACTGCACAGAACAGCGGCAAGTTCTACCCGTCCGCACACACCGATTTCACCTGGTACTTGTAGCAAAGTGGAAGGAAGACTGGAATAGCAACAGAGCCTACAACTTGAAGTTAAAACAATGCTGGCACTCTGCAGAACCTTCTTCTGATACACCTGTTACCACCTGCAATTTTCTGATATCACCTGCAATTTGCAAACGACTTACTACATAGCAGGCTTTCCCTTGTTCTTCCTGAAACGCCAGTGCCCTGAATATACGGGACAACTGGAAATTACCCTGGACAACATGATGTGAAGATTAAAACAAGCAAGAAAAAGCGACCTACGCACACCACCTGGCCACATGACAGTTTTCAAATGCAGGACCTACGACTTCCAAAACCACCTTAGAAGTTTGAGTCACTGGAAAACTATGATTCCAGAAAACGGCAAACGCGTCACAAATCCAGAACACAAGTTCATGTAACACAAAATGTAATCTGGCTATTTTGAGAAATAGAGGTTAGACAAGAATTTTTGTCATAAAAGCCGTGAAATGAAAGTTGTGGAATTGGAGAGCACACTGTAACTCGCAGAAATTAAAAAAAAACAAACAAAACCCACAGAAATTTAACCTGTGGATTGGCACCTAGCCTGCTCTCAGCTAGAAAAATACAGTTGCGTGCAAGACACAAGCGATGACATACAACCTACTCGTCATCCCACAGGAAGGAGTGACACAAACAACTTCCAGTAATCTAAGCCACGCATAACATACGTATCTCAATAACGGAATGGTAAGATTGGCTGATGGGAAAGATACATGTTTATTCCTCAGATGCAAACAAACTGTTCTCAGTGGGGTCAACAGTGGTGTGTAACATTTAATTTATAGCTTCATAGAGTAGCTTTGGAGTAGTGACGTATATTGGTCAACATTTAGCTTCAGCTGTAACCAAAGGTGTAGAAACTTGTTCCGAGTGTTTCAAAGACTGGTATGAAAAAAAACAAAGCAGGATTTTTATTGAGTACTATCAAAACCAGTTAGTAACACCCAGCAGAAACGTGCACGCTTGACAGAACAGAACTTTCACGCTTACCATAAGATTTACATTCATGGATTGATTCAGCTCTAGTGCTGCAACGTAGTTGGCACGCTGCAGATGGTAGACTAAAAGGAATTCTTGATTCTGAACACCGGCACTGGTCCTTAAAAACTTCTCCAAACACTCCTATGAGAAAAAAAAAAATCATTCCAAAAATCTGTTATGGCTCTGCCTTTTCTCTTTTCAAAGAGACGATGAACATTTTTCCTTGCTCCCACTTACTTGTTCGGTGTCTGTGAAAGGCAGCTTCAGCAAGTCTTCCATCAGGCCCATCTCACGGCACATTTCGTACATGTGTTTTAAGAGGTCTTCTAAGTTTGCCTGAGCGGCATGTTGGTGCAACAGACCCCAAGCCTCCACCATGCACCTGTAATTAATTTTTCAGACGTAAAGGGATGTTAATAGCATAACCAAAGAGATGCCCCAAGAGTCTTGTACTCAAAGTTTAAAGGAAACTTAGGGGATGATGATTTCTATTCTTTGTTCTCAAGATTTGCGTGACAAAATGGTGGGGTATATTTCTTTACCTATTGGAGAGCAACACAGTGAGGAGAAGCTGCACTTCCCCGCTGCTTGCCGTGGGTGGCCTCATCAGCTGGATGTATCTGAGGGCTTGCCCACGCTCCCCTTGGCACAGGAGGGACTGAATAATTCTCTTGTGCTGCCATGACGCGGTTTTGATTGTAGCGGGATGAAAGAGCAGGGCCAGTGAATTCTGTACAAGTTAGAGATCGGGTTTTAAAATCATTTTCTAGATTATAGCTTTGTACTGCAATGTATGTCTAACTCAACTCTACCATACTTACTTCGTAATCATTGTGATCTAGAAGCCAAAAACCTTCAACAAGCTTAACAAGTCCCCAAGGCATGCCAAAGGCAGTTGCAAAGGAGTCGATTGAAGTTTCTGTCTCACTCGGAAAGGAACGCTTGATATCCAGCAGCAAGTAAATTGTCTGACATCAGGTATCTCATTAAGGCTAATCAGTTTGTAAGACCAAAACTTTATCACATTACCTTTAGAAAAACATAATGAAGTAAGAATATAAAAGTGGTAGGAAGCAGAAAATACATTCAAAACATTGGAGCATCCAATGCTCAATTATTACAGCAAATAAATTCCACAGTTGGGTTTTTCCCTCATGTCCAGCGTCTATAAAACAGTGTAAATTGTGGCATCCTTACAGTACAGCTCAGCTCCGAATGATTAAAACTGGATTTAAACCAGTATGCGGGTCACTCATTGGTAGCGTCATTTTCTCTTTCTGACGTCCGTTTTTAGGGACAAGACAGCTCTGGGCTATAAGCGTTTCTAAACCCCTTGCGGGTTAGGCAACAAACAGCAAAAGCAAGGCTGTGTATTTCAGCAGCTTAAAAATTAAGTTTCTGCCCCATGACTTTTCTCTTCTCCCTGTTGCTTATTCCGTGTGCCTGCACTTTCAACGGAACCAAAGCAAGCACTGTGAGCTGCGCTGGAAAACCCGTGATTTCAGCAAAAATCCGGTACTGGTAAACCACTCTTAGAAATCCTTTTGCTCTGAAACAGAAATTGTTTTATAACCCATCATGGGTGTTTTAGAAAATTTTAAACGGTGTTTAAATTTGGAGAAAAACTAAGGACATTTTATATCTTCAACCCTTATTACTAAAACTGTTTTCTCCCTATCGGAGAAGACTTTTGCAACAAAACGTTTAAGAAAAAAGTCATCAAAAATCCACAGTACAAAGAAATAAAACAGCGCTTCTGTCTACAACTTAACGCTAAACTAAATGTTTTCACTTGCATCGTCTTTGAAGCATAAATGAAAAAATGTCATGAAACAGGTCGGCGACCAACACTGAAGAACATTTATGTGCATCCCCTGAAGGTGTAATCAAAATAACTAGAAAGGATACAATTGCGTGTTTGCAGTTTTCTTCAATGTTTTCTAGCAAATAGAGATCCAGCAGTGCCTGAAATGAAAAATTAAAAGCTATGAAAAAACGCCTGTCTTCCCTAAATCATTGGCTTTTGGGTGGGGTTTGGCGGGGAGGGCGGCCGTTTGTTGTTGTTCTCAGTGAACAGGACACTCACATGCAAACTGGCAGGCGGGTATTTCCCAGTTCCTCCTGCATCTCTCCGCCACAGCTTCTCCACTTGGTCTCCTAACTGGGAAACCATTCCATCAACCATCAAGCAGTCCGAGTCCCATCTTCCTCTGGAACAAAAGGTAGCAAGGATTTGGACAGAGTTAAACACTAATTCCAGCCTCCCAGTGTGACGGCTTTCCTCCAGTCTTCTGCTGACTGCAGCCCTGCCCTTTAATCTCCCGATGGCACAAAGCAGAAAAAGGACACTAGAGGCTCTGTGCTTCGAAGGAACACACGAGCCTGTATGTAAGTTACTTGAGAAGTAAGCCAAGGAAGATGAACTTTGAAGTCAATACCTCCTACCCTGCAGCTTCCACCTTAACTCACCTTGCAGCCTCTTGGTCACAGTGCCATCGCCGAAGCTTGGTCAGGTCTTTATTCAGTTTTCAGTACAATTTCCAAAGAAAAACCTATTATCGGCTAATCCAAGGCATGCCGCCTATGTGCTAGGCAGCTAGTCCAGGAAAGAGAGCTGACGTTAGCAAGTGCCTTCTATCCGACAGCCAGGAGAGTGCGAGGCGTGCCAACTCCATGTAACTCCAACCATCTTACGAAATCACACCACGTACTTGTGAGAAGGGGACTTAGGCCAATACAGTTATGACCCTCTATTGGTCATGTGGTCATAATCGGTCATATGGAGGTGACTGATCCTGTCCTAATCACATGGCCTTTTTCAGTAGTCAGAAATTATACACATTAGCCAATGAATAAAGTAGACTACCGAAAAATGATGATACCAACCAGTGGTACTAAGCAGAGGTAGATATCAACATTTTAACACAGGAAAGTAACCTCTCTGTTCAACAGAACACACGTGTCACTGAAGTCAAGAGTATTGCTGGCAGCGGCATTACGCATAGCCCATGCAACTGTTGAGATAAAAGCCATTCCCTTCCACTTCTGAATTTGCCGTGGAAGTGTTCTAGAGTCTTCCTCTAGCTCTTACCTTGATAAACGCTCAAGTTTCTGTCGGTGACCAGTATAGTAGCTCTCAATCAGAGGATAATTGTAGAAAGGTCTTGACAAACGCGTATCGTCATCTACAGGCAACAAAGTAGAAGCAAGTTAAAGCAGTCATATCACACTTGTAAACGAAAATTTTTGCCTAAAGAGACAGAAGATCGTACAAGCTAAGCATCAAGAAGCCTCCAACTCTGAAAGAAGCCAATCCTCTTTCTGCCTTTGCTAAAAGAGCTCTAAGAGACAAGACTCAATTCCTTCTTGCCCCAAGTGCCGTTTCAAGGTTACAGTTCACGCAGCATTCACAACATGTAGGGTAAGCTGAAGTTCACTATAAAAAAAACCACCCAGTTCTCAAAGGGAATGGTTTTTAAACATGCCGCGTGAGCATCTGTGAGACAATTAAGGCTGACAATGGAATTTATAATCCATCCAACTAAAGAAGGATTTCCAAGGTGTACTTTCTCCTCAAGCAACTGATAGAAAGTTCAAAACATGCAGGTAATGCTCTCACTATAAAAACAAGCATTCCGGTACTTGTTGTTTAATAGTACTTTGTTTAAAATCTCAAGTAGTTCAAGCTGTGGACACAAGCAGCGCCTTGACGTCAGAGGCCCATTGCTATCCCTAAAATCCACCCAGGAAAGAAACTGCCTGCCTCATTCTACGCTGTGTACTTGACAACCCAGCAAAATCTCAACTTCACCCACAGAACTTCAGCACACCCTGCCACTGAACCAGCACGACTTCTTCCTGACGAAACCGTTACAAAAACATGGCTAAGCACGCGTTCGTGGGAGTCACTCACTGGATGGTCGCCTTGTTACAAACGTATGACAGGTCACGCTTACCTAAACCCTCTGGAAGGAGACCGGATCGACAGAACCAGATGACCACTCGTGCATACAAAGAAATGAGGCCGGTTACCGCTTGCTTATTTGTCACGTCTGCAAAACCTGAAAAAAGGCAGGAGATGATTAGCGTTATGCAATTCTGTTCATTTTCACAAAACTCCCTTCATCCTACTAAACCAAAAGTATAAAAATAGCACATTAGAAATCTTTGTCTTTGCGTTTTTCATGCTGTATCGCTTTCTTATTTGAAGAAAAAACCCACTATCACCACCAAAACAAAAAGCAACCCCTATAAAGAACTAAACTCACTAAAGGCTAAAATAAAAAAAAAAACAAAAAACCCAAAGCCTGAACTACTAAATGCACGCAGGAATAAGACATCTGTTTCTCACGTAGCAGAGATTCTTCTGATAGCAAAGGGATATTCTTTTCTTTTCTCAATAGGCCAAGAACCATTTCTAAGAGAAAAAGCTGTAGAAACTCAAGTAACTTACTTTACATGTTACTCGTTTACGCTTCCTTCGTATTGTTTAGCAATTTGCAACACGGTGTCTGCATGCAACTAGAACTTGCTAGCTAAGAATTCAAAGGAATAGTTTTCAGCAATACCACATTCGGTTGCTGTAATTTCAGCCCAGTTGCCTACAAAGCTTCTCTCTGAATGTAGCCTCCCCCACCCCCTTGCATGAGCTCCACCATAAACTGTTGCCCTGAACTCAATGCGTGTTTTGTGGTGGTCCCAAGCGCTCAGCTTTAAGCCCCTTCTCCCAGCTAAATGTGACTGTCTTCCAATCCTCAAAAACAACAAAAGCCCATGTTGCCACAATTCCAAATCTTAATAAAACATACCAAAGATTTTGTAGCACTACTACAAACCTTTTTCAGTAAGCTCTTGTGCTTCTGTGAGAAAACAGTTTAAGACCGTGCTAAGGTTGCTCAAAAGCAACTGGCAGCGCTGGAGAGACCGTAATGTCTGGGGGTCAATGAAGTTGCAAGAGCCATCAAACAGCGGAACACCTTTTCAAGAATAAATATTAAATCGTTAGCCGACAGAGCAATTCCAGAGTTTCAAGGCGCACTTCAAGGACCGCGTGCAATATCCTATAGCGGCGTATTACTGAGGAAGCTCAATCAGAAAGAACGACTTTAGGTTTGCAGAATGACTACACTAGTACTCACAGATTTGGTCAAATTCTTCCTTTGTAGAGATCACTTGGTTCCATGTCCACTCAAGAACAAACCGTAAATTACCAGCAGACCTTGGCTGCTCTTTAAACAAAGAGAACAAAAAAGAAATGAATCAACAGGCTCCAACTCAAAGAGGTACCACGTAAAAAAACAACGTTCGAAGTATTACCTTCAGATATCCAATGTTTAATGCATCCAGTCAGAAGTCCCACAGAACCTGTCTGGACAGCAGCTGACAATACTGCTTCCAGCTGCTCCTCCTAAACGTAACAGACAAACTCAAATGAGAATCTTACCTACTTGCACCATGTGAACCATCAACAGTAAATGTTTCTTTCTAACTGTATACTCATTCAGACATCACAAAGTCAATCAGGACACAGGCCAGGAACGCCACGTCCTTTCTCTTAATTCCAGCCACAGGCTGGACTGCCCACTGCTCTGAGGAACACATTAACACACTTTTCCTCTGACATTTCAACTTACTGCAGCCTAATTCTAATCTTTCTTCGCATGCCTCTGCATTACAGTCTTCACGTACTGAGTTCCAACTTACTACGTCCAGAAACATCCTCTGCTAATACGCGTTACACATCTGTGCATATAAGTTTGCCATCAGGAACGCAGGAAGGGGACAGGACAAACACAACTGTGCAACGTTTGCATGGAAACAGTGAAGCTACGGCCAAGCAGCTTTCTAGACTATGAAGACATGAAGCAGTTCTGACACCCAAAACAGTACGTTGGAATTTTGTAACGTGACAGAAAAGAAGCGAAACATTTACATCCTAATGGTTTAAATGTTAGGCTCTTCAAATACTGTATTATAGTGTAGTGGTAATCCTTACAAGGATAAATCACAGGTATGCACAGACGCGCGATATTAAGTAGTAGCTTATCTCAGCTGGTGTTCTCGTACTTCTCTCAGGTGAAAGGACCCTTCATAAGTTTTTACTTTGGTTTTTGGGATGGGATTTGTTTGGTTGGTTGGGTTTTTTTAAACACATTCAAAAGTATCTTTCCCCTCTAGGCAAAATCATGACATTCAAAGCGACTTCTACACATGTAGAACACACATGTGATATTGCCATCTTTTTCGGAAAACTGGTTTCAGACAAGGAAACACACCATTGGCCAGCTTGCCAAGAAATTTCTTTGAGCTACCACACTGTGCAGAAGCGTTCATGTCCTAACACACGTCCACAAATGTGGTGACGAATGCAGGAGACAGGAAGAGGAGGGCAGCGGGAAGGCTGCTCTCCCCTTCCTGCTGATTGCTCCAGGGAAAGGTTGGTGCATTGCAAATGGAAAACCTATGGCAGGGGGAGTGAAGTCACTGTGGTGGCATAAAGCACATAGAAGGTAGCGAGTGTCATGAGATAAAGGTGATTAAGGTGTTGCAGCTGCAAGAGGGCAGTCTCAGAGGAGCAAATTGGGCTACTGCAGCACAAGGCAGAGGCTACAGGGGTGAAGATCCGCCCGGAGAGGATGCAGAAAAGCCTACCGATGAAGGGAAAACGAGGGCAAGCCGTGAAGAAATTGCCAGGGAGAGCTGACAGCAGTAATCCTTTACCACAGCCCACTTCCTTGGAAGCAAATGATCACGTACAGTGCAGCAAGCCGACGTCTGCAAGAGCTCGCATCCCAGTGAGACGCCCCCATCGTCGGCTACTGCACTGAACCACTGCTTTGAGAAACTGACAGGGATGGGGGTTGCTCTGGGGGACACATGCGTTATGTTGGGCATGACCAGCACTGACTGCACGCTTCCTTGTGCGCATCTGTGTGTGGCACCGAATTAAGAGAGGGGTCTCTAAAGACAGATCTCTTAGGGCTGTTCCCAGTCAAAGTCACTACTTTGGATCTAAGGATACGATTACTTCTGCTAGCTCAGGTCAACACCTGTATTTCAAATTGGAGTATCGTGTCTTGTAGCCCCTCCAGCCCTGTCAGACCAGATGGATGTATTTCCCCCTTGATTCCCTCATAGGCACTCACCTGACTCAAACTGGATGGCTGGACATCAACTGGTCTTGGAGACAGCAAGCCAGCTACAAGACACCTATTGTAGCTATCCTGAATGGCTTCCCATATTGAAGGGCCAGATTTCTTCAAAAAATTCAAGGTCTGAAACATCAATCGAAAACCACAGATTAAGACAGCATTGTTATTCCGTCACTACGCTTCTGGATAACCTCTAAAAGGAAGAATCTAAATGTTCACTGACACCGTCAGACAGCCTGAACCACTAAGATGCTTTAGGTTAGCAATCTGTGTAATTAAGTCTTTTCTACCTTCTCTGTCTATACACAGGCCTTGCTCTTTCCCTCAACACTGACACAAAATACATTCTATATAAGCTAAGCTAACATGCAACTTCACGCTTTGGAAGATCCTTTCTATGCCTGTTCGTATGGAAGCCGATTCATGTTGGAAACATTTAGTGAGCTGAAACTTCACTCAAAATTATCTGTCACAATCTGTGCCGTGGCTCAGAAGTTATAATTTGGCCGAGTTTGGGAGAAAACAAAATTTTCACTCCTCAAACAGTTATGTGATTTTTTCATTTTCTCCATTCCCTCCTTTTTCAAGAGAATTGGGGATCAAAACTCTAACTCAAGACTATGCAGGCAGTTCGACTGAGGGGCAATAAAGAAGTAACACCTTTCCCCGCCTTCTACAGTGGTTTTGTTCTTGCTCCTGGAGCAACGTTGCATTCCTTTCTAGACATTCAATCCCCGATCATGCTTCAAGAGGAGACAACGGCAGTTGTACAGTCCCAAGAGGGGACCTAAAACATTACCATTTGCATACAACTGGCGACAGGATACAATTGCAACTATGCGTGTGGACGGGCAGGATGAGCGTGAAACGGTCCCTAACACGGAAAGCAGTGCAACAGAAAACTTAGAAAAGCTACATCTCCTGCCACTCGCAATAAAGATACAGTAAAAGATCACCTCCTTCTGGAAGCCGGTGCAAGTCATGTGAACGACTCCGGAGGTCAGCAAGCACGTACCATCTGCAGAAACAGGGAACGTTTGACAACCTTCCGTACTCTCACAGTTATGGCATGACCAGTTTACATTTTTTACACACCGGTATCTAGAAACATATAACTGAGTGCTTTGAGCTTCAGTTCACAGGCATTTCAGGCTATAACCAGCACCACTTCACCGCCTACATTACAAAAGCACCAAAACTCAGCCGGCTGTCAGATATGTTCCACAATAGTAAATACCTTGTCAGTACAACGTGATCAGAGTTGGGTTTGTGGGCGACTGGGTGTTTTTTTGGTTTGGTTTGGGTTTTGAATGACAAACAATGACTGAACAAGAGAACCAATGAATGGCATTTGACCTCATTTTAAGCTTATCACTCTCAAAAGCAGTGAAATACCTACCAAAGTTATAGTTGCCTGGATGAAAAAACTGCTCAGGTGGTGGATAAGAAGGAGGAACTCCCCGACTTAGACTCCGCTCATGGACCAGAATATCCAAAAGGAGCTTCGGAGAAGTCACGCTCACTACAGTATCCAGCGACCACAGTGCAAAATAGGGGCACTCATGAGGGAATTCTTCCGGCCTTAAAGAAAACAAGCGCGTAAGCTAAATGCCGACATTCAAATGAATTATTGGCAGGCATATGGAAAACTACTGAAGAAAAATCTACCTTAGTGAATCTGGCATTTGAGCAGAATACCAGCGATTAATGTCAAATACACCCAGGTAAGTAGATGGTTTTCCCTGACCGTACGTATTCACTTGCCAACTGAAGACTGAGACACTGGTGTCAGGAGACGTGACTGTAAAAGACAAGACATTGTTTCTGACTTGTAGAAAATACGATAGATCCGATATTTTTAAAACACCACTTTCTATTTTGGCTTCATTCTGTTCTGTCACTCGTGAAACACAACACTTCCTAAGAGTGATTACAGTACTTACGGAATAGCAAACATCTCTGTGATAGGTTTCAGTCACACTGCCCCTTTTTCTTGTCCCCTCGTCCAGATCACTGGTCAAGATACTAAAGAGAAGTGGCCCCAGTGCAGTGCCCTGGGGAGCACCACTTGTGACGGGCTACCATCTGGATGCAGATGCGGACATCGGTTTGAAGAAGGGAAAAAATTCTGGTCACATTCCTAAGCAATGGAGAGTTTGAACTTCTTGTTCAAAGATGGCAGCTGGAGGAGTAAAACGACTGACCATCATCATACAAACGGCCCCACCATACATCGCGATAGCATGTCAGCAAGCATAAAATAAAACCCACTTTTTCCCTTAAAGAAGTCCCACATAACTTAAGCATCCATTTTTTCTTCGTAAATAATCCCAACAATCTAGTCTATGCAGATAGGCAAGACTTTCAGACTGTGGGGACAGAACAGCATTCGTTGCTTAGGTTCCAAAAGCACTTCTTTTAAAATCACCAAACACGGACATCAGAACAAACCTTCATTTACGCTATCCTCTCCGTCAACGTCGCTGCGGAATTTTTCGACAGTCTGGCAGCTGATTAATTTAGTACTCATCTGGCCTCTCAAGGGAAAGACTCCACCCGTGAGATCTAAACTGAACTTTTCGCCACGGTATTCCAAACCCTGGGGGAAAAAATCAGAGAAGAGAGCAAAGGTCATTCTAAGATAAAAACATACATTATGGCTAAATATGAGAGACAGTCTAACAGAATAGGCTTATTATACTGTGTATTTCGCATGAGCCTATTTCTGATGGTAAACAGAAACTACGCCTGACATGCAAGAGAATGCAGTGTCGAATCGTAACGGGTAAGTTTGGCTGTAAAGGCTTTGCACTTTTTCAAAATTTAGAATTTCCCTAACATTATTCAGATCTAAACATGTTTTGCAGAATTCCTTGCGACATCCAAGAATGTTCTTTATAAAAATAAATATATCGCTACAAAGAGATATCTAAAATGATGCAACACACATGCATGCAAAGCTCTTTGCTCCATGTCTTGATTGCAGAACTGATGAAGTTAGAGAAGCCCCAGCATTAGAGCAGCTAAAGCTGTCAAGAGGTATTTTCTATGGGCACACCACCAGAGTGACCGTGCACCCCTCTCTAGTTACTGTGAGAACTTCATACTGATTAGCAATCTTCTTTCAAGCCACGTAAGCTATGACAGCTCCTCCTCTCATCTTGTCAGAGACTAACGGGTGAAATATCCCTCAGCTCCTTCACCAAGCACAGCCAACAGCAAAAGGGAAAACCAGAAAGGACACGGGGTGCACGTGGCCAAGGCTTTTAGCATCACGAATTACTACACAGTAAACAAACTAATTTTGAGATACACAGAAACCCCGGCACGATTGTGGTGAACCTCTGATAGCGCCATTTTTTAAGTAAGCGTGAAGTGAAATACCGTCTTTCCAAATACAGCATTCATTCAAACTGTCTACCATACAACACATGAATGGGTGTACTGGGGACAAATAGCAGCTCTATAATTAAAAAAAAAAAAAAAAAAAAGAGAGAAAAAGAAACCCAACCCACACAACCCATAAACTGATAACGCCACATTCTACCCAAGTTTCCTAAACTTGCAGAGCTCTGAAACGAACTGGCATGAAACCACACATTCCCGTATGATCTCATAGGATACATCTAATTCACCTAATCTGAGAAGAGGCGAGCTTTCTCTTAATGATTCCAGGAAGTGTTACAAATAAATATGAAGGTTGTCTAAAAAGAAAAATTAAATAATTAAAAAAAGTCTTTCATAACTAAAAAGAAAATGCTTCTGAAGCAAAGCAGTGCATTTTAAACTTTCCACGCCGGGCAAAGTCATTCTAAGGAACTCCATTGTATGGCAGATGTTAAGTAATGACTCCATTGACTAGCAAAACACAAAAACAAGTTTTCAAACGAGATGCACTGGTCAAACTCTGATATCAAACTAGAGAGTGTATACTCTGCCCATCCGCAAGCATTGTGCAGAACGAGGGTAAAGATGCGCTCTACGATCGTGATTTGATGCACCAGATTTAGCAACTGCTGCGACAGTACAAAAAAGGTCTTTGGAAGCATTACTTAAACATACCTTTCTGTTTAATTACTTAAGCAGACTTAAACCAGCCTTGAAGGCAATGGAGACAAGAGTTTGACACGCGTATAGAAAAACACAGTACCACATGTTCCATAAGTCCTATTTGTGACTCTTACCATGACACACAGTCAAAGAGGCACTGCTTCATAGCCTCAAACCTAATTCCTGGAACAAAAAGCACTGCTGTATTGAAAAAGTCTTCTGAGCTCCTATGAACTCTATCCAATGAACAAGGATCAACAGTAGATTCCTCCTTCTTTACTCAAACTTGGCCTAGCAAACGGGAGACACTTAAATTTTCTACCCCTGAAGATGGACAAGAAACTTGACTCAGACAGCCATGCAGGCAGACAGTCATGTAGTACTAACCAATCTGTGACTACAAGGAAGTGTTCTGAGACTAAAAGCATCCGCTGTGGAGCACAGGTCCCGCACATCAACAAAGATAAAGAGATAGCATCCAGCACGCGATGAATCACTGGAAGATCCTTCTACTTGGTCACCGTGATAGATAATGCACTTTAAAGAAACACCACCTTTTCCAAACACCTAACCTCTCTCTATGCAAAAGCAACAGTGGCAAATGAGGAAGCACCTTTCCTACACATAAGCAAAACACTCAAAATCTAAATTAATCCAAAAAAATCAAAAGGCACAGTCCCTACAAAAACCAGAGTACCACGATACAAGAGTCACCCCTGTTTCGTTCCATAGCTATTGAGAACATGCAAGAGAAAGTACCAAATCAGGAGGAAAGACTTGCTCTGAACTAAGATTACTGTCCCCTCAAAAAGATTTTGGAAGACTTCCAGGCGTACAACTGAATGGAATTACACATCTAACAGATGCGCCTTGTCTCTGTTAGCTATCTGAGATACAAGGATACCTCACATCTGTATTTTAAACGCATCCTCTTGGAGCCAGATCTAACATTTAGGTACACTCTTCTGACCAAATTACATATTTTCCTGGCTTTAAGAGTAGATTGAATAGGTCACCCAGCCAAAAAGAAGAACAAGTTATCTTTACAGCTACTAAGTGTCAGGATCAACACTGAAGAGACACTGTAGGTGCATTTCATGTGAGAAGTCCGGCTGACAAAGCTCTAAGGGAAACCAAGAATATAAAACTGAAGATCAGCAAAGAATAGAGTATGACTGTATTTTAAGAAAGGGAGAGAGACAGAAGCTTATTCAAGTCCGAAGCTTGGTTAAAGCAAGCGATTCAAGGCCCAATCTTCTCTTCCTACATGCCATTCATTTGGTATTTCAGAATAATTTTATTTGCAAAAGCCGCGTCCTCTTCAGGAATTTCATTTATACGGGCTCTTTGCAGATGAATCTAGCTGGAACACACGACACTGCAGTATAAAATGGTATGCCTTCTTTCCAAAAGGTATGGACAAAGGCCGTGCCCAAGAAGACTCAGCAAAACATTATTATTTTTTCAGCCAGCTCTGAAGTTTGATGGTAAATCTCACCCCTGTAACTCAACTGATACTCCCTTAGAGAAAATTACTATTGTCTGCTTTTCCCACGCATGCACCTCTTACCTCATACATGACTTGTCCTGAGGCCACGCGTTTTCTGTCACCAAACGCTAACTGCAGCAGGTGTAAACTCACCACATCACCTTCACTGAAAAAGGGATAAATTATGAAATTTGGTTACAAAGCTGCTTTATAGTCCTCATTGTCGTGTTAGTAGACCTAGACGTTTTCTTAATAGCATGCTCCTGCTGAAAAGAACACCACCTCTTCCCAAAACATGATCATCGGCCACATTTAGCCACTGAAACATGAAGGAGGGCGTTTTGACACTAACAGCTTCAGGGGCAAAAGCCAACCGTACAATTGGAAAGCTGTAATATGTTGTATAGACTAAGAATTGTTGGAAATAGTTCTTCACAGTGAAGAGTTCTCCATCAAAACTGCTTTGAAGTCAAATTTTAAAAGACTGCCACTCTACCAACAGCTGAGCTGATGGAATCGCTTGCTGATGCAGAAAGAGAGATCTCTCTGCCCTTCCCTTACCACCAAAGTTCCCCTCCCCCTCTTGCACACTCTGCACCCTTCCAAGTCCGATTTGATTCAGCAGAACAGCAGGAACCCATTGGCTTTTCTGCTGAATCGTTTTCTGCCAGGGGAGCTGCACTGGCTCACCAAGGCTCCACAGACTGCTGACGCTGGCACAAGGCCATCGGCAATACTGTCACCGCCGCCTTTAGGGGTGGCAGGCTGTTGTGTGGGCACATCTGGTGTTCTAGATCTGCAGCCTCAACTGCTCCTAGTGGTATTTTCATACCACGGTGTGACTATCAAACAAATGATGAAGCAGTCATCGAGGAACAAAAGCAAACCATTTGAGAATGCGAGCAGAAGAATATGGCCACTGTTGCTTTGCCTTCTGACAGAAGGCAGGAACTAGTAGGTCCCTCTTCACGTCTGGTAAATCCTGTAAAAATTGCATTCTAAGTTTAACACCTTCCGTACCGGAAAGAATCGCAGACACACAACAAATACACATGTTCAACTGTATGGGAACAAATATCCTTAAAAAAAAAAAGAATTAATTCAGTGGCTGATAGTTAAAGTTTTTATTCACCTTTCCTGCGTAGACTGAACAGCCCACAAGTAGCAACAATTGCGAGGATCATTCTCAGGCTCTTGAAAAGTGACAGCATAGACAGGAATCCTCCCTCCTTCAAGCTGAGAGTGGTGCCTACAGGTTTAGGGGAAAAAAAAAGCAAAACAAAAAAGAAAACAAAAGGTGAGCCTAGTGGCCCAAACACAGGTAGTTTCTCGTTTCTTGGACTACGTCAAGCATTGTTCTTCCTGACTTCTGAACCTTATTTGTACCTCCACACTCTACTCTTGCCACCTAATTATTCCTCCACTGTCTATTTATGCATCCAACAGCTTCTGGGGAGTCAGTGCAGATCTGCTGAAGTGAATCCCGACCAGAAGTTAGCCAAATATTTCAGGTGAGATTGCTCTTTCGGCCAAAGCTGACATGCAGGAAAGAATACATTTTTCAGGCACAGGTCAGCTATTGAGTTTTCATGTCTCACTAGTTTCACCCTGGACACTTTAGAGAATATCGGCACCAAAATCACATCACTGACATACTTCAGCCTTTCAATGGATGCCCCAGTTGCAGTAACCGGTTCTGAAAACCCCAGGAAGCATGCTTTCCACAGTTCCTCAATCCACAGGCACAATAAGGAAAACAATCCTAGTCCACTGGGGAGAAGGTGGACCACTTGATCCAGGTATGACTGAAAAGTTATGTCAGAAGAGGATTTCTGAACGTGCCAAGATTATACTCATACTCATGTCAGTCCCTGAAAAAGTTCTCTTTACATTCACATACTTCCTTAAGCAACAAATCGAGAGCCCCACACCTCCAGGCATGGCCAAGTGTAAAGGCCTACTTACTCTCTCTTCAAAGTTTTCATATTCCAGAGCGACAGGTAGCCATCCAAGAAACCCACAACGAGCTGGTTGCTTCTGCTTATGTAGCACAGGGCTGATACTGCTGTTCCGGAAGCATTTTGTAGTTGAAAACAGAGACACCTCCATTCGCTGGTCACAGTTTCTCTTCTTTGTGCAACTTCAGCAGGATTTTTAGTGACAACTTCTAGATCTACACACACAAAACCAAGCAATAAATGAATACGTTATGCCATTTAGGCTGCATTTTAGGCACTGATGTGACAACCCCTATCATCTAATGCTACCGTGCCAGGCAAAATAGCCATTTATGCAACACTTTTTTTTGCCATTTCCATTATGTATGTCTTCAAAGAACATAAGAACTCTCGGATAAGACAAGTATTCTCACTCACATTTGAAAGCTAGGTAAAAACGTAACCTTAATAACGTAACCAAATTCTTCCTGGACTCTGAAAAGCAGGAGTCTGGGCCTCGTGATGAAATTTGAAGTGGCACCTCGTGTTTGAAGTGGCACCAATTTCTGAAGCTGCTGTTGTAATAGCCAAAACGGTGTATGCAATCTGAGTACACCTATTCGAGATTTCATTCATCCAAATGCATGGGTGTTGGTAAGTCGGGTTTATTTTAAAAAACAAGCCCAAAATTTGCCCCAAGTCAATTAACACAAGCAGAAGAGCATTCCCGGGAAACAGGGCTCCTCCAATACAACTTCCTACCAGGCGGCCGCACCGGCTCACGTGGCAAAATTCCTACACCTCTCTGGCAAGAATCATAGTGGCACAGGGATCTTGGTGGGAGGGGGCATTTACAACACTGCGAGGAGCAGTCAGACACTCCCAGGTTTAATCAGGTCAGGACTATACGATGTCAAACTGCCACCTGTAACCAGTCGTCAGAAATGTCTGACACAAGGGTCTTCAAAGTGGGATGCATACTGTTTCGTTAGAAGACAGAAGTTTTCTTGCGTTTAAATTCATGTGGAAAAACTGCAGGCTCACCCAATGCTTCGATATCATTCTGAGTGCAGGAGCAATCATCCAAACTAAGGTCAACCAGAAGTAGATGGCCAGCATCTGTAGCCACTGCTGCCACCCCAAAGAGCCATCGCAGACTCTGATGGAGGTGCTGAGTGCTCACGCTGGGTCCTCCGTGATTCGCTATGGGTTCTATAGCGGTTACCTACAGGAAAACTACAAGTTACTATTTGAGCTCTTTGACAAGCTCAATAGAAAAAGTAAATACAGGAGCATCAAAGCATTGTTTGCAATTAGATCAAGAAAAGAGACAAAGACAAAAAAGCCCCGTACAAAAACCTGTTACTGCCTTCCATTTACTAGATTTCCTGCGGGTAAGTGACTTAACTTCAACTTACATGGGGCATTCTATTAGTACAGCTTAGCAATTTCCATTTCCTACTTCGCAGTAATTAACTGGAGGAAAACACAGAAAATCAGTTATACGCAAGAAACTTTATCGTATTCAAGGGGCTTAAGACAGACAAACACAACTACATCGAGGTCTCCCACTGCTCACAGCCCACCAGCACCGCGATACAGTCTATGCCTTCTTTGACAAACGGGCGTTAGGATAAATCAGGGCTCGAGAGTCAGACGAGGCAGCGGCCAAGTTGCATGGGAGACACACCATTTCCATGGGAGTGAAAGGTATTTAGAAAGCGTTGAAGGGAGAGACCAGCTTAGTAAAATTCACACTAGTCCGCATTTAGAAGAAAAGTAACAACCACAAGGTGACCTCCCAACAATCTGTCAGATAACTCACTAGAGGCTCTTTTTTCCTCTCCTAAGTCAACAGAAAAATGTGTTCTCCTCAGCCTGCTTGCTAGGCTGAGATTCAAGGCAATGTGTCGAAGTCATTTACAGCACAACTATGGAATTCTGAGCCATTTTAAAGACGGTATTTCTGATGGAAATCAAGCAATTAGGGCCAAAAAAAGGTGCTTTTCAATGCCTTTTTGTGGAAGGAGAGAATCAGGTAACTTTGTGCTCTACAATAAAACCAGAAAACTTGGTTTACTCTCAGTAAACTCAAACAATAATGGCACATTAAGCCCAAGATTTTACAGCAACACCGTCTTGACTGGATACTCTCAAGTGACAGGATGTTAACGCACAATAGAAAAAATACCTCCTACAAAGAGACGCTCCAAAGTTTGTCCTAAAACAGGCCTACGCAGCACCTAACAAAATCAAAGCTTCGTTTCTCCAATTAAAAAGTACCTACCCTCCCGGGAAGAACAACTGCTTTAACCACTCTTGAGAGTCCAAGGTCGTACAGACAGAGAACACTTCCCTCTGCGTCTTCCAACCCAACCAGCAGTCCGGTTCTCTTCTCCCAGGAAAACTCCTTCACCACACGAACAGTGGGAGGCTGTTCATTGACTCCACTGAAACGGTACGCAGAGAGCCGCTCTCCTGTCACAGAGTTCACCACCTCAAGGTGAGGACCACGTGCCAACCACGCCAGGCCGTTTCTCCCTGTGAGAGAAAAGAAAGAGGACTGAAGCAAATGTCCAACGGAAGACTGAAAACAGCTGAAAAAAAATCACAGTGCCTGCCCCTTTCCTTCAATAAACGTACCTAGCAGAGGAAGACCGACCTACCTCATTCTAGTCAATGATTCAAAATCACCCGTTGAAATCCCCAAGCAATCCCTCCTAAAATTAACCACCTTGTTATTTTGCATTTGTACTTGTCATTCCCGCACCGAAGAATCTGGGTTGTTTGGGATAAAGATTACAAGGTCCTGATCGACAGCCTTTATACCATATTCGCCTTGGTTTTGCTAGAAATGATCTAAACGCATATGGGAATACAAGTCTTGGAGCGTAGAGGAAGAATTGAAGGCATTTTGTTTCACTGAACTACTGCCAGCCCAAAGGAAGTATGAGCTCAATTCCTGCATTTACACTCAGGTAGATAGATTCTACCTGGTCTTAACAGAAGCCTAGACCTCCAGATAGGCACCCAGCTCTACTGTCACATCACCTGGAAAGTCCACTTCAAAGTTTAACTACACTCACGTTTTAATATTAGCATTTGTCATCGCTGAAGCACCCTTTTTGTTCTCTCTCTCTAAACAGGATGCCCCTTAACAGCACCAACCTGACACAGCTGATACGATGACCTGAGGCTTCAGGTAGCCTCCAGGCAAGAACAGCTTTATACCGAGACCAAATTTAAAGGAAAATGCTCACCTCCAGAAAACCTCCCGCACAGCACAGAGCCGAGGGTTCCCTCATCTTCCCCAAGTGCCTGAAGAGTCACCTCTGGAAACTGCAGCAGACTGCTCGTTACCTCAGCTGTTAGGTCTTGCATTCTTCACTGTAAATACAGGAAAAAATTGCACAACTAGACTCACGCCAGCCAGAAATATTCTTGAGAGTGACACAAGTTTCATCAGTATGCAGTGAAAAATCCCCTAGACGTCACCTCTAGCTCTTTTCCTTGCAAATAATGGCACTCGGGAGACTTTTTGCTCTCCCAGCAGAGCAAAAGGAGAATCCTTTGCTTTTCTGATGCCTGTGAGATCACCAACAAAAAGTGACCCAGACGTATCAACAGAGAAATAACAGGAAAAAGCCCAATACACTGAGTTCAAGTCTACTCACACAGGTTAGGAAGATGGGAGCTGAGAAAAATCAGATTTTAAAAAGCTTCTCAGTAACAGGTACAACTTTCCATTTGTCCTTTCCCTTGATTTCGTACTTTACCCTTTGTTACTTATTGTCAGTTGTCTTCTAGCAGCCAAAATTACCATTGTTCTTCACCTTAGGTACTTAGGACTTCCAAACTATTTCCAAAGAAAGGAGCGTACCACGAGTCACAGGCTGAGGATAGATTTTTGCATTAAAAAGCTCCAAGAAAAATAAACATGGAGAAATTACATGTTCAAGCAGAATCGCATTCAGCCAAGTCAGGGTTCAGGGACGTCAGTTTTGACTGACGGTAGTACCTGAAAATCCGTTTCAAGGGCCAACAATGCAATGGGCTTACTGACGAAAAAGCTAAAAATATGGCCAGCCGCAGCTGAAGAGATGGTTTCACAAAACATGCTGACTTCCCGGCCACCAAAAGAGAGGACTTGCCGCCGCCTCCCATCTCTCCATCTGCTCCTTTGTTCTACTACCGTACTCCTGTGGCTCACCTCGCACTGCCTTAACAGTGCCTTAGAGCACTTTAGGAGCCAAGTTCACTCCCTGAGCAGGCAGGAAACTCACCCAGAAAAGCAGGTGGTGTTCCACCAGCTTCAAGAGCTCAACTGCCTTGCAGAGACAACCAGCAAGCATAAGAGGTGGCACAAGGAAGGAGGCAGGACCACGCATCGGGAAGAAGGAGAGGGAATTTGTCCATCTCCTTTTTGTGGCAGTCAGCCCGGGCTGCTAGCTCATACCCGGGTGAAACGACACACTCCGTTTGCAGGGAGGGCTAAAAACCCCTTTACTTTTAGAAAGGACACCACCCAGGACACAGTCAGGCATCTTTTAAGGCAACTTTTAACTCCCTCTTGCACGGAGAGACTCCCTAGCTCTCTGGGAAAGGCTGCAGCTGACAGGCGTCGTTCTTTCCTTCCGCCAGAGGTGGAAGCTAAAGTGATTTCAGGGAAGGGTTATAAAAGGGTTTATAAAAGTTATACCAATTTTTGAATTGTTGTTAATAACTGGTTCCATGACATTTTCCCCAGAGAAACAGGAAGCAACTCACAAGCACTGGAGGAGCAGCAGATGGAAAAGTCACTTTCTGCACTCTCGTAGTCGTCAGGTTCAGTGAATTTGCACTTTGCCGGATTTTACTCCTGCAGAAAGAGGATTTAGCGAGTGAGTGAGCAGGTGATTTAGGGAGTACCACCGGGTCAGGTCTTTCCCGCTTAGGCAGAAAGCCTCCCCGCTCCCGGCGGTTTAGGCAAAAACCCTACATTTCATCCAAGCCCTAAGCTGTAGTCTAAAAAGCCACCAGCGTGACAGAGACGGTCTGTACCAGAATCCTACAATCGGCCTTATTTCACTCAAGTGCAGCCTACAGATTGTCTTGTAGAGTTTGTGCAGATGCTCCACAAGCACAAAGCTACAGCAGAAGGTGAGACGAGGAAAGAATTTCAGCTCTCTACCCCAACAGCCCCCAACAGCGAAGACCCTGTGTCTGATGCAGACCACAGATTTGACATCCCTCTCCATGAAAAAACAAACAAAACCAACACAGATCAGAACTTGACGCTGGAGCCACTTTACCCAGCTACCTCCTGCGGTTATTCCCCAACACGACTATACTTCCGTTCAAGAGTTGCAGTCCCCGTCTACCGTGGCGAAGCTCGCACCAGTTCCCAAAGGCACTTCTGACCTTACGCTCTTTTTTACCTTGCTCGGTGCACCTGGACAGACAGACGTAGGCGCTGAGTGTCTCAGGACAGAACATACACGCAGCCTTCCCAGCACAGGGAGACAGTGGTGAGCAAGGCACTCCCAGCACACCACACCGCTCGCCTCTCCCAGCACGAATTCCAGAATCCCAGCACGAATTCCAGAATCCCAGCATCACAATGAAGAGAAAGGCCTTCCAGAATCACTGGAGGTCCTCTGGTCCAGCCCCCCTGCTCAGGCAGGGTCACCTACAGCAGGCTGCCCAGGACCGTGTCCAGGCGGCTTTTGCGTATCTCATTCTGAAACATACTTTGACAAAGAGCAACCTGACAAGCCCAACTGCAAATGCATTTGCAACACGTGCAACAGGCCCGGCTTGTTGGTGACTCTCTCCTGCCAATTTAAGGCTTCTCTCCACCACACAAGTCAAGCAATACCACACCAGCAAAGCCTTGTCACCATTAGTTCTCTAAAACTGTATCCGACAGCTTCCTAGGGAGAAGGCACAAAATTAACAGAAGCCTGATTATGTTCGTTTCACTGTCTTAACAAAGCAAACCCCAGGCAGGTCAAGGCAGGAAAACCAGTTGATGCAGCAGGTGAACAAGAAGCTGTCCTCAGCAGAACAGGGTACGGTACTGTGTGCCCAAACGCCTGTGCCAGCTGCCAGCCAAGACCGATACAACCATCCAGAGGGAGCACCTGAACGACCCCGGTTAGCCATACACCCCACACAGGGCTCAGCATTCCCGACAGAATTAAGTCCCTAATTTTTATCAAACCCCCATCATTTTATCAAACATGATCAGGAAGCAATTATTAGATCTGAAAGACTGACGCCATGCTTCCTTTCTATTGGCAGAAGTTCCAGACCTGGAGTCACGGTTTATTAAGGAAGGGCAGAGAGGGGCGTGAGTAACAAATCTTAAAGATGACAAAAAGGGGAAAACATCAGACTCAGAAGACCAGAGGTTAATGGATCTGGCCGCAATGCCCGTTACTGGGAAACTCGCCTGAGCCACAGCAATGTACTGGTGCTCCCACTCCTTCCAGGCTTCCTCCGGACGGGACTCCCACGTGGCCTGTGTGCTCCGGATCCGCCACTCATTCCCAGCCAGCAGAAACTCTTCTCCCTCCTGCCTGCAATAGCCTTACTTACACTGGGTTTGGGCTTTTGTCTTGATCAGCACTTGATAAGGGAACTGACTCTGAGCAACTGGATGTGCCCACGCCAGTGCTGCGGATGAGGACAGGGACCATTTCTCAAAGGCAGAGCTGTCTTCTTTTCTTCTCAAGTTTTTAAAAACAATGTGTCTGTGGAGAAAAAAACCAAACAGAACACCTTTGAAAAAAAATCCCAAGTCACAGATATTAAGTACTACTCCTGTATCGCCAGGCAGAAATGCAGCAGTGCTGCTAAGATGCCTTAATAGAGCAGAGCACGAGCTGGCCAGCAGGCAGTAAGGGGAGAGCAGCCGCTGTCAGGGAGCGCCCACCCCAGACAAGGCTTCTGGGGGTCTTGGTTCACATGGGCCTCATCTCCGGGTCAGATGGAGTCCTAATTCAGACACAACAAGGGGTCTGCGTTCATCGGCACGTGAAAGCAATTCAGCTCTTTGCAGGACTGAACTGGTGCGGGAAACGTTAAATCTTCTGGCCACAACTGGAGTACTGTGTCCAGTTTTGGGCTCCCCAGTTCAAGAGGGACAGGGAACTACTGGAGCGAGTCCAGCGTAGGGCAACCAAGATGATTATGGGACTGGAGCACCTCCCTTATGAGGAAAGGCTGAAAGAGCTGGGACTCTTTAGCCTGGAGAAGAGAAGGTTGAGGGGGGACCTGATTAATGTTTACAAGTATCTAAAGGGTGGGTTTAAGGAGGACGGAGCCAGGCTCTTTTCAATGGTTCCCAGCGACAGGACAAGGTGCAATGGGCACAAGCTAGAACATAGGAAGTTCCGTTCAAATACACGGAAAAACTTCTTTACAGTGAGGGTGACAGAGCACTGGAACAGGCTGCCCAGGGAGGTTGTGGAGTCCCCTTCTCTGGAGATTTTCAAGACCCGCCTGGATGCAGCCCTGAGGGATGTGGTTTAGGCAACCCTGCTCTAGCAGGGGAGTTGGACTAGATGATCTCTAGAGGTCCCTTCCAACTCTGAAGATTCCGTGATTCCGTGATTCTGCTCCTGATATCTCCTCGTAGCCAGGCAGCTGCAGCCACGCGGTCACTGAGCCATGAACCGCATTGGGACAGCAGACATCTAAGTGCCTGAGCTCTTTTCAGGGGAGCTGGAATAAGAAGGAATAATTAGTGCTGGAGTCCCAGCGAAAGCCTGTCTGGAAGGACTGCAAAGAGGGCCGTTTTCAGTTCTGAGCCCCAGAAAGGCCAGGAGGAGAGAGGGAACCTTCTCTTGCAGAAGGAGACGAGGGACTGGGGAAGTGGCCGGGAAGCAAACTGCTCCTGGGCAGGAAGGAATAGCTCTGTGTGGCACTGTCGCTGGGATCCGGCATCGGGAAGCAGAGACAACCAACGCCTGGCAGCAGGGGTCATCTGTACGCTCTACGTTTCAACTCTGTGCTGCATTGCCGGGAGAGAAAGGGAAGGAAAGAAGCTGAATTAAGCCACGCACACGAGAGAGACCCAGAATTCTCAGGAAAAAGAGCTACCTCCGTCACATAACTTAGCTGTCAAAATATACGCCGTGCGTTAATAAGAATACAGAATAAGCTCTTAATATGCTGCCCTCCCTTATTGGCACATTCACCCTTTCCTTCCTCCTCAGCTGTCAGTCACTTTGAGCTGGTATCTCTTCTCATTTTGCCCAGCACCTGACCGCAATTGGCACCGAGACCAGAGCGGGAAAAACTATGAAAGTGTGCCTTTCAGCGTATCGTCAGGTTGACAGAGTTCCTTCGTAACAGAGGTCTGCTGGAGTCTCGGCTGCAGTCTGTGAGCGTATCAAACATATTACCTGCCATTGGATTTTGAAGGAGGTTTTTAAAATTAGTTTTAAACCCTACCAAAAATGAGATAGGGATTAACATGGAAAAGATGACCATAAAGTCCTTAAACATAAAAGAAGAATCCTAGTGTCTTAGCAATCTGGCTATAAACTAACTCTTTTTAGCAGGTTAGCAATTTAGGAGAAAGAGAGACAGACAGATGAGAAGACAGAGGTGGTTTTTGTCAAAGTGAATACTGAAGGTGCTCAAATCCTGGTAACTCTGCCTTACGCTAGCACCAACGTAAAAAAAACCTCAAAACCACGTCGATGGTATTGGTACAAGTAACAGTTGAAGAATCTGTCCTTAAATTTGTTCAGAACAGTAAGAAAGTTAGCATTTGAAGAAACTCAGGTAAGCTGTTTGAAGACTGTCAGCATTTACAGTCAACATTTTCACATGTGCACGTTTTCTAGTTGTATTCTTCCATCTTTCATTTGATAGTACTTGCTTTAAGAAAAAATACCTCTTCAAAGGTGCTGGAGTATACAGTTAATTCACCCGAGACAAAGAGGACCCTGTGGGGGTTTCATCTTATTTAGGAATGCAACATCTGGTGCACAGGACCAACAGTAATCTCAGATTCCAGGAAACAAAACTACTTGTTTTATAATACTGCCTCGCTTTATGTAAAGAACACGGCGTTTATATAAAACAGGTGCTTATAGTTTTATAGCTGCATTTATCTCTATTTAGTTAAATTTTTCCAAATATGCAGAGAACTCTTGCAAAAGAAGTGGGGTTTCAATCTCTAACGTAGAAAGCGAGAGATAGATTTTGTGTCAGCCACGTTTCTGTTCTGAAAACAGAAATGGTCTGCATTTGAGTGATGCATTAATAGTGGTACGAATCTTTTAGAATCATAGAATGGTTTGGGTTGGAAGGGACCTTAAAGATCATGTAGTTCCAACCCCCCTGCCCTGGGCAGGGACACCTCCCACTAGGCCAGGCTGCTCAAAGCCCCATCCAGCCTGGCCTTGAACGCTTCCAGGGAAGGGGCAGCCACAGCTTCCCTGGGCAACCTGTTCCAGTGCCTCACCACCCTGACAGTAAAGAATTTCTGCCTGATATCTAATCTAAATCTACCCTCCTTCAGCTGTAAACCGTTACCCCTCATCCTATCGCTACACTCCCTGATAAAGAGTCCCTCCCCATCCTTCCCGTAGGCCCCCTTTAGGTACTGGAAGGCTGCTATAAGATCTCCCCAGGGCCTTCTCTTGTGCAGGCTGAAGAACCCCAACTCTCTCAGCCTGTCCTCATAGGAGAGGTGCTCCAGCCCTCGGATCTTCCTTCTTAACCCCCTTTTTTCTTCAAAAAAGGAGGACAACCCAGAAAAGAGAAAGAAGGAATGTACTACAAGAGATGAAACAGCTTGGCCAGTGTTACGGCAGAGCAGCCGGGTGGCTCAAGCAGCAAAACGATGCTCTTAGGTCCAGGCAGCACCCACACACTTCAGCCAACATGCCCAGAAGGGTCACGTTAAGAGAGCATAAAGGATGATTTTCAAATTACAATGAGCAAAAAAGAAATCAATGTACACAGAAAACTAAGATTTGTTAATACGGAAGCAAAGCGACCTCATTACCTGGTCATTATAGATTTCCAGCACGTTGAAAGTGTTCTGTAAAGACAAGAAGTAATTAGAAGGTAAAAGAGACAGGCAACAAACAGCAAAAGCTAGGCTCTGTATTTCAGCAGCTTAAAAATTAAGTTTCTGCCCCATGACTTTTCTCTTCTCCCTGTTGCTTATTCCGTGTGCCAGCACTTTCAACAGAACCAAAGCAAGCACCGTGAGCTGCGCTGGAAAACCCGTGATTTCAGCAAAAATCCGGTACTGGTAAACCACTCTTAGAAATCCTTTTGCTCTGAAACAGGATATTTCACCACATCATTCTAGTAAGAAGCCATTTGCTACAGATAGGAGGGTTTTAAAAAATTTAAAACGGTGTTTAAACTCTGAGAGAAACTAAGGGATTTGATATTTTCAACATTTCCTACTAAAACTGTTTTCTCTTATCAGAGAAGACTTTCTAAACTCCATCGTAACATACGTTTCAGTACACCATTTTATTGTATTTTTGTTGTATTTTCCCCTAGCCAAATGTGCACGAGGAAACCGCTAGCAGACCTCAGGGTGGGCTAGCCAGTGAGCAGGAGGAAAAGCCAGCTCTGGAAAGATGCGGTGTCTCAGCCAGAGGTCAGAGACGGAGCCCAGAGTTGGGGCACAGACGACAGCTGGGCTCAAGGCTCTGCTGATCCTCTGGGGCTCTGCAAATGTGGCTGCGTGGGGGAACCTGCAGAGTGACAGCATGCCTCTGGTGTCACTCGTGAGCTTCAACTGCAACAAGCCAGAGAGGCGGCTTTCTGTGAGCTGCCCCAGTGCAAGATGGCAGGTGGTAAAGGCACGGCCCCATCTCTGGCAGCCTGCGTAGCCAGCCGCGTTGCTGTCGTGCATGTGTGTGGTGCACCCTCAGCCTTGCTACTGGCCTGACCTGCAAACGGGAAAGCAGCAGCCGCATCCAAGGGTCTGGGACAGAGACACCCCCAGGTCTGGGGTGCACCAGGCCGGGCTCCTGCCGCCAGGAAGGACGAAGCCCGCCCCGGCTCAGCAGATTTGTAACAACCCTTCGCTACTTGGCAGACACCGGCATCAAGCTTTAAGCTTCGCAGTATTAAGTTCACCAACGCCAAAAAGAAACCTGTTCTGTACCAGTAAGACTACGGATAAGAAGTAAATGACTCGTGAGACACTATGGATTGGTTTCTGCCCGTAGCTTGTTTTCCCCACCAGAAATCAACAACAAAGCTATTTACGAGTGGTTACATGGGAACTGATGAAATTGCAGCAAACAATTTTATTGAAATAACAAGCCTGAGAGTAGTGTTCCACGAGGGGAAGTTCTGATGGGGGATTAAACTGCTCGGTTATCCTCAGACATATTTGCACACTGGGCATATTCTTGCAATACGATCCATGGCTTTATCCAGTGCACTTCCAAAAGGAGAGACGAATTTTATTTCCACTGGTGGAGGTGACCAAGAGCCTCCTTTTCTTGTGGTCCTGAAAAGAAAGAGAAGTATCAAATTGATTTTTTGATTACCAACAGTATTCAGTAGAGGAAAACGTTTTGCAATGTTGGAATTACAAAATCGATGCCAAAGAATTATTTATGGGCTTCTTTGAAGATAGGGTCAAGGCAGAAAACATAGAGAAACAAGCTTCCTTTTGCTTTCGTTCCTTACCAGACTGTCCCAAGCATTCTCACTCAGTATTCGCGTGAGCTTTTTGAGCGCCCCCACGCCCTGATTTTAAGAGGCAACTCTCCCCAGACGGTTTTCCAGAAGGAACCGGAAAACACGGCCAGAAACAAGACGTTCTCTTTACTCGTTGTCTGACCCACTCCTGCCTTCTATGGGGAACTAAAGACCGTAAGAGCGTGGTTTCGTAAGGTGGAATGACAGGAGAGCACGCCATCATTGCAAAGAGTAGCATCCACTTGGCCTTTCCTAGCCCCTCCCTCTTCTGGTTCCAATAGAAAACTGAACCGTGAAGTGGGGAAAACGGTGCCCAGGAGACCAGCAAGCTGGACAGGCTCGCAAAGTCAGAGCAGAACTGTACCGCCAAGTGAGGAAGAGCAAGTGAGGTGGCCAAAAGCTGAATCGCTACCATTGTTTCTTAATGACTGCAACCTGGCTCTGTTCAGGGGAAGAGTGGGATTCTTTCCCCTTCTCAGACACTTTTTCAAGCATTTCATGAAGAAGTTTAGCACTTTTCTCATTTTGCTCAGCTATTGTCTTAGTCATTTTCTCCACCGCCTCCGGGCCGGAGCCGTGGCGTTTGCCGGGGCCCGTGTGGGGGCAGCCCATGCCGCTGGCGGCGGTGTCCCTACGGCCAGGCCGTGGCTTTGGCCTGCATGGGCGGAGGCGTGGCTTTCGCCGGGGCCTCTGGGGGGCGCAGCCGCCGTGGGCCTGGCCGATGCCGGGGCCGGTGGGGGGCAGCCGATGCCGCTCGGGCTGGTGTCGGGGCCGGTGGCGTTGTTTGTGCCTGTGTTGCGGCTTGGGCAGTCATCTGAGTTGTTTGAGTTTCTGCTGTAGCTTTCCGTGGGGGGGTTGTCTGAATTCCTACTGCAGCTTTCGGTGGCAGGGCTGCCCGAGTTTCTGCTGTCTTTGGCTTTGGCCCCGGGGTCTGAGTAGCACCATCACATGTCACATCATACTCACTCCTGCACCGATATTTAACAATAAACCAGCCCTGCAACACACTCGGGAAAACCGACAACAGGATCACGTACGAATGAAAGTAACGTTCACTCTCGAAACGGCCCGAAGGTTTCTCATCCCGATTCTGTTACTGTCGCTTTGGCATCATCACCGAAGGGCAAAGTCAACTTTCCCCAGGTACGACCAAGAGCGTAATTAGGAAAAGAATCCATCCCGAAAGTGTAATTAGGAAAAGCCTCCATCACGAGATGCCCAAGATAGGCAGGCAGAACCGTTATCCAAGCAATTATTTTATACCTCTGAAGGCAAACCCACGCCAACGTGGCACGCTTAGACCACCGCGTCCAAACACAAATGAGAAACAGGCCATGCAATATATTTGACCGGTTAAACCCCACTGCATCCATTAACTTCATACAAAGCTCTCTAAAGGCACGATACCAGATTTCACGTAAGACCGACATGCTGTGAACTCTCTGTTCTCCCTGAACAAGCTGGAATTCAAACTATTCAGGCAATCTATCAGAGCTGCATTCATGCCCCACGTCGGGCGCCAATAAATCTGTCGTGGTTTTGGCCAAATTGGCCAATGGCCGGCGACAGATGCTCCCCCCCAACCTCTCGTACACGGAGAGGAGGAGGAGAGGTAGAGAGAGATTTACGAGCGTAGGAGAAACTAAACTGCTTTCATGAAATCCTAATAATAAAATAAAAAGGGAAATAATGAAATAGATACAGTCCATACAAAACTGGACGAAGCTCCCAGGATGACATCACCGCACAAACCTCAAATCTCAACTTCTCCTAATTCCGAGTGTTCCTGCAGGCAGGCAGGTGACGTTACAGAAGGCCTAACATAGCCGTTTAAGACCAAATTCAAGTCTGCCATTCTGATTTGCAGTTCCAGTTCTCAACGTAAGCAGTTTGAGCAAACTCTATAAAACTGCAAGTGTAATCACGGTCTGTAAAGCCTTTAACTGGAAAAATCACTAACTACAGCCCACCTTACTCCATCAGTCCACGTGGGGTTCGAGTTCTCCATCCTGGAAGATATTCTGGGTTCCTTTGCTCGTAGAGGAGGGAAAACTGATCATCCCGGAGATGCAGAGGGAGCTGCTAGGGGTGCGGTGCGAAGGCTGGGTCTGAGAAAGGACTCAGGAGGAAAAAAGACAAGATCCTGGGAGGGCACGTAGCCAGGACAGCTGACCCAAACTGACCAAAGGGATGTTCCATACCCTCTGCCGTCTGCTCAGCTACAAAAGCTAAGCGAGAGGAGGAGGGCTGGGGGGCATTCCTTATTACAACGCTTGTCTCTGAAAATTACTCTGAGGTGTAAAAAGCTCTCCGTCTCCTTCAGCTGCATCACATTCAACAATGTTTATTGACAGTCAAACAACATGCTAACTATGACTCTGTAGAATCCTAGCTGTATGGACGATCGCCCGATGGATGTCCTTCACTTTATCCTGGTGTTGCCGGTGCTGCTTCTGAGGTTGGTGACTTAAGCGCACTATCTTCCATCACCTACAGTTAAAAAAAAGCCTGTTAATGCAATAGTCATTACCAAACAGACTGACTTCACACTCACACAGATGAAACTGAGGACAGTGAAATGCCGCTTTTCCTTTCAGATCACTGCTGGGTGTAAAGTCAGAAACATACAGTGTACTCTCTGCTACCGATGACAGCTTCTGTGTTTAAGGGACGGAGAAGAGAGTGTTCAGTGTACGCCATCGCGTGCCCCGTTTCTGGTATTTCTGTTCCTGACTACGATTTGCCGCCACTCCTGGACAAAGTGAGCAGTTTTACAATGCGAGCTGTAGCCACAACTGGCAGAAATCATCCCATTGCAGTACTTCCTGCACTGACGACAAATGCCCACACGGCGACCCACTCTGCATCTAACAGGGTAAAAGGCAACGATGAGAGAAAAGCTGAAAGTTCCAGTCGGCAACACTTTGTCAAACTAGCCAGCCCTCACATCCGACAGCTCAACCCTGCACTTCAAGGAATCGCTTGGACTGCCTGAGACAACACAGTATATTCTAAATAGCTCCACCTCGTCTCTTCCCGTTCCCTGTGCTGAGCAAGTATTCGTTCCTTCTAGATCCACGTGAAGATACTCGGGGTTTTATGGTGAGAACAAAAGCAGTAACCGTTACTTATTTCCAGGGACTCGGATGGTCGGGATAATTGAATCCACGTGTAAAGACCTTTGCCCAGCCCTCTAAGTTGCAGTGCTAGCCAACAACGGCAGAAGGAAGCAGCCCCTCAACAGCAGTCTCCATAGAATCAGCTTATTTTCTTGCCTCCCGCCTCGTCAAAACTTGCTAAAGCGATATATTATTAGCAACACGCCATGCTTCAAAACTAAAGTCAAGAAATACTAGTCTGCGTAAACTTTCCTTTTATGCTTACAAATCTACGAACAAGAAAGCAGTAAGCAGTTTGTCCTAAATTCAGTGAGGGCCCACAAGCCAAAACCAGGCGCTTACATCTAAATCAGTACCCACCAGCTATAACGAAAGCAGAAACACCTTCACTGCACTGCTACGGGAATGACTGCGGAAGCTTTGTGACCTGCTGCCTTCTTCCCATCCCAAATTTTCCATTGACTCCCATGAGGGATTTGCGTATTCCCAAGTCCAGCCCCGTCTTCTCTACAGTGTTGTCCTAAATCCCAAAGCCGAGATGAGCTGAATAAGTGAATGCATCTAAGGTCTCTTCTTGTTCCTGTCTCTAGTGAGGGACTGGCGGGTGCTGTTGAAACCCAACTGCTTGCTCTCCTGTTTGGATCTCAACAGGTCCCATTTTAGAAACATCCTCAATTTTAGAAACATCCTGCTGAAGAAACAGCACGTTTAGCAGCTATAAAAACGACATCATCTTTAAAATCCACCTTGTGAGAAACCGGTTTTCTCCTTCATTCCTGCCCAGGATTCTTTAATTCTGGACAATATTTTCGCCAGAAAATTTGGTCTTCGACGCACATTTCCTGCTTTAGCTTGTTTTCTTACTGGAGTTAATGGCTTTGGTCTTGAGACTGTAAAGCAAGAGGGGAAAAATTTCAGCCTGGTGTCATCCAAGTGACAGGGAATTCTCCCCTCTATTTCCCCCCGCTAAAAGTTACCTTCTCTTGAGGCCAATGCAGGCAAATGGTAAAGCTTGGCTCTCTCTACGGCCAGCTGCCTTTCAATTCGTGGAAGGATCTTGCCATATTGGGCTAATAGAGAATTTCTGGCAACTGCTCTGTCGGTCAAGCGATGATCGCCGTCGTTCTGATGAAGGAAAAGCGCAAAGCAAAAGCTTAACTAATTACAAGAAGTTCATTGCACAGAACTCTCCGGGCTATTTCGCATTAGTGAGCAGATTTCCTCTACGGGTGTGGGAAAACACCTCCACTGCACAGAACAGCGGCAAGTTCTACCCATCCGCACACACCGATTTCACCTGGTACTTTTAGCAAAGTGGAAGGAAGACTGGAATAGCAACAGAGCCTACAACTTGAAGTTAAAACAATGCTGGCACTCTGCAGAACCTTCTTCTGATACACCTGTTATCACCTGCAATTTTCTGATATCACCTGCAATTTGCAAACGACTTACTACATAGCAGGCTTTCCCTTGTTCTTCCTGAAACGCCAGTGCCCTGAATATACGGGACAACTGGAAATTACCCTGGACAACATGATGTGAAGATTAAAACAAGCAAGAAAAAGCGACCTACGCACACCACCTGGCCACATGACAGTTTTCAAATGCAGGACCTACGACTTCCAAAACCACCTTAGAAGTTTGAGTCACTGGAAAACTATGATTCCAGAAAACGGCAAACGCGTCACAAATCCAGAACACAAGTTCATGTAACACAAAATGTAATCTGGCTATTTTGAGAAATAGAGGTTAGACAAGAATTTTTGTCATAAAAGCCGTGAAATGAAAGTTGTGGAATTGGAGAGCACACTGTAACTCGCAGAAATTAAAAAAAAACAAACAAAACCCACAGAAATTTAACCTGTGGATTGGCACCTAGCCTGCTCTCAGCTAGAAAAATACAGTTGCGTGCAAGACACAAGCGATGACATACAACCTACTCGTCATCCCACAGGAAGGAGTGACACAAACAACTTCCAGTAATCTAAGCCACGCATAACATACGTATCTCAATAACGGAATGGTAAGATTGGCTGATGGGAAAGATACATGTTTATTCCTCAGATGCAAACAAACTGTTCTCAGTGGGGTCAACAGTGGTGTGTAACATTTAATTTATAGCTTCATAGAGTAGCTTTGGAGTAGTGACGTATATTGGTCAACATTTAGCTTCAGCTGTAACCAAAGGTGTAGAAACTTGTTCCGAGTGTTTCAAAGACTGGTATGAAAAAAACAAAGCAGGATTTTTATTGAGTACTATCAAAACCAGTTAGTAACACCCAGCAGAAACGTGCACGCTTGACAGAACAGAACTTTCACGCTTACCATAAGATTTACATTCATGGATTGATTCAGCTCTAGTGCTGCAATGTAGTTGGCACGCTGCAGATGGTAGACTAAAAGGAATTCTTGATTCTGAACACCAGCACTGGTCCTTAAAAACTTCTCCAAACACTCCTATGAGAAAAAAAAAATCATTCCAAAAATCTGTTATGGCTCTGCCTTTTCTCTTTTCAAAGAGACGATGAACATTTTTCCTTGCTCCCACTTACTTGTTCGGTGTCTGTGAAAGGCAGCTTCAGCAAGTCTTCCATCAGGCCCATCTCACGGCACATTTCGTACATGTGTTTTAAGAGGTCTTCTAAGTTTGCCTGAGCGGCATGTTGGTGCAACAGACCCCAAGCCTCCACCATGCACCTGTAATTAATTTTTCAGACGTAAAGGGATGTTAATAGCATAACCAAAGAGATGCCCCAAGAGTCTTGTACTCAAAGTTTAAAGGAAACTTAGGGGATGATGATTTCTATTCTTTGTTCTCCATTTTCACAAGATTTGCGTGACAAAATGGTGGGGTATATTTCTTTACCTATTGGAGAGCAACACAGTGAGGAGAAGCTGCACTTCCCCGCTGCTTGCCGTGGGTGGCCTCATCAGCTGGATGTATCTGAGGGCTTGCCCACGCTCCCCTTGGCACAGGAGGGACTGAATAATTCTCTTGTGCTGCCATGACGCGGTTTTGATTGTAGCGGGATGAAAGAGCAGGGCCAGTGAATTCTGTACAAGTTAGAGATCGGGTTTTAAAATCATTTTCTAGATTATAGCTTTGTACTGCAATGTATGTCTAACTCAACTCTACCATACTTACTTCGTAATCATTGTGATCTAGAAGCCAAAAACCTTCAACAAGCTTAACAAGTCCCCAAGGCATGCCAAAGGCAGTTGCAAAGGAGTCGATTGAAGTTTCTGTCTCACTCGGAAAGGAACGCTTGATATCCAGCAGCAAGTAAATTGTCTGACATCAGGTATCTCATTAAGGCTAATCAGTTTGTAAGACCAAAACTTTATCACATTACCTTTAGAAAAACATAATGAAGTAAGAATATAAAAGTGGTAGGAAGCAGAAAATACATTCAAAACATTGGAGCATCCAATGCTCAATTATTACAGCAAATAAATTCCACAGTTGGGTTTTTCCCTCATGTCCAGCGTCTATAAAACAGTGTAAATTGTGGCATCCTTACAGTACAGCTCAGCTCCGAATGATTAAAACTGGATTTAAACCAGTATGCGGGTCACTCATTGGTAGCGTCATTTTCTCTTTCTGACGTCCGTTTTTAGGGACATCATCTAACAAGACAGCTCTGGGCTATAAGCGTTTCTAAGCCCCTTGCTCTCTAGGCTCCCCTCGCGGGTTAGGCAACAAACAGCAAAAGCAAGGCTGTGTATTCCAGCAGCTTAAAAATTAAGTTTCTGCCCCATGACTTTTCACTTCTCCCTGTTGCTTATTCCGTGTGCCTGCACTTTCAACGGAACCAAAGCAAGCACTGTGAGCTGCGCTGGAAAACCCGTGATTTCAGCAAAAATCCGGTACTGGTAAACCACTCTTAGAAATCCTTTTGCTCTGAAACAGAAATTGTTTTATAACCCATCATGGGTGTTTTAGAAAATTTTAAACGGTGTTTAAATTTGGAGAAAAACTAAGGACATTTTATATCTTCAACCCTTATTACTAAAACTGTTTTCTCCCTATCGGAGAAGACTTTTGCAACAAAACGTTTAAGAAAAAAGTCATCAAAAATCCACAGTACAAAGAAATAAAACAGCGCTTCTGTCTACAACTTAACGCTAAACTAAATGTTTTCACTTGCATCGTCTTTGAAGCATAAATGAAAAAATGTCATGAAACAGGTCGGCGACCAACACTGAAGAACATTTATGTGCATCCCCTGAAGGTGTAATCAAAATAACTAGAAAGGATACAATTGCGTGTTTGCAGTTTTCTTCAATGTTTTCTAGCAAATAGAGATCCAGCAGTGCCTGAAATGAAAAATTAAAAGCTATGAAAAAACGCCTGTCTTCCCTAAATCATTGGCTTTTGGGTGGGGTTTGGCGGGGAGGGCGGCCGTTTGTTGTTGTTCTCAGTGAACAGGACACTCACATGCAAACTGGCAGGCGGGTATTTCCCAGTTCCTCCTGCATCTCTCCGCCACAGCTTCTCCACTTGGTCTCCTAACTGGGAAACCATTCCATCAACCATCAAGCAGTCCGAGTCCCATCTTCCTCTGGAACAAAAGGTAGCAAGGATTTGGACAGAGTTAAACACTAATTCCAGCCTCCCAGTGTGACGGCTTTCCTCCAGTCTTCTGCTGACTGCAGCCCTGCCCTTTAATCTCCCGATGGCACAAAGCAGAAAAAGGACACTAGAGGCTCTGTGCTTCGAAGGAACACACGAGCCTGTATGTAAGTTACTTGAGAAGTAAGCCAAGGAAGATGAACTTTGAAGTCAATACCTCCTACCCTGCAGCTTCCACCTTAACTCACCTTGCAGCCTCTTGGTCACAGTGCCATCGCCGAAGCTTGGTCAGGTCTTTATTCAGTTTTCAGTACAATTTCCAAAGAAAAACCTATTATCGGCTAATCCAAGGCATGCTGCCTACGTGCTAGGCAGCTAGTCCAGGAAAGAGAGCTGACGTTAGCAAGTGACTTCTATCCGACAGCCAGGAGAGTGCGAGGCGTGCCAACTCCATGTAACTCCAACCATCTTACGAAATCACACCACGTACTTGTGAGAAGGGGACTTAGGCCAATACAGTTATGACCCTCTATTGGTCATGTGGTCATAATCGGTCATATGGAGGTGACTGATCCTGTCCTAATCACGAGGCCTTTTTCAGTAGTCAGAAATTATACACATTAGCCAATGAATAAAGTAGACTACCGAAAAATGATGATACCAACCAGTGGTACTAAGCAGAGGTAGATATCAACATTTTAACACAGGAAAGTAACCTCTCTGTTCAACAGAACACACGTGTCACTGAAGTCAAGAGTATTGCTGGCAGCGGCATTACGCATAGCCCATGCAACTGTTGAGATAAAAGCCATTCCCTTCCACTTCTGAATTTGCCGTGGAAGTGTTCTAGAGTCTTCCTCTAGCTCTTACCTTGATAAACGCTCAAGTTTCTGTCGGTGACCAGTATAGTAGCTCTCAATCAGAGGATAATTGTAGAAAGGTCTCGACAAACGCGTATCGTCATCTACAGGCAACAAAGTAGAAGCAAGTTAAAGCAGTCATATCACACTTGTAAACGAAAATTTTTGCCTAAAGAGACAGAAGATCGTACAAGCTAAGCATCAAGAAGCCTCCAACTCTGAAAGAAGCCAATCCTCTTTCTGCCTTTGCTAAAAGAACTCTAAGAGACAAGACTCAATTCCTTCTTGCCCCAAGTGCCGTTTCAAGGTTACAGTTCACGCAGCATTCACAACATGTAGGGTAAGCTGAAGTTCACCTTAAAAAAAACCACCCAGTTCTCAAAGGGAATGGTTTCTAAACATGCCGCGTGAGCATCTGTGAGACAATTAAGGCTGACAATGGAATTTATAATCCATCCAACTAAAGAAGGATTTCCAAGGTGTACTTTCTCCTCAAGCAACTGATAGAAAGTTCAAAACATGCAGGTAATGCTCTCACTGTAAAAACAAGCATTCCGGTACTTGTTGTTTAATAGTACTTTGTTTAAAATCTCAAGTAGTTCAAGCTGTGGACACAAGCAGCGCCTTGAAGTCAGAGGCCCATTGCTATCCCTAAAATCCACCCAGGAAAGAAACTGCCTGCCTCATTCTACGCTGTGTACTTGACAACCCAGCAAAATCTCAACTTCACCCACAGAACTTCAGCACACCCTGCCACTGAACCAGCACGACTTCTTCCTGACGAAACCGTTACAAAAACATGGCTAAGCACGCGTTCGTGGGAGTCACTCACTGGATGGTCGCCTTGTTACAAACGTATGACAGGTCACGCTTACCTAAACCCTCTGGAAGGAGACCGGATCGACAGAACCAGATGACCACTCGTGCATACAAAGAAATGAGGCCGGTTACCGCTTGCTTATTTGTCACGTCTGCAAAACCTGAAAAAAGGCAGGAGATGATTAGCGTTATGCAATTCTGTTCATTTTCACAAAACTCCCTTCATCCTACTAAACCAAAAGTATAAAAATAGCACATTAGAAATCTTTGTCTTTGCGTTTTTCATGCTGTATCGCTTTCTTATTTGAAGAAAAAACCCACTATCACCACCAAAACAAAAAGCAACCCCTATAAAGAACTAAACTCACTAAAGGCTAAAATAAAAAAAAAAAACAAAAAACCCAAAGCCTGAACTACTAAATGCACGCAGGAATAAGACATCTGTTTCTCACGTAGCAGAGATTCTTCTGATAGCAAAGGGATATTCTTTTCTTTTCTCAATAGGCCAAGAACCATTTCTAAGAGAAAAAGCTGTAGAAACTCAAGTAACTTACTTTGCACGTTACTCGTTTACGCTTCCTTCGTATTGTTTAGCAATTTGCAACACGGTGTCTGCATGCAACTAGAACTTGCTAGCTAAGAATTCAAAGGAATAATTTTCAGCAATACCACATTCGGTTGCTGTAATTTCAGCCCAGTTGCCTACAAAGCTTCTCTCTGAATGTAGCCTCCCCCACCCCCTTGCATGAGCTCCACCATAAACTGTTGCCCTGAACTCAATGCGTGTTTTGTGGTGGTCCCAAGCGCTCAGCTTTAAGCCCCTTCTCCCAGCTAAATGTGACTGTCTTCCAATCCTCAAAAACAACAAAAGCCCATGTTGCCACAATTCCAAATCTTAATAAAACATACCAAAGATTTTGTAGCACTACTACAAACCTTTTTCAGTAAGCTCTTGTGCTTCTGTGAGAAAACAGTTTAAGACCGTGCTAAGGTTGCTCAAAAGCAACTGGCAGCGCTGGAGAGACCGTAATGTCTGGGGGTCAATGAAGTTGCAAGAGCCATCAAACAGCGGAACACCTTTTCAAGAATAAATATTAAATCGTTAGCCGACAGAGCAATTCCAGAGTTTCAAGGCGCACTTCAAGGACCGCGTGCAATATCCTATAGCGGCGTATTACTGAGGAAGCTCAATCAGAAAGAACGACTTTAGGTTTGCAGAATGACTACACTAGTACTCACAGATTTGGTCAAATTCTTCCTTTGTAGAGATCACTTGGTTCCATGTCCACTCAAGAACAAACCGTAAATTACCAGCAGACCTTGGCTGCTCTTTAAACAAAGAGAACAAAAAAGAAATGAATCAACAGGCTCCAACTCAAAGAGGTACCACGTAAAAAAACAACGTTCGAAGTATTACCTTCAGATATCCAATGTTTAATGCATCCAGTCAGAAGTCCCACAGAACCTGTCTGGACAGCAGCTGACAATACTGCTTCCAGCTGCTCCTCCTAAACGTAACAGACAAACTCAAATGAGAATCTTACCTACTTGCACCATGTGAACCATCAACAGTAAATGTTTCTTTCTAACTGTATACTCATTCAGACATCACAAAGTCAATCAGGACACAGGCCAGGAACGCCACGTCCTTTCTCTTAATTCCAGCCACAGGCTGGACTGCCCACTGCTCTGAGGAACACATTAACACACTTTTCCTCTGACATTTCAACTTACTGCAGCCTAATTCTAATCTTTCTTCGCATGCCTCTGCATTACAGTCTTCACATACTGAGTTCCAACTTACTACGTCCAGAAACATCCTCTGCTAATACGCGTTACACATCTGTGCATATAAGTTTGCCATCAGGAACGCAGGAAGGGGACAGGACAAACACAACTGTGCAACGTTTGCATGGAAACAGTGAAGCTACGGCCAAGCAGCTTTCTAGACTATGAAGACATGAAGCAGTTCTGACACCCAAAACAGTACGTTGGAATTTTGTAACGTGACAGAAAAGAAGCGAAACATTTACATCCTAATGGTTTAAATGTTAGGCTCTTCAAATACTGTATTATAGTGTAGTGGTAATCCTTACAAGGATAAATCACAGGTATGCACAGACGCGCGATATTAAGTAGTAGCTTATCTCAGCTGGTGTTCTCGTACTTCTCTCAGGTGAAAGGACCCTTCATAAGTTTTTACTTTGGTTTTTGGGATGGGATTTGTTTGGTTGGTTGGGTTTTTTTAAACACATTCAAAAGTATCTTTCCCCTCTAGGCAAAATCATGACATTCAAAGCGACTTCTACACATGTAGAACACACATGTGATATTGCCATCTTTTTCAGAAAACTGGTTTCAGACAAGGAAACACACCATTGGCCAGCTTGCCAAGAAATTTCTTTGAGCTACCACACTGTGCAGAAGCGTTCATGTCCTAACACACGTCCACAAATGTGGTGACGAATGCAGGAGACAGGAAGAGGAGGGCAGCGGGAAGGCTGCTCTCCCCTTCCTGCTGATTGCTCCAGGGAAAGGTTGGTGCATTGCAAATGGAAAACCTATGGCAGGGGGAGTGAAGTCACTGTGGTGGCATAAAGCACATAGAAGGTAGCGAGTGTCATGAGATAAAGGTGATTAAGGTGTTGCAGCTGCAAGAGGGCAGTCTCAGAGGAGCAAATTGGGCTACTGCAGCACAAGGCAGAGGCTACAGGGGTGAAGATCCGCCCGGAGAGGATGCAGAAAAGCCTACCGATGAAGGGAAAACGAGGGCAAGCCGTGAAGAAATTGCCAGGGAGAGCTGACAGCAGTAATCCTTTACCACAGCCCACTTCCGTGGAAGCAAATGATCACGTACAGTGCAGCAAGCCGACGTCTGCAAGAGCTCGCATCCCAGTGAGACGCCCCCGTCGTCGGCTACTGCACTGAACCACTGCTTTGAGAAACTGACAGGGATGGGGGTTGCTCTGGGGGACACATGCGTTATGTTGGGCATGACCAGCACTGACTGCACGCTTCCTTGTGCGCATCTGTGTGTGGCACCGAATTAAGAGAGGGGTCTCTAAAGACAGATCTCTTAGGGCTGTTCCCAGTCAAAGTCACTACTTTGGATCTAAGGATACGATTACTTCTGCTAGCTCAGGTCAACACCTGTATTTCAAATTGGAGTATCGTGTCTTGTAGCCCCTCCAGCCCTGTCAGACCAGATGGATGTATTTCCCCCTTGATTCCCTCATAGGCACTCACCTGACTCAAACTGGATGGCTGGACATCAACTGGTCTTGGAGACAGCAAGCCAGCTACAAGACACCTATTGTAGCTATCCTGAATGGCTTCCCATATTGAAGGGCCAGATTTCTTCAAAAAATTCAAGGTCTGAAACATCAATCGAAAACCACAGATTAAGACAGCATTGTTATTCCGTCACTACGCTTCTGGATAACCTCTAAAAGGAAGAATCTAAATGTTCACTGACACCGTCAGACAGCCTGAACCACTAAGATGCTTTAGGTTAGCAATCTGCGTAATTAAGTCTTTTCTACCTTCTCTGTCTATACACAGGCCTTGCTCTTTCCCTCAACACTGACACAAAATACATTCTATATAAGCTAAGCTAACATGCAACTTCACGCTTTGGAAGATCCTTTCTATGCCTATTCGTATGGAAGCCGATTCATGTTGGAAACATTTAGTGAGCTGAAACTTCACTCAAAATTATCTGTCACAATCTGTGCCGTGGCTCAGAAGTTATAATTTGGCCGAGTTTGGGAGAAAACAAAATTTTCACTCCTCAAACAGTTATGTGATTTTTCATTTTCTCCATTCCCTCCTTTTTCAAGAGAATTGGGGATCAAAACTCTAACTCAAGACTATGCAGGCAGTTCGACTGAGGGGCAATAAAGAAGTAACACCTTTCCCCGCCTTCTACAGTGGTTTTGTTCTTGCTCCTGGAGCAACGTTGCATTCCTTTCTAGACATTCAATCCCCGATCGTGCTTCAAGAGGAGACAACGGCAGTTGTACAGTCCCAAGAGGGGACCTAAAACATTACCATTTGCATACAACTGGCGACAGGATACAATTGCAACTATGCGTGTGGACGGGCAGGATGAGCGTGAAACGGTCCCTAACACGGAAAGCAGTGCAACAGAAAACTTAGAAAAGCTACATCTCCTGCCACTCGCAATAAAGATACAGTAAAAGATCACCTCCTTCTGGAAGCCGGTGCAAGTCATGTGAACGACTCCGGAGGTCAGCAAGCACGTACCATCTGCAGAAACAGGGAACGTTTGACAACCTTCCGTACTCTCACAGTTATGGCATGACCAGTTTACATTTTTTACACACTGGTATCTAGAAACATATAACTGAGTGCTTTGAGCTTCAGTTCACAGGCATTTCAGGCTATAACCAGCACCACTTCACCGCCTACATTACAAAAGCACCAAAACTCAGCCGGCTGTCAGATATGTTCCACAATAGTAAATACCTTGTCAGTACAACGTGATCAGAGTTGGGTTTGTGGGCGACTGGGTGTTTTTTTGGTTTGGTTTGGGTTTTGAATGACAAACAATGACTGAACAAGAGAACCAATGAATGGCATTTGACCTCATTTTAAGCTTATCACTCTCAAAAGCAGTGAAATACCTACCAAAGTTATAGTTGCCTGGATGAAAAAACTGCTCAGGTGGTGGATAAGAAGGAGGAACTCCCCGACTTAGACTCCGCTCATGGACCAGAATATCCAAAAGGAGCTTCGGAGAAGTCACGCTCACTACAGTATCCAGCGACCACAGTGCAAAATAGGGGCACTCATGAGGGAATTCTTCCGGCCTTAAAGAAAACAAGCGCGTAAGCTAAATGCCGACATTCAAATGAATTATTGGCAGGCATATGGAAAACTACTGAAGAAAAATCTACCTTAGTGAATCTGGCATTTGAGCAGAATACCAGCGATTAATGTCAAATACACCCAGGTAAGTAGATGGTTTTCCCTGACCGTACGTATTCACTTGCCAACTGAAGACTGAGACACTGGTGTCAGGAGACGTGACTGTAAAAGACAAGACATTGTTTCTGACTTGTAGAAAATACGATAGATCCGATATTTTTAAAACACCACTTTCTATTTTGGCTTCATTCTGTTCTGTCACTCGTGAAACACAACACTTCCTAAGAGTGATTACAGTACTTACGGAATAGCAAACATCTCTGTGATAGGTTTCAGTCACACTGCCCCTTTTTCTTGTCCCCTCGTCCAGATCACTGGTCAAGATACTAAAGAGAAGTGGCCCCAGTGCAGTGCCCTGGGGAGCACCACTTGTGACGGGCTACCATCTGGATGCAGATGCGGACATCGGTTTGAAGAAGGGAAAAAATTCTGGTCACATTCCTAAGCAATGGAGAGTTTGAACTTCTTGTTCAAAGATGGCAGCTGGAGGAGTAAAACGACTGACCATCATCATACAAACGGCCCCACCATACATCGCGATAGCATGTCAGCAAGCATAAAATAAAACCCACTTTTTCCCTTAAAGAAGTCCCACATAACTTAAGCATCCATTTTTTCTTCGTAAATAATCCCAACAATCTAGTCTATGCAGATAGGCAAGACTTTCAGACTGTGGGGACAGAACAGCATTCGTTGCTTAGGTTCCAAAAGCACTTCTTTTAAAATCACCAAACACGGACATCAGAACAAACCTTCATTTACGCTATCCTCTCCGTCAACGTCGCTGCGGAATTTTTCGACAGTCTGGCAGCTGATTAATTTAGTACTCATCTGGCCTCTCAAGGGAAAGACTCCACCCGTGAGATCTAAACTGAACTTTTCGCCACGGTATTCCAAACCCTGGGGGAAAAAATCAGAGAAGAGAGCAAAGGTCATTCTAAGATAAAAACATACATTATGGCTAAATATGAGAGACAGTCTAACAGAATAGGCTTATTATACTGTGTATTTCGCATGAGCCTATTTCTGATGGTAAACAGAAACTACGCCTGACATGCAAGAGAATGCAGTGTCAAATCGTAACGGGTAAGTTTGGCTGTAAAGGCTTTGCACTTTTTCAAAATTTAGAATTTCCCTAACATTATTCAGATCTAAACATGTTTTGCAGAATTCCTTGCGACATCCAAGAATGTTCTTTATAAAAATAAATATATCGCTACAAAGAGATATCTAAAATGATGCAACACACATGCATGCAAAGCTCTTTGCTCCATGTCTTGATTGCAGAACTGATGAAGTTAGAGAAGCCCCAGCATTAGAGCAGCTAAAGCTGTCAAGAGGTATTTTCTATGGGCACACCACCAGAGTGACCGTGCACCCCTCTCTAGTTACTGTGAGAACTTCATACTGATTAGCAATCTTCTTTCAAGCCACGTAAGCTATGGCAGCTCCTCCTCTCATCTTGTCAGAGACTAACGGGTGAAATATCCCTCAGCTCCTTCACCAAGCACAGCCAACAGCAAAAAGGAAAACCAGAAAGGACACGGGGTGCACGTGGCCAAGGCTTTTAGCATCACGAATTACTACACAGTAAACAAACTAATTTTGAGATACACAGAAACCCCGGCACGATTGTGGTGAACCTCTGATAGCGCCATTTTTTAAGTAAGCGTGAAGTGAAATACCGTCTTTCCAAATACAGCATTCATTCAAACTGTCTACCATACAACACATGAATGGGTGTACTGGGGACAAATAGCAGCTCTATAATTAAAAAAAAAAAAAAAAAAAGAGAGAAAAAGAAACCCAACCCACACAACCCATAAACTGATAACGCCACATTCTACCCAAGTTTCCTAAACTTGCAGAGCTCTGAAACGAACTGGCATGAAACCACACATTCCCGTATGATCTCATAGGATACATCTAATTCACCTAATCTGAGAAGAGGCGAGCTTTCTCTTAATGATTCCAGGAAGTGTTACAAATAAATATGAAGGTTGTCTAAAAAGAAAAATTAAATAATTAAAAAAAGTCTTTCATAACTAAAAAGAAAATGCTTCTGAAGCAAAGCAGTGCATTTTAAACTTTCCACACCGGGCAAAGTCATTCTAAGGAACTCCATTGTATGGGAGATGTTAAGTAATGACTCCATTGACTAGCAAAACACAAAAACAAGTTTTCAAACGAGATGCACTGGTCAAACTCTGATATCAAACTAGAGAGTGTATACTCTGCCCATCCGCAAGCATTGTGCAGAACGAGGGTAAAGATGCGCTCTACGATCGTGATTTGATGCACCAGATTTAGCAACTGCTGCGACAGTACAAAAAAGGTCTTTGGAAGCATTACTTAAACATACCTTTCTGTTTAATTACTTAAGCAGACTTAAACCAGCCTTGAAGGCAATGGAGACAAGAGTTTGACACGCGTATAGAAAAACACAGTACCACATGTTCCATAAGTCCTATTTGTGACTCTTACCATGACACACAGTCAAAGAGGCACTGCTTCATAGCCTCAAACCTAATTCCTGGAACAAAAAGCACTGCTGTATTGAAAAAGTCTTCTGAGCTCCTATGAACTCTATCCAATGAACAAGGATCAACAGTAGATTCCTCCTTCTTTACTCAAACTTGGCCTAGCAAACGGGAGACACTTAAATTTTCTACCCCTGAAGATGGACAAGAAACTTGACTCAGACAGCCATGCAGGCAGACAGTCATGTAGTACTAACCAATCTGTGACTACAAGGAAGTGTTCTGAGACTAAAAGCATCCGCTGTGGAGCACAGGTCCCGCACATCAACAAAGATAAAGAGATAGCATCCAGCACGCGATGAATCACTGGAAGATCCTTCTACTTGGTCACCGTGATAGATAATGCACTTTAAAGAAACACCACCTTTTCCAAACACCTAACCTCTCTCTATGCAAAAGCAACAGTGGCAAATGAGGAAGCACCTTTCCTACACATAAGCAAAACACTCAAAATCTAAATTAATCCAAAAAAATCAAAAGGCACAGTCCTACAAAAACCAGAGTACCACGATACAAGAGTCACCCCTGTTTCGTTCCATAGCTATTGAGAACATGCAAGAGAAAGTACCAAATCAGGAGGAAAGACTTGCTCTGAACTAAGATTACTGTCCCCTCAAAAAGATTTTGGAAGACTTCCAGGCGTACAACTGAATGGAATTACACATCTAACAGATGCGCCTTGTCTCTGTTAGCTATCTGAGATACAAGGATACCTCACATCTGTATTTTAAACGCATCCTCTTGGAGACAGATCTAACATTTAGGTACACTCTTCTGACCAAATTACATATTTTCCTGGCTTTAAGAGTAGATTGAATAGGTCACCCAGCCAAAAAGAAGAACAAGTTATCTTTACAGCTACTAAGTGTCAGGATCAACACTGAAGAGACACTGTAGGTGCATTTCACGTGAGAAGTCCGGCTGACAAAGCTCTAAGGGAAACCAAGAATATAAAACTGAAGATCAGCAAAGAATAGAGTATGACTGTATTTTAAGAAAGGGAGAGAGACAGAAGCTTATTCAAGTCCGAAGCTTGGTTAAAGCAAGCGATTCAAGGCCCAATCTTCTCTTCCTACATGCCATTCATTTGGTATTTCAGAATAATTTTATTTGCAAAAGCCGCGTCCTCTTCAGGAATTTCATTTATACGGGCTCTTTGCAGATGAATCTAGCTGGAACACACGACACTGCAGTATAAAATGGTATGCCTTCTTTCCAAAAGGTATGGACAAAGGCCGTGCCCAAGAAGACTCAGCAAAACATTATTATTTTTTCAGCCAGCTCTGAAGTTTGATGGTAAATCTCACCCCTGTAACTCAACTGATACTCCCTTAGAGAAAATTACTATTGTCTGCTTTTCCCACGCGTGTACCTCTTACCTCATACATGACTTGTCCTGAGGCCACGCGTTTTCTGTCACCAAACGCTAACTGCAGCAGGTGTAAACTCACCACATCACCTTCACTGAAAAAGGGATAAATTATGAAATTTGGTTACAAAGCTGCTTTATAGTCCTCATTGTCGTGTTAGTAGACCTAGACGTTTTCTTAATAGCATGCTCCTGCTGAAAAGAACACCACCTCTTCCCAAAACATGATCATCGGCCACATTTAGCCACTGAAACATGAAGGAGGGCGTTTTGACACTAACAGCTTCAGGGGCAAAAGCCAACCGTACAATTGGAAAGCTGTAATATGTTGTATAGACTAAGAATTGTTGGAAATAGTTCTTCACAGTGAAGAGTTCTCCATCAAAACTGCTTTGAAGTCAAATTTTAAAAGACTGCCACTCTACCAACAGCTGAGCTGATGGAATCGCTTGCTGATGCAGAAAGAGAGATCTCTCTGCCCTTCCCTTACCACCAAAGTTCCCCTCCCCCTCTTGCACACTCTGCACCCTTCCAAGTCCGATTTGATTCAGCAGAACAGCAGGAACCCGTTGGCTTTTCTGCTGAATCGTTTTCTGCCAGGGGAGCTGCACTGGCTCACCAAGGCTCCACAGACTGCTGACGCTGGCACAAGGCCATCGGCAATACTGTCACCGCCGCCTTTAGGGGTGGCAGGCTGTTGTGTGGGCACATCTGGTGTTCTAGATCTGCAGCCTCAACTGCTCCTAGTGGTATTTTAATACCATGGTGTGACTATCAAACAAATGATGAAGCGGTCATCGAGGAACAAAAGCAAACCATTTGAGAATGCGAGCAGAAGAATATGGCCACTGTTGCTTTGCCTTCTGACAGAAGGCAGGAACTAGTAGGTCCCTCTTCACGTCTGGTAAATCCTGTAAAAATTGCATTCTAAGTTTAACACCTTCCGTACCGGAAAGAATCGCAGACACACAACAAATACACATGTTCAACTGTATGGGAACAAATATCCTTAAAAAAAAAAAGAATTAATTCAGTGGCTGATAGTTAAAGTTTTTATTCACCTTTCCTGCGTAGACTGAACAGCCCACAAGTAGCAACAATTGCGAGGATCATTCTCAGGCTCTTGAAAAGTGACAGCATAGACAGGAATCCTCCCTCCTTCAAGCTGAGAGTGGTGCCTACAGGTTTAGGGGAAAAAAAAAGCAAAACAAAAAAGAAAACAAAAGGTGAGCCTAGTGGCCCAAACACAGGTAGTTTCTCGTTTCTTGGACTACGTCAAGCATTGTTCTTCCTGACTTCTGAACCTTATTTGTACCTCCACACTCTACTCTTGCCACCTAATTATTCCTCCACTGTCTATTTATGCATCCAACAGCTTCTGGGGAGTCAGTGCAGATCTGCTGAAGTGAATCCCGACCAGAAGTTAGCCAAATATTTCAGGTGAGATTGCTCTTTCGGCCAAAGCTGACATGCAGGAAAGAATACATTTTTCAGGCACAGGTCAGCTATTGAGTTTTCATGTCTCACTAGTTTCACCCTGGACACTTTAGAGAATATCGGCACCAAAATCACATCACTGACATACTTCAGCCTTTCAATGGATGCCCCAGTTGCAGTAACCGGTTCTGAAAACCCCAGGAAGCATGCTTTCCACAGTTCCTCAATCCACAGGCACAATAAGGAAAACAATCCTAGTCCACTGGGGAGAAGGTGGACCACTTGATCCAGGTATGACTGAAAAGTTATGTCAGAAGAGGATTTCTGAACGTGCCAAGATTATACTCATACTCATGTCAGTCCCTGAAAAAGTTCTCTTTACATTCACATACTTCCTTAAGCAACAAATCGAGAGCCCCACACCTCCAGGCATGGCCAAGTGTAAAGGCCTACTTACTCTCTCTTCAAAGTTTTCATATTCCAGAGCGACAGGTAGCCATCCGAGAAACCCACAACGAGCTGGTTGCTTCTGCTTATGTAGCACAGGGCTGATACTGCTGTTCCGGAAGCATTTTGTAGTTGAAAACAGAGACACCTCCATTCGCTGGTCACAGTTTCTCTTCTTTGTGCAACTTCAGCAGGATTTTTAGTGACAACTTCTAGATCTACACACACAAAACCAAGCAATAAATGAATACGTTATGCCATTTAGGCTGCATTTTAGGCACTGATGTGACAACCCCTATCATCTAATGCTACCGTGCCAGGCAAAATAGCCATTTATGCAACACTTTTTTTTGCCATTTCCATTATGTATGTCTTCAAAGAACATAAGAACTCTCGGATAAGACAAGTATTCTCACTCACATTTGAAAGCTAGGTAAAAGCGTAACCTTAATAACGTAACCAAATTCTTCCTGGACTCTGAAAAGCAGGAGTCTGGGCCTCGTGATGAAATTTGAAGTGGCACCTCGTGTTTGAAGTGGCACCAATTTCTGAAGCTGCTGTTGTAATAGCCAAAACGGTGTATGCAATCTGAGTACACCTATTCGAGATTTCATTCATCCAAATGCATGGGTGTTGGTAAGTCGGGTTTATTTTAAAAAACAAGCCCAAAATTTGCCCCAAGTCAATTAACACAAGCAGAAGAGCATTCCCGGGAAACAGGGCTCCTCCAACACAACTTCCTACCAGGCGGCCGCACCGGCTCACGTGGCAAAATTCCTACACCTCTCTGGCAAGAATCATAGTGGCACAGGGATCTTGGTGGGAGGGGGCATTTACAACACTGGGAGGAGCAGTCAGACACTCCCAGGTTTAATCAGGTCAGGACTATACGATGTCAAACTGCCACCTGTAACCAGTCGTCAGAAATGTCTGACACAAGGGTCTTCAAAGTGGGATGCATACTGTTTCGTTAGAAGACAGAAGTTTTCTTGCGTTTAAATTCATGTGGAAAAACTGCAGGCTCACCCAATGCTTCGATATCATTCTGAGTGCAGGAGCAATCATCCAAACTAAGGTCAACCAGAAGTAGATGGCCAGCATCTGTAGCCACTGCTGCCACCCCAAAGAGCCATCGCAGACTCTGATGGAGGTGCTGAGTGCTCACGCTGGGTCCTCCGTGATTCGCTATGGGTTCTATAGCGGTTACCTACAGGAAAACTACAAGTTACTATTTGAGCTCTTTGACAAGCTCAATAGAAAAAGTAAATCCAGGAGCATCAAAGCATTGTTTGCAATTAGATCAAGAAAAGAGACAAAGACAAAAAAGCCCCGTACAAAAACCTGTTACTGCCTTCCATTTACTAGATTTCCTGCGGGTAAGTGACTTAACTTCAACTTACATGGGGCATTCTATTAGTACAGCTTAGCAATTTCCATTTCCTACTTCGCAGTAATTAACTGGAGGAAAACACAGAAAATCAGTTATATGCAAGAAACTTTATCGTATTCAAGGGGCTTAAGACAGACAAACACAACTACATCGAGGTCTCCCACTGCTCACAGCCCACCAGCACCGCGATACAGTCTATGCCTTCTTTGACAAACGGGCGTTAGGATAAATCAGGGCTCGAGAGTCAGACGAGGCAGCGGCCAAGTTGCATGGGAGACACACCATTTCCATGGGAGTGAAACGTATTTAGAAAGCGTTGAAGGGAGAGACCAGCTTAGTAAAATTCACACTAGGCCGCATTTAGAAGAAAAGTAACAACCACATAAAGGAAAAGAAGCTTTAAATGCACACCGGCGCTTTCACGAATGTTGAGAAAAATGTTAAAAGCCAGCCTAAAGCAGCAGCTTCTCAGATAAAAAGGTGACTCCACCTAAAGGAGGAAGCGCACGCTGCTCTTTCACGTGCCCAGCAGTCTGCACGCAACTGTCTCACAAGGCGAAGACAGACCTTTCAGCACACGTTGCAGCACATCCCAGCACAACACTGACTGCTAGAGCAGAGACACGAGCACACGAAGACTCCTGCGCTAAAGCTGCACGTATTTCTCTCTCTCAGTGACCCCAATACGAATGCTTACTACTAGTCATCACACTGTAGCATTACAAACAAACAAAACTCCACCTGTATTCTAGCAAGTCAAACCAAAGCACCTGATGGAAAGCTGGCTAAGAAGTTAGTTAGCTAGTTGTTGCAGATTCTAAGATGATAAAAATATAGCGCATCTTGATGTTCTATTGACTTCCACCGATTCTTGTTTACATTAAGATAATGAGGCTAGGGGACACACATCATTTGAGTTTCTGGGTTACAGAAGACAGAAAACATCAGCAACATTACACCAGTGTGTCCCATCTACACAAACACACTAGTCAGAGAGCAGAGATTCAAGGACTGCAGGCTGAAAGGTGACCTCCCAACAATCTGTCAGATAACTCACTAGAGGCTCTTTTTTCCTCTCCTAAGTCAACAGAAAAATGTGTTCTCCTCAGCCTGCTTGCTAGGCTGAGATTCAAGGCAATGTGTCGAAGTCATTTACAGCACAACTATGGAATTCTGAGCCATTTTAAAGACGGTATTTCTGATGGAAATCAAGCAATTAGGGCCAAAAAAAGGTGCTTTTCAATGCCTTTTTGTGGAAGGAGAGAATCAGGTAACTTTGTGCTCTACAATAAAACCAGAAAACTTGTTTTACTCTCAGTAAACTCAAACAATAATGGCACATTAAGCCCAAGATTTTACAGCAACACCGTCTTGACTGGATACTCTCAAGTGACAGGATGTTAACGCATAATAGAAAAAATACCTCCTACAAAGAGACGCTCCAAAGCTTGTCCTAAAACAGGCCTACGCAGCACCTAACAACATCAAAGCTTCGTTTCTCCAATTAAAAAGTACCTACCCTCCCGGGAAGAACAACTGCTTTAACCACTCTTGAGAGTCCAAGGTCGTACAGACAGAGAACACTTCCCTCTGCATCTTCCAACCCAACCAGCAGTCCAGTTCTCTTCTCCCAGGAAAACTCCTTCACCACACGAACAGTGGGAGGCTGTTCATTGACTCCACTGAAACGGTACGCAGAGAGCCGCTCTCCTGTCACAGAGTTCACCACCTCAAGGTGAGGACCACGTGCCAACCACGCCAGGCCGTTTCTCCCTGTGAGAGAAAAGAAAGAGGACTGAAGCAAATGTCCAACGGAAGACTGAAAACAGCTGAAAAAAAATCACAGTGCCTGCCCCTTTCCTTCAATAAACGTACCTAGCAGAGGAAGACCGACCTACCTCATTCTAGTCAATGATTCAAAATCACCCGTTGAAATCCCCAAGCAATCCCTCCTAAAATTAACCACCTTGTTATTTTGCATTTGTACTTGTCATTCCCGCACCGAAGAATCTGGGTTGTTTGGGATAAAGATTACAAGGTCCTGATCGACAGCCTTTATACCATATTCGCCTTGGTTTTGCTAGAAATGATCTAAACGCATATGGGAATACAAGTCTTGGAGCGTAGAGGAAGAATTGAAGGCATTTTGTTTCACTGAACTACTGCCAGCCCAAAGGAAGTATGAGCTCAATTCCTGCATTTACACTCAGGTAGATAGATTCTACCTGGTCTTAACAGAAGCCTAGACCTCCAGATAGGCACCCAGCTCTACTGTCACATCACCTGGAAAGTCCACTTCAAAGTTTAACTATACTCACGTTTTAATATTAGCATTTGTCATCGCTGAAGCACCCTTTTTGTTCTCTCTCTCTAAACAGGATGCCCCTTAACAGCACCAACCTGACACAGCTGATACGATGACCTGAGGCTTCAGGTAGCCTCCAGGCAAGAACAGCTTTATACCGAGACCAAATTTAAAGGAAAATGCTCACCTCCAGAAAACCTCCCGCACAGCACAGAGCCGAGGGTTCCCTCATCTTCCCCAAGTGCCTGAAGAGTCACCTCTGGAAACTGCAGCAGACTGCTCGTAACCTCAGCTGTTAGGTCTTGCATTCTTCACTGTAAATACAGGAAAAAATTGCACAACTAGACTCACGCCAGCCAGAAATATTCTTGAGAGTGACACAAGTTTCATCAGTATGCAGTGAAAAATCCCCTAGACGTCACCTCTAGCTCTTTTCCTTGCAAATAATGGCACTCGGGAGACTTTTTGCTCTCCCAGCAGAGCAAAAGGAGAATCCTTTGCTTTTCTGATGCCTGTGAGATCACCAACAAAAAGTGACCCAGACGTATCAACAGAGAAATAACAGGAAAAAGCCCAATACACTGAGTTCAAGTCTACTCACACAGGTTAGGAAGATGGGAGCTGAGAAAAATCAGATTTTAAAAAGCTTCTCAGTAACAGGTACAACTTTCCATTTGTCCTTTCCCTTGATTTCGTACTTTACCCTTTGTTACTTATTGTCAGTTGTCTTCTAGCAGCCAAAATTACCATTGTTCTTCACCTTAGGTACTTAGGACTTCCAAACTATTTCCAAAGAAAGGAGCGTACCACGAGTCACAGGCTGAGGATAGATTTTTGCATTAAAAAGCTCCAAGAAAAATAAACATGGAGAAATTACATGTTCAAGCAGAATCGCATTCAGCCACGTCAGGGTTCAGGGACGTCAGTTTTGACTGACAGTAGTACCTGAAAATCCGTTTCAAGGGCCAACAATGCAATGGGCTTACTGACGAAAAAGCTAAAAATATGGCCAGCCGCAGCTGAAGAGATGGTTTCACAAAACATGCTGACTTCCCGGCCACCAAAAGAGAGGACTTGCCGCCGCCTCCCATCTCTCCATCTGCTCCTTTGTTCTACTACCGTACTCCTGTGGCTCACCTCGCACTGCCTTAACAGTGCCTTAGAGCACTTTAGGAGCCAAGTTCACTCCCTGAGCAGGCAGGAAACTCACCCAGAAAAGCAGGTGGTGTTCCACCAGCTTCGAGAGCTCAACTGCCTTGCAGAGACAACCAGCAAGCATAAGAGGTGGCACAAGGAAGGAGGCAGGACCACGCATCGGGAAGAAGGAGAGGGAATTTGTCCATCTCCTTTTTGTGGCAGTCAGCCCGGGCTGCTAGCTCATACCCGGGTGAAACGACACACTCCGTTTGCAGGGAGGGCTAAAAACCCCTTTACTTTTAGAAAGGACACCACCCAGGACACAGTCAGGCATCTTTTAAGGCAACTTTTAACTCCCTCTTGCACGGAGAGACTCCCTAGCTCTCTGGGAAAGGCTGCAGCTGACAGGCGTCGTTCTTTCCTTCCGCCAGAGGTAGAAGCTAAAGTGATTTCAGGGAAGGGTTATAAAAGGGTTTATAAAAGTTATACCAATTTTTGAATTGTTGTTAATGACTGGTTCCATGACATTTTCCCCAGAGAAACAGGAAGCAACTCACAAGCACTGGAGGAGCAGCAGATGGAAAAGTCACTTTCTGCACTCTCGTAGTCGTCAGGTTCAGTGAATTTGCACTTTGCCGGATTTTACTCCTGCAGAAAGAGGATTTAGCGAGTGAGTGAGCAGGTGATTTAGGGAGTACCACCGGGTCAGGTCTTTCCCGCTTAGGCAGAAAGCCTCCCCGCTCCCGGCGGTTTAGGCAAAAACCCTACATTTCATCCAAGCCCTAAGCTGTAGTCTAAAAAGCCACCAGCGTGACAGAGACGGTCTGTACCAGAATCCTACAATCGGCCTTATTTCACTCACGTGCAGCCTACAGATTGTCTTGCAGAGTTTGTGCAGATGCTCCACAAGCACAAAGCTACGGCAGAAGGTGAGACGAGGAAAGAATTTCAGCTCTCTACCCCAACAGCCCCCAACAGCAAAGACCCTGTGTCTGATGCAGACCACAGATTTGACATCCCTCTCCATGAAAAAACAAACAAAACCAACACAGATCAGAACTTGACGCTGGAGCCACTTTACCCAGCTACCTCCTGCGGTTATTCCCCAACACGACTATACTTCCGTTCAAGAGTTGCAGTCCCCGTCTACCGTGGCGAAGCTCGCAGCAGTTCCCAAAGGCACTTCTGACCTTACGCTCTTTTTTACCTTGCTCGGTGCACCTGGACAGACAGACGTAGGCGCTGAGTGTCTCAGGACAGAACATACACGCAGCCTTCCCAGCACAGGGAGACAGTGGTGAGCAAGGCACTCCCAGCACACCACACCGCTCGCCTCTCCCAGCACGAATTCCAGAATCCCAGCACGAATTCCAGAATCCCAGCATCACAATGAAGAGAAAGGCCTTCCAGAATCACTGGAGGTCCTCTGGTCCAGCCCCCCTGCTCAGGCAGGGTCACCTACAGCAGGCTGCCCAGGACCGTGTCCAGGCGGCTTTTGCGTATCTCATTCTGAAACATACTTTGACAAAGAGCAACCTGACAAGCCCAACTGCAAATGCATTTGCAACACGTGCAACAGGCCCGGCTTGTTGGTGACTCTCTCCTGCCAATTTAAGGCTTCTCTCCACCACACAAGTCAAGCAATACCACACCAGCAAAGCCTTGTCACCATTAGTTCTCTAAAACTGTATCCGACAGCTTCCTAGGGAGAAGGCACAAAATTAACAGAAGCCTGATTATGTTCGTTTCACTGTCTTAACAAAGCAAACCCCAGGCAGGTCAATGCAGGAAAACCAGTTGATGCAGCAGGTGAACAAGAAGCTGTCCTCAGCAGAACAGGGTACGGTACTGTGTGCCCAAACGCCTGTGCCAGCTGCCAGCCAAGACCGATACAACCATCCAGAGGGAGCACCTGAACGACCCCGGTTAGCCATACACCCCACACAGGGCTCAGCATTCCCGACAGAATTAAGTCCCTAATTTTTATCAAACCCCCATCATTTTATCAAACATGATCAGGAAGCAATTATTAGATCTGAAAGACTGACGCCACGCTTCCTTTCTATTGGCAGAAGTTCCAGACCTGGAGTCACGGTTTATTAAGGAAGGGCAGAGAGGGGCGTGAGTAACAAATCTTAAAGATGACAAAAAGGGGAAAACATCAGACTCAGAAGACCAGAGGTTAACGGATCTGGCCGCAATGCCCGTTACTGGGAAACTCGCCTGAGCCACAGCAATGTACTGGTGCTCCCACTCCTTCCAGGCTTCCTCCGGACGGGACTCCCACGTGGCCTGTGTGCTCCGGATCCGCCACTCATTCCCAGCCAGCAGAAACTCTTCTCCCTCCTGCCTGCAATAGCCTTACTTACACTGGGTTTGGGCTTTTGTCTTGATCAGCACTTGATAAGGGAACTGACTCTGAGCAACTGGATGTGCCCACGCCAGTGCTGCGGATGAGGACAGGGACCATTTCTCAAAGGCAGAGCTGTCTTCTTTTCTTCTCAAGTTTTTAAAAACAATGTGTCTGTGGAGAAAAAAACCCAACAGAACACCTTTGAAAAAAAATCCCAAGTCACAGATATTAAGTACTACTCCTGTATCGCCAGGCAGAAATGCAGCAGTGCTGCTAAGATGCCTTAATAGAGCAGAGCACGAGCTGGCCAGCAGGCAGTAAGGGGAGAGCAGCCGCTGTCAGGGAGCGCCCACCCCAGACAAGGCTTCTGGGGGTCTTGGTTCACATGGGCCTCATCTCCGGGTCAGATGGAGTCCTAATTCAGACACAACAAGGGGTCTGCGTTCATCGGCACGTGAAAGCAATTCAGCTCTTTGCAGGACTGAACTGGTGCGGGAAACGTTAAATCTTCTGGCCACAACTGGAGTACTGTGTCCAGTTTTGGGCTCCCCAGTTCAAGAGGGACAGGGAACTACTGGAGCGAGTCCAGCGTAGGGCAACCAAGATGATTATGGGACTGGAGCACCTCCCTTATGAGGAAAGGCTGAAAGAGCTGGGACTCTTTAGCCTGGAGAAGAGAAGGTTGAGGGGGGACCTGATTAATGTTTACAAGTATCTAAAGGGTGGGTTTAAGGAGGACGGAGCCAGGCTCTTTTCAATGGTTCCCAGCGACAGGACAAGGGGCAATGGGCACAAGCTAGAACATAGGAAGTTCCGTTCAAATACACGGAAAAACTTCGTTACAGTGAGGGTGACAGAGCACTGGAACAGGCTGCCCAGGGAGGTTGTGGAGTCCCCTTCTCTGGAGATTTTCAAGACCCGCCTGGATGCAGCCCTGAGGGATGTGGTTTAGGCAATCCTGCTCTAGCAGGGGAGTTGGACTAGATGATCTCTAGAGGTCCCTTCCAACTCTGAAGATTCCGTGATTCCGTGATTCCGCTCCTGATATCTCCTCGTAGCCAGGCAGCTGCAGCCACGCGGTCACTGAGCCATGAACCGCGTTGGGACAGCAGACATCTAAGTGCCTGAGCTCTTTTCAGGGGAGCTGGAATAAGAAGGAATAATTAGTGCTGGAGTCCCAGCGAAAGCCTGTCTGGAAGGACTGCAAAGAGGGCCGTTTTCAGTTCTGAGCCCCAGAAAGGCCAGGAGGAGAGAGGGAACCTTCTCTTGCAGAAGGAGACGAGGGACTGGGGAAGTGGCCGGGAAGCAAACTGCTCCTGGGCAGGAAGGAATAGCTCTGTGTGGCACTGTCGCTGGGATCCGGCATCGGGAAGCAGAGACAACCAACGCCTGGCAGCAGGGGTCATCTGTACGCTCTACGTTTCAACTCTGTGCTGCATTGCCGGGAGAGAAAGGGAAGGAAAGAAGCTGAATTAAGCCACGCACACGAGAGAGACCCAGAATTCTCAGGAAAAAGAGCTACCTCCGTCACATAACTTAGCTGTCAAAATATACGCCGTGCGTTAATAAGAATACAGAATAAGCTCTTAATATGCTGCCCTCCCTTATTGGCACATTCACCCTTTCCTTCCTCCTCAGCTGTCAGTCACTTTGAGCTGGTATCTCTTCTCATTTTGCCCAGCACCTGACCGCAATTGGCACCGAGACCAGAGCGGGAAAAACTATGAAAGTGTGCCTTTCAGCGTATCGTCAGGTTGACAGAGTTCCTTCGTAACAGAGGTCTGCTGGAGTCTCGGCTGCAGCCTGTGAGCGTATCAAACGTATTACCTGCCATTGGATTTTGAAGGAGGTTTTTAAAATTAGTTTTAAACCCTACCAAAAATGAGATAGGGATTAACATGGAAAAGATGACCATAAAGTCCTTAAACATAAAAGAAGAATCCTAGTGTCTTAGCAATCTGGCTATAAACTAACTCTTTTTAGCAGGTTAGCAATTTAGGAGAAAGAGAGACAGACAGATGAGAAGACAGAGGTGGTTTTTGTCAAAGTGAATACTGAAGGTGCTCAAATCCTGGTAACTCTGCCTTACGCTAGCACCAACGTAAAAAAAACCTCAAAACCACGTCGATGGTATTGGTACAAGTAACAGTTGAAGAATCTGTCCTTAAATTTGTTCAGAACAGTAAGAAAGTTAGCATTTGAAGAAACTCAGGTAAGCTGTTTGAAGACTGTCAGCATTTACAGTCAACATTTTCACATGTGCACGTTTTCTAGTTGTATTCTTCCATCTTTCATTTGATAGTACTTGCTTTAAGAAAAAATACCTCTTCAAAGGTGCTGGAGTATACAGTTAATTCACCCGAGACAAAGAGGACCCTGTGGGGGTTTCATCTTATTTAGGAATGCAACATCTGGTGCACAGGACCAACAGTAATCTCAGATTCCAGGAAACAAAACTACTTGTTTTATAATACTGCCTCGCTTTATGTAAAGAACACGGCGTTTATATAAAACAGGTGCTTATAGTTTTATAGCTGCATTTATCTCTATTTAGTTAAATTTTTCCAAATATGCAGAGAACTCTTGCAAAAGAAGTGGGGTTTCAATCTCTAACGTAGAAAGCGAGAGATCGATTTTGTGTCAGCCACGTTTCTGTTCTGAAAACAGAAATGGTCTCCATTTGAGTGATGCATTAATAGTGGTACGAATCTTTTAGAATCATAGAATGGTTTGGGTTGGAAGGGACCTTAAAGATCATGTAGTTCCAACCCCCCTGCCCTGGGCAGGGACACCTCCCACTAGGCCAGGCTGCTCAAAGCCCCATCCAGCCTGGCCTTGAACACTTCCAGGGAAGGGGCAGCCACAGCTTCCCTGGGCAACCTGTTCCAGTGCCTCACCACCCTGACAGTAAAGAATTTCTGCCTGATATCTAATCTAAATCTACCCTCCTTCAGCTGTAAACCGTTACCCCTCATCCTATCGCTACACTCCCTGATAAAGAGTCCCTCCCCATCCTTCCCGTAGGCCCCCTTTAGGTACTGGAAGGCTGCTATAAGATCTCCCCAGAGCCTTCTCTTCTGCAGGCTGAAGAACCCCAACTCTCTCAGCCTGTCCTCATAGGAGAGGTGCTCCAGCCCTCGGATCTTCCTTCTTAACCCCCTTTTTTCTTCAAAAAAGGAGGACAACCCAGAAAAGAGAAAGAAGGAATGTACTACAAGAGATGAAACAGCTTGGCCAGTGTTACGGCAGAGCAGCCGGGTGGCTCAAGCAGCAAAACGATGCTCTTAGGTCCAGGCAGCACCCACACACTTCAGCCAACATGCCCAGAAGGGTCACGTTAAGAGAGCATAAAGGATGATTTTCAAATTACAATGAGCAAAAAAGAAATCAATGTACACAGAAAACTAAGATTTGTTAATACGGAAGCAAAGCGACCTCATTACCTGGTCATTATAGATTTCCAGCACGTTGAAAGTGTTCTGTAAAGACAAGAAGTAATTAGAAGGTAAAAGAGACAGGCAACAAACAGCAAAAGCTAGGCTCTGTATTTCAGCAGCTTAAAAATTAAGTTTCTGCCCCATGACTTTTCTCTTCTCCCTGTTGCTTATTCCGTGTGCCTGCACTTTCAACAGAACCAAAGCAAGCACCGTGAGCTGCGCTGGAAAACCCGTGATTTCAGCAAAAATCCGGTACTGGTAAACCACTCTTAGAAATCCTTTTGCTCTGAAACAGGATATTTCACCACATCATTCTAGTAAGAAGCCATTTGCTACAGATAGGAGGGTTTTAAAAAATTTAAAACGGTGTTTAAACTCTGAGAGAAACTAAGGGATTTGATATTTTCAACATTTCCTACTAAAACTGTTTTCTCTTATCAGAGAAGACTTTCTAAACTCCATCGTAACATACGTTTCAGTACACCATTTTATTGTATTTTTGTTGTATTTTCCCCTAGCCAAATGTGCACGAGGAAACCGCTAGCAGACCTCAGGGTGGGCTAGCCAGTGAGCAGGAGGAAAAGCCAGCTCTGGAAAGATGCGGTGTCTCAGCCAGAGGTCAGAGACGGAGCCCAGAGTTGGGGCACAGACGACAGCTGGGCTCAAGGCTCTGCTGATCCTCTGGGGCTCTGCAAATGTGGCTGCGTGGGGGAACCTGCAGAGTGACAGCATGCCTCTGGTGTCACTCGTGAGCTTCAACTGCAACAAGCCAGAGAGGCGGCTTTCTGTGAGCTGCCCCAGTGCAAGATGGCAGGTGGTAAAGGCACGGCCCCGTCTCTGGCAGCCTGCGTAGCCAGCCGCGTTGCTGTCGTGCATGTGTGTGGTGCACCCTCAGCCTTGCTACTGGCCTGACCTGCAAACGGGAAAGCAGCAGCCGCATCCAAGGGTCTGGGACAGAGACACCCCCAGGTCTGGGGTGCACCAGGCCGGGCTCCTGCCGCCAGGAAGGACGAAGCCCGCCCCGGCTCAGCAGATTTGTAACAACCCTTCGCTACTTGGCAGACACCGGCATCAAGCTTTAAGCTTCGCAGTATTAAGTTCACCAACGCCAAAAAGAAACCTGTTCTGTACCAGTAAGACTACGGATAAGAAGTAAATGACTCGTGAGACACTATGGATTGGTTTCTGCCCGTAGCTTGTTTTCCCCACCAGAAATCAACAACAAAGCTATTTACGAGTGGTTACATGGGAACTGATGAAATTGCAGCAAACAATTTTATTGAAATAACAAGCCTGAGAGTAGTGTTCCACGAGGGGAAGTTCTGATGGGGGATTAAACTGCTCGGTTATCCTCAGACATATTTGCACACTGGGCATATTCTTGCAATACAATCCATGGCTTTATCCAGTGCACTTCCAAAAGGAGAGACGAATTTTATTTCCACTGGTGGAGGTGACCAAGAGCCTCCTTTTCTTGTGGTCCTGAAAAGAAAGAGAAGTATCAAATTGATTTTTTGATTACCAACAGTATTCAGTAGAGGAAAACGTTTTGTAATTTTGGAATTACAAAAATCGATGCCAAAGAATTGTTTATGGGCTTCTTTGAAGATAGGGTCAAGGCAGAAAACATAGAGAAACAAGCTTCCTTTTGCTTTCGTTCCTTACCAGACTGTCCCAAGCATTCTCACTCACTATTCGCGTGAGCTTTTAAAGCCCCCCTCCCTCCTCCCCCTGCTGGGATTTTAAGAGGCAACTCTCCTCAAACACTTTTCCAGAAAAAACTAAAGACCGTAAGAGCGTGGTTTCGTAAGGTGGAATGACAGGAGAGCACGCCATCATTGCAAAGAGTAGCATCCACTTGGCCTTTCCTAGCCCCTCCCTCTTCTGGTTCCAATAGAAAACTGAACCGTGAAGTGGGGAAAACGGTGCCCAGGAGACCAGCAAGCTGGACAGGCTCGCAAAGTCAGAGCAGAACTGTACCGCCAAGTGAGGAAGAGCAAGTGAGGTGGCCAAAAGCTGAATCGCTACCATTGTTTCTTAATGACTGCAACCTGGCTCTGTTCAGGGGAAGAGTGGGATTCTTTCCCCTTCTCAGACACTTTTTCAAGCATTTCATGAAGAAGTTTAGCACTTTTCTCATTTTGCTCAGCTATTGTCTTAGTCATTTTCTCCACCGCCTCCGGGCCGGAGCCGTGGCGTTTGCCGGGGCCCGTGTGGGGGCAGCCCATGCCGCTGGCGGCGGTGTCCCTACGGCCAGGCCGTGGCTTTGGCCTGCATGGGCGGAGGCGTGGCTTTCGCCGGGGCCTCTGGGGGGCGCAGCCGCCGTGGGCCTGGCCGATGCCGGGGCCGGTGGGGGGCAGCCGATGCCGCTCGGGCTGGTGTCGGGGCCGGTGGCGTTGTTTGTGCCTGTGTTGCGGCTTGGGCAGTCGTCTGAGTTGTTTGAGTTTCTGCTGTAGCTTTCCGTGGGGGGGTTGTCTGAATTCCTACTGCAGCTTTCGGTGGCAGGGCTGCCCGAGTTTCTGCTGTCTTTGGCTTTGGCCCCGGGGTCTGAGCAGCAACATCACATGTCACATCATACTCACTCCTGCACCGATATTTAACAATAAACCAGCCCTGCAACACACTCGGGAAAACCGACAACAGGATCACGTACGAATGAAAGTAACGTTCACTCTCGAAACGGCCCGAAGGTTTCTCATCCCGATTCTGTTACTGTCGCTTTGGCATCATCACCGAAGGGCAAAGTCAACTTTCCCCAGGTACGACCAAGAGCGTAATTAGGAAAAGAATCCATCCCGAAAGTGTAATTAGGAAAAGCCTCCATCACGAGATGCCCAAGATAGGCAGGCAGAACCGTTATCCAAGCAATTATTTTATACCTCTGAAGGCAAACCCACGCCAACGTGGCACGCTTAGACCACCGCGTCCAAACACAAACGAGAAACAGGCCATGCAATATATTTGACCGGTTAAACCCCACTGCATCCATTAACTTCATACAAAGCTCTCTAAAGGCACGATACCAGATTTCACCTAAGACCGACATGCTGTGAACTCTCTCTTCTCCCTGAACAAGCTGGAATTCAAACTATTCAGGCAATCTATCAGAGCTGCATTCATGCCCCACGTCGGGCGCCAATAAATCTGTCGTGGTTTTGGCCGAATTGGCCAATGGCCGGCGACAGATGCTCCCCCCCAACCTCTCGTACACGGAGAGGAGGAGGAGAGGTAGAGAGAGATTTACGAGCGTAGGAGAAACTAAACTGCTTTCATGAAATCCTAATAATAAAATAAAAAGGGAAATAATGAAATAGATACAGTCCATACAAAACTGGACGAAGCTCCCAGGATGACATCACCGCACAAACCTCAAATCTCAACTTCTCCTAATTCCGAGTGTTCCTGCAGGCAGGCAGGTGACGTTACAGAAGGCCTAACATAGCCGTTTAAGACCAAATTCAAGTCTGCCATTCTGATTTGCAGTTCCAGTTCTCAACGTAAGCAGTTTGAGCAAACTCTATAAAACTGCAAGTGTAATCACGGTCTGTAAAGCCTTTAACTGGAAAAATCACTAACTACAGCCCACCTTACTCCATCAGTCCACGTGGGGTTCGAGTTCTCCATCCTGGAAGATATTCTGGGTTCCTTTGCTCGTAGAGGAGGGAAAACTGATCATCCCGGAGATGCAGAGGGAGCTGCTAGGGGTGCGGTGCGAAGGCTGGGTCTGAGAAAGGACTCAGGAGGAAAAAAGACAAGATCCTGGGAGGGCACGTAGCCAGGACAGCTGACCCAAACTGACCAAAGGGATGTTCCATACCCTCTGCCGTCTGCTCAGCTACAAAAGCTAAGCGAGAGGAGGAGGGCTGGGGGGCATTCCTTATTACAACGCTTGTCTCTGAAAATTACTCTGAGGTGTAAAAAGCTCTCCGTCTCCTTCAGCTGCATCACATTCAACAATGTTTATTGACAGTCAAACAACATGCTAACTATGACTCTGTAGAATCCTAGCTGTATGGACGATCGCCCGATGGATGTCCTTCACTTTATCCTGGTGTTGCCGGTGCTGCTTCTGAGGTTGGTGACTTAAGCGCACTATCTTCCATCACCTACAGTTAAAAAAAAGCCTGTTAATGCAATAGTCATTACCAAACAGACTGACTTCACACTCACACAGATGAAACTGAGGACAGTGAAATGCCGCTTTTCCTTTCAGATCACTGCTGGGTGTAAAGTCAGAAACATACAGTGTACTCTCTGCTACCGATGACAGCTTCTGTGTTTAAGGGACGGAGAAGAGAGTGTTCAGTGTACGCCATCGCGTGCCCCGTTTCTGGTATTTCTGTTCCTGACTACGATTTGCCGCCACTCCTGGACAAAGTGAGCAGTTTTACAATGCGAGCTGTAGCCACAACTGGCAGAAATCATCCCATTGCAGTACTTCCTGCACTGACGACAAATGCCCACACGGCGACCCACTCTGCATCTAACAGGGTAAAAGGCAACGATGAGAGAAAAGCTGAAAGTTCCAGTCGGCAACACTTTGTCAAACTAGCCAGCCCTCACATCCGACAGCTCAACCCTGCACTTCAAGGAATCGCTTGGACTGCCTGAGACAACACAGTATATTCTAAATAGCTCCACCTCGTCTCTTCCCGTTCCCTGTGCTGAGCAAGTATTCGTTCCTTCTAGATCCACGTGAAGATACTCGGGGTTTTATGGTGAGAACAAAAGCAGTAACCGTTACTTATTTCCAGGGACTCGGATGGTCGGGATAATTGAATCCACGTGTAAAGACCTTTGCCCAGCCCTCTAAGTTGCAGTGCTAGCCAACAACGGCAGAAGGAAGCAGCCCCTCAACAGCAGTCTCCATAGAATCAGCTTATTTTCTTGCCTCCCGCCTCGTCAAAACTTGCTAAAGCGATATATTATTAGCAACACGCCATGCTTCAAAACTAAAGTCAAGAAATACTAGTCTGCGTAAACTTTCCTTTTATGCTTACAAATCTACGAACAAGAAAGCAGTAAGCAGTTTGTCCTAAATTCAGCGAGGGCCCACAAGCCAAAACCAGGCGCTTACATCTAAATCAGTACCCACCAGCTATAATGAAAGCAGAAACACCTTCACTGCACTGCTACGGGAATGACTGCGGAAGCTTTGTGACCTGCTGCCTTCTTCCCATCCCAAATTTTCCATTGACTCCCATGAGGGATTTGCGTATTCCCAAGTCCAGCCCCGTCTTCTCTACAGTGTTGTCCTAAATCCCAAAGCCGAGATGAGCTGAATAAGTGAATGCATCTAAGGTCTCTTCTTGTTCCTGTCTCTAGTGAGGGACTGGCGGGTGCTGTTGAAACCCAACTGCTTGCTCTCCTGTTTGGATCTCAACAGGTCCCATTTTAGAAACATCCTCAATTTTAGAAACATCCTGCTGAAGAAACAGCACGTTTAGCAGCTATAAAAACGACATCATCTTTAAAATCCACCTTGTGAGAAACCGGTTTTCTCCTTCATTCCTGCCCAGGATTCTTTAATTCTGGACAATATTTTCGCCAGAAAATTTGGTCTTCAACGCACATTTCCTGCTTTAGCTTGTTTTCTTACTGGAGTTAATGGCTTTGGTCTTGAGACTGTAAAGCAAGAGGGGAAAAATTTCAGCCTGGTGTCATCCAAGTGACAGGGAATTCTCCCCTCTATTTCCCCCCGCTAAAAGTTACCTTCTCTTGAGGCCAATGCAGGCAAATGGTAAAGCTTGGCTCTCTCTACGGCCAGCTGCCTTTCAATTCGTGGAAGGATCTTGCCATATTGGGCTAATAGAGAATTTCTGGCAACTGCTCTGTCGGTCAAGCGATGATCGCCGTCGTTCTGATGAAGGAAAAGCGCAAAGCAAAAGCTTAACTAATTACAAGAAGTTCATTGCACAGACCTCTCCGGGCTATTTCGCATTAGTGAGCAGATTTCCTCTACGGGTGTGGGAAAACACCTCCACTGCACAGAACAGCGGCAAGTTCTACCCATCCGCACACATCGATTTCACCTGGTACTTTTAGCAAAGTGAAAGGAAGACTGGAATAGCAACAGAGCCTACAACTTGAAGTTAAAACAATGCTGGCACTCTGCAGAACCTTCTTCTGATACACCTGTTATCACCTGCAATTTTCTGATATCACCTGCAATTTGCAAACGACTTATTACATAGCAGGCTTTCCCTTGTTCTTCCTGAAACGCCAGTGCCCTGAATATACGGGACAACTGGAAATTACCCTGGACAACATGATGTGAAGATTAAAACAAGCAAGAAAAAGCGACCTACGCACACCACCTGGCCACATGACAGTTTTCAAATGCAGGACCTACGACTTCCAAAACCACCTTAGAAGTTTGAGTCACTGGAAAACTATGATTCCAGAAAACGGCAAACGCGTCACAAATCCAGAACACAAGTTCATGTAACACAAAATGTAATCTGGCTATTTTGAGAAATAGAGGTTAGACAAGAATTTTTGTCATAAAAGCCGTGAAATGAAAGTTGCGGAATTGGAGAGCACACTGTAACTCGCAGAAATTAAAAAAAACAAACAAAACCCACACAAATTTAACCTGTGGATTGGCACCTAGCCTGCTCTCAGCTAGAAAAATACAGTTGCGTGCAAGACACAAGCGATGACATACAACCTACTCGTCATCCCACAGGAAGGAGTGACACAAACAACTTCCAGTAATCTAAGCCACGCATAACATACGTATCTCAATAACGGAATGGTAAGATTGGCTGATGGGAAAGATACATGTTTATTCCTCAGATGCAAACAAACTGTTCTCAGTGGGGTCAACAGTGGTGTGTAACATTTAATTTATAGCTTCATAGAGTAGCTTTGGAGTAGTGACGTATATTGGTCAACATTTAGCTTCAGCTGTAACCAAAGGTGTAGAAACTTGTTCCGAGTGTTTCAAAGACTGGTATGAAAAAAACAAAGCAGGATTTTTATTGAGTACTATCAAAACCAGTTAGTAACACCCAGCAGAAACGTGCACGCTTGACAGAACAGAACTTTCACGCTTACCATAAGATTTACATTCATGGATTGATTCAGCTCTAGTGCTGCAATGTAGTTGGCACGCTGCAGATTCTTTGTTCTCCATTTTCACAAGATTTGCGTGACAAAATGGTGGGGTATATTTCTTTACCTATTGGAGAGCAACACAGTGAGGAGAAGCTGCACTTCCCCGCTGCTTGCCGTGGGTGGCCTCATCAGCTGGATGTATCTGAGGGCTTGCCCACGCTCCCCTTGGCACAGGAGGGACTGAATAATTCTCTTGTGCTGCCACGACGCGGTTTTGATTGTAGCGGGATGAAAGAGCAGGGCCAGTGAATTCTGTACAAGTTAGAGATCGGGTTTTAAAATCATTTTCTAGATTATAGCTTTGTACTGCAATGTATGTCTAACTCAACTCTACCATACTTACTTCGTAATCATTGTGATCTAGAAGCCAAAAACCTTCAACAAGCTTAACAAGTCCCCAAGGCATGCCAAAGGCAGTTGCAAAGGAGTCGATTGAAGTTTCTGTCTCACTCGGAAAGGAACGCTTGATATCCAGCAGCAAGTAAATTGTCTGACATCAGGTATCTCATTAAGGCTAATCAGTTTGTAAGACCAAAACTTTATCACATTACCTTTAGAAAAACATAATGAAGTAAGAATATAAAAGTGGTAGGAAGCAGAAAATACATTCAAAACATTGGAGCATCCAATGCTCAATTATTACAGCAAATAAATTCCACAGTTGGGTTTTTCCCTCATGTCCAGCGTCTATAAAACAGTGTAAATTGTGGCATCCTTACAGTACAGCTCAGCTCCGAATGATTAAAACTGGATTTAAACCAGTATGCGGGTCACTCATCGGTAGCGTCATTTTCTCTTTCTGACGTCCGTTTTTAGGGACATCATCTAACAAGACAGCTCTGGGCTATAAGCGTTTCTAAGCCCCTTGCTCTCTAGGCTCCCCTCGCGGGTTAGGCAACAAACAGCAAAAGCAAGGCTGTGTATTCCAGCAGCTTAAAAATTAAGTTTCTGCCCCATGACTTTTCACTTCTCCCTGTTGCTTATTCCGTGTGCCTGCACTTTCAACGGAACCAAAGCAAGCACTGTGAGCTGCGCTGGAAAACCCGTGATTTCAGCAAAAATCCGGTACTGGTAAACCACTCTTAGAAATCCTTTTGCTCTGAAACAGAAATTGTTTTATAACCCATCATGGGTGTTTTAGAAAATTTTAAACGGTGTTTAAATTTGGAGAAAAACTAAGGACATTTTATATCTTCAACCCTTATTACTAAAACTGTTTTCTCCCTATCGGAGAAGACTTTTGCAACAAAACGTTTAAGAAAAAAGTCATCAAAAATCCACAGTACAAAGAAATAAAACAGCGCTTCTGTCTACAACTTAACGCTAAACTAAATGTTTTCACTTGCATCGTCTTTGAAGCATAAATGAAAAAATGTCATGAAACAGGTCGGCGACCAACACTGAAGAACATTTATGTGCATCCCCTGAAGGTGTAATCAAAATAACTAGAAAGGATACAATTGCGTGTTTGCAGTTTTCTTCAATGCTTTCTAGCAAATAGAGATCCAGCAGTGCCTGAAATGAAAAATTAAAAGTTCTGAAAAAACGCCTGTCTTCCCTAAATCATTGGCTTTTGGGTGGGGTTTGGCGGGGAGGGCGGCCGTTTGTTGTTGTTCTCAGTGAACAGGACACTCACATGCAAACTGGCAGGCGGGTATTTCCCAGTTCCTCCTGCATCTCTCCGCCACAGCTTCTCCACTTGGTCTCCTAACTGGGAAACCATTCCATCAACCATCAAGCAGTCCGAGTCCCATTTTCCTCTGGAACAAAAGGTAGCAAGGATTTGGACAGAGTTAAACACTAATTCCAGCCTCCCAGTGTGACGGCTTTCCTCCAGTCTTCTGCTGACTGCAGCCCTGCCCTTTAATCTCCCGATGGCACAAAGCAGAAAAAGGACACTAGAGGCTCTGTGCTTCGAAGGAACACACGAGCCTGTATGTAAGTTACTTGAGAAGTAAGCCAAGGAAGATGAACTTTGAAGTCAATACCTCCTACCCTGCAGCTTCCACCTTAACTCACCTTGCAGCCTCTTGGTCACAGTGCCATCGCCGAAGCTTGGTCAGGTCTTTATTCAGTTTTCAGTACAATTTCCAAAGAAAAACCTATTATTGGCTAATCCAAGGCATGCCGCCTACGTGCTAGGCAGCTAGTCCAGGAAAGAGAGCTGACGTTAGCAAGTGCCTTCTATCCGACAGCCAGGAGAGTGCGAGGCGTGCCAACTCCATGTAACTCCAACCATCTTACGAAATCACACCACGTACTTGTGAGAAGGGGACTTAGGCCAATACAGTTATGACCCTCTATTGGTCATGTGGTCATAATCGGTCATATGGAGGTGACTGATCCTGTCCTAATCACGTGGCCTTTTTCAGTAGTCAGAAATTATACACATTAGCCAATGAATAAAGTAGACTACCGAAAAATGATGATACCAACCAGTGGTACTAAGCAGAGGTAGATATCAACATTTTAACACAGGAAAGTAACCTCTCTGTTCAACAGAACACACGTGTCACTGAAGTCAAGAGTATTGCTGGCAGCGGCATTACGCATAGCCCATGCAACTGTTGAGATAAAAGCCATTCCCTTCCACTTCTGAATTTGCCGTGGAAGTGTTCTAGAGTCTTCCTCTAGCTCTTACCTTGATAAACGCTCAAGTTTCTGTCGGTGACCAGTATAGTAGCTCTCAATCAGAGGATAATTGTAGAAAGGTCTCGACAAACGCGTATCGTCATCTACAGGCAACAAAGTAGAAGCAAGTTAAAGCAGTCATATCACACTTGTAAACGAAAATTTTTGCCTAAAGAGACAGAAGATCGTACAAGCTAAGCATCAAGAAGCCTCCAACTCTGAAAGAAGCCAATCCTCTTTCTGCCTTTGCTAAAAGAACTCTAAGAGACAAGACTCAATTCCTTCTTGCCCCAAGTGCCGTTTCAAGGTTACAGTTCACGCAGCATTCACAACATGTAGGGTAAGCTGAAGTTCACTATAAAAAAAACCACCCAGTTCTCAAAGGGAATGGTTTCTAAACATGCCGCGTGAGCATCTGTGAGACAATTAAGGCTGACAATGGAATTTATAATCCATCCAACTAAAGAAGGATTTCCAAGGTGTACTTTCTCCTCAAGCAACTGATAGAAAGTTCAAAACATGCAGGTAATGCTCTCACTATAAAAACAAGCATTCCGGTACTTGTTGTTTAATAGTACTTTGTTTAAAATCTCAAGTAGTTCAAGCTGTGGACACAAGCAGCGCCTTGAAGTCAGAGGCCCATTGCTATCCCTAAAATCCACCCAGGAAAGAAACTGCCTGCCTCATTCTACGCTGTGTACTTGACAACCCAGCAAAATCTCAACTTCACCCACAGAACTTCAGCACACCCTGCCACTGAACCAGCACGACTTCTTCCTGACGAAACCGTTACAAAAACATGGCTAAGCATGCGTTCGTGGGAGTCACTCACTGGATGGTCGCCTTGTTACAAACGTATGACAGGTCACGCTTACCTAAACCCTCTGGAAGGAGACCGGATCGACAGAACCAGATGACCACTCGTGCATACAAAGAAATGAGGCCGGTTACCGCTTGCTTATTTGTCACGTCTGCAAAACCTGAAAAAAGGCAGGAGATGATTAGCGTTATGCAATTCTGTTCATTTTCACAAAACTCCCTTCATCCTACTAAACCAAAAGTATAAAAATAGCACATTAGAAATCTTTGTCTTTGCGTTTTTCATGCTGTATCGCTTTCTTATTTGAAGAAAAAACCCACTATCACCACCAAAACAAAAAGCAACCCCTATAAAGAACTAAACTCACTAAAGGCTAAAATAAAAAAAAAAAAACAAAAACCCCAAAGCCTGAACTACTAAATGCACGCAGGAATAAGACATCTGTTTCTCACGTAGCAGAGATTCTTCTGATAGCAAAGGGATATTCTTTTCTTTTCTCAATAGGCCAAGAACCATTTCTAAGAGAAAAAGCTGTAGAAACTCAAGTAACTCACTTTGCATGTTACTCGTTTACGCTTCCTTCGTATTGTTTAGCAATTTGCAACACGGTGTCTGCATGCAACTAGAACTTGCTAGCTAAGAATTCAAAGGAATAGTTTTCAGCAATACCACATTCGGTTGCTGTAATTTCAGCCCAGTTGCCTACAAAGCTTCTCTCTGAATGTAGCCTCCCCCACCCCCTTGCATGAGCTCCACCATAAACTGTTGCCCTGAACTCAATGCGTGTTTTGTGGTGGTCCCAAGCGCTCAGCTTTAAGCCCCTTCTCCCAGCTAAATGTGACTGTCTTCCAATCCTCAAAAACAACAAAAGCCCATGTTGCCACAATTCCAAATCTTAATAAAACATACCAAAGATTTTGTAGCACTACTACAAACCTTTTTCAGTAAGCTCTTGTGCTTCTGTGAGAAAACAGTTTAAGACTGTGCTAAGGTTGCTCAAAAGCAACTGGCAGCGCTGGAGAGACCGTAATGTCTGGGGGTCAATGAAGTTGCAAGAGCCATCAAACAGCGGAACACCTTTTCAAGAATAAATATTAAATCGTTAGCCGACAGAGCAATTCCAGAGTTTCAAGGCGCACTTCAAGGACCGCGTGCAATATCCTATAGCGGCGTATTACTGAGGAAGCTCAATCAGAAAGAACGACTTTAGGTTTGCGGAATGACTACACTAGTACTCACAGATTTGGTCAAATTCTTCCTTTGTAGAGATCACTTGGTTCCATGTCCACTCAAGAACAAACCGTAAATTACCAGCAGACCTTGGCTGCTCTTTAAACAAAGAGAACAAAAAAGAAATGAATCAACAGGCTCCAACTCAAAGAGGTACCACGTAAAAAAACAACGTTCGAAGTATTACCTTCAGACATCCAATGTTTAATGCATCCAGTCAGAAGTCCCACAGAACCTGTCTGGACAGCAGCTGACAATACTGCTTCCAGCTGCTCCTCCTAAACGTAACAGACAAACTCAAATGAGAATCTTACCTACTTGCACCATGTGAACCATCAACAGTAAATGTTTCTTTCTAACTGTATACTCATTCAGACATCACAAAGTCAATCAGGACACAGGCCAGGAACGCCACGTCCTTTCTCTTAATTCCAGCCACAGGCTGGACTGCCCACTGCTCTGAGGAACACATTAACACACTTTTCCTCTGACATTTCAACTTACTGCAGCCTAATTCTAATCTTTCTTCGCATGCCTCTGCATTACAGTCTTCACGTACTGAGTTCCAACTTACTACGTCCAGAAACATCCTCTGCTAATACGCGTTACACATCTGTGCATATAAGTTTGCCATCAGGAACGCAGGAAGGGGACAGGACAAACACAACTGTGCAACGTTTGCATGGAAACAGTGAAGCTACGGCCAAGCAGCTTTCTAGACTATGAAGACATGAAGCAGTTCTGACACCCAAAACAGTACGTTGGAATTTTGTAACGTGACAGAAAAGAAGCGAAACATTTACATCCTAATGGTTTAAATGTTAGGCTCTTCAAATACTGTATTATAGTGTAGTGGTAATCCTTACAAGGATAAATCACAGGTATGCACAGACGCGCGATATTAAGTAGTAGCTTATCTCAGCTGGTGTTCTCGTACTTCTCTCAGGTGAAAGGACCCTTCATAAGTTTTTACTTTGGTTTTTGGGATGGGATTTGTTTGGTTGGTTGGGTTTTTTTAAACACATTCAAAAGTATCTTTCCCCTCTAGGCAAAATCATGACATTCAAAGCGACTTCTACACATGTAGAACACACATGTGATATTGCCATCTTTTTCGGAAAACTGGTTTCAGACAAGGAAACACACCATTGGCCAGCTTGCCAAGAAATTTCTTTGAGCTACCACACTGTGCAGAAGCGTTCATGTCCTAACACACGTCCACAAATGTGGTGACGAATGCAGGAGACAGGAAGAGGAGGGCAGCGGGAAGGCTGCTCTCCCCTTCCTGCTGATTGCTCCAGGGAAAGGTTGGTGCATTGCAAATGGAAAACCTATGGCAGGGGGAGTGAAGTCACTGTGGTGGCATAAAGCACATAGAAGGTAGCGAGTGTCATGAGATAAAGGTGATTAAGGTGTTGCAGCTGCAAGAGGGCAGTCTCAGAGGAGCAAATTGGGCTACTGCAGCACAAGGCAGAGGCTACAGGGGTGAAGATCCGCCCGGAGAGGATGCAGAAAAGCCTACCGATGAAGGGAAAACGAGGGCAAGCCGTGAAGAAATTGCCAGGGAGAGCTGACAGCAGTAATCCTTTACCACAGCCCACTTCCTTGGAAGCAAATGATCACGTACAGTGCAGCAAGCCGACGTCTGCAAGAGCTCGCATCCCAGTGAGACGCCCCCATCGTCGGCTACTGCACTGAACCACTGCTTTGAGAAACTGACAGGGATGGGGGTTGCTCTGGGGGACACATGCGTTATGTTGGGCATGACCAGCACTGACTGCACGCTTCCTTGTGCGCATCTGTGTGTGGCACCGAATTAAGAGAGGGGTCTCTAAAGACAGATCTCTTAGGGCTGTTCCCAGTCAAAGTCACTACTTTGGATCTAAGGATACGATTACTTCTGCTAGCTCAGGTCAACACCTGTATTTCAAATTGGAGTATCGTGTCTTGTAGCCCCTCCAGCCCTGTCAGACCAGATGGATGTATTTCCCCCTTGATTCCCTCATAGGCACTCACCTGACTCAAACTGGATGGCTGGACATCAACTGGTCTTGGAGACAGCAAGCCAGCTACAAGACACCTATTGTAGCTATCCTGAATGGCTTCCCATATTGAAGGGCCAGATTTCTTCAAAAAATTCAAGGTCTGAAACATCAATCGAAAACCACAGATTAAGACAGCATTGTTATTCCGTCACTACGCTTCTGGATAACCTCTAAAAGGAAGAATCTAAATGTTCACTGACACCGTCAGACAGCCTGAACCACTAAGATGCTTTAGGTTAGCAATCTGCGTAATTAAGTCTTTTCTACCTTCTCTGTCTATACACAGGCCTTGCTCTTTCCCTCAACACTGACACAAAATACATTCTATATAAGCTAAGCTAACATGCAACTTCACGCTTTGGAAGATCCTTTCTATGCCTATTCGTATGGAAGCCGATTCATGTTGGAAACATTTAGTGAGCTGAAACTTCACTCAAAATTATCTGTCACAATCTGTGCCGTGGCTCAGAAGTTATAATTTGGCCGAGTTTGGGAGAAAACAAAATTTTCACTCCTCAAACAGTTATGTGATTTTTCATTTTCTCCATTCCCTCCTTTTTCAAGAGAATTGGGGATCAAAACTCTAACTCAAGACTATGCAGGCAGTTCGACTGAGGGGCAATAAAGAAGTAACACCTTTCCCCGCCTTCTACAGTGGTTTTGTTCTTGCTCCTGGAGCAACGTTGCATTCCTTTCTAGACATTCAATCCCCGATCGTGCTTCAAGAGGAGACAACGGCAGTTGTACAGTCCCAAGAGGGGACCTAAAACATTACCATTTGCATACAACTGGCGACAGGATACAATTGCAACTATGCGTGTGGACGGGCAGGATGAGCGTGAAACGGTCCCTAACACGGAAAGCAGTGCAACAGAAAACTTAGAAAAGCTACATCTCCTGCCACTCGCAATAAAGATACAGTAAAAGATCACCTCCTTCTGGAAGCCGGTGCAAGTCATGTGAACGACTCCGGAGGTCAGCAAGCACGTACCATCTGCAGAAACAGGGAACGTTTGACAACCTTCCGTACTCTCACAGTTATGGCATGACCAGTTTACATTTTTTACACACCGGTATCTAGAAACATATAACTGAGTGCTTTGAGCTTCAGTTCACAGGCATTTCAGGCTATAACCAGCACCACTTCACCGCCTACATTACAAAAGCACGAAAACTCAGCCGGCTGTCAGATATGTTCCACAATAGTAAATACCTTGTCAGTACAACGTGATCAGAGTTGGGTTTGTGGGCGACTGGGTGTTTTTTTGGTTTGGTTTGGGTTTTGAATGACAAACAATGACTGAACAAGAGAACCAATGAATGGCATTTGACCTCATTTTAAGCTTATCACTCTCAAAAGCAGTGAAATACCTACCAAAGTTATAGTTGCCTGGATGAAAAAACTGCTCAGGTGGTGGATAAGAAGGAGGAACTCCCCGACTTAGACTCCGCTCATGGACCAGAATATCCAAAAGGAGCTTCGGAGAAGTCACGCTCACTACAGTATCCAGCGACCACAGTGCAAAATAGGGGCACTCATGAGGGAATTCTTCCGGCCTTAAAGAAAACAAGCGCGTAAGCTAAATGCCGACATTCAAATGAATTATTGGCAGGCATATGGAAAACTACTGAAGAAAAATCTACCTTAGTGAATCTGGCATTTGAGCAGAATACCAGCGATTAATGTCAAATACACCCAGGTAAGTAGATGGTTTTCCCTGACCGTACGTATTCACTTGCCAACTGAAGACTGAGACACTGGTGTCAGGAGACGTGACTGTAAAAGACAAGACATTGTTTCTGACTTGTAGAAAATACGATAGATCCAATATTTTTAAAACACCACTTTCTATTTTGGCTTCATTCTGTTCTGTCACTCGTGAAACACAACACTTCCTAAGAGTGATTACAGTACTTACGGAATAGCAAACATCTCTGTGATAGGTTTCAGTCACACTGCCCCTTTTTCTTGTCCCCTCGTCCAGATCACTGGTCAAGATACTAAAGAGAAGTGGCCCCAGTGCAGTGCCCTGGGGAGCACCACTTGTGACGGGCTACCATCTGGATGCAGATGCGGACATCGGTTTGAAGAAGGGAAAAAATTCTGGTCACATTCCTAAGCAATGGAGAGTTTGAACTTCTTGTTCAAAGATGGCAGCTGGAGGAGTAAAACGACTGACCATCATCATACAAACGGCCCCACCATACATCGCGATAGCATGTCAGCAAGCATAAAATAAAACATATATTTTCCCTTAAAGAAGTCCCACATAACTTAAGCATCCATTTTTTCTTCGTAAATAATCCCAACAATCTAGTCTATGCAGATAGGCAAGACTTTCAGACTGTGGGGACAGAACAGCATTCGTTGCTTAGGTTCCAAAAGCACTTCTTTTAAAATCACCAAACACGGACATCAGAACAAACCTTCATTTACGCTATCCTCTCCGTCAACGTCGCTGCGGAATTTTTCGACAGTCTGGCAGCTGATTAATTTAGTACTCATCTGGCCTCTCAAGGGAAAGACTCCACCCGTGAGATCTAAACTGAACTTTTCGCCACGGTATTCCAAACCCTGGGGGAAAAAATCAGAGAAGAGAGCAAAGGTCATTCTAAGATAAAAACATACATTATGGCTAAATATGAGAGACAGTCTAACAGAATAGGCTTATTATACTGTGTATTTCGCATGAGCCTATTTCTGATGGTAAACAGAAACTACGCCTGACATGCAAGAGAATGCAGTGTCAAATCGTAACGGGTAAGTTTGGCTGTAAAGGCTTTGCACTTTTTCAAAATTCAGAATTTCCCTAACATTATTCAGATCTAAACATGTTTTGCAGAATTCCTTGCGACATCCAAGAATGTTCTTTGTAAAAATAAATATATCGCTACAAAGAGATATCTAAAATGATGCAACACACATGCATGCAAAGCTCTTTGCTCCATGTCTTGATTGCAGAACTGATGAAGTTAGAGAAGCCCCAGCATTAGAGCAGCTAAAGCTGTCAAGAGGTATTTTCTATGGGCACACCACCAGAGTGACCGTGCACCCCTCTCTAGTTACTGTGAGAACTTCATACTGATTAGCAATCTTCTTTCAAGCCACGTAAGCTATGGCAGCTCCTCCTCTCATCTTGTCAGAGACTAACGGGTGAAATATCCCTCAGCTCCTTCACCAAGCACAGCCAACAGCAAAAGGGAAAACCAGAAAGGACACGGGGTGCACGTGGCCAAGGCTTTTAGCATCACGAATTACTACACAGTAAACAAACTAATTTTGAGATACACAGAAACCCCGGCACGATTGTGGTGAACCTCTGATAGCGCCATTTTTTAAGTAAGCGTGAAGTGAAATACCGTCTTTCCAAATACAGCATTCATTCAAACTGTCTACCATACAACACATGAATGGGTGTACTGGGGACAAATAGCAGCTCTATAATTAAAAAAAAAAAAAAAAAGAGGGAAAAAGAAACCCAACCCACACAACTCATAAACTGATAACGCCACATTCTACCCAAGTTTCCTAAACTTGCAGAGCTCTGAAACGAACTGGCATGAAACCACACATTCCCGTATGATCTCATAGGATACATCTAATTCACCTAATCTGAGAAGAGGCGAGCTTTCTCCTAATGATTCCAGGAAGTGTTACAAATAAATATGAAGGTTGTCTAAAAAGAAAAATTAAATAATTAAAAAAAGTCTTTCATAACTAAAAAGAAAATGCTTCTGAAGCAAAGCAGTGCATTTTAAACTTTCCACGCCGGGCAAAGTCATTCTAAGGAACTCCATTGTATGGCAGATGTTAAGTAATGACTCCATTGACTAGCAAAACACAAAAACAAGTTTTCAAACGAGATGCACTGGTCAAACTCTGATATCAAAGTAGAGAGTGTATACTCTGCCCATCCGCAAGCATTGTGCAGAACGAGGGTAAAGATGCGCTCTACGATCGTGATTTGATGCACCAGATTTAGCAACTGCTGCGACAGTACAAAAAAGGTCTTTGGAAGCATTACTTAAACATACCTTTCTGTTTAATTACTTAAGCAGACTTAAACCAGCCTTAAAGGCAATGGAGACAAGAGTTTGACACACGTATAGAAAAACACAGTACCACATGTTCCATAAGTCCTATTTGTGACTTTTACCATGACACACAGTCAAAGAGGCACTGCTTCATAGCCTCAAACCTAATTCCTGGAACAAAAAGCACTGCTGTATTGAAAAAGTCTTTTGAGCTCCTATGAACTCTATCCAATGAACAAGGATCAACAGTAGATTCCTCCTTCTTTACTCAAACTTGGCCTAGCAAACGGGAGACACTTAAATTTTCTACCCCTGAAGATGGACAAGAAACTTGACTCAGACAGCCATGCAGGCAGACAGTCATGTAGTACTAACCAATCTGTGACTACAAGGAAGTGTTCTGAGACTAAAAGCATCCGCTGTGGAGCACAGGTCCTGCACATCAACAAAGATAAAGAGATAGCATCCAGCACGCGATGAATCACTGGAAGATCCTTCTACTTGGTCACCGTGATAGATAATGCATTTTAAAGAAACACCACCTTTTCCAAACACCTAACCTCTATCTATGCAAAAGCAACAGTGGCAAATGAGGAAGCACCTTTCCTACACATAAGCAAAACACTCAAAATCTAAATTAATCCAAAAAAATCAAAAGGCACAGTCCCTACAAAAACCAGAGTACCACGATACAAGAGTCACCCCTGTTTCGTTCCATAGCTATTGAGAACATGCAAGAGAAAGTACCAAATCAGGAGGAAAGACTTGCTCTGAACTAAGATTACTGTCCCCTCAAAAAGATTTTGGAAGACTTCCAGGCGTACAACTGAATGGAATTACACATCTAACAGATGCGCCTTGTCTCTGTTAGCTATCTGAGATACAAGGATACCTCACATCTGTATTTTAAACGCATCCTCTTGGAGACAGATCTAACATTTAGGTACACTCTTCTGACCAAATTACATATTTTCCTGGCTTTAAGAGTAGATTGAATAGGTCACCCAGCCAAAAAGAAGAACAAGTTATCTTTACAGCTACTAAGTGTCAGGATCAACACTGAAGAGACACTGTAGGTGCATTTCATGTGAAAAGTCCGGCTGACAAAGCTCTAAGGGAAACCAAGAATATAAAACTGAAGATCAGCAAAGAATAGAGTATGACTGTATTTTAAGAAAGGGAGACAGAAGCTTATTCAAGTCCGAAGCTTGGTTAAACCAAGCGATTCAAGGCCCAATCTTCTCTTCCTACATGCCATTCGTTTGGTATTTCAGAATAATTTTATTTGCAAAAGCCGCGTCCTCTTCAGGAATTTCATTTATACGGGCTCTTTGCAGATGAATCTAGCTGGAACACACGACACTGCAGTATAAAATGGTATGCCTTCTTTCCAAAAGGTATGGACAAAGGCCGTGCCCAAGAAGACTCAGCAAAACATTATTATTTTTTCAGCCAGCTCTGAAGTTTGATGGTAAATCTCACCCCTGTAACTCAACTGATACTCCCTTAGAGAAAATTACTATTGTCTGCTTTTCCCACGCATGCACCTCTTACCTCATACATGACTTGTCCTGAGGCCACGCGTTTTCTGTCACCAAACGCTAACTGCAGCAGGTGTAAACTCACCACATCACCTTCGCTGAAAAAGGGATAAATTATGAAATTTGGTTACAAAGCTGCTTTATAGTCCTCATGGTCGTGTTAGTAGACCTAGACGTTTTCTTAATAGCATGCTCCTGCTGAAAAGAACACCACCTCTTCCCAAAACATGATCATCGGCCACATTTAGCCACTGAAACATGAAGGAGGGCGTTTTGACACTAACAGCTTCAGGGGCAAAAGCCAACCGTACAATTGGAAAGCTGTAATATGTTGTATGGACTAAGAATTGTTGGAAATAGTTCTTCACAATGAAGAGTTCTCCATCAAAACTGCTTTGAAGTCAAATTTTAAAAGACTGCCACTCTACCAACAGCTGAGCTGATGGAATTGCTTGCTGATGCAGAAAGAGAGATCTCTCTGCCCTTCCCTTACCACCAAAGTTCCCCTCCCCCTCTTGCACACTCTGCACCCTTCCAAGTCCGATTTGATTCAGCAGAACAGCAGGAACCCATTGGCTTTTCTGCTGAATCGTTTTCTGCCCGGGGAGCTGCACTGGCTCACCAAGGCTCCACAGGCTGCTGACGCTGGCACAAGGCCATCGGCAATACTGTCACCGCCGCCTTTAGGGGCGGCAGGCTGTTGTGTGGGCACGTCTGGTGTTCTAGATCTGCAGCCTCAACTGCTCCTAGTGGTATTTTAATACCACGGTGTGACTATCAAACAAATGATGAAGCAGTCATCGAGGAACAAAAGCAAACCATTTGAGAATGCGAGCAGAAGAATATGGCCACTGTTGCTTTGCCTTCTGACAGAAGGCAGGAACTAGTAGGTCCCTCTTCACGTCTGGTAAATCCTGTAAAAATTGCATTCTAAGTTTAACACCTTCCGTACCGGAAAGAATCGCAGACACACAACAAATACACATGTTCAACTGTATGGGAACAAATATCCTTAAAAAAAAAAAAGAATTAATTCAGTGGCTGATAGTTAAAGTTTTTATTCACCTTTCCTGCGTAGACTGAACAGCCCACAAGTAGCAACAATTGCGAGGATCATTCTCAGGCTCTTGAAAAGTGACAGCATAGACAGGAATCCTCCCTCCTTCAAGCTGAGAGTGGTGCCTACAGGTTTAGGGGAAAAAAAAAGCAAAACAAAAAAGAAAACAAAAGGTGAGCCTAGTGGCCCAAACACAGGTAGTTTCTCGTTTCTTGGACTATGTCAAGCATTGTTCTTCCTGACTTCTGAACCTTATTTGTACCTCCACACTCTACTCTTGCCACCTAATTATTCCTCCACTGTCTATTTATGCATCCAACAGCTTCTGGGGAGTCAGAGCAGATCTGCTGAAGTGAATCCCGACCAGAAGTTAGCCAAATATTTCAGGTGAGATTGCTCTTTCGGCCAAAGCTGACATGCAGGAAAGAATACATTTTTCAGGCACAGGTCAGCTATTGAGTTTTCATGTCTCACTAGTTTCACCCTGGACACTTTAGAGAATATCGGCACCAAAATCACATCACTGACATACTTCAGCCTTTCAATGGATGCCCCAGTTGCAGTAACCGGTTCTGAAAACCCCAGGAAGCATGCTTTCCACAGTTCCTCAATCCACAGGCACAATAAGGAAAACAATCCTAGTCCACTGGGGAGAAGGCGGACCACTTGATCCAGGTATGACTGAAAAGTTATGTCAGAAGAGGATTTCTGAACGTGCCAAGATTATACTCATACTCATGTCAGTCCCTGAAAAAGTTCTCTTTACATTCACATACTTCCTTAAGCAACAAATCGAGAGCCCCACACCTCCAGGCATGGCCAAGTGTAAAGGCCTACTTACTCTCTCTTCAAAGTTTTCATATTCCAGAGCGACAGGTAGCCATCCGAGAAACCCACAACGAGCTGGTTGCTTCTGCTTATGTAGCACAGGGCTGATACTGCTGTTCCGGAAGCATTTTGTAGTTGAAAACAGAGACACCTCCATTCGCTGGTCACAGTTTCTCTTCTTTGTGCAACTTCAGCAGGATTTTTAGTGACAACTTCTAGATCTACACACACAAAACCAAGCAATAAATGAATACGTTATGCCATTTAGGCTGCATTTTAGGCACTGATGTGACAACCCCTATCATCTAATGCTACCGTGCCAGGCAAAATAGCCATTTATGCAACACTTTTTTTTGCCATTTCCATTATGTATGTCTTCAAAGAACATAAGAACTCTCGGATAAGACAAGTATTCTCACTCACATTTGAAAGCTAGGTAAAAGCGTAACCTTAATAACGTAACCAAATTCTTCCTGGACTCTGAAAAGCAGGAGTCTGGGCCTCGTGATGAAATTTGAAGTGGCAGCTCGTGTTTGAAGTGGCACCAATTTCTGAAGCTGCTGTTGTAATAGCCAAAACGGTGTATGCAATCTGAGTACACCTATTCGAGATTTCATTCATCCAAATGCATGGGTGTTGGTAAGTCGGGTTTATTTTAAAAAACAAGCCCAAAATTTGCCCCAAGTCAATTAACACAAGCAGAAGAGCATTCCCGGGAAACAGGGCTCCTCCAACACAACTTCCTACCAGGCGGCCGCACCGGCTCACGTGGCAAAATTCCTACACCTCTCTGGCAAGAATCATAGTGGCACAGGGATCTTGGTGGGAGGGGGCATTTACAACACTGGGAGGAGCAGTCAGACACTCCCAGGTTTAATCAGGTCAGGACTATACGATGTCAAACTGCCACCTGTAACCAGTCGTCAGAAATGTCTGACACAAGGGTCTTCAAAGTGGGATGCATACTGTTTCGTTAGAAGACAGAAGTTTTCTTGCGTTTAAATTCACGTGGAAAAACTGCAGGCTCACCCAATGCTTCGATATCATTCTGAGTGCAGGAGCAATCATCCAAACTAAGGTCAACCAGAAGTAGATGGCCAGCATCTGTAGCCACTGCTGCCACCCCAAAGAGCCATCGCAGACTCTGATGGAGGTGCTGAGTGCTCACGCTGGGTCCTCCGTGATTCGCTATGGGTTCTATAGCGGTTACCTACAGGAAAACTACAAGTTACTATTTGAGCTCTTTGACAAGCTCAATAGAAAAAGTAAATCCAGGAGCATCAAAGCATTGTTTGCAATTAGATCAAGAAAAGAGACAAAGACAAAAAAGCCCCGTACAAAAACCTGTTACTGCCTTCCATTTACTAGATTTCCTGCGGGTAAGTGACTTAACTTCAACTTACATGGGGCATTCTATTAGTACAGCTTAGCAATTTCCATTTCCTACTTCGCAGTAATTAACTGGAGGAAAACACAGAAAATCAGTTATACGCAAGAAACTTTATCGTATTCAAGGGGCTTAAGACAGACAAACACAACTACATCGAGGTCTCCCACCGCTCACAGCCCACCAGCACCGCGATACAGTCTATGCCTTCTTTGACAAACGGGCGTTAGGATAAATCAGGGCTCGAGAGTCAGACGAGGCAGCGGCCAAGTTGCATGGGAGACACACCATTTCCATGGGAGTGAAACGTATTTAGAAAGCGTTGAAGGGAGAGACCAGCTTAGTAAAATTCACACTAGGCCGCATTTAGAAGAAAAGTAACAACCACATAAAGGAAAAGAAGCTTTAAATGCACACCAGCGCTTTCACGAATGTTGAGAAAAATGTTAAAAGCCAGCCTAAAGCAGCAGCTTCTCAGATAAAAAGGTGACTCCACCTAAAGGAGGAAGCGCACGCTGCTCTTTCACGTGCCCAGCAGTCTGCACGCAACTGTCTCACAAGGCGAAGACAGACCTTTCAGCACACGTTGCAGCACATCCCAGGACAACACTGACTGCTAGAGCAGAGACACGAGCACACGAAGACTCCTGCGCTAAAGCTGCACGTATTTCTCTCTCTCAGTGACCCCAATACGAATGCTTACTACTAGTCATCACACTGTAGCATTACAAACAAACAAAACTCCACCTGTATTCTAGCAAGTCAAACCAAAGCACCTGATGGAAAGCTGGCTAAGAAGTTAGTTAGTTAGTTGTTGCAGATTCTAAGATGATAAAAATATAGCGCATCTTGATGTTCTATTGACTTCCACCGATTCTTGTTTACATTAAGATAATGAGGCTAGGGGACACACATCATTTGAGTTTCTGGGTTACAGAAGACAGAAAACATCAGCAACATTACACCAGTGTGTCCCATCTACACAAACACACTAGTCAGAGAGCAGAGATTCAAGGACTGCAGGCTGAAAGGTGACCTCCCAACAATCTGTCAGATAACTCACTAGAGGCTCTTTTTTCCTCTCCTAAGTCAACAGAAAAATGTGTTCTCCTCAGCCTGCTTGCTAGGCTGAGATTCAAGGCAATGTGTCGAAGTCATTTACAGCACAACTATGGAATTCTGAGCCATTTTAAAGACGGTATTTCTGATGGAAATCAAGCAATTAGGGCCAAAAAAAGGTGCTTTTCAATGCCTTTTTGTGGAAGGAGAGAATCGGGTAACTTTGTGCTCTACAATAAAACCAGAAAACTTGTTTTACTCTCAGTAAACTCAAACAATAATGGCACATTAAGCCCAAGATTTTACAGCAACACCGTCTTGACTGGATACTCTCAAGTGACAGGATGTTAACGCACAATAGAAAAAATACCTCCTACAAAGAGACGCTCCAAAGTTTGTCCTAAAACAGGCCTACGCAGCACCTAACAACATCAAAGCTTCGTTTCTCCAATGAAAAAGTACCTACCCTCCCGGGAAGAACAACTGCTTTAACCACTCTTGAGAGTCCAAGGTCGTACAGACAGAGAACACTTCCCTCTGCGTCTTCCAACCCAACCAGCAGTCCAGTTCTCTTCTCCCAGGAAAACTCCTTCACCACACGAACAGTGGGAGGCTGTTCATTGACTCCACTGAAACGGTACGCAGAGAGCCGCTCTCCTGTCACAGAGTTCACCACCTCAAGGTGAGGACCACGTGCCAACCACGCCAGGCCGTTTCTCCCTGTGAGAGAAAAGAAAGAGGACTGAAGCAAATGTCCAACGGAAGACTGAAAACAGCTGAAAAAAAATCACAGTGCCTGCCCCTTTCCTTCAATAAACGTACCTAGCAGAGGAAGACCGACCTACCTCATTCTAGTCAATGATTCAAAATCACCCGTTGAAATCCCCAAGCAATCCCTCCTAAAATTAACCACCTTGTTATTTTGCATTTGTACTTGTCATTCCCGCACCGAAGAATCTGGGTTGTTTGGGATAAAGATTACAAGGTCCTGATCGACAGCCTTTATACCATATTCGCCTTGGTTTTGCTAGAAATGATCTAAACGCATATGGGAATACAGGTCTTGGAGCGTAGAGGAAGAATTGAAGGCATTTTGTTTCACTGAACTACTGCCAGCCCAAAGGAAGTATGAGCTCAATTCCTGCATTTACACTCAGGTAGATAGATTCTACCTGGTCTTAACAGAAGCCTAGACCTCCAGATAGGCACCCAGCTCTACTGTCACATCACCTGGAAAGTCCACTTCAAAGTTTAACTACACTCACGTTTTAATATTAGCATTTGTCATCGCTGAAGCACCCTTTTTGTTCTCTCTCTCTAAACAGGATGCCCCTTAACAGCACCAACCTGACACAGCTGATACGATGACCTGAGGCTTCAGGTAGCCTCCAGGCAAGAACAGCTTTATACCGAGACCAAATTTAAAGGAAAATGCTCACCTCCAGAAAACCTCCCGCACAGCACAGAGCCGAGGGTTCCCTCATCTTCCCCAAGTGCCTGAAGAGTCACCTCTGGAAACTGCAGCAGACTGCTCGTTACCTCAGCTGTTAGGTCTTGCATTCTTCACTGTAAATACAGGAAAAAATTGCACAACTAGACTCACGCCAGCCAGAAATATTCTTGAGAGTGACAGAAGTTTCATCAGTATGCAGTGAAAAATCCCCTAGACGTCACCTCTAGCTCTTTTCCTTGCAAATAATGGCACTCGGGAGACTTTTTGCTCTCCCAGCAGAGCAAAAGGAGAATCCTTTGCTTTTCTGATGCCTGTGAGATCACCAACAAAAAGTGACCCAGACGTATCAACAGAGAAATAACAGGAAAAAGCCCAATACACTGAGTTCAAGTCTACTCACACAGGTTAGGAAGATGGGAGCTGAGAAAAATCAGATTTTAAAAAGCTTCTCAGTAACAGGTACAACTTTCCATTTGTCCTTTCCCTTGATTTCGTACTTTACCCTTTGTTACTTATTGTCAGTTGTCTTCTAGCAGCCAAAATTACCATTGTTCTTCACCTTAGGTACTTAGGACTTCCAAACTATTTCCAAAGAAAGGAGCGTACCACGAGTCACAGGCTGAGGATAGATTTTTGCATTAAAAAGCTCCAAGAAAAATAAACATGGAGAAATTACATGTTCAAGCAGAATCACATTCAGCCACGTCAGGGTTCAGGGACGTCAGTTTTGACTGACGGTAGTACCCGAAAATCCGTTTCAAGGGCCAACAATGCAATGGGCTTACTGACGAAAAAGCTAAAAATATGGCCAGCCGCAGCTGAAGAGATGGTTTCACAAAACATGCTGACTTCCCGGCCACCAAAAGAGAGGACTTGCCGCCGCCTCCCATCTCTCCATCTGCTCCTTTGTTCTACTACCGTACTCCTGTGGCTCACCTCGCACTGCCTTAACAGTGCCTTAGAGCACTTTAGGAGCCAAGTTCACTCCCTGAGCAGGCAGGAAACTCACCCAGAAAAGCAGGTGGTGTTCCACCAGCTTCGAGAGCTCAACTGCCTTGCAGAGACAACCAGCAAGCATAAGAGGTGGCACAAGGAAGGAGGCAGGACCACGCATCGGGAAGAAGGAGAGGGAATTTGTCCATCTCCTTTTTGTGGCAGTCAGCCCGGGCTGCTAGCTCATACCCGGGTGAAACGACACACTCCGTTTGCAGGGAGGGCTAAAAACCCCTTTACTTTTAGAAAGGACACCACCCAGGACACAGTCAGGCATCTTTTAAGGCAACTTTTAACTCCCTCTTGCATGGAGAGACTCCCTAGCTCTCTGGGAAAGGCTGCAGCTGACAGGCGTCGTTCTTTCCTTCCGCCAGAGGTGGAAGCTAAAGTGATTTCAGGGAAGGGTTATAAAAGGGTTTATAAAAGTTATACCAATTTTTGAATTGTTGTTAATGACTGGTTCCATGACATTTTCCCCAGAGAAACAGGAAGCAACTCACAAGCACTGGAGGAGCAGCAGATGGAAAAGTCACTTTCTGCACTCTCGTAGTCGTCAGGTTCAGTGAATTTGCACTTCGCCGGATTTTACTCCTGCAGAAAGAGGATTTAGCGAGTGAGTGAGCAGGTGATTTAGGGAGTACCACCGGGTCAGGTCTTTCCCGCTTAGGCAGAAAGCCTCCCCGCTCCCGGCGGTTTAGGCAAAAACCCTACATTTCATCCAAGCCCTAAGCTGTAGTCTAAAAAGCCACCAGCGTGACAGAGACGGTCTGTACCAGAATCCTACAATCGGCCTTATTTCACTCAAGTGCAGCCTACAGATTGTCTTGCAGAGTTTGTGCAGATGCTCCACAAGCACAAAGCTACAGCAGAAGGTGAGACGAGGAAAGAATTTCAGCTCTCTACCCCAACAGCCCCCAACAGCGAAGACCCTGTGTCTGATGCAGACCACAGATTTGACATCCCTCTCCATGAAAAAACAAACAAAACCAACACAGATCAGAACTTGACGCTGGAGCCACTTTACCCAGCTACCTCCTGCGGTTATTCCCCAACACGACTATACTTCCGTTCAAGAGTTGCAGTCCCCGTCTACCGTGGCGAAGCTCGCAGCAGTTCCCAAAGGCACTTCTGACCTTACGCTCTTTTTTACCTTGCTCGGTGCACCTGGACAGACAGACGTAGGCGCTGAGTGTCTCAGGACAGAACATACACGCAGCCTTCCCAGCACAGGGAGACAGTGGTGAGCAAGGCACTCCCAGCACACCACACCGCTCGCCTCTCCCAGCACGAATTCCAGAATCCCAGCACGAATTCCAGAATCCCAGCATCACAATGAAGAGAAAGGCCTTCCAGAATCACTGGAGGTCCTCTGGTCCAGCCCCCCTGCTCAGGCAGGGTCACCTACAGCAGGCTGCCCAGGACCGTGTCCAGGCGGCTTTTGCGTATCTCATTCTGAAACATACTTTGACAAAGAGCAACCTGACAAGCCCAACTGCAAATGCATTTGCAACACGTGCAACAGGCCCGGCTTGTTGGTGACTCTCTCCTGCCAATTTAAGGCTTCTCTCCACCACACAAGTCAAGCAATACCACACCAGCAAAGCCTTGTCACCATTAGTTCTCTAAAACTGTATCCGACAGCTTCCTAGGTAGAAGGCACAAAATTAACAGAAGCCTGATTATGTTCGTTTCACTGTCTTAACAAAGCAAACCCCAGGCAGGTCAAGGCAGGAAAACCAGTTGATGCAGCAGGTGAACAAGAAGCTGTCCTCAGCAGAACAGGGTACGGTACTGTGTGCCCAAACGCCTGTGCCAGCTGCCAGCCAAGACCGATACAACCATCCAGAGGGAGCACCTGAACGACCCCGGTTAGCCATACACCCCACACAGGGCTCAGCATTCCCGACAGAATTAAGTCCCTAATTTTTATCAAACCCCCATCATTTTATCAAACATGATCAGGAAGCAATTATTAGATCTGAAAGACTGACGCCACGCTTCCTTTCTATTGGCAGAAGTTCCAGACCTGGAGTCACGGTTTATTAAGGAAGGGCAGAGAGGGGCGTGAGTAACAAATCTTAAAGATGACAAAAAGGGGAAAACATCAGACTCAGAAGACCAGAGGTTAATGGATCTGGCCGCAATGCCCGTTACTGGGAAACTCGCCTGAGCCACAGCAATGTACTGGTGCTCCCACTCCTTCCAGGCTTCCTCCGGACGGGACTCCCACGTGGCCTGTGTGCTCCGGATCCGCCACTCATTCCCAGCCAGCAGAAACTCTTCTCCCTCCTGCCTGCAATAGCCTTACTTACACTGGGTTTGGGCTTTTGTCTTGATCAGCACTTGATAAGGGAACTGACTCTGAGCAACTGGATGTGCCCACGCCAGTGCTGCGGATGAGGACAGGGACCATTTCTCAAAGGCAGAGCTGTCTTCTTTTCTTCTCAAGTTTTTAAAAACAATGTGTCTGTGGAGAAAAAAACCCAACAGAACACCTTTGAAAAAAAATCCCAAGTCACAGATATTAAGTACTACTCCTGTATCGCCAGGCAGAAATGCAGCAGTGCTGCTAAGATGCCTTAATAGAGCAGAGCACGAGCTGGCCAGCAGGCAGTAAGGGGAGAGCAGCCGCTGTCAGGGAGCGCCCACCCCAGACAAGGCTTCTGGGGGTCTTGGTTCACATGGGCCTCATCTCCGGGTCAGATGGAGTCCTAATTCAGACACAACAAGGGGTCTGCGTTCATCGGCACGTGAAAGCAATTCAGCTCTTTGCAGGACTGAACTGGTGCGGGAAACGTTAAATCTTCTGGCCACAACTGGAGTACTGTGTCCAGTTTTGGGCTCCCCAGTTCAAGAGGGACAGGGAACTACTGGAGCGAGTCCAGCGTAGGGCAACCAAGATGATTATGGGACTGGAGCACCTCCCTTATGAGGAAAGGCTGAAAGAGCTGGGACTCTTTAGCCTGGAGAAGAGAAGGTTGAGGGGGGACCTGATTAATGTTTACAAGTATCTAAAGGGTGGGTTTAAGGAGGACGGAGCCAGGCTCTTTTCAATGGTTCCCAGCGACAGGACAAGGGGCAATGGGCACAAGCTAGAACATAGGAAGTTCCGTTCAAATACACGGAAAAACTTCGTTACAGTGAGGGTGACAGAGCACTGGAACAGGCTGCCCAGGGAGGTTGTGGAGGCCCCTTCTCTGGAGATTTTCAAGACCCGCCTGGATGCAGCCCTGAGGGATGTGGTTTAGGCAACCCTGCTCTAGCAGGGGAGTTGGACTAGATGATCTCTAGAGGTCCCTTCCAACTCTGAAGATTCCGTGATTCCGTGATTCCGCTCCTGATATCTCCTCGTAGCCAGGCAGCTGCAGCCACGCGGTCACTGAGCCATGAACCGCGTTGGGACAGCAGACATCTAAGTGCCTGAGCTCTTTTCAGGGGAGCTGGAATAAGAAGGAATAATTAGTGCTGGAGTCCCAGCGAAAGCCTGTCTGGAAGGACTGCAAAGAGGGCCGTTTTCAGTTCTGAGCCCCAGAAAGGCCAGGAGGAGAGAGGGAACCTTCTCTTGCAGAAGGAGACGAGGGACTGGGGAAGTGGCCGGGAAGCAAACTGCTCCTGGGCAGGAAGGAATAGCTCTGTGTGGCACTGTCGCTGGGATCCGGCATCGGGAAGCAGAGACAACCAACGCCTGGCAGCAGGGGTCATCTGTACGCTCTACGTTTCAACTCTGTGCTGCATTGCCGGGAGAGAAAGGGAAGGAAAGAAGCTGAATTAAGCCACGCACACGAGAGAGACCCAGAATTCTCAGGAAAAAGAGCTACCTCCGTCACATAACTTAGCTGTCAAAATATACGCCGTGCGTTAATAAGAATACAGAATAAGCTCTTAATATGCTGCCCTCCCTTATTGGCACATTCACCCTTTCCTTCCTCCTCAGCTGTCAGTCACTTTGAGCTGGTATCTCTTCTCATTTTGCCCAGCACCTGACCGCAATTGGCACCGAGACCAGAGCGGGAAAAACTATGAAAGTGTGCCTTTCAGCGTATCGTCAGGTTGACAGAGTTCCTTCGTAACAGAGGTCTGCTGGAGTCTCGGCTGCAGTCTGTGAGCGTATCAAACGTATTACCTGCCATTGGATTTTGAAGGAGGTTTTTAAAATTAGTTTTAAACCCTACCAAAAATGAGATAGGGATTAACATGGAAAAGATGACCATAAAGTCCTTAAACATAAAAGAAGAATCCTAGTGTCTTAGCAATCTGGCTATAAACTAACTCTTTTTAGCAGGTTAGCAATTTAGGAGAAAGAGAGACAGACAGATGAGAAGACAGAGGTGGTTTTTGTCAAAGTGAATACTGAAGGTGCTCAAATCCTGGTAACTCTGCCTTACGCTAGCACCAACGTAAAAAAAACCTCAAAACCACGTCGATGGTATTGGTACAAGTAACAGTTGAAGAATCTGTCCTTAAATTTGTTCAGAACAGTAAGAAAGTTAGCATTTGAAGAAACTCAGGTAAGCTGTTTGAAGACTGTCAGCATTTACAGTCAACATTTTCACATGTGCACGTTTTCTAGTTGTATTCTTCCATCTTTCATTTGATAGTACTTGCTTTAAGAAAAAATACCTCTTCAAAGGTGCTGGAGTATACAGTTAATTCACCCGAGACAAAGAGGACCCTGTGGGGGTTTCATCTTATTTAGGAATGCAACATCTGGTGCACAGGACCAACAGTAATCTCAGATTCCAGGAAACAAAACTACTTGTTTTATAATACTGCCTCGCTTTATGTAAAGAACACGGCGTTTATATAAAACAGGTGCTTATAGTTTTATAGCTGCATTTATCTCTATTTAGTTAAATTTTTCCAAATATGCAGAGAACTCTTGCAAAAGAAGTGGGGTTTCAATCTCTAACGTAGAAAGCGAGAGATCGATTTTGTGTCAGCCACGTTTCTGTTCTGAAAACAGAAATGGTCTGCATTTGAGTGATGCATTAATAGTGGTACGAATCTTTTAGAATCATAGAATGGTTTGGGTTGGAAGGGACCTTAAAGATCATGTAGTTCCAACCCCCCTGCCCTGGGCAGGGACACCTCCCACTAGGCCAGGCTGCTCAAAGCCCCATCCAGCCTGGCCTTGAACGCTTCCAGGGAAGGGGCAGCCACAGCTTCCCTGGGCAACCTGTTCCAGTGCCTCACCACCCTGACAGTAAAGAATTTCTGCCTGATATCTAATCTAAATCTACCCTCCTTCAGCTGTAAACCGTTACCCCTCATCCTATCGCTACACTCCCTGATAAAGAGTCCCTCCCCATCCTTCCTGTAGGCCCCCTTTAGGTACTGGAAGGCTGCTATAAGATCTCCCCAGGGCCTTCTCTTCTGCAGGCTGAAGAACCCCAACTCTCTCAGCCTGTCCTCATAGGAGAGGTGCTCCAGCCCTCGGATCTTCCTTCTTAACCCCCTTTTTTCTTCAAAAAAGGAGGACAACCCAGAAAAGAGAAAGAAGGAATGTACTACAAGAGATGAAACAGCTTGGCCAGTGTTACGGCAGAGCAGCCGGGTGGCTCAAGCAGCAAAACGATGCTCTTAGGTCCAGGCAGCACCCACACACTTCAGCCAACATGCCCAGAAGGGTCACGTTAAGAGAGCATAAAGGATGATTTTCAAATTACAATGAGCAAAAAAGAAATCAATGTACACAGAAAACTAAGATTTGTTAATACGGAAGCAAAGCGACCTCATTACCTGGTCATTATAGATTTCCAGCACGTTGAAAGTGTTCTGTAAAGACAAGAAGTAATTAGAAGGTAAAAGAGACAGGCAACAAACAGCAAAAGCTAGGCTCTGTATTTCAGCAGCTTAAAAATTAAGTTTCTGCCCCATGACTTTTCTCTTCTCCCTGTTGCTTATTCCGTGTGCCAGCACTTTCAACAGAACCAAAGCAAGCACCGTGAGCTGCGCTGGAAAACCCGTGATTTCAGCAAAAATCCGGTACTGGTAAACCACTCTTAGAAATCCTTTTGCTCTGAAACAGGATATTTCACCACATCATTCTAGTAAGAAGCCATTTGCTACAGATAGGAGGGTTTTAAAAAATTTAAAACGGTGTTTAAACTTTGAGAGAAACTAAGGGATATTTTCAACATTTCCTACTAAAACTGTTTTCTCTTATGAGAGAAGACTTTCTAAACTCCATCGTAACATACGTTTCAGTACACCATTTTATTGTATTTTTGTTGTATTTTCCCCTAGCCAAATGTGCACGAGGAAACCGCTAGCAGACCTCAGGGTGGGCTAGCCAGTGAGCAGGAGGAAAAGCCATCTCTGGAAAGATGCGGTGTCTCAGCCAGAGGTCAGAGACGGAGCCCAGAGTTGGGGCACAGACGACAGCTGGGCTCAAGGCTCTGCTGATCCTCTGGGGCTCTGCAAATGTGGCTGCGTGGGGGAACCTGCAGAGTGACAGCATGCCTCTGGTGTCACTCGTGAGCTTCAACTGCAACAAGCCAGAGAGGCGGCTTTCTGTGAGCTGCCCCAGTGCAAGATGGCAGGTGGTAAAGGCACGGCCCCGTCTCTGGCAGCCTGCGTAGCCAGCCGCGTTGCTGTCGTGCATGTGTGTGGTGCACCCTCAGCCTTGCTACTGGCCTGACCTGCAAACGGGAAAGCAGCAGCCGCATCCAAGGGTCTGGGACAGAGACACCCCCAGGTCTGGGGTGCACCAGGCCGGGCTCCTGCCGCCAGGAAGGACGAAGCCCCGGCTCAGCAGATTTGTAACAACCCTTCGCTACTTGGCAGACACCGGCATCAAGCTTTAAGCTTCGCAGTATTAAGTTCACCAACGCCAAAAAGAAACCTGTTCTGTACCAGTAAGACTACGGATAAGAAGTAAATGACTCGTGAGACACTATGGATTGGTTTCTGCCCGTAGCTTGTTTTCCCCACCAGAAATCAACAACAAAGCTATTTACGAGTGGTTACATGGGAACTGATGAAATTGCAGCAAACAATTTTATTGAAATAACAAGCCTGAGAGTAGTGTTCCACGAGGGGAAGTTCTGATGGGGGATTAAACTGCTCGGTTATCCTCAGACATATTTGCACACTGGGCATATTCTTGCAATACGATCCATGGCTTTATCCAGTGCACTTCCAAAAGGAGAGACGAATTTTATTTCCACTGGTGGAGGTGACCAAGAGCCTCCTTTTCTTGTGGTCCTGAAAAGAAAGAGAAGTATCAAATTGATTTTTTGATTACCAACAGTATTCAGTAGAGGAAAATGTTTTGCAATGTTGGAATTACAAAATCGATGCCAAAGAATTGTTTATGGGCTTCTTTGAAGATAGGGTCAAGGCAGAAAACATAGAGAAACAAGCTTCCTTTTGCTTTCGTTCCTTACCAGACTGTCCCAAGCATTCTCACTCACTATTCGCGTGAGCTTTTAAAGCCCCCCTCTCTCCTCCCCCTGCTGGGATTTTAAGAGGCAACTCTCCTCAAACACTTTTCCAGAAGGAACTAAAGACCGTAAGAGCGTGGTTTCGTAAGGTGGAATGACAGGAGAGCACGCCATCATTGCAAAGAGTAGCATCCACTTGGCCTTTCCTAGCCCCTCCCTCTTCTGGTTCCAATAGAAAACTGAACCGTGAAGTGGGGAAAACGGTGCCCAGGAGACCAGCAAGCTGGACAGGCTCGCAAAGTCAGAGCAGAACTGTACCGCCAAGTGAGGAAGAGCAAGTGAGGTGGCCAAAAGCTGAATCGCTACCATTGTTTCTTAATGACTGCAACCTGGCTCTGTTCAGGGGAAGAGTGGGATTCTTTCCCCTTCTCAGACACTTTTTCAAGCATTTCATGAAGAAGTTTAGCACTTTTCTCATTTTGCTCAGCTATTGTCTTAGTCATTTTCTCCACCGCCTCCGGGCCGGAGCCGTGGCGTTTGCCGGGGCCCGTGTGGGGGCAGCCCATGCCGCTGGCGGCGGTGTCCCTACGGCCAGGCCGTGGCTTTGGCCTGCATGGGCGGAGGCGTGGCTTTCGCCGGGGCCTCTGGGGGGCGCAGCCGCCGTGGGCCTGGCCGATGCCGGGGCCGGTGGGGGGCAGCCGATGCCGCTCGGGCTGGTGTCGGGGCCGGTGGCGTTGTTTGTGCCTGTGTTGCGGCTTGGGCAGTCATCTGAGTTGTTTGAGTTTCTGCTGTAGCTTTCCGTGGGGGGGTTGTCTGAATTCCTACTGCAGCTTTCGGTGGCAGGGCTGCCCGAGTTTCTGCTGTCTTTGGCTTTGGCCCCGGGGTCTGAGTAGCACCATCACATGTCACATCATACTCACTCCTGCACCGATATTTAACAATAAACCAGCCCTGCAACACACTCGGGAAAACCGACAACAGGATCACGTACGAATGAAAGTAACGTTCACTCTCGAAACGGCCCGAAGGTTTCTCATCCCGATTCTGTTACTGTCGCTTTGGCATCATCACCGAAGGGCAAAGTCAACTTTCCCCAGGTACGACCAAGAGCGTAATTAGGAAAAGAATCCATCCCGAAAGTGTAATTAGGAAAAGCCTCCATCACGAGATGCCCAAGATAGGCAGGCAGAACCGTTATCCAAGCAATTATTTTATACCTCTGAAGGCAAACCCACGCCAACGTGGCACTCTTAGACCACCGCGTCCAAACACAAATGAGAAACAGGCCATGCAATATATTTGACCGGTTAAACCCCACTGCATCCATTAACTTCATACAAAGCTCTCTAAAGGCACGATACCAGATTTCACGTAAGACCGACATGCTGTGAACTCTCTGTTCTCCCTGAACAAGCTGGAATTCAAACTATTCAGGCAATCTATCAGAGCTGCATTCATGCCCCACGTCGGGCGCCAATAAATCTGTCGTGGTTTTGGCCAAATTGGCCAATGGCCGGCGACAGATGCTCCCCCCCAACCTCTCGTACACGGAGAGGAGGAGGAGAGGTAGAGAGAGATTTACGAGCGTAGGAGAAACTAAACTGCTTTCATGAAATCCTAATAATAAAATAAAAAGGGAAATAATGAAATAGATACAGTCTATACAAAACTGGACGAAGCTCCCAGGATGACATCACCGCACAAACCTCAAATCTCAACTTCTCCTAATTCCGAGTGTTCCTGCAGGCAGGCAGGTGACGTTACAGAAGGCCTAACATAGCCGTTTAAGACCAAATTCAAGTCTGCCATTCTGATTTGCAGTTCCAGTTCTCAACGTAAGCAGTTTGAGCAAACTCTATAAAACTGCAAGTGTAATCACGGTCTGTAAAGCCTTTAACTGGAAAAATCACTAACTACAGCCCACCTTACTCCATCAGTCCACGTGGGGTTCGAGTTCTCCATCCTGGAAGATATTCTGGGTTCCTTTGCTCGTAGAGGAGGGAAAACTGATCATCCCGGAGATGCAGAGGGAGCTGCTAGGGGTGCGGTGCGAAGGCTGGGTCTGAGAAAGGACTCAGGAGGAAAAAAGACAAGATCCTGGGAGGGCACGTAGCCAGGACAGCTGACCCAAACTGACCAAAGGGATGTTCCATACCCTCTGCCGTCTGCTCAGCTACAAAAGCTAAGCGAGAGGAGGAGGGCTGGGGGGCATTCCTTATTACAACGCTTGTCTCTGAAAATTACTCTGAGGTGTAAAAAGCTCTCCGTCTCCTTCAGCTGCATCACATTCAACAATGTTTATTGACAGTCAAACAACATGCTAACTATGACTCTGTAGAATCCTAGCTGTATGGACGATCGCCCGATGGATGTCCTTCACTTTATCCTGGTGTTGCCGGTGCTGCTTCTGAGGTTGGTGACTTAAGCGCACTATCTTCCATCACCTACAGTTAAAAAAAAGCCTGTTAATGCAATAGTCATTACCAAACAGACTGACTTCACACTCACACAGATGAAACTGAGGACAGTGAAATGCCGCTTTTCCTTTCAGATCACTGCTGGGTGTAAAGTCAGAAACATACAGTGTACTCTCTGCTACCGATGACAGCTTCTGTGTTTAAGGGACGGAGAAGAGAGTGTTCAGTGTACGCCATCGCGTGCCCCGTTTCTGGTATTTCTGTTCCTGACTACGATTTGCCGCCACTCCTGGACAAAGTGAGCAGTTTTACAATGCGAGCTGTAGCCACAACTGGCAGAAATCATCCCATTGCAGTACTTCCAGCACTGACGACAAATGCCCACACGGCGACCCACTCTGCATCTAACAGGGTAAAAGGCAACGATGAGAGAAAAGCTGAAAGTTCCAGTCGGCAACACTTTGTCAAACTAGCCAGCCCTCACATCCGACAGCTCAACCCTGCACTTCAAGGAATCGCTTGGACTGCCTGAGACAACACAGTATATTCTAAATAGCTCCACCTCGTCTCTTCCCGTTCCCTGTGCTGAGCAAGTATTCGTTCCTTCTAGATCCACGTGAAGATACTCGGGGTTTTATGGTGAGAACAAAAGCAGTAACCGTTACTTATTTCCAGGGACTCGGATGGTCGGGATAATTGAATCCACGTGTAAAGACCTTTGCCCAGCCCTCTAAGTTGCAGTGCTAGCCAACAACGGCAGAAGGAAGCAGCCCCTCAACAGCAGTCTCCATAGAATCAGCTTATTTTCTTGCCTCCCGCCTCGTCAAAACTTGCTAAAGCAATATATTATTAGCAACACGCCATGCTTCAAAACTAAAGTCAAGAAATACTAGTCTGCGTAAACTTTCCTTTTATGCTTACAAATCTACGAACAAGAAAGCAGTAAGCAGTTTGTCCTAAATTCAGTGAGGGCCCACAAGCCAAAACCAGGCGCTTACATCTAAATCAGTACCCACCAGCTGTAACGAAAGCAGAAACACCTTCACTGCACTGCTACGGGAATGACTGCGGAAGCTTTGTGACCTGCTGCCTTCTTCCCATCCCAAATTTTCCATTGACTCCCATGAGGGATTTGCGTATTCCCAAGTCCAGCCCCGTCTTCTCTACAGTGTTGTCCTAAATCCCAAAGCCGAGATGAGCTGAATAAGTGAATGCATCTAAGGTCTCTTCTTGTTCCTGTCTCTAGTGAGGGACTGGCGGGTGCTGTTGAAACCCAACTGCTTGCTCTCCTGTTTGGATCTCAACAGGTCCCATTTTAGAAACATCCTCAATTTTAGAAACATCCTGCTGAAGAAACAGCACGTTTAGCAGCTATAAAAACGACATCATCTTTAAAATCCACCTTGTGAGAAACCGGTTTTCTCCTTCATTCCTGCCCAGGATTCTTTAATTCTGGACAATATTTTCGCCAGAAAATTTGGTCTTCGACGCACATTTCCTGCTTTAGCTTGTTTTCTTACTGGAGTGAATGGCTTTGGTCTTGAGACTGTAAAGCAAGAGGGGAAAAATTTCAGCCTGGTGTCATCCAAGTGACAGGGAATTCTCCCCTCTATTTCCCCCCGCTAAAAGTTACCTTCTCTTGAGGCCAATGCAGGCAAATGGTAAAGCTTGGCTCTCTCTACGGCCAGCTGCCTTTCAATTCGTGGAAGGATCTTGCCATATTGGGCTAATAGAGAATTTCTGGCAACTGCTCTGTCGGTCAAGCGATGATCGCCGTCGTTCTGATGAAGGAAAAGCGCAAAGCAAAAGCTTAACTAATTACAAGAAGTTCATTGCACAAACCTCTCCGGGCTATTTCGCATTAGTGAGCAGATTTCCTCTACGGGTGTGGGAAAACACCTCCACTGCACAGAACAGCGGCAAGTTCTACCCATCCGCACACACCGATTTCACCTGGTACTTTTAGCAAAGTGGAAGGAAGACTGGAATAGCAACAGAGCCTACAACTCGAAGTTAAAACAATGCTGGCACTCTGCAGAACCTTCTTCTGATACACCTGTTATCACCTGCAATTTTCTGATATCACCTGCAATTTGCAAACGACTTACTACATAGCAGGCTTTCCCTTGTTCTTCCTGAAACGCCAGTGCCCTGAATATACGGGACACTGGAAATTACCCTGGACAACATGATGTGAAGATTAAAACAAGCAAGAAAAAGCGACCTACGCACACCACCTGGCCGCATGACAGTTTTCAAATGCAGGACCTACGACTTCCAAAACCACCTTAGAAGTTTGAGTCACTGGAAAACTATGATTCCAGAAAACAGCAAACGCGTCACAAATCCAGAACACAAGTTCATGTAACACAAAATGTAATCTGGCTATTTTGAGAAATAGAGGTTAGACAAGAATTTTTGTCATAAAAGCCGTGAAATGAAAGTTGTGGAATTGGAGAGCACACTGAAACTCGCAGAAATTAAAAAAAACCAAACAAAACCCACACAAATTTAACCTGTGGATTGGCACCTAGCCTGCTCTCAGCTAGAAAAATACAGTTGCGTGCAAGACACAAGCGATGACATACAACCTACTCGTCATCCCATAGGAAGGAGTGACACAAACAACTTCCAGTAATCTAAGCCACGCATAACATACGTATCTCAATAACGGAATGGTAAGATTGGCTGATGGGAAAGATACATGTTTATTCCTCAGATGCAAACAAACTGTTCTCAGTGGGGTCAACAGTGGTGTGTAACATTTAATTTATAGCTTCATAGAGTAGCTTTGGAGTAGTGACGTATATTGGTCAACATTTAGCTTCAGCTGTAACCAAAGGTGTAGAAACTTGTTCCGAGTGTTTCAAAGACTGGTATGAAAAAAACAAAGCAGGATTTTTATTGAGTACTATCAAAACCAGTTAGTAACACCCAGCAGAAACTTGCACGCTTGACAGAACAGAACTTTCACGCTTACCATAAGATTTACATTCATGGATTGATTCAGCTCTAGTGCTGCAATGTAGTTGGCACGCTGCAGATGGTAGACTAAAAGGAATTCTTGATTCTGAACACCGGCACTGGTCCTTAAAAACTTCTCCAAACGCTCCTATGAGAAAAAAAAAATCATTCCAAAAATCTGTTATGGCTCTGCCTTTTCTCTTTTCAAAGAGACGATGAACATTTTTCCTTGCTCCCACTTACTTGTTCGGTGTCTGTGAAAGGCAGCTTCAGCAAGTCTTCCATCAGGCCCATCTCACGGCACATTTCGTACATGTGTTTTAAGAGGTCTTCTAAGTTTGCCTGAGCGGCATGTTGGTGCAACAGACCCCAAGCCTCCACCATGCACCTGTAATTAATTTTTCAGACGTAAAGGGATGTTAATAGCATAACCAAAGAGATGCCCCAAGAGTCTTGTACTCAAAGTTTAAAGGAAACTTAGGGGATGATGATTTCTATTCTTTGTTCTCCATTTTCACAAGATTTGCGTGACAAAATGGTGGGGTATATTTCTTTACCTATTGGAGAGCAACACAGTGAGGAGAAGCTGCACTTCCCCGCTGCTTGCCGTGGGTGGCCTCATCAGCTGGATGTATCTGAGGGCTTGCCCACGCTCCCCTTGGCACAGGAGGGACTGAATAATTCTCTTGTGCTGCCATGACGCGGTTTTGATTGTAGCGGGATGAAAGAGCAGGGCCAGTGAATTCTGTACAAGTTAGAGATCGGGTTTTAAAATCATTTTCTAGATTATAGCTTTGTACTGCAATGTATGTCTAACTCAACTCTACCATACTTACTTCGTAATCATTGTGATCTAGAAGCCAAAAACCTTCAACAAGCTTAACAAGTCCCCAAGGCATGCCAAAGGCAGTTGCAAAGGAGTCGATTGAAGTTTCTGTCTCACTCGGAAAGGAACGCTTGATATCCAGCAGCAAGTAAATTGTCTGACATCAGGTATCTCATTAAGGCTAATCAGTTTGTAAGACCAAAACTTTATCACATTACCTTTAGAAAAACATAATGAAGTAAGAATATAAAAGTGGTAGGAAGCAGAAAATACATTCAAAACATTGGAGCATCCAATGCTCAATTATTACAGCAAATAAATTCCACAGTTGGGTTTTTCCCTCATGTCCAGCGTCTATAAAACAGTGTAAATTGTGGCATCCTTACAGTACAGCTCAGCTCCGAATGATTAAAACTGGATTTAAACCAGTATGCGGGTCACTCATTGGTAGCGTCATTTTCTCTTTCTGACGTCCGTTTTTAGGGACATCATCTAACAAGACAGCTCTGGGCTATAAGCGTTTCTAAACCCCTTGCGGGTTAGGCAACAAACAGCAAAAGCAAGGCTGTGTATTTCAGCAGCTTAAAAATTAAGTTTCTGCCCCATGACTTTTCTCTTCTCCCTGTTGCTTATTCCGTGTGCCTGCACTTTCAACGGAACCAAAGCAAGCACTGTGAGCTGCGCTGGAAAACCCGTGATTTCAGCAAAAATCCAGTACTGGTAAACCACTCTTAGAAATCCTTTTGCTCTGAAACAGAAATTGTTTTATAACCCATCATGGGTGTTTTAGAAAATTTTAAACGGTGTTTAAATTTGGAGAAAAACTAAGGACATTTTATATCTTCAACCCTTATTACTAAAACTGTTTTCTCCCTATCGGAGAAGACTTTTGCAACAAAACGTTTAAGAAAAAAGTCATCAAAAATCCACAGTACAAAGAAATAAAACAGCGCTTCTGTCTACAACTTAACGCTAAACTAAATGTTTTCACTTGCATCGTCTTTGAAGCATAAATGAAAAAATGTCATGAAACAGGTCGGCGACCAACACTGAAGAACATTTATGTGCATCCCCTGAAGGTGTAATCAAAATAACTAGAAAGGATACAATTGCGTGTTTGCAGTTTTCTTCAATGTTTTCTAGCAAATAGAGATCCAGCAGTGCCTGAAATGAAAAATTAAAAGTTCTGAAAAAACGCCTGTCTTCCCTAAATCATTGGCTTTTGGGTGGGGTTTGGCGGGGAGGGCGGCCGTTTGTTGTTGTTCTCAGTGAACAGGACACTCACATGCAAACTGGCAGGCGGGTATTTCCCAGTTCCTCCTGCATCTCTCCGCCACAGCTTCTCCACTTGGTCTCCTAACTGGGAAACCATTCCATCAACCATCAAGCAGTCCGAGTCCCATTTTCCTCTGGAACAAAAGGTAGCAAGGATTTGGACAGAGTTAAACACTAATTCCAGCTTCCCAGTGTGACGGCTTTCCTCCAGTCTTCTGCTGACTGCAGCCCTGCCCTTTAATCTCCCGATGGCACAAAGCAGAAAAAGGACACTAGAGGCTCTGTGCTTCGAAGGAACACACGAGCCTGTATGTAAGTTACTTGAGAAGTAAGCCAAGGAAGATGAACTTTGAAGTCAATACCTCCTACCCTGCAGCTTCCACCTTAACTCACCTTGCAGCCTCTTGGTCACAGTGCCATCGCCGAAGCTTGGTCAGGTCTTTATTCAGTTTTCAGTACAATTTCCAAAGAAAAACCTATTATCGGCTAATCCAAGGCATGCCGCCTACATGCTAGGCAGCTAGTCCAGGAAAGAGAGCTGACGTTAGCAAGTGCCTTCTATCCGACAGCCAGGAGAGTGCGAGGCGTGCCAACTCCATGTAACTCCAACCATCTTACGAAATCACACCACGTACTTGTGAGAAGGGGACTTAGGCCAATACAGTTATGACCCTCTATTGGTCATGTGGTCATAATCGGTCATATGGAGGTGACTGATCCTGTCCTAATCACATGGCCTTTTTCAGTAGTCAGAAATTATACACATTAGCCAATGAATAAAGTAGACTACCGAAAAATGATGATACCAACCAGTGGTACTAAGCAGAGGTAGATATCAACATTTTAACACAGGAAAGTAACCTCTCTGTTCAACAGAACACACGTGTCACTGAAGTCAAGAGTATTGCTGGCAGCGGCATTACGCATAGCCCATGCAACTGTTGAGATAAAAGCCATTCCCTTCCACTTCTGAATTTGCCGTGGAAGTGTTCTAGAGTCTTCCTCTAGCTCTTACCTTGATAAACGCTCAAGTTTCTGTCGGTGACCAGTATAGTAGCTCTCAATCAGAGGATAATTGTAGAAAGGTCTTGACAAACGCGTATCGTCATCTACAGGCAACAAAGTAGAAGCAAGTTAAAGCAGTCATATCACACTTGTAAACGAAAATTTTTGCCTAAAGAGACAGAAGATCGTACAAGCTAAGCATCAAGAAGCCTCCAACTCTGAAAGAAGCCAATCCTCTTTCTGCCTTTGCTAAAAGAACTCTAAGAGACAAGACTCAATTCCTTCTTGCCCCAAGTGCCGTTTCAAGGTTACAGTTCACGCAGCATTCACAACATGTAGGGTAAGCTGAAGTTCACTATAAAAAAAACCACCCAGTTCTCAAAGGGAATGGTTTCTAAACATGCCACGTGAGCATCTGTGAGACAATTAAGGCTGACAATGGAATTTATAATCCATCCAACTAAAGAAGGATTTCCAAGGTGTACTTTCTCCTCAAGCAACTGATAGAAAGTTCAAAACATGCAGGTAATGCTCTCACTGTAAAAACAAGCATTCCGGTACTTGTTGTTTAATAGTACTTTGTTTAAAATCTCAAGTAGTTCAAGCTGTGGACACAAGCAGCGCCTTGACGTCAGGGGTCCATTGCTATTCCTAAAATCCACCCAGGAAAGAAACTGCCTGCCTCATTCTACGCTGTGTACTTGACAACCCAGCAAAATCTCAACTTCACCCACAGAACTTCAGCACACCCTGCCACTGAACCAGCACGACTTCTTCCTGACGAAACCGTTACAAAAACATGGCTAAGCATGCGTTCGTGGGAGTCACTCACTGGATGGTCGCCTTGTTACAAACGTATGACAGGTCACGCTTACCTAAACCCTCTGGAAGGAGACCGGATCGACAGAACCAGATGACCACTCGTGCATACAAAGAAATGAGGCCGGTTACCGCTTGCTTATTTGTCACGTCTGCAAAACCTGAAAAAAGGCAGGAGATGATTAGCGTTATGCAATTCTGTTCATTTTCACAAAACTCCCTTCATCCTACTAAACCAAAAGTATAAAAATAGCACATTAGAAATCTTTGTCTTTGCGTTTTTCATGCTGTATCGCTTTCTTATTTGAAGAAAAAACCCACTATCACCACCAAAACAAAAAGCAACCCCTATAAAGAACTAAACTCACTAAAGGCTAAAATAAAAAAAAAAACAAAAAACCCAAAGCCTGAACTACTAAATGCACGCAGGAATAAGACATCTGTTTCTCACGTAGCAGAGATTCTTCTGATAGCAAAGGGATATTCTTTTCTTTTCTCAATAGGCCAAGAACCATTTCTAAGAGAAAAAGCTGTAGAAACTCAAGTAACTCACTTTGCATGTTACTCGTTTACGCTTCCTTCGTATTGTTTAGCAATTTGCAACACAGTGTCTGCATGCAACTAGAACTTGCTAGCTAAGAATTCAAAGGAATAGTTTTCAGCAATACCACATTCGGTTGCTGTAATTTCAGCCCAGTTGCCTACAAAGCTTCTCTCTGAATGTAGCCTCCCCCACCCCCTTGCATGAGCTCCACCATAAACTGTTGCCCTGAACTCAATGCGTGTTTTGTGGTGGTCCCAAGCGCTCAGCTTTAAGCCCCTTCTCCCAGCTAAATGTGACTGTCTTCCAATCCTCAAAAACAACAAAAGCCCATGTTGCCACAATTCCAAATCTTAATAAAACATACCAAAGATTTTGTAGCACTACTACAAACCTTTTTCAGTAAGCTCTTGTGCTTCTGTGAGAAAACAGTTTAAGACCGTGCTAAGGTTGCTCAAAAGCAACTGGCAGCGCTGGAGAGACCGTAATGTCTGGGGGTCAATGAAGTTGCAAGAGCCATCAAACAGCGGAACACCTTTTCAAGAATAAATATTAAATCGTTAGCCGACAGAGCAATTCCAGAGTTTCAAGGCGCACTTCAAGGACCGCGTGCAATATCCTATAGCGGCGTATTACTGAGGAAGCTCAATCAGAAAGAACGACTTTAGGTTTGCAGAATGACTACACTAGTACTCACAGATTTGGTCAAATTCTTCCTTTGTAGAGATCACTTGGTTCCATGTCCACTCAAGAACAAACCGTAAATTACCAGCAGACCTTGGCTGCTCTTTAAACAAAGAGAACAAAAAAGAAATGAATCAACAGGCTCCAACTCAAAGAGGTACCACGTAAAAAAACAACGTTCCAAGTATTACCTTCAGATATCCAATGTTTAATGCATCCAGTCAGAAGTCCCACAGAACCTGTCTGGACAGCAGCTGACAATACTGCTTCCAGCTGCTCCTCCTAAACGTAACAGACAAACTCAAATGAGAATCTTACCTACTTGCACTATGTGAACCATCAACAGTAAATGTTTCTTTCTAACTGTATACTCATTCAGACATCACAAAGTCAATCAGGACACAGGCCAGGAACGCCACGTCCTTTCTCTTAATTCCAGCCACAGGCTGGACTGCCCACTGCTCTGAGGAACACATTAACACACTTTTCCTCTGACATTTCAACTTACTGCAGCCTAATTCTAATCTTTCTTCGCATGCCTCTGCATTACAGTCTTCACGTACTGAGTTCCAACTTACTACGTCCAGAAACATCCTCTGCTAATACGCGTTACACATCTGTGCATATAAGTTTGCCATCAGGAACGCAGGAAGGGGACAGGACAAACACAACTGTGCAACGTTTGCATGGAAACAGTGAAGCTACGGCCAAGCAGCTTTCTAGACTATGAAGACATGAAGCAGTTCTGACACCCAAAACAGTACGTTGGAATTACATCCTAATGGTTTAAATGTTAGGCTCTTCAAATACTGTATTATAGTGTAGTGGTAATCCTTACAAGGATAAATCACAGGTATGCACAGACGCGCGATATTAAGTAGTAGCTTATCTCAGCTGGTGTTCTCGTACTTCTCTCAGGTGAAAGGACCCTTCATAAGTTTTTACTTTGGTTTTTGGGATGGGATTTGTTTGGTTGGTTGGGTTTTTTTAAACACATTCAAAAGTATCTTTCCCCTCTAGGCAAAATCATGACATTCAAAGCGACTTCTACACATGTAGAACACACATGTGATATTGCCATCTTTTTCGGAAAACTGGTTTCAGACAAGGAAACACACCATTGGCCAGCTTGCCAAGAAATTTCTTTGAGCTACCACACTGTGCAGAAGCGTTCATGTCCTAACACACGTCCACAAATGTGGTGACGAATGCAGGAGACAGGAAGAGGAGGGCAGCGGGAAGGCTGCTCTCCCCTTCCTGCTGATTGCTCCAGGGAAAGGTTGGTGCATTGCAAATGGAAAACCTATGGCAGGGGGAGTGAAGTCACTGTGGTGGCATAAAGCCCATAGAAGGTAGCGAGTGTCATGAGATAAAGGTGATTAAGGTGTTGCAGCTGCAAGAGGGCAGTCTCAGAGGAGCAAATTGGGCTACTGCAGCACAAGGCAGAGGCTACAGGGGTGAAGATCCGCCCGGAGAGGATGCAGAAAAGCCTACCGATGAAGGGAAAACGAGGGCAAGCCGTGAAGAAATTGCCAGGGAGAGCTGACAGCAGTAATCCTTTACCACAGCCCACTTCCTTGGAAGCAAATGATCACGTACAGTGCAGCAAGCCAACGTCTGCAAGAGCTCGCATCCCAGTGAGACGCCCCCATCGTCGGCTACTGCACTGAACCACTGCTTTGAGAAACTGACAGGGATGGGGGTTGCTCTGGGGGACACATGCGTTATGTTGGGCATGACCAGCACTGACTGCACGCTTCCTTGTGCGCATCTGTGTGTGGCACCGAATTAAGAGAGGGGTCTCTAAAGACAGATCTCTTAGGGCTGTTCCCAGTCAAAGTCACTACTTTGGATCTAAGGATACGATTACTTCTGCTAGCTCAGGTCAACACCTGTATTTCAAATTGGAGTATCGTGTCTTGTAGCCCCTCCAGCCCTGTCAGACCAGATGGATGTATTTCCCCCTTGATTCCCTCATAGGCACTCACCTGACTCAAACTGGATGGCTGGACATCAACTGGTCTTGGAGACAGCAAGCCAGCTACAAGACACCTATTGTAGCTATCCTGAATGGCTTCCCATATTGAAGGGCCAGATTTCTTCAAAAAATTCAAGGTCTGAAACATCAATCGAAAACCACAGATTAAGACAGCATTGTTATTCCGTCACTACGCTTCTGGATAACCTCTAAAAGGAAGAATCTAAATGTTCACTGACACCGTCAGACAGCCTGAACCACTAAGATGCTTTAGGTTAGCAATCTGTGTAATTAAGTCTTTTCTACCTTCTCTGTCTATACACAGGCCTTGCTCTTTCCCTCAACACTGACACAAAATACATTCTATATAAGCTAAGCTAACATGCAACTTCACGCTTTGGAAGATCCTTTCTATGCCTATTCGTATGGAAGCCGATTCATGTTGGAAACATTTAGTGAGCTGAAACTTCACTCAAAATTATCTGTCACAATCTGTGCCGTGGCTCAGAAGTTATAATTTGGCCGAGTTTGGGAGAAAACAAAATTTTCACTCCTCAAACAGTTATGTGATTTTTTCATTTTCTCCATTCCCTCCTTTTTCAAAAGAATTGGGGATCAAAACTCTAACTCAAGACTATGCAGGCAGTTCGACTGAGGGGCAATAAAGAAGTAACACCTTTCCCCGCCTTCTACAGTGGTTTTGTTCTTGCTCCTGGAGCAACGTTGCATTCCTTTCTAGACATTCAATCCCCGATCGTGCTTCAAGAGGAGACAACGGCAGTTGTACAGTCCCAAGAGGGGACCTAAAACATTACCATTTGCATACAACTGGCGACAGGATACAATTGCAACTATGCGTGTGGACAGGCAGGATGAGCGTGAAACGGTCCCTAACACGGAAAGCAGTGCAACAGAAAACTTAGAAAAGCTACATCTCCTGCCACTCGCAATAAAGATACAGTAAAAGATCACCTCCTTCTGGAAGCCGGTGCAAGTCATGTGAACGACTCCGGAGGTCAGCAAGCACGTACCATCTGCAGAAACAGGGAACGTTTGACAACCTTCCGTACTCTCACAGTTATGGCATGACCAGTTTACATTTTTTACACACCGGTATCTGGAAACATATAACTGAGTGCTTTGAGCTTCAGTTCACAGTCATTTCAGGCTATAACCAGCACCACTTCACCGCCTACATTACAAAAGCACCAAAACTCAGCCGGCTGTCAGATATGTTCCACAATAGTAAATACCTTGTCAGTACGTGATCAGAGTTGGGTTTGTGGGCGACTGGGTGTTTTTTTGGTTTGGTTTGGGTTTTGAATGACAAACAATGACTGAACAAGAGAACCAATGAATGGCATTTGACCTCATTTTAAGCTTATCACTCTCAAAAGCAGTGAAATACCTACCAAAGTTATAGTTGCCTGGATGAAAAAACTGCTCAGGTGGTGGATAAGAAGGAGGAACTCCCCGACTTAGACTCCGCTCATGGACCAGAATATCCAAAAGGAGCTTCGGAGAAGTCACGCTCACTACAGTATCCAGCGACCACAGTGCAAAATAGGGGCACTCATGAGGGAATTCTTCCGGCCTTAAAGAAAACAAGCGCGTAAGCTAAATGCCGACATTCAAATGAATTATTGGCAGGCATATGGAAAACTACTGAAGAAAAATCTACCTTAGTGAATCTGGCATTTGAGCAGAATACCAGCGATTAATGTCAAATACACCCAGGTAAGTAGATGGTTTTCCCTGACCGTACGTATTCACTTGCCAACTGAAGACTGAGACACTGGTGTCAGGAGACGTGACTGTAAAAGACAAGACATTGTTTCTGACTTGTAGAAAATACGATAGATCCAATATTTTTAAAACACCACTTTCTATTTTGGCTTCATTCTGTTCTGTCACTCGTGAAACACAACACTTCCTAAGAGTGATTACAGTACTTACGGAATAGCAAACATCTCTGTGATAGGTTTCAGTCACACTGCCCCTTTTTCTTGTCCCCTCGTCCAGATCACTGGTCAAGATACTAAAGAGAAGTGGCCCCAGTGCAGTGCCCTGGGGAGCACCACTTGTGACGGGCTACCATCTGGATGCAGATGCGGACATCGGTTTGAAGAAGGGAAAAAATTCTGGTCACATTCCTAAGCAATGGAGAGTTTGAACTTCTTGTTCAAAGATGGCAGCTGGAGGAGTAAAACGACTGACCATCATCATACAAACGGCCCCACCATACATCGCGATAGCATGTCAGCAAGCATAAAATAAAACATATATTTTCCCTTAAAGAAGTCCCACATAACTTAAGCATCCATTTTTTCTTCGTAAATAATCCCAACAATCTAGTCTATGCAGATAGGCAAGACTTTCAGACTGTGGGGACAGAACAGCATTTGTTGCTTAGGTTCCAAAAGCACTTCTTTTAAAATCACCAAACACGGACATCAGAACAAACCTTCATTTACGCTATCCTCTCCGTCAACGTCGCTGCGGAATTTTTCGACAGTCTGGCAGCTGATTAATTTAGTACTCATCTGGCCTCTCAAGGGAAAGACTCCACCCGTGAGATCTAAACTGAACTTTTCGCCACGGTATTCCAAACCCTGGGGGAAAAAATCAGAGAAGAGAGCAAAGGTCATTCTAAGATAAAAACATACATTATGGCTAAATATGAAAGACAGTCTAACAGAATAGGCTTATTATACTGTGTATTTCGCATGAGCCTATTTCTGATGGTAAACAGAAACTATGCCTGACATGCAAGAGAATGCAGTGTCAAATAGTAACGGGTAAGTTTGGCTGTAAAGGCTTTGCACTTTTTCAAAATTTAGAATTTCCCTAACATTATTCAGATCTAAACATGTTTTGCAGAATTCCTTGCGACATCCAAGAATGTTCTTTATAAAAATAAATATATCGCTACAAAGAGATATCTAAAATGATGCAACACACATGCATGCAAAGCTCTTTGCTCCATGTCTTGATTGCAGAACTGATGAAGTTAGAGAAGCCCCAGCATTAGAGCAGCTAAAGCTGTCAAGAGGTATTTTCTATGGGCACACCACCAGAGTGACCGTGCACCCCTCTCTAGTTACTGTGAGAACTTCATACTGATTAGCAATCTTCTTTCAAGCCACATAAGCTATGGCAGCTCCTCCTCTCATCTTGTCAGAGACTAACGGGTGAAATATCCCTCAGCTCCTTCACCAAGCACAGCCAACAGCAAAAGGGAAAACCAGAAAGGACACGGGGTGCACGTGGCCAAGGCTTTTAGCATCACGAATTACTACACAGTAAACAAACTAATTTTGAGATACACAGAAACCCCGGCACGATTGTGGTGAACCTCTGATAGCGCCATTTTTTAAGTAAGCGTGAAGTGAAATACCGTCTTTCCAAATACAGCATTCATTCAAACTGTCTACCATACAACACATGAATGGGTGTACTGGGGACAAATAGCAGCTCTATAATTAAAAAAAAAAAAAAAAAAAGAGAGAAAAAGAAACCCAACCCACACAACCCATAAACTGATAACGCCACATTCTACCCAAGTTTCCTAAACTTGCAGAGCTCTGAAACGAACTGGCATGAAACCACACATTCCCGTATGATCTCATAGGATACATCTAATTCACCTAATCTGAGAAGAGGCGAGCTTTCTCTTAATGATTCCAGGAAGTGTTACAAATAAATATGAAGGTTGTCTAAAAAGAAAAATTAAATAATTAAAAAAAGTCTTTCATAACTAAAAAGAAAATGCTTCTGAAGCAAAGCAGCGCATTTTAAACTTTCCACGCCGGGCAAAGTCATTCTAAGGAACTCCATTGTATGGCAGATGTTAAGTAATGACTCCATTGACTAGCAAAACACAAAAACAAGTTTTCAAACGAGATGCACTGGTCAAACTCTGATATCAAAGTAGAGAGTGTATACTCTGCCCATCCGCAAGCATTGTGCAGAACGAGGGTAAAGATGCACTCTACGATCGTGATTTGATGCACCAGATTTAGCAACTGCTGCGACAGTACAAAAAAGGTCTTTGGAAGCATTACTTAAACATACCTTTCTGTTTAATTACTTAAGCAGACTTAAACCAGCCTTGAAGGCAATGGAGACAAGAGTTTGACACGCGTATAGAAAAACACAGTACCACGTGTTCCATAAGACCTATTTGTGACTTTTACCATGACACACAGTCAAAGAGGCACTGCTTCATAGCCTCAAACCTAATTCCTGGAACAAAAGGCGCTGCTGTATTGAAAAAGTCTTTTGAGCTCCTATGAACTCTATCCAATGAACAAGGATCAACAGTAGATTCCTCCTTCTTTACTCAAACTTGGCCTAGCAAACGGGAGACACTTAAATTTTCTACCCCTGAAGATGGACAAGAAACTTGACTCAGACAGCCATGCAGGCAGACAGTCATGTAGTACTAACCAATCTGTGACTACAAGGAAGTGTTCTGAGACTAAAAGCATCCGCTGTGGAGCACAGGTCCCGCACATCAACAAAGATAAAGAGATAGCATCCAGCACGCGATGAATCACTGGAAGATCCTTCTACTTGGTCACCGTGATAGATAATGCATTTTAAAGAAACACCACCTTTTCCAAACACCTAACCTCTATCTATGCAAAAGCAACAGTGGCAAATGAGGAAGCACCTTTCCTACACATAAGCAAAACACTCAAAATCTAAATTAATCCAAAAAAATCAAAAGGCACAGTCCCTACAAAAACCAGAGTACCACGATACAAGAGTCACCCCTGTTTCGTTCCATAGCTATTGAGAACATGCAAGAGAAAGTACCAAATCAGGAGGAAAGACTTGCTCTGAACTAAGATTACTGTCCCCTCAAAAAGATTTTGGAAGACTTCCAGGCGTACAACTGAATGGAATTACACATCTAACAGATGCGCCTTGTCTCTGTTAGCTATCTGAGATACAAGGATACCTCACATCTGTATTTTAAACGCATCCTCTTGGAGACAGATCTAACATTTAGGTACACTCTTCTGACCAAATTACATATTTTCCTGGCTTTAAGAGTAGATTGAATAGGTCACCCAGCCAAAAAGAAGAACAAGTTATCTTTACAGCTACTAAGTGTCAGGATCAACACTGAAGAGACACTCTAGGTGCATTTCATGTGAAAAGTCCGGCTGACAAAGCTCTAAGGGAAACCAAGAATATAAAACTGAAGATCAGCAAAGAATAGAGTATGACTGTATTTTAAGAAAGGGAGAGAGACAGAAGCTTATTCAAGTCCCAAGCTTGGTTAAACCAAGCGATTCAAGGCCCAATCTTCTCTTCCTACATGCCATTCATTTGGTATTTCAGAATAATTTTATTTGCAAAAGCCGCGTCCTCTTCAGGAATTTCATTTATACGGGCTCTTTGCAGATGAATCTAGCTGGAACACACGACACTGCAGTATAAAATGGTATGCCTTCTTTCCAAAAGGTATGGACAAAGGCCGTGCCCAAGAAGACTCAGCAAAACATTATTATTTTTTCAGCCAGCTCTGAAGTTTGATGGTAAATCTCACCCCTGTAACTCAACTGATACTCCCTTAGAGAAAATTACTATTGTCTGCTTTTCCCACGCATGCACCTCTTACCTCATACATGACTTGTCCTGAGGCCACGCGTTTTCTGTCACCAAACGCTAACTGCAGCAGGTGTAAACTCACCACATCACCTTCACTGAAAAAGGGATAAATTATGAAATTTGGTTACAAAGCTGCTTTATAGTCCTCATTGTCGTGTTAGTAGACCTAGACGTTTTCTTAATAGCATGCTCCTGCTGAAAAGAACACCACCTCTTCCCAAAACATGATCATCGGCCACATTTAGCCACTGAAACATGAAGGAGGGCGTTTTGACACTAACAGCTTCAGGGGCAAAAGCCAACCGTACAATTGGAAAGCTGTAATATGTTGTATAGACTAAGAATTGTTGGAAATAGTTCTTCACAGTGAAGAGTTCTCCATCAAAACTGCTTTGAAGTCAAATTTTAAAAGACTGCCACTCTACCAATGCTGAGCTGATGGAATCGCTTGCTGATGCAGAAAGAGAGATCTCTCTGCCCTTCCCTTACCACCAAAGTTCCCCTCCCCCTCTTGCACACTCTGCACCCTTCCAAGTCCGATTTGATTCAGCAGAACAGCAGGAACCCGTTGGCTTTTCTGCTGAATCGTTTTCTGCCAGGGGAGCTGCACTGGCTCACCAAGGCTCCACAGACTGCTGACGCTGGCACAAGGCCATCGGCAATACTGTCACCGCCGCCTTTAGGGGTGGCAGGCTGTTGTGTGGGCACATCTGGTGTTCTAGATCTGCAGCCTCAACTGCTCCTAGTGGTATTTTCATACCACGGTGTGACTATCAAACAAATGATGAAGCAGTCATCGAGGAACAAAAGCAAACCATTTGAGAATGCGAGCAGAAGAATATGGCCACTGTTGCTTTGCCTTCTGACAGAAGGCAGGAACTAGTAGGTCCCTCTTCACGTCTGGTAAATCCTGTAAAAATTGCATTCTAAGTTTAACACCTTCCGTACCGGAAAGAATCGCAGACACACAACAAATACACATGTTCAACTGTATGGGAACAAATATCCTTAAAAAAAAAAAGAATTAATTCAGTGGCTGATAGTTAAAGTTTTTATTCACCTTTCCTGCGTAGACTGAACAGCCCACAAGTAGCAACAATTGCGAGGATCATTCTCAGGCTCTTGAAAAGTGACAGCATAGACAGGAATCCTCCCTCCTTCAAGCTGAGAGTGGTGCCTACAGGTTTAGGGGAAAAAAAAAGCAAAACAAAAAAGAAAACAAAAGGTGAGCCTAGTGGCCCAAACACAGGTAGTTTCTCGTTTCTTGGACTACGTCAAGCATTGTTCTTCCTGACTTCTGAACCTTATTTGTACCTCCACACTCTACTCTTGCCACCTAATTATTCCTCCACTGTCTATTTATGCATCCAACAGCTTCTGGGGAGTCAGTGCAGATCTGCTGAAGTGAATCCCGACCAGAAGTTAGCCAAATATTTCAGGTGAGATTGCTCTTTCGGCCAAAGCTGACATGCAGGAAAGAATACATTTTTCAGGCACAGGTCAGCTATTGAGTTTTCATGTCTCACTAGTTTCACCCTGGACACTTTAGAGAATATCGGCACCAAAATCACATCACTGACATACTTCAGCCTTTCAATGGATGCCCCAGTTGCAGTAACCGGTTCTGAAAACCCCAGGAAGCATGCTTTCCACAGTTCCTCAATCCACAGGCACAATAAGGAAAACAATCCTAGTCCACTGGGGAGAAGGTGGACCACTTGATCCAGGTATGACTGAAAAGTTATGTCAGAAGAGGATTTCTGAACGTGCCAAGATTATACTCATACTCATGTCAGTCCCTGAAAAAGTTCTCTTTACATTCACATACTTCCTTAAGCAACAAATCGAGAGCCCCACACCTCCAGGCATGGCCAAGTGTAAAGGCCTACTTACTCTCTCTTCAAAGTTTTCATATTCCAGAGCGACAGGTAGCCATCCGAGAAACCCACAACGAGCTGGTTGCTTCTGCTTATGTAGCACAGGGCTGATACTGCTGTTCCGGAAGCATTTTGTAGTTGAAAACAGAGACACCTCCATTCGCTGGTCACAGTTTCTCTTCTTTGTGCAACTTCAGCAGGATTTTTAGTGACAACTTCTAGATCTACACACACAAAACCAAGCAATAAATGAATACGTTATGCCATTTAGGCTGCATTTTAGGCACTGATGTGACAACCCCTATCATCTAATGCTACTGTGCCAGGCAAAATAGCCATTTATGCAACACTTTTTTTTGCCATTTCCATTATGTATGTCTTCAAAGAACATAAGAACTCTCGGATAAGACAAGTATTCTCACTCACATTTGAAAGCTAGGTAAAAGCGTAACCTTAATAACGTAACCAAATTCTTCCTGGACTCTGAAAAGCAGGAGTCTGGGCCTCGTGATGAAATTTGAAGTGGCACCTCGTGTTTGAAGTGGCACCAATTTCTGAAGCTGCTGTTGTAATAGCCAAAACGGTGTATGCAATCTGAGTACACCTATTCGAGATTTCATTCATCCAAATGCATGGGTGTTGGTAAGTCGGGTTTATTTTAAAAAACAAGCCCAAAATTTGCCCCAAGTCAATTAACACAAGCAGAAGAGCATTCCCGGGAAACAGGGCTCCTCCAACACAACTTCCTACCAGGCGGCCGCACCGGCTCACGTGGCAAAATTCCTACACCTCTCTGGCAAGAATCATAGTGGCACAGGGATCTTGGTGGGAGGGGGCATTTACAACACTGGGAGGAGCAGTCAGACACTCCCAGGTTTAATCAGGTCAGGACTATACGATGTCAAACTGCCACCTGTAACCAGTCGTCAGAAATGTCTGACACAAGGGTCTTCAAAGTGGGATGCATACTGTTTCGTTAGAAGACAGAAGTTTTCTTGCGTTTAAATTCACGTGGAAAAACTGCAGGCTCACCCAATGCTTCGATATCATTCTGAGTGCAGGAGCAATCATCCAAACTAAGGTCAACCAGAAGTAGATGGCCAGCATCTGTAGCCACTGCTGCCACCCCAAAGAGCCATCGCAGACTCTGATGGAGGTGCTGAGTGCTCACGCTGGGTCCTCCGTGATTCGCTATGGGTTCTATAGCGGTTACCTACAGGAAAACTACAAGTTACTATTTGAGCTCTTTGACAAGCTCAATAGAAAAAGTAAATCCAGGAGCATCAAAGCATTGTTTGCAATTAGATCAAGAAAAGAGACAAAGACAAAAAAGCCCCGTACAAAAACCTGTTACTGCCTTCCATTTACTAGATTTCCTGCGGGTAAGTGACTTAACTTCAACTTACATGGGGCATTCTATTAGTACAGCTTAGCAATTTCCATTTCCTACTTCGCAGTAATTAACTGGAGGAAAACACAGAAAATCAGTTATACACAAGAAACTTTATTGTATTCAAGGGGCTTAAGACAGACAAACACAACTACATCGAGGTCTCCCACTGCTCACAGCCCACCAGCACCGCGATACAGTCTATGCCTTCTTTGACAAACGGGCGTTAGGATAAATCAGGGCTCGAGAGTCAGACGAGGCAGCGGCCAAGTTGCATGGGAGACACACCATTTCCATGGGAGTGAAACGTATTTAGAAAGCGTTGAAGGGAGAGACCAGCTTAGTAAAATTCACACTAGTCCGCATTTAGAAGAAAAGTAACAACCACATAAAGGAAAAGAAGCTTTAAATGCACACCGGCGCTTTCACGAATGTTGAGAAAAATGTTAAAAGCCAGCCTAAAGCAGCAGCTTCTCAGATAAAAAGGTGACTCCACCTAAAGGAGGAAGCGCACGCTGCTCTTTCACGTGCCCAGCAGTCTGCACGCAACTGTCTCACAAGGCGAAGACAGACCTTTCAGCACACGTTGCAGCACATCCCAGCACAACACTGACTGCTAGAGCAGAGACACGAGCACACAAAGACTCCTGCGCTAAAGCTGCACGTATTTCTCTCTCTCAGTGACCCCAATACGAATGCTTACTACTAGTCATCACACTGTAGCATTACAAACAAACAAAACTCCACCTGTATTCTAGCAAGTCAAACCAAAGCACCTGATGGAAAGCTGGCTAAGAAGTTAGTTAGCTAGTTGTTGCAGATTCTAAGATGATAAAAATATAGCGCATCTTGATGTTCTATTGACTTCCACCGATTCTTGTTTACATTAAGATAATGAGGCTAGGGGACACACATCATTTGAGTTTCTGGGTTACAGAAGACAGAAAACATCAGCAACATTACACCAGTGTGTCCCATCTACACAAACACACTAGTCAGAGAGCAGAGATTCAAGGACTGCAGGCTGAAAGGTGACCTCCCAACAATCTGTCAGATAACTCACTAGAGGCTCTTTTTTCCTCTCCTAAGTCAACAGAAAAATGTGTTCTCCTCAGCCTGCTTGCTAGGCTGAGATTCAAGGCAATGTGTCGAAGTCATTTACAGCACAACTATGGAATTCTGAGCCATTTTAAAGACGGTATTTCTGATGGAAATCAAGCAATTAGGGCCAAAAAAAGGTGCTTTTCAATGCCTTTTTGTGGAAGGAGAGAATCAGGTAACTTTGTGCTCTACAATAAAACCAGAAAACTTGTTTTACTCTCAGTAAACTCAAACAATAATGGCACATTAAGCCCAAGATTTTACAGCAACACCGTCTTGACTGGATACTCTCAAGTGACAGGATGTTAACGCATAATAGAAAAAATACCTCCTACAAAGAGACGCTCCAAAGCTTGTCCTAAAACAGGCCTACGCAGCACCTAACAACATCAAAGCTTCGTTTCTCCAATTAAAAAGTACCTACCCTCCCGGGAAGAACAACTGCTTTAACCACTCTTGAGAGTCCAAGGTCGTACAGACAGAGAACACTTCCCTCTGCATCTTCCAACCCAACCAGCAGTCCAGTTCTCTTCTCCCAGGAAAACTCCTTCACCACACGAACAGTGGGAGGCTGTTCATTGACTCCACTGAAACGGTACGCAGAGAGCCGCTCTCCTGTCACAGAGTTCACCACCTCAAGGTGAGGACCACGTGCCAACCACGCCAGGCCGTTTCTCCCTGTGAGAGAAAAGAAAGAGGACTGAAGCAAATGTCCAACGGAAGACTGAAAACAGCTGAAAAAAAATCACAGTGCCTGCCCCTTTCCTTCAATAAACGTACCTAGCAGAGGAAGACCGACCTACCTCATTCTAGTCAATGATTCAAAATCACCCGTTGAAATCCCCAAGCAATCCCTCCTAAAATTAACCACCTTGTTATTTTGCATTTGTACTTGTCATTCCCGCACCGAAGAATCTGGGTTGTTTGGGATAAAGATTACAAGGTCCTGATCGACAGCCTTTATACCATATTCGCCTTGGTTTTGCTAGAAATGATCTAAACGCATATGGGAATACAAGTCTTGGAGCGTAGAGGAAGAATTGAAGGCATTTTGTTTCACTGAACTACTGCCAGCCCAAAGGAAGTATGAGCTCAATTCCTGCATTTACACTCAGGTAGATAGATTCTACCTGGTCTTAACAGAAGCCTAGACCTCCAGATAGGCACCCAGCTCTACTGTCACATCACCTGGAAAGTCCACTTCAAAGTTTAACTATACTCACGTTTTAATATTAGCATTTGTCATCGCTGAAGCACCCTTTTTGTTCTCTCTCTCTAAACAGGATGCCCCTTAACAGCACCAACCTGACACAGCTGATACGATGACCTGAGGCTTCAGGTAGCCTCCAGGCAAGAACAGCTTTATACCGAGACCAAATTTAAAGGAAAATGCTCACCTTCAGAAAACCTCCCGCACAGCACAGAGCCGAGGGTTCCCTCATCTTCCCCAAGTGCCTGAAGAGTCACCTCTGGGAACTGCAGCAGACTGCTCGTTACCTCAGCTGTTAGGTCTTGCATTCTTCACTGTAAATACAGGAAAAAATTGCACAACTAGACTCACGCCAGCCAGAAATATTCTTGAGAGTGACACAAGTTTCATCAGTATGCAGTGAAAAATCCCCTAGACGTCACCTCTAGCTCTTTTCCTTGCAAATAATGGCACTCGGGAGACTTTTTGCTCTCCCAGCAGAGCAAAAGGAGAATCCTTTGCTTTTCTGATGCCTGTGAGATCACCAACAAAAAGTGACCCAGACGTATCAACAGAGAAATAACAGGAAAAAGCCCAATACACTGAGTTCAAGTCTACTCACACAGGTTAGGAAGATGGGAGCTGAGAAAAATCAGATTTTAAAAAGCTTCTCAGTAACAGGTACAACTTTCCATTTGTCCTTTCCCTTGATTTCGTACTTTACCCTTTGTTACTTATTGTCAGTTGTCTTCTAGCAGCCAAAATTACCATTGTTCTTCACCTTAGGTACTTATGACTTCCAAACTATTTCCAAAGAAAGGAGCGTACCACGAGTCACAGGCTGAGGATAGATTTTTGCATTAAAAAGCTCCAAGAAAAATAAACATGGAGAAATTACATGTTCAAGCAGAATCGCATTCAGCCACGTCAGGGTTCAGGGACGTCAGTTTTGACTGACAGTAGTACCTGAAAATCCGTTTCAAGGGCCAACAATGCAATGGGCTTACTGACGAAAAAGCTAAAAATATGGCCAGCCGCAGCTGAAGAGATGGTTTCACAAAACATGCTGACTTCCCGGCCACCAAAAGAGAGGACTTGCCGCCGCCTCCCATCTCTCCATCTGCTCCTTTGTTCTACTACCGTACTCCTGTGGCTCACCTCGCACTGCCTTAACAGTGCCTTAGAGCACTTTAGGAGCCGAGTTCACTCCCTGAGCAGGCAGGAAACTCACCCAGAAAAGCAGGTGGTGTTCCACCAGCTTCGAGAGCTCAACTGCCTTGCAGAGACAACCAGCAAGCATAAGAGGTGGCACAAGGAAGGAGGCAGGACCACGCATCGGGAAGAAGGAGAGGGAATTTGTCCATCTCCTTTTTGTGGCAGTCAGCCCGGGCTGCTAGCTCATACCCGGGTGAAATGACACACTCCGTTTGCAGGGAGGGCTAAAAACCCCTTTACTTTTAGAAAGGACACCACCCAGGACACAGTCAGGCATCTTTTAAGGCAACTTTTAACTCCCTCTTGCACGGAGAGACTCCCTAGCTCTCTGGGAAAGGCTGCAGCTGACAGGCGTCGTTCTTTCCTTCCGCCAGAGGTGGAAGCTAAAGTGATTTCAGGGAAGGGTTATAAAAGGGTTTATAAAAGTTATACCAATTTTTGAATTGTTGTTAATGACTGGTTCCATGACATTTTCCCCAGAGAAACAGGAAGCAACTCACAAGCACTGGAGGAGCACCAGATGGAAAAGTCACTTTCTGCACTCTCGTAGTCGTCAGGTTCAGTGAATTTGCACTTTGCCGGATTTTACTCCTGCAGAAAGAGGATTTAGCGAGTGAGTGAGCAGGTGATTTAGGGAGTACCACCGGGTCAGGTCTTTCCCGCTTAGGCAGAAAGCCTCCCCGCTCCCGGCGGTTTAGGCAAAAACCCTACATTTCATCCAAGCCCTAAGCTGTAGTCTAAAAAGCCACCAGCGTGACAGAGACGGTCTGTACCAGAATCCTACAATCGGCCTTATTTCACTCACGTGCAGCCTACAGATTGTCTTCCAGAGTTTGTGCAGATGCTCCACAAGCACAAAGCTACAGCAGAAGGTGAGACGAGGAAAGAATTTCAGCTCTCTACCCCAACAGCCCCCAACAGCGAAGACCCTGTGTCTGATGCAGACCACAGATTTGACATCCCTCTCCATGAAAAAACAAACAAAACCAACACAGATCAGAACTTGACGCTGGAGCCACTTTACCCAGCTACCTCCTGCGGTTATTCCCCAACACGACTATACTTCCGTTCAAGAGTTGCAGTCCCCGTCTACCGTGGCGAAGCTCGCAGCAGTTCCCAAAGGCACTTCTGACCTTACGCTCTTTTTTACCTTGCTCGGTGCACCTGGACAGACAGACGTAGGCGCTGAGTGTCTCAGGACAGAACATACACGCAGCCTTCCCAGCACAGGGAGACAGTGGTGAGCAAGGCACTCCCAGCACACCACACCGCTCGCCTCTCCCAGCACGAATCCCAGAATCCCAGCACGAATTCCAGAATCCCAGCATCACAATGAAGAGAAAGGCCTTCCAGAATCACTGGAGGTCCTCTGGTCCAGCCCCCCTGCTCAGGCAGGGTCACCTACAGCAGGCTGCCCAGGACCGTGTCCAGGCGGCTTTTGCGTATCTCATTCTGAAACATACTTTGACAAAGAGCAACCTGACAAGCCCAACTGCAAATGCATTTGCAACACGTGCAACAGGCCCGGCTTGTTGGTGACTCTCTCCTGCCAATTTAAGGCTTCTCTCCACCACACAAGTCAAGCAATACCACACCAGCAAAGCCTTGTCACCATTAGTTCTCTAAAACTGTATCCGACAGCTTCCTAGGGAGAAGGCACAAAATTAACAGAAGCCTGATTATGTTCGTTTCACTGTCTTAACAAAGCAAACCCCAGGCAGGTCAATGCAGGAAAACCAGTTGATGCAGCAGGTGAACAAGAAGCTGTCCTCAGCAGAACAGGGTACGGTACTGTGTGCCCAAACGCCTGTGCCAGCTGCCAGCCAAGACCGATACAACCATCCAGAGGGAGCACCTGAACGACCCCGGTTAGCCATACACCCCACACAGGGCTCAGCATTCCCGACAGAATTAAGTCCCTAATTTTTATCAAACCCCCATCATTTTATCAAACATGATCAGGAAGCAATTATTAGATCTGAAAGACTGACGCCACGCTTCCTTTCTATTGGCAGAAGTTCCAGACCTGGAGTCACGGTTTATTAAGGAAGGGCAGAGAGGGGCGTGAGTAACAAATCTTAAAGATGACAAAAAGGGGAAAACATCAGACTCAGAAGACCAGAGGTTAATGGATCTGGCCGCAATGCCCGTTACTGGGAAACTCGCCTGAGCCACAGCAATGTACTGGTGCTCCCACTCCTTCCAGGCTTCCTCCGGACGGGACTCCCACGTGGCCTGTGTGCTCCGGATCCGCCACTCATTCCCAGCCAGCAGAAACTCTTCTCCCTCCTGCCTGCAATAGCCTTACTTACACTGGGTTTGGGCTTTTGTCTTGATCAGCACTTGATAAGGGAACTGACTCTGAGCAACTGGATGTGCCCACGCCAGTGCTGCGGATGAGGACAGGGACCATTTCTCAAAGGCAGAGCTGTCTTCTTTTCTTCTCAAGTTTTTAAAAACAATGTGTCTGTGGAGAAAAAAACCCAACAGAACACCTTTGAAAAAAAATCCCAAGTCACAGATATTAAGTACTACTCCTGTGTCGCCAGGCAGAAATGCAGCAGTGCTGCTAAGATGCCTTAATAGAGCAGAGCACGAGCTGGCCAGCAGGCAGTAAGGGGAGAGCAGCCGCTGTCAGGGAGCGCCCACCCCAGACAAGGCTTCTGGGGGTCTTGGTTCACATGGGCCTCATCTCCGGGTCAGATGGAGTCCTAATTCAGACACAACAAGGGGTCTGCGTTCATCGGCACGTGAAAGCAATTCAGCTCTTTGCAGGACCGAACTGGTGCGGGAAACGTTAAATCTTCTGGCCACAACTGGAGTACTGTGTCCAGTTTTGGGCTCCCCAGTTCAAGAGGGACAGGGAACTACTGGAGCGAGTCCAGCGAAGGGCAACCAAGATGATTATGGGACTGGAGCACCTCCCTTATGAGGAAAGGCTGAAAGAGCTGGGACTCTTTAGCCTGGAGAAGAGAAGGTTGAGGGGGGACCTGATTAATGTTTACAAGTATCTAAAGGGTGGGTTTAAGGAGGACGGAGCCAGGCTCTTTTCAATGGTTCCCAGCGACAGGACAAGGGGCAATGGGCACAAGCTAGAACATAGGAAGTTCCGTTCAAATACACGGAAAAACTTCTTTACAGTGAGGGTGACAGAGCACTGGAACAGGCTGCCCAGGGAGGTTGTGGAGTCCCCTTCTCTGGAGATTTTCAAGACCCGCCTGGATGCAGCCCTGAGGGATGTGGTTTAGGCAATCCTGCTCTAGCAGGGGAGTTGGACTAGATGATCTCTAGAGGTCCCTTCCAACTCTGAAGATTCCGTGATTCCGTGATTCTGCTCCTGATATCTCCTCGTAGCCAGGCAGCTGCAGCCACGCGGTCACTGAGCCATGAACCGCGTTGGGACAGCAGACATCTAAGTGCCTGAGCTCTTTTCAGGGGAGCTGGAATAAGAAGGAATAATTAGTGCTGGAGTCCCAGCGAAAGCCTGTCTGGAAGGACTGCAAAGAGGGCCGTTTTCAGTTCTGAGCCCCAGAAAGGCCAGGAGGAGAGAGGGAACCTTCTCTTGCAGAAGGAGACGAGGGACTGGGGAAGTGGCCGGGAAGCAAACTGCTCCTGGGCAGGAAGGAATAGCTCTGTGTGGCACTGTCGCTGGGATCCGGCATCGGGAAGCACAGACAACCAACGCCTGGCAGCAGGGGTCATCTGTACGCTCTACGTTTCAACTCTGTGCTGCATTGCCGGGAGAGAAAGGGAAGGAAAGAAGCTGAATTAAGCCACGCACACGAGAGAGACCCAGAATTCTCAGGAAAAAGAGCTACCTCCGTCACATAACTTAGCTGTCAAAATATACGCCGTGCGTTAATAAGAATACAGAATAAGCTCTTAATATGCTGCCCTCCCTTATTGGCACATTCACCCTTTCCTTCCTCCTCAGCTGTCAGTCACTTTGAGCTGGTATCTCTTCTCATTTTGCCCAGCACCTGACCGCAATTGGCACCGAGACCAGAGCGGGAAAAACTATGAAAGTGTGCCTTTCAGCGTATCGTCAGGTTGACAGAGTTCCTTCGTAACAGAGGTCTGCTGGAGTCTCGGCTGCAGTCTGTGAGCGTATCAAACGTATTACCTGCCATTGGATTTTGAAGGAGGTTTTTAAAATTAGTTTTAAACCCTACCAAAAATGAGATAGGGATTAACATGGAAAAGATGACCATAAAGTCCTTAAACATAAAAGGAGAATCCTAGTGTCTTAGCAATCTGGCTATAAACTAACTCTTTTTAGCAGGTTAGCAATTTAGGAGAAAGAGAGACAGACAGATGAGAAGACAGAGGTGGTTTTTGTCAAAGTGAATACTGAAGGTGCTCAAATCCTGGTAACTCTGCCTTACGCTAGCACCAACGTAAAAAAAACCTCAAAACCACGTCGATGGTATTGGTACAAGTAACAGTTGAAGAATCTGTCCTTAAATTTGTTCAGAACAGTAAGAAAGTTAGCATTTGAAGAAACTCAGGTAAGCTGTTTGAAGACTGTCAGCATTTACAGTCAACATTTTCACATGTGCACGTTTTCTAGCTGTATTCTTCCATCTTTCATTTGATAGTACTTGCTTTAAGAAAAAATACCTCTTCAAAGGTGCTGGAGTATACAGTTAATTCACCCGAGACAAAGAGGACCCTGTGGGGGTTTCATCTTATTTAGGAATGCAACATCTGGTGCACAGGACCAACAGTAATCTCAGATTCCAGGAAACAAAACTACTTGTTTTATAATACTGCCTCGCTTTATGTAAAGAACACGGCGTTTATATAAAACAGGTGCTTATAGTTTTATAGCTGCATTTATCTCTATTTAGTTAAATTTTTCCAAATATGCAGAGAACTCTTGCAAAAGAAGTGGGGTTTCAATCTCTAACGTAGAAAGCGAGAGATCGATTTTGTGTCAGCCACGTTTCTGTTCTGAAAACAGAAATGGTCTCCATTTGAGTGATGCATTAATAGTGGTACGAATCTTTTAGAATCATAGAATGGTTTGGGTTGGAAGGGACCTTAAAGATCATGTAGTTCCAACCCCCCTGCCCTGGGCAGGGACACCTCCCACTAGGCCAGGCTGCTCAAAGCCCCATCCAGCCTGGCCTTGAACACTTCCAGGGAAGGGGCAGCCACAGCTTCCCTGGGCAACCTGTTCCAGTGCCTCACCACCCTGACAGTAAAGAATTTCTGCCTGATATCTAATCTAAATCTACCCTCCTTCAGCTGTAAACCGTTACCCCTCATCCTATCGCTACACTCCCTGATAAAGAGTCCCTCCCCATCCTTCCTGTAGGCCCCCTTTAGGTACTGGAAGGCTGCTATAAGATCTCCCCAGGGCCTTCTCTTCTGCAGGCTGAAGAACCCCAACTCTCTCAGCCTGTCCTCATAGGAGAGGTGCTCCAGCCCTCGGATCTTCCTTCTTACCCCCCTTTTTTCTTCAAAAAAGGAGGACAACCCAGAAAAGAGAAAGAAGGAATGTACTACAAGAGATGAAACAGCTTGGCCAGTGTTACGGCAGAGCAGCCGGATGGCTCAAGCAGCAAAACGATGCTCTTAGGTCCAGGCAGCACCCACACACTTCAGCCAACATGCCCAGAAGGGTCACGTTAAGAGAGCATAAAGGATGATTTTCAAATTACAATGAGCAAAAAAGAAATCAATGTACACAGAAAACTAAGATTTGTTAATACGGAAGCAAAGCGACCTCATTACCTGGTCATTATAGATTTCCAGCACGTTGAAAGTGTTCTGTAAAGACAAGAAGTAATTAGAAGGTAAAAGAGACAGGCAACAAACAGCAAAAGCTAGGCTCTGTATTTCAGCAGCTTAAAAATTAAGTTTCTGCCCCATGACTTTTCTCTTCTCCCTGTTGCTTATTCCGTGTGCCAGCACTTTCAACAGAACCAAAGCAAGCACCGTGAGCTGCCCTGGAAAACCCGTGATTTCAGCAAAAATCCGGTACTGGTAAACCACTCTTAGAAATCCTTTTGCTCTGAAACAGGATATTTCACCACATCATTCTAGTAAGAAGCCATTTGCTACAGATAGGAGGGTTTTAAAAAATTTAAAACGGTGTTTAAACTCTGAGAGAAACTAAGGGATTTGATATTTTCAACATTTCCTACTAAAACTGTTTTCTCTTATCAGAGAAGACTTTCTAAACTCCATCGTAACATACGTTTCAGTACACCATTTTATTGTATTTTTGTTGTATTTTCCCCTAGCCAAATGTGCACGAGGAAACCGCTAGCAGACCTCAGGGTGGGCTAGCCAGTGAGCAGGAGGAAAAGCCAGCTCTGGAAAGATGCGGTGTCTCAGCCAGAGGTCAGAGACGGAGCCCAGAGTTGGGGCACAGACGACAGCTGGGCTCAAGGCTCTGCTGATCCTCTGGGGCTCTGCAAATGTGGCTGCGTGGGGGAACCTGCAGAGTGACAGCATGCCTCTGGTGTCACTCGTGAGCTTCAACTGCAACAAGCCAGAGAGGCGGCTTTCTGTGAGCTGCCCCAGTGCAAGATGGCAGGTGGTAAAGGCACGGCCCCGTCTCTGGCAGCCTGCGTAGCCAGCCGCGTTGCTGTCGTGCATGTGTGTGGTGCACCCTCAGCCTTGCTACTGGCCTGACCTGCAAACGGGAAAGCAGCAGCCGCATCCAAGGGTCTGGGACAGAGACACCCCCAGGTCTGGGGTGCACCAGGCCGGGCTCCTGCCGCCAGGAAGGACGAAGCCCGCCCCGGCTCAGCAGATTTGTAACAACCCTTCGCTACTTGGCAGACACCGGCATCAAGCTTTAAGCTTCGCAGTATTAAGTTCACCAACGCCAAAAAGAAACCTGTTCTGTACCAGTAAGACTACGGATAAGAAGTAAATGACTCGTGAGACACTATGGATTGGTTTCTGCCCGTAGCTTGTTTTCCCCACCAGAAATCAACAACAAAGCTATTTACGAGTGGTTACATGGGAACTGATGAAATTGCAGCAAACAATTTTATTGAAATAACAAGCCTGAGAGTAGTGTTCCACGAGGGGAAGTTCTGATGGGGGATTAAACTGCTCGGTTATCCTCAGACATATTTGCACACTGGGCATATTCTTGCAATACGATCCATGGCTTTATCCAGTGCACTTCCAAAAGGAGAGACGAATTTTATTTCCACTGCTGGAGGTGACCAAGAGCCTCCTTTTCTTGTGGTCCTGAAAAGAAAGAGAAGTATCAAATTGATTTTTTGATTACCAACAGTATTCAGTAGAGGAAAATGTTTTGCAATGTTGGAATTACAAAATCGATGCCAAAGAATTATTTATGGGCTTCTTTGAAGATAGGGTCAAGGCAGAAAACATAGAGAAACAAGCTTCCTTTTGCTTTCGTTCCTTACCAGACTGTCCCAAGCATTCTCACTCACTATTCGCGTGAGCTTTTTGAGCGCCCCCACGCCCTGATTTTAAGAGGCAACTCTCCCCAGACGGTTTTCCAGAAGGAACCGGAAAACACGGCCAGAAACAAGACGTTCTCTTTACTCGTTGTCTGACCCACTCCTGCCTTCTATGGGGAACTAAAGACCGTAAGAGCGTGGTTTCGTAAGGTGGAATGACAGGAGAGCACGCCATCATTGCAAAGAGTAGCATCCACTTGGCCTTTCCTAGCCCCTCCCTCTTCTGGTTCCAATAGAAAACTGAACCGTGAAGTGGGGAAAACGGTGCCCAGGAGACCAGCAAGCTGGACAGGCTCGCAAAGTCAGAGCAGAACTGTACCGCCAAGTGAGGAAGAGCAAGTGAGGTGGCCAAAAGCTGAATCGCTACCATTGTTTCTTAATGACTGCAACCTGGCTCTGTTCAGGGGAAGAGTGGGATTCTTTCCCCTTCTCAGACACTTTTTCAAGCATTTCATGAAGAAGTTTAGCACTTTTCTCATTTTGCTCAGCTATTGTCTTAGTCATTTTCTCCACCGCCTCCGGGCCGGAGCCGTGGCGTTTGCCGGGGCCCGTGTGGGGGCAGCCCATGCCGCTGGCGGCGGTGTCCCTACGGCCAGGCCGTGGCTTTGGCCTGCATGGGCGGAGGCGTGGCTTTCGCCGGGGCCTCTGGGGGGCGCAGCCGCCGTGGGCCTGGCCGATGCCGGGGCCGGTGGGGGGCAGCCGATGCCGCTCGGGCTGGTGTCGGGGCCGGTGGCGTTGTTTGTGCCTGTGTTGCGGCTTGGGCAGTCATCTGAGTTGTTTGAGTTTCTGCTGTAGCTTTCCGTGGGGGGGTTGTCTGAATTCCTACTGCAGCTTTCGGTGGCAGGGCTGCCCGAGTTTCTGCTGTCTTTGGCTTTGGCCCCGGGGTCTGAGCAGCACCATCACATGTCACATCATACTCACTCCTGCACCGATATTTAACAATAAACCAGCCCTGCAACACACTCGGGAAAACCGACAACAGGATCACGTACGAATGAAAGTAACGTTCACTCTCGAAACGGCCCGAAGGTTTCTCATCCCGATTCTGTTACTGTCGCTTTGGCATCATCACCGAAGGGCAAAGTCAACTTTCCCCAGGTACGACCAAGAGCGTAATTAGGAAAAGAATCCATCCCGAAAGTGTAATTAGGAAAAGCCTCCATCACGAGATGCCCAAGATAGGCAGGCAGAACCGTTATCCAAGCAATTATTTTATACCTCTGAAGGCAAACCCACGCCAACGTGGCACGCTTAGACCACCGCGTCCAAACACAAACGAGAAACAGGCCATGCAATATATTTGACCGGTTAAACCCCACTGCATCCATTAACTTCATACAAAGCTCTCTAAAGGCACGATACCAGATTTCACGTAAGACCGACATGCTGTGAACTCTCTGTTCTCCCTGAACAAGCTGGAATTCAAACTATTCAGGCAATCTATCAGAGCTGCCTTCATGCCCCACGTCGGGCGCCAATAAATCTGTCGTGGTTTTGGCCGAATTGGCCAATGGCCGGCGACAGATGCTCCCCCCCAACCTCTCGTACACGGAGAGGAGGAGGAGAGGTAGAGAGAGATTTACGAGCGTAGGAGAAACTAAACTGCTTTCATGAAATCCTAATAATAAAATAAAAAGGGAAATAATGAAATAGATACAGTCCATACAAAACTGGACGAAGCTCCCAGGATGACATCACCGCACAAACCTCAAATCTCAACTTCTCCTAATTCCGAGTGCTCCTGCAGGCAGGCAGGTGACGTTACAGAAGGCCTAACATAGCCGTTTAAGACCAAATTCAAGTCTGCCATTCTGATTTGCAGTTCCAGTTCTCAACGTAAGCAGTTTGAGCAAACTCTATAAAACTGCAAGTGTAATCACGGTCTGTAAAGCCTTTAACTGGAAAAATCACTAACTACAGCCCACCTTACTCCATCAGTCCACGTGGGGTTCGAGTTCTCCATCCTGGAAGATATTCTGGGTTCCTTTGCTCGTAGAGGAGGGAAAACTGATCATCCCGGAGATGCAGAGGGAGCTGCTAGGGGTGCGGTGCGAAGGCTGGGTCTGAGAAAGGACTCAGGAGGAAAAAAGACAAGATCCTGGGAGGGCACGTAGCCAGGACAGCTGACCCAAACTGACCAAAGGGATGTTCCATACCCTCTGCCGTCTGCTCAGCTACAAAAGCTAAGCGAGAGGAGGAGGGCTGGGGGGCATTCCTTATTACAACGCTTGTCTCTGAAAATTACTCTGAGGTGTAAAAAGCTCTCCGTCTCCTTCAGCTGCATCACATTCAACAATGTTTATTGACAGTCAAACAACATGCTAACTATGACTCTGTAGAATCCTAGCTGTATGGACGATCGCCCGATGGATGTCCTTCACTTTATCCTGGTGTTGCCGGTGCTGCTTCTGAGGTTGGTGACTTAAGCGCACTATCTTCCATCACCTACAGTTAAAAAAAAGCCTGTTAATGCAATAGTCATTACCAAACAGACTGACTTCACACTCACACAGATGAAACTGAGGACAGTGAAATGCCGCTTTTCCTTTCAGATCACTGCTGGGTGTAAAGTCAGAAACATACAGTGTACTCTCTGCTACCGATGACAGCTTCTGTGTTTAAGGGACGGAGAAGAGAGTGTTCAGTGTACGCCATCGCGTGCCCCGTTTCTGGTATTTCTGTTCCTGACTACGATTTGCCGCCACTCCTGGACAAAGTGAGCAGTTTTACAATGCGAGCTGTAGCCACAACTGGCAGAAATCATCCCATTGCAGTACTTCCTGCACTGACGACAAATGCCCACACGGCGACCCACTCTGCATCTAACAGGGTAAAAGGCAACGATGAGAGAAAAGCTGAAAGTTCCAGTCGGCAACACTTTGTCAAACTAGCCAGCCCTCACATCCGACAGCTCAACCCTGCACTTCAAGGAATCGCTTGGACTGCCTGAGACAACACAGTATATTCTAAATAGCTCCACCTCGTCTCTTCCCGTTCCCTGTGCTGAGCAAGTATTTGTTCCTTCTAGATCCACGTGAAGATACTCGGGGTTTTATGGTGAGAACAAAAGCAGTAACCGTTACTTATTTCCAGGGACTCGGATGGTCGGGATAATTGAATCCACGTGTAAAGACCTTTGCCCAGCCCTCTAAGTTGCAGTGCTAGCCAACAACGGCAGAAGGAAGCAGCCCCTCAACAGCAGTCTCCATAGAATCAGCTTATTTTCTTGCCTCCCGCCTCGTCAAAACTTGCTAAAGCGATATATTATTAGCGACACGCCATGCTTCAAAACTAAAGTCAAGAAATACTAGTCTGCGTAAACTTTCCTTTTATGCTTACAAATCTACGAACAAGAAAGCAGTAAGCAGTTTGTCCTAAATTCAGTGAGGGCCCACAAGCCAAAACCAGGCGCTTACATCTAAATCAGTACCCACCAGCTGTAACGAAAGCAGAAACACCTTCACTGCACTGCTACGGGAATGACTGCGGAAGCTTTGTGACCTGCTGCCTTCTTCCCATCCCAAATTTTCCATTGACTCCCATGAGGGATTTGCGTATTCCCAAGTCCAGCCCCGTCTTCTCTACAGTGTTGTCCTAAATCCCAAAGCCGAGATGAGCTGAATAAGTGAATGCATCTAAGGTCTCTTCTTGTTCCTGTCTCTAGTGAGGGACTGGCGGGTGCTGTTGAAACCCAACTGCTTGCTCTCCTGTTTGGATCTCAACAGGTCCCATTTTAGAAACATCCTCAATTTTAGAAACATCCTGCTGAAGAAACAGCACGTTTAGCAGCTATAAAAACGACATCATCTTTAAAATCCACCTTGTGAGAAACCGGTTTTCTCCTTCATTCCTGCCCAGGATTCTTTAATTCTGGACAATATTTTCGCCAGAAAATTTGGTCTTCGACGCACATTTCCTGCTTTAGCTTGTTTTCTTACTGGAGTGAATGGCTTTGGTCTTGAGACTGTAAAGCAAGAGGGGAAAAATTTCAGCCTGGTGTCATCCAAGTGACAGGGAATTCTCCCCTCTATTTCCCCCCGCTAAAAGTTACCTTCTCTTGAGGCCAATGCAGGCAAATGGTAAAGCTTGGCTCTCTCTACGGCCAGCTGCCTTTCAATTCGTGGAAGGATCTTGCCATATTGGGCTAATAGAGAATTTCTGGCAACTGCTCTGTCGGTCAAGCGATGATCGCCGTCGTTCTGATGAAGGAAAAGCGCAAAGCAAAAGCTTAACTAATTACAAGAAGTTCCTTGCACAGACCTCTCCGGGCTATTTCGCATTAGTGAGCAGATTTCCTCTACGGGTGTGGTAAAACACCTCCACTGCACAGAACAGCGGCAAGTTCTACCCATCCGCACACACCGATTTCACCTGGTACTTGTAGCAAAGTGGAAGGAAGACTGGAATAGCAACAGAGCCTACAACTTGAAGTTAAAACAATGCTGGCACTCTGCAGAACCTTCTTCTGATACACCTGTTATCACCTGCAATTTTCTGATATCACCTGCAATTTGCAAACGACTTACTACATAGCAGGCTTTCCCTTGTTCTTCCTGAAACGCCAGTGCCCTGAATATACGGGACAACTGGAAATTACCCTGGACAACATGATGTGAAGATTAAAACAAGCAAGAAAAAGCGACCTACGCACACCACCTGGCCACATGACAGTTTTCAAATGCAGGACCTACGACTTCCAAAACCACCTTAGAAGTTTGAGTCACTGGAAAACTATGATTCCAGAAAACGGCAAACGCGTCACAAATCCAGAACACAAGTTCATGTAACACAAAATGTAATCTGGCTATTTTGAGAAATAGAGGTTAGACAAGAATTTTTGTCATAAAAGCCGTGAAATGAAAGTTGTGGAATTGGAGAGCACACTGTAACTCGCAGAAATTAAAAAAAAACAAACAAAACCCACAGAAATTTAACCTGTGGATTGGCACCTAGCCTGCTCTCAGCTAGAAAAATACAGTTGCGTGCAAGACACAAGCGATGACATACAACCTACTCGTCATCCCACAGGAAGGAGTGACACAAACGACTTCCAGTAATCTAAGCCACGCATAACATACGTATCTCAATAACGGAATGGTAAGATTGGCTGATGGGAAAGATACATGTTTATTCCTCAGATGCAAACAAACTGTTCTCAGTGGGGTCAACAGTGGTGTGTAACATTTAATTTATAGCTTCATAGAGTAGCTTTGGAGTAGTGACGTATATTGGTCAACATTTAGCTTCAGCTGTAACCAAAGGTGTAGAAACTTGTTCCGAGTGTTTCAAAGACTGGTATGAAAAAAACAAAGCAGGATTTTTATTGAGTACTATCAAAACCAGTTAGTAACACCCAGCAGAAACGTGCACGCTTGACAGAACAGAACTTTCACGCTTACCATAAGATTTACATTCATGGATTGATTCAGCTCTAGTGCTGCAATGTAGTTGGCACGCTGCAGATGGTAGACTAAAAGGAATTCTTGATTCTGAACACCGGCACTGGTCCTTAAAAACTTCTCCAAACACTCCTATGAGAAAAAAAAAATCATTCCAAAAATCTGTTATGGCTCTGCCTTTTCTCTTTTCAAAGAGACGATGAACATTTTTCCTTGCTCCCACTTACTTGTTCGGTGTCTGTGAAAGGCAGCTTCAGCAAGTCTTCCATCAGGCCCATCTCACGGCACATTTCGTACATGTGTTTTAAGAGGTCTTCTAAGTTTGCCTGAGCGGCATGTTGGTGCAACAGACCCCAAGCCTCCACCATGCACCTGTAATTAATTTTTCAGACGTAAAGGGATGTTAATAGCATAACCAAAGAGATGCCCCAAGAGTCTTGTACTCAAAGTTTAAAGGAAACTTAGGGGATGATGATTTCTATTCTTTGTTCTCCATTTTCACAAGATTTGCGTGACAAAATGGTGGGGTATATTTCTTTACCTATTGGAGAGCAACACAGTGAGGAGAAGCTGCACTTCCCCGCTGCTTGCCGTGGGTGGCCTCATCAGCTGGATGTATCTGAGGGCTTGCCCACGCTCCCCTTGGCACAGGAGGGACTGAATAATTCTCTTGTGCTGCCATGACGTGGTTTTGATTGTAGCGGGATGAAAGAGCAGGGCCAGTGAATTCTGTACAAGTTAGAGATCGGGTTTTAAAATCATTTTCTAGATTATAGCTTTGTACTGCAATGTATGTCTAACTCAACTCTACCATACTTACTTCGTAATCATTGTGATCTAGAAGCCAAAAACCTTCAACAAGCTTAACAAGTCCCCAAGGCATGCCAAAGGCAGTTGCAAAGGAGTCGATTGAAGTTTCTGTCTCACTCGGAAAGGAACGCTTGATATCCAGCAGCAAGTAAATTGTCTGACATCAGGTATCTCATTAAGGCTAATCAGTTTGTAAGACCAAAACTTTATCACATTACCTTTAGAAAAACATAATGAAGTAAGAATATAAAAGTGGTAGGAAGCAGAAAATACATTCAAAACATTGGAGCATCCAATGCTCAATTATTACAGCAAATAAATTCCACAGTTGGGTTTTTCCCTCATGTCCAGCGTCTATAAAACAGTGTAAATTGTGGCATCCTTACAGTACAGCTCAGCTCCGAATGATTAAAACTGGATTTAAACCAGTATGCGGGTCACTCATTGGTAGCGTCATTTTCTCTTTCTGACGTCCGTTTTTAGGGACAAGACAGCTCTGGGCTATAAGCGTTTCTAAACCCCTTGCGGGTTAGGCAACAAACAGCAAAAGCAAGGCTGTGTATTTCAGCAGCTTAAAAATTAAGTTTCTGCCCCATGACTTTTCTCTTCTCCCTGTTGCTTATTCCGTGTGCCTGCACTTTCAACGGAACCAAAGCAAGCACTGTGAGCTGCGCTGGAAAACCCGTGATTTCAGCAAAAATCCGGTACTGGTAAACCACTCTTAGAAATCCTTTTGCTCTGAAACAGAAATTGTTTTATAACCCATCATGGGTGTTTTAGAAAATTTTAAACGGTGTTTAAATTTGGAGAAAAACTAAGGACATTTTATATCTTCAACCCTTATTACTAAAACTGTTTTCTCCCTATCGGAGAAGACTTTTGCAACAAAACGTTTAAGAAAAAAGTCATCAAAAATCCACAGTACAAAGAAATAAAACAGCGCTTCTGTCTACAACTTAACGCTAAACTAAATGTTTTCACTTGCATCGTCTTTGAAGCATAAATGAAAAAATGTCATGAAACAGGTCGGCGACCAACACTGAAGAACATTTATGTGCATCCCCTGAAGGTGTAATCAAAATAACTAGAAAGGATACAATTGCGTGTTTGCAGTTTTCTTCAATGTTTTCTAGCAAATAGAGATCCAGCAGTGCCTGAAATGAAAAATTAAAAGTTCTGAAAAAACGCCTGTCTTCCCTAAATCATTGGCTTTTGGGTGGGGTTTGGCGGGGAGGGCGGCCGTTTGTTGTTGTTCTCAGTGAACAGGACACTCACATGCAAACTGGCAGGCGGGTATTTCCCAGTTCCTCCTGCATCTCTCCGCCACAGCTTCTCCACTTGGTCTCCTAACTGGGAAACCATTCCATCAACCATCAAGCAGTCCGAGTCCCATCTTCCTCTGGAACAAAAGGTAGCAAGGATTTGGACAGAGTTAAACACTAATTCCAGCCTCCCAGTGTGACGGCTTTCCTCCAGTCTTCTGCTGACTGCAGCCCTGCCCTTTAATCTCCCGATGGCACAAAGCAGAAAAAGGACACTAGAGGCTCTGTGCTTCGAAGGAACACACGAGCCTGTATGTAAGTTACTTGAGAAGTAAGCCAAGGAAGATGAACTTTGAAGTCAATACCTCCTACCCTGCAGCTTCCACCTTAACTCACCTTGCAGCCTCTTGGTCACAGTGCCATCGCCGAAGCTTGGTCAGGTCTTTATTCAGTTTTCAGTACAATTTCCAAAGAAAAACCTATTATCGGCTAATCCAAGGCATGCCGCCTACGTGCTAGGCAGCTAGTCCAGGAAAGAGAGCTGACGTTAGCAAGTGACTTCTATCCGACAGCCAGGAGAGTGCGAGGCGTGCCAACTCCATGTAACTCCAACCATCTTACGAAATCACACCACGTACTTGTGAGAAGGGGACTTAGGCCAATACAGTTATGACCCTCTATTGGTCATGTGGTCATAATCGGTCATATGGAGGTGACTGATCCTGTCCTAATCACGTGGCCTTTTTCAGTAGTCAGAAATTATACACATTAGCCAATGAATAAAGTAGACTACCGAAAAATGATGATACCAACCAGTGGTACTAAGCAGAGGTAGATATCAACATTTTAACACAGGAAAGTAACCTCTCTGTTCAACAGAACACACGTGTCACTGAAGTCAAGAGTATTGCTGGCAGCGGCATTACGCATAGCCCATGCAACTGTTGAGATAAAAGCCATTCCCTTCCACTTCTGAATTTGCCGTGGAAGTGTTCTAGAGTCTTCCTCTAGCTCTTACCTTGACAAACGCTCAAGTTTCTGTCGGTGACCAGTATAGTAGCTCTCAATCAGAGGATAATTGTAGAAAGGTCTCGACAAACGCGTATCGTCATCTACAGGCAACAAAGTAGAAGCAAGTTAAAGCAGTCATATCACACTTGTAAACGAAAATTTTTGCCTAAAGAGACAGAAGATCGTACAAGCTAAGCATCAAGAAGCCTCCAACTCTGAAAGAAGCCAATCCTCTTTCTGCCTTTGCTAAAAGAACTCTAAGAGACAAGACTCAATTCCTTCTTGCCCCAAGTGCCGTTTCAAGGTTACAGTTCACGCAGCATTCACAACATGTAGGGTAAGCTGAAGTTCACCTTAAAAAAAACCACCCAGTTCTCAAAGGGAATGGTTTCTAAACATGCCGCGTGAGCATCTGTGAGACAATTAAGGCTGACAATGGAATTTATAATCCATCCAACTAAAGAAGGATTTCCAAGGTGTACTTTCTCCTCAAGCAACTGATAGAAAGTTCAAAACATGCAGGTAATGCTCTCACTATAAAAACAAGCATTCCGGTACTTGTTGTTTAATAGTACTTTGTTTAAAATCTCAAGTAGTTCAAGCTGTGGACACAAGCAGCGCCTTGACGTCAGGGGTCCATTACTATCCCTAAAATCCACCCAGGAAAGAAACTGCCTGCCTCATTCTACGCTGTGTACTTGACAACCCAGCAAAATCTCAACTTCACCCACAGAACTTCAGCACACCCTGCCACTGAACCAGCACGACTTCTTCCTGACGAAACCGTTACAAAAACATGGCTAAGCACACGTTCGTGGGAGTCACTCACTGGATGGTCGCCTTGTTACAAACGTATGACAGGTCACGCTTACCTAAACCCTCTGGAAGGAGACCGGATCGACAGAACCAGATGACCACTCGTGCATACAAAGAAATGAGGCCGGTTACCGCTTGCTTATTTGTCACGTCTGCAAAACCTGAAAAAAGGCAGGAGATGATTAGCGTTATGCAATTCTGTTCATTTTCACAAAACTCCCTTCATCCTACTAAACCAAAAGTATAAAAATAGCACATTAGAAATCTTTGTCTTTGCGTTTTTCATGCTGTATCGCTTTCTTATTTGAAGAAAAAACCCACTATCACCACCAAAACAAAAAGCAACCCCTATAAAGAACTAAACTCACTAAAGGCTAAAATAAAAAAAAAAAAACAAAAACCCCAAAGCCTGAACTACTAAATGCACGCAGGAATAAGACATCTGTTTCTCACGTAGCAGAGATTCTTCTGATAGCAAAGGGATATTCTTTTCTTTTCTCAATAGGCCAAGAACCATTTCTAAGAGAAAAAGCTGTAGAAACTCAAGTAACTTACTTTGCATGTTACTCGTTTACGCTTCCTTCGTATTGTTTAGCAATTTGCAACACGGTGTCTGCATGCAACTAGAACTTGCTAGCTAAGAATTCAAAGGAATAGTTTTCAGCAATACCACATTCGGTTGCTGTAATTTCAGCCCAGTTGCCTACAAAGCTTCTCTCTGAATGTAGCCTCCCCCACCCCCTTGCATGAGCTCCACCATAAACTGTTGCCCTGAACTCAATGCGTGTTTTGTGGTGGTCCCAAGCGCTCAGCTTTAAGCCCCTTCTCCCAGCTAAATGTGACTGTCTTCCAATCCTCAAAAACAACAAAAGCCCATGTTGCCACAATTCCAAATCTTAATAAAACATACCAAAGATTTTGTAGCACTACTACAAACCTTTTTCAGTAAGCTCTTGTGCTTCTGTGAGAAAACAGTTTAAGACCGTGCTAAGGTTGCTCAAAAGCAACTGGCAGCGCTGGAGAGACCGTAATGTCTGGGGGTCAATGAAGTTGCAAGAGCCATCAAACAGCGGAACACCTTTTCAAGAATAAATATTAAATCGTTAGCCGACAGAGCAATTCCAGAGTTTCAAGGCGCACTTCAAGGACCGCGTGCAATATCCTATAGCGGCGTATTACTGAGGAAGCTCAATCAGAAAGAACGACTTTAGGTTTGCAGAATGACTACACTAGTACTCACAGATTTGGTCAAATTCTTCCTTTGTAGAGATCACTTGGTTCCATGTCCACTCAAGAACAAACCGTAAATTACCAGCAGACCTTGGCTGCTCTTTAAACAAAGAGAACAAAAAAGAAATGAATCAACAGGCTCCAACTCAAAGAGGTACCACGTAAAAAAACAACGTTCCAAGTATTACCTTCAGATATCCAATGTTTAATGCATCCAGTCAGAAGTCCCACAGAACCTGTCTGGACAGCAGCTGACAATACTGCTTCCAGCTGCTCCTCCTAAACGTAACAGACAAACTCAAATGAGAATCTTACCTACTTGCACCATGTGAACCATCAACAGTAAATGTTTCTTTCTAACTGTATACTCATTCAGACATCACAAAGTCAATCAGGACACAGGCCAGGAACGCCACGTCCTTTCTCTTAATTCCAGCCACAGGCTGGACTGCCCACTGCTCTGAGGAACACATTAACACACTTTTCCTCTGACATTTCAACTTACTGCAGCCTAATTCTAATCTTTCTTCGCATGCCTCTGCATTACAGTCTTCACGTACTGAGTTCCAACTTACTACGTCCAGAAACATCCTCTGCTAATACGCGTTACACATCTGTGCATATAAGTTTGCCATCAGGAACGCAGGAAGGGGACAGGACAAACACAACTGTGCAACGTTTGCATGGAAACAGTGAAGCTACGGCCAAGCAGCTTTCTAGACTATGAAGACATGAAGCAGTTCTGACACCCAAAACAGTACGTTGGAATTTTGTAACGTGACAGAAAAGAAGCGAAACATTTACATCCTAATGGTTTAAATGTTAGGCTCCTCAAATACTGTATTATAGTGTAGTGGTAATCCTTACAAGGATAAATCACAGGTATGCACAGACGCGCGATATTAAGTAGTAGCTTATCTCAGCTGGTGTTCTCGTACTTCTCTCAGGTGAAAGGACCCTTCATAAGTTTTTACTTTGGTTTTTGGGATGGGATTTGTTTGGTTGGTTGGGTTTTTTTAAACACATTCAAAAGTATCTTTCCCCTCTAGGCAAAATCATGACATTCAAAGCGACTTCTACACATGTAGAACACACATGTGATATTGCCATCTTTTTCGGAAAACTGGTTTCAGACAAGGAAACACACCATTGGCCAGCTTGCCAAGAAATTTCTTTGAGCTACCACACTGTGCAGAAGCGTTCATGTCCTAACACACGTCCACAAATGTGGTGACGAATGCAGGAGACAGGAAGAGGAGGGCAGCGGGAAGGCTGCTCTCCCCTTCCTGCTGATTGCTCCAGGGAAAGGTTGGTGCATTGCAAATGGAAAACCTATGGCAGGGGGAGTGAAGTCACTGTGGTGGCATAAAGCACATAGAAGGTAGCGAGTGTCATGAGATAAAGGTGATTAAGGTGTTGCAGCTGCAAGAGGGCAGTCTCAGAGGAGCAAATTGGGCTACTGCAGCACAAGGCAGAGGCTACAGGGGTGAAGATCCGCCCGGAGAGGATGCAGAAAAGCCTACCGATGAAGGGAAAACGAGGGCAAGCCGTGAAGAAATTGCCAGGGAGAGCTGACAGCAGTAATCCTTTACCACAGCCCACTTCCGTGGAAGCAAATGATCACGTACAGTGCAGCAAGCCGACGTCTGCAAGAGCTCGCATCCCAGTGAGACGCCCCCGTCGTCGGCTACTGCACTGAACCACTGCTTTGAGAAACTGACAGGGATGGGGGTTGCTCTGGGGGACACATGCGTTATGTTGGGCATGACCAGCACTGACTGCACGCTTCCTTGTGCGCATCTGTGTGTGGCACCGAATTAAGAGAGGGGTCTCTAAAGACAGATCTCTTAGGGCTGTTCCCAGTCAAAGTCACTACTTTGGATCTAAGGATACGATTACTTCTGCTAGCTCAGGTCAACACCTGTATTTCAAATTGGAGTATCGTGTCTTGTAGCCCCTCCAGCCCTGTCAGACCAGATGGATGTATTTCCCCCTTGATTCCCTCATAGGCACTCACCTGACTCAAACTGGATGGCTGGACATCAACTGGTCTTGGAGACAGCAAGCCAGCTACAAGACACCTATTGTAGCTATCCTGAATGGCTTCCCATATTGAAGGGCCAGATTTCTTCAAAAAATTCAAGGTCTGAAACATCAATCGAAAACCACAGATTAAGACAGCATTGTTATTCCGTCACTACGCTTCTGGATAACCTCTAAAAGGAAGAATCTAAATGTTCACTGACACCATCAGACAGCCTGAACCACTAAGATGCTTTAGGTTAGCAATCTGCGTAATTAAGTCTTTTCTACCTTCTCTGTCTATACACAGGCCTTGCTCTTTCCCTCAACACTGACACAAAATACATTCTATATAAGCTAAGCTAACATGCAACTTCACGCTTTGGAAGATCCTTTCTATGCCTATTCGTATGGAAGCCGATTCATGTTGGAAACATTTAGTGAGCTGAAACTTCACTCAAAATTATCTGTCACAATCTGTGCCGTGGCTCAGAAGTTATAATTTGGCCGAGTTTGGGAGAAAACAAAATTTTCACTCCTCAAACAGTTATGTGATTTTTCATTTTCTCCATTCCCTCCTTTTTCAAGAGAATTGGGGATCAAAACTCTAACTCAAGACTATGCAGGCAGTTCGACTGAGGGGCAATAAAGAAGTAACACCTTTCCCCGCCTTCTACAGTGGTTTTGTTCTTGCTCCTGGAGCAACGTTGCATTCCTTTCTAGACATTCAATCCCCGATCGTGCTTCAAGAGGAGACAACGGCAGTTGTACAGTCCCAAGAGGGGACCTAAAACATTACCATTTGCATACAACTGGCAACAGGATACAATTCAACTATGCGTGTGGACGGGCAGGATGAGCGTGAAACGGTCCCTAACACGGAAAGCAGTGCAACAGAAAACTTAGAAAAGCTACATCTCCTGCCACTCGCAATAAAGATACAGTAAAAGATCACCTCCTTCTGGAAGCCGGTGCAAGTCATGTGAACGACTCCGGAGGTCAGCAAGCACGTACCATCTGCAGAAACAGGGAACGTTTGACAACCTTCCGTACTCTCACAGTTATGGCATGACCAGTTTACATTTTTTACACACCGGTATCTAGAAACATATAACTGAGTGCTTTGAGCTTCAGTTCACAGGCATTTCAGGCTATAACCAGCACCACTTCACCGCCTACATTACAAAAGCACCAAAACTCAGCCGGCTGTCAGATATGTTCCACAATAGTAAATACCTTGTCAGTACAACGTGATCAGAGTTGGGTTTGTGGGCGACTGGGTGTTTTTTTGGTTTGGTTTGGGTTTTGAATGACAAACAATGACTGAACAAGAGAACCAATGAATGGCATTTGACCTCATTTTAAGCTTATCACTCTCAAAAGCAGTGAAATACCTACCAAAGTTATAGTTGCCTGGATGAAAAAACTGCTCAGGTGGTGGATAAGAAGGAGGAACTCCCCGACTTAGACTCCGCTCATGGACCAGAATATCCAAAAGGAGCTTCGGAGAAGTCACGCTCACTACAGTATCCAGCGACCACAGTGCAAAATAGGGGCACTCATGAGGGAATTCTTCCGGCCTTAAAGAAAACAAGCGCGTAAGCTAAATGCCGACATTCAAATGAATTATTGGCAGGCATATGGAAAACTACTGAAGAAAAATCTACCTTAGTGAATCTGGCATTTGAGCGTGATACCAGCGATTAATGTCAAATACACCCAGGTAAGTAGATGGTTTTCCCTGACCGTACGTATTCACTTGCCAACTGAAGACTGAGACACTGGTGTCAGGAGACGTGACTGTAAAAGACAAGACATTGTTTCTGACTTGTAGAAAATACGATAGATCCAATATTTTTAAAACACCACTTTCTATTTTGGCTTCATTCTGTTCTGTCACTCGTGAAACACAACACTTCCTAAGAGTGATTACAGTACTTACGGAATAGCAAACATCTCTGTGATAGGTTTCAGTCACACTGCCCCTTTTTCTTGTCCCCTCGTCCAGATCACTGGTCAAGATACTAAAGAGAAGTGGCCCCAGTGCAGTGCCCTGGGGAGCACCACTTGTGACGGGCTACCATCTGGATGCAGATGCGGACATCGGTTTGAAGAAGGGAAAAAATTCTGGTCACATTCCTAAGCAATGGAGAGTTTGAGCTTCTTGTTCAAAGATGGCAGCTGGAGGAGTAAAACGACTGACCATCATCATACAAACGGCCCCACCATACATCGCGATAGCATGTCAGCAAGCATAAAATAAAACCCACTTTTTCCCTTAAAGAAGTCCCACATAACTTAAGCATCCATTTTTTCTTCGTAAATAATCCCAACAATCTAGTCTATGCAGATAGGCAAGACTTTCAGACTGTGGGGACAGAACAGCATTCGTTGCTTAGGTTCCAAAAGCACTTCTTTTAAAATCACCAAACACGGACATCAGAACAAACCTTCATTTACGCTATCCTCTCCGTCAACGTCGCTGCGGAATTTTTCGACAGTCTGGCAGCTGATTAATTTAGTACTCATCTGGCCTCTCAAGGGAAAGGCTCCACCCGTGAGATCTAAACTGAACTTTTTGCCACGGTATTCCAAACCCTGGGGGAAAAAATCAGAGAAGAGAGCAAAGGTCATTCTAAGATAAAAACATACATTATGGCTAAATATGAGAGACAGTCTAACAGAATAGGCTTATTATACTGTGTATTTCGCATGAGCCTATTTCTGATGGTAAACAGAAACTACGCCTGACATGCAAGAGAATGCAGTGTCAAATCGTAACGGGTAAGTTTGGCTGTAAAGGCTTTGCACTTTTTCAAAATTTAGAATTTCCCTAACATTATTCAGATCTAAACATGTTTTGCAGAATTCCTTGCGACATCCAAGAATGTTCTTTATAAAAATAAATATATCGCTACAAAGAGATATCTAAAATGATGCAACACACATGCATGCAAAGCTCTTTGCTCCATGTCTTGATTGCAGAACTGATGAAGTTAGAGAAGCCCCAGCATTAGAGCAGCTAAAGCTGTCAAGAGGTATTTTCTATGGGCACACCACCAGAGTGACCGTGCACCCCTCTCTAGTTACTGTGAGAACTTCATACTGATTAGCAATCTTCTTTCAAGCCACGTAAGCTATGGCAGCTCCTCCTCTCATCTTGTCAGAGACTAACGGGTGAAATATCCCTCAGCTCCTTCACCAAGCACAGCCAACAGCAAAAAGGAAAACCAGAAAGGACACGGGGTGCACGTGGCCAAGGCTTTTAGCATCACGAATTACTACACAGTAAACAAACTAATTTTGAGATACACAGAAACCCCGGCACGATTGTGGTGAACCTCTGATAGCGCCATTTTTTAAGTAAGCGTGAAGTGAAATACCGTCTTTCCAAATACAGCATTCATTCAAACTGTCTACCATACAACACATGAATGGGTGTACTGGGGACAAATAGCAGCTCTATAATTAAAAAAAAAAAAAAAAAAAGAGAGAAAAAGAAACCCAACCCACACAACCCATAAACTGATAACGCCACATTCTACCCAAGTTTCCTAAACTTGCAGAGCTCTGAAACGAACTGGCATGAAACCACACATTCCCGTATGATCTCATAGGATACATCTAATTCACCTAATCTGAGAAGAGGCGAGCTTTCTCTTAATGATTCCAGGAAGTGTTACAAATAAATATGAAGGTTGTCTAAAAAGAAAAATTAAATAATTAAAAAAAGTCTTTCATAACTAAAAAGAAAATGCTTCTGAAGCAAAGCAGTGCATTTTAAACTTTCCACGCCGGGCAAAGTCATTCTAAGGAACTCCATTGTATGGCAGATGTTAAGTAATGACTCCATTGACTAGCAAAACACAAAAACAAGTTTTCAAACGAGATGCACTGGTCAAACTCTGATATCAAAGTAGAGAGTGTATACTCTGCCCATCCGCAAGCATTGTGCAGAACGAGGGTAAAGATGCACTCTACGATCGTGATTTGATGCACCAGATTTAGCAACTGCTGCGACAGTACAAAAAAGGTCTTTGGAAGCATTACTTAAACATACCTTTCTGTTTAATTACTTAAGCAGACTTAAACCAGCCTTGAAGGCAATGGAGACAAGTTTGACACGCGTATAGAAAAACACAGTACCACATGTTCCATAAGACCTATTTGTGACTTTTACCATGACACACAGTCAAAGAGGCACTGCTTCATAGCCTCAAACCTAATTCCTGGAACAAAAGGCGCTGCTGTATTGAAAAAGTCTTTTGAGCTCCTATGAACTCTATCCAATGAACAAGGATCAACAGTAGATTCCTCCTTCTTTACTCAAACTTGGCCTAGCAAACGGGAGACACTTAAATTTTCTACCCCTGAAGATGGACAAGAAACTTGACTCAGACAGCCATGCAGGCAGACAGTCATGTAGTACTAACCAATCTGTGACTACAAGGAAGTGTTCTGAGACTAAAAGCATCCGCTGTGGAGCACAGGTCCCGCACATCAACAAAGATAAAGAGATAGCATCCAGCACGCGATGAATCACTGGAAGATCCTTCTACTTGGTCACCGTGATAGATAATGCATTTTAAAGAAACACCACCTTTTCCAAACACCTAACCTCTATCTATGCAAAAGCAACAGTGGCAAATGAGGAAGCACCTTTCCTACACATAAGCAAAACACTCAAAATCTAAATTAATCCAAAAAAATCAAAAGGCACAGTCCCTACAAAAACCAGAGTACCACGATACAAGAGTCACCCCTGTTTCGTTCCATAGCTATTGAGAACATGCAAGAGAAAGTACCAAATCAGGAGGAAAGACTTGCTCTGAACTAAGATTACTGTCCCCTCAAAAAGATTTTGGAAGACTTCCAGGCGTACAACTGAATGGAATTACACATCTAACAGATGCGCCTTGTCTCTGTTAGCTATCTGAGATACAAGGATACCTCACATCTGTATTTTAAACGCATCCTCTTGGAGCCAGATCTAACATTTAGGTACACTCTTCTGACCAAATTACATATTTTCCTGGCTTTAAGAGTAGATTGAATAGGTCACCCAGCCAAAAAGAAGAACAAGTTATCTTTACAGCTACTAAGTGTCAGGATCAACACTGAAGAGACACTGTAGGTGCATTTCATGTGAAAAGTCCGGCTGACAAAGCTCTAAGGGAAACCAAGAATATAAAACTGAAGATCAGCAAAGAATAGAGTATGACTGTATTTTAAGAAAGGGAGAGAGACAGAAGCTTATTCAAGTCCGAAGCTTGGTTAAAGCAAGCGATTCAAGGCCCAATCTTCTCTTCCTACATGCCATTCATTTGGTATTTCAGAATAATTTTATTTGCAAAAGCCGCGTCCTCTTCAGGAATTTCATTTATACGGGCTCTTTGCAGATGAATCTAGCTGGAACACACGACACTGCAGTATAAAATGGTATGCCTTCTTTCCAAAAGGTATGGACAAAGGCCGTGCCCAAGAAGACTCAGCAAAACATTATTATTTTTTCAGCCAGCTCTGAAGTTTGATGGTAAATCTCACCCCTGTAACTCAACTGATACTCCCTTAGAGAAAATTACTATTGTCTGCTTTTCCCACGCATGCACCTCTTACCTCATACATGACTTGTCCTGAGGCCACGCGTTTTCTGTCACCAAACGCTAACTGCAGCAGGTGTAAACTCACCACATCACCTTCACTGAAAAAGGGATAAATTATGAAATTTGGTTACAAAGCTGCTTTATAGTCCTCATTGTCGTGTTAGTAGACCTAGACGTTTTCTTAATAGCATGCTCCTGCTGAAAAGAACACCACCTCTTCCCAAAACATGATCATCGGCCACATTTAGCCACTGAAACATGAAGGAGGGCGTTTTGACACTAACAGCTTCAGGGGCAAAAGCCAACCGTACAATTGGAAAGCTGTAATATGTTGTATAGACTAAGAATTGTTGGAAATAGTTCTTCACAGTGAAGAGTTCTCCATCAAAACTGCTTTGAAGTCAAATTTTAAAAGACTGCCACTCTACCAACAGCTGAGCTGATGGAATCGCTTGCTGATGCAGAAAGAGAGATCTCTCTGCCCTTCCCTTACCACCAAAGTTCCCCTCCCCCTCTTGCACACTCTGCACCCTTCCAAGTCCGATTTGATTCAGCAGAACAGCAGGAACCCGTTGGCTTTTCTGCTGAATCGTTTTCTGCCCGGGGAGCTGCACTGGCTCACCAAGGCTCCACAGACTGCTGACGCTGGCACAAGGCCATCGGCAATACTGTCACCGCCGCCTTTAGGGGTGGCAGGCTGTTGTGTGGGCACATCTGGTGTTCTAGATCTGCAGCCTCAACTGCTCCTAGTGGTATTTTCATACCACGGTGTGACTATCAAACAAATGATGAAGCAGTCATCGAGGAACAAAAGCAAACCATTTGAGAATGCGAGCAGAAGAATATGGCCACTGTTGCTTTGCCTTCTGACAGAAGGCAGGAACTAGTAGGTCCCTCTTCACGTCTGGTAAATCCTGTAAAAATTGCATTCTAAGTTTAACACCTTCCGTACCGGAAAGAATCGCAGACACACAACAAATACACATGTTCAACTGTATGGGAACAAATATCCTTAAAAAAAAAAAGAATTAATTCAGTGGCTGATAGTTAAAGTTTTTATTCACCTTTCCTGCGTAGACTGAACAGCCCACAAGTAGCAACAATTGCGAGGATCATTCTCAGGCTCTTGAAAAGTGACAGCATAGACAGGAATCCTCCCTCCTTCAAGCTGAGAGTGGTGCCTACAGGTTTAGGGGAAAAAAAAAGCAAAACAAAAAAGAAAACAAAAGGTGAGCCTAGTGGCCCAAACACAGGTAGTTTCTCGTTTCTTGGACTACGTCAAGCATTGTTCTTCCTGACTTCTGAACCTTATTTGTACCTCCACACTCTACTCTTGCCACCTAATTATTCCTCCACTGTCTATTTATGCATCCAACAGCTTCTGGGGAGTCAGTGCAGATCTGCTGAAGTGAATCCCGACCAGAAGTTAGCCAAATATTTCAGGTGAGATTGCTCTTTCGGCCAAAGCTGACATGCAGGAAAGAATACATTTTTCAGGCACAGGTCAGCTATTGAGTTTTCATGTCTCACTAGTTTCACCCTGGACACTTTAGAGAATATCGGCACCAAAATCACATCACTGACATACTTCAGCCTTTCAATGGATGCCCCAGTTGCAGTAACCGGTTCTGAAAACCCCAGGAAGCATGCTTTCCACAGTTCCTCAATCCACAGGCACAATAAGGAAAACAATCCTAGTCCACTGGGGAGAAGGCGGACCACTTGATCCAGGTATGACTGAAAAGTTATGTCAGAAGAGGATTTCTGAACGTGCCAAGATTATACTCATACTCATGTCAGTCCCTGAAAAAGTTCTCTTTACATTCACATACTTCCTTAAGCAACAAATCGAGAGCCCCACACCTCCAGGCATGGCCAAGTGTAAAGGCCTACTTACTCTCTCTTCAAAGTTTTCATATTCCAGAGCGACAGGTAGCCATCCGAGAAACCCACAACGAGCTGGTTGCTTCTGCTTATGTAGCACAGGGCTGATACTGCTGTTCCGGAAGCATTTTGTAGTTGAAAACAGAGACACCTCCATTCGCTGGTCACAGTTTCTCTTCTTTGTGCAACTTCAGCAGGATTTTTAGTGACAACTTCTAGATCTACACACACAAAACCAAGCAATAAATGAATACGTTATGCCATTTAGGCTGCATTTTAGGCACTGATGTGACAACCCCTATCATCTAATGCTACCGTGCCAGGCAAAATAGCCATTTATGCAACACTTTTTTTTGCCATTTCCATTATGTATGTCTTCAAAGAACATAAGAACTCTCGGATAAGACAAGTATTCTCACTCACATTTGAAAGCTAGGTAAAAGCGTAACCTTAATAACGTAACCAAATTCTTCCTGGACTCTGAAAAGCAGGAGTCTGGGCCTCGTGATGAAATTTGAAGTGGCAGCTCGTGTTTGAAGTGGCACCAATTTCTGAAGCTGCTGTTGTAATAGCCAAAACGGTGTATGCAATCTGAGTACACCTATTCGAGATTTCATTCATCCAAATGCATGGGTGTTGGTAAGTCGGGTTTATTTTAAAAAACAAGCCCAAAATTTGCCCCAAGTCAATTAACACAAGCAGAAGAGCATTCCCGGGAAACAGGGCTCCTCCAACACAACTTCCTACCAGGCGGCCGCACCGGCTCACGTGGCAAAATTCCTACACCTCTCTGGCAAGAATCATAGTGGCACAGGGATCTTGGTGGGAGGGGGCATTTACAACACTGGGAGGAGCAGTCAGACACTCCCAGGTTTAATCAGGTCAGGACTATACGATGTCAAACTGCCACCTGTAACCAGTCGTCAGAAATGTCTGACACAAGGGTCTTCAAAGTGGGATGCATACTGTTTCGTTAGAAGACAGAAGTTTTCTTGCGTTTAAATTCATGTGGAAAAACTGCAGGCTCACCCAATGCTTCGATATCATTCTGAGTGCAGGAGCAATCATCCAAACTAAGGTCAACCAGAAGTAGATGGCCAGCATCTGTAGCCACTGCTGCCACCCCAAAGAGCCATCGCAGACTCTGATGGAGGTGCTGAGTGCTCACGCTGGGTCCTCCGTGATTCGCTATGGGTTCTATAGCGGTTACCTACAGGAAAACTACAAGTTACTATTTGAGCTCTTTGACAAGCTCAATAGAAAAAGTAAATACAGGAGCATCAAAGCATTGTTTGCAATTAGATCAAGAAAAGAGACAAAGACAAAAAAGCCCCGTACAAAAACCTGTTACTGCCTTCCATTTACTAGATTTCCTGCGGGTAAGTGACTTAACTTCAACTTACATGGGGCATTCTATTAGTACAGCTTAGCAATTTCCATTTCCTACTTCGCAGTAATTAACTGGAGGAAAACACAGAAAATCAGTTATACGCAAGAAACTTTATCGTATTCAAGGGGCTTAAGACAGACAAACACAACTACATCGAGGTCTCCCACTGCTCACAGCCCACCAGCACCGCGATACAGTCTATGCCTTCTTTGACAAACGGGCGTTAGGATAAATCAGGGCTCGAGAGTCAGACGAGGCAGCGGCCAAGTTGCATGGGAGACACACCATTTCCATGGGAGTGAAACGTATTTAGAAAGCGTTGAAGGGAGAGACCAGCTTAGTAAAATTCACACTAGTCCGCATTTAGAAGAAAAGTAACAACCACATAAAGGAAAAGAAGCTTTAAATGCACACCGGCGCTTTCACGAATGTTGAGAAAAATGTTAAAAGCCAGCCTAAAGCAGCAGCTTCTCAGATAAAAAGGTGACTCCACCTAAAGGAGGAAGCGCACGCTGCTCTTTCACGTGCCCAGCAGTCTGCACGCAACTGTCTCACAAGGCGAAGACAGACCTTTCAGCACACGTTGCAGCACATCCCAGGACAACACTGACTGCTAGAGCAGAGACACGAGCACACGAAGACTCCTGCGCTAAAGCTGCACGTATTTCTCTCTCTCAGTGACCCCAATACGAATGCTTACTACTAGTCATCACACTGTAGCATTACAAACAAACAAAACTCCACCTGTATTCTAGCAAGTCAAACCAAAGCACCTGATGGAAAGCTGGCTAAGAAGTTAGTTAGCTAGTTGTTGCAGATTCTAAGATGATAAAAATATAGCGCATCTTGATGTTCTATTGACTTCCACCGATTCTTGTTTACATTAAGATAATGAGGCTAGGGGACACACATCATTTGAGTTTCTGGGTTACAGAAGACAGAAAACATCAGCAACATTACACCAGTGTGTCCCATCTACACAAACACACTAGTCAGAGAGCAGAGATTCAAGGACTGCAGGCTGAAAGGTGACCTCCCAACAATCTGTCAGATAACTCACTAGAGGCTCTTTTTTCCTCTCCTAAGTCAACAGAAAAATGTGTTCTCCTCAGCCTGCTTGCTAGGCTGAGATTCAAGGCAATGTGTCGAAGTCATTTACAGCACAACTATGGAATTCTGAGCCATTTTAAAGACGGTATTTCTGATGGAAATCAAGCAATTAGGGCCAAAAAAAGGTGCTTTTCAATGCCTTTTTGTGGAAGGAGAGAATCAGGTAACTTTGTGCTCTACAATAAAACCAGAAAACTTGTTTTACTCTCAGTAAACTCAAACAATAATGGCACATTAAGCCCAAGATTTTACAGCAACACCGTCTTGACTGGATACTCTCAAGTGACAGGATGTTAACGCATAATAGAAAAAATACCTCCTACAAAGAGACGCTCCAAAGCTTGTCCTAAAACAGGCCTACGCAGCACCTAACAACATCAAAGCTTCGTTTCTCCAATTAAAAAGTACCTACCCTCCCGGGAAGAACAACTGCTTTAACCACTCTTGAGAGTCCAAGGTCGTACAGACAGAGAACACTTCCCTCTGCATCTTCCAACCCAACCAGCAGTCCAGTTCTCTTCTCCCAGGAAAACTCCTTCACCACACGAACAGTGGGAGGCTGTTCATTGACTCCACTGAAACGGTACGCAGAGAGCCGCTCTCCTGTCACAGAGTTCACCACCTCAAGGTGAGGACCACGTGCCAACCACGCCAGGCCGTTTCTCCCTGTGAGAGAAAAGAAAGAGGACTGAAGCAAATGTCCAACGGAAGACTGAAAACAGCTGAAAAAAAATCACAGTGCCTGCCCCTTTCCTTCAATAAACGTACCTAGCAGAGGAAGACCGACCTACCTCATTCTAGTCAATGATTCAAAATCACCCGTTGAAATCCCCAAGCAATCCTTCCTAAAATTAACCACCTTGTTATTTTGCATTTGTACTTGTCATTCCCGCACCGAAGAATCTGGGTTGTTTGGGATAAAGATTACAAGGTCCTGATCGACAGCCTTTATACCATATTCGCCTTGGTTTTGCTAGAAATGATCTAAACGCATATGGGAATACAAGTCTTGGAGCGTAGAGGAAGAATTGAAGGCATTTTGTTTCACTGAACTACTGCCAGCCCAAAGGAAGTATGAGCTCAATTCCTGCATTTACACTCAGGTAGATAGATTCTACCTGGTCTTAACAGAAGCCTAGACCTCCAGATAGGCACCCAGCTCTACTGTCACATCACCTGGAAAGTCCACTTCAAAGTTTAACTACACTCACGTTTTAATATTAGCATTTGTCATCGCTGAAGCACCCTTTTTGTTCTCTCTCTCTAAACAGGATGCCCCTTAACAGCACCAACCTGACACAGCTGATACGATGACCTGAGGCTTCAGGTAGCCTCCAGGCAAGAACAGCTTTATACCGAGACCAAATTTAAAGGAAAATGCTCACCTCCAGAAAACCTCCCGCACAGCACAGAGCCGAGGGTTCCCTCATCTTCCCCAGGTGCCTGAAGAGTCACCTCTGGAAACTGCAGCAGACTGCTCGTAACCTCAGCTGTTAGGTCTTGCATTCTTCACTGTAAATACAGGAAAAAATTGCACAACTAGACTCACGCCAGCCAGAAATATTCTTGAGAGTGACACAAGTTTCATCAGTATGCAGTGAAAAATCCCCTAGACGTCACCTCTAGCTCTTTTCCTTGCAAATAATGGCACTCGGGAGACTTTTTGCTCTCCCAGCAGAGCAAAAGGAGAATCCTTTGCTTTTCTGATGCCTGTGAGATCACCAACAAAAAGTGACCCAGACGTATCAACAGAGAAATAACAGGAAAAAGCCCAATACACTGAGTTCAAGTCTACTCACACAGGTTAGGAAGATGGGAGCTGAGAAAAATCAGATTTTAAAAAGCTTCTCAGTAACAGGTACAACTTTCCATTTGTCCTTTCCCTTGATTTCGTACTTTACCCTTTGTTACTTATTGTCAGTTGTCTTCTAGCAGCCAAAATTACCATTGTTCTTCACCTTAGGTACTTAGGACTTCCAAACTATTTCCAAAGAAAGGAGCGTACCACGAGTCACAGGCTGAGGATAGATTTTTGCATTAAAAAGCTCCAAGAAAAATAAACATGGAGAAATTACATGTTCAAGCAGAATCGCATTCAGCCACGTCAGGGTTCAGGGACGTCAGTTTTGACTGACAGTAGTACCTGAAAATCCGTTTCAAGGGCCAACAATGCAATGGGCTTACTGACGAAAAAGCTAAAAATATGGCCAGCCGCAGCTGAAGAGATGGTTTCACAAAACATGCTGACTTCCCGGCCACCAAAAGAGAGGACTTGCCGCCGCCTCCCATCTCTCCATCTGCTCCTTTGTTCTACTACCGTACTCCTGTGGCTCACCTCGCACTGCCTTAACAGTGCCTTAGAGCACTTTAGGAGCCAAGTTCACTCCCTGAGCAGGCAGGAAACTCACCCAGAAAAGCAGGTGGTGTTCCACCAGCTTCGAGAGCTCAACTGCCTTGCAGAGACAACCAGCAAGCATAAGAGGTGGCACAAGGAAGGAGGCAGGACCACGCATCGGGAAGAAGGAGAGGGAATTTGTCCATCTCCTTTTTGTGGCAGTCAGCCCGGGCTGCTAGCTCATACCCGGGTGAAACGACACACTCCGTTTGCAGGGAGGGCTAAAAACCCCTTTACTTTTAGAAAGGACACCACCCAGGACACAGTCAGGCATCTTTTAAGGCAACTTTTAACTCCCTCTTGCACGGAGAGACTCCCTAGCTCTCTGGGAAAGGCTGCAGCTGACAGGCGTCGTTCTTTCCTTCCGCCAGAGGTAGAAGCTAAAGTGATTTCAGGGAAGGGTTATAAAAGGGTTTATAAAAGTTATACCAATTTTTGAATTGTTGTTAATGACTGGTTCCATGACATTTTCCCCAGAGAAACAGGAAGCAACTCACAAGCACTGGAGGAGCAGCAGATGGAAAAGTCACTTTCTGCACTCTCGTAGTCGTCAGGTTCAGTGAATTTGCACTTTGCCGGATTTTACTCCTGCAGAAAGAGGATTTAGCGAGTGAGTGAGCAGGTGATTTAGGGAGTACCACCGGGTCAGGTCTTTCCCGCTTAGGCAGAAAGCCTCCCCGCTCCCGGCGGTTTAGGCAAAAACCCTACATTTCATCCAAGCCCTAAGCTGTAGTCTAAAAAGCCACCAGCGTGACAGAGACGGTCTGTACCAGAATCCTACAATCGGCCTTATTTCACTCACGTGCAGCCTACAGATTGTCTTGCAGAGTTTGTGCAGATGCTCCACAAGCACAAAGCTACGGCAGAAGGTGAGACGAGGAAAGAATTTCAGCTCTCTACCCCAACAGCCCCCAACAGCGAAGACCCTGTGTCTGATGCAGACCACAGATTTGACATCCCTCTCCATGAAAAAACAAACAAAACCAACACAGATCAGAACTTGACGCTGGAGCCACTTTACCCAGCTACCTCCTGCGGTTATTCCCCAACACGACTATACTTCCGTTCAAGAGTTGCAGTCCCCGTCTACCGTGGCGAAGCTCGCAGCAGTTCCCAAAGGCACTTCTGACCTTACGCTCTTTTTTACCTTGCTCGGTGCACCTGGACAGACAGACGTAGGCGCTGAGTGTCTCAGGACAGAACATACACGCAGCCTTCCCAGCACAGGGAGACAGTGGTGAGCAAGGCACTCCCAGCACACCACACCGCTCGCCTCTCCCAGCACGAATTCCAGAATCCCAGCACGAATTCCAGAATCCCAGCACGAATTCCAGAATCCCAGCATCACAATGAAGAGAAAGGCCTTCCAGAATCACTGGAGGTCCTCTGGTCCAGCCCCCCTGCTCAGGCAGGGTCACCTACAGCAGGCTGCCCAGGACCGTGTCCAGGCGGCTTTTGCGTATCTCATTCTGAAACATACTTTGACAAAGAGCAACCTGACAAGCCCAACTGCAAATGCATTTGCAACACGTGCAACAGGCCCGGCTTGTTGGTGACTCTCTCCTGCCAATTTAAGGCTTCTCTCCACCACACAAGTCAAGCAATACCACACCAGCAAAGCCTTGTCACCATTAGTTCTCTAAAACTGTATCCGACAGCTTCCTAGGGAGAAGGCACAAAATTAACAGAAGCCTGATTATGTTCGTTTCACTGTCTTAACAAAGCAAACCCCAGGCAGGTCAATGCAGGAAAACCAGTTGATGCAGCAGGTGAACAAGAAGCTGTCCTCAGCAGAACAGGGTACGGTACTGTGTGCCCAAACGCCTGTGCCAGCTGCCAGCCAAGACCGATACAACCATCCAGAGGGAGCACCTGAACGACCCCGGTTAGCCATACACCCCACACAGGGCTCAGCATTCCCGACAGAATTAAGTCCCTAATTTTTATCAAACCCCCATCATTTTATCAAACATGATCAGGAAGCAATTATTAGATCTGAAAGACTGACGCCACGCTTCCTTTCTATTGGCAGAAGTTCCAGACCTGGAGTCACGGTTTATTAAGGAAGGGCAGAGAGGGGCGTGAGTAACAAATCTTAAAGATGACAAAAAGGGGAAAACATCAGACTCAGAAGACCAGAGGTTAATGGATCTGGCCGCAATGCCCGTTACTGGGAAACTCGCCTGAGCCACAGCAATGTACTGGTGCTCCCACTCCTTCCAGGCTTCCTCCGGACGGGACTCCCACGTGGCCTGTGTGCTCCGGATCCGCCACTCATTCCCAGCCAGCAGAAACTCTTCTCCCTCCTGCCTGCAATAGCCTTACTTACACTGGGTTTGGGCTTTTGTCTTGATCAGCACTTGATAAGGGAACTGACTCTGAGCAACTGGATGTGCCCACGCCAGTGCTGCGGATGAGGACAGGGACCATTTCTCAAAGGCAGAGCTGTCTTCTTTTCTTCTCAAGTTTTTAAAAACAATGTGTCTGTGGAGAAAAAAACCAAACAGAACACCTTTGAAAAAAAATCCCAAGTCACAGATATTAAGTACTACTCCTGTATCGCCAGGCAGAAATGCAGCAGTGCTGCTAAGATGCCTTAATAGAGCAGAGCACGAGCTGGCCAGCAGGCAGTAAGGGGAGAGCAGCCGCTGTCAGGGAGCGCCCACCCCAGACAAGGCTTCTGGGGGTCTTGGTTCACATGGGCCTCATCTCCGGGTCAGATGGAGTCCTAATTCAGACACAACAAGGGGTCTGCGTTCATCGGCACGTGAAAGCAATTCAGCTCTTTGCAGGACTGAACTGGTGCGGGAAACGTTAAATCTTCTGGCCACAACTGGAGTACTGTGTCCAGTTTTGGGCTCCCCAGTTCAAGAGGGACAGGGAACTACTGGAGCGAGTCCAGCGTAGGGCAACCAAGATGATTATGGGACTGGAGCACCTCCCTTATGAGGAAAGGCTGAAAGAGCTGGGACTCTTTAGCCTGGAGAAGAGAAGGTTGAGGGGGGACCTGATTAATGTTTACAAGTATCTAAAGGGTGGGTTTAAGGAGGACGGAGCCAGGCTCTTTTCAATGGTTCCCAGCGACAGGACAAGGGGCAATGGGCACAAGCTAGAACATAGGAAGTTCCGTTCAAATACACGGAAAAACTTCGTTACAGTGAGGGTGACAGAGCACTGGAACAGGCTGCCCAGGGAGGTTGTGGAGGCCCCTTCTCTGGCGATTTTCAAGACCCGCCTGGATGCAGCCCTGAGGGATGTGGTTTAGGCAATCCTGCTCTAGCAGGGGAGTTGGACTAGATGATCTCTAGAGGTCCCTTCCAACTCTGAAGATTCCGTGATTCCGTGATTCCGCTCCTGATATCTCCTCGTAGCCAGGCAGCTGCAGCCACGCGGTCACTGAGCCATGAACCGCGTTGGGACAGCAGACATCTAAGTGCCTGAGCTCTTTTCAGGGGAGCTGGAATAAGAAGGAATAATTAGTGCTGGAGTCCCAGCGAAAGCCTGTCTGGAAGGACTGCAAAGAGGGCCGTTTTCAGTTCTGAGCCCCAGAAAGGCCAGGAGGAGAGAGGGAACCTTCTCTTGCAGAAGGAGACGAGGGACTGGGGAAGTGGCCGGGAAGCAAACTGCTCCTGGGCAGGAAGGAATAGCTCTGTGTGGCACTGTCGCTGGGATCCGGCATCGGGAAGCACAGACAACCAACGCCTGGCAGCAGGGGTCATCTGTACGCTCTACGTTTCAACTCTGTGCTGCATTGCCGGGAGAGAAAGGGAAGGAAAGAAGCTGAATTAAGCCACGCACACGAGAGAGACCCAGAATTCTCAGGAAAAAGAGCTACCTCCGTCACATAACTTAGCTGTCAAAATATACGCCGTGCGTTAATAAGAATACAGAATAAGCTCTTAATATGCTGCCCTCCCTTATTGGCACATTCACCCTTTCCTTCCTCCTCAGCTGTCAGTCACTTTGAGCTGGTATCTCTTCTCATTTTGCCCAGCACCTGACCGCAATTGGCACCGAGACCAGAGCGGGAAAAACTATGAAAGTGTGCCTTTCAGCGTATCGTCAGGTTGACAGAGTTCCTTCGTAACAGAGGTCTGCTGGAGTCTCGGCTGCAGTCTGTGAGCGTATCAAACGTATTACCTGCCATTGGATTTTGAAGGAGGTTTTTAAAATTAGTTTTAAACCCTACCAAAAATGAGATAGGGATTAACATGGAAAAGATGACCATAAAGTCCTTAAACATAAAAGAAGAATCCTAGTGTCTTAGCAATCTGGCTATAAACTAACTCTTTTTAGCAGGTTAGCAATTTAGGAGAAAGAGAGACAGACAGATGAGAAGACAGAGGTGGTTTTTGTCAAAGTGAATACTGAAGGTGCTCAAATCCTGGTAACTCTGCCTTACGCTAGCACCAACGTAAAAAAAACCTCAAAACCACGTCGATGGTATTGGTACAAGTAACAGTTGAAGAATCTGTCCTTAAATTTGTTCAGAACAGTAAGAAAGTTAGCATTTGAAGAAACTCAGGTAAGCTGTTTGAAGACTGTCAGCATTTACAGTCAACATTTTCACATGTGCACGTTTTCTAGTTGTATTCTTCCATCTTTCATTTGATAGTACTTGCTTTAAGAAAAAATACCTCTTCAAAGGTGCTGGAGTATACAGTTAATTCACCCGAGACAAAGAGGACCCTGTGGGGGTTTCATCTTATTTAGGAATGCAACATCTGGTGCACAGGACCAACAGTAATCTCAGATTCCAGGAAACAAAACTACTTGTTTTATAATACTGCCTCGCTTTATGTAAAGAACACGGCGTTTATATAAAACAGGTGCTTATAGTTTTATAGCTGCATTTATCTCTATTTAGTTAAATTTTTCCAAATATGCAGAGAACTCTTGCAAAAGAAGTGGGGTTTCAATCTCTAACGTAGAAAGCGAGAGATCGATTTTGTGTCAGCCACGTTTCTGTTCTGAAAACAGAAATGGTCTCCATTTGAGTGATGCATTAATAGTGGTACGAATCTTTTAGAATCATAGAATGGTTTGGGTTGGAAGGGACCTTAAAGATCATGTAGTTCCAACCCCCCTGCCCTGGGCAGGGACACCTCCCACTAGGCCAGGCTGCTCAAAGCCCCATCCAGCCTGGCCTTGAACACTTCCAGGGAAGGGGCAGCCACAGCTTCCCTGGGCAACCTGTTCCAGTGCCTCACCACCCTGACAGTAAAGAATTTCTGCCTGATATCTAATCTAAATCTACCCTCCTTCAGCTGTAAACCGTTACCCCTCATCCTATCGCTACACTCCCTGATAAAGAGTCCCTCCCCATCCTTCCTGTAGGCCCCCTTTAGGTACTGGAAGGCTGCTGTAAGATCTCCCCAGAGCCTTCTCTTCTGCAGGCTGAAGAACCCCAACTCTCTCAGCCTGTCCTCATAGGAGAGGTGCTCCAGCCCTCGGATCTTCCTTCTTAACCCCCTTTTTTCTTCAAAAAAGGAGGACAACCCAGAAAAGAGAAAGAAGGAATGTACTACAAGAGATGAAACAGCTTGGCCAGTGTTACGGCAGAGCAGCCGGGTGGCTCAAGCAGCAAAACGATGCTCTTAGGTCCAGGCAGCACCCACACACTTCAGCCAACATGCCCAGAAGGGTCACGTTAAGAGAGCATAAAGGATGATTTTCAAATTACAATGAGCAAAAAAGAAATCAATGTACACAGAAAACTAAGATTTGTTAATATGGAAGCAAAGCGACCTCATTACCTGGTCATTATAGATTTCCAGCACGTTGAAAGTGTTCTGTAAAGACAAGAAGTAATTAGAAGGTAAAAGAGACAGGCAACAAACAGCAAAAGCTAGGCTCTGTATTTCAGCAGCTTAAAAATTAAGTTTCTGCCCCATGACTTTTCTCTTCTCCCTGTTGCTTATTCCGTGTGCCTGCACTTTCAACAGAACCAAAGCAAGCACCGTGAGCTGCGCTGGAAAACCCGTGATTTCAGCAAAAATCCGGTACTGGTAAACCACTCTTAGAAATCCTTTTGCTCTGAAACAGGATATTTCACCACATCATTCTAGTAAGAAGCCATTTGCTACAGATAGGAGGGTTTTAAAAAATTTAAAACGGTGTTTAAACTCTGAGAGAAACTAAGGGATTTGATATTTTCAACATTTCCTACTAAAACTGTTTTCTCTTATCAGAGAAGACTTTCTAAACTCCATCGTAACATACATTTCAGTACACCATTTTATTGTATTTTTGTTGTATTTTCCCCTAGCCAAATGTGCACGAGGAAACCGCTAGCAGACCTCAGGGTGGGCTAGCCAGTGAGCAGGAGGAAAAGCCAGCTCTGGAAAGATGCGGTGTCTCAGCCAGAGGTCAGAGACGGAGCCCAGAGTTGGGGCACAGACGACAGCTGGGCTCAAGGCTCTGCTGATCCTCTGGGGCTCTGCAAATGTGGCTGCGTGGGGGAACCTGCAGAGTGACAGCATGCCTCTGGTGTCACTCGTGAGCTTCAACTGCAACAAGCCAGAGAGGCGGCTTTCTGTGAGCTGCCCCAGTGCAAGATGGCAGGTGGTAAAGGCACGGCCCCGTCTCTGGCAGCCTGCGTAGCCAGCCGCGTTGCTGTCGTGCATGTGTGTGGTGCACCCTCAGCCTTGCTACTGGCCTGACCTGCAAACGGGAAAGCAGCAGCCGCATCCAAGGGTCTGGGACAGAGACACCCCCAGGTCTGGGGTGCACCAGGCCGGGCTCCTGCCGCCAGGAAGGACGAAGCCCGCCCCGGCTCAGCAGATTTGTAACAACCCTTCGCTACTTGGCAGACACCGGCATCAAGCTTTAAGCTTCGCAGTATTAAGTTCACCAACGCCAAAAAGAAACCTGTTCTGTACCAGTAAGACTACGGATAAGAAGTAAATGACTCGTGAGACACTATGGATTGGTTTCTGCCCGTAGCTTGTTTTCCCCACCAGAAATCAACAACAAAGCTATTTACGAGTGGTTACATGGGAACTGATGAAATTGCAGCAAACAATTTTATTGAAATAACAAGCCTGAGAGTAGTGTTCCACGAGGGGAAGTTCTGATGGGGGATTAAACTGCTCGGTTATCCTCAGACATATTTGCACACTGGGCATATTCTTGCAATACAATCCATGGCTTTATCCAGTGCACTTCCAAAAGGAGAGACGAATTTTATTTCCACTGGTGGAGGTGACCAAGAGCCTCCTTTTCTTGTGGTCCTGAAAAGAAAGAGAAGTATCAAATTGATTTTTTGATTACCAACAGTATTCAGTAGAGGAAAACGTTTTGTAATTTTGGAATTACAAAAATCGATGCCAAAGAATTGTTTATGGGCTTCTTTGAAGATAGGGTCAAGGCAGAAAACATAGAGAAACAAGCTTCCTTTTGCTTTCGTTCCTTACCAGACTGTCCCAAGCATTCTCACTCACTATTCGCGTGAGCTTTTAAAGCCCCCCTCCCTCCTCCCCCTGCTGGGATTTTAAGAGGCAACTCTCCTCAAACACTTTTCCAGAAAAAACTAAAGACCGTAAGAGCGTGGTTTCGTAAGGTGGAATGACAGGAGAGCACGCCATCATTGCAAAGAGTAGCATCCACTTGGCCTTTCCTAGCCCCTCCCTCTTCTGGTTCCAATAGAAAACTGAACCGTGAAGTGGGGAAAACGGTGCCCAGGAGACCAGCAAGCTGGACAGGCTCGCAAAGTCAGAGCAGAACTGTACCGCCAAGTGAGGAAGAGCAAGTGAGGTGGCCAAAAGCTGAATCGCTACCATTGTTTCTTAATGACTGCAACCTGGCTCTGTTCAGGGGAAGAGTGGGATTCTTTCCCCTTCTCAGACACTTTTTCAAGCATTTCATGAAGAAGTTTAGCACTTTTCTCATTTTGCTCAGCTATTGTCTTAGTCATTTTCTCCACCGCCTCCGGGCCGGAGCCGTGGCGTTTGCCGGGGCCCGTGTGGGGGCAGCCCATGCCGCTGGCGGCGGTGTCCCTACGGCCAGGCCGTGGCTTTGGCCTGCATGGGCGGAGGCGTGGCTTTCGCCGGGACCTCTGGGGGGCGCAGCCGCCGTGGGCCTGGCCGATGCCGGGGCCGGTGGGGGGCAGCCGATGCCGCTCGGGCTGGTGTCGGGGCCGGTGGCGTTGTTTGTGCCTGTGTTGCGGCTTGGGCAGTCATCTGAGTTGTTTGAGTTTCTGCTGTAGCTTTCCGTGGGGGGGTTGTCTGAATTCCTACTGCAGCTTTCGGTGGCAGGGCTGCCCGAGTTTCTGCTGTCTTTGGCTTTGGCCCCGGGGTCTGAGTAGCACCATCACATGTCACATCATACTCACTCCTGCACCGATATTTAACAATAAACCAGCCCTGCAACACACTCGGGAAAACCGACAACAGGATCACGTACGAATGAAAGTAACGTTCACTCTCGAAACGGCCCGAAGGTTTCTCATCCCGATTCTGTTACTGTCGCTTTGGCATCATCACCGAAGGGCAAAGTCAACTTTCCCCAGGTACGACCAAGAGCGTAATTAGGAAAAGAATCCATCCCGAAAGTGTAATTAGGAAAAGCCTCCATCACGAGATGCCCAAGATAGGCAGGCAGAACCGTTATCCAAGCAATTATTTTATACCTCTGAAGGCAAACCCACGCCAACGTGGCACGCTTAGACCACCGCGTCCAAACACAAACGAGAAACAGGCCATGCAATATATTTGACCGGTTAAACCCCACTGCATCCATTAACTTCATACAAAGCTCTCTAAAGGCACGATACCAGATTTCACGTAAGACCGACATGCTGTGAACTCTCTGTTCTCCCTGAACAAGCTGGAATTCAAACTATTCAGGCAATCTATCAGAGCTGCATTCATGCCCCACGTCGGGCGCCAATAAATCTGTCGTGGTTTTGGCCGAATTGGCCAATGGCTGGTGACAGATGCTCCCCCCCAACTTCTCGTACACGGAGAGGAGGAGGAGAGGTAGAGAGAGATTTACGAGCGTAGGAGAAACTAAACTGCTTTCATGAAATCCTAATAATAAAATAAAAAGGGAAATAATGAAATAGATACAGTCCATACAAAACTGGACGAAGCTCCCAGGATGACATCACCGCACAAACCTCAAATCTCAACTTCTCCTAATTCCGAGTGTTCCTGCAGGCAGGCAGGTGACGTTACAGAAGGCCTAACATAGCCGTTTAAGACCAAATTCAAGTCTGCCATTCTGATTTGCAGTTCCAGTTCTCAACGTAAGCAGTTTGAGCAAACTCTATAAAACTGCAAGTGTAATCACGGTCTGTAAAGCCTTTAACTGGAAAAATCACTAACTACAGCCCACCTTACTCCATCAGTCCACGTGGGGTTCGAGTTCTCCATCCTGGAAGATATTCTGGGTTCCTTTGCTCGTAGAGGAGGGAAAACTGATCATCCCGGAGATGCAGAGGGAGCTGCTAGGGGTGCGGTGCGAAGGCTGGGTCTGAGAAAGGACTCAGGAGGAAAAAAGACAAGATCCTGGGAGGGCACGTAGCCAGGACAGCTGACCCAAACTGACCAAAGGGATGTTCCATACCCTCTGCCGTCTGCTCAGCTACAAAAGCTAAGCGAGAGGAGGAGGGCTGGGGGGCATTCCTTATTACAACGCTTGTCTCTGAAAATTACTCTGAGGTGTAAAAAGCTCTCCGTCTCCTTCAGCTGCATCACATTCAACAATGTTTATTGACAGTCAAACAACATGCTAACTATGACTCTGTAGAATCCTAGCTGTATGGACGATCGCCCGATGGATGTCCTTCACTTTATCCTGGTGTTGCCGGTGCTGCTTCTGAGGTTGGTGACTTAAGCGCACTATCTTCCATCACCTACAGTTAAAAAAAAGCCTGTTAATGCAATAGTCATTACCAAACAGACTGACTTCACACTCACACAGATGAAACTGAGGACAGTGAAATGCCGCTTTTCCTTTCAGATCACTGCTGGGTGTAAAGTCAGAAACATACAGTGTACTCTCTGCTACCGATGACAGCTTCTGTGTTTAAGGGACGGAGAAGAGAGTGTTCAGTGTACGCCATCGCGTGCCCCGTTTCTGGTATTTCTGTTCCTGACTACGATTTGCCGCCACTCCTGGACAAAGTGAGCAGTTTTACAATGCGAGCTGTAGCCACAACTGGCAGAAATCATCCCATTGCAGTACTTCCTGCACTGACGACAAATGCCCACACGGCGACCCACTCTGCATCTAACAGGGTAAAAGGCAACGATGAGAGAAAAGCTGGAAGTTCCAGTCGGCAACACTTTGTCAAACTAGCCAGCCCTCACATCCGACAGCTCAACCCTGCACTTCAAGGAATCGCTTGGACTGCCTGAGACAACACAGTATATTCTAAATAGCTCCACCTCGTCTCTTCCCGTTCCCTGTGCTGAGCAAGTATTCGTTCCTTCTAGATCCACGTGAAGATACTCGGGGTTTTATGGTGAGAACAAAAGCAGTAACCGTTACTTATTTCCAGGGACTCGGATGGTCGGGATAATTGAATCCACGTGTAAAGACCTTTGCCCAGCCCTCTAAGTTGCAGTGCTAGCCAACAACGGCAGAAGGAAGCAGCCCCTCAACAGCAGTCTCCATAGAATCAGCTTATTTTCTTGCCTCCCGCCTCGTCAAAACTTGCTAAAGCGATATATTATTAGCAACACGCCATGCTTCAAAACTAAAGTCAAGAAATACTAGTCTGCGTAAACTTTCCTTTTATGCTTACAAATCTACGAACAAGAAAGCAGTAAGCAGTTTGTCCTAAATTCAGTGAGGGCCCACAAGCCAAAACCAGGCGCTTACATCTAAATCAGTACCCACCAGCTGTAACGAAAGCAGAAACACCTTCACTGCACTGCTACGGGAATGACTGCGGAAGCTTTGTGACCTGCTGCCTTCTTCCCATCCCAAATTTTCCATTGACTCCCATGAGGGATTTGCGTATTCCCAAGTCCAGCCCTGTCTTCTCTACAGTGTTGTCCTAAATCCCAAAGCCGAGATGAGCTGAATAAGTGAATGCATCTAAGGTCTCTTCTTGTTCCTGTCTCTAGTGAGGGACTGGCGGGTGCTGTTGAAACCCAACTGCTTGCTCTCCTGTTTGGATCTCAACAGGTCCCATTTTAGAAACATCCTCAATTTTAGAAACATCCTGCTGAAGAAACAGCACGTTTAGCAGCTATAAAAACGACATCATCTTTAAAATCCACCTTGTGAGAAACCGGTTTTCTCCTTCATTCCTGCCCAGGATTCTTTAATTCTGGACAATATTTTCGCCAGAAAATTTGGTCTTCGACGCACATTTCCTGCTTTAGCTTGTTTTCTTACTGGAGTGAATGGCTTTGGTCTTGAGACTGTAAAGCAAGAGGGGAAAAATTTCAGCCTGGTGTCATCCAAGTGACAGGGAATTCTCCCCTCTATTTCCCCCCGCTAAAAGTTACCTTCTCTTGAGGCCAATGCAGGCAAATGGTAAAGCTTGGCTCTCTCTACGGCCAGCTGCCTTTCAATTCGTGGAAGGATCTTGCCATATTGGGCTAATAGAGAATTTCTGGCAACTGCTCTGTCGGTCAAGCGATGATCGCCGTCGTTCTGATGAAGGAAAAGCGCAAAGCAAAAGCTTAACTAATTACAAGAAGTTCCTTGCACAGACCTCTCCGGGCTATTTCGCATTAGTGAGCAGATTTCCTCTACGGGTGTGGGAAAACACCTCCACTGCACAGAACAGCGGCAAGTTCTACCCATCCGCACACATCGATTTCACCTGGTACTTTTAGCAAAGTGAAAGGAAGACTGGAATAGCAACAGAGCCTACAACTTGAAGTTAAAACAATGCTGGCACTCTGCAGAACCTTCTTCTGATACACCTGTTATCACCTGCAATTTTCTGATATCACCTGCAATTTGCAAACGACTTATTACATAGCAGGCTTTCCCTTGTTCTTCCTGAAACGCCAGTGCCCTGAATATACGGGACAACTGGAAATTACCCTGGACAACATGATGTGAAGATTAAAACAAGCAAGAAAAAGCGACCTACGCACACCACCTGGCCACATGACAGTTTTCAAATGCAGGACCTACGACTTCCAAAACCACCTTAGAAGTTTGAGTCACTGGAAAACTATGATTCCAGAAAACGGCAAACGCGTCACAAATCCAGAACACAAGTTCATGTAACACAAAATGTAATCTGGCTATTTTGAGAAATAGAGGTTAGACAAGAATTTTTGTCATAAAAGCCGTGAAATGAAAGTTGCGGAATTGGAGAGCACACTGTAACTCGCAGAAATTAAAAAAAACAAACAAAACCCACACAAATTTAACCTGTGGATTGGCACCTAGCCTGCTCTCAGCTAGAAAAATACAGTTGCGTGCAAGACACAAGCGATGACATACAACCTACTCGTCATCCCACAGGAAGGAGTGACACAAACAACTTCCAGTAATCTAAGCCACGCATAACATACGTATCTCAATAACGGAATGGTAAGATTGGCTGATGGGAAAGATACATGTTTATTCCTCAGATGCAAACAAACTGTTCTCAGTGGGGTCAACAGTGGTGTGTAACATTTAATTTATAGCTTCATAGAGTAGCTTTGGAGTAGTGACGTATATTGGTCAACATTTAGCTTCAGCTGTAACCAAAGGTGTAGAAACTTGTTCCGAGTGTTTCAAAGACTGGTATGAAAAAAACAAAGCAGGATTTTTATTGAGTACTATCAAAACCAGTTAGTAACACCCAGCAGAAACGTGCACGCTTGACAGAACAGAACTTTCACGCTTACCATAAGATTTACATTCATGGATTGATTCAGCTCTAGTGCTGCAATGTAGTTGGCACGCTGCAGATGGTAGACTAAAAGGAATTCTTGATTCTGAACACCGGCACTGGTCCTTAAAAACTTCTCCAAACGCTCCTATGAGAAAAAAAAAATCATTCCAAAAATCTGTTATGGCTCTGCCTTTTCTCTTTTCAAAGAGACGATGAACATTTTTCCTTGCTCCCACTTACTTGTTCGGTGTCTGTGAAAGGCAGCTTCAGCAAGTCTTCCATCAGGCCCATCTCACGGCACATTTCGTACATGTGTTTTAAGAGGTCTTCTAAGTTTGCCTGAGCGGCATGTTGGTGCAACAGACCCCAAGCCTCCACCATGCACCTGTAATTAATTTTTCAGAGGTAAAGGGATGTTAATAGCATAACCAAAGAGATGCCCCAAGAGTCTTGTACTCAAAGTTTAAAGGAAACTTAGGGGATGATGATTTCTATTCTTTGTTCTCCATTTTCACAAGATTTGCGTGACAAAATGGTGGGGTATATTTCTTTACCTATTGGAGAGCAACACAGTGAGGAGAAGCTGCACTTCCCCGCTGCTTGCCGTGGGTGGCCTCATCAGCTGGATGTATCTGAGGGCTTGCCCACGCTCCCCTTGGCACAGGAGGGACTGAATAATTCTCTTGTGCTGCCACGACGCGGTTTTGATTGTAGCGGGATGAAAGAGCAGGGCCAGTGAATTCTGTACAAGTTAGAGATCGGGTTTTAAAATCATTTTCTAGATTATAGCTTTGTACTGCAATGTATGTCTAACTCAACTCTACCATACTTACTTCGTAATCATTGTGATCTAGAAGCCAAAAACCTTCAACAAGCTTAACAAGTCCCCAAGGCATGCCAAAGGCAGTTGCAAAGGAGTCGATTGAAGTTTCTGTCTCACTCGGAAAGGAACGCTTGATATCCAGCAGCAAGTAAATTGTCTGACATCAGGTATCTCATTAAGGCTAATCAGTTTGTAAGACCAAAACTTTATCACATTACCTTTAGAAAAACATAATGAAGTAAGAATATAAAAGTGGTAGGAAGCAGAAAATACATTCAAAACACTGGAGCATCCAATGCTCAATTATTACAGCAAATAAATTCCACAGTTGGGTTTTTCCCTCATGTCCAGCGTCTATAAAACAGTGTAAATTGTGGCATCCTTACAGTACAGCTCAGCTCCGAATGATTAAAACTGGATTTAAACCAGTATGCGGGTCACTCATCGGTAGCGTCATTTTCTCTTTCTGACGTCCGTTTTTAGGGACATCATCTAACAAGACAGCTCTGGGCTATAAGCGTTTCTAAGCCCCTTGCTCTCTAGGCTCCCCTCGCGGGTTAGGCAACAAACAGCAAAAGCAAGGCTGTGTATTTCAGCAGCTTAAAAATTAAGTTTCTGCCCCATGACTTTTCTCTTCTCCCTGTTGCTTATTCCGTGTGCCTGCACTTTCAACGGAACCAAAGCAAGCACTGTGAGCTGCGCTGGAAAACCCGTGATTTCAGCAAAAATCCGGTACTGGTAAACCACTCTTAGAAATCCTTTTGCTCTGAAACAGAAATTGTTTTATAACCCATCATGGGTGTTTTAGAAAATTTTAAACGGTGTTTAAATTTGGAGAAAAACTAAGGACATTTTATATCTTCAACCCTTATTACTAAAACTGTTTTCTCCCTATCGGAGAAGACTTTTGCAACAAAACGTTTAAGAAAAAAGTCATCAAAAATCCACAGTACAAAGAAATAAAACAGCGCTTCTGTCTACAACTTAACGCTAAACTAAATGTTTTCACTTGCATCGTCTTTGAAGCATAAATGAAAAAATGTCATGAAACAGGTCGGCGACCAACACTGAAGAACATTTATGTGCATCCCCTGAAGGTGTAATCAAAATAACTAGAAAGGATACAATTGCGTGTTTGCAGTTTTCTTCAATGCTTTCTAGCAAATAGAGATCCAGCAGTGCCTGAAATGAAAAATTAAAAGTTCTGAAAAAACGCCTGTCTTCCCTAAATCATTGGCTTTTGGGTGGGGTTTGGCGGGGAGGGCGGCCGTTTGTTGTTGTTCTCAGTGAACAGGACACTCACATGCAAACTGGCAGGCGGGTATTTCCCAGTTCCTCCTGCATCTCTCCGCCACAGCTTCTCCACTTGGTCTCCTAACTGGGAAACCATTCCATCAACCATCAAGCAGTCCGAGTCCCATTTTCCTCTGGAACAAAAGGTAGCAAGGATTTGGACAGAGTTAAACACTAATTCCAGCCTCCCAGTGTGACGGCTTTCCTCCAGTCTTCTGCTGACTGCAGCCCTGCCCTTTAATCTCCCGATGGCACAAAGCAGAAAAAGGACACTAGAGGCTCTGTGCTTCGAAGGAACACACGAGCCTGTATGTAAGTTACTTGAGAAGTAAGCCAAGGAAGATGAACTTTGAAGTCAATACCTCCTACCCTGCAGCTTCCACCTTAACTCACCTTGCAGCCTCTTGGTCACAGTGCCATCGCCGAAGCTTGGTCAGGTCTTTATTCAGTTTTCAGTACAATTTCCAAAGAAAAACCTATTATTGGCTAATCCAAGGCATGCCGCCTACGTGCTAGGCAGCTAGTCCAGGAAAGAGAGCTGACGTTAGCAAGTGCCTTCTATCCGACAGCCAGGAGAGTGCGAGGCGTGCCAACTCCATGTAACTCCAACCATCTTACGAAATCACACCACGTACTTGTGAGAAGGGGACTTAGGCCAATACAGTTATGACCCTCTATTGGTCATGTGGTCATAATCGGTCATATGGAGGTGACTGATCCTGTCCTAATCACGTGGCCTTTTTCAGTAGTCAGAAATTATACACATTAGCCAATGAATAAAGTAGACTACCGAAAAATGATGATACCAACCAGTGGTACTAAGCAGAGGTAGATATCAACATTTTAACACAGGAAAGTAACCTCTCTGTTCAACAGAACACACGTGTCACTGAAGTCAAGAGTATTGCTGGCAGCGGCATTACGCATAGCCCATGCAACTGTTGAGATAAAAGCCATTCCCTTCCACTTCTGAATTTGCCGTGGAAGTGTTCTAGAGTCTTCCTCTAGCTCTTACCTTGATAAACGCTCAAGTTTCTGTCGGTGACCAGTATAGTAGCTCTCAATCAGAGGATAATTGTAGAAAGGTCTCGACAAACGCGTATCGTCATCTACAGGCAACAAAGTAGAAGCAAGTTAAAGCAGTCATATCACACTTGTAAACGAAAATTTTTGCCTAAAGAGACAGAAGATCGTACAAGCTAAGCATCAAGAAGCCTCCAACTCTGAAAGAAGCCAATCCTCTTTCTGCCTTTGCTAAAAGAACTCTAAGAGACAAGACTCAATTCCTTCTTGCCCCAAGTGCCGTTTCAAGGTTACAGTTCACGCAGCATTCACAACATGTAGGGTAAGCTGAAGTTCACTATAAAAAAAACCACCCAGTTCTCAAAGGGAATGGTTTCTAAACATGCCGCGTGAGCATCTGTGAGACAATTAAGGCTGACAATGGAATTTATAATCCATCCAACTAAAGAAGGATTTCCAAGGTGTACTTTCTCCTCAAGCAACTGATAGAAAGTTCAAAACATGCAGGTAATGCTCTCACTATAAAAACAAGCATTCCGGTACTTGTTGTTTAATAGTACTTTGTTTAAAATCTCAAGTAGTTCAAGCTGTGGACACAAGCAGCGCCTTGAAGTCAGAGGCCCATTGCTATCCCTAAAATCCACCCAGGAAAGAAACTGCCTGCCTCATTCTACGCTGTGTACTTGACAACCCAGCAAAATCTCAACTTCACCCACAGAACTTCAGCACACCCTGCCACTGAACCAGCACGACTTCTTCCTGACGAAACCGTTACAAAAACATGGCTAAGCATGCGTTCGTGGGAGTCACTCACTGGATGGTCGCCTTGTTACAAACGTATGACAGGTCACGCTTACCTAAACCCTCTGGAAGGAGACCGGATCGACAGAACCAGATGACCACTCGTGCATACAAAGAAATGAGGCCGGTTACCGCTTGCTTATTTGTCACGTCTGCAAAACCTGAAAAAAGGCAGGAGATGATTAGCGTTATGCAATTCTGTTCATTTTCACAAAACTCCCTTCATCCTACTAAACCAAAAGTATAAAAATAGCACATTAGAAATCTTTGTCTTTGCGTTTTTCATGCTGTATCGCTTTCTTATTTGAAGAAAAAACCCACTATCACCACCAAAACAAAAAGCAACCCCTATAAAGAACTAAACTCACTAAAGGCTAAAATAAAAAAAAAAAAACAAAAACCCCAAAGCCTGAACTACTAAATGCACGCAGGAATAAGACATCTGTTTCTCACGTAGCAGAGATTCTTCTGATAGCAAAGGGATATTCTTTTCTTTTCTCAATAGGCCAAGAACCATTTCTAAGAGAAAAAGCTGTAGAAACTCAAGTAACTCACTTTGCATGTTACTCGTTTACGCTTCCTTCGTATTGTTTAGCAATTTGCAACACGGTGTCTGCATGCAACTAGAACTTGCTAGCTAAGAATTCAAAGGAATAGTTTTCAGCAATACCACATTCGGTTGCTGTAATTTCAGCCCAGTTGCCTACAAAGCTTCTCTCTGAATGTAGCCTCCCCCACCCCCTTGCATGAGCTCCACCATAAACTGTTGCCCTGAACTCAATGCGTGTTTTGTGGTGGTCCCAAGCGCTCAGCTTTAAGCCCCTTCTCCCAGCTAAATGTGACTGTCTTCCAATCCTCAAAAACAACAAAAGCCCATGTTGCCACAATTCCAAATCTTAATAAAACATACCAAAGATTTTGTAGCACTACTACAAACCTTTTTCAGTAAGCTCTTGTGCTTCTGTGAGAAAACAGTTTAAGACTGTGCTAAGGTTGCTCAAAAGCAACTGGCAGCGCTGGAGAGACCGTAATGTCTGGGGGTCAATGAAGTTGCAAGAGCCATCAAACAGCGGAACACCTTTTCAAGAATAAATATTAAATCGTTAGCCGACAGAGCAATTCCAGAGTTTCAAGGCGCACTTCAAGGACCGCGTGCAATATCCTATAGCGGCGTATTACTGAGGAAGCTCAATCAGAAAGAACGACTTTAGGTTTGCGGAATGACTACACTAGTACTCACAGATTTGGTCAAATTCTTCCTTTGTAGAGATCACTTGGTTCCATGTCCACTCAAGAACAAACCGTAAATTACCAGCAGACCTTGGCTGCTCTTTAAACAAAGAGAACAAAAAAGAAATGAATCAACAGGCTCCAACTCAAAGAGGTACCACGTAAAAAAACAACGTTCCAAGTATTACCTTCAGATATCCAATGTTTAATGCATCCAGTCAGAAGTCCCACAGAACCTGTCTGGACAGCAGCTGACAATACTGCTTCCAGCTGCTCCTCCTAAACGTAACAGACAAACTCAAATGAGAATCTTACCTACTTGCACCATGTGAACCATCAACAGTAAATGTTTCTTTCTAACTGTATACTCATTCAGACATCACAAAGTCAATCAGGACACAGGCCAGGAACGCCACGTCCTTTCTCTTAATTCCAGCCACAGGCTGGACTGCCCACTGCTCTGAGGAACACATTAACACACTTTTCCTCTGACATTTCAACTTACTGCAGCCTAATTCTAATCTTTCTTCGCATGCCTCTGCATTACAGTCTTCACGTACTGAGTTCCAACTTACTACGTCCAGAAACATCCTCTGCTAATACGCGTTACACATCTGTGCATATAAGTTTGCCATCAGGAACGCAGGAAGGGGACAGGACAAACACAACTGTGCAACGTTTGCACGGAAACAGTGAAGCTACGGCCAAGCAGCTTTCTAGACTATGAAGACATGAAGCAGTTCTGACACCCAAAACAGTACGTTGGAATTTTGTAACGTGACAGAAAAGAAGCGAAACATTTACATCCTAATGGTTTAAATGTTAGGCTCTTCAAATACTGTATTATAGTGTAGTGGTAATCCTTACAAGGATAAATCACAGGTATGCACAGACGCGCGATATTAAGTAGTAGCTTATCTCAGCTGGTGTTCTCGTACTTCTCTCAGGTGAAAGGACCCTTCATAAGTTTTTACTTTGGTTTTTGGGATGGGATTTGTTTGGTTGGTTGGGTTTTTTTAAACACATTCAAAAGTATCTTTCCCCTCTAGGCAAAATCATGACATTCAAAGCGACTTCTACACATGTAGAACACACATGTGATATTGCCATCTTTTTCGGAAAACTGGTTTCAGACAAGGAAACACACCATTGGCCAGCTTGCCAAGAAATTTCTTTGAGCTACCACACTGTGCAGAAGCGTTCATGTCCTAACACACGTCCACAAATGTGGTGACGAATGCAGGAGACAGGAAGAGGAGGGCAGCGGGAAGGCTGCTCTCCCCTTCCTGCTGATTGCTCCAGGGAAAGGTTGGTGCATTGCAAATGGAAAACCTATGGCAGGGGGAGTGAAGTCACTGTGGTGGCATAAAGCCCATAGAAGGTAGCGAGTGTCATGAGATAAAGGTGATTAAGGTGTTGCAGCTGCAAGAGGGCAGTCTCAGAGGAGCAAATTGGGCTACTGCAGCACAAGGCAGAGGCTACAGGGGTGAAGATCCGCCCGGAGAGGATGCAGAAAAGCCTACCGATGAAGGGAAAACGAGGGCAAGCCGTGAAGAAATTGCCAGGGAGAGCTGACAGCAGTAATCCTTTACCACAGCCCACTTCCTTGGAAGCAAATGATCACGTACAGTGCAGCAAGCCGACGTCTGCAAGAGCTCGCATCCCAGTGAGACGCCCCCATCGTCGGCTACTGCACTGAACCACTGCTTTGAGAAACTGACAGGGATGGGGGTTGCTCTGGGGGACACATGCGTTATGTTGGGCTGACCAGCACTGACTGCACGCTTCCTTGTGCGCATCTGTGTGTGGCACCGAATTAAGAGAGGGGTCTCTAAAGACAGATCTCTTAGGGCTGTTCCCAGTCAAAGTCACTACTTTGGATCTAAGGATACGATTACTTCTGCTAGCTCAGGTCAACACCTGTATTTCAAATTGGAGTATCGTGTCTTGTAGCCCCTCCAGCCCTGTCAGACCAGATGGATGTATTTCCCCCTTGATTCCCTCATAGGCACTCACCTGACTCAAACTGGATGGCTGGACATCAACTGGTCTTGGAGACAGCAAGCCAGCTACAAGACACCTATTGTAGCTATCCTGAATGGCTTCCCATATCGAAGGACCAGATTTCTTCAAAAAATTCAAGGTCTGAAACATCAATCGAAAACCACAGATTAAGACAGCATTGTTATTCCGTCACTACGCTTCTGGATAACCTCTAAAAGGAAGAATCTAAATGTTCACTGACACCGTCAGACAGCCTGAACCACTAAGATGCTTTAGGTTAGCAATCTGCGTAATTAAGTCTTTTCTACCTTCTCTGTCTATACACAGGCCTTGCTCTTTCCCTCAACACTGACACAAAATACATTCTATATAAGCTAAGCTAACATGCAACTTCACGCTTTGGAAGATCCTTTCTATGCCTATTCGTATGGAAGCCGATTCATGTTGGAAACATTTAGTGAGCTGAAACTTCACTCAAAATTATCTGTCACAATCTGTGCCGTGGCTCAGAAGTTATAATTTGGCCGAGTTTGGGAGAAAACAAAATTTTCACTCCTCAAACAGTTATGTGATTTTTCATTTTCTCCATTCCCTCCTTTTTCAAGAGAATTGGGGATCAAAACTCTAACTCAAGACTATGCAGGCAGTTCGACTGAGGGGCAATAAAGAAGTAACACCTTGCCCCGCCTTCTACAGTGGTTTTGTTCTTGCTCCTGGAGCAACGTTGCATTCCTTTCTAGACATTCAATCCCCGATCGTGCTTCAAGAGGAGACAACGGCAGTTGTACAGTCCCAAGAGGGGACCTAAAACATTACCATTTGCATACAACTGGCGGCAGGATACAATTGCAACTATGCGTGTGGACGGGCAGGATGAGCGTGAAACGGTCCCTAACACGGAAAGCAGTGCAACAGAAAACTTAGAAAAGCTACATCTCCTGCCACTCGCAATAAAGATACAGTAAAAGATCACCTCCTTCTGGAAGCCGGTGCAAGTCATGTGAACGACTCCGGAGGTCAGCAAGCACGTACCATCTGCAGAAACAGGGAACGTTTGACAACCTTCCGTACTCTCACAGTTATGGCATGACCAGTTTACATTTTTTACACACCGGTGTCTAGAAACATATAAGCTTTGAGCTTCAGTTCACAGTCATTTCAGGCTATAACCAGCACCACTTCACCGCCTACATTACAAAAGCACCAAAACTCAGCCGGCTGTCAGATATGTTCCACAATAGTAAATACCTTGTCAGTACAACGTGATCAGAGTTGGGTTTGTGGGCGACTGGGTGTTTTTTTGGTTTGGTTTGGGTTTTGAATGACAAACAATGACTGAACAAGAGAACCAATGAATGGCATTTGACCTCATTTTAAGCTTATCACTCTCAAAAGCAGTGAAATACCTACCAAAGTTATAGTTGCCTGGATGAAAAAACCGCTCAGGTGGTGGATAAGAAGGAGGAACTCCCCGACTTAGACTCCGCTCATGGACCAGAATATCCAAAAGGAGCTTCGGAGAAGTCACGCTCACTACAGTATCCAGCGACCACAGTGCAAAATAGGGGCACTCATGAGGGAATTCTTCCGGCCTTAAAGAAAACAAGCGCGTAAGCTAAATGCCGACATTCAAATGAATTATTGGCAGGCATATGGAAAACTACTGAAGAAAAATCTACCTTAGTGAATCTGGCATTTGAGCAGAATACCAGCGATTAATGTCAAATACACCCAGGTAAGTAGATGGTTTGCCCTGACCGTACGTATTCACTTGCCAACTGAAGACTGAGACACTGGTGTCAGGAGACGTGACTGTAAAAGACAAGACATTGTTTCTGACTTGTAGAAAATACGATAGATCCGATATTTTTAAAACACCACTTTCTATTTTGGCTTCATTCTGTTCTGTCACTCGTGAAACACAACACTTCCTAAGAGTGATTACAGTACTTACGGAATAGCAAACATCTCTGTGATAGGTTTCAGTCACACTGCCCCTTTTTCTTGTCCCCTCGTCCAGATCACTGGTCAAGATACTAAAGAGAAGTGGCCCCAGTGCAGTGCCCTGGGGAACAGCACTTGTGACGGGCTACCATCTGGATGCAGATGCGGACATCGGTTTGAAGAAGGGAAAAAATTCTGGTCACATTCCTAAGCAATGGAGAGTTTGAACTTCTTGTTCAAAGATGGCAGCTGGAGGAGTAAAACGACTGACCATCATCATACAAACGGCCCCACCATACATCGCGATAGCATGTCAGCAAGCATAAAATAAAACCCACTTTTTCCCTTAAAGAAGTCCCACATAACTTAAGCATCCATTTTTTCTTCGTAAATAATCCCAACAATCTAGTCTATGCAGATAGGCAAGACTTTCAGACTGTGGGGACAGAACAGCATTCGTCGCTTAGGTTCCAAAAGCACTTCTTTTAAAATCACCAAACACGGACATCAGAACAAACCTTCATTTACGCTATCCTCTCCGTCAACGTCGCTGCGGAATTTTTCGACAGTCTGGCAGCTGATTAATTTAGTACTCATCTGGCCTCTCAAGGGAAAGGCTCCACCCGTGAGATCTAAACTGAACTTTTTGCCATGGTATTCCAAACCCTGGGGGAAAAAATCAGAGAAGAGAGCAAAGGTCATTCTAAGATAAAAACATACATTATGGCTAAATATGAGAGACAGTCTAACAGAATAGGCTTATTATACTGTGTATTTCGCATGAGCCTATTTCTGATGGTAAACAGAAACTACGCCTGACATGCAAGAGAATGCAGTGTCAAATCGTAACGGGTAAGTTTGGCTGTAAAGGCTTTGCACTTTTTCAAAATTTAGAATTTCCCTAACGTTATTCAGATCTAAACATGTTTTGCAGAATTCCTTGCGACATCCAAGAATGTTCTTTATAAAAATAAATATATCGCTACAAAGAGATATCTAAAATGATGCAACACACATGCATGCAAAGCTCTTTGCTCCATGTCTTGATTGCAGAACTGATGAAGTTAGAGAAGCCCCAGCATTAGAGCAGCTAAAGCTGTCAAGAGGTATTTTCTATGGGCACACCACCAGAGTGACCGTGCACCCCTCTCTAGTTACTGTGAGAACTTCATACTGATTAGCAATCTTCTTTCAAGCCACGTAAGCTATGGCAGCTCCTCCTCTCATCTTGTCAGAGACTAACGGGTGAAATATCCCTCAGCTCCTTCACCAAGCACAGCCAACAGCAAAAGGGAAAACCAGAAAGGACACGGGGTGCACGTGGCCAAGGCTTTTAGCATCACGAATTACTACACAGTAAACAAACTAATTTTGAGATACACAGAAACCCCGGCACGATTGTGGTGAACCTCTGATAGCGCCATTTTTTAAGTAAGCGTGAAGTGAAATACCGTCTTTCCAAATACAGCATTCATTCAAACTGTCTACCATACAACACATGAATGGGTGTACTGGGGACAAATAGCAGCTCTATAATTAAAAAAAAAAAAAAAAAGAGGGAAAAAGAAACCCAACCCACACAACCCATAAACTGATAACGCCACATTCTACCCAAGTTTCCTAAACTTGCAGAGCTCTGAAACGAACTGGCATGAAACCACACATTCCCGTATGATCTCATAGGATACATCTAATTCACCTAATCTGAGAAGAGGCGAGCTTTCTCTTAATGATTCCAGGAAGTGTTACAAATAAATATGAAGGTTGTCTAAAAAGAAAAAGTAAATAATTAAAAAAAGTCTTTCATAACTAAAAAGAAAATGCTTCTGAAGCAAAGCAGTGCATTTTAAACTTTCCACGCCGGGCAAAGTCATTCTAAGGAACTCCATTGTATGGCAGATGTTAAGTAATGACTCCATTGACTAGCAAAACACAAAAACAAGTTTTCAAACGAGATGCACTGGTCAAACTCTGATATCAAAGTAGAGAGTGTATACTCTGCCCATCCGCAAGCATTGTGCAGAACGAGGGTAAAGATGCGCTCTACGATCGTGATTTGATGCACCAGATTTAGCAACTGCTGCGACAGTACAAAAAAGGTCTTTGGAAGCATTACTTAAACATACCTTTCTGTTTAATTACTTAAGCAGACTTAAACCAGCCTTGAAGGCAATGGAGACAAGAGTTTGACACGCGTATAGAAAAACACAGTACCACATGTTCCATAAGTCCTATTTGTGACTTTTACCATGACACACAGTCAAAGAGCTTCATAGCCTCAAACCTAATTCCTGGAACAAAAAGCACTGCTGTATTGAAAAAGTCTTTTGAGCTCCTATGAACTCTATCCAATGAACAAGGATCAACAGTAGATTCCTCCTTCTTTACTCAAACTTGGCCTAGCAAACGGGAGACACTTAAATTTTCTACCCCTGAAGATGGACAAGAAACTTGACTCAGACAGCCATGCAGGCAGACAGTCATGTAGTACTAACCAATCTGTGACTACAAGGAAGTGTTCTGAGACTAAAAGTATCCGCTGTGGAGCACAGGTCCCGCACATCAACAAAGATAAAGAGATAGCATCCAGCACGCGATGAATCACTGGAAGATCCTTCTACTTGGTCACCGTGATAGATAATGCATTTTAAAGAAACACCACCTTTTCCAAACACCTAACCTCTCTCTATGCAAAAGCAACAGTGGCAAATGAGGAAGCACCTTTCCTACACATAAGCAAAACACTCAAAATCTAAATTAATCCAAAAAAATCAAAAGGCACAGTCCCTACAAAAACCAGAGTACCACGATACAAGAGTCACCCCTGTTTCGTTCCATAGCTATTGAGAACATGCAAGAGAAAGTACCAAATCAGGAGGAAAGACTTGCTCTGAACTAAGATTACTGTCCCCTCAAAAAGATTTTGGAAGACTTCCAGGCGTACAACTGAATGGAATTACACATCTAACAGATGCGCCTTGTCTCTGTTAGCTATCTGAGATACAAGGATACCTCACATCTGTATTTTAAACGCATCCTCTTGGAGCCAGATCTAACATTTAGGTACACTCTTCTGACCAAATTACATATTTTCCTGGCTTTAAGAGTAGATTGAATAGGTCACCCAGCCAAAAAGAAGAACAAGTTATCTTTACAGCTACTAAGTGTCAGGATCAACACTGAAGAGACACTGTAGGTGCATTTCACGTGAGAAGTCCGGCTGACAAAGCTCTAAGGGAAACCAAGAATATAAAACTGAAGATCAGCAAAGAATAGAGTATGACTGTATTTTAAGACAGGGAGAGAGACAGAAGCTTATTCAAGTCCCAAGCTTGGTTAAACCAAGCGATTCAAGGCCCAATCTTCTCTTCCTACATGCCATTCATTTGGTATTTCAGAATAATTTTATTTGCAAAAGCCGCGTCCTCTTCAGGAATTTCATTTATACGGGCTCTTTGCAGATGAATCTAGCTGGAACACACGACACTGCAGTATAAAATGGTATGCCTTCTTTCCAAAAGGTATGGACAAAGGCCGTGCCCAAGAAGACTCAGCAAAACATTATTATTTTTTCAGCCAGCTCTGAAGTTTGATGGTAAATCTCACCCCTGTAACTCAACTGATACTCCCTTAGAGAAAATTACTATTGTCTGCTTTTCCCACGCATGCACCTCTTACCTCGTACGTGACTTGTCCTGAGGCCACGCGTTTTCTGTCACCAAACGCTAACTGCAGCAGGTGTAAACTCACCACATCACCTTCACTGAAAAAGGGATAAATTATGAAATTTGGTTACAAAGCTGCTTTATAGTCCTCATTGTCGTGTTAGTAGACCTAGACGTTTTCTTAATAGCATGCTCCTGCTGAAAAGAACACCACCTCTTCCCAAAACATGATCATCGGCCACATTTAGCCACTGAAACATGAAGGAGGGCGTTTTGACACTAACAGCTTCAGGGGCAAAAGCCAACCGTACAATTGGAAAGCTGTAATATGTTGTATGGACTAAGAATTGTTGGAAATAGTTCTTCACAGTGAAGAGTTCTCCATCAAAACTGCTTTGAAGTCAAATTTTAAAAGACTGCCACTCTACCAACAGCTGAGCTGATGGAATCGCTTGCTGATGCAGAAAGAGAGATCTCTCTGCCCTTCCCTTACCACCAAAGTTCCCCTCCCCCTCTTGCACACTCTGCACCCTTCCAAGTCCGATTTGATTCAGCAGAACAGCAGGAACCCGTTGGCTTTTCTGCTGAATCGTTTTCTGCCCGGGGAGCTGCACTGGCTCACCAAGGCTCCACAGACTGCTGACGCTGGCACAAGGCCATCGGCAATACTGTCACCGCCGCCTTTAGGGGCGGCAGGCTGTTGTGTGGGCACGTCTGGTGTTCTAGATCTGCAGCCTCAACTGCTCCTAGTGGTATTTTAATACCACGGTGTGACTATCAAACAAATGATGAAGCGGTCATCGAGGAACAAAAGCAAACCATTTGAGAATGCGAGCAGAAGAATATGGCCACTGTTGCTTTGCCTTCTGACAGAAGGCAGGAACTAGTAGGTCCCTCTTCACGTCTGGTAAATCCTGTAAAAATTGCATTCTAAGTTTAACACCTTCCGTACCGGAAAGAATCGCAGACACACAACAAATACACATGTTCAACTGTATGGGAACAAATATCCTTAAAAAAAAAAAGAATTAATTCAGTGGCTGATAGTTAAAGTTTTTATTCACCTTTCCTGCGTAGACTGAACAGCCCACAAGTAGCAACAATTGCGAGGATCATTCTCGGGCTCTTGAAAAGTGACAGCATAGACAGGAATCCTCCCTCCTTCAAGCTGAGAGTGGTGCCTACAGGTTTAGGGGAAAAAAAAAGCAAAACGAAAAAGAAAACAAAAGGTGAGCCTAGTGGCCCAAACACAGGTAGTTTCTCGTTTCTTGGACTACGTCAAGCATTGTTCTTCCTGACTTCTGAACCTTATTTGTACCTCCACACTCTACTCTTGCCACCTAATTATTCCTCCACTGTCTATTTATGCATCCAACAGCTTCTGGGGAGTCAGTGCAGATCTGCTGAAGTGAATCCCGACCAGAAGTTAGCCAAATATTTCAGGTGAGATTGCTCTTTCGGCCAAAGCTGACATGCAGGAAAGAATACATTTTTCAGGCACAGGTCAGCTATTGAGTTTTCATGTCTCACTAGTTTCACCCTGGACACTTTAGAGAATATCGGCACCAAAATCACATCACTGACATACTTCAGCCTTTCAATGGATGCCCCAGTTGCAGTAACCGGTTCTGAAAACCCCAGGAAGCATGCTTTCCACAGTTCCTCAATCCACAGGCACAATAAGGAAAACAATCCTAGTCCACTGGGGAGAAGGCGGACCACTTGATCCAGGTATGACTGAAAAGTTATGTCAGAAGAGGATTTCTGAACGTGCCAAGATTATACTCATACTCATGTCAGTCCCTGAAAAAGTTCTCTTTACATTCACATACTTCCTTAAGCAACAAATCGAGAGCCCCACACCTCCAGGCATGGCCAAGTGTAAAGGCCTACTTACTCTCTCTTCAAAGTTTTCATATTCCAGAGCGACAGGTAGCCATCCGAGAAACCCACAACGAGCTGGTTGCTTCTGCTTATGTAGCACAGGGCTGATACTGCTGTTCCGGAAGCATTTTGTAGTTGAAAACAGAGACACCTCCATTCGCTGGTCACAGTTTCTCTTCTTTGTGCAACTTCAGCAGGATTTTTAGTGACAACTTCTAGATCTACACACACAAAACCAAGCAATAAATGAATACGTTATGCCATTTAGGCTGCATTTTAGGCACTGATGTGACAACCCCTATCATCTAATGCTACCGTGCCAGGCAAAATAGCCATTTATGCAACACTTTTTTTTGCCATTTCCATTATGTATGTCTTCAAAGAACATAAGAACTCTCGGATAAGACAAGTATTCTCACTCACGTTTGAAAGCTAGGTAAAAGCGTAACCTTAATAACGTAACCAAATTCTTCCTGGACTCTGAAAAGCAGGAGTCTGGGCCTCGTGATGAAATTTGAAGTGGCAGCTCGTGTTTGAAGTGGCACCAATTTCTGAAGCTGCTGTTGTAATAGCCAAAACGGTGTATGCAATCTGAGTACACCTATTCGAGATTTCATTCATCCAAATGCATGGGTGTTGGTAAGTCGGGTTTATTTTAAAAAACAAGCCCAAAATTTGCCCCAAGTCAATTAACACAAGCAGAAGAGCATTCCCGGGAAACAGGGCTCCTCCAACACAACTTCCTACCAGGCGGCCGCACCGGCTCACGTGGCAAAATTCCTACACCTCTCTGGCAAGAATCATAGTGGCACAGGGATCTTGGTGGGAGGGGGCATTTACAACACTGGGAGGAGCAGTCAGACACTCCCAGGTTTAATCAGGTCAGGACTATACGATGTCAAACTGCCACCTGTAACCAGTCGTCAGAAATGTCTGACACAAGGGTCTTCAAAGTGGGATGCATACTGTTTCGTTAGAAGACAGAAGTTTTCTTGCGTTTAAATTCACGTGGAAAAACTGCAGGCTCACCCAATGCTTCGATATCATTCTGAGTGCAGGAGCAATCATCCAAACTAAGGTCAACCAGAAGGAGATGGCCAGCATCTGTAGCCACTGCTGCCACCCCAAAGAGCCATCGCAGACTCTGATGGAGGTGCTGAGTGCTCACGCTGGGTCCTCCGTGATTCGCTATGGGTTCTATAGCGGTTACCTACAGGAAAACTACAAGTTACTATTTGAGCTCTTTGACAAGCTCAATAGAAAAAGTAAATACAGGAGCATCAAAGCATTGTTTGCAATTAGATCAAGAAAAGAGACAAAGACAAAAAAGCCCCGTACAAAAACCTGTTACTGCCTTCCATTTACTAGATTTCCTGCGGGTAAGTGACTTAACTTCAACTTACATGGGGCATTCTATTAGTACAGCTTAGCAATTTCCATTTCCTACTTCGCAGTAATTAACTGGAGGAAAACACAGAAAATCAGTTATACGCAAGAAACTTTATCGTATTCAAGGGGCTTAAGACAGACAAACACAACTACATCGAGGTCTCCCACCGCTCACAGCCCACCAGCACCGCGATACAGTCTATGCCTTCTTTGACAAACGGGCGTTAGGATAAATCAGGGCTCGAGAGTCAGACGAGGCAGCGGCCAAGTTGCATGGGAGACACACCATTTCCATGGGAGTGAAACGTATTTAGAAAGCGTTGAAGGGAGAGACCAGCTTAGTAAAATTCACACTAGTCCGCATTTAGAAGAAAAGTAACAACCACATAAAGGAAAAGAAGCTTTAAATGCACACCAGCGCTTTCACGAATGTTGAGAAAAATGTTAAAAGCCAGCCTAAAGCAGCAGCTTCTCAGATAAAAAGGTGACTCCACCTAAAGGAGGAAGCGCACGCTGCTCTTTCACGTGCCCAGCAGTCTGCACGCAACTGTCTCACAAGGCGAAGACAGACCTTTCAGCACACGTTGCAGCACATCCCAGGACAACACTGACTGCTAGAGCAGAGACACGAGCACACGAAGACTCCTGCGCTAAAGCTGCACGTATTTCTCTCTCTCAGTGACCCCAATACGAATGCTTACTACTAGTCATCACACTGTAGCATTACAAACAAACAAAACTCCACCTGTATTCTAGCAAGTCAAACCAAAGCACCTGATGGAAAGCTGGCTAAGAAGTTAGTTAGTTAGTTGTTGCAGATTCTAAGATGATAAAAATGAATCTTCATGTTCTATTGACTTCCACCGATTCTTGTTTACATTAAGATAATGAGGCTAGGGGACACACATCATTTGAGTTTCTGGGTTACAGAAGACAGAAAACATCAGCAACATTACACCAGTGTGTCCCATCTACACAAACACACTAGTCAGAGAGCAGAGATTCAAGGACTGCAGGCTGAAAGGTGACCTCCCAACAATCTGTCAGATAACTCACTAGAGGCTCTTTTTTCCTCTCCTAAGTCAACAGAAAAATGTGTTCTCCTCAGCCTGCTTGCTAGGCTGAGATTCAAGGCAATGTGTCGAAGTCATTTACAGCACAGCTATGGAATTCTGAGCCATTTTAAAGACGGTATTTCTGATGGAAATCAAGCAATTAGGGCCAAAAAAAGGTGCTTTTCAATGCCTTTTTGTGGAAGGAGAGAATCAGGTAACTTTGTGCTCTACAATAAAACCAGAAAACTTGTTTTACTCTCAGTAAACTCAAACAATAATGGCACATTAAGCCCAAGATTTTACAGCAACACCGTCTTGACTGGATACTCTCAAGTGACAGGATGTTAACGCACAATAGAAAAAATACCTCCTACAAAGAGACGCTCCAAAGTTTGTCCTAAAACAGGCCTACGCAGCACCTAACAACATCAAAGCTTCGTTTCTCCAATTAAAAAGTACCTACCCTCCCGGGAAGAACAACTGCTTTAACCACTCTTGAGAGTCCAAGGTCGTACAGACAGAGAACACTTCCCTCTGCGTCTTCCAACCCAACCAGCAGTCCAGTTCTCTTCTCCCAGGAAAACTCCTTCACCACACGAACAGTGGGAGGCTGTTCATTGACTCCACTGAAACGGTACGCAGAGAGCCGCTCTCCTGTCACAGAGTTCACCACCTCAAGGTGAGGACCACGTGCCAACCACGCCAGGCCGTTTCTCCCTGTGAGAGAAAAGAAAGAGGACTGAAGCAAATGTCCAACGGAAGACTGAAAACAGCTGAAAAAAAATCACAGTGCCTGCCCCTTTCCTTCAATAAACGTACCTAGCAGAGGAAGACCGACCTACCTCATTCTAGTCAATGATTCAAAATCACCCGTTGAAATCCCCAAGCAATCCCTCCTAAAATTAACCACCTTGTTATTTTGCATTTGTACTTGTCATTCCCGCACCGAAGAATCTGGGTTGTTTGGGATAAAGATTACAAGGTCCTGATCGACAGCCTTTATACCATATTCGCCTTGGTTTTGCTAGAAATGATCTAAACGCATATGGGAATACAAGTCTTGGAGCGTAGAGGAAGAATTGAAGGCATTTTGTTTCACTGAACTACTGCCAGCCCAAAGGAAGTATGAGCTCAATTCCTGCATTTACACTCAGGTAGATAGATTCTACCTGGTCTTAACAGAAGCCTAGACCTCCAGATAGGCACCCAGCTCTACTGTCACATCACCTGGAAAGTCCACTTCAAAGTTTAACTACACTCACGTTTTAATATTAGCATTTGTCATCGCTGAAGCACCCTTTTTGTTCTCTCTCTCTAAACAGGATGCCCCTTAACAGCACCAACCTGACACAGCTGATACGATGACCTGAGGCTTCAGGTAGCCTCCAGGCAAGAACAGCTTTATACCGAGACCAAATTTAAAGGAAAATGCTCACCTCCAGAAAACCTCCCGCACAGCACAGAGCCGAGGGTTCCCTCATCTTCCCCAAGTGCCTGAAGAGTCACCTCTGGAAACTGCAGCAGACTGCTCGTTACCTCAGCTGTTAGGTCTTGCATTCTTCACTGTAAATACAGGAAAAAATTGCACAACTAGACTCACGCCAGCCAGAAATATTCTTGAGAGTGACACAAGTTTCATCAGTATGCAGTGAAAAATCCCCTAGACGTCACCTCTAGCTCTTTTTCTTGCAAATAATGGCACTCGGGAGACTTTTTGCTCTCCCAGCAGAGCAAAAGGAGAATCCTTTGCTTTTCTGATGCCTGTGAGATCACCAACAAAAAGTGACCCAGACGTATCAACAGAGAAATAACAGGAAAAAGCCCAATACACTGAGTTCAAGTCTACTCACACAGGTTAGGAAGATGGGAGCTGAGAAAAATCAGATTTTAAAAAGCTTCTCAGTAACAGGTACAACTTTCCATTTGTCCTTTCCCTTGATTTCGTACTTTACCCTTTGTTACTTATTGTCAGTTGTCTTCTAGCAGCCAAAATTACCATTGTTCTTCACCTTAGGTACTTAGGACTTCCAAACTATTTCCAAAGAAAGGAACGTACCACGAGTCACAGGCTGAGGATAGATTTTTGCATTAAAAAGCTCCAAGAAAAATAAACATGGAGAAATTACATGTTCAAGCAGAATCACATTCAGCCAAGTCAGGGTTCAGGGACGTCAGTTTTGACTGACGGTAGTACCCGAAAATCCGTTTCAAGGGCCAACAATGCAATGGGCTTACTGACGAAAAAGCTAAAAATATGGCCAGCCGCAGCTGAAGAGATGGTTTCACAAAACATGCTGACTTCCCGGCCACCAAAAGAGAGGACTTGCCGCCGCCTCCCATCTCTCCATCTGCTCCTTTGTTCTACTACCGTACTCCTGTGGCTCACCTCGCACTGCCTTAACAGTGCCTTAGAGCACTTTAGGAGCCAAGTTCACTCCCTGAGCAGGCAGGAAACTCACCCAGAAAAGCAGGTGGTGTTCCACCAGCTTCGAGAGCTCAACTGCCTTGCAGAGACAACCAGCAAGCATAAGAGGTGGCACAAGGAAGGAGGCAGGACCACGCATCGGGAAGAAGGAGAGGGAATTTGTCCATCTCCTTTTTGTGGCAGTCAGCCCGGGCTGCTAGCTCATACCCGGGTGAAACGACACACTCCGTTTGCAGGGAGGGCTAAAAACCCCTTTACTTTTAGAAAGGACACCACCCAGGACACAGTCAGGCATCTTTTAAGGCAACTTTTAACTCCCTCTTGCACGGAGAGACTCCCTAGCTCTCTGGGAAAGGCTGCAGCTGACAGGCGTCGTTCTTTCCTTCCGCCAGAGGTGGAAGCTAAAGTGATTTCAGGGAAGGGTTATAAAAGGGTTTATAAAAGTTATACCAATTTTTGAATTGTTGTTAATGACTGGTTCCATGACATTTTCCCCAGAGAAACAGGAAGCAACTCACAAGCACTGGAGGAGCACCAGATGGAAAAGTCACTTTCTGCACTCTCGTAGTCGTCAGGTTCAGTGAATTTGCACTTTGCCGGATTTTACTCCTGCAGAAAGAGGATTTAGCGAGTGAGTGAGCAGGTGATTTAGGGAGTACCACCGGGTCAGGTCTTTCCCGCTTAGGCAGAAAGCCTCCCCGCTCCCGGCGGTTTAGGCAAAAACCCTACATTTCATCCAAGCCCTAAGCTGTAGTCTAAAAAGCCACCAGCGTGACAGAGACGGTCTGTACCAGAATCCTACAATCGGCCTTATTTCACTCAAGTGCAGCCTACAGATTGTCTTGCAGAGTTTGTGCAGATGCTCCACAAGCACAAAGCTACAGCAGAAGGTGAGACGAGGAAAGAATTTCAGCTCTCTACCCCAACAGCCCCCAACAGCGAAGACCCTGTGTCTGATGCAGACCACAGATTTGACATCCCTCTCCATGAAAAAACAAACAAAACCAACACAGATCAGAACTTGACGCTGGAGCCACTTTACCCAGCTACCTCCTGCGGTTATTCCCCAACACGACTATACTTCCGTTCAAGAGTTGCAGTCCCCGTCTACCGTGGCGAAGCTCGCACCAGTTCCCAAAGGCACTTCTGACCTTACGCTCTTTTTTACCTTGCTCGGTGCACCTGGACAGACAGACGTAGGCGCTGAGTGTCTCAGGACAGAACATACACGCAGCCTTCCCAGCACAGGGAGACAGTGGTGAGCAAGGCACTCCCAGCACACCACACCGCTCGCCTCTCCCAGCACGAATCCCAGAATCCCAGCACGAATTCCAGAATCCCAGCATCACAATGAAGAGAAAGGCCTTCCAGAATCACTGGAGGTCCTCTGGTCCAGCCCCCCTGCTCAGGCAGGGTCACCTACAGCAGGCTGCCCAGGACCGTGTCCAGGCGGCTTTTGCGTATCTCATTCTGAAACATACTTTGACAAAGAGCAACCTGACAAGCCCAACTGCAAATGCATTTGCAACACGTGCAACAGGCCCGGCTTGTTGGTGACTCTCTCCTGCCAATTTAAGGCTTCTCTCCACCACACAAGTCAAGCAATACCACACCAGCAAAGCCTTGTCACCATTAGTTCTCTAAAACTGTATCCGACAGCTTCCTAGGGAGAAGGCACAAAATTAACAGAAGCCTGATTATGTTCGTTTCACTGTCTTAACAAAGCAAACCCCAGGCAGGTCAATGCAGGAAAACCAGTTGATGCAGCAGGTGAACAAGAAGCTGTCCTCAGCAGAACAGGGTACGGTACTGTGTGCCCAAACGCCTGTGCCAGCTGCCAGCCAAGACCGATACAACCATCCAGAGGGAGCACCTGAACGACCCCGGTTAGCCATACACCCCACACAGGGCTCAGCATTCCCGACAGAATTAAGTCCCTAATTTTTATCAAACCCCCATCATTTTATCAAACATGATCAGGAAGCAATTATTAGATCTGAAAGACTGACGCCACGCTTCCTTTCTATTGGCAGAAGTTCCAGACCTGGAGTCACGGTTTATTAAGGAAGGGCAGAGAGGGGCGTGAGTAACAAATCTTAAAGATGACAAAAAGGGGAAAACATCAGACTCAGAAGACCAGAGGTTAATGGATCTGGCCGCAATGCCCGTTACTGGGAAACTCGCCTGAGCCACAGCAATGTACTGGTGCTCCCACTCCTTCCAGGCTTCCTCCGGACGGGACTCCCACGTGGCCTGTGTGCTCCGGATCCGCCACTCATTCCCAGCCAGCAGAAACTCTTCTCCCTCCTGCCTGCAATAGCCTTACTTACACTGGGTTTGGGCTTTTGTCTTGATCAGCACTTGATAAGGGAACTGACTCTGAGCAACTGGATGTGCCCACGCCAGTGCTGCGGATGAGGACAGGGACCATTTCTCAAAGGCAGAGCTGTCTTCTTTTCTTCTCAAGTTTTTAAAAACAATGTGTCTGTGGAGAAAAAAACCCAACAGAACACCTTTGAAAAAAAATCCCAAGTCACAGATATTAAGTACTACTCCTGTATCGCCAGGCAGAAATGCAGCAGTGCTGCTAAGATGCCTTAATAGAGCAGAGCACGAGCTGGCCAGCAGGCAGTAAGGGGAGAGCAGCCGCTGTCAGGGAGCGCCCACCCCAGACAAGGCTTCTGGGGGTCTTGGTTCACATGGGCCTCATCTCCGGGTCAGATGGAGTCCTAATTCAGACACAACAAGGGGTCTGCGTTCATCGGCACGTGAAAGCAATTCAGCTCTTTGCAGGACTGAACTGGTGCGGGAAACGTTAAATCTTCTGGCCACAACTGGAGTACTGTGTCCAGTTTTGGGCTCCCCAGTTCAAGAGGGACAGGGAACTACTGGAGCGAGTCCAGCGAAGGGCAACCAAGATGATTATGGGACTGGAGCACCTCCCTTATGAGGAAAGGCTGAAAGAGCTGGGACTCTTTAGCCTGGAGAAGAGAAGGTTGAGGGGGGACCTGATTAATGTTTACAAGTATCTAAAGGGTGGGTTTAAGGAGGACGGAGCCAGGCTCTTTTCAATGGTTCCCAGCGACAGGACAAGGGGCAATGGGCACAAGCTAGAACATAGGAAGTTCCGTTCAAATACACGGAAAAACTTCTTTACAGTGAGGGTGACAGAGCACTGGAACAGGCTGCCCAGGGAGGTTGTGGAGTCCCCTTCTCTGGAGATTTTCAAGACCCGCCTGGATGCAGCCCTGAGGGATGTGGTTTAGGCAATCCTGCTCTAGCAGGGGAGTTGGACTAGATGATCTCTAGAGGTCCCTTCCAACTCTGAAGATTCCGTGATTCCGTGATTCTGCTCCTGATATCTCCTCGTAGCCAGGCAGCTGCAGCCACGCGGTCACTGAGCCATGAACCGCGTTGGGACAGCAGACATCTAAGTGCCTGAGCTCTTTTCAGGGGAGCTGGAATAAGAAGGAATAATTAGTGCTGGAGTCCCAGCGAAAGCCTGTCTGGAAGGACTGCAAAGAGGGCCGTTTTCAGTTCTGAGCCCCAGAAAGGCCAGGAGGAGAGAGGGAACCTTCTCTTGCAGAAGGAGACGAGGGACTGGGGAAGTGGCCGGGAAGCAAACTGCTCCTGGGCAGGAAGGAATAGCTCTGTGTGGCACTGTCGCTGGGATCCAGCATCGGGAAGCACAGACAACCAACGCCTGGCAGCAGGGGTCATCTGTACGCTCTACGTTTCAACTCTGTGCTGCATTGCCGGGAGAGAAAGGGAAGGAAAGAAGCTGAATTAAGCCACGCACACGAGAGAGACCCAGAATTCTCAGGAAAAAGAGCTACCTCCGTCACATAACTTAGCTGTCAAAATATACGCCGTGCGTTAATAAGAATACAGAATAAGCTCTTAATATGCTGCCCTCCCTTATTGGCACATTCACCCTTTCCTTCCTCCTCAGCTGTCAGTCACTTTGAGCTGGTATCTCTTCTCATTTTGCCCAGCACCTGACCGCAATTGGCACCGAGACCAGAGTGGGAAAAACTATGAAAGTGTGCCTTTCAGCGTATCGTCAGGTTGACAGAGTTCCTTCGTAACAGAGGTCTGCTGGAGTCTCGGCTGCAGTCTGTGAGCGTATCAAACGTATTACCTGCCATTGGATTTTGAAGGAGGTTTTTAAAATTAGTTTTAAACCCTACCAAAAATGAGATAGGGATTAACATGGAAAAGATGACCATAAAGTCCTTAAACATAAAAGAAGAATCCTAGTGTCTTAGCAATCTGGCTATAAACTAACTCTTTTTAGCAGGTTAGCAATTTAGGAGAAAGAGAGACAGACAGATGAGAAGACAGAGGTGGTTTTTGTCAAAGTGAATACTGAAGGTGCTCAAATCCCGGTAACTCTGCCTTACGCTAGCGCCAACGTAAAAAAAACCCTCAAAACCACGTCGATGGTATTGGTACAAGTAACAGTTGAAGAATCTGTCCTTAAATTTGTTCAGAACAGTAAGAAAGTTAGCATTTGAAGAAACTCAGGTAAGCTGTTTGAAGACTGTCAGCATTTACAGTCAACATTTTCACATGTGCACGTTTTCTATTTGTATTCTTCCATCTTTCATTTGATAGTACTTGCTTTAAGAAAAAATACCTCTTCAAAGGTGCTGGAGTATACAGTTAATTCACCCGAGACAAAGAGGACCCTGTGGGGGTTTCATCTTATTTAGGAATGCAACATCTGGTGCACAGGACCAACAGTAATCTCAGATTCCAGGAAACAAAACTACTTGTTTTATAATACTGCCTCGCTTTATGTAAAGAACACGGCGTTTATATAAAACAGGTGCTTATAGTTTTATAGCTGCATTTATCTCTATTTAGTTAAATTTTTCCAAATATGCAGAGAACTCTTGCAAAAGAAGTGGGGTTTCAATCTCTAACGTAGAAAGCGAGAGATCGATTTTGTGTCAGCCACGTTTCTGTTCTGAAAACAGAAATGGTCTCCATTTGAGTGATGCATTAATAGTGGTACGAATCTTTTAGAATCACAGAATGGTTTGGGTTGGAAGGGACCTTAAAGATCATGTAGTTCCAACCCCCCTGCCCTGGGCAGGGACACCTCCCACTAGGCCAGGCTGCTCAAAGCCCCATCCAGCCTGGCCTTGAACGCTTCCAGGGAAGGGGCATCCACAGCTTCCCTGGGCAACCTGTTCCAGTGCCTCACCACCCTGACAGTAAAGAATTTCTGCCTGATATCTAATCTAAATCTACCCACCTTCAGCTGTAAACCGTTACCCCTCATCCTATCGCTACACTCCCTGATAAAGAGTCCCTCCCCATCCTTCCTGTAGGCCCCCTTTAGGTACTGGAAGGCTGCTATAAGATCTCCCCAGAGCCTTCTCTTCTGCAGGCTGAAGAACCCCAACTCTCTCAGCCTGTCCTCATAGGAGAGGTGCTCCAGCCCTCGGATCTTCCTTCTTACCCCCCTTTTTTCTTCAAAAAAGGAGGACAACCCAGAAAAGAGAAAGAAGGAATGTACTACAAGAGATGAAACAGCTTGGCCAGTGTTACGGCAGAGCAGCCGGGTGGCTCAAGCAGCAAAACGATGCTCTTAGGTCCAGGCAGCACCCACACACTTCAGCCAACATGCCCAGAAGGGTCACGTTAAGAGAGCATAAAGGATGATTTTCAAATTACAATGAGCAAAAAAGAAATCAATGTACACAGAAAACTAAGATTTGTTAATACGGAAGCAAAGCGACCTCATTACCTGGTCATTATAGATTTCCAGCACGTTGAAAGTGTTCTGTAAAGACAAGAAGTAATTAGAAGGTAAAAGAGACAGGCAACAAACAGCAAAAGCTAGGCTCTGTATTTCAGCAGCTTAAAAATTAAGTTTCTGCCCCATGACTTTTCTCTTCTCCCTGTTGCTTATTCCGTGTGCCTGCACTTTCAACAGAACCAAAGCAAGCACCGTGAGCTGCGCTGGAAAACCCGTGATTTCAGCAAAAATCCGGTACTGGTAAACCACTCTTAGAAATCCTTTTGCTCTGAAACAGGATATTTCACCACATCATTCTAGTAAGAAGCCATTTGCTACAGATAGGAGGGTTTTAAAAAATTTAAAACGGTGTTTAAACTCTGAGAGAAACTAAGGGATTTGATATTTTCAACATTTCCTACTAAAACTGTTTTCTCTTATCAGAGAAGACTTTCTAAACTCCATCGTAACATACGTTTCAGTACACCATTTTATTGTATTTTTGTTGTATTTTCCCCTAGCCAAATGTGCACGAGGAAACCGCTAGCAGACCTCAGGGTGGGCTAGCCAGTGAGCAGGAGGAAAAGCCATCTCTGGAAAGATGCGGTGTCTCAGCCAGAGGTCAGAGACGGAGCCCAGAGTTGGGGCACAGACGACAGCTGGGCTCAAGGCTCTGCTGATCCTCTGGGGCTCTGCAAATGTGGCTGCGTGGGGGAACCTGCAGAGTGACAGCATGCCTCTGGTGTCACTCGTGAGCTTCAACTGCAACAAGCCAGAGAGGCGGCTTTCTGTGAGCTGCCCCAGTGCAAGATGGCAGGTGGTAAAGGCACGGCCCCGTCTCTGGCAGCCTGCGTAGCCAGCCGCGTTGCTGTCGTGCATGTGTGTGGTGCACCCTCAGCCTTGCTACTGGCCTGACCTGCAAACGGGAAAGCAGCAGCCGCATCCAAGGGTCTGGGACAGAGACACCCCCAGGTCTGGGGTGCACCAGGCCGGGCTCCTGCCGCCAGGAAGGACGAAGCCCCGGCTCAGCAGATTTGTAACAACCCTTCGCTACTTGGCAGACACCGGCATCAAGCTTTAAGCATCGCAGTATTAAGTTCACCAACGCCAAAAAGAAACCTGTTCTGTACCAGTAAGACTACGGATAAGAAGTAAATGACTCGTGAGACACTATGGATTGGTTTCTGCCCGTAGCTTGTTTTCCCCACCAGAAATCAACAACAAAGCTATTTACGAGTGGTTACATGGGAACTGATGAAATTGCAGCAAACAATTTTATTGAAATAACAAGCCTGAGAGTAGTGTTCCACGAGGGGAAGTTCTGATGGGGGATTAAACTGCTCGGTTATCCTCAGACATATTTGCACACTGGGCATATTCTTGCAATACGATCCATGGCTTTATCCAGTGCACTTCCAAAAGGAGAGACGAATTTTATTTCCACTGCTGGAGGTGACCAAGAGCCTCCTTTTCTTGTGGTCCTGAAAAGAAAGAGAAGTATCAAATTGATTTTTTGATTACCAACAGTATTCAGTAGAGGAAAATGTTTTGCAATGTTGGAATTACAAAATCGATGCCAAAGAATTATTTATGGGCTTCTTTGAAGATAGGGTCAAGGCAGAAAACATAGAGAAACAAGCTTCCTTTTGCTTTCGTTCCTTACCAGACTGTCCCAAGCATTCTCACTCAGTATTCGCGTGAGCTTTTTGAGCGCCCCCACGCCCTGATTTTAAGAGGCAACTCTCCCCAGACGGTTTTCCAGAAGGAACCGGAAAACACGGCCAGAAACAAGACGTTCTCTTTACTCGTTGTCTGACCCACTCCTGCCTTCTATGGGGAACTAAAGACCGTAAGAGCGTGGTTTCGTAAGGTGGAATGACAGGAGAGCACGCCATCATTGCAAAGAGTAGCATCCACTTGGCCTTTCCTAGCCCCTCCCTCTTCTGGTTCCAATAGAAAACTGAACCGTGAAGTGGGGAAAACGGTGCCCAGGAGACCAGCAAGCTGGACAGGCTCGCAAAGTCAGAGCAGAACTGTACCGCCAAGTGAGGAAGAGCAAGTGAGGTGGCCAAAAGCTGAATCGCTACCATTGTTTCTTAATGACTGCAACCTGGCTCTGTTCAGGGGAAGAGTGGGATTCTTTCCCCTTCTCAGACACTTTTTCAAGCATTTCATGAAGAAGTTTAGCACTTTTCTCATTTTGCTCAGCTATTGTCTTAGTCATTTTCTCCACCGCCTCCGGGCCGGAGCCGTGGCGTTTGCCGGGGCCCGTGTGGGGGCAGCCCATGCCGCTGGCGGCGGTGTCCCTACGGCCAGGCCGTGGCTTTGGCCTGCATGGGCGGAGGCGTGGCTTTCGCCGGGGCCTCTGGGGGGCGCAGCCGCCGTGGGCCTGGCCGATGCCGGGGCCGGTGGGGGGCAGCCGATGCCGCTCGGGCTGGTGTCGGGGCCGGTGGCGTTGTTTGTGCCTGTGTTGCGGCTTGGGCAGTCATCTGAGTTGTTTGAGTTTCTGCTGTAGCTTTCCGTGGGGGGGTTGTCTGAATTCCTACTGCAGCTTTCGGTGGCAGGGCTGCCCGAGTTTCTGCTGTCTTTGGCTTTGGCCCCGGGGTCTGAGTAGCGACATCACATGTCACATCATACTCACTCCTGCACCGATATTTAACAATAAACCAGCCCTGCAACACACTCGGGAAAACCGACAACAGGATCACGTACGAATGAAAGTAACGTTCACTCTCGAAACGGCCCGAAGGTTTCTCATCCCGATTCTGTTACTGTCGCTTTGGCATCATCACCGAAGGGCAAAGTCAACTTTCCCCAGGTACGACCAAGAGCGTCATTAGGAAAAGAATCCATCCCGAAAGTGTAATTAGGAAAAGCCTCCATCACGAGATGCCCAAGATAGGCAGGCAGAACCGTTATCCAAGCAATTATTTTATACCTCTGAAGGCAAACCCACGCCAACGTGGCACGCTTAGACCACCGCGTCCAAACACAAACGAGAAACAGGCCATGCAATATATTTGACCGGTTAAACCCCACTGCATCCATTAACTTCATACAAAGCTCTCTAAAGGCACGATACCAGATTTCACCTAAGACCGACATGCTGTGAACTCTCTCTTCTCCCTGAACAAGCTGGAATTCAAACTATTCAGGCAATCTATCAGAGCTGCATTCATGCCCCACGTCGGGCGCCAATAAATCTGTCGTGGTTTTGGCCGAATTGGCCAATGGCTGGTGACAGATGCTCCCCCCCAACCTCTCGTACACGGAGAGGAGGAGGAGAGGTAGAGAGAGATTTACGAGCGTAGGAGAAACTAAACTGCTTTCATGAAATCCTAATAATAAAATAAAAAGGGAAATAATGAAATAGATACAGTCCATACAAAACTGGACGAAGCTCCCAGGATGACATCACCGCACAAACCTCAAATCTCAACTTCTCCTAATTCCGAGTGTTCCTGCAGGCAGGCAGGTGACGTTACAGAAGGCCTAACATAGCCGTTTAAGACCAAATTCAAGTCTGCCATTCTGATTTGCAGTTCCAGTTCTCAACGTAAGCAGTTTGAGCAAACTCTATAAAACTGCAAGTGTAATCACGGTCTGTAAAGCCTTTAACTGGAAAAATCACTAACTACAGCCCACCTTACTCCATCAGTCCACGTGGGGTTCGAGTTCTCCATCCTGGAAGATATTCTGGGTTCCTTTGCTCGTAGAGGAGGGAAAACTGATCATCCCGGAGATGCAGAGGGAGCTGCTAGGGGTGCGGTGCGAAGGCTGGGTCTGAGAAAGGACTCAGGAGGAAAAAAGACAAGATCCTGGGAGGGCACGTAGCCAGGACAGCTGACCCAAACTGACCAAAGGGATGTTCCATACCCTCTGCCGTCTGCTCAGCTACAAAAGCTAAGCGAGAGGAGGAGGGCTGGGGGGCATTCCTTATTACAACGCTTGTCTCTGAAAATTACTCTGAGGTGTAAAAAGCTCTCCGTCTCCTTCAGCTGCATCACATTCAACAATGTTTATTGACAGTCAAACAACATGCTAACTATGACTCTGTAGAATCCTAGCTGTATGGACGATCGCCCGATGGATGTCCTTCACTTTATCCTGGTGTTGCCGGTGCTGCTTCTGAGGTTGGTGACTTAAGCGCACTATCTTCCATCACCTACAGTTAAAAAAAAGCCTGTTAATGCAATAGTCATTACCAAACAGACTGACTTCACACTCACACAGATGAAACTGAGGACAGTGAAATGCCGCTTTTCCTTTCAGATCACTGCTGGGTGTAAAGTCAGAAACATACAGTGTACTCTCTGCTACCGATGACAGCTTCTGTGTTTAAGGGACGGAGAAGAGAGTGTTCAGTGTACGCCATCGCGTGCCCCGTTTCTGGTATTTCTGTTCCTGACTACGATTTGCCGCCACTCCTGGACAAAGTGAGCAGTTTTACAATGCGAGCTGTAGCCACAACTGGCAGAAATCATCCCATTGCAGTACTTCCTGCACTGACGACAAATGCCCACACGGCGACCCACTCTGCATCTAACAGGGTAAAAGGCAACGATGAGAGAAAAGCTGAAAGTTCCAGTCGGCAACACTTTGTCAAACTAGCCAGCCCTCACATCCGACAGCTCAACCCTGCACTTCAAGGAATCGCTTGGACTGCCTGAGACAACACAGTATATTCTAAATAGCTCCACCTCGTCTCTTCCCGTTCCCTGTGCTGAGCAAGTATTCGTTCCTTCTAGATCCACGTGAAGATACTCGGGGTTTTATGGTGAGAACAAAAGCAGTAACCGTTACTTATTTCCAGGGACTCGGATGGTCGGGATAATTGAATCCACGTGTAAAGACCTTTGCCCAGCCCTCTAAGTTGCAGTGCTAGCCAACAATGGCAGAAGGAAGCAGCCCCTCAACAGCAGTCTCCATAGAATCAGCTTATTTTCTTGCCTCCCGCCTCGTCAAAACTTGCTAAAGCGATATATTATTAGCAACACGCCATGCTTCAAAACTAAAGTCAAGAAATACTAGTCTGCGTAAACTTTCCTTTTATGCTTACAAATCTACGAACAAGAAAGCAGTAAGCAGTTTGTCCTAAATTCAGCGAGGGCCCACAAGCCAAAACCAGGCGCTTACATCTAAATCAGTACCCACCAGCTATAATGAAAGCAGAAACACCTTCACTGCACTGCTACGGGAATGACTGCGGAAGCTTTGTGACCTGCTGCCTTCTTCCCATCCCAAATTTTCCATTGACTCCCATGAGGGATTTGCGTATTCCCAAGTCCAGCCCTGTCTTCTCTACAGTGTTGTCCTAAATCCCAAAGCCGAGATGAGCTGAATAAGTGAATGCATCTAAGGTCTCTTCTTGTTCCTGTCTCTAGTGAGGGACTGGCGGGTGCTGTTGAAACCCAACTGCTTGCTCTCCTGTTTGGATCTCAACAGGTCCCATTTTAGAAACATCCTCAATTTTAGAAACATCCTGCTGAAGAAACAGCACGTTTAGCAGCTATAAAAACGACATCATCTTTAAAATCCACCTTGTGAGAAACCGGTTTTCTCCTTCATTCCTGCCCAGGATTCTTTAATTCTGGACAATATTTTCGCCAGAAAATTTGGTCTTCGACGCACATTTCCTGCTTTAGCTTGTTTTCTTACTGGAGTTAATGGCTTTGGTCTTGAGACTGTAAAGCAAGAGGGGAAAAATTTCAGCCTGGTGTCATCCAAGTGACAGGGAATTCTCCCCTCTATTTCCCCCCGCTAAAAGTTACCTTCTCTTGAGGCCAATGCAGGCAAATGGTAAAGCTTGGCTCTCTCTACGGCCAGCTGCCTTTCAATTCGTGGAAGGATCTTGCCATATTGGGCTAATAGAGAATTTCTGGCAACTGCTCTGTCGGTCAAGCGATGATCGCCGTCGTTCTGATGAAGGAAAAGCACAAAGCAAAAGCTTAACTAATTACAAGAAGTTCATTGCACAGACCTCTCCGGGCTATTTCGCATTAGTGAGCAGATTTCCTCTACGGGTGTGGGAAAACACCTCCACTGCACAGAACAGCGGCAAGTTCTACCCATCCGCACACATCGATTTCACCTGGTACTTTTAGCAAAGTGAAAGGAAGACTGGAATAGCAACAGAGCCTACAACTTGAAGTTAAAACAATGCTGGCACTCTGCAGAACCTTCTTCTGATACACCTGTTATCACCTGCAATTTTCTGATATCACCTGCAATTTGCAAACGACTTATTACATAGCAGGCTTTCCCTTGTTCTTCCTGAAACGCCAGTGCCCTGAATATACGGGACAACTGGAAATTACCCTGGACAACATGATGTGAAGATTAAAACAAGCAAGAAAAGCGACCTACGCACACCACCTGGCCACATGACAGTTTTCAAATGCAGGACCTACGACTTCCAAAACCACCTTAGAAGTTTGAGTCACTGGAAAACTATGATTCCAGAAAACGGCAAACGCGTCACAAATCCAGAACACAAGTTCATGTAACACAAAATGTAATCTGGCTATTTTGAGAAATAGAGGTTAGACAAGAATTTTTGTCATAAAAGCCGTGAAATTAAAGTTGCGGAATTGGAGAGCACACTGTAACTCGCAGAAATTAAAAAAACCAAACAAAACCCACACAAATTTAACCTGTGGATTGGCACCTAGCCTGCTCTCAGCTAGAAAAATACAGTTGCGTGCAAGACACAAGCGATGACATACAACCTACTCGTCATCCCACAGGAAGGAGTGACGCAAACAACTTCCAGTAATCTAAGCCACGCATAACATACGTATCTCAATAACGGAATGGTAAGATTGGCTGATGGGAAAGATACATGTTTATTCCTCAGATGCAAACAAACTGTTCTCAGTGGGGTCAACAGTGGTGTGTAACATTTAATTTATAGCTTCATAGAGTAGCTTTGGAGTAGTGACGTATATTGGTCAACATTTATCTTCAGCTGTAACCAAAGGTGTAGAAACTTGTTCCGAGTGTTTCAAAGACTGGTATGAAAAAAACAAAGCAGGATTTTTATTGAGTACTATCAAAACCAGTTAGTAACACCCAGCAGAAACGTGCACGCTTGACAGAACAGAACTTTCACGCTTACCATAAGATTTACATTCATGGATTGATTCAGCTCTAGTGCTGCAATGTAGTTGGCACGCTGCAGATGGTAGACTAAAAGGAATTCTTGATTCTGAACACCGGCACTGGTCCTTAAAAACTTCTCCAAACGCTCCTATGAGAAAAAAAAAAATCATTCCAAAAATCTGTTATGGCTCTGCCTTTTCTCTTTTCAAAGAGATGATGAACATTTTTCCTTGCTCCCACTTACTTGTTCGGTGTCTGTGAAAGGCAGCTTCAGCAAGTCTTCCATCAGGCCCATCTCACGGCACATTTTGTACATGTGTTTTAAGAGGTCTTCTAAGTTTGCCTGAGCGGCATGTTGGTGCAACAGACCCCAAGCCTCCACCATGCACCTGTAATTAATTTTTCAGACGTAAAGGGATGTTAATAGCATAACCAAAGAGATGCCCCAAGAGTCTTGTACTCAAAGTTTAAAGGAAACTTAGGGGATGATGATTTCTATTCTTTGTTCTCCATTTTCACAAGATTTGCGTGACAAAATGGTGGGGTATATTTCTTTACCTATTGGAGAGCAACACAGTGAGGAGAAGCTGCACTTCCCCGCTGCTTGCCGTGGGTGGCCTCATCAGCTGGATGTATCTGAGGGCTTGCCCACGCTCCCCTTGGCACAGGAGGGACTGAATAATTCTCTTGTGCTGCCACGACGCGGTTTTGATTGTAGCGGGATGAAAGAGCAGGGCCAGTGAATTCTGTACAAGTTAGAGATCGGGTTTTAAAATCATTTTCTAGATTATAGCTTTGTACTGCAATGTATGTCTAACTCAACTCTACCATACTTACTTCGTAATCATTGTGATCTAGAAGCCAAAAACCTTCAACAAGCTTAACAAGTCCCCAAGGCATGCCAAAGGCAGTTGCAAAGGAGTCGATTGAAGTTTCTGTCTCACTCGGAAAGGAACGCTTGATATCCAGCAGCAAGTAAATTGTCTGACATCAGGTATCTCATTAAGGCTAATCAGTTTGTAAGACCAAAACTTTATCACATTACCTTTAGAAAAACATAATGAAGTAAGAATATAAAAGTGGTAGGAAGCAGAAAATACATTCAAAACATTGGAGCATCCAATGCTCAATTATTACAGCAAATAAATTCCACAGTTGGGTTTTTCCCTCATGTCCAGCGTCTATAAAACAGTGTAAATTGTGGCATCCTTACAGTACAGCTCAGCTCCGAATGATTAAAACTGGATTTAAACCAGTATGCGGGTCACTCATTGGTAGCGTCATTTTCTCTTTCTGACGTCCGTTTTTAGGGACATCATCTAACAAGACAGCTCTGGGCTATAAGCGTTTCTAAACCCCTTGCGGGTTAGGCAACAAACAGCAAAAGCAAGGCTGTGTATTTCAGCAGCTTAAAAATTAAGTTTCTGCCCCATGACTTTTCTCTTCTCCCTGTTGCTTATTCCGTGTGCCTGCACTTTCAACGGAACCAAAGCAAGCACTGTGAGCTGCGCTGGAAAACCCGTGATTTCAGCAAAAATCCGGTACTGGTAAACCACTCTTAGAAATCCTTTTGCTCTGAAACAGAAATTGTTTTATAACCCATCATGGGTGTTTTAGAAAATTTTAAACGGTGTTTAAATTTGGAGAAAAACTAAGGACATTTTATATCTTCAACCCTTATTACTAAAACTGTTTTCTCCCTATCGGAGAAGACTTTTGCAACAAAACGTTTAAGAAAAAAGTCATCAAAAATCCACAGTACAAAGAAATAAAACAGCGCTTCTGTCTACAACTTAACGCTAAACTAAATGTTTTCACTTGCATCGTCTTTGAAGCATAAATGAAAAAATGTCATGAAACAGGTCGGCGACCAACACTGAAGAACATTTATGTGCATCCCCTGAAGGTGTAATCAAAATAACTAGAAAGGATACAATTGCGTGTTTGCAGTTTTCTTCAATGTTTTCTAGCAAATAGAGATCCAGCAGTGCCTGAAATGAAAAATTAAAAGTTCTGAAAAAACGCCTGTCTTCCCTAAATCATTGGCTTTTGGGTGGGGTTTGGCGGGGAGGGCGGCCGTTTGTTGTTGTTCTCAGTGAACAGGACACTCACATGCAAACTGGCAGGCGGGTATTTCCCAGTTCCTCCTGCATCTCTCCGCCACAGCTTCTCCACTTGGTCTCCTAACTGGGAAACCATTCCATCAACCATCAAGCAGTCCGAGTCCCATCTTCCTCTGGAACAAAAGGTAGCAAGGATTTGGACAGAGTTAAACACTAATTCCAGCCTCCCAGTGTGACGGCTTTCCTCCAGTCTTCTGCTGACTGCAGCCCTGCCCTTTAATCTCCCGATGGCACAAAGCAGAAAAAGGACACTAGAGGCTCTGTGCTTCGAAGGAACACACGAGCCTGTATGTAAGTTACTTGAGAAGTAAGCCAAGGAAGATGAACTTTGAAGTCAATACCTCCTACCCTGCAGCTTCCACCTTAACTCACCTTGCAGCCTCTTGGTCACAGTGCCATCGCCGAAGCTTGGTCAGGTCTTTATTCAGTTTTCAGTACAATTTCCAAAGAAAAACCTATTATCGGCTAATCCAAGGCATGCCGCCTATGTGCTAGGCAGCTAGTCCAGGAAAGAGAGCTGACGTTAGCAAGTGCCTTCTATCCGACAGCCAGGAGAGTGCGAGGCGTGCCAACTCCATGTAACTCCAACCATCTTACGAAATCACACCACGTACTTGTGAGAAGGGGACTTAGGCCAATACAGTTATGACCCTCTATTGGTCATGTGGTCATAATCGGTCATATGGAGGTGACTGATCCTGTCCTAATCACATGGCCTTTTTCAGTAGTCAGAAATTATACACATTAGCCAATGAATAAAGTAGACTACCGAAAAATGATGATACCAACCAGTGGTACTAAGCAGAGGTAGATATCAACATTTTAACGCAGGAAAGTAACCTCTCTGTTCAACAGAACACACGTGTCACTGAAGTCAAGAGTATTGCTGGCAGCGGCATTACGCATAGCCCATGCAACTGTTGAGATAAAAGCCATTCCCTTCCACTTCTGAATTTGCCGTGGAAGTGTTCTAGAGTCTTCCTCTAGCTCTTACCTTGATAAACGCTCAAGTTTCTGTCGGTGACCAGTATAGTAGCTCTCAATCAGAGGATAATTGTAGAAAGGTCTTGACAAACGCGTATCGTCATCTACAGGCAACAAAGTAGAAGCAAGTTAAAGCAGTCATATCACACTTGTAAAGGAAAATTTTTGCCTAAAGAGACAGAAGATCGTACAAGCTAAGCATCAAGAAGCCTCCAACTCTGAAAGAAGCCAATCCTCTTTCTGCCTTTGCTAAAAGAGCTCTAAGAGACAAGACTCAATTCCTTCTTGCCCCAAGTGCCGTTTCAAGGTTACAGTTCACGCAGCATTCACAACATGTAGGGTAAGCTGAAGTTCACTATAAAAAAAACCACCCAGTTCTCAAAGGGAATGGTTTTTAAACATGCCGCGTGAGCATCTGTGAGACAATTAAGGCTGACAATGGAATTTATAATCCATCCAACTAAAGAAGGATTTCCAAGGTGTACTTTCTCCTCAAGCAACTGATAGAAAGTTCAAAACATGCAGGTAATGCTCTCACTGTAAAAACAAGCATTCCGGTACTTGTTGTTTAATAGTACTTTGTTTAAAATCTCAAGTAGTTCAAGCTGTGGACACAAGCAGCGCCTTGACGTCAGGGGTCCATTGCTATCCCTAAAATCCACCCAGGAAAGAAACTGCCTGCCTCATTCTACGCTGTGTACTTGACAACCCAGCAAAATCTCAACTTCACCCACAGAACTTCAGCACACCCTGCCACTGAACCAGCACGACTTCTTCCTGACGAAACCGTTACAAAAACATGGCTAAGCACGCGTTCGTGGGAGTCACTCACTGGATGGTCGCCTTGTTACAAACATATGACAGGTCACGCTTACCTAAACCCTCTGGAAGGAGACCGGATCGACAGAACCAGATGACCACTCGTGCATACAAAGAAATGAGGCCGGTTACCGCTTGCTTATTTGTCACGTCTGCAAAACCTGAAAAAAGGCAGGAGATGATTAGCGTTATGCAATTCTGTTCATTTTCACAAAACTCCCTTCATCCTACTAAACCAAAAGTATAAAAATAGCACATTAGAAATCTTTGTCTTTGCGTTTTTCATGCTGTATCGCTTTCTTATTTGAAGAAAAACCCCACTATCACCACCAAAACAAAAAGCAACCCCTATAAAGAACTAAACTCACTAAAGGCTAAAATAAAAAAAAAAACAAAAACCCCAAAGCCTGAACTACTAAATGCACGCAGGAATAAGACATCCGTTTCTCACGTAGCAGAGATTCTTCTGATAGCAAAGGGATATTCTTTTCTTTTCTCAATAGGCCAAGAACCATTTCTAAGAGAAAAAGCTGTAGAAACTCAAGTAACTCACTTTGCACGTTACTCGTTTACGCTTCCTTCGTATTGTTTAGCAATTTGCAACACAGTGTCTGCATGCAACTAGAACTTGCTAGCTAAGAATTCAAAGGAATAGTTTTCAGCAATACCACATTCGGTTGCTGTAATTTCAGCCCAGTTGCCTACAAAGCTTCTCTCTGAATGTAGCCTCCCCCACCCCCTTGCATGAGCTCCACCATAAACTGTTGCCCTGAACTCAATGCGTGTTTTGTGGTGGTCCCAAGCGCTCAGCTTTAAGCCCCTTCTCCCAGCTAAATGTGACTGTCTTCCAATCCTCAAAAACAACAAAAGCCCATGTTGCCACAATTCCAAATCTTAATAAAACATACCAAAGATTTTGTAGCACTACTACAAACCTTTTTCAGTAAGCTCTTGTGCTTCTGTGAGAAAACAGTTTAAGACCGTGCTAAGGTTGCTCAAAAGCAACTGGCAGCGCTGGAGAGACCGTAATGTCTGGGGGTCAATGAAGTTGCAAGAGCCATCAAACAGCGGAACACCTTTTCAAGAATAAATATTAAATCGTTAGCCGACAGAGCAATTCCAGAGTTTCAAGGCGCACTTCAAGGACCGCGTGCAATATCCTATAGCGGCGTATTACTGAGGAAGCTCAATCAGAAAGAACGACTTCAGGTTTGCAGAATGACTACACTAGTACTCACAGATTTGGTCAAATTCTTCCTTTGTAGAGATCACTTGGTTCCATGTCCACTCAAGAACAAACCGTAAATTACCAGCAGACCTTGGCTGCTCTTTAAACAAAGAGAACAAAAAAGAAATGAATCAACAGGCTCCAACTCAAAGAGGTACCACGTAAAAAAACAACGTTCCAAGTATTACCTTCAGATATCCAATGTTTAATGCATCCAGTCAGAAGTCCCACAGAACCTGTCTGGACAGCAGCTGACAATACTGCTTCCAGCTGCTCCTCCTAAACGTAACAGACAAACTCAAATGAGAATCTTACCTACTTGCACCATGTGAACCATCAACAGTAAATGTTTCTTTCTAACTGTATACTCATTCAGACATCACAAAGTCAATCAGGACACAGGCCAGGAACGCCACGTCCTTTCTCTTAATTCCAGCCACAGGCTGGACTGCCCACTGCTCTGAGGAACACATTAACACACTTTTCCTCTGACATTTCAACTTACTGCAGCCTAATTCTAATCTTTCTTCGCATGCCTCTGCATTACAGTCTTCACGTACTGAGTTCCAACTTACTACGTCCAGAAACATCCTCTGCTAATACGCGTTACACATCTGTGCATATAAGTTTGCCATCAGGAACGCAGGAAGGGGACAGGACAAACACAACTGTGCAACGTTTGCATGGAAACAGTGAAGCTACGGCCAAGCAGCTTTCTAGACTATGAAGACATGAAGCAGTTCTGACACCCAAAACAGTACGTTGGAATTTTGTAACGTGACAGAAAAGAAGAGAAACATTTACATCCTAATGGTTTAAATGTTAGGCTCTTCAAATACTGTATTATAGTGTAGTGGTAATCCTTACAAGGATAAATCACAGGTATGCACAGACGCGCGATATTAAGTAGTAGCTTATCTCAGCTGGTGTTCTCGTACTTCTCTCAGGTGAAAGGACCCTTCATAAGTTTTTACTTTGGTTTTTGGGATGGGATTTGTTTGGTTGGTTGGGTTTTTTTAAACACATTCAAAAGTATCTTTCCCCTCTAGGCAAAATCATGACATTCAAAGCGACTTCTACACATGTAGAACACACATGTGATATTGCCATCTTTTTCGGAAAACTGGTTTCAGACAAGGAAACACACCATTGGCCAGCTTGCCAAGAAATTTCTTTGAGCTACCACACTGTGCAGAAGCGTTCATGTCCTAACACACGTCCACAAATGTGGTGACGAATGCAGGAGACAGGAAGAGGAGGGCAGCGGGAAGGCTGCTCTCCCCTTCCTGCTGATTGCTCCAGGGAAAGGTTGGTGCATTGCAAATGGAAAACCTATGGCAGGGGGAGTGAAGTCACTGTGGTGGCATAAAGCCCATAGAAGGTAGCGAGTGTCATGAGATAAAGGTGATTAAGGTGTTGCAGCTGCAAGAGGGCAGTCTCAGAGGAGCAAATTGGGCTACTGCAGCACAAGGCAGAGGCTACAGAGGTGAAGATCCGCCCGGAGAGGATGCAGAAAAGCCTACCGATGAAGGGAAAACGAGGGCAAGCCGTGAAGAAATTGCCAGGGAGAGCTGACAGCAGTAATCCTTTACCACAGCCCACTTCCTTGGAAGCAAATGATCACGTACAGTGCAGCAAGCCGACGTCTGCAAGAGCTCGCATCCCAGTGAGACGCCCCCATCGTCGGCTACTGCACTGAACCACTGCTTTGAGAAACTGACAGGGATGGGGGTTGCTCTGGGGGACACATGCGTTATGCTGGGCATGACCAGCACTGACTGCACGCTTCCTTGTGCGCGTCTGTGTGTGGCACCGAATTAAGAGAGGGGTCTCTAAAGACAGATCTCTTAGGGCTGTTCCCAGTCAAAGTCACTACTTTGGATCTAAGGATACGATTACTTCTGCTAGCTCAGGTCAACACCTGTATTTCAAATTGGAGTATCGTGTCTTGTAGCCCCTCCAGCCCTGTCAGACCAGATGGATGTATTTCCCCCTTGATTCCCTCATAGGCACTCACCTGACTCAAACTGGATGGCTGGACATCAACTGGTCTTGGAGACAGCAAGCCAGCTACAAGACACCTATTGTAGCTATCCTGAATGGCTTCCCATATTGAAGGGCCAGATTTCTTCAAAAAATTCAAGGTCTGAAACATCAATCGAAAACCACAGATTAAGACAGCATTGTTATTCCGTCACTACGCTTCTGGATAACCTCTAAAAGGAAGAATCTAAATGTTCACTGACACCGTCAGACAGCCTGAACCACTAAGATGCTTTAGGTTAGCAATCTGCGTAATTAAGTCTTTTCTACCTTCTCTGTCTATACACAGGCCTTGCTCTTTCCCTCAACACTGACACAAAATACATTCTATATAAGCTAAGCTAACATGCAACTTCACGCTTTGGAAGATCCTTTCTATGCCTATTCGTATGGAAGCCGATTCATGTTGGAAACATTTAGTGAGCTGAAACTTCACTCAAAATTATCTGTCACAATCTGTGCCGTGGCTCAGAAGTTATAATTTGGCCGAGTTTGGGAGAAAACAAAATTTTCACTCCTCAAACAGTTATGTGATTTTTTCATTTTCTCCATTCCCTCCTTTTTCAAGAGAATTGGGGATCAAAACTCTAACTCAAGACTATGCAGGCAGTTCGACTGAGGGGCAATAAAGAAGTAACACCTTTCCCCGCCTTCTACAGTGGTTTTGTTCTTGCTCCTGGAGCAACGTTGCATTCCTTTCTAGACATTCAATCCCCGATCGTGCTTCAAGAGGAGACAACGGCAGTTGTACAGTCCCAAGAGGGGACCTAAAACATTACCATTTGCATACAACTGGCGACAGGATACAATTGCAACTATGCGTGTGGACGGGCAGGATGAGCGTGAAACGGTCCCTAACACGGAAAGCAGTGCAACAGAAAACTTAGAAAAGCTACATCTCCTGCCACTCGCAATAAAGATACAGTAAAAGATCACCTCCTTCTGGAAGCCGGTGCAAGTCATGTGAACGACTCCGGAGGTCAGCAAGCACGTACCATCTGCAGAAACAGGGAACGTTTGACAACCTTCCGTACTCTCACAGTTATGGCATGACCAGTTTACATTTTTTACACACCGGTATCTAGAAACATATAACTGAGTGCTTTGAGCTTCAGTTCACAGTCATTTCAGGCTATAACCAGCACCACTTCACCGCCTACATTACAAAAGCACCAAAACTCAGCCGGCTGTCAGATATGTTCCACAATAGTAAATACCTTGTCAGTACAACGTGATCAGAGTTGGGTTTGTGGGGGACTGGGTGTTTTTTTGGTTTGGTTTGGGTTTTGAATGACAAACAATGACTGAACAAGAGAACCAATGAATGGCATTTGACCTCATTTTAGGCTTATCACTCTCAAAAGCAGTGAAATACCTACCAAAGTTATAGTTGCCTGGATGAAAAAACTGCTCAGGTGGTGGATAAGAAGGAGGAACTCCCCGACTTAGACTCCGCTCATGGACCAGAATATCCAAAAGGAGCTTCGGAGAAGTCACGCTCACTACAGTATCCAGCGACCACAGTGCAAAATAGGGGCACTCATGAGGGAATTCTTCCGGCCTTAAAGAAAACAAGCGCGTAAGCTAAATGCCGACATTCAAATGAATTATTGGCAGGCATATGGAAAACTACTGAAGAAAAATCTACCTTAGTGAATCTGGCATTTGAGCAGAATACCAGCGATTAATGTCAAATACACCCAGGTAAGTAGATGGTTTTCCCTGACCGTACGTATTCACTTGCCAACTGAAGACTGAGACACTGGTGTCAGGAGACGTGACTGTAAAAGACAAGACATTGTTTCTGACTTGTAGAAAATACGATAGATCCGATATTTTTAAAACACCACTTTCTATTTTGGCTTCATTCTGTTCTGTCACTCGTGAAACACAACACTTCCTAAGAGTGATTACAGTACTTACGGAATAGCAAACATCTCTGTGATAGGTTTCAGTCACACTGCCCCTTTTTCTTGTCCCCTCGTCCAGATCACTGGTCAAGATACTAAACAGAAGTGGCCCCAGTGCAGTGCCCTGGGGAGCACCACTTGTGACAGGCTACCATCTGGATGCAGATGCGGACATCGGTTTGAAGAAGGGAAAAAATTCTGGTCACATTCCTAAGCAATGGAGAGTTTGAACTTCTTGTTCAAAGATGGCAGCTGGAGGAGTAAAACGACTGACCATCATCATACAAACGGCCCCACCATACATCGCGATAGCATGTCAGCAAGCATAAAATAAAACATATATTTTCCCTTAAAGAAGTCCCACATAACTTAAGCATCCATTTTTTCTTCGTAAATAATCCCAACAATCTAGTCTATGCAGATAGGCAAGACTTTCAGACTGTGGGGACAGAACAGCATTCGTTGCTTAGGTTCCAAAAGCACTTCTTTTAAAATCACCAAACACGGACATCAGAACAAACCTTCATTTACGCTATCCTCTCCGTCAACGTCGCTGCGGAATTTTTCGACAGTCTGGCAGCTGATTAATTTAGTACTCATCTGGCCTCTCAAGGGAAAGACTCCACCCGTGAGATCTAAACTGAACTTTTCGCCACGGTATTCCAAACCCTGGGGGAAAAAATCAGAGAAGAGAGCAAAGGTCATTCTAAGATAAAAACATACATTATGGCTAAATATGAGAGACAGTCTAACAGAATAGGCTTATTATACTGTGTATTTCGCATGAGCCTATTTCTGATGGTAAACAGAAACTACGCCTGACATGCAAGAGAATGCAGTGTCGAATCGTAACGGGTAAGTTTGGCTGTAAAGGCTTTGCACTTTTTCAAAATTTAGAATTTCCCTAACATTATTCAGATCTAAACATGTTTTGCAGAATTCCTTGCGACATCCAAGAATGTTCTTTATAAAAATAAATATATCGCTACAAAGAGATATCTAAAATGATGCAACACACATGCATGCAAAGCTCTTTGCTCCATGTCTTGATTGCAGAACTGATGAAGTTAGAGAAGCCCCAGCATTAGAGCAGCTAAAGCTGTCAAGAGGTATTTTCTATGGGCACACCACCAGAGTGACCGTGCACCCCTCTCTAGTTACTGTGAGAACTTCATACTGATTAGCAATCTTCTTTCAAGCCACGTAAGCTATGGCAGCTCCTCCTCTCATCTTGTCAGAGACTAACGGGTGAAATATCCCTCAGCTCCTTCACCAAGCACAGCCAACAGCAAAAGGGAAAACCAGAAAGGACACGGGGTGCACGTGGCCAAGGCTTTTAGCATCACGAATTACTACACAGTAAACAAACTAATTTTGAGATACACAGAAACCCCGGCACGATTGTGGTGAACCTCTGATAGCGCCATTTTTTAAGTAAGCGTGAAGTGAAATACCGTCTTTCCAAATACAGCATTCATTCAAACTGTCTACCATACAACACATGAATGGGTGTACTGGGGACAAATAGCAGCTCTATAATTAAAAAAAAAAAAAAAAAAGAGGGAAAAAGAAACCCAACCCACACAACCCATAAACTGATAACGCCACATTCTACCCAAGTTTCCTAAACTTGCAGAGCTCTGAAACGAACTGGCATGAAACCACACATTCCCGTATGATCTCATAGGATACATCTAATTCACCTAATCTGAGAAGAGGCGAGCTTTCTCCTAATGATTCCAGGAAGTGTTACAAATAAATATGAAGGTTGTCTAAAAAGAAAAATTAAATAATTAAAAAAAGTCTTTCATAACTAAAAAGAAAATGCTTCTGAAGCAAAGCAGTGCATTTTAAACTTTCCACGCCGGGCAAAGTCATTCTAAGGAACTCCATTGTATGGGAGATGTTAAGTAATGACTCCATTGACTAGCAAAACACAAAAACAAGTTTTCAAACGAGATGCACTGGTCAAACTCTGATATCAAAGTAGAGAGTGTATACTCTGCCCATCCGCAAGCATTGTGCAGAACGAGGGTAAAGATGCGCTCTACGATCGTGATTTGATGCACCAGATTTAGCAACTGCTGCGACAGTACAAAAAAGGTCTTTGGAAGCATTACTTAAACATACCTTTCTGTTTAATTACTTAAGCCGACTTAAACCAGCCTTGAAGGCAATGGAGACAAGAGTTTGACACGCGTATAGAAAAACACAGTACCACATGTTCCATAAGTCCTATTTGTGACTTTTACCATGACACACAGTCAAAGAGGCACTGCTTCATAGCCTCAAACCTAATTCCTGGAACAAAAAGCACTGCTGTATTGAAAAAGTCTTTTGAGCTCCTATGAACTCTATCCAATGAACAAGGATCAACAGTAGATTCCTCCTTCTTTACTCAAACTTGGCCTAGCAAACGGGAGACACTTAAATTTTCTACCCCTGAAGATGGACAAGAAACTTGACTCAGACAGCCATGCAGGCAGACAGTCATGTAGTACTAACCAATCTGTGACTACAAGGAAGTGTTCTGAGACTAAAAGTATCCGCTGTGGAGCACAGGTCCCGCACATCAACAAAGATAAAGAGATAGCATCCAGCACGCGATGAATCACTGGAAGATCCTTCTACTTGGTCACCGTGATAGATAATGCATTTTAAAGAAACACCACCTTTTCCAAACACCTAACCTCTATCTATGCAAAAGCAACAGTGGCAAATGAGGAAGCACCTTTCCTACACATAAGCAAAACACTCAAAATCTAAATTAATCCAAAAAAATCAAAAGGCACAGTCCCTACAAAAACCAGAGTACCACGATACAAGAGTCACCCCTGTTTCGTTCCATAGCTATTGAGAACATGCAAGAGAAAGTACCAAATCAGGAGGAAAGACTTGCTCTGAACTAAGATTACTGTCCCCTCAAAAAGATTTTGGAAGACTTCCAGGCGTACAACTGAATGGAATTACACATCTAACAGATGCGCCTTGTCTCTGTTAGCTATCTGAGATACAAGGATACCTCACATCTGTATTTTAAACGCATCCTCTTGGAGCCAGATCTAACATTTAGGTACACTCTTCTGACCAAATTACATATTTTCCTGGCTTTAAGAGTAGATTGAATAGGTCACCCAGCCAAAAAGAAGAACAAGTTATCTTTACAGCTACTAAGTGTCAGGATCAACACTGAAGAGACACTCTAGGTGCATTTCATGTGAGAAGTCCGGCTGACAAAGCTCTAAGGGAAACCAAGAATATAAAACTGAAGATCAGCAAAGAATAGAGTATGACTGTATTTTAAGAAAGGGAGACAGAAGCTTATTCAAGTCCGAAGCTTGGTTAAACCAAGCGATTCAAGGCCCAATCTTCTCTTCCTACATGCCATTCGTTTGGTATTTCAGAATAATTTTATTTGCAAAAGCCGCGTCCTCTTCAGGAATTTCATTTATACGGGCTCTTTGCAGATGAATCGAGCTGGAACACACGACACTGCAGTATAAAATGGTATGCCTTCTTTCCAAAAGGTATGGACAAAGGCCGTGCCCAAGAAGACTCAGCAAAACATTATTATTTTTTCAGCCAGCTCTGAAGTTTGATGGTAAATCTCACCCCTGTAACTCAACTGATACTCCCTTAGAGAAAATTACTATTGTCTGCTTTTCCCACGCATGCACCTCTTACCTCATACATGACTTGTCCTGAGGCCACGCGTTTTCTGTCACCAAACGCTAACTGCGGCAGGTGTAAACTCACCACATCGCCTTCACTGAAAAAGGGATAAATTATGAAATTTGGTTACAAAGCTGCTTTATAGTCCTTATTGTCGTGTTAGTAGACCTAGACGTTTTCTTAATAGCATGCTCCTGCTGAAAAGAACACCACCTCTTCCCAAAACATGATCATCGGCCACATTTAGCCACTGAAACATGAAGGAGGGCGTTTTGACACTAACAACTTCAGGGGCAAAAGCCAACCGTACAATTGGAAAGCTGTAATATGTTGTATGGACTAAGAATTGTTGGAAATAGTTCTTCACAGTGAAGAGTTCTCCATCAAAACTGCTTTGAAGTCAAATTTTAAAAGACTGCCACTCTACCAACAGCTGAGCTGATGGAATCGCTTGCTGATGCAGAAAGAGAGATCTCTCTGCCCTTCCCTTACCACCAAAGTTCCCCTCCCCCTCTTGCACACTCTGCACCCTTCCAAGTCCGATTTGATTCAGCAGAACAGCAGGAACCCATTGGCTTTTCTGCTGAATCGTTTGCTGCCCGGGGAGCTGCACTGGCTCACCAAGGCTCCACAGACTGCTGACGCTGGCACAAGGCCATCGGCAATACTGTCACCGCCGCCTTTAGGGGCGGCAGGCTGTTGTGTGGGAACATCTGGTGTTCTAGATCTGCAGCCTCAACTGCTCCTAGTGGTATTTTAATACCACGGTGTGACTATCAAACAAATGATGAAGCGGTCATCGAGGAACAAAAGCAAACCATTTGAGAATGCGAGCAGAAGAATATGGCCACTGTTGCTTTGCCTTCTGACAGAAGGCAGGAACTAGTAGGTCCCTCTTCACGTCTGGTAAATCCTGTAAAAATTGCATTCTAAGTTTAACACCTTCCGTACCGGAAAGAATCGCAGACACACAACAAATACACATGTTCAACTGTATGGGAACAAATATCCTTAAAAAAAAAAAAGAATTAATTCAGTGGCTGATAGTTAAAGTTTTTATTCACCTTTCCTGCGTAGACTGAACAGCCCACAAGTAGCAACAATTGCGAGGATCATTCTCAGGCTCTTGAAAAGTGACAGCATTGACAGGAATCCTCCCTCCTTCAAGCTGAGAGTGGTGCCTACAGGTTTAGGGGAAAAAAAAAGCAAAACAAAAAAGAAAACAAAAGGTGAGCCTAGTGGCCCAAACACAGGTAGTTTCTCGTTTCTTGGACTACGTCAAGCATTGTTCTTCCTGACTTCTGAACCTTATTTGTACCTCCACACTCTACTCTTGCCACCTAATTATTCCTCCACTGTCTATTTATGCATCCAACAGCTTCTGGGGAGTCAGTGCAGATCTGCTGAAGTGAATCCCGACCAGAAGTTAGCCAAATATTTCAGGTGAGATTGCTCTTTCGGCCAAAGCTGACATGCAGGAAAGAATACATTTTTCAGGCACAGGTCAGTTATTGAGTTTTCATGTCTCACTAGTTTCACCCTGGACGCTTTAGAGAATATCGGCACCAAAATCACATCACTGACATACTTCAGCCTTTCAGTGGATGCCCCAGTTGCAGTAACCGGTTCTGAAAACCCCAGGAAGCATGCTTTCCACAGTTCCTCAATCCACAGGCACAATAAGGAAAACAATCCTAGTCCACTGGGGAGAAGGCGGACCACTTGATCCAGGTATGACTGAAAAGTTATGTCAGAAGAGGATTTCTGAACGTGCCAAGATTATACTCATACTCATGTCAGTCCCTGAAAAAGTTCTCTTTACATCCACATACTTCCTTAAGCAACAAATCGAGAGCCCCGCACCTCCAGGCATGGCCAAGTGTAAAGGCCTACTTACTCTCTCTTCAAAGTTTTCATATTCCAGAGCGACAGGTAGCCATCCGAGAAACCCACAACGAGCTGGTTGCTTCTGCTTATGTAGCACAGGGCTGATACTGCTGTTCCGGAAGCATTTTGTAGTTGAAAACAGAGACACCTCCATTCGCTGGTCACAGTTTCTCTTCTTTGTGCAACTTCAGCAGGATTTTTAGTGACAACTTCTAGATCTACACACACAAAACCAAGCAATAAATGAATACGTTATGCCATTTAGGCTGCATTTTAGGCACTGATGTGACAACCCCTATCATCTAATGCTACCGTGCCAGGCAAAATAGCCATTTATGCAACACTTTTTTTTGCCATTTCCATTATGTATGTCTTCAAAGAACATAAGAACTCTCGGATAAGACAAGTATTCTCACTCACGTTTGAAAGCTAGGTAAAAGCGTAACCTTAATAACGTAACCAAATTCTTCCTGGACTCTGAAAAGCAGGAGTTTGGGCCTCGTGATGAAATTTGAAGTGGCACCTCGTGTTTGAAGTGGCACCAATTTCTGAAGCTGCTGTTGTAATAGCCAAAACGGTGTATGCAATCTGAGTACACCTATTCGAGATTTCATTCATCCAAATGCATGGGTGTTGGTAAGTCGGGTTTATTTTAAAAAACAAGCCCAAAATTTGCCCCAAGTCAATTAACACAAGCAGAAGAGCATTCCCGGGAAACAGGGCTCCTCCAACACAACTTCCTACCAGGCGGCCGCACCGACTCACGTGGCAAAATTCCTACACCTCTCTGGCAAGAATCATAGTGGCACAGGGATCTTGGTGGGAGGGGGCATTTACAACACTGGGAGGAGCAGTCAGACACTCCCAGGTTTAATCAGGTCAGGACTATACGATGTCAAACTGCCACCTGTAACCAGTCGTCAGAAATGTCTGACACAAGGGTCTTCAAAGTGGGATGCATACTGTTTCGTTAGAAGACAGAAGTTTTCTTGCGTTTAAATTCATGTGGAAAAACTGCAGGCTCACCCAATGCTTCGATATCATTCTGAGTGCAGGAGCAATCATCCAAACTAAGGTCAACCAGAAGGAGGTGGCCAGCATCTGTAGCCACTGCTGCCACCCCAAAGAGCCATCGCAGACTCTGATGGAGGTGCTGAGTGCTCACGCTGGGTCCTCCGTGATTCGCTATGGGTTCTATAGCGGTTACCTACAGGAAAACTACAAGTTACTATTTGAGCTCTTTGACAAGCTCAATAGAAAAAGTAAATACAGGAGCATCAAAGCATTGTTTGCAATTAGATCAAGAAAAGAGACAAAGACAAAAAAGCCCCGTACAAAAACCTGTTACTGCCTTCCATTTACTAGATTTCCTGCGGGTAAGTGACTTAACTTCAACTTACATGGGGCATTCTATTAGTACAGCTTAGCAATTTCCATTTCCTACTTCGCAGTAATTAACTGGAGGAAAACACAGAAAATCAGTTATACGCAAGAAACTTTATCGTATTCAAGGGGCTTAAGACAGACAAACACAACTACATCGAGGTCTCCCACCGCTCACAGCCCACCAGCACCGCGATACAGTCTATGCCTTCTTTGACAAACGGGCGTTAGGATAAATCAGGGCTCGAGAGTCAGACGAGGCAGCGGCCAAGTTGCATGGGAGACACACCATTTCCATGGGAGTGAAACGTATTTAGAAAGCGTTGAAGGGAGAGACCAGCTTAGTAAAATTCACACTAGTCCGCATTTAGAAGAAAAGTAACAACCACATAAAGGAAAAGAAGCTTTAAATGCACACCAGCGCTTTCACGAATGTTGAGAAAAATGTTAAAAGCCAGCCTAAAGCAGCAGCTTCTCAGATAAAAAGGTGACTCCACCTAAAGGAGGAAGCGCACGCTGCTCTTTCACGTGCCCAGCAGTCTGCACGCAACTGTCTCACAAGGCGAAGACAGACCTTTCAGCACACGTTGCAGCACATCCCAGGACAACACTGACTGCTAGAGCAGAGACACGAGCACACGAAGACTCCTGCGCTAAAGCTGCACGTATTTCTCTCTCTCAGTGACCCCAATACGAATGCTTACCACTAGTCATCACACTGTAGCATTACAAACAAACAAAACTCCACCTGTATTCTAGCAAGTCAAACCAAAGCACCTGATGGAAAGCTGGCTAAGAAGTTAGTTAGTTAGTTGTTGCAGATTCTAAGATGATAAAAATGAATCTTCATGTTCTATTGACTTCCACCGATTCTTGTTTACATTAAGATAATGAGGCTAGGGGACACACATCATTTGAGTTTCTGGGTTACAGAAGACAGAAAACATCAGCAACATTACACCAGTGTGTCCCATCTACACAAACACACTAGTCAGAGAGCAGAGATTCAAGGACTGCAGGCTGAAAGGTGACCTCCCAACAATCTGTCAGATAACTCACTAGAGGCTCTTTTTTCCTCTCCTAAGTCAACAGAAAAATGTGTTCTCCTCAGCCTGCTTGCTAGGCTGAGATTCAAGGCAATGTGTCGAAGTCATTTACAGCACAACTATGGAATTCTGAGCCATTTTAAAGACGGTATTTCTGATGGAAATCAAGCAATTAGGGCCAAAAAAAGGTGCTTTTCAATGCCTTTTTGTGGAAGGAGAGAATCGGGTAACTTTGTGCTCTACAATAAAATCAGAAAACTTGTTTTACTCTCAGTAAACTTAAACAATAATGGCACATTAAGCCCAAGATTTTACAGCAACACCGTCTTGACTGGATACTCTCAAGTGACAGGATGTTAACGCACAATAGAAAAAATACCTCCTACAAAGAGACGCTCCAAAGTTTGTCCTAAAACAGGCCTACGCAGCACCTAACAACATCAAAGCTTCGTTTCTCCAATGAAAAAGTACCTACCCTCCCGGGAAGAACAACTGCTTTAACCACTCTTGAGAGTCCAAGGTCGTACAGACAGAGAACACTTCCCTCTGCGTCTTCCAACCCAACCAGCAGTCCAGTTCTCTTCTCCCAGGAAAACTCCTTCACCACACGAACAGTGGGAGGCTGTTCATTGACTCCACTGAAACGGTACGCAGAGAGCCGCTCTCCTGTCACAGAGTTCACCACCTCAAGGTGAGGACCACGTGCCAACCACGCCAGGCCGTTTCTCCCTGTGAGAGAAAAGAAAGAGGACTGAAGCAAATGTCCAACGGAAGACTGAAAACAGCTGAAAAAAAATCACAGTGCCTGCCCCTTTCCTTCAATAAGCGTACCTAGCAGAGGAAGACCGACCTACCTCATTCTAGTCAATGATTCAAAATCACCCGTTGAAATCCCCAAGCAATCCCTCCTAAAATTAACCACCTTGTTATTTTGCATTTGTACTTGTCATTCCCGCACCGAAGAATCTGGGTTGTTTGGGATAAAGATTACAAGGTCCTGATCGACAGCCTTTATACCATATTCGCCTTGGTTTTGCTAGAAATGATCTAAACGCATATGGGAATACAAGTCTTGGAGCGTAGAGGAAGAATTGAAGGCATTTTGTTTCACTGAACTACTGCCAGCCCAAAGGAAGTATGAGCTCAATTCCTGCATTTACACTCAGGTAGATAGATTCTACCTGGTCTTAACAGAAGCCTAGACCTCCAGATAGGCACCCAGCTCTACTGTCACATCACCTGGAAAGTCCACTTCAAAGTTTAACTACACTCACGTTTTAATATTAGCATTTGTCATCGCTGAAGCACCCTTTTTGTTCTCTCTCTCTAAACAGGATGCCCCTTAACAGCACCAACCTGACACAGCTGATACGATGACCTGAGGCTTCAGGTAGCGTCCAGGCAAGAACAGCTTTATACCGAGACCAAATTTAAAGGAAAATGCTCACCTCCAGAAAACCTCCCACACAGCACAGAGCCGAGGGTTCCCTCATCTTCCCCAAGTGCCTGAAGAGTCACCTCTGGAAACTGCAGCAGACTGCTCGTTACCTCAGCTGTTAGGTCTTGCATTCTTCACTGTAAATACAGGAAAAAATTGCACAACTAGACTCACGCCAGCCAGAAATATTCTTGAGAGTGACAGAAGTTTCATCAGTATGCAGTGAAAAATGCCCTAGACGTCACCTCTAGCTCTTTTCCTTGCAAATAATGGCACTCGGGAGACTTTTTGCTCTCCCAGCAGAGCAAAAGGAGAATCCTTTGCTTTTCTGATGCCTGTGAGATCACCAACAAAAAGTGACCCAGACGTATCAACAGAGAAATAACAGGAAAAAGCCCAATACACTGAGTTCAAGTCTACTCACACAGGTTAGGAAGATGGGAGCTGAGAAAAATCAGATTTTAAAAAGCTTCTCAGTAACAGGTACAACTTTCCATTTGTCCTTTCCCTTGATTTCGTACTTTACTCTTTGTTACTTATTGTCAGTTGTCTTCCAGCAGCCAAAACTACCATTGTTCTTCACCTTAGGTACTTATGACTTCCAAACTATTTCCAAAGAAAGGAGCGTACCACGAGTCACAGGCTGAGGATAGATTTTTGCATTAAAAAGCTCCAAGAAAAATAAACATGGAGAAATTACATGTTCAAGCAGAATCACATTCAGCCAAGTCAGGGTTCAGGGACGTCAGTTTTGACTGACGGTAGTACCCGAAAATCCGTTTCAAGGGCCAACAATGCAATGGGCTTACTGACGAAAAAGCTAAAAATATGGCCAGCCGCAGCTGAAGAGATGGTTTCACAAAACATGCTGACTTCCCGGCCACCAAAAGAGAGGACTTGCCGCCGCCTCCCATCTCTCCATCTGCTCCTTTGTTCTACTACCGTACTCCTGTGGCTCACCTCGCACTGCCTTAACAGTGCCTTAGAGCACTTTAGGAGCCAAGTTCACTCCCTGAGCAGGCAGGAAACTCACCCAGAAAAGCAGGTGGTGTTCCACCAGCTTCGAGAGCTCAACTGCCTTGCAGAGACAACCAGCAAGCATAAGAGGTGGCACAAGGAAGGAGGCAGGACCACGCATCGGGAAGAAGGAGAGGGAATTTGTCCATCTCCTTTTTGTGGCAGTCAGCCCGGGCTGCTAGCTCATACCCGGGTGAAACGACACACTCCGTTTGCAGGGAGGGCTAAAAACCCCTTTACTTTTAGAAAGGACACCACCCAGGACACAGTCAGGCATCTTTTAAGGCAACTTTTAACTCCCTCTTGCACGGAGAGACTCCCTAGCTCTCTGGGAAAGGCTGCAGCTGACAGGCGTCGTTCTTTCCTTCCGCCAGAGGTGGAAGCTAAAGTGATTTCAGGGAAGGGTTATAAAAGGGTTTATAAAAGTTATACCAATTTTTGAATTGTTGTTAATGACTGGTTCCATGACATTTTCCCCAGAGAAACAGGAAGCAACTCACAAGCACTGGAGGAGCACCAGATGGAAAAGTCACTTTCTGCACTCTCGTAGTCGTCAGGTTCAGTGAATTTGCACTTTGCCGGATTTTACTCCTGCAGAAAGAGGATTTAGCGAGTGAGTGAGCAGGTGATTTAGGGAGTACCACCGGGTCAGGTCTTTCCCGCTTAGGCAGAAAGCCTCCCCGCTCCCGGCGGTTTAGGCAAAAACCCTACATTTCATCCAAGCCCTAAGCTGTAGTCTAAAAAGCCACCAGCGTGACAGAGACGGTCTGTACCAGAATCCTACAATCGGCCTTATTTCACTCAAGTGCAGCCTACAGATTGTCTTGTAGAGTTTGTGCAGATGCTCCACAAGCACAAAGCTACAGCAGAAGGTGAGACGAGGAAAGAATTTCAGCTCTCTACCCCAACAGCCCCCAACAGCGAAGACCCTGTGTCTGATGCAGACCACAGATTTGACATCCCTCTCCATGAAAAAACAAACAAAACCAACACAGATCAGAACTTGACGCTGGAGCCACTTTACCCAGCTACCTCCTGCGGTTATTCCCCAACACGACTATACTTCCGTTCAAGAGTTGCAGTCCCCGTCTACCGTGGCGAAGCTCGCACCAGTTCCCAAAGGCACTTCTGACCTTACGCTCTTTTTTACCTTGCTCGGTGCACCTGGACAGACAGACGTAGGCGCTGAGTGTCTCAGGACAGAACATACACGCAGCCTTCCCAGCACAGGGAGACAGTGGTGAGCAAGGCACTCCCAGCACACCACACCGCTCGCCTCTCCCAGCACGAATTCCAGAATCCCAGCACGAATTCCAGAATCCCAGCATCACAATGAAGAGAAAGGCCTTCCAGAATCACTGGAGGTCCTCTGGTCCAGCCCCCCTGCTCAGGCAGGGTCACCTACAGCAGGCTGCCCAGGACCGTGTCCAGGCGGCTTTTGCGTATCTCATTCTGAAACATACTTTGACAAAGAGCAACCTGACAAGCCCAACTGCAAATGCATTTGCAACACGTGCAACAGGCCCGGCTTGTTGGTGACTCTCTCCTGCCAATTTAAGGCTTCTCTCCACCACACAAGTCAAGCAATACCACACCAGCAAAGCCTTGTCACCATTAGTTCTCTAAAACTGTATCCGACAGCTTCCTAGGGAGAAGGCACAAAATTAACAGAAGCCTGATTATGTTCGTTTCACTGTCTTAACAAAGCAAACCCCAGGCAGGTCAAGGCAGGAAAACCAGTTGATGCAGCAGGTGAACAAGAAGCTGTCCTCAGCAGAACAGGGTACGGTACTGTGTGCCCAAACGCCTGTGCCAGCTGCCAGCCAAGACCGATACAACCATCCAGAGGGAGCACCTGAACGACCCCGGTTAGCCATACACCCCACACAGGGCTCAGCATTCCCGACAGAATTAAGTCCCTAATTTTTATCAAACCCCCATCATTTTATCAAACATGATCAGGAAGCAATTATTAGATCTGAAAGACTGACGCCACGCTTCCTTTCTATTGGCAGAAGTTCCAGACCTGGAGTCACGGTTTATTAAGGAAGGGCAGAGAGGGGCGTGAGTAACAAATCTTAAAGATGACAAAAAGGGGAAAACATCAGACTCAGAAGACCAGAGGTTAATGGATCTGGCCGCAATGCCCGTTACTGGGAAACTCGCCTGAGCCACAGCAATGTACTGGTGCTCCCACTCCTTCCAGGCTTCCTCCGGACGGGACTCCCACGTGGCCTGTGTGCTCCGGATCCGCCACTCATTCCCAGCCAGCAGAAACTCTTCTCCCTCCTGCCTGCAATAGCCTTACTTACACTGGGTTTGGGCTTTTGTCTTGATCAGCACTTGATAAGGGAACTGACTCTGAGCAACTGGATGTGCCCACGCCAGTGCTGCGGATGAGGACAGGGACCATTTCTCAAAGGCAGAGCTGTCTTCTTTTCTTCTCAAGTTTTTAAAAACAATGTGTCTGTGGAGAAAAAAACCCAACAGAACACCTTTGAAAAAAAATCCCAAGTCACAGATATTAAGTACTACTCCTGTATCGCCAGGCAGAAATGCAGCAGTGCTGCTAAGATGCCTTAATAGAGCAGAGCACGAGCTGGCCAGCAGGCAGTAAGGGGAGAGCAGCCGCTGTCAGGGAGCGCCCACCCCAGACAAGGCTTCTGGGGGTCTTGGTTCACATGGGCCTCATCTCCGGGTCAGATGGAGTCCTAATTCAGACACAACAAGGGGTCTGCGTTCATCGGCACGTGAAAGCAATTCAGCTCTTTGCAGGACTGAACTGGTGCGGGAAACGTTAAATCTTCTGGCCACAACTGGAGTACTGTGTCCAGTTTTGGGCTCCCCAGTTCAAGAGGGACAGGCAACTACTGGAGCGAGTCCAGCGTAGGGCAACCAAGATGATTATGGGACTGGAGCACCTCCCTTATGAGGAAAGGCTGAAAGAGCTGGGACTCTTTAGCCTGGAGAAGAGAAGGTTGAGGGGGGACCTGATTAATGTTTACAAGTATCTAAAGGGTGGGTTTAAGGAGGACGGAGCCAGGCTCTTTTCAATGGTTCCCAGCGACAGGACAAGGGGCAATGGGCACAAGCTAGAACATAGGAAGTTCCGTTCAAATACACGGAAAAACTTCTTTACAGTGAGGGTGACAGAGCACTGGAACAGGCTGCCCAGGGAGGTTGTGGAGTCCCCTTCTCTGGAGACTTTCAAGACCCGCCTGGATGCAGCCCTGAGGGATGTGGTTTAGGCAATCCTGCTCTAGCAGGGGAGTTGGACTAGATGATCTCTAGAGGTCCCTTCCAACTCTGAAGATTCCGTGATTCCGTGATTCCGTGATTCTGCTCCTGATATCTCCTCGTAGCCAGGCAGCTGCAGCCACGCGGTCACTGAGCCATGAACCGCGTTGGGACAGCAGACATCTAAGTGCCTGAGCTCTTTTCAGGGGAGCTGGAATAAGAAGGAATAATTAGTGCTGGAGTCCCAGCGAAAGCCTGTCTGGAAGGACTGCAAAGAGGGCCGTTTTCAGTTCTGAGCCCCAGAAAGGCCAGGAGGAGAGAGGGAACCTTCTCTTGCAGAAGGAGACGAGGGACTGGGGAAGTGGCCGGGAAGCAAACTGCTCCTGGGCAGGAAGGAATAGCTCTGTGTGGCACTGTCGCTGGGATCCGGCATCGGGAAGCACAGACAACCAACGCCTGGCAGCAGGGGTCATCTGTACGCTCTACGTTTCAACTCTGTGCTGCATTGCCGGGAGAGAAAGGGAAGGAAAGAAGCTGAATTAAGCCACGCACACGAGAGAGACCCAGAATTCTCAGGAAAAAGAGCTACCTCCGTCACATAACTTAGCTGTCAAAATATACGCCGTGCGTTAATAAGAATACAGAATAAGCTCTTAATATGCTGCCCTCCCTTATTGGCACATTCACCCTTTCCTTCCTCCTCAGCTGTCAGTCACTTTGAGCTGGTATCTCTTCTCATTTTGCCCAGCACCTGACCGCAATTGGCACCGAGACCAGAGCGGGAAAAACTATGAAAGTGTGCCTTTCAGCGTATCGTCAGGTTGACAGAGTTCCTTCGTAACAGAGGTCTGCTGGAGTCTCGGCTGCAGTCTGTGAGCGTATCAAACGTATTACCTGCCATTGGATTTTGAAGGAGGTTTTTAAAATTAGTTTTAAACCCTACCAAAAATGAGATAGGGATTAACATGGAAAAGATGACCATAAAGTCCTTAAACATAAAAGAAGAATCCTAGTGTCTTAGCAATCTGGCTATAAACTAACTCTTTTTAGCAGGTTAGCAATTTAGGAGAAAGAGAGACAGACAGATGAGAAGACAGAGGTGGTTTTTGTCAAAGTGAATACTGAAGGTGCTCAAATCCTGGTAACTCTGCCTTACGCTAGCACCAACGTAAAAAAAACCTCAAAACCACGTCGATGGTATTGGTACAAGTAACAGTTGAAGAATCTGTCCTTAAATTTGTTCAGAACAGTAAGAAAGTTAGCATTTGAAGAAACTCAGGTAAGCTGTTTGAAGACTGTCAGCATTTACAGTCAACATTTTCACATGTGCACGTTTTCTAGTTGTATTCTTCCATCTTTCATTTGATAGTACTTGCTTTAAGAAAAAATACCTCTTCAAAGGTGCTGGAGTATACAGTTAATTCACCCGAGACAAAGAGGACCCTGTGGGGGTTTCATCTTATTTAGGAATGCAACATCTGGTGCACAGGACCAACAGTAATCTCAGATTCCAGGAAACAAAACTACTTGTTTTATAATACTGCCTCGCTTTATGTAAAGAACACGGCGTTTATATAAAACAGGTGCTTATAGTTTTATAGCTGCATTTATCTCTATTTAGTTAAATTTTTCCAAATATGCAGAGAACTCTTGCAAAAGAAGTGGGGTTTCAATCTCTAACGTAGAAAGCGAGAGATCGATTTTGTGTCAGCCACGTTTCTGTTCTGAAAACAGAAATGGTCTCCATTTGAGTGATGCATTAATAGTGGTACGAATCTTTTAGAATCACAGAATGGTTTGGGTTGGAAGGGACCTTAAAGATCATGTAGTTCCAACCCCCCTGCCCTGGGCAGGGACACCTCCCACTAGGCCAGGCTGCTCAAAGCCCCATCCAGCCTGGCCTTGAACACTTCCAGGGAAGGGGCAGCCACAGCTTCCCTGGGCAACCTGTTCCAGTGCCTCACCACCCTGACAGTAAAGAATTTCTGCCTGATATCTAATCTAAATCTACCCTCCTTCAGCTGTAAACCGTTACCCCTCATCCTATCGCTACACTCCCTGATAAAGAGTCCCTCCCCATCCTTCCTGTAGGCCCCCTTTAGGTACTGGAAGGCTGCTATAAGATCTCCCCAGAGCCTTCTCTTCTGCAGGCTGAAGAACCCCAACTCTCTCAGCCTGTCCTCATAGGAGAGGTGCTCCAGCCCTCGGATCTTCCTTCTTAACCCCCTTTTTTCTTCAAAAAAGGAGGACAACCCAGAAAAGAGAAAGAAGGAATGTACTACAAGAGATGAAACAGCTTGGCCAGTGTTACGGCAGAGCAGCCGGGTGGCTCAAGCAGCAAAACGATGCTCTTAGGTCCAGGCAGCACCCACACACTTCAGCCAACATGCCCAGAAGGGTCACGTTAAGAGAGCATAAAGGATGATTTTCAAATTACAATGAGCAAAAAAGAAATCAATGTACACAGAAAACTAAGATTTGTTAATACGGAAGCAAAGCGACCTCATTACCTGGTCATTATAGATTTCCAGCACGTTGAAAGTGTTCTGTAAAGACAAGAAGTAATTAGAAGGTAAAAGAGACAGGCAACAAACAGCAAAAGCTAGGCTCTGTATTTCAGCAGCTTAAAAATTAAGTTTCTGCCCCATGACTTTTCTCTTCTCCCTGTTGCTTATTCCGTGTGCCTGCACTTCCAACAGAACCAAAGCAAGCACCGTGAGCTGCGCTGGAAAACCCGTGATTTCAGCAAAAATCCGGTACTGGTAAACCACTCTTAGAAATCCTTTTGCTCTGAAACAGGATATTTCACCACATCATTCTAGTAAGAAGCCATTTGCTACAGATAGGAGGGTTTTAAAAAATTTAAAACGGTGTTTAAACTTTGAGAGAAACTAAGGGATATTTTCAACATTTCCTACTAAAACTGTTTTCTCTTATCAGAGAAGACTTTCTAAACTCCATCGTAACATACGTTTCAGTGCACCATTTTATTGTATTTTTGTTGTATTTTCCCCTAGCCAAATGTGCACGAGGAAACCGCTAGCAGACCTCAGGGTGGGCTAGCCAGTGAGCAGGAGGAAAAGCCAGCTCTGGAAAGATGCGGTGTCTCAGCCAGAGGTCAGAGACGGAGCCCAGAGTTGGGGCACAGACGACAGCTGGGCTCAAGGCTCTGCTGATCCTCTGGGGCTCTGCAAATGTGGCTGCGTGGGGGAACCTGCAGAGTGACAGCATGCCTCTGGTGTCACTCGTGAGCTTCAACTGCAACAAGCCAGAGAGGCGGCTTTCTGTGAGCTGCCCCAGTGCAAGATGGCAGGTGGTAAAGGCACGGCCCCGTCTCTGGCAGCCTGCGTAGCCAGCCGCGTTGCTGTCGTGCATGTGTGTGGTGCACCCTCAGCCTTGCTACTGGCCTGACCTGCAAACGGGAAAGCAGCAGCCGCATCCAAGGGTCTGGGACAGAGACACCCCCAGGTCTGGGGTGCACCAGGCCGGGCTCCTGCCGCCAGGAAGGACGAAGCCCGCCCCGGCTCAGCAGATTTGTAACAACCCTTCGCTACTTGGCAGACACCGGCATCAAGCTTTAAGCTTCGCAGTATTAAGTTCACCAACGCCAAAAAGAAACCTGTTCTGTACCAGTAAGACTACGGATAAGAAGTAAATGACTCGTGAGACACTATGGATTGGTTTCTGCCCGTAGCTTGTTTTCCCCACCAGAAATCAACAACAAAGCTATTTACGAGTGGTTACATGGGAACTGATGAAATTGCAGCAAACAATTTTATTGAAATAACAAGCCTGAGAGTAGTGTTCCACGAGGGGAAGTTCTGATGGGGGATTAAACTGCTCGGTTATCCTCAGACATATTTGCACACTGGGCATATTCTTGCAATACGATCCATGGCTTTATCCAGTGCACTTCCAAAAGGAGAGACGAATTTTATTTCCACTGCTGGAGGTGACCAAGAGCCTCCTTTTCTTGTGGTCCTGAAAAGAAAGAGAAGTATCAAATTGATTTTTTGATTACCAACAGTATTCAGTAGAGGAAAATGTTTTGCAATGTTGGAATTACAAAATCGATGCCAAAGAATTATTTATGGGCTTCTTTGAAGATAGGGTCAAGGCAGAAAACATAGAGAAACAAGCTTCCTTTTGCTTTCGTTCCTTACCAGACTGTCCCAAGCATTCTCACTCACTATTCGCGTGAGCTTTTTGAGCGCCCCCACGCCCTGATTTTAAGAGGCAACTCTCCCCAGACGGTTTTCCAGAAGGAACCGGAAAACACGGCCAGAAACAAGACGTTCTCTTTACTCGTTGTCTGACCCACTCCTGCCTTCTATGGGGAACTAAAGACCGTAAGAGCGTGGTTTCGTAAGGTGGAATGACAGGAGAGCACGCCATCATTGCAAAGAGTAGCATCCACTTGGCCTTTCCTAGCCCCTCCCTCTTCTGGTTCCAATAGAAAACTGAACCGTGAAGTGGGGAAAACGGTGCCCAGGAGACCAGCAAGCTGGACAGGCTCGCAAAGTCAGAGCAGAACTGTACCGCCAAGTGAGGAAGAGCAAGTGAGGTGGCCAAAAGCTGAATCGCTACCATTGTTTCTTAATGACTGCAACCTGGCTCTGTTCAGGGGAAGAGTGGGATTCTTTCCCCTTCTCAGACACTTTTTCAAGCATTTCATGAAGAAGTTTAGCACTTTTCTCATTTTGCTCAGCTATTGTCTTAGTCATTTTCTCCACCGCCTCCGGGCCGGAGCCGTGGCGTTTGCCGGGGCCCGTGTGGGGGCAGCCCATGCCGCTGGCGGCGGTGTCCCTACGGCCAGGCCGTGGCTTTGGCCTGCATGGGCGGAGGCGTGGCTTTCGCCGGGGCCTCTGGGGGGCGCAGCCGCCGTGGGCCTGGCCGATGCCGGGGCCGGTGGGGGGCAGCCGATGCCGCTCGGGCTGGTGTCGGGGCCGGTGGCGTTGTTTGTGCCTGTGTTGCGGCTTGGGCAGTCATCTGAGTTGTTTGAGTTTCTGCTGTAGCTTTCCGTGGGGGGGTTGTCTGAATTCCTACTGCAGCTTTCGGTGGCAGGGCTGCCCGAGTTTCTGCTGTCTTTGGCTTTGGCCCCGGGGTCTGAGTAGCGACATCACATGTCACATCATACTCACTCCTGCACCGATATTTAACAATAAACCAGCCCTGCAACACACTCGGGAAAACCGACAACAGGATCACGTACGAATGAAAGTAACGTTCACTCTCGAAACGGCCCGAAGGTTTCTCATCCCGATTCTGTTACTGTCGCTTTGGCATCATCACCGAAGGGCAAAGTCAACTTTCCCCAGGTACGACCAAGAGCGTCATTAGGAAAAGAATCCATCCCGAAAGTGTAATTAGGAAAAGCCTCCATCACGAGATGCCCAAGATAGGCAGGCAGAACCGTTATCCAAGCAATTATTTTATACCTCTGAAGGCAAACCCACGCCAACGTGGCACGCTTAGACCACCGCGTCCAAACACAAACGAGAAACAGGCCATGCAATATATTTGACCGGTTAAACCCCACTGCATCCATTAACTTCATACAAAGCTCTCTAAAGGCACGATACCAGATTTCACCTAAGACCGACATGCTGTGAACTCTCTCTTCTCCCTGAACAAGCTGGAATTCAAACTATTCAGGCAATCTATCAGAGCTGCATTCATGCCCCACGTCGGGCGCCAATAAATCTGTCGTGGTTTTGGCCGAATTGGCCAATGGCTGGTGACAGATGCTCCCCCCCAACCTCTCGTACACGGAGAGGAGGAGGAGAGGTAGAGAGAGATTTACGAGCGTAGGAGAAACTAAACTGCTTTCATGAAATCCTAATAATAAAATAAAAAGGGAAATAATGAAATAGATACAGTCCATACAAAACTGGACGAAGCTCCCAGGATGACATCACCGCACAAACCTCAAATCTCAACTTCTCCTAATTCCGAGTGTTCCTGCAGGCAGGCAGGTGACGTTACAGAAGGCCTAACATAGCCGTTTAAGACCAAATTCAAGTCTGCCATTCTGATTTGCAGTTCCAGTTCTCAACGTAAGCAGTTTGAGCAAACTCTATAAAACTGCAAGTGTAATCACGGTCTGTAAAGCCTTTAACTGGAAAAATCACTAACTACAGCCCACCTTACTCCATCAGTCCACGTGGGGTTCGAGTTCTCCATCCTGGAAGATATTCTGGGTTCCTTTGCTCGTAGAGGAGGGAAAACTGATCATCCCGGAGATGCAGAGGGAGCTGCTAGGGGTGCGGTGCGAAGGCTGGGTCTGAGAAAGGACTCAGGAGGAAAAAAGACAAGATCCTGGGAGGGCACGTAGCCAGGACAGCTGACCCAAACTGACCAAAGGGATGTTCCATACCCTCTGCCGTCTGCTCAGCTACAAAAGCTAAGCGAGAGGAGGAGGGCTGGGGGGCATTCCTTATTACAACGCTTGTCTCTGAAAATTACTCTGAGGTGTAAAAAGCTCTCCGTCTCCTTCAGCTGCATCACATTCAACAATGTTTATTGACAGTCAAACAACATGCTAACTATGACTCTGTAGAATCCTAGCTGTATGGACGATCGCCCGATGGATGTCCTTCACTTTATCCTGGTGTTGCCGGTGCTGCTTCTGAGGTTGGTGACTTAAGCGCACTATCTTCCATCACCTACAGTTAAAAAAAAGCCTGTTAATGCAATAGTCATTACCAAACAGACTGACTTCACACTCACACAGATGAAACTGAGGACAGTGAAATGCCGCTTTTCCTTTCAGATCACTGCTGGGTGTAAAGTCAGAAACATACAGTGTACTCTCTGCTACCGATGACAGCTTCTGTGTTTAAGGGACGGAGAAGAGAGTGTTCAGTGTACGCCATCGCGTGCCCCGTTTCTGGTATTTCTGTTCCTGACTACGATTTGCCGCCACTCCTGGACAAAGTGAGCAGTTTTACAATGCGAGCTGTAGCCACAACTGGCAGAAATCATCCCATTGCAGTACTTCCTGCACTGACGACAAATGCCCACACGGCGACCCACTCTGCATCTAACAGGGTAAAAGGCAACGATGAGAGAAAAGCTGAAAGTTCCAGTCGGCAACACTTTGTCAAACTAGCCAGCCCTCACATCCGACAGCTCAACCCTGCACTTCAAGGAATCGCTTGGACTGCCTGAGACAACACAGTATATTCTAAATAGCTCCACCTCGTCTCTTCCCGTTCCCTGTGCTGAGCAAGTATTCGTTCCTTCTAGATCCACGTGAAGATACTCGGGGTTTTATGGTGAGAACAAAAGCAGTAACCGTTACTTATTTCCAGGGACTCGGATGGTCGGGATAATTGAATCCACGTGTAAAGACCTTTGCCCAGCCCTCTAAGTTGCAGTGCTAGCCAACAACGGCAGAAGGAAGCAGCCCCTCAACAGCAGTCTCCATAGAATCAGCTTATTTTCTTGCCTCCCGCCTCGTCAAAACTTGCTAAAGCGATATATTATTAGCAACACGCCATGCTTCAAAACTAAAGTCAAGAAATACTAGTCTGCGTAAACTTTCCTTTTATGCTTACAAATCTACGAACAAGAAAGCAGTAAGCAGTTTGTCCTAAATTCAGCGAGGGCCCACAAGCCAAAACCAGGCGCTTACATCTAAATCAGTACCCACCAGCCCTGTCTTCTCTACAGTGTTGTCCTAAATCCCAAAGCCGAGATGAGCTGAATAAGTGAATGCATCTAAGGTCTCTTCTTGTTCCTGTCTCTAGTGAGGGACTGGCGGGTGCTGTTGAAACCCAACTGCTTGCTCTCCTGTTTGGATCTCAACAGGTCCCATTTTAGAAACATCCTCAATTTTAGAAACATCCTGCTGAAGAAACAGCACGTTTAGCAGCTATAAAAACGACATCATCTTTAAAATCCACCTTGTGAGAAACCGGTTTTCTCCTTCATTCCTGCCCAGGATTCTTTAATTCTGGACAATATTTTCGCCAGAAAATTTGGTCTTCGACGCACATTTCCTGCTTTAGCTTGTTTTCTTACTGGAGTTAATGGCTTTGGTCTTGAGACTGTAAAGCAAGAGGGGAAAAATTTCAGCCTGGTGTCATCCAAGTGACAGGGAATTCTCCCCTCTATTTCCCCCCGCTAAAAGTTACCTTCTCTTGAGGCCAATGCAGGCAAATGGTAAAGCTTGGCTCTCTCTACGGCCAGCTGCCTTTCAATTCGTGGAAGGATCTTGCCATATTGGGCTAATAGAGAATTTCTGGCAACTGCTCTGTCGGTCAAGCGATGATCGCCGTCGTTCTGATGAAGGAAAAGCACAAAGCAAAAGCTTAACTAATTACAAGAAGTTCATTGCACAGACCTCTCCGGGCTATTTCGCATTAGTGAGCAGATTTCCTCTACGGGTGTGGGAAAACACCTCCACTGCACAGAACAGCGGCAAGTTCTACCCATCCGCACACACCGATTTCACCTGGTACTTTTAGCAAAGTGGAAGGAAGACTGGAATAGCAACAGAGCCTACAACTTGAAGTTAAAACAATGCTGGCACTCTGCAGAACCTTCTTCTGATAAACCTGTTATCACCTGCAATTTTCTGATATCACCTGCAATTTGCAAACGACTTACTACATAGCAGGCTTTCCCTTGTTCTTCCTGAAACGCCAGTGCCCTGAATATACGGGACAACTGGAAATTACCCTGGACAACATGATGTGAAGATTAAAACAAGCAAGAAAAAGCGACCTACGCACACCACCTGGCCACATGACAGTTTTCAAATGCAGGACCTACGACTTCCAAAACCACCTTAGAAGTTTGAGTCACTGGAAAACTATGATTCCAGAAAACGGCAAACGCGTCACAAATCCAGAACACAAGTTCATGTAACACAAAATGTAATCTGGCTATTTTGAGAAATAGAGGTTAGACAAGAATTTTTGTCATAAAAGCCGTGAAATGAAAGTTGTGGAATTGGAGAGCACACTGTAACTCGCAGAAATTAAAAAAACAAAGAAAACCCACACAAATTTAACCTGTGGATTGGCACCTAGCCTGCTCTCAGCTAGAAAAATACAGTTGCGTGCAAGACACAAGCGATGACATACAACCTACTCGTCATCCCACAGGAAGGAGTGACACAAACAACTTCCAGTAATCTAAGCCACGCATAACATACGTATCTCAATAACGGAATGGTAAGATTGGCTGATGGGAAAGATACATGTTTATTCCTCAGATGCAAACAAACTGTTCTCAGTGGGGTCAACAGTGGTGTGTAACATTTAATTTATAGCTTCATAGAGTAGCTTTGGAGTAGTGACGTATATTGGTCAACATTTAGCTTCAGCTGTAACCAAAGGTGTAGAAACTTGTTCCGAGTGTTTCAAAGACTGGTATGAAAAAAACAAAGCAGGATTTTTATTGAGTACTATCAAAACCAGTTAGTAACACCCAGCAGAAACGTGCACGCTTGACAGAACAGAACTTTCACGCTTACCATAAGATTTACATTCATGGATTGATTCAGCTCTAGTGCTGCAATGTAGTTGGCACGCTGCAGATGGTAGACTAAAAGGAATTCTTGATTCTGAACACCGGCACTGGTCCTTAAAAACTTCTCCAAACGCTCCTATGAGAAAAAAAAAATCATTCCAAAAATCTGTTATGGCTCTGCCTTTTCTCTTTTCAAAGAGACGATGAACATTTTTCCTTGCTCCCACTTACTTGTTCGGTGTCTGTGAAAGGCAGCTTCAGCAAGTCTTCCATCAGGCCCATCTCACGGCACATTTTGTACATGTGTTTTAAGAGGTCTTCTAAGTTTGCCTGAGCGGCATGTTGGTGCAACAGACCCCAAGCCTCCACCATGCACCTGTAATTAATTTTTCAGACGTAAAGGGATGTTAATAGCATAACCAAAGAGATGCCCCAAGAGTCTTGTACTCAAAGTTTAAAGGAAACTTAGGGGATGATGATTTCTATTCTTTGTTCTCCATTTTCACAAGATTTGCGTGACAAAATGGTGGGGTATATTTCTTTACCTATTGGAGAGCAACACAGTGAGGAGAAGCTGCACTTCCCCGCTGCTTGCCGTGGGTGGCCTCATCAGCTGGATGTATCTGAGGGCTTGCCCACGCTCCCCTTGGCACAGGAGGGACTGAATAATTCTCTTGTGCTGCCACGACGCGGTTTTGATTGTAGCGGGATGAAAGAGCAGGGCCAGTGAATTCTGTACAAGTTAGAGATCGGGTTTTAAAATCATTTTCTAGATTATAGCTTTGTACTGCAATGTATGTCTAACTCAACTCTACCATACTTACTTCGTAATCATTGTGATCTAGAAGCCAAAAACCTTCAACAAGCTTAACAAGTCCCCAAGGCATGCCAAAGGCAGTTGCAAAGGAGTCGATTGAAGTTTCTGTCTCACTCGGAAAGGAACGCTTGATATCCAGCAGCAAGTAAATTGTCTGACATCAGGTATCTCATTAAGGCTAATCAGTTTGTAAGACCAAAACTTTATCACATTACCTTTAGAAAAACATAATGAAGTAAGAATATAAAAGTGGTAGGAAGCAGAAAATACATTCAAAACATTGGAGCATCCAATGCTCAATTATTACAGCAAATAAATTCCACAGTTGGGTTTTTCCCTCATGTCCAGCGTCTATAAAACAGTGTAAATTGTGGCATCCTTACAGTACAGCTCAGCTCCGAATGATTAAAACTGGATTTAAACCAGTATGCGGGTCACTCATTGGTAGCGTCATTTTCTCTTTCTGACGTCCGTTTTTAGGGACATCATCTAACAAGACAGCTCTGGGCTATAAGCGTTTCTAAACCCCTTGCGGGTTAGGCAACAAACAGCAAAAGCAAGGCTGTGTATTTCAGCAGCTTAAAAATTAAGTTTCTGCCCCATGACTTTTCTCTTCTCCCTGTTGCTTATTCCGTGTGCCTGCACTTTCAACGGAACCAAAGCAAGCACTGTGAGCTGCGCTGGAAAACCCGTGATTTCAGCAAAAATCCGGTACTGGTAAACCACTCTTAGAAATCCTTTTGCTCTGAAACAGAAATTGTTTTATAACCCATCATGGGTGTTTTAGAAAATTTTAAACGGTGTTTAAATTTGGAGAAAAACTAAGGACATTTTATATCTTCAACCCTTATTACTAAAACTGTTTTCTCCCTATCGGAGAAGACTTTTGCAACAAAACGTTTAAGAAAAAAGTCATCAAAAATCCACAGTACAAAGAAATAAAACAGCGCTTCTGTCTACAACTTAACGCTAAACTAAATGTTTTCACTTGCATCGTCTTTGAAGCATAAATGAAAAAATGTCATGAAACAGGTCGGCGACCAACACTGAAGAACATTTATGTGCATCCCCTGAAGGTGTAATCAAAATAACTAGAAAGGATACAATTGCGTGTTTGCAGTTTTCTTCAATGTTTTCTAGCAAATAGAGATCCAGCAGTGCCTGAAATGAAAAATTAAAAGTTCTGAAAAAACGCCTGTCTTCCCTAAATCATTGGCTTTTGGGTGGGGTTTGGCGGGGAGGGCGGCCGTTTGTTGTTGTTCTCAGTGAACAGGACACTCACATGCAAACTGGCAGGCGGGTATTTCCCAGTTCCTCCTGCATCTCTCCGCCACAGCTTCTCCACTTGGTCTCCTAACTGGGAAACCATTCCATCAACCATCAAGCAGTCCGAGTCCCATTTTCCTCTGGAACAAAAGGTAGCAAGGATTTGGACAGAGTTAAACACTAATTCCTGCCTCCCAGTGTGACGGCTTTCCTCCAGTCTTCTGCTGACTGCAGCCCTGCCCTTTAATCTCCCGATGGCACAAAGCAGAAAAAGGACACTAGAGGCTCTGTGCTTCGAAGGAACACACGAGCCTGTATGTAAGTTACTTGAGAAGTAAGCCAAGGAAGATGAACTTTGAAGTCAATACCTCCTACCCTGCAGCTTCCACCTTAACTCACCTTGCAGCCTCTTGGTCACAGTGCCATCGCCGAAGCTTGGTCAGGTCTTTATTCAGTTTTCAGTACAATTTCCAAAGAAAAACCTATTATCGGCTAATCCAAGGCATGCCGCCTACGTGCTAGGCAGCTAGTCCAGGAAAGAGAGCTGACGTTAGCAAGTGACTTCTATCCGACAGCCAGGAGAGTGCGAGGCGTGCCAACTCCATGTAACTCCAACCATCTTACGAAATCACACCACGTACTTGTGAGAAGGGGACTTAGGCCAATACAGTTATGACCCTCTATTGGTCATGTGGTCATAATCGGTCATATGGAGGTGACTGATCCTGTCCTAATCACATGGCCTTTTTCAGTAGTCAGAAATTATACACATTAGCCAATGAATAAAGTAGACTACCGAAAAATGATGATACCAACCAGTGGTACTAAGCAGAGGTAGATATCAACATTTTAACACAGGAAAGTAACCTCTCTGTTCAACAGAACACACGTGTCACTGAAGTCAAGAGTATTGCTGGCAGCGGCATTACGCATAGCCCATGCAACTGTTGAGATAAAAGCCATTCCCTTCCACTTCTGAATTTGCCGTGGAAGTGTTCTAGAGTCTTCCTCTAGCTCTTACCTTGACAAACGCTCAAGTTTCTGTCGGTGACCAGTATAGTAGCTCTCAATCAGAGGATAATTGTAGAAAGGTCTCGACAAACGCGTATCGTCATCTACAGGCAACAAAGTAGAAGCAAGTTAATGCAGTCATATCACACTTGTAAAGGAAAATTTTTGCCTAAAGAGACAGAAGATCGTACAAGCTAAGCATCAAGAAGCCTCCAACTCTGAAAGAAGCCAATCCTCTTTCTGCCTTTGCTAAAAGAACTCTAAGAGACAAGACTCAATTCCTTCTTGCCCCAAGTGCCGTTTCAAGGTTACAGTTCACGCAGCATTCACAACATGTAGGGTAAGCTGAAGTTCACTATAAAAAAAACCACCCAGTTCTCAAAGGGAATGGTTTCTAAACATGCCGCGTGAGCATCTGTGAGACAATTAAGGCTGACAATGGAATTTATAATCCATCCAACTAAAGAAGGATTTCCAAGGTGTACTTTCTCCTCAAGCAACTGATAGAAAGTTCAAAACATGCAGGTAATGCTCTCACTGTAAAAACAAGCATTCCGGTACTTGTTGTTTAATAGTACTTTGTTTAAAATCTCAAGTAGTTCAAGCTGTGGACACAAGCAGCGCCTTGACGTCAGGGGTCCATTGCTATCCCTAAAATCCACCCAGGAAAGAAACTGCCTGCCTCATTCTACGCTGTGTACTTGACAACCCAGCAAAATCTCAACTTCACCCACAGAACTTCAGCACACCCTGCCACTGAACCAGCACGACTTCTTCCTGACGAAACCGTTACAAAAACATGGCTAAGCACGCGTTCGTGGGAGTCACTCACTGGATGGTCGCCTTGTTACAAACGTATGACAGGTCACGCTTACCTAAACCCTCTGGAAGGAGACCGGATCGACAGAACCAGATGACCACTCGTGCATACAAAGAAATGAGGCCGGTTACCGCTTGCTTATTTGTCACGTCTGCAAAACCTGAAAAAAGGCAGGAGATGATTAGCGTTATGCAATTCTGTTCATTTTCACAAAACTCCCTTCATCCTACTAAACCAAAAGTATAAAAATAGCACATTAGAAATCTTTGTCTTTGCGTTTTTCATGCTGTATCGCTTTCTTATTTGAAGAAAAAACCCACTATCACCACCAAAACAAAAAGCAACCCCTATAAAGAACTAAACTCACTAAAGGCTAAAATAAAAAAAAAAACAAAAAAACCAAAGCCTGAACTACTAAATGCACGCAGGAATAAGACATCTGTTTCTCACGTAGCAGAGATTCTTCTGATAGCAAAGGGATATTCTTTTCTTTTCTCAATAGGCCAAGAACCATTTCTAAGAGAAAAAGCTGTAGAAACTCAAGTAACTTACTTTGCATGTTACTCGTTTACGCTTCCTTCGTATTGTTTAGCAATTTGCAACACGGTGTCTGCATGCAACTAGAACTTGCTAGCTAAGAATTCAAAGGAATACTTTTCAGCAATACCACATTCGGTTGCTGTAATTTCAGCCCAGTTGCCTACAAAGCTTCTCTCTGAATGTAGCCTCCCCCACCCCCTTGCATGAGCTCCACCATAAACTGTTGCCCTGAACTCAATGCGTGTTTTGTGGTGGTCCCAAGCGCTCAGCTTTAAGCCCCTTCTCCCAGCTAAATGTGACTGTCTTCCAATCCTCAAAAACAACAAAAGCCCATGTTGCCACAATTCCAAATCTTAATAAAACATACCAAAGATTTTGTAGCACTACTACAAACCTTTTTCAGTAAGCTCTTGTGCTTCTGTGAGAAAACAGTTTAAGACCGTGCTAAGGTTGCTCAAAAGCAACTGGCAGCGCTGGAGAGACCGTAATGTCTGGGGGTCAATGAAGTTGCAAGAGCCATCAAACAGCGGAACACCTTTTCAAGAATAAATATTAAATCGTTAGCCGACAGAGCAATTCCAGAGTTTCAAGGCGCACTTCAAGGACCGCGTGCAATATCCTATAGCGGCGTATTACTGAGGAAGCTCAATCAGAAAGAACGACTTTAGGTTTGCAGAATGACTACACTAGTACTCACAGATTTGGTCAAATTCTTCCTTTGTAGAGATCACTTGGTTCCATGTCCACTCAAGAACAAACCGTAAATTACCAGCAGACCTTGGCTGCTCTTTAAACAAAGAGAACAAAAAAGAAATGAATCAACAGGCTCCAACTCAAAGAGGTACCACGTAAAAAAACAACGTTCCAAGTATTACCTTCAGATATCCAATGTTTAATGCATCCAGTCAGAAGTCCCACAGAACCTGTCTGGACAGCAGCTGACAATACTGCTTCCAGCTGCTCCTCCTAAACGTAACAGACAAACTCAAATGAGAATCTTACCTACTTGCACCATGTGAACCATCAACAGTAAATGTTTCTTTCTAACTGTATACTCATTCAGACATCACAAAGTCAATCAGGACACAGGCCAGGAACGCCACGTCCTTTCTCTTAATTCCAGCCACAGGCTGGACTGCCCACTGCTCTGAGGAACACATTAACACACTTTTCCTCTGACATTTCAACTTACTGCAGCCTAATTCTAATCTTTCTTCGCATGCCTCTGCATTACAGTCTTCACGTACTGAGTTCCAACTTACTACGTCCAGAAACATCCTCTGCTAATACGCGTTACACATCTGTGCATATAAGTTTGCCATCAGGAACGCAGGAAGGGGACAGGACAAACACAACTGTGCAACGTTTGCATGGAAACAGTGAAGCTACGGCCAAGCAGCTTTCTAGACTATGAAGACATGAAGCAGTTCTGACACCCAAAACAGTACGTTGGAATTTTGTAACGTGACAGAAAAGAAGCGAAACATTTACATCCTAATGGTTTAAATGTTAGGCTCTTCAAATACTGTATTATAGTGTAGTGGTAATCCTTACAAGGATAAATCACAGGTATGCACAGACGCGCGATATTAAGTAGTAGCTTATCTCAGCTGGTGTTCTCTTACTTCTCTCAGGTGAAAGGACCCTTCATAAGTTTTTACTTTGGTTTTTGGGATGGGATTTGTTTGGTTGGTTGGGTTTTTTTAAACACATTCAAAAGTATCTTTCCCCTCTAGGCAAAATCATGACATTCAAAGCGACTTCTACACATGTAGAACACACATGTGATATTGCCATCTTTTTCGGAAAACTGGTTTCAGACAAGGAAACACACCATTGGCCAGCTTGCCAAGAAATTTCTTTGAGCTACCACACTGTGCAGAAGCGTTCATGTCCTAACACACGTCCACAAATGTGGTGACGAATGCAGGAGATAGGAAGAGGAGGGCAGCGGGAAGGCTGCTCTCCCCTTCCTGCTGATTGCTCCAGGGAAAGGTTGGTGCATTGCAAATGGAAAACCTATGGCAGGGGGAGTGAAGTCACTGTGGTGGCATAAAGCACATAGAAGGTAGCGAGTGTCATGAGATAAAGGTGATTAAGGTGTTGCAGCTGCAAGAGGGCAGTCTCAGAGGAGCAAATTGGGCTACTGCAGCACAAGGCAGAGGCTACAGGGGTGAAGATCCGCCCGGAGAGGATGCAGAAAAGCCTACCGATGAAGGGAAAACGAGGGCAAGCCGTGAAGAAATTGCCAGGGAGAGCTGACAGCAGTAATCCTTTACCACAGCCCACTTCCTTGGAAGCAAATGATCACGTACAGTGCAGCAAGCCGACGTCTGCAAGAGCTCGCATCCCAGTGAGACGCCCCCATCGTCGGCTACTGCACTGAACCACTGCTTTGAGAAACTGACAGGGATGGGGGTTGCTCTGGGGGACACATGCGTTATGCTGGGCATGACCAGCACTGACTGCACGCTTCCTTGTGCGCATCTGTGTGTGGCACCGAATTAAGAGAGGGGTCTCTAAAGACAGATCTCTTAGGGCTGTTCCCAGTCAAAGTCACTACTTTGGATCTAAGGATACGATTACTTCTGCTAGCTCAGGTCAACACCTGTATTTCAAATTGGAGTATCGTGTCTTGTAGCCCCTCCAGCCCTGTCAGACCAGATGGATGTATTTCCCCCTTGATTCCCTCATAGGCACTCACCTGACTCAAACTGGATGGCTGGACATCAACTGGTCTTGGAGACAGCAAGCCAGCTACAAGACACCTATTGTAGCTATCCTGAATGGCTTCCCATATTGAAGGGCCAGATTTCTTCAAAAAATTCAAGGTCTGAAACATCAATCGAAAACCACAGATTAAGACAGCATTGTTATTCCGTCACTACGCTTCTGGATAACCTCTAAAAGGAAGAATCTAAATGTTCACTGACACCGTCAGACAGCCTGAACCACTAAGATGCTTTAGGTTAGCAATCTGCGTAATTAAGTCTTTTCTACCTTCTCTGTCTATACACAGGCCTTGCTCTTTCCCTCAACACTGACACAAAATACATTCTATATAAGCTAAGCTAACATGCAACTTCACGCTTTGGAAGATCCTTTCTATGCCTATTCGTATGGAAGCCGATTCATGTTGGAAACATTTAGTGAGCTGAAACTTCACTCAAAATTATCTGTCACAATCTGTGCCGTGGCTCAGAAGTTATAATTTGGCCGAGTTTGGGAGAAAACAAAATTTTCACTCCTCAAACAGTTATGTGATTTTTCATTTTCTCCATTCCCTCCTTTTTCAAGAGAATTGGGGATCAAAACTCTAACTCAAGACTATGCAGGCAGTTCGACTGAGGGGCAATAAAGAAGTAACACCTTTCCCCGCCTTCTACAGTGGTTTTGTTCTTGCTCCTGGAGCAACGTTGCATTCCTTTCTAGACATTCAATCCCCGATCGTGCTTCAAGAGGAGACAACGGCAGTTGTACAGTCCCAAGAGGGGACCTAAAACATTACCATTTGCATACAACTGGCGACAGGATACAATTGCAACTATGCGTGTGGACGGGCAGGATGAGCGTGAAACGGTCCCTAACACGGAAAGCAGTGCAACAGAAAACTTAGAAAAGCTACATCTCCTGCCACTCGCAATAAAGATACAGTAAAAGATCACCTCCTTCTGGAAGCCGGTGCAAGTCATGTGAACGACTCCGGAGGTCAGCAAGCACGTACCATCTGCAGAAACAGGGAACGTTTGACAACCTTCCGTACTCTCACAGTTATGGCATGACCAGTTTACATTTTTTACACACCGGTATCTAGAAACATATAACTGAGTGCTTTGAGCTTCAGTTCACAGGCATTTCAGGCTATAACCAGCACCACTTCACCGCCTACATTACAAAAGCACCAAAACTCAGCCGGCTGTCAGATATGTTCCACAATAGTAAATACCTTGTCAGTACAACGTGATCAGAGTTGGGTTTGTGGGCGACTGGGTGTTTTTTTGGTTTGGTTTGGGTTTTGAATGACAAACAATGACTGAACAAGAGAACCAATGAATGGCATTTGACCTCATTTTAAGCTTATCACTCTCAAAAGCAGTGAAATACCTACCAAAGTTATAGTTGCCTGGATGAAAAAACTGCTCAGGTGGTGGATAAGAAGGAGGAACTCCCCGACTTAGACTCCGCTCATGGACCAGAATATCCAAAAGGAGCTTCGGAGAAGTCACGCTCACTACAGTATCCAGCGACCACAGTGCAAAATAGGGGCACTCATGAGGGAATTCTTCCGGCCTTAAAGAAAACAAGCACGTAAGCTAAATGCCGACATTCAAATGAATTATTGGCAGGCATATGGAAAACTACTGAAGAAAAATCTACCTTAGTGAATCTGGCATTTGAGCAGAATACCAGCGATTAATGTCAAATACACCCAGGTAAGTAGATGGTTTTCCCTGACCGTACGTATTCACTTGCCAACTGAAGACTGAGACACTGGTGTCAGGAGACGTGACTGTAAAAGACAAGACATTGTTTCTGACTTGTAGAAAATACGATAGATCCGATATTTTTAAAACACCACTTTCTATTTTGGCTTCATTCTGTTCTGTCACTCGTGAAACACAACACTTCCTAAGAGTGATTACAGTACTTACGGAATAGCAAACATCTCTGTGATAGGTTTCAGTCACACTGCCCCTTTTTCTTGTCCCCTCGTCCAGATCACTGGTCAAGATACTAAAGAGAAGTGGCCCCAGTGCAGTGCCCTGGGGAGCACCACTTGTGACGGGCTACCATCTGGATGCAGATGCGGACATCGGTTTGAAGAAGGGAAAAAATTCTGGTCACATTCCTAAGCAATGGAGAGTTTGAACTTCTTGTTCAAAGATGGCAGCTGGAGGAGTAAAACGACTGACCATCATCATACAAACGGCCCCACCATACATCGCGATAGCATGTCAGCAAGCATAAAATAAAACCCACTTTTTCCCTTAAAGAAGTCCCACATAACTTAAGCATCCATTTTTTCTTCGTAAATAATCCCAACAATCTAGTCTATGCAGATAGGCAAGACTTTCAGACTGTGGGGACAGAACAGCATTCGTTGCTTAGGTTCCAAAAGCACTTCTTTTAAAATCACCAAACACGGACATCAGAACAAACCTTCATTTACGCTATCCTCTCCGTCAACGTCGCTGCGGAATTTTTCGACAGTCTGGCAGCTGATTAATTTAGTACTCATCTGGCCTCTCAAGGGAAAGGCTCCACCCGTGAGATCTAAACTGAACTTTTTGCCACGGTATTCCAAACCCTGGGGGAAAAAATCAGAGAAGAGAGCAAAGGTCATTCTAAGATAAAAACATACATTATGGCTAAATATGAGAGACAGTCTAACAGAATAGGCTTATTATACTGTGTATTTCGCATGAGCCTATTTCTGATGGTAAACAGAAACTACGCCTGACATGCAAGAGAATGCAGTGTCAAATCGTAACGGGTAAGTTTGGCTGTAAAGGCTTTGCACTTTTTCAAAATTCAGAATTTCCCTAACATTATTCAGATCTAAACATGTTTTGCAGAATTCCTTGCGACATCCAAGAATGTTCTTTGTAAAAATAAATATATCGCTACAAAGAGATATCTAAAATGATGCAACACACATGCATGCAAAGCTCTTTGCTCCATGTCTTGATTGCAGAACTGATGAAGTTAGAGAAGCCCCAGCATTAGAGCAGCTAAAGCTGTCAAGAGGTATTTTCTATGGGCACACCACCAGAGTGACCGTGCACCCCTCTCTAGTTACTGTGAGAACTTCATACTGATTAGCAATCTTCTTTCAAGCCACGTAAGCTATGGCAGCTCCTCCTCTCATCTTGTCAGAGACTAACGGGTGAAATATCCCTCAGCTCCTTCACCAAGCACAGCCAACAGCAAAAGGGAAAACCAGAAAGGACACGGGGTGCACGTGGCCAAGGCTTTTAGCATCACGAATTACTACACAGTAAACAAACTAATTTTGAGATACACAGAAACCCCGGCACGATTGTGGTGAACCTCTGATAGCGCCATTTTTTAAGTAAGCGTGAAGTGAAATACCGTCTTTCCAAATACAGCATTCATTCAAACTGTCTACCATACAACACATGAATGGGTGTACTGGGGACAAATAGCAGCTCTATAATTAAAAAAAAAAAAAAAAAGAGGGAAAAAGAAACCCAACCCACACAACCCATAAACTGATAACGCCACATTCTACCCAAGTTTCCTAAACTTGCAGAGCTCTGAAACGAACTGGCATGAAACCACACATTCCCGTATGATCTCATAGGATACATCTAATTCACCTAATCTGAGAAGAGGCGAGCTTTCTCCTAATGATTCCAGGAAGTGTTACAAATAAATATGAAGGTTGTCTAAAAAGAAAAATTAAATAATTAAAAAAAGTCTTTCATAACTAAAAAGAAAATGCTTCTGAAGCAAAGCAGTGCATTTTAAACTTTCCACGCCGGGCAAAGTCATTCTAAGGAACTCCATTGTATGGCAGATGTTAAGTAATGACTCCATTGACTAGCAAAACACAAAAACAAGTTTTCAAACGAGATGCACTGGTCAAACTCTGATATCAAACTAGAGAGTGTATACTCTGCCCATCCGCAAGCATTGTGCAGAACGAGGGTAAAGATGCGCTCTACGATCGTGATTTGATGCACCAGATTTAGCAACTGCTGCGACAGTACAAAAAAGGTCTTTGGAAGCATTACTTAAACATACCTTTCTGTTTATTTACTTAAGCAGACTTAAACCAGCCTTAAAGGCAATGGAGACAAGAGTTTGACACACGTATAGAAAAACACAGTACCACATGTTCCATAAGTCCTATTTGTGACTTTTACCATGACACACAGTCAAAGAGGCACTGCTTCATAGCCTCAAACCTAATTCCTGGAACAAAAAGCACTGCTGTATTGAAAAAGTCTTTTGAGCTCCTATGAACTCTATCCAATGAACAAGGATCAACAGTAGATTCCTCCTTCTTTACTCAAACTTGGCCTAGCAAACGGGAGACACTTAAATTTTCTACCCCTGAAGATGGACAAGAAACTTGACTCAGACAGCCATGCAGGCAGACAGTCATGTAGTACTAACCAATCTGTGACTACAAGGAAGTGTTCTGAGACTAAAAGTATCCGCTGTGGAGCACAGGTCCTGCACATCAACAAAGATAAAGAGATAGCATCCAGCACGCGATGAATCACTGGAAGATCCTTCTACTTGGTCACCGTGATAGATAATGCATTTTAAAGAAACACCACCTTTTCCAAACACCTAACCTCTATCTATGCAAAAGCAACAGTGGCAAATGAGGAAGCACCTTTCCTACACATAAGCAAAACACTCAAAATCTAAATTAATCCAAAAAAATCAAAAGGCACAGTCCCTACAAAAACCAGAGTACCACGATACAAGAGTCACCCCTGTTTCGTTCCATAGCTATTGAGAACATGCAAGAGAAAGTACCAAATCAGGAGGAAAGACTTGCTCTGAACTAAGATTACTGTCCCCTCAAAAAGATTTTGGAAGACTTCCAGGCGTACAACTGAATGGAATTACACATCTAACAGATGCGCCTTGTCTCTGTTAGCTATCTGAGATACAAGGATACCTCACATCTGTATTTTAAACGCATCCTCTTGGAGCCAGATCTAACATTTAGGTACACTCTTCTGACCAAATTACATATTTTCCTGGCTTTAAGAGTAGATTGAATAGGTCACCCAGCCAAAAAGAAGAACAAGTTATCTTTACAGCTACTAAGTGTCAGGATCAACACTGAAGAGACACTGTAGGTGCATTTCATGTGAAAAGTCCGGCTGACAAAGCTCTAAGGGAAACCAAGAATATAAAACTGAAGATCAGCAAAGAATAGAGTATGACTGGATTTTAAGAAAGGGAGACAGAAGCTTATTCAAGTCCGAAGCTTGGTTAAACCAAGCGATTCAAGGCCCAATCTTCTCTTCCTACATGCCATTCGTTTGGTATTTCAGAATAATTTTATTTGCAAAAGCCGCGTCCTCTTCAGGAATTTCATTTATACGGGCTCTTTGCAGATGAATCTAGCTGGAACACACGACACTGCAGTATAAAATGGTACGCCTTCTTTCCAAAAGGTATGGACAAAGGCCGTGCCCAAGAAGACTCAGCAAAACATTATTATTTTTTCAGCCAGCTCTGAAGTTTGATGGTAAATCTCACCCCTGTAACTCAACTGATACTCCCTTAGAGAAAATTACTATTGTCTGCTTTTCCCACGCATGCACCTCTTACCTCATACATGACTTGTCCTGAGGCCACGCGTTTTCTGTCACCAAACGCTAACTGCAGCAGGTGTAAACTCACCACATCACCTTCACTGAAAAAGGGATAAATTATGAAATTTGGTTACAAAGCTGCTTTATAGTCCTCATGGTCGTGTTAGTAGACCTAGACGTTTTCTTAATAGCATGCTCCTGCTGAAAAGAACACCGCCTCTTCCCAAAACATGATCATCGGCCACATTTAGCCACTGAAACATGAAGGAGGGCGTTTTGACACTAACAACTTCAGGGGCAAAAGCCAACCGTACAATTGGAAAGCTGTAATATGTTGTATGGACTAAGAATTGTTGGAAATAGTTCTTCACAGTGAAGAGTTCTCCATCAAAACTGCTTTGAAGTCAAATTTTAAAAGACTGCCACTCTACCAACAGCTGAGCTGATGGAATCGCTTGCTGATGCAGAAAGAGAGATCTCTCTGCCCTTCCCTTACCACCAAAGTTCCCCTCCCCCTCTTGCACACTCTGCACCCTTCCAAGTCCGATTTGATTCAGCAGAACAGCAGGAACCCATTGGCTTTTCTGCTGAATCGTTTTCTGCCAGGGGAGCTGCACTGGCTCACCAAGGCTCCACAGACTGCTGACGCTGGCACAAGGCCATCGGCAATACTGTCACCGCCGCCTTTAGGGGCGGCAGGCTGTTGTGTGGGAACATCTGGTGTTCTAGATCTGCAGCCTCAACTGCTCCTAGTGGTATTTTAATACCACGGTGTGACTATCAAACAAATGATGAAGCGGTCATCGAGGAACAAAAGCAAACCATTTGAGAATGCGAGCAGAAGAATATGGCCACTGTTGCTTTGCCTTCTGACAGAAGGCAGGAACTAGTAGGTCCCTCTTCACGTCTGGTAAATCCTGTAAAAATTGCATTCTAAGTTTAACACCTTCCGTACCGGAAAGAATCGCAGACACACAACAAATACACATGTTCAACTGTATGGGAACAAATATCCTTAAAAAAAAAAAAGAATTAATTCAGTGGCTGATAGTTAAAGTTTTTATTCACCTTTCCTGCGTAGACTGAACAGCCCACAAGTAGCAACAATTGCGAGGATCATTCTCAGGCTCTTGAAAAGTGACAGCATAGACAGGAATCCTCCCTCCTTCAAGCTGAGAGTGGTGCCTACAGGTTTAGGGGAAAAAAAAAGCAAAACGAAAAAGAAAACAAAAGGTGAGCCTAGTGGCCCAAACACAGGTAGTTTCTCGTTTCTTGGACTACGTCAAGCATTGTTCTTCCTGACTTCTGAACCTTATTTGTACCTCCACACTCTACTCTTGCCACCTAATTATTCCTCCACTGTCTATTTATGCATCCAACAGCTTCTGGGGAGTCAGTGCAGATCTGCTGAAGTGAATCCCGACCAGAAGTTAGCCAAATATTTCAGGTGAGATTGCTCTTTCGGCCAAAGCTGACATGCAGGAAAGAATACATTTTTCAGGCACAGGTCAGCTATTGAGTTTTCATGTCTCACTAGTTTCACCCTGGACACTTTAGAGAATATCGGCACCAAAATCACATCACTGACATACTTCAGCCTTTCAATGGATGCCCCAGTTGCAGTAACCGGTTCTGAAAACCCCAGGAAGCATGCTTTCCACAGTTCCTCAATCCACAGGCACAATAAGGAAAACAATCCTAGTCCACTGGGGAGAAGGCGGACCACTTGATCCAGGTATGACTGAAAAGTTATGTCAGAAGAGGATTTCTGAACGTGCCAAGATTATACTCATACTCATGTCAGTCCCTGAAAAAGTTCTCTTTACATTCACATACTTCCTTAAGCAACAAATCGAGAGCCCCACACCTCCAGGCATGGCCAAGTGTAAAGGCCTACTTACTCTCTCTTCAAAGTTTTCATATTCCAGAGCGACAGGTAGCCATCCGAGAAACCCACAACGAGCTGGTTGCTTCTGCTTATGTAGCACAGGGCTGATACTGCTGTTCCGGAAGCATTTTGTAGTTGAAAACAGAGACACCTCCATTCGCTGGTCACAGTTTCTCTTCTTTGTGCAACTTCAGCAGGATTTTTAGTGACAACTTCTAGATCTACACACACAAAACCAAGCAATAAATGAATACGTTATGCCATTTAGGCTGCATTTTAGGCACTGATGTGACAACCCCTATCATCTAATGCTACCGTGCCAGGCAAAATAGCCATTTATGCAACACTTTTTTTTGCCATTTCCATTATGTATGTCTTCAAAGAACATAAGAACTCTCGGATAAGACAAGTATTCTCACTCACATTTGAAAGCTAGGTAAAAGCGTAACCTTAATAACGTAACCAAATTCTGGACTCTGAAAAGCAGGAGTCTGGGCCTCGTGATGAAATTTGAAGTGGCAGCTCGTGTTTGAAGTGGCACCAATTTCTGAAGCTGCTGTTGTAATAGCCAAAACGGTGTATGCAATCTGAGTACACCTATTCGAGATTTCATTCATCCAAATGCATGGGTGTTGGTAAGTCGGGTTTATTTTAAAAAACAAGCCCAAAATTTGCCCCAAGTCAATTAACACAAGCAGAAGAGCATTCCCGGGAAACAGGGCTCCTCCAACACAACTTCCTACCAGGCGGCCGCACCGGCTCACGTGGCAAAATTCCTACACCTCTCTGGCAAGAATCATAGTGGCACAGGGATCTTGGTGGGAGGGGGCATTTACAACACTGGGAGGAGCAGTCAGACACTCCCAGGTTTAATCAGGTCAGGACTATACGATGTCAAACTGCCACCTGTAACCAGTCGTCAGAAATGTCTGACACAAGGGTCTTCAAAGTGGGATGCATACTGTTTCGTTAGAAGACAGAAGTTTTCTTGCGTTTACATTCATGTGGAAAAACTGCAGGCTCACCCAATGCTTCGATATCATTCTGAGTGCAGGAGCAATCATCCAAACTAAGGTCAACCAGAAGTAGATGGCCAGCATCTGTAGCCACTGCTGCCACCCCAAAGAGCCATCGCAGACTCTGATGGAGGTGCTGAGTGCTCACGCTGGGTCCTCCGTGATTCGCTATGGGTTCTATAGCGGTTACCTACAGGAAAACTACAAGTTACTATTTGAGCTCTTTGACAAGCTCAATAGAAAAAGTAAATACAGGAGCATCAAAGCATTGTTTGCAATTAGATCAAGAAAAGAGACAAAGACAAAAAAGCCCCGTACAAAAACCTGTTACTGCCTTCCATTTACTAGATTTCCTGCGGGTAAGTGACTTAACTTCAACTTACATGGGGCATTCTATTAGTACAGCTTAGCAATTTCCATTTCCTACTTCGCAGTAATTAACTGGAGGAAAACACAGAAAATCAGTTATACGCAAGAAACTTTATCGTATTCAAGGGGCTTAAGACAGACAAACACAACTACATCGAGGTCTCCCACCGCTCACAGCCCACCAGCACCGCGATACAGTCTATGCCTTCTTTGACAAACGGGCGTTAGGATAAATCAGGGCTCGAGAGTCAGACGAGGCAGCGGCCAAGTTGCATGGGAGACACACCATTTCCATGGGAGTGAAACGTATTTAGAAAGCGTTGAAGGGAGAGACCAGCTTAGTAAAATTCACACTAGTCCGCATTTAGAAGAAAAGTAACAGCCACATAAAGGAAAAGAAGCTTTAAATGCACACCAGCGCTTTCACGAATGTTGAGAAAAATGTTAAAAGCCAGCCTAAAGCAGCAGCTTCTCAGATAAAAAGGTGACTCCACCTAAAGGAGGAAGCGCACGCTGCTCTTTCACGTGCCCAGCAGTCTGCACGCAACTGTCTCACAAGGCGAAGACAGACCTTTCAGCACACGTTGCAGCACATCCCAGGACAACACTGACTGCTAGAGCAGAGACACGAGCACACGAAGACTCCTGCGCTAAAGCTGCACGTATTTCTCTCTCTCAGTGACCCCAATACGAATGCTTACTACTAGTCATCACACTGTAGCATTACAAACAAACAAAACTCCACCTGTATTCTAGCAAGTCAAACCAAAGCACCTGATGGAAAGCTGGCTAAGAAGTTAGTTAGCTAGTTGTTGCAGATTCTAAGATGATAAAAATGAATCTTCATGTTCTATTGACTTCCACCGATTCTTGTTTACATTAAGATAATGAGGCTAGGGGACACACATCATTTGAGTTTCTGGGTTACAGAAGACAGAAAACATCAGCAACATTACACCAGTGTGTCCCATCTACACAAACACACTAGTCAGAGAGCAGAGATTCAAGGACTGCAGGCTGAAAGGTGACCTCCCAACAATCTGTCAGATAACTCACTAGAGGCTCTTTTTTCCTCTCCTAAGTCAACAGAAAAATGTGTTCTCCTCAGCCTGCTTGCTAGGCTGAGATTCAAGGCAATGTGTCGAAGTCATTTACAGCACAACTATGGAATTCTGAGCCATTTTAAAGACGGTATTTCTGATGGAAATCAAGCAATTAGGGCCAAAAAAAGGTGCTTTTCAATGCCTTTTTGTGGAAGGAGAGAATCAGGTAACTTTGTGCTCTACAATAAAACCAGAAAACTTGTTTTACTCTCAGTAAACTCAAACAATAATGGCACATTAAGCCCAAGATTTTACAGCAACGCCGTCTTGACTGGATACTCTCAAGTGACAGGATGTTAACGCACAATAGAAAAAATACCTCCTACAAAGAGACGCTCCAAAGCTTGTCCTAAAACAGGCCTACGCAGCACCTAACAACATCAAAGCTTCGTTTCTCCAATTAAAAAGTACCTACCCTCCCGGGAAGAACAACTGCTTTAACCACTCTTGAGAGTCCAAGGTCGTACAGACAGAGAACACTTCCCTCTGCGTCTTCCAACCCAACCAGCAGTCCAGTTCTCTTCTCCCAGGAAAACTCCTTCACCACACGAACAGTGGGAGGCTGTTCATTGACTCCACTGAAACGGTACGCAGAGAGCCGCTCTCCTGTCACAGAGTTCACCACCTCAAGGTGAGGACCACGTGCCAACCACGCCAGGCCGTTTCTCCCTGTGAGAGAAAAGAAAGAGGACTGAAGCAAATGTCCAACGGAAGACTGAAAACAGCTGAAAAAAAATCACAGTGCCTGCCCCTTTCCTTCAATAAACGTACCTAGCAGAGGAAGACCGACCTACCTCATTCTAGTCAATGATTCAAAATCACCCGTTGAAATCCCCAAGCAATCCCTCCTAAAATTAACCACCTTGTTATTTTGCATTTGTACTTGTCATTCCCGCACCGAAGAATCTGGGTTGTTTGGGATAAAGATTACAAGGTCCTGATCGACAGCCTTTATACCATATTCGCCTTGGTTTTGCTAGAAATGATCTAAACGCATATGGGAATACAAGTCTTGGAGCGTAGAGGAAGAATTGAAGGCATTTTGTTTCACTGAACTACTGCCAGCCCAAAGGAAGTATGAGCTCAATTCCTGCATTTACACTCAGGTAGATAGATTCTACCTGGTCTTAACAGAAGCCTAGACCTCCAGATAGGCACCCAGCTCTACTGTCACATCACCTGGAAAGTCCACTTCAAAGTTTAACTACACTCACGTTTTAATATTAGCATTTGTCATCGCTGAAGCACCCTTTTTGTTCTCTCTCTCTAAACAGGATGCCCCTTAACAGCACCAACCTGACACAGCTGATACGATGACCTGAGGCTTCAGGTAGCCTCCAGGCAAGAACAGCTTTATACCGAGACCAAATTTAAAGGAAAATGCTCACCTCCAGAAAACCTCCCGCACAGCACAGAGCCGAGGGTTCCCTCATCTTCCCCAAGTGCCTGAAGAGTCACCTCTGGAAACTGCAGCAGACTGCTCGTTACCTCAGCTGTTAGGTCTTGCATTCTTCACTGTAAATACAGGAAAAAATTGCACAACTAGACTCACGCCAGCCAGAAATATTCTTGAGAGTGACACAAGTTTCATCAGTATGCAGTGAAAAATCCCCTAGACGTCACCTCTAGCTCTTTTCCTTGCAAATAATGGCACTCGGGAGACTTTTTGCTCTCCCAGCAGAGCAAAAGGAGAATCCTTTGCTTTTCTGATGCCTGTGAGATCACCAACAAAAAGTGACCCAGACGTATCAACAGAGAAATAACAGGAAAAAGCCCAATACACTGAGTTCAAGTCTACTCACACAGGTTAGGAAGATGGGAGCTGAGAAAAATCAGATTTTAAAAAGCTTCTCAGTAACAGGTACAACTTTCCATTTGTCCTTTCCCTTGATTTCGTACTTTACCCTTTGTTACTTATTGTCAGTTGTCTTCTAGCAGCCAAAATTACCATTGTTCTTCACCTTAGGTACTTATGACTTCCAAACTATTTCCAAAGAAAGGAGCGTACCACGAGTCACAGGCTGAGGATAGATTTTTGCATTAAAAAGCTCCAAGAAAAATAAACATGGAGAAATTACATGTTCAAGCAGAATCGCATTCAGCCAAGTCAGGGTTCAGGGACGTCAGTTTTGACTGACGGTAGTACCCGAAAATCCGTTTCAAGGGCCAACAATGCAATGGGCTTACTGACGAAAAAGCTAAAAATATGGCCAGCCGCAGCTGAAGAGATGGTTTCACAAAACATGCTGACTTCCCGGCCACCAAAAGAGAGGACTTGCCGCCGCCTCCCATCTCTCCATCTGCTCCTTTGTTCTACTACCGTACTCCTGTGGCTCACCTCGCACTGCCTTAACAGTGCCTTAGAGCACTTTAGGAGCCAAGTTCACTCCCTGAGCAGGCAGGAAACTCACCCAGAAAAGCAGGTGGTGTTCCACCAGCTTCGAGAGCTCAACTGCCTTGCAGAGACAACCAGCAAGCATAAGAGGTGGCACAAGGAAGGAGGCAGGACCACGCATCGGGAAGAAGGAGAGGGAATTTGTCCATCTCCTTTTTGTGGCAGTCAGCCCGGGCTGCTAGCTCATGCCCGGGTGAAACGACACACTCCGTTTGCAGGGAGGGCTAAAAACCCCTTTACTTTTAGAAAGGACACCACCCAGGACACAGTCAGGCATCTTTTAAGGCAACTTTTAACTCCCTCTTGCACGGAGAGACTCCCTAGCTCTCTGGGAAAGGCTGCAGCTGACAGGCGTCGTTCTTTCCTTCCGCCAGAGGTGGAAGCTAAAGTGATTTCAGGGAAGGGTTATAAAAGGGTTTATAAAAGTTATACCAATTTTTGAATTGTTGTTAATGACTGGTTCCATGACATTTTCCCCAGAGAAACAGGAAGCAACTCACAAGCACTGGAGGAGCACCAGATGGAAAAGTCACTTTCTGCACTCTCGTAGTCGTCAGGTTCAGTGAATTTGCACTTTGCCGGATTTTACTCCTGCAGAAAGAGGATTTAGCGAGTGAGTGAGCAGGTGATTTAGGGAGTACCACCGGGTCAGGTCTTTCCCGCTTAGGCAGAAAGCCTCCCCGCTCCCGGCGGTTTAGGCAAAAACCCTACATCTCATCCAAGCCCTAAGCTGTAGTCTAAAAAGCCACCAGCGTGACAGAGACGGTCTGTACCAGAATCCTACAATCGGCCTTATTTCACTCAAGTGCAGCCTACAGATTGTCTTGCAGAGTTTGTGCAGATGCTCCACAAGCACAAAGCTACAGCAGAAGGTGAGACGAGGAAAGAATTTCAGCTCTCTACCCCAACAGCCCCCAACAGCGAAGACCCTGTGTCTGATGCAGACCACAGATTTGACATCCCTCTCCATGAAAAAACAAACAAAACCAACACAGATCAGAACTTGACGCTGGAGCCACTTTACCCAGCTACCTCCTGCGGTTATTCCCCAACACGACTATACTTCCGTTCAAGAGTTGCAGTCCCCGTCTACCGTGGCGAAGCTCGCAGCAGTTCCCAAAGGCACTTCTGACCTTACGCTCTTTTTTACCTTGCTCGGTGCACCTGGACAGACAGACGTAGGCGCTGAGTGTCTCAGGACAGAACATACACGCAGCCTTCCCAGCACAGGGAGACAGTGGTGAGCAAGGCACTCCCAGCACACCACACCGCTCGCCTCTCCCAGCACGAATTCCAGAATCCCAGCACGAATTCCAGAATCCCAGCATCACAATGAAGAGAAAGGCCTTCCAGAATCACTGGAGGTCCTCTGGTCCAGCCCCCCTGCTCAGGCAGGGTCACCTACAGCAGGCTGCCCAGGACCGTGTCCAGGCGGCTTTTGCGTATCTCATTCTGAAACATACTTTGACAAAGAGCAACCTGACAAGCCCAACTCCAAATGCATTTGCAACACGTGCAACAGGCCCGGCTTGTTGGTGACTCTCTCCTGCCAATTTAAGGCTTCTCTCCACCACACAAGTCAAGCAATACCACACCAGCAAAGCCTTGTCACCATTAGTTCTCTAAAACTGTATCCGACAGCTTCCTAGGTAGAAGGCACAAAATTAACAGAAGCCTGATTATGTTCGTTTCACTGTCTTAACAAAGCAAACCCCAGGCAGGTCAATGCAGGAAAACCAGTTGATGCAGCAGGTGAACAAGAAGCTGTCCTCAGCAGAACAGGGTACGGTACTGTGTGCCCAAACGCCTGTGCCAGCTGCCAGCCAAGACCGATACAACCATCCAGAGGGAGCACCTGAACGACCCCGGTTAGCCATACACCCCACACAGGGCTCAGCATTCCCGACAGAATTAAGTCCCTAATTTTTATCAAACCCCCATCATTTTATCAAACATGATCAGGAAGCAATTATTAGATCTGAAAGACTGACGCCACGCTTCCTTTCTATTGGCAGAAGTTCCAGACCTGGAGTCACGGTTTATTAAGGAAGGGCAGAGAGGGGCGTGAGTAACAAATCTTAAAGATGACAAAAAGGGGAAAACATCAGACTCAGAAGACCAGAGGTTAATGGATCTGGCCGCAATGCCCGTTACTGGGAAACTCGCCTGAGCCACAGCAATGTACTGGTGCTCCCACTCCTTCCAGGCTTCCTCCGGACGGGACTCCCACGTGGCCTGTGTGCTCCGGATCCGCCACTCATTCCCAGCCAGCAGAAACTCTTCTCCCTCCTGCCTGCAATAGCCTTACTTACACTGGGTTTGGGCTTTTGTCTTGATCAGCACTTGATAAGGGAACTGACTCTGAGCAACTGGATGTGCCCACGCCAGTGCTGCGGATGAGGACAGGGACCATTTCTCAAAGGCAGAGCTGTCTTCTTTTCTTCTCAAGTTTTTAAAAACAATGTGTCTGTGGAGAAAAAAACCAAACAGAACACCTTTGAAAAAAAATCCCAAGTCACAGATATTAAGTACTACTCCTGTATCGCCAGGCAGAAATGCAGCAGTGCTGCTAAGATGCCTTAATAGAGCAGAGCACGAGCTGGCCAGCAGGCAGTAAGGGGAGAGCAGCCGCTGTCAGGGAGCGCCCACCCCAGACAAGGCTTCTGGGGGTCTTGGTTCACATGGGCCTCATCTCCGGGTCAGATGGAGTCCTAATTCAGACACAACAAGGGGTCTGCGTTCATCGGCACGTGAAAGCAATTCAGCTCTTTGCAGGACTGAACTGGTGCGGGAAACGTTAAATCTTCTGGCCACAACTGGAGTACTGTGTCCAGTTTTGGGCTCCCCAGTTCAAGAGGGACAGGGAACTACTGGAGCGAGTCCAGCGTAGGGCAACCAAGATGATTATGGGACTGGAGCACCTCCCTTATGAGGAAAGGCTGAAAGAGCTGGGACTCTTTAGCCTGGAGAAGAGAAGGTTGAGGGGGGACCTGATTAATGTTTACAAGTATCTAAAGGGTGGGTTTAAGGAGGACGGAGCCAGGCTCTTTTCAATGGTTCCCAGCGACAGGACAAGGGGCAATGGGCACAAGCTAGAACATAGGAAGTTCCGTTCAAATACACGGAAAAACTTCTTTACAGTGAGGGTGACAGAGCACTGGAACAGGCTGCCCAGGGAGGTTGTGGAGTCCCCTTCTCTGGAGATTTTCAAGACCCGCCTGGATGCAGCCCTGAGGGATGTGGTTTAGGCAACCCTGCTCTAGCAGGGGAGTTGGACTAGATGATCTCTAGAGGTCCCTTCCAACTCTGAAGATTCCGTGATTCCGTGATTCTGCTCCTGATATCTCCTCGTAGCCAGGCAGCTGCAGCCACGCGGTCACTGAGCCATGAACCGCGTTGGGACAGCAGACATCTAAGTGCCTGAGCTCTTTTCAGGGGAGCTGGAATAAGAAGGAATAATTAGTGCTGGAGTCCCAGCGAAAGCCTGTCTGGAAGGACTGCAAAGAGGGCCGTTTTCAGTTCTGAGCCCCAGAAAGGCCAGGAGGAGAGAGGGAACCTTCTCTTGCAGAAGGAGACGAGGGACTGGGGAAGTGGCCGGGAAGCAAACTGCTCCTGGGCAGGAAGGAATAGCTCTGTGTGGCACTGTCGCTGGGATCCGGCATCGGGAAGCAGAGACAACCAACGCCTGGCAGCAGGGGTCATCTGTACGCTCTACGTTTCAACTCTGTGCTGCATTGCCGGGAGAGAAAGGGAAGGAAAGAAGCTGAATTAAGCCACGCACACGAGAGAGACCCAGAATTCTCAGGAAAAAGAGCTACCTCCGTCACATAACTTAGCTGTCAAAATATACGCCGTGCGTTAATAAGAATACAGAATAAGCTCTTAATATGCTGCCCTCCCTTATTGGCACATTCACCCTTTCCTTCCTCCTCAGCTGTCAGTCACTTTGAGCTGGTATCTCTTCTCATTTTGCCCAGCACCTGACCGCAATTGGCACCGAGACCAGAGCGGGAAAAACTATGAAAGTGTGCCTTTCAGCGTATCGTCAGGTTGACAGAGTTCCTTCGTAACAGAGGTCTGCTGGAGTCTCGGCTGCAGTCTGTGAGCGTATCAAACGTATTACCTGCCATTGGATTTTGAAGGAGGTTTTTAAAATTAGTTTTAAACCCTACCAAAAATGAGATAGGGATTAACATGGAAAAGATGACCATAAAGTCCTTAAACATAAAAGAAGAATCCTAGTGTCTTAGCAATCTGGCTATAAACTAACTCTTTTTAGCAGGTTAGCAATTTAGGAGAAAGAGAGACAGACAGATGAGAAGACAGAGGTGGTTTTTGTCAAAGTGAATACTGAAGGTGCTCAAATCCTGGTAACTCTGCCTTACGCTAGCACCAACGTAAAAAAAACCTCAAAACCACGTCGATGGTATTGGTACAAGTAACAGTTGAAGAATCTGTCCTTAAATTTGTTCAGAACAGTAAGAAAGTTAGCATTTGAAGAAACTCAGGTAAGCTGTTTGAAGACTGTCAGCATTTACAGTCAACATTTTCACATGTGCACGTTTTCTAGTTGTATTCTTCCATCTTTCATTTGATAGTACTTGCTTTAAGAAAAAATACCTCTTCAAAGGTGCTGGAGTATACAGTTAATTCACCCGAGACAAAGAGGACCCTGTGGGGGTTTCATCTTATTTAGGAATGCAACATCTGGTGCACAGGACCAACAGTAATCTCAGATTCCAGGAAACAAAACTACTTGTTTTATAATACTGCCTCGCTTTATGTAAAGAACACGGCATTTATATAAAACAGGTGCTTATAGTTTTATAGCTGCATTTATCTCTATTTAGTTAAATTTTTCCAAATATGCAGAGAACTCTTGCAAAAGAAGTGGGGTTTCAATCTCTAACGTAGAAAGCGAGAGATCGATTTTGTGTCAGCCACGTTTCTGTTCTGAAAACAGAAATGGTCTCCATTTGAGTGATGCATTAATAGTGGTACGAATCTTTTAGAATCATAGAATGGTTTGGGTTGGAAGGGACCTTAAAGATCATGTAGTTCCAACCCCCCTGCCCTGGGCAGGGACACCTCCCACTAGGCCAGGCTGCTCAAAGCCCCATCCAGCCTGGCCTTGAACGCTTCCAGGGAAGGGGCAGCCACAGCTTCCCTGGGCAACCTGTTCCAGTGCCTCACCACCCTGACAGTAAAGAATTTCTGCCTGATATCTAATCTAAATCTACCCTCCTTCAGCTGTAAACCGTTACCCCTCATCCTATCGCTACACTCCCTGATAAAGAGTCCCTCCCCATCCTTCCTGTAGGCCCCCTTTAGGTACTGGAAGGCTGCTATAAGATCTCCCCAGAGCCTTCTCTTCTGCAGGCTGAAGAACCCCAACTCTCTCAGCCTGTCCTCATAGGAGAGGTGCTCCAGCCCTCGGATCTTCCTTCTTAACCCCCTTTTTTCTTCAAAAAAGGAGGACAACCCAGAAAAGAGAAAGAAGGAATGTACTACAAGAGATGAAACAGCTTGGCCAGTGTTACGGCAGAGCAGCCGGATGGCTCAAGCAGCAAAACGATGCTCTTAGGTCCAGGCAGCACCCACACACTTCAGCCAACATGCCCAGAAGGGTCACGTTAAGAGAGCATAAAGGATGATTTTCAAATTACAATGAGCAAAAAAGAAATCAACGTACACAGAAAACTAAGATTTGTTAATACGGAAGCAAAGCGACCTCATTACCTGGTCATTATAGATTTCCAGCACGTTGAAAGTGTTCTGTAAAGACAAGAAGTAATTAGAAGGTAAAAGAGACAGGCAACAAACAGCAAAAGCTAGGCTCTGTATTTCAGCAGCTTAAAAATTAAGTTTCTGCCCCATGACTTTTCTCTTCTCCCTGTTGCTTATTCCGTGTGCCTGCACTTCCAACAGAACCAAAGCAAGCACCGTGAGCTGCGCTGGAAAACCCGTGATTTCAGCAAAAATCCGGTACTGGTAAACCACTCTTAGAAATCCTTTTGCTCTGAAACAGGATATTTCACCACATCATTCTAGTAAGAAGCCATTTGCTACAGATAGGAGGGTTTTAAAAAATTTAAAACGGTGTTTAAACTCTGAGAGAAACTAAGGGATTTGATATTTTCAACATTTCCTACTAAAACTGTTTTCTCTTATCAGAGAAGACTTTCTAAACTCCATCGTAACATACGTTTCAGTACACCATTTTATTGTATTTTTGTTGTATTTTCCCCTAGCCAAATGTGCACGAGGAAACCGCTAGCAGACCTCAGGGTGGGCTAGCCAGTGAGCAGGAGGAAAAGCCATCTCTGGAAAGATGCGGTGTCTCAGCCAGAGGTCAGAGACGGAGCCCAGAGTTGGGGCACAGACGACAGCTGGGCTCAAGGCTCTGCTGATCCTCTGGGGCTCTGCAAATGTGGCTGCGTGGGGGAACCTGCAGAGTGACAGCATGCCTCTGGTGTCACTCGTGAGCTTCAACTGCAACAAGCCAGAGAGGCGGCTTTCTGTGAGCTGCCCCAGTGCAAGATGGCAGGTGGTAAAGGCACGGCCCCGTCTCTGGCAGCCTGCGTAGCCAGCCGCGTTGCTGTCGTGCATGTGTGTGGTGCACCCTCAGCCTTGCTACTGGCCTGACCTGCAAACGGGAAAGCAGCAGCCGCATCCAAGGGTCTGGGACAGAGACACCCCCAGGTCTGGGGTGCACCAGGCCGGGCTCCTGCCGCCAGGAAGGACGAAGCCCGCCCCGGCTCAGCAGATTTGTAACAACCCTTCGCTACTTGGCAGACACCGGCATCAAGCTTTAAGCTTCGCAGTATTAAGTTCACCAACGCCAAAAAGAAACCTGTTCTGTACCAGTAAGACTACGGATAAGAAGTAAATGACTCGTGAGACACTATGGATTGGTTTCTGCCCGTAGCTTGTTTTCCCCACCAGAAATCAACAACAAAGCTATTTACGAGTGGTTACATGGGAACTGATGAAATTGCAGCAAACAATTTTATTGAAATAACAAGCCTGAGAGTAGTGTTCCACGAGGGGAAGTTCTGATGGGGGATTAAACTGCTCGGTTATCCTCAGACATATTTGCACACTGGGCATATTCTTGCAATACGATCCATGGCTTTATCCAGTGCACTTCCAAAAGGAGAGACGAATTTTATTTCCACTGGTGGAGGTGACCAAGAGCCTCCTTTTCTTGTGGTCCTGAAAAGAAAGAGAAGTATCAAATTGATTTTTTGATTACCAACAGTATTCAGTAGAGGAAGACGTTTTGCAATGTTGGAATTACAAAATCGATGCCAAAGAATTATTTATGGGCTTCTTTGAAGATAGGGTCAAGGCAGAAAACATACAGAAACAAGCTTCCTTTTGCTTTCGTTCCTTACCAGACTGTCCCAAGCATTCTCACTCACTATTTTCGTGAGCTTTTAAAGCCCCCCTCCCTCCTCCCCCTGCTGGGATTTTAAGAGGCAACTCTCCTCAAACACTTTTCCAGAAGGAACTAAAGACCGTAAGAGCGTGGTTTCGTAAGGTGGAATGACAGGAGAGCACGCCATCATTGCAAAGAGTAGCATCCACTTGGCCTTTCCTAGCCCCTCCCTCTTCTGGTTCCAATAGAAAACTGAACCGTGAAGTGGGGAAAACGGTGCCCAGGAGACCAGCAAGCTGGACAGGCTCGCAAAGTCAGAGCAGAACTGTACCGCCAAGTGAGGAAGAGCAAGTGAGGTGGCCAAAAGCTGAATCGCTACCATTGTTTCTTAATGACTGCAACCTGGCTCTGTTCAGGGGAAGAGTGGGATTCTTTCCCCTTCTCAGACACTTTTTCAAGCATTTCATGAAGAAGTTTAGCACTTTTCTCATTTTGCTCAGCTATTGTCTTAGTCATTTTCTCCACCGCCTCCGGGCCGGAGCCGTGGCGTTTGCCGGGGCCCGTGTGGGGGCAGCCCATGCCGCTGGCGGCGGTGTCCCTACGGCCAGGCCGTGGCTTTGGCCTGCATGGGCGGAGGCGTGGCTTTCGCCGGGGCCTCTGGGGGGCGCAGCCGCCGTGGGCCTGGCCGATGCCGGGGCCGGTGGGGGGCAGCCGATGCCGCTCGGGCTGGTGTCGGGGCCGGTGGCGTTGTTTGTGCCTGTGTTGCGGCTTGGGCAGTCATCTGAGTTGTTTGAGTTTCTGCTGTAGCTTTCCGTGGGGGGGTTGTCTGAATTCCTACTGCAGCTTTCGGTGGCAGGGCTGCCCGAGTTTCTGCTGTCTTTGGCTTTGGCCCCGGGGTCTGAGTAGCAACATCACATGTCACATCATACTCACTCCTGCACCGATATTTAACAATAAACCAGCCCTGCAACACACTCGGGAAAACCGACAACAGGATCACGTACGAATGAAAGTAACGTTCACTCTCGAAACGGCCCGAAGGTTTCTCATCCCGATTCTGTTACTGTCGCTTTGGCATCATCACCGAAGGGCAAAGTCAACTTTCCCCAGGTACGACCAAGAGCGTAATTAGGAAAAGAATCCATCCCGAAAGTGTAATTAGGAAAAGCCTCCATCACGAGATGCCCAAGATAGGCAGGCAGAACCGTTATCCAAGCAATTATTTTATACCTCTGAAGGCAAACCCACGCCAACGTGGCACGCTTAGACCACCGCGTCCAAACACAAACGAGAAACAGGCCATGCAATATATTTGACCGGTTAAACCCCACTGCATCCATTAACTTCATACAAAGCTCTCTAAAGGCACGATACCAGATTTCACGTAAGACCGACATGCTGTGAACTCTCTGTTCTCCCTGAACAAGCTGGAATTCAAACTATTCAGGCAATCTATCAGAGCTGCATTCATGCCCCACGTCGGGCGCCAATAAATCTGTCGTGGTTTTGGCCGAATTGGCCAATGGCCGGCGACAGATGCTCCCCCCCAACCTCTCGTACACGGAGAGGAGGAGGAGAGGTAGAGAGAGATTTACGAGCGTAGGAGAAACTAAACTGCTTTCATGAAATCCTAATAATAAAATAAAAAGGGAAATAATGAAATAGATACAGTCCATACAAAACTGGACGAAGCTCCCAGGATGACATCACCGCACAAACCTCAAATCTCAACTTCTCCTAATTCCGAGTGCTCCTGCAGGCAGGCAGGTGACGTTACAGAAGGCCTAACATAGCCGTTTAAGACCAAATTCAAGTCTGCCATTCTGATTTGCAGTTCCAGTTCTCAACGTAAGCAGTTTGAGCAAACTCTATAAAACTGCAAGTGTAATCACGGTCTGTAAAGCCTTTAACTGGAAAAATCACTAACTACAGCCCACCTTACTCCATCAGTCCACGTGGGGTTCGAGTTCTCCATCCTGGAAGATATTCTGGGTTCCTTTGCTCGTAGAGGAGGGAAAACTGATCATCCCGGAGATGCAGAGGGAGCTGCTAGGGGTGCGGTGCGAAGGCTGGGTCTGAGAAAGGACTCAGGAGGAAAAAAGACAAGATCCTGGGAGGGCACGTAGCCAGGACAGCTGACCCAAACTGACCAAAGGGATGTTCCATACCCTCTGCCGTCTGCTCAGCTACAAAAGCTAAGCGAGAGGAGGAGGGCTGGGGGGCATTCCTTATTACAACGCTTGTCTCTGAAAATTACTCTGAGGTGTAAAAAGCTCTCCGTCTCCTTCAGCTGCATCACATTCAACAATGTTTATTGACAGTCAAACAACATGCTAACTATGACTCTGTAGAATCCTAGCTGTATGGACGATCGCCCGATGGATGTCCTTCACTTTATCCTGGTGTTGCCGGTGCTGCTTCTGAGGTTGGTGACTTAAGCGCACTATCTTCCATCACCTACAGTTAAAAAAAAGCCTGTTAATGCAATAGTCATTACCAAACAGACTGACTTCACACTCACACAGATGAAACTGAGGACAGTGAAATGCCGCTTTTCCTTTCAGATCACTGCTGGGTGTAAAGTCAGAAACATACAGTGTACTCTCTGCTACCGATGACAGCTTCTGTGTTTAAGGGACGGAGAAGAGAGTGTTCAGTGTACGCCATCGCGTGCCCCGTTTCTGGTATTTCTGTTCCTGACTACGATTTGCCGCCACTCCTGGACAAAGTGAGCAGTTTTACAATGCGAGCTGTAGCCACAACTGGCAGAAATCATCCCATTGCAGTACTTCCTGCACTGACGACAAATGCCCACACGGCGACCCACTCTGCATCTAACAGGGTAAAAGGCAACGATGAGAGAAAAGCTGAAAGTTCCAGTCGGCAACACTTTGTCAAACTAGCCAGCCCTCACATCCGACAGCTCAACCCTGCACTTCAAGGAATCGCTTGGACTGCCTGAGACAACACAGTATATTCTAAATAGCTCCACCTCGTCTCTTCCCGTTCCCTGTGCTGAGCAAGTATTCGTTCCTTCTAGATCCACGTGAAGATACTCGGGGTTTTATGGTGAGAACAAAAGCAGTAACCGTTACTTATTTCCAGGGACTCGGATGGTCGGGATAATTGAATCCACGTGTAAAGACCTTTGCCCAGCCCTCTAAGTTGCAGTGCTAGCCAACAACGGCAGAAGGAAGCAGCCCCTCAACAGCAGTCTCCATAGAATCAGCTTATTTTCTTGCCTCCCGCCTCGTCAAAACTTGCTAAAGCGATATATTATTAGCAACACGCCATGCTTCAAAACTAAAGTCAAGAAATACTAGTCTGCGTAAACTTTCCTTTTATGCTTACAAATCTACGAACAAGAAAGCAGTAAGCAGTTTGTCCTAAATTCAGTGAGGGCCCACAAGCCAAAACCAGGCGCTTACATCTAAATCAGTACCCACCAGCTATAACGAAAGCAGAAACACCTTCACTGCACTGCTACGGGAATGACTGCGGAAGCTTTGTGACCTGCTGCCTTCTTCCCATCCCAAATTTTCCATTGACTCCCATGAGGGATTTGCGTATTCCCAAGTCCAGCCCCGTCTTCTCTACAGTGTTGTCCTAAATCCCAAAGCCGAGATGAGCTGAATAAGTGAATGCATCTAAGGTCTCTTCTTGTTCCTGTCTCTAGTGAGGGACTGGCGGGTGCTGTTGAAACCCAACTGCTTGCTCTCCTGTTTGGATCTCAACAGGTCCCATTTTAGAAACATCCTCAATTTTAGAAACATCCTGCTGAAGAAACAGCACGTTTAGCAGCTATAAAAACGACATCATCTTTAAAATCCACCTTGTGAGAAACCGGTTTTCTCCTTCATTCCTGCCCAGGATTCTTTAATTCTGGACAATATTTTCGCCAGAAAATTTGGTCTTCGACGCACATTTCCTGCTTTAGCTTGTTTTCTTACTGGAGTTAATGGCTTTGGTCTTGAGACTGTAAAGCAAGAGGGGAAAAATTTCAGCCTGGTGTCATCCAAGTGACAGGGAATTCTCCCCTCTATTTCCCCCCGCTAAAAGTTACCTTCTCTTGAGGCCAATGCAGGCAAATGGTAAAGCTTGGCTCTCTCTACGGCCAGCTGCCTTTCAATTCGTGGAAGGATCTTGCCATATTGGGCTAATAGAGAATTTCTGGCAACTGCTCTGTCGGTCAAGCGATGATCGCCGTCGTTCTGATGAAGGAAAAGCGCAAAGCAAAAGCTTAACTAATTACAAGAAGTTCATTGCACAGAACTCTCCGGGCTATTTCGCATTAGTGAGCAGATTTCCTCTACGGGTGTGGGAAAACACCTCCACTGCACAGAACAGCGGCAAGTTCTACCCATCCGCACACACCGATTTCACCTGGTACTTTTAGCAAAGTGGAAGGAAGACTGGAATAGCAACAGAGCCTACAACTTGAAGTTAAAACAATGCTGGCACTCTGCAGAACCTTCTTCTGATACACCTGTTATCACCTGCAATTTTCTGATATCACCTGCAATTTGCAAACGACTTACTACATAGCAGGCTTTCCCTTGTTCTTCCTGAAACGCCAGTGCCCTGAATATACGGGACAACTGGAAATTACCCTGGACAACATGATGTGAAGATTAAAACAAGCAAGAAAAAGCGACCTACGCACACCACCTGGCCACATGACAGTTTTCAAATGCAGGACCTACGACTTCCAAAACCACCTTAGAAGTTTGAGTCACTGGAAAACTATGATTCCAGAAAACGGCAAACGCGTCACAAATCCAGAACACAAGTTCATGTAACACAAAATGTAATCTGGCTATTTTGAGAAATAGAGGTTAGACAAGAATTTTTGTCATAAAAGCCGTGAAATGAAAGTTGTGGAATTGGAGAGCACACTGTAACTCGCAGAAATTAAAAAAAAACAAACAAAACCCACACAAATTTAACCTGTGGATTGGCACCTAGCCTGCTCTCAGCTAGAAAAATACAGTTGCGTGCAAGACACAAGCGATGACATACAACCTACTCGTCATCCCACAGGAAGGAGTGACACAAACAACTTCCAGTAATCTAAGCCACGCATAACATACGTATCTCAATAACGGAATGGTAAGATTGGCTGATGGGAAAGATACATGTTTATTCCTCAGATGCAAACAAACTGTTCTCAGTGGGGTCAACAGTGGTGTGTAACATTTAATTTATAGCTTCATAGAGTAGCTTTGGAGTAGTGACGTATATTGGTCAACATTTAGCTTCAGCTGTAACCAAAGGTGTAGAAACTTGTTCCGAGTGTTTCAAAGACTGGTATGAAAAAAACAAAGCAGGATTTTTATTGAGTACTATCAAAACCAGTTAGTAACACCCAGCAGAAACTTGCACGCTTGACAGAACAGAACTTTCACACTTACCATAAGATTTACATTCATGGACTGATTCAGCTCTAGTGCTGCAATGTAGTTGGCACGCTGCAGATGGTAGACTAAAAGGAATTCTTGATTCTGAACACCAGCACTGGTCCTTAAAAACTTCTCCAAACGCTCCTATGAGAAAAAAAAAATCATTCCAAAAATCTGTTATGGCTCTGCCTTTTCTCTTTTCAAAGAGACGATGAACATTTTTCCTTGCTCCCACTTACTTGTTCGGTGTCTGTGAAAGGCAGCTTCAGCAAGTCTTCCATCAGGCCCATCTCACGGCACATTCCGTACATGTGTTTTAAGAGGTCTTCTAAGTTTGCCTGAGCGGCATGTTGGTGCAACAGACCCCAAGCCTCCACCATGCACCTGTAATTAATTTTTCAGACGTAAAGGGATGTTAATAGCATAACCAAAGAGATGCCCCAAGAGTCTTGTACTCAAAGTTTAAAGGAAACTTAGGGGATGATGATTTCTATTCTTTGTTCTCCATTTTCACAAGATTTGCGTGACAAAATGGTGGGGTATATTTCTTTACCTATTGGAGAGCAACACAGTGAGGAGAAGCTGCACTTCCCCGCTGCTTGCCGTGGGTGGCCTCATCAGCTGGATGTATCTGAGGGCTTGCCCACGCTCCCCTTGGCACAGGAGGGACTGAATAATTCTCTTGTGCTGCCATGACGCGGTTTTGATTGTAGCGGGATGAAAGAGCAGGGCCAGTGAATTCTGTACAAGTTAGAGATCGGGTTTTAAAATCATTTTCTAGATTATAGCTTTGTACTGCAATGTATGTCTAACTCAACTCTACCATACTTACTTCGTAATCATTGTGATCTAGAAGCCAAAAACCTTCAACAAGCTTAACAAGTCCCCAAGGCATGCCAAAGGCAGTTGCAAAGGAGTCGATTGAAGTTTCTGTCTCACTCGGAAAGGAACGCTTGATATCCAGCAGCAAGTAAATTGTCTGACATCAGGTATCTCATTAAGGCTAATCAGTTTGTAAGACCAAAACTTTATCACATTACCTTTAGAAAAACATAATGAAGTAAGAATATAAAAGTGGTAGGAAGCAGAAAATACATTCAAAACACTGGAGCATCCAATGCTCAATTATTACAGCAAATAAATTCCACAGCTGGGTTTTTCCCTCATGTCCAGCGTCTATAAAACAGTGTAAATTGTGGCATCCTTACAGTACAGCTCAGCTCCGAATGATTAAAACTGGATTTAAACCAGTATGCGGGTCACTCATTGGTAGCGTCATTTTCTCTTTCTGACGTCCGTTTTTAGGGACATCATCTAACAAGACAGCTCTGGGCTATAAGCGTTTCTAAACCCCTTGCTCTCTAGGCTCCCCTCGTGGGTTAGGCAACAAACAGCAAAAGCAAGGCTGTGTATTTCAGCAGCTTAAAAATTAAGTTTCTGCCCCATGACTTTTCTCTTCTCCCTGTTGCTTATTCCGTGTGCCTGCACTTTCAACGGAACCAAAGCAAGCACTGTGAGCTGCGCTGGAAAACCCGTGATTTCAGCAAAAATCCCGTACTGGTAAACCACTCTTAGAAATCCTTTTGCTCTGAAACAGAAATTGTTTTATAACCCATCATGGGTGTTTTAGAAAATTTTAAACGGTGTTTAAATTTGGAGAAAAACTAAGGACATTTTATATCTTCAACCCTTATTACTAAAACTGTTTTCTCCCTATCGGAGAAGACTTTTGCAACAAAACGTTTAAGAAAAAAGTCATCAAAAATCCACAGTACAAAGAAATAAAACAGCGCTTCTGTCTACAACTTAACGCTAAACTAAATGTTTTCACTTGCATCGTCTTTGAAGCATAAATGAAAAAATGTCATGAAACAGGTCGGCGACCAACACTGAAGAACATTTATGTGCATCCCCTGAAGGTGTAATCAAAATAACTAGAAAGGATACAATTGCGTGTTTGCAGTTTTCTTCAATGTTTTCTAGCAAATAGAGATCCAGCAGTGCCTGAAATGAAAAATTAAAAGCTATGAAAAAACGCCTGTCTTCCCTAAATCATTGGCTTTTGGGTGGGGTTTGGCGGGGAGGGCGGCCGTTTGTTGTTGTTCTCAGTGAACAGGACACTCACATGCAAACTGGCAGGCGGGTATTTCCCAGTTCCTCCTGCATCTCTCCGCCACAGCTTCTCCACTTGGTCTCCTAACTGGGAAACCATTCCATCAACCATCAAGCAGTCCGAGTCCCATTTTCCTCTGGAACAAAAGGTAGCAAGGATTTGGACAGAGTTAAACACTAATTCCAGCCTCCCAGTGTGACGGCTTTCCTCCAGTCTTCTGCTGACTGCAGCCCTGCCCTTTAATCTCCCGATGGCACAAAGCAGAAAAAGGACACTAGAGGCTCTGTGCTTCGAAGGAACACACGAGCCTGTATGTAAGTTACTTGAGAAGTAAGCCAAGGAAGATGAACTTTGAAGTCAATACCTCCTACCCTGCAGCTTCCACCTTAACTCACCTTGCAGCCTCTTGGTCACAGTGCCATCGCCGAAGCTTGGTCAGGTCTTTATTCAGTTTTCAGTACAATTTCCAAAGAAAAACCTATTATCGGCTAATCCAAGGCATGCCGCCTACGTGCTAGGCAGCTAGTCCAGGAAAGAGAGCTGACGTTAGCAAGTGACTTCTATCCGACAGCCAGGAGAGTGCGAGGCGTGCCAACTCCATGTAACTCCAACCATCTTACGAAATCACACCACGTACTTGTGAGAAGGGGACTTAGGCCAATACAGTTATGACCCTCTATTGGTCATGTGGTCATAATCGGTCATATGGAGGTGACTGATCCTGTCCTAATCACGTGGCCTTTTTCAGTAGTCAGAAATTATACACATTAGCCAATGAATAAAGTAGACTACCGAAAAATGATGATACCAACCAGTGGTACTAAGCAGAGGTAGATATCAACATTTTAACACAGGAAAGTAACCTCTCTGTTCAACAGAACACACGTGTCACTGAAGTCAAGAGTATTGCTGGCAGCGGCATTACGCATAGCCCATGCAACTGTTGAGATAAAAGCCATTCCCTTCCACTTCTGAATTTGCCGTGGAAGTGTTCTAGAGTCTTCCTCTAGCTCTTACCTTGATAAACGCTCAAGTTTCTGTCGGTGACCAGTATAGTAGCTCTCAATCAGAGGATAATTGTAGAAAGGTCTTGACAAACGCGTATCGTCATCTACAGGCAACAAAGTAGAAGCAAGTTAAAGCAGTCATATCACACTTGTAAACGAAAATTTTTGCCTAAAGAGACAGAAGATCGTACAAGCTAAGCATCAAGAAGCCTCCAACTCTGAAAGAAGCCAATCCTCTTTCTGCCTTTGCTAAAAGAACTCTAAGAGACAAGACTCAATTCCTTCTTGCCCCAAGTGCCGTTTCAAGGTTACAGTTCACGCAGCATTCACAACATGTAGGGTAAGCTGAAGTTCACTATAAAAAAAACCACCCAGTTCTCAAAGGGAATGGTTTCTAAACATGCCGCGTGAGCATCTGTGAGACAATTAAGGCTGACAATGGAATTTATAATCCATCCAACTAAAGAAGGATTTCCAAGGTGTACTTTCTCCTCAAGCAACTGATAGAAAGTTCAAAACATGCAGGTAATGCTCTCACTGTAAAAACAAGCATTCCGGTACTTGTTGTTTAATAGTACTTTGTTTAAAATCTCAAGTAGTTCAAGCTGTGGACACAAGCAGCGCCTTGACGTCACGGGTCCATTGCTATCCCTAAAATCCACCCAGGAAAGAAACTGCCTGCCTCATTCTACGCTGTGTACCTGACAACCCAGCAAAATCTCAACTTCACCCACAGAACTTCAGCACACCCTGCCACTGAACCAGCACGACTTCTTCCTGACGAAACCGTTACAAAAACATGGCTAAGCACACGTTCGTGGGAGTCACTCACTGGATGGTCGCCTTGTTACAAACGTATGACAGGTCACGCTTACCTAAACCCTCTGGAAGGAGACCGGATCGACAGAACCAGATGACCACTCGTGCATACAAAGAAATGAGGCCGGTTACCGCTTGCTTATTTGTCACGTCTGCAAAACCTGAAAAAAGGCAGGAGATGATTAGCGTTATGCAATTCTGTTCATTTTCGCAAAACTCCCTTCATCCTACTAAACCAAAAGTATAAAAATAGCACATTAGAAATCTTTGTCTTTGCGTTTTTCATGCTGTATCACTTTCTTATTTGAAGAAAAAACCCACTATCACCACCAAAACAAAAAGCAACCCCTATAAAGAACTAAACTCACTAAAGGCTAAAATAAAAAAAAAAACAAAAAACCCAAAGCCTGAACTACTAAATGCACGCAGGAATAAGACATCTGTTTCTCACGTAGCAGAGATTCTTCTGATAGCAAAGGGATATTCTTTTCTTTTCTCAATAGGCCAAGAACCATTTCTAAGAGAAAAAGCTGTAGAAACTCAAGTAACTTACTTTGCATGTTACTCGTTTACGCTTCCTTCGTATTGTTTAGCAATTTGCAACACGGTGTCTGCATGCAACTAGAACTTGCTAGCTAAGAATTCAAAGGAATACTTTTCAGCAATACCACATTCGGTTGCTGTAATTTCAGCCCAGTTGCCTACAAAGCTTCTCTCTGAATGTAGCCTCCCCCACCCCCTTGCATGAGCTCCACCATAAACTGTTGCCCTGAACTCAATGCGTGTTTTGTGGTGGTCCCAAGCGCTCAGCTTTAAGCCCCTTCTCCCAGCTAAATGTGACTGTCTTCCAATCCTCAAAAACAACAAAAGCCCATGTTGCCACAATTCCAAATCTTAATAAAACATACCAAAGATTTTGTAGCACTACTACAAACCTTTTTCAGTAAGCTCTTGTGCTTCTGTGAGAAAACAGTTTAAGACCGTGCTAAGGTTGCTCAAAAGCAACTGGCAGCGCTGGAGAGACCGTAATGTCTGGGGGTCAATGAAGTTGCAAGAGCCATCAAACAGCGGAACACCTTTTCAAGAATAAATATTAAATCGTTAGCCGACAGAGCAATTCCAGAGTTTCAAGGCGCGCTTCAAGGACCGCGAGCAATATCCTATAGCGGCGTATTACTGAGGAAGCTCAATCAGAAAGAACGACTTTAGGTTTGCAGAATGACTACACTAGTACTCACAGATTTGGTCAAATTCTTCCTTTGTAGAGATCACTTGGTTCCATGTCCACTCAAGAACAAACCGTAAATTACCAGCAGACCTTGGCTGCTCTTTAAACAAAGAGAACAAAAAAGAAATGAATCAACAGGCTCCAACTCAAAGAGGTACCACGTAAAAAAACAACGTTCCAAGTATTACCTTCAGATATCCAATGCTTAATGCATCCAGTCAGAAGTCCCACAGAACCTGTCTGGACAGCAGCTGACAATACTGCTTCCAGCTGCTCCTCCTAAACGTAACAGACAAACTCAAATGAGAATCTTACCTACTTGCACCATGTGAACCATCAACAGTAAATGTTTCTTTCTAACTGTATACTCATTCAGACATCACAAAGTCAATCAGGACACAGGCCAGGAACGCCACGTCCTTTCTCTTAATTCCAGCCACAGGCTGGACTGCCCACTGCTCTGAGGAACACATTAACACACTTTTCCTCTGACATTTCAACTTACTGCAGCCTAATTCTAATCTTTCTTCGCATGCCTCTGCATTACAGTCTTCACGTACTGAGTTCCAACTTACTACATCCAGAAACATCCTCTGCTAATACGCGTTACACATCTGTGCATATAAGTTTGCCATCAGGAACGCAGGAAGGGGACAGGACAAACACAACTGTGCAACGTTTGCATGGAAACAGTGAAGCTACGGCCAAGCAGCTTTCTAGACTATGAAGACATGAAGCAGTTCTGACACCCAAAACAGTACGTTGGAATTTTGTAACGTGACAGAAAAGAAGCGAAACATTTACATCCTAATGGTTTAAATGTTAGGCTCTTCAAATACTGTATTATAGTGTAGTGGTAATCCTTACAAGGATAAATCACAGGTATGCACAGACGTGTGATATTAAGTAGTAGCTTATCTCAGCTGGTGTTCTCGTACTTCTCTCAGGTGAAAGGACCCTTCATAAGTTTTTACTTTGGTTTTTGGGATGGGATTTGTTTGGTTGGTTGGGTTTTTTTAAACACATTCAAAAGTATCTTTCCCCTCTAGGCAAAATCATGACATTCAAAGTGACTTCTACACATGTAGAACACACATGTGATATTGCCATCTTTTTCAGAAAACTGGTTTCAGACAAGGAAACACACCATTGGCCAGCTTGCCAAGAAATTTCTTTGAGCTACCACACTGTGCAGAAGCGTTCATGTCCTAACACACGTCCACAAATGTGGTGACGAATGCAGGAGACAGGAAGAGGAGGGCAGCGGGAAGGCTGCTCTCCCCTTCCTGCTGATTGCTCCAGGGAAAGGTTGGTGCATTGCAAATGGAAAACCTATGGCAGGGGGAGTGAAGTCACTGTGGTGGCATAAAGCACATAGAAGGTAGCGAGTGTCATGAGATAAAGGTGATTAAGGTGTTGCAGCTGCAAGAGGGCAGTCTCAGAGGAGCAAATTGGGCTACTGCAGCACAAGGCAGAGGCTACAGAGGTGAAGATCCGCCCGGAGAGGATGCAGAAAAGCCTACCGATGAAGGGAAAACGAGGGCAAGCCGTGAAGAAATTGCCAGGGAGAGCTGACAGCAGTAATCCTTTACCACAGCCCACTTCCTTGGAAGCAAATGATCACGTACAGTGCAGCAAGCCGACGTCTGCAAGAGCTCGCATCCCAGTGAGACGCCCCCATCGTCGGCTACTGCACTGAACCACTGCTTTGAGAAACTGACAGGGATGGGGGTTGCTCTGGGGGACACATGCGTTATGTTGGGCATGACCAGCACTGACTGCACGCTTCCTTGTGCGCATCTGTGTGTGGCACCGAATTAAGAGAGGGGTCTCTAAAGACAGATCTCTTAGGGCTGTTCCCAGTCAAAGTCACTACTTTGGATCTAAGGATACGATTACTTCTGCTAGCTCAGGTCAACACCTGTATTTCAAATTGGAGTATCGTGTCTTGTAGCCCCTCCAGCCCTGTCAGACCAGATGGATGTATTTCCCCCTTGATTCCCTCATAGGCACTCACCTGACTCAAACTGGATGGCTGGACATCAACTGGTCTTGGAGACAGCAAGCCAGCTACAAGACACCTATTGTAGCTATCCTGAATGGCTTCCCATATTGAAGGGCCAGATTTCTTCAAAAAATTCAAGGTCTGAAACATCAATCGAAAACCACAGATTAAGACAGCATTGTTATTCCGTCACTACGCTTCTGGATAACCTCTAAAAGGAAGAATCTAAATGTTCACTGACACCGTCAGACAGCCTGAACCACTAAGATGGTTTAGGCTAGCAATCTGTGTAATTAAGTCTTTTCTACCTTCTCTGTCTATACACAGGCCTTGCTCTTTCCCTCAACACTGATACAAAATACATTCTATATAAGCTAAGCTAACATGCAACTTCACGCTTTGGAAGATCCTTTCTATGCCTATTCGTATGGAAGCCGATTCATGTTGGAAACATTTAGTGAGCTGAAACTTCACTCAAAATTATCTGTCACAATCTGTGCCGTGGCTCAGAAGTTATAATTTGGCCGAGTTTGGGAGAAAACAAAATTTTCACTCCTCAAACAGTTATGTGATTTTTTCATTTTCTCCATTCCCTCCTTTTTCAAAAGAATTGGGGATCAAAACTCTAACTCAAGACTATGCAGGCAGTTCGACTGAGGGGCAATAAAGAAGTAACACCTTGCCCCGCCTTCTACAGTGGTTTTGTTCTTGCTCCTGGAGCAACGTTGCATTCCTTTCTAGACATTCAATCCCCGATCGTGCTTCAAGAGGAGACAACGGCAGTTGTACAGTCCCAAGAGGGGACCTAAAACATTACCATTTGCATACAACTGGCGACAGGATACAATTGCAACTATGCGTGTGGATGGGCAGGATGAGCGTGAAACGGTCCCTAACACGGAAAGCAGTGCAACAGAAAACTTAGAAAAGCTACATCTCCTGCCACTCGCAATAAAGATACAGTAAAAGATCACCTCCTTCTGGAAGCCGGTGCAAGTCATGTGAACGACTCCGGAGGTCAGCAAGCACGTACCATCTGCAGAAACAGGGAACGTTTGACAACCTTCCGTACTCTCACAGTTATGGCATGACCAGTTTACATTTTTTACACACCGGTATCTAGAAACATATAACTGAGTGCTTTGAGCTTCAGTTCACAGTCATTTCAGGCTATAACCAGCACCACTTCACCGCCTACATTACAAAAGCACCAAAACTCAGCCGGCTGTCAGATATGTTCCACAATAGTAAATACCTTGTCAGTACAACGTGATCAGAGTTGGGTTTGTGGGGGACTGGGTGTTTTTTTGGTTTGGTTTGGGTTTTGAATGACAAACAATGACTGAACAAGAGAACCAATGAATGGCATTTGACCTCATTTTAAGCTTATCACTCTCAAAAGCAGTGAAATACCTACCAAAGTTATAGTTGCCTGGATGAAAAAACTGCTCAGGTGGTGGATAAGAAGGAGGAACTCCCCGACTTAGACTCCGCTCATGGACCAGAATATCCAAAAGGAGCTTCGGAGAAGTCACGCTCACTACAGTATCCAGCGACCACAGTGCAAAATAGGGGCACTCATGAGGGAATTCTTCCGGCCTTAAAGAAAACAAGCGCGTAAGCTAAATGCCGACATTCAAATGAATTATTGGCAGGCATATGGAAAACTACTGAAGAAAAATCTACCTTAGTGAATCTGGCATTTGAGCAGAATACCAGCGATTAATGTCAAATACACCCAGGTAAGTAGATGGTTTTCCCTGACCGTACGTATTCACTTGCCAACTGAAGACTGAGACACTGGTGTCAGGAGACGTGACTGTAAAAGACAAGACATTGTTTCTGACTTGTAGAAAATACGATAGATCCGATATTTTTAAAACACCACTTTCTATTTTGGCTTCATTCTGTTCTGTCACTCGTGAAACACAACACTTCCTAAGAGTGATTACAGTACTTACGGAATAGCAAACATCTCTGTGATAGGTTTCAGTCACACTGCCCCTTTTTCTTGTCCCCTCGTCCAGATCACTGGTCAAGATACTAAAGAGAAGTGGCCCCAGTGCAGTGCCCTGGGGAGCACCACTTGTGACGGGCTACCATCTGGATGCAGATGCGGACATCGGTTTGAAGAAGGGAAAAAATTCTGGTAACATTCCTAAGCAATGGAGAGTTTGAACTTCTTGTTCAGAGATGGCAGCTGGAGGAGTAAAACGACTGACCATCATCATACAAACGGCCCCACCATACATCGCGATAGCATGTCAGCAAGCATAAAATAAAACCCACTTTTTCCCTTAAAGAAGTCCCACATAACTTAAGCATCCATTTTTTCTTCGTAAATAATCCCAACAATCTAGTCTATGCAGATAGGCAAGACTTTCAGACTGTGGGGACAGAACAGCATTCGTTGCTTAGGTTCCAAAAGCACTTCTTTTAAAATCACCAAACACGGACATCAGAACAAACCTTCATTTACGCTATCCTCTCCGTCAACGTCGCTGCGGAATTTTTTGACAGTCTGGCAGCTGATTAATTTAGTACTCATCTGGCCTCTCAAGGGAAAGACTCCACCCGTGAGATCTAAACTGAACTTTTCGCCACGGTATTCCAAACCCTGGGGGAAAAAATCAGAGAAGAGAGCAAAGGTCATTCTAAGATAAAAACATACATTATGGCTAAATATGAAAGACAGTCTAACAGAATAGGCTTATTATACTGTGTATTTCGCAGAGAGAAATGCAAGAGAATGCAGTGTCAAATCGTAACGGGTAAGTTTGGCTGTAAAGGCTTTGCACTTTTTCAAAATTTAGAATTTCCCTAACATTATTCAGATCTAAACATGTTTTGCAGAATTCCTTGCGACATCCAAGAATGTTCTTTGTAAAAATAAATATATCGCTACAAAGAGATATCTAAAGTGATGCAACACACATGCATGCAAAGCTCTTTGCTCCATGTCTTGATTGCAGAACTGATGAAGTTAGAGAAGCCCCAGCATTAGAGCAGCTAAAGCTGTCAAGAGGTATTTTCTATGGGCACACCACCAGAGTGACCGTGCACCCCTCTCTAGTTACTGTGAGAACTTCATACTGATTAGCAATCTTCTTTCAAGCCACGTAAGCTATGGCAGCTCCTCCTCTCATCTTGTCAGAGACTAACGGGTGAAATATCCCTCAGCTCCTTCACCAAGCACAGCCAACAGCAAAAGGGAAAACCAGAAAGGACACGGGGTGCACGTGGCCAAGGCTTTTAGCATCACGAATTACTACACAGTAAACAAACTAATTTTGAGATACACAGAAACCCCGGCACGATTGTGGTGAACCTCTGATAGCGCCATTTTTTAAGTAAGCGTGAAGTGAAATACCGTCTTTCCAAATACAGCATTCATTCAAACTGTCTACCATACAACACATGAATGGGTGTACTGGGGACAAATAGCAGCTCTATAATTAAAAAAAAAAAAAAAAAAAGAGAGAAAAAGAAACCCAACCCACACAACCCATAAACTGATAACGCCACATTCTACCCAAGTTTCCTAAACTTGCAGAGCTCTGAAACGAACTGGCATGAAACCACACATTCCCGTATGATCTCATAGGATACATCTAATTCACCTAATCTGAGAAGAGGCGAGCTTTCTCTTAATGATTCCAGGAAGTGTTACAAATAAATATGAAGGTTGTCTAAAAAGAAAAATTAAATAATTAAAAAAAGTCTTTCATAACTAAAAAGAAAATGCTTCTGAAGCAAAGCAGTGCATTTTAAACTTTCCACGCCGGGCAAAGTCATTCTAAGGAACTCCATTGTATGGGAGATGTTAAGTAATGACTCCATTGACTAGCAAAACACAAAAACAAGTTTTCAAACGAGATGCACTGGTCAAACTCTGATATCAAACTAGAGAGTGTATACTCTGCCCATCCGCAAGCATTGTGCAGAACGAGGGTAAAGATGCGCTCTACGATCGTGATTTGATGCACCAGATTTAGCAACTGCTGCGACAGTACAAAAAAGGTCTTTGGAAGCATTACTTAAACATACCTTTCTGTTTAATTACTTAAGCCGACTTAAACCAACCTTGAAGGCAATGGAGACAAGAGTTTGACACGTGTATAGAAAAACACAGTACCACATGTTCCATAAGTCCTATTTGTGACTTTTACCATGACACACAGTCAAAGAGGCACTGCTTCATAGCCTCAAACCTAATTCCTGGAACAAAAAGCACTGCTGTATTGAAAAAGTCTTTTGAGCTCCTATGAACTCTATCCAATGAACAAGGATCAACAGTAGATTCCTCCTTCTTTACTCAAACTTGGCCTAGCAAACGGGAGACACTTAAATTTTCTACCCCTGAAGATGGACAAGAAACTTGACTCAGACAGCCATGCAGGCAGACAGTCATGTAGTACTAACCAATCTGTGACTACAAGGAAGTGTTCTGAGACTAAAAGCATCCGCTGTGGAGCACAGGTCCCGCACATCAACAAAGATAAAGAGATAGCATCCAGCACGCGATGAATCACTGGAAGATCCTTCTACTTGGTCACCGTGATAGATAATGCATTTTAAAGAAACACCACCTTTTCCAAACACCTAACCTCTCTCTATGCAAAAGCAACAGTGGCAAATGAGGAAGCACCTTTCCTACACATAAGCAAAACACTCAAAATCTAAATTAATCCAAAAAAATCAAAAGGCACAGTCCCTACAAAAACCAGAGTACCACGATACAAGAGTCACCCCTGTTTCGTTCCATAGCTATTGAGAACATGCAAGAGAAAGTACCAAATCAGGAGGAAAGACTTGCTCTGAACTAAGATTACTGTCCCCTCAAAAAGATTTTGGAAGACTTCCAGGCGTACAACTGAACGGAATTACACATCTAACAGATGCGCCTTGTCTCTGTTAGCTATCTGAGATACAAGGATACCTCACATCTGTATTTTAAACGCATCCTCTTGGAGCCAGATCTAACATTTAGGTACACTCTTCTGACCAAATTACATATTTTCCTGGCTTTAAGAGTAGATTGAATAGGTCACCCAGCCAAAAAGAAGAACAAGTTATCTTTACAGCTACTAAGTGTCAGGATCAACACTGAAGAGACACTGTAGGTGCATTTCATGTGAAAAGTCCGGCTGACAAAGCTCTAAGGGAAACCAAGAATATAAAACTGAAGATCAGCAAAGAATAGAGTATGACTGTATTTTAAGAAAGGGAGAGAGACAGAAGCTTATTCAAGTCCGAAGCTTGGTTAAAGCAAGCGATTCAAGGCCCAATCTTCTCTTCCTACATGCCATTCGTTTGGTATTTCAGAATAATTTTATTTGCAAAAGCCGCGTCCTCTTCAGGAATTTCATTTATACGGGCTCTTTGCAGATGAATCTAGCTGGAACACACGACACTGCAGTATAAAATGGTATGCCTTCTTTCCAAAAGGTATGGACAAAGGCCGTGCCCAAGAAGACTCAGCAAAACATTATTATTTTTTCAGCCAGCTCTGAAGTTTGATGGTAAATCTCACCCCTGTAACTCAACTGATACTCCCTTAGAGAAAATTACTATTGTCTGCTTTTCCCACGCGTGTACCTCTTACCTCATACATGACTTGTCCTGAGGCCACGCGTTTTCTGTCACCAAACGCTAACTGCAGCAGGTGTAAACTCACCACATCACCTTCACTGAAAAAGGGATAAATTATGAAATTTGGTTACAAAGCTGCTTTATAGTCCTCATTGTCGTGTTAGTAGACCTAGACGTTTTCTTAATAGCATGCTCCTGCTGAAAAGAACACCACCTCTTCCCAAAACATGATCATCGGCCACATTTAGCCACTGAAACATGAAGGAGGGCGTTTTGACACTAACAGCTTCAGGGGCAAAAGCCAACCGTACAATTGGAAAGCTGTAATATGTTGTATAGACTAAGAATTGTTGGAAATAGTTCTTCACAGTGAAGAGTTCTCCATCAAAACTGCTTTGAAGTCAAATTTAAAAAGACTGCCACTCTACCAACAGCTGAGCTGATGGAATCGCTTGCTGATGCAGAAAGAGAGATCTCTCTGCCCTTCCCTTACCACCAAAGTTCCCCTCCCCCTCTTGCACACTCTGCACCCTTCCAAGTCCGATTTGATTCAGCAGAACAGCAGGAACCCGTTGGCTTTTCTGCTGAATCGTTTTCTGCCAGGGGAGCTGCACTGGCTCACCAAGGCTCCACAGACTGCTGACGCTGGCACAAGGCCATCGGCAATACTGTCACCGCCGCCTTTAGGGGTGGCAGGCTGTTGTGTGGGCACATCTGGTGTTCTAGATCTGCAGCCTCAACTGCTCCTAGTGGTATTTTCATACCACGGTGTGACTATCAAACAAATGATGAAGCGGTCATCGAGGAACAAAAGCAAACCATTTGAGAATGCGAGCAGAAGAATATGGCCACTGTTGCTTTGCCTTCTGACAGAAGGCAGGAACTAGTAGGTCCCTCTTCACGTCTGGTAAATCCTGTAAAAATTGCATTCTAAGTTTAACACCTTCCGTACCGGAAAGAATCGCAGACACACAACAAATACACATGTTCAACTGTATGGGAACAAATATCCTTAAAAAAAAAAAGAATTAATTCAGTGGCTGATAGTTAAAGTTTTTATTCACCTTTCCTGCGTAGACTGAACAGCCCACAAGTAGCAACAATTGCGAGGATCATTCTCAGGCTCTTGAAAAGTGACAGCATAGACAGGAATCCTCCCTCCTTCAAGCTGAGAGTGGTGCCTACAGGTTTAGGGGGAAAAAAAAGCAAAACGAAAAAGAAAACAAAAGGTGAGCCTAGTGGCCCAAACACAGGTAGTTTCTCGTTTCTTGGACTACGTCAAGCATTGTTCTTCCTGACTTCTGAACCTTATTTGTACCTCCACACTCTACTCTTGCCACCTAATTATTCCTCCACTGTCTATTTATGCATCCAACAGCTTCTGGGGAGTCAGTGCAGATCTGCTGAAGTGAATCCCGACCAGAAGTTAGCCAAATATTTCAGGTGAGATTGCTCTTTCGGCCAAAGCTGACATGCAGGAAAGAATACATTTTTCAGGCACAGGTCAGCTATTGAGTTTTCATGTCTCACTAGTTTCACCCTGGACACTTTAGAGAATATCGGCACCAAAATCACATCACTGACATACTTCAGCCTTTCAATGGGTGCCCCAGTTGCAGTAACCGGTTCTGAAAACCCCAGGAAGCATGCTTTCCACAGTTCCTCAATCCACAGGCACAATAAGGAAAACAATCCTAGTCCACTGGGGAGAAGGCGGACCACTTGATCCAGGTATGACTGAAAAGTTATGTCAGAAGAGGATTTCTGAACGTGCCAAGATTATACTCATACTCATGTCAGTCCCTGAAAAAGTTCTCTTTACATTCACATACTTCCTTAAGCAACAAATCGAGAGCCCCACACCTCCAGGCATGGCCAAGTGTAAAGGCCTACTTACTCTCTCTTCAAAGTTTTCATATTCCAGAGCGACAGGTAGCCATCCGAGAAACCCACAACGAGCTGGTTGCTTCTGCTTATGTAGCACAGGGCTGATACTGCTGTTCTGGAAGCATTTTGTAGTTGAAAACAGAGACACCTCCATTCGCTGGTCACAGTTTCTCTTCTTTGTGCAACTTCAGCAGGATTTTTAGTGACAACTTCTAGATCTACACACACAAAACCAAGCAATAAATGAATACGTTATGCCATTTAGGCTGCATTTTAGGCACTGATGTGACAACCCCTATCATCTAATGCTACCGTGCCAGGCAAAATAGCCATTTATGCAACACTTTTTTTTGCCATTTCCATTATGTATGTCTTCAAAGAACATAAGAACTCTCGGATAAGACAAGTATTCTCACTCACATTTGAAAGCTAGGTAAAAGCGTAACCTTAATAACGTAACCAAATTCTTCCTGGACTCTGAAAAGCAGGAGTCTGGGCCTCGTGATGAAATTTGAAGTGGCACCTCGTGTTTGAAGTGGCACCAATTTCTGAAGCTGCTGTTGTAATAGCCAAAACGGTGTATGCAATCTGAGTACACCTATTCGAGATTTCCTTCATCCAAATGCATGGGTGTTGGTAAGTCGGGTTTATTTTAAAAAACAAGCCCAAAATTTGCCCCAAGTCAATTAACACAAGCAGAAGAGCATTCCCGGGAAACAGGGCTCCTCCAACACAACTTCCTACCAGGCGGCCGCACCGGCTCACGTGGCAAAATTCCTACACCTCTCTGGCAAGAATCATAGTGGCACAGGGATCTTGGTGGGAGGGGGCATTTACAACACTGGGAGGAGCAGTCAGACACTCCCAGGTTTAATCAGGTCAGGACTATACGATGTCAAACTGCCACCTGTAACCAGTCGTCAGAAATGTCTGACACAAGGGTCTTCAAAGTGGGATGCATACTGTTTCGTTAGAAGACAGAAGTTTTCTTGCGTTTAAATTCATGTGGAAAAACTGCAGGCTCACCCAATGCTTCGATATCATTCTGAGTGCAGGAGCAATCATCCAAACTAAGGTCAACCAGAAGTAGATGGCCAGCATCTGTAGCCACTGCTGCCACCCCAAAGAGCCATCGCAGACTCTGATGGAGGTGCTGAGTGCTCACGCTGGGTCCTCCGTGATTCGCTATGGGTTCTATAGCGGTTACCTACAGGAAAACTACAAGTTACTATTTGAGCTCTTTGACAAGCTCAATAGAAAAAGTAAATCCAGGAGCATCAAAGCATTGTTTGCAATTAGATCAAGAAAAGAGACAAAGACAAAAAAGCCCCGTACAAAAACCTGTTACTGCCTTCCATTTACTAGATTTCCTGCGGGTAAGTGACTTAACTTCAACTTACATGGGGCATTCTATTAGTACAGCTTAGCAATTTCCATTTCCTACTTCGCAGTAATTAACTGGAGGAAAACACAGAAAATCAGTTATACACAAGAAACTTTATCGTATTCAAGGGGCTTAAGACAGACAAACACAACTACATCGAGGTCTCCCACTGCTCACAGCCCACCAGCACCACGATACAGTCTATGCCTTCTTTGACAAACGGGCGTTAGGATAAATCAGGGCTCGAGAGTCAGACGAGGCAGCGGCCAAGTTGCATGGGAGACACACCATTTCCATGGGAGTGAAACGTATTTAGAAAGCGTTGAAGGGAGAGACCAGCTTAGTAAAATTCACACTAGTCCGCATTTAGAAGAAAAGTAACAACCACAAGGTGACCTCCCAACAATCTGTCAGATAACTCACTAGAGGCTCTTTTTTCCTCTCCTAAGTCAACAGAAAAATGTGTTCTCCTCAGCCTGCTTGCTAGGCTGAGATTCAAGGCAATGTGTCGAAGTCATTTACAGCACAACTATGGAATTCTGAGCCATTTTAAAGACAGTATTTCTGATGGAAATCAAGCAATTAGGGCCAAAAAAAGGTGCTTTTCAATGCCTTTTTGTGGAAGGAGAGAATCGGGTAACTTTGTGCTCTACAATAAAACCAGAAAACTTGTTTTACTCTCAGTAAACTCAAACAATAATGGCACATTAAGCCCAAGATTTTACAGCAACGCCGTCTTGACTGGATACTCTCAAGTGACAGGATGTTAACGCACAATAGAAAAAATACCTCCTACAAAGAGACGCTCCAAAGCTTGTCCTAAAACAGGCCTACACAGCACCTAACAACATCAAAGCTTCGTTTCTCCAATTAAAAAGTACCTACCCTCCCGGGAAGAACAACTGCTTTAACCACTCTTGAGAGTCCAAGGTCGTACAGACAGAGAACACTTCCCTCTGCGTCTTCCAACCCAACCAGCAGTCCAGTTCTCTTCTCCCAGGAAAACTCCTTCACCACACGAACAGTGGGAGGCTGTTCATTGACTCCACTGAAACGGTACGCAGAGAGCCGCTCTCCTGTCACAGAGTTCACCACCTCAAGGTGAGGACCACGTGCCAACCACGCCAGGCCGTTTCTCCCTGTGAGAGAAAAGAAAGAGGACTGAAGCAAACGTCCAACGGAAGACTGAAAACAGCTGAAAAAAAATCACAGTGCCTGCCCCTTTCCTTCAATAAACGTACCTAGCAGAGGAAGACCGACCTACCTCATTCTAGTCAATGATTCAAAATCACCCGTTGAAATCCCCAAGCAATCCCTCCTAAAATTAACCACCTTGTTATTTTGCATTTGTACTTGTCATTCCCGCACCGAAGAATCTGGGTTGTTTGGGATAAAGATTACAAGGTCCTGATCGACAGCCTTTATACCATATTCGCCTTGGTTTTGCTAGAAATGATCTAAACGCATATGGGAATACAAGTCTTGGAGCGTAGAGGAAGAATTGAAGGCATTTTGTTTCACTGAACTACTGCCAGCCCAAAGGAAGTATGAGCTCAATTCCTGCATTTACACTCAGGTAGATAGATTCTACCTGGTCTTAACAGAAGCCTAGACCTCCAGATAGGCACCCAGCTCTACTGTCACATCACCTGGAAAGTCCACTTCAAAGTTTAACTACACTCACGTTTTAATATTAGCATTTGTCATCGCTGAAGCACCCTTTTTGTTCTCTCTCTCTAAACAGGATGCCCCTTAACAGCACCAACCTGACACAGCTGATACGATGACCTGAGGCTTCAGGTAGCCTCCAGGCAAGAACAGCTTTATACCGAGACCAAATTTAAAGGAAAATGCTCACCTCCAGAAAACCTCCCGCACAGCACAGAGCCGAGGGTTCCCTCATCTTCCCCAAGTGCCTGAAGAGTCACCTCTGGAAACTGCAGCAGACTGCTCGTTACCTCAGCTGTTAGGTCTTGCATTCTTCACTGTAAATACAGGAAAAAATTGCACAACTAGACTCACGCCAGCCAGAAATATTCTTGAGAGTGACACAAGTTTCATCAGCATGCAGTGAAAAATCCCCTAGACGTCACCTCTAGCTCTTTTCCTTGCAAATAATGGCACTCGGGAGACTTTTTGCTCTCCCAGCAGAGCAAAAGGAGAATCCTTTGCTTTTCTGATGCCTGTGAGATCACCAACAAAAAGTGACCCAGACGTATCAACAGAGAAATAACAGGAAAAAGCCCAATACACTGAGTTCAAGTCTACTCACACAGGTTAGGAAGATGGGAGCTGAGAAAAATCAGATTTTAAAAAGCTTCTCAGTAACAGGTACAACTTTCCATTTGTCCTTTCCCTTGATTTCGTACTTTACCCTTTGTTACTTATTGTCAGTTGTCTTCTAGCAGCCAAAATTACCATTGTTCTTCACCTTAGGTACTTATGACTTCCAAACTATTTCCAAAGAAAGGAGCGTACCACGAGTCACAGGCTGAGGATAGATTTTTGCATTAAAAAGCTCCAAGAAAAATAAACATGGAGAAATTACATGTTCAAGCAGAATCGCATTCAGCCAAGTCAGGGTTCAGGGACGTCAGTTTTGACTGACGGTAGTACCCGAAAATCCGTTTCAAGGGCCAACAATGCAATGGGCTTACTGACGAAAAAGCTAAAAATATGGCCAGCCGCAGCTGAAGAGATGGTTTCACAAAACATGCTGACTTCCCGGCCACCAAAAGAGAGGACTTGCCGCCGCCTCCCATCTCTCCATCTGCTTCTTTGTTCTACTACCGTACTCCTGTGGCTCACCTCGCACTGCCTTAACAGTGCCTTAGAGCACTTTAGGAGCCAAGTTCACTCCCTGAGCAGGCAGGAAACTCAGCCAGAAAAGCAGGTGGTGTTCCACCAGCTTCGAGAGCTCAACTGCCTTGCAGAGACAACCAGCAAGCATAAGAGGTGGCACAAGGAAGGAGGCAGGACCACGCATCGGGAAGAAGGAGAGGGAATTTGTCCATCTCCTTTTTGTGGCAGTCAGCCCGGGCTGCTAGCTCATGCCCGGGTGAAACGACACACTCCGTTTGCAGGGAGGGCTAAAAACCCCTTTACTTTTAGAAAGGACACCACCCAGGACACAGTCAGGCATCTTTTAAGGCAACTCTTAACTCCCTCTTGCACGGAGAGACTCCCTAGCTCTCTGGGAAAGGCTGCAGCTGACAGGCGTCGTTCTTTCCTTCCGCCAGAGGTGGAAGCTAAAGTGATTTCAGGGAAGGGTTATAAAAGGGTTTATAAAAGTTATACCAATTTTTGAATTGTTGTTAATGACTGGTTCCATGACATTTTCCCCAGAGAAACAGGAAGCAACTCACAAGCACTGGAGGAGCACCAGATGGAAAAGTCACTTTCTGCACTCTCGTAGTCGTCAGGTTCAGTGAATTTGCACTTTGCCGGATTTTACTCCTGCAGAAAGAGGATTTAGCGAGTGAGTGAGCAGGTGATTTAGGGAGTACCACCGGGTCAGGTCTTTCCCGCTTAGGCAGAAAGCCTCCCCGCTCCCGGCGGTTTAGGCAAAAACCCTACATCTCATCCAAGCCCTAAGCTGTAGTCTAAAAAGCCACCAGCGTGACAGAGACGGTCTGTACCAGAATCCTACAATCGGCCTTATTTCACTCAAGTGCAGCCTACAGATTGTCTTCCAGAGTTTGTGCAGATGCTCCACAAGCACAAAGCTACAGCAGAAGGTGAGACGAGGAAAGAATTTCAGCTCTCTACCCCAACAGCCCCCAACAGCGAAGACCCTGTGTCTGATGCAGACCACAGATTTGACATCCCTCTCCATGAAAAAACAAACAAAACCAACACAGATCAGAACTTGACGCTGGAGCCACTTTACCCAGCTACCTCCTGCGGTTATTCCCCAACACGACTATACTTCCGTTCAAGAGTTGCAGTCCCCGTCTACCGTGGCGAAGCTCGCAGCAGTTCCCAAAGGCACTTCTGACCTTACGCTCTTTTTTACCTTGCTCGGTGCACCTGGACAGACAGACGTAGGCGCTGAGTGTCTCAGGACAGAACATACACGCAGCCTTCCCAGCACAGGGAGACAGTGGTGAGCAAGGCACTCCCAGCACACCACACCGCTCGCCTCTCCCAGCACGAATTCCAGAATCCCAGCACGAATTCCAGAATCCCAGCATCACAATGAAGAGAAAGGCCTTCCAGAATCACTGGAGGTCCTCTGGTCCAGCCCCCCTGCTCAGGCAGGGTCACCTACAGCAGGCTGCCCAGGACCGTGTCCAGGCGGCTTTTGCGTATCTCATTCTGAAACATACTTTGACAAAGAGCAACCTGACAAGCCCAACTCCAAATGCATTTGCAACACGTGCAACAGGCCCGGCTTGTTGGTGACTCTCTCCTGCCAATTTAAGGCTTCTCTCCACCACACAAGTCAAGCAATACCACACCAGCAAAGCCTTGTCACCATTAGTTCTCTAAAACTGTATCCGACAGCTTCCTAGGGAGAAGGCACAAAATTAACAGAAGCCTGATTATGTTCGTTTCACTGTCTTAACAAAGCAAACCCCAGGCAGGTCAAGGCAGGAAAACCAGTTGATGCAGCAGGTGAACAAGAAGCTGTCCTCAGCAGAACAGGGTACGGTACTGTGTGCCCAAACGCCTGTGCCAGCTGCCAGCCAAGACCGATACAACCATCCAGAGGGAGCACCTGAACGACCCCGGTTAGCCATACACCCCACACAGGGCTCAGCATTCCCGACAGAATTAAGTCCCTAATTTTTATCAAACCCCCATCATTTTATCAAACATGATCAGGAAGCAATTATTAGATCTGAAAGACTGACGCCACGCTTCCTTTCTATTGGCAGAAGTTCCAGACCTGGAGTCACGGTTTATTAAGGAAGGGCAGAGAGGGGCGTGAGTAACAAATCTTAAAGATGACAAAAAGGGGAAAACATCAGACTCAGAAGACCAGAGGTTAATGGATCTGGCCGCAATGCCCGTTACTGGGAAACTCGCCTGAGCCACAGCAATGTACTGGTGCTCCCACTCCTTCCAGGCTTCCTCCGGACGGGACTCCCACGTGGCCTGTGTGCTCCGGATCCGCCACTCATTCCCAGCCAGCAGAAACTCTTCTCCCTCCTGCCTGCAATAGCCTTACTTACACTGGGTTTGGGCTTTTGTCTTGATCAGCACTTGATAAGGGAACTGACTCTGAGCAACTGGATGTGCCCACGCCAGTGCTGCGGATGAGGACAGGGACCATTTCTCAAAGGCAGAGCTGTCTTCTTTTCTTCTCAAGTTTTTAAAAACAATGTGTCTGTGGAGAAAAAAACCAAACAGAACACCTTTGAAAAAAAATCCCAAGTCACAGATATTAAGTACTACTCCTGTATCGCCAGGCAGAAATGCAGCAGTGCTGCTAAGATGCCTTAATAGAGCAGAGCACGAGCTGGCCAGCAGGCAGTAAGGGGAGAGCAGCCGCTGTCAGGGAGCGCCCACCCCAGACAAGGCTTCTGGGGGTCTTGGTTCACATGGGCCTCATCTCCGGGTCAGATGGAGTCCTAATTCAGACACAACAAGGGGTCTGCGTTCATCGGCACGTGAAAGCAATTCAGCTCTTTGCAGGACTGAACTGGTGCGGGAAACGTTAAATCTTCTGGCCACAACTGGAGTACTGTGTCCAGTTTTGGGCTCCCCAGTTCAAGAGGGACAGGCAACTACTGGAGCGAGTCCAGCGTAGGGCAACCAAGATGATTATGGGACTGGAGCACCTCCCTTATGAGGAAAGGCTGAAAGAGCTGGGACTCTTTAGCCTGGAGAAGAGAAGGTTGAGGGGGGACCTGATTAATGTTTACAAGTATCTAAAGGGTGGGTTTAAGGAGGACGGAGCCAGGCTCTTTTCAATGGTTCCCAGCGACAGGACAAGGGGCAATGGGCACAAGCTAGAACATAGGAAGTTCCATTCAAATACACGGAAAAACTTCTTTACAGTGAGGGTGACAGAGCACTGGAACAGGCTGCCCAGGGAGGTTGTGGAGTCCCCTTCTCTGGAGATTTTCAAGACCCGCCTGGATGCAGCCCTGAGGGATGTGGTTTAGGCAATCCTGCTCTAGCAGGGGAGTTGGACTAGATGATCTCTAGAGGTCCCTTCCAACTCTGAAGATTCCGTGATTCCGTGATTCCGCTCCTGATATCTCCTCGTAGCCAGGCAGCTGCAGCCACGCGGTCACTGAGCCATGAACCGCGTTGGGACAGCAGACATCTAAGTGCCTGAGCTCTTTTCAGGGGAGCTGGAATAAGAAGCAATAATTAGTGCTGGAGTCCCAGCGAAAGCCTGTCTGGAAGGACTGCAAAGAGGGCCGTTTTCAGTTCTGAGCCCCAGAAAGGCCAGGAGGAGAGAGGGAACCTTCTCTTGCAGAAGGAGACGAGGGACTGGGGAAGTGGCCGGGAAGCAAACTGCTCCTGGGCAGGAAGGAATAGCTCTGTGTGGCACTGTCGCTGGGATCCGGCATCGGGAAGCAGAGACAACCAACGCCTGGCAGCAGGGGTCATCTGTACGCTCTACGTTTCAACTCTGTGCTGCATTGCCGGGAGAGAAAGGGAAGGAAAGAAGCTGAATTAAGCCACGCACACGAGAGAGACCCAGAATTCTCAGGAAAAAGAGCTACCTCCGTCACATAACTTAGCTGTCAAAATATACGCCGTGCGTTAATAAGAATACAGAATAAGCTCTTAATATGCTGCCCTCCCTTATTGGCACATTCACCCTTTCCTTCCTCCTCAGCTGTCAGTCACTTTGAGCTGGTATCTCTTCTCATTTTGCCCAGCACCTGACCGCAATTGGCACCGAGACCAGAGCGGGAAAAACTATGAAAGTGTGCCTTTCAGCGTATCGTCAGGTTGACAGAGTTCCTTCGTAACAGAGGTCTGCTGGAGTCTCGGCTGCAGTCTGTGAGCGTATCAAACGTATTACCTGCCATTGGATTTTGAAGGAGGTTTTTAAAATTAGTTTTAAACCCTACCAAAAATGAGATAGGGATTAACATGGAAAAGATGACCATAAAGTCCTTAAACATAAAAGAAGAATCCTAGTGTCTTAGCAATCTGGCTATAAACTAACTCTTTTTAGCAGGTTAGCAATTTAGGAGAAAGAGAGACAGAGAGATGAGAAGACAGAGGTGGTTTTTGTCAAAGTGAATACTGAAGGTGCTCAAATCCTGGTAACTCTGCCTTACACTAGCACCAACGTAAAAAAAACCTCAAAACCACGTCGATGGTATTGGTACAAGTAACAGTTGAAGAATCTGTCCTTAAATTTGTTCAGAACAGTAAGAAAGTTAGCATTTGAAGAAACTCAGGTAAGCTGTTTGAAGACTGTCAGCATTTACAGTCAACATTTTCACATGTGCACGTTTTCTAGTTGTATTCTTCCATCTTTCATTTGATAGTACTTGCTTTAAGAAAAAATACCTCTTCAAAGGTGCTGGAGTATACAGTTAATTCACCCGAGACAAAGAGGACCCTGTGGGGGTTTCATCTTATTTAGGAATGCAACATCTGGTGCACAGGACCAACAGTAATCTCAGATTCCAGGAAACAAAACTACTTGTTTTATAATACTGCCTCGCTTTATGTAAAGAACACGGCGTTTATATAAAACAGGTGCTTATAGTTTTATAGCTGCATTTATCTCTATTTAGTTAAATTTTTCCAAATATGCAGAGAACTCTTGCAAAAGAAGTGGGGTTTCAATCTCTAACGTAGAAAGCGAGAGATCGATTTTGTGTCAGCCACGTTTCTGTTCTGAAAACAGAAATGGTCTCCATTTGAGTGATGCATTAATAGTGGTACGAATCTTTTAGAATCATAGAATGGTTTGGGTTGGAAGGGACCTTAAAGATCATGTAGTTCCAACCCCCCTGCCCTGGGCAGGGACACCTCCCACTAGGCCAGGCTGCTCAAAGCCCCATCCAGCCTGGCCTTGAACGCTTCCAGGGAAGGGGCATCCACAGCTTCCCTGGGCAACCTGTTCCAGTGCCTCACCACCCTGACAGTAAAGAATTTCTGCCTGATATCTAATCTAAATCTACCCTCCTTCAGCTGTAAACCGTTACCCCTCATCCTATCGCTACACTCCCTGATAAAGAGTCCCTCCCCATCCTTCCTGTAGGCCCCCTTTAGGTACTGGAAGGCTGCTATAAGATCTCCCCAGAGCCTTCTCATCTGCAGGCTGAAGAACCCCAACTCTCTCAGCCTGTCCTCATAGGAGAGGTGCTCCAGCCCTCGGATCTTCCTTCTTAACCCCCTTTTTTCTTCAAAAAAGGAGGACAACCCAGAAAAGAGAAAGAAGGAATGTACTACAAGAGATGAAACAGCTTGGCCAGTGTTACGGCAGAGCAGCCGGATGGCTCAAGCAGCAAAACGATGCTCTTAGGTCCAGGCAGCACCCACACACTTCAGCCAACATGCCCAGAAGGGTCACGTTAAGAGAGCATAAAGGATGATTTTCAAATTACAATGAGCAAAAAAGAAATCAACGTACACAGAAAACTAAGATTTGTTAATACGGAAGCAAAGCGACCTCATTACCTGGTCATTATAGATTTCCAGCACGTTGAAAGTGTTCTGTAAAGACAAGAAGTAATTAGAAGGTAAAAGAGACAGGCAACAAACAGCAAAAGCTAGGCTCTGTATTTCAGCAGCTTAAAAATTAAGTTTCTGCCCCATGACTTTTCTCTTCTCCCTGTTGCTTATTCCGTGTGCCTGCACTTTCAACAGAACCAAAGCAAGCACCGTGAGCTGCGCTGGAAAACCCGTGATTTCAGCAAAAATCCGGTACTGGTAAACCACTCTTAGAAATCCTTTTGCTCTGAAACAGGATATTTCACCACATCATTCTAGTAAGAAGCCATTTGCTACAGATAGGAGGGTTTTAAAAAATTTAAAACGGTGTTTAAACTCTGAGAGAAACTAAGGGATTTGATATTTTCAACATTTCCTACTAAAACTGTTTTCTCTTATCAGAGAAGACTTTCTAAACTCCATCGTAACATACGTTTCAGTACACCATTTTATTGTATTTTTGTTGTATTTTCCCCTAGCCAAATGTGCACGAGGAAACCGCTAACAGACCTCAGGGTGGGCTAGCCAGTGAGCAGGAGGAAAAGCCAGCTCTGGAAAGATGCGGTGTCTCAGCCAGAGGTCAGAGACGGAGCCCAGAGTTGGGGCACAGACGACAGCTGGGCTCAAGGCTCTGCTGATCCTCTGGGGCTCTGCAAATGTGGCTGCGTGGGGGAACCTGCAGAGTGACAGCATGCCTCTGGTGTCACTCGTGAGCTTCAACTGCAACAAGCCAGAGAGGCGGCTTTCTGTGAGCTGCCCCAGTGCAAGATGGCAGGTGGTAAAGGCACGGCCCCGTCTCTGGCAGCCTGCGTAGCCAGCCGCGTTGCTGTCGTGCATGTGTGTGGTGCACCCTCAGCCTTGCTACTGGCCTGACCTGCAAACGGGAAAGCAGCAGCCGCATCCAAGGGTCTGGGACAGAGACACCCCCAGGTCTGGGGTGCACCAGGCCGGGCTCCTGCCGCCAGGAAGGACGAAGCCCGCCCCGGCTCAGCAGATTTGTAACAACCCTTCGCTACTTGGCAGACACCGGCATCAAGCTTTAAGCTTCGCAGTATTAAGTTCACCAACGCCAAAAAGAAACCTGTTCTGTACCAGTAAGACTACGGATAAGAAGTAAATGACTCGTGAGACACTATGGATTGGTTTCTGCCCGTAGCTTGTTTTCCCCACCAGAAATCAACAACAAAGCTATTTACGAGTGGTTACATGGGAACTGATGAAATTGCAGCAAACAATTTTATTGAAATAACAAGCCTGAGAGTAGTGTTCCACGAGGGGAAGTTCTGATGGGGGATTAAACTGCTCGGTTATCCTCAGACATATTTGCACACTGGGCATATTCTTGCAATACGATCCATGGCTTTATCCAGTGCACTTCCAAAAGGAGAGACGAATTTTATTTCCACTGGTGGAGGTGACCAAGAGCCTCCTTTTCTTGTGGTCCTGAAAAGAAAGAGAAGTATCAAATTGATTTTTTGATTACCAACAGTATTCAGTAGAGGAAAACGTTTTGCAATGTTGGAATTACAAAATCGATGCCAAAGAATTATTTATGGGCTTCTTTGAAGATAGGGTCAAGGCAGAAAACATACAGAAACAAGCTTCCTTTTGCTTTCGTTCCTTACCAGACTGTCCCAAGCATTCTCACTCAGTATTCGCGTGAGCTTTTTGAGCGCCCCCACGCCCTGATTTTAAGAGGCAACTCTCCCCAGACGGTTTTCCAGAAGGAACCGGAAAACACGGCCAGAAACAAGACGTTCTCTTTACTCGTTGTCTGACCCACTCCTGCCTTCTATGGGGAACTAAAGACCGTAAGAGCGTGGTTTCGTAAGGTGGAATGACAGGAGAGCACGCCATCATTGCAAAGAGTAGCATCCACTTGGCCTTTCCTAGCCCCTCCCTCTTCTGGTTCCAATAGAAAACTGAACCGTGAAGTGGGGAAAACGGTGCCCAGGAGACCAGCAAGCTGGACAGGCTCGCAAAGTCAGAGCAGAACTGTACCGCCAAGTGAGGAAGAGCAAGTGAGGTGGCCAAAAGCTGAATCGCTACCATTGTTTCTTAATGACTGCAACCTGGCTCTGTTCAGGGGAAGAGTGGGATTCTTTCCCCTTCTCAGACACTTTTTCAAGCATTTCATGAAGAAGTTTAGCACTTTTCTCATTTTGCTCAGCTATTGTCTTAGTCATTTTCTCCACCGCCTCCGGGCCGGAGCCGTGGCGTTTGCCGGGGCCCGTGTGGGGGCAGCCCATGCCGCTGGCGGCGGTGTCCCTACGGCCAGGCCGTGGCTTTGGCCTGCATGGGCGGAGGCGTGGCTTTCGCCGGGGCCTCTGGGGGGCGCAGCCGCCGTGGGCCTGGCCGATGCCGGGGCCGGTGGGGGGCAGCCGATGCCGCTCGGGCTGGTGTCGGGGCCGGTGGCGTTGTTTGTGCCTGTGTTGCGGCTTGGGCAGTCATCTGAGTTGTTTGAGTTTCTGCTGTAGCTTTCCGTGGGGGGGTTGTCTGAATTCCTACTGCAGCTTTCGGTGGCAGGGCTGCCCGAGTTTCTGCTGTCTTTGGCTTTGGCCCCGGGGTCTGAGTAGCACCATCACATGTCACATCATACTCACTCCTGCACCGATATTTAACAATAAACCAGCCCTGCAACACACTCGGGAAAACCGACAACAGGATCACGTACGAATGAAAGTAACGTTCACTCTCGAAACGGCCCGAAGGTTTCTCATCCCGATTCTGTTACTGTCGCTTTGGCATCATCACCGAAGGGCAAAGTCAACTTTCCCCAGGTACGACCAAGAGCGTAATTAGGAAAAGAATCCATCCCGAAAGTGTAATTAGGAAAAGCCTCCATCACGAGATGCCCAAGATAGGCAGGCAGAACCGTTATCCAAGCAATTATTTTATACCTCTGAAGGCAAACCCACGCCAACGTGGCACGCTTAGACCACCGCGTCCAAACACAAACGAGAAACAGGCCATGCAATATATTTGACCGGTTAAACCCCACTGCATCCATTAACTTCATACAAAGCTCTCTAAAGGCACGATACCAGATTTCACCTAAGACCGACATGCTGTGAACTCTCTGTTCTCCCTGAACAAGCTGGAATTCAAACTATTCAGGCAATCTATCAGAGCTGCCTTCATGCCCCACGTCGGGCGCCAATAAATCTGTCGTGGTTTTGGCCGAATTGGCCAATGGCCGGCGACAGATGCTCCCCCCCAACCTCTCGTACACGGAGAGGAGGAGGAGAGGTAGAGAGAGATTTACGAGCGTAGGAGAAACTAAACTGCTTTCATGAAATCCTAATAATAAAATAAAAAGGGAAATAATGAAATAGATACAGTCCATACAAAACTGGACGAAGCTCCCAGGATGACATCACCGCACAAACCTCAAATCTCAACTTCTCCTAATTCCGAGTGCTCCTGCAGGCAGGCAGGTGACGTTACAGAAGGCCTAACATAGCCGTTTAAGACCAAATTCAAGTCTGCCATTCTGATTTGCAGTTCCAGTTCTCAACGTAAGCAGTTTGAGCAAACTCTATAAAACTGCAAGTGTAATCACGGTCTGTAAAGCCTTTAACTGGAAAAATCACTAACTACAGCCCACCTTACTCCATCAGTCCACGTGGGGTTCGAGTTCTCCATCCTGGAAGATATTCTGGGTTCCTTTGCTCGTAGAGGAGGGAAAACTGATCATCCCGGAGATGCAGAGGGAGCTGCTAGGGGTGCGGTGCGAAGGCTGGGTCTGAGAAAGGACTCAGGAGGAAAAAAGACAAGATCCTGGGAGGGCACGTAGCCAGGACAGCTGACCCAAACTGACCAAAGGGATGTTCCATACCCTCTGCCGTCTGCTCAGCTACAAAAGCTAAGCGAGAGGAGGAGGGCTGGGGGGCATTCCTTATTACAACGCTTGTCTCTGAAAATTACTCTGAGGTGTAAAAAGCTCTCCGTCTCCTTCAGCTGCATCACATTCAACAATGTTTATTGACAGTCAAACAACATGCTAACTATGACTCTGTAGAATCCTAGCTGTATGGACGATCGCCCGATGGATGTCCTTCACTTTATCCTGGTGTTGCCGGTGCTGCTTCTGAGGTTGGTGACTTAAGCGCACTATCTTCCATCACCTACAGTTAAAAAAAAGCCTGTTAATGCAATAGTCATTACCAAACAGACTGACTTCACACTCACACAGATGAAACTGAGGACAGTGAAATGCCGCTTTTCCTTTCAGATCACTGCTGGGTGTAAAGTCAGAAACATACAGTGTACTCTCTGCTACCGATGACAGCTTCTGTGTTTAAGGGACGGAGAAGAGAGTGTTCAGTGTACGCCATCGCGTGCCCCGTTTCTGGTATTTCTGTTCCTGACTACGATTTGCCGCCACTCCTGGACAAAGTGAGCAGTTTTACAATGCGAGAATATTTTCGCCAGAAAATTTGGTCTTCGACGCACATTTCCTGCTTTAGCTTGTTTTCTTACTGGAGTTAATGGCTTTGGTCTTGAGACTGTAAAGCAAGAGGGGAAAAATTTCAGCCTGGTGGCATCCAAGTGACAGGGAATTCTCCCCTCTATTTCCCCCCGCTAAAAGTTACCTTCTCTTGAGGCCAATGCAGGCAAATGGTAAAGCTTGGCTCTCTCTACGGCCAGCTGCCTTTCAATTCGTGGAAGGATCTTGCCATATTGGGCTAATAGAGAATTTCTGGCAACTGCTCTGTCGGTCAAGCGATGATCGCCGTCGTTCTGATGAAGGAAAAGCGCAAAGCAAAAGCTTAACTAATTACAAGAAGTTCCTTGCACAGACCTCTCCGGGCTATTTCGCATTAGTGAGCAGATTTCCTCTACGGGTGTGGGAAAACACCTCCACTGCACAGAACAGCGGCAAGTTCTACCCATCCGCACACACCGATTTCACCTGGTACTTGTAGCAAAGTGGAAGGAAGACTGGAATAGCAACAGAGCCTACAACTTGAAGTTAAAACAATGCTGGCACTCTGCAGAACCTTCTTCTGATACACCTGTTATCACCTGCAATTTTCTGATATCACCTGCAATTTGCAAACGACTTACTACATAGCAGGCTTTCCCTTGTTCTTCCTGAAACGCCAGTGCCCTGAATATACGGGACAACTGGAAATTACCCTGGACAACATGATGTGAAGATTAAAACAAGCAAGAAAAAGCGACCTACGCACACCACCTGGCCACATGACAGTTTTCAAATGCAGGACCTACGACTTCCAAAACCACCTTAGAAGTTTGAGTCACTGGAAAACTATGATTCCAGAAAACGGCAAACGCGTCACAAATCCAGAACACAAGTTCATGTAACACAAAATGTAATCTGGCTATTTTGAGAAATAGAGGTTAGACAAGAATTTTTGTCATAAAAGCCGTGAAATGAAAGTTGTGGAATTGGAGAGCACACTGTAACTCGCAGAAATTAAAAAAAACAAAGAAAACCCACAGAAATTTAACCTGTGGATTGGCATCTAGCCTGCTCTCAGCTAGAAAAATACAGTTGCGTGCAAGACACAAGCGATGACGTACAACCTACTCGTCATCCCACAGGAAGGAGTGACACAAACAACTTCCAGTAATCTAAGCCACGCATAACATACGTATCTCAATAACGGAATGGTAAGATTGGCTGATGGGAAAGATACATGTTTATTCCTCAGATGCAAACAAACTGTTCTCAGTGGGGTCAACAGTGGTGTGTAACATTTAATTTATAGCTTCATAGAGTAGCTTTGGAGTAGTGACGTATATTGGTCAACATTTAGCTTCAGCTGTAACCAAAGGTGTAGAAACTTGTTCCGAGTGTTTCAAAGACTGGTATGAAAAAAACAAAGCAGGATTTTTATTGAGTACTATCAAAACCAGTTAGTAACACCCAGCAGAAACGTGCACGCTTGACAGAACAGAACTTTCACGCTTACCATAAGATTTACATTCATGGATTGATTCAGCTCTAGTGCTGCAATGTAGTTGGCACGCTGCAGATGGTAGACTAAAAGGAATTCTTGATTCTGAACACCGGCACTGGTCCTTAAAAACTTCTCCAAACGCTCCTATGAGAAAAAAAAAATCATTCCAAAAATCTGTTATGGCTCTGCCTTTTCTCTTTTCAAAGAGACGATGAACATTTTTCCTTGCTCCCACTTACTTGTTCGGTGTCTGTGAAAGGCAGCTTCAGCAAGTCTTCCATCAGGCCCATCTCACGGCACATTCCGTACATGTGTTTTAAGAGGTCTTCTAAGTTTGCCTGAGCGGCATGTTGGTGCAACAGACCCCAAGCCTCCACCATGCACCTGTAATTAATTTTTCAGAGGTAAAGGGATGTTAATAGCATAACCAAAGAGATGCCCCAAGAGTCTTGTACTCAAAGTTTAAAGGAAACTTAGGGGATGATGATTTCTATTCTTTGTTCTCCATTTTCACAAGATTTGCGTGACAAAATGGTGGGGTATATTTCTTTACCTATTGGAGAGCAACACAGTGAGGAGAAGCTGCACTTCCCCGCTGCTTGCCGTGGGTGGCCTCATCAGCTGGATGTATCTGAGGGCTTGCCCACGCTCCCCTTGGCACAGGAGGGACTGAATAATTCTCTTGTGCTGCCATGACGCGGTTTTGATTGTAGCGGGATGAAAGAGCAGGGCCAGTGAATTCTGTACAAGTTAGAGATCGGGTTTTAAAATCATTTTCTAGATTATAGCTTTGTACTGCAATGTATGTCTAACTCAACTCTACCATACTTACTTCGTAATCATTGTGATCTAGAAGCCAAAAACCTTCAACAAGCTTAACAAGTCCCCAAGGCATGCCAAAGGCAGTTGCAAAGGAGTCGATTGAAGTTTCTGTCTCACTCGGAAAGGAACGCTTGATATCCAGCAGCAAGTAAATTGTCTGACATCAGGTATCTCATTAAGGCTAATCAGTTTGTAAGACCAAAACTTTATCACATTACCTTTAGAAAAACATAATGAAGTAAGAATATAAAAGTGGTAGGAAGCAGAAAATACATTCAAAACATTGGAGCATCCAATGCTCAATTATTACAGCAAATAAATTCCACAGTTGGGTTTTTCCCTCATGTCCAGCGTCTATAAAACAGTGTAAATTGTGGCATCCTTACAGTACAGCTCAGCTCCGAATGATTAAAACTGGATTTAAACCAGTATGCGGGTCACTCATTGGTAGCGTCATTTTCTCTTTCTGACGTCCGTTTTTAGGGACAAGACAGCTCTGGGCTATAAGCGTTTCTAAACCCCTTGCGGGTTAGGCAACAAACAGCAAAAGCAAGGCTGTGTATTTCAGCAGCTTAAAAATTAAGTTTCTGCCCCATGACTTTTCTCTTCTCCCTGTGGCTTATTCCGTGTGCCTGCACTTTCAACGGAACCAAAGCAAGCACTGTGAGCTGCGCTGGAAAACCCGTGATTTCAGCAAAAATCCCGTACTGGTAAACCACTCTTAGAAATCCTTTTGCTCTGAAACAGAAATTGTTTTATAACCCATCATGGGTGTTTTAGAAAATTTTAAACGGTGTTTAAATTTGGAGAAAAACTAAGGACATTTTATATCTTCAACCCTTATTACTAAAACTGTTTTCTCCCTATCGGAGAAGACTTTTGCAACAAAACGTTTAAGAAAAAAGTCATCAAAAATCCACAGTACAAAGAAATAAAACAGCGCTTCTGTCTACAACTTAACGCTAAACTAAATGTTTTCACTTGCATCGTCTTTGAAGCATAAATGAAAAAATGTCATGAAACAGGTCGGCGACCAACACTGAAGAACATTTATGTGCATCCCCTGAAGGTGTAATCAAAATAACTAGAAAGGATACAATTGCGTGTTTGCAGTTTTCTTCAATGTTTTCTAGCAAATAGAGATCCAGCAGTGCCTGAAATGAAAAATTAAAAGCTATGAAAAAACGCCTGTCTTCCCTAAATCATTGGCTTTTGGGTGGGGTTTGGCGGGGAGGGCGGCCGTTTGTTGTTGTTCTCAGTGAACAGGACACTCACATGCAAACTGGCAGGCGGGTATTTCCCAGTTCCTCCTGCATCTCTCCGCCACAGCTTCTCCACTTGGTCTCCTAACTGGGAAACCATTCCATCAACCATCAAGCAGTCCGAGTCCCATTTTCCTCTGGAACAAAAGGTAGCAAGGATTTGGACAGAGTTAAACACTAATTCCTGCCTCCCAGTGTGACGGCTTTCCTCCAGTCTTCTGCTGACTGCAGCCCTGCCCTTTAATCTCCCGATGGCACAAAGCAGAAAAAGGACACTAGAGGCTCTGTGCTTCGAAGGAACACACGAGCCTGTATGTAAGTTACTTGAGAAGTAAGCCAAGGAAGATGAACTTTGAAGTCAATACCTCCTACCCTGCAGCTTCCACCTTAACTCACCTTGCAGCCTCTTGGTCACAGTGCCATCGCCGAAGCTTGGTCAGGTCTTTATTCAGTTTTCAGTACAATTTCCAAAGAAAAACCTATTATCGGCTAATCCAAGGCATGCCGCCTATGTGCTAGGCAGCTAGTCCAGGAAAGAGAGCTGACGTTAGCAAGTGACTTCTATCCGACAGCCAGGAGAGTGCGAGGCGTGCCAACTCCATGTAACTCCAACCATCTTACGAAATCACACCACGTACTTGTGAGAAGGGGACTTAGGCCAATACAGTTATGACCCTCTATTGGTCATGTGGTCATAATCGGTCATATGGAGGTGACTGATCCTGTCCTAATCACATGGCCTTTTTCAGTAGTCAGAAATTATACACATTAGCCAATGAATAAAGTAGACTACCGAAAAATGATGATACCAACCAGTGGTACTAAGCAGAGGTAGATATCAACATTTTAACACAGGAAAGTAACCTCTCTGTTCAACAGAACACACGTGTCACTGAAGTCAAGAGTATTGCTGGCAGCGGCATTACGCATAGCCCATGCAACTGTTGAGATAAAAGCCATTCCCTTCCACTTCTGAATTTGCCGTGGAAGTGTTCTAGAGTCTTCCTCTAGCTCTTACCTTGATAAACGCTCAAGTTTCTGTCGGTGACCAGTATAGTAGCTCTCAATCAGAGGATAATTGTAGAAAGGTCTCGACAAACGCGTATCGTCATCTACAGGCAACAAAGTAGAAGCAAGTTAAAGCAGTCATATCACACTTGTAAACGAAAATTTTTGCCTAAAGAGACAGAAGATCGTACAAGCTAAGCATCAAGAAGCCTCCAACTCTGAAAGAAGCCAATCCTCTTTCTGCCTTTGCTAAAAGAACTCTAAGAGACAAGACTCAATTCCTTCTTGCCCCAAGTGCCGTTTCAAGGTTACAGTTCACGCAGCATTCACAACATGTAGGGTAAGCTGAAGTTCACTATAAAAAAAACCACCCAGTTCTCAAAGGGAATGGTTTCTAAACATGCCGCGTGAGCATCTGTGAGACAATTAAGGCTGACAATGGAATTTATAATCCATCCAACTAAAGAAGGATTTCCAAGGTGTACTTTCTCCTCAAGCAACTGATAGAAAGTTCAAAACATGCAGGTAATGCTCTCACTGTAAAAACAAGCATTCCGGTACTTGTTGTTTAATAGTACTTTGTTTAAAATCTCAAGTAGTTCAAGCTGTGGACACAAGCAGCGCCTTGAAGTCAGGGGTCCATTGCTATCCCTAAAATCCACCCAGGAAAGAAACTGCCTGCCTCATTCTACGCTGTGTACTTGACAACCCAGCAAAATCTCAACTTCACCCACAGAACTTCAGCACACCCTGCCACTGAACCAGCACGACTTCTTCCTGACGAAACCGTTACAAAAACATGGCTAAGCATGCGTTCGTGGGAGTCACTCACTGGATGGTCGCCTTGTTACAAACGTATGACAGGTCACGCTTACCTAAACCCTCTGGAAGGAGACCGGATCGACAGAACCAGATGACCACTCGTGCATACAAAGAAATGAGGCCGGTTACCGCTTGCTTATTTGTCACGTCTGCAAAACCTGAAAAAAGGCAGGAGATGATTAGCGTTATGCAATTCTGTTCATTTTCACAAAACTCCCTTCATCCTACTAAACCAAAAGTATAAAAATAGCACATTAGAAATCTTTGTCTTTGCGTTTTTCATGCTGTATCGCTTTCTTATTTGAAGAAAAACCCCACTATCACCACCAAAACAAAAAGCAACCCCTATAAAGAACTAAACTCACTAAAGGCTAAAATAAAAAAAAAAAAACAAAAACCCCAAAGCCTGAACTACTAAATGCACGCAGGAATAAGACATCTGTTTCTCACGTAGCAGAGATTCTTCTGATAGCAAAGGGATATTCTTTTCTTTTCTCAATAGGCCAAGAACCATTTCTAAGAGAAAAAGCTGTAGAAACTCAAGTAACTTACTTTGCACGTTACTCGTTTACGCTTCCTTCGTATTGTTTAGCAATTTGCAACACGGTGTCTGCATGCAACTAGAACTTGCTAGCTAAGAATTCAAAGGAATAATTTTCAGCAATACCACATTCGGTTGCTGTAATTTCAGCCCAGTTGCCTACAAAGCTTCTCTCTGAATGTAGCCTCCCCCACCCCCTTGCATGAGCTCCACCATAAACTGTTGCCCTGAACTCAATGCGTGTTTTGTGGTGGTCCCAAGCGCTCAGCTTTAAGCCCCTTCTCCCAGCTAAATGTGACTGTCTTCCAATCCTCAAAAACAACAAAAGCCCATGTTGCCACAATTCCAAATCTTAATAAAACATACCAAAGATTTTGTAGCACTACTACAAACCTTTTTCAGTAAGCTCTTGTGCTTCTGTGAGAAAACAGTTTAAGACCGTGCTAAGGTTGCTCAAAAGCAACTGGCAGCGCTGGAGAGACCGTAATGTCTGGGGGTCAATGAAGTTGCAAGAGCCATCAAACAGCGGAACACCTTTTCAAGAATAAATATTAAATCGTTAGCCGACAGAGCAATTCCAGAGTTTCAAGGCGCACTTCAAGGACCGCGTGCAATATCCTATAGCGGCGTATTACTGAGGAAGCTCAATCAGAAAGAACGACTTTAGGTTTGCGGAATGACTACACTAGTACTCACAGATTTGGTCAAATTCTTCCTTTGTAGAGATCACTTGGTTCCATGTCCACTCAAGAACAAACCGTAAATTACCAGCAGACCTTGGCTGCTCTTTAAACAAAGAGAACAAAAAAGAAATGAATCAACAGGCTCCAACTCAAAGAGGTACCACGTAAAAAAACAACGTTCCAAGTATTACCTTCAGATATCCAATGTTTAATGCATCCAGTCAGAAGTCCCACAGAACCTGTCTGGACAGCAGCTGACAATACTGCTTCCAGCTGCTCCTCCTAAACGTAACAGACAAACTCAAATGAGAATCTTACCTACTTGCACCATGTGAACCATCAACAGTAAATGTTTCTTTCTAACTGTATACTCATTCAGACATCACAAAGTCAATCAGGACACAGGCCAGGAACGCCACGTCCTTTCTCTTAATTCCAGCCACAGGCTGGACTGCCCACTGCTCTGAGGAACACATTAACACACTTTTCCTCTGACATTTCAACTTACTGCAGCCTAATTCTAATCTTTCTTCGCATGCCTCTGCATTACAGTCTTCACGTACTGAGTTCCAACTTACTACGTCCAGAAACATCCTCTGCTAATACGCGTTACACATCTGTGCATATAAGTTTGCCATCAGGAACGCAGGAAGGGGACAGGACAAACACAACTGTGCAACGTTTGCATGGAAACAGTGAAGCTACGGCCAAGCAGCTTTCTAGACTATGAAGACATGAAGCAGTTCTGACACCCAAAACAGTACGTTGGAATTTTGTAACGTGACAGAAAAGAAGCGAAACATTTACATCCTAATGGTTTAAATGTTAGGCTCTTCAAATACTGTATTATAGTGTAGTGGTAATCCTTACAAGGATAAATCACAGGTATGCACAGACGCGCGATATTAAGTAGTAGCTTATCTCAGCTGGTGTTCTCGTACTTCTCTCAGGTGAAAGGACCCTTCATAAGTTTTTACTTTGGTTTTTGGGATGGGATTTGTTTGGTTGGTTGGGTTTTTTTAAACACATTCAAAAGTATCTTTCCCCTCTAGGCAAAATCATGACATTCAAAGCGACTTCTACACATGTAGAACACACATGTGATATTGCCATCTTTTTCGGAAAACTGGTTTCAGACAAGGAAACACACCATTGGCCAGCTTGCCAAGAAATTTCTTTGAGCTACCACACTGTGCAGAAGCGTTCATGTCCTAACACACGTCCACAAATGTGGTGACGAATGCAGGAGACAGGAAGAGGAGGGCAGCGGGAAGGCTGCTCTCCCCTTCCTGCTGATTGCTCCAGGGAAAGGTTGGTGCATTGCAAATGGAAAACCTATGGCAGGGGGAGTGAAGTCACTGTGGTGGCATAAAGCACATAGAAGGTAGCGAGTGTCATGAGATAAAGGTGATTAAGGTGTTGCAGCTGCAAGAGGGCAGTCTCAGAGGAGCAAATTGGGCTACTGCAGCACAAGGCAGAGGCTACAGAGGTGAAGATCCGCCCAGAGAGGATGCAGAAAAGCCTACCGATGAAGGGAAAACGAGGGCAAGCCGTGAAGAAATTGCCAGGGAGAGCTGACAGCAGTAATCCTTTACCACAGCCCACTTCCTTGGAAGCAAATGATCACGTACAGTGCAGCAAGCCGACGTCTGCAAGAGCTCGCATCCCAGTGAGACGCCCCCATCGTCGGCTACTGCACTGAACCACTGCTTTGAGAAACTGACAGGGATGGGGGTTGCTCTGGGGGACACATGCGTTATGTTGGGCATGACCAGCACTGACTGCACGCTTCCTTGTGCGCATCTGTGTGTGGCACCGAATTAAGAGAGGGGTCTCTAAAGACAGATCTCTTAGGGCTGTTCCCAGTCAAAGTCACTACTTTGGATCTAAGGATACGATTACTTCTGCTAGCTCAGGTCAACACCTGTATTTCAAATTGGAGTATCGTGTCTTGTAGCCCCTCCAGCCCTGTCAGACCAGATGGATGTATTTCCCCCTTGATTCCCTCATAGGCACTCACCTGACTCAAACTGGATGGCTGGACATCAACTGGTCTTGGAGACAGCAAGCCAGCTACAAGACACCTATTGTAGCTATCCTGAATGGCTTCCCATATTGAAGGGCCAGATTTCTTCAAAAAATTCAAGGTCTGAAACATCAATCGAAAACCACAGATTAAGACAGCATTGTTATTCCGTCACTACGCTTCTGGATAACCTCTAAAAGGAAGAATCTAAATGTTCACTGACACCGTCAGACAGCCTGAACCACTAAGATGCTTTAGGTTAGCAATCTGCGTAATTAAGTCTTTTCTACCTTCTCTGTCTATACACAGGCCTTGCTCTTTCCCTCAACACTGACACAAAATACATTCTATATAAGCTAAGCTAACATGCAACTTCACGCTTTGGAAGATCCTTTCTATGCCTATTCGTATGGAAGCCGATTCATGTTGGAAACATTTAGTGAGCTGAAACTTCACTCAAAATTATCTGTCACAATCTGTGCCGTGGCTCAGAAGTTGTAATTTGGCCGAGTTTGGGAGAAAACAAAATTTTCACTCCTCAAACAGTTATGTGATTTTTTCATTTTCTCCATTCCCTCCTTTTTCAAGAGAATTGGGGATCAAAACTCTAACTCAAGACTATGCAGGCAGTTCGACTGAGGGGCAATAAAGAAGTAACACCTTGCCCCGCCTTCTACAGTGGTTTTGTTCTTGCTCCTGGAGCAACGTTGCATTCCTTTCTAGACATTCAATCCCCGATCGTGCTTCAAGAGGAGACAACGGCAGTTGTACAGTCCCAAGAGGGGACCTAAAACATTACCATTTGCATACAACTGGCGACAGGATACAATTGCAACTATGCGTGTGGACGGGCAGGATGAGCGTGAAACGGTCCCTAACACGGAAAGCAGTGCAACAGAAAACTTAGAAAAGCTACATCTCCTGCCACTCGCAATAAAGATACAGTAAAAGATCACCTCCTTCTGGAAGCCGGTGCAAGTCATGTGAACGACTCCGGAGGTCAGCAAGCACGTACCATCTGCAGAAACAGGGAACGTTTGACAACCTTCCGTACTCTCACAGTTATGGCATGACCAGTTTACATTTTTTACACACCGGTATCTAGAAACATATAACTGAGTGCTTTGAGCTTCAGTTCACAGGCATTTCAGGCTATAACCAGCACCACTTCACCGCCTACATTACAAAAGCACCAAAACTCAGCCGGCTGTCAGATATGTTCCACAATAGTAAATACCTTGTCAGTACAACGTGATCAGAGTTGGGTTTGTGGGCGACTGGGTGTTTTTTTGGTTTGGTTTGGGTTTTGAATGACAAACAATGACTGAACAAGAGAACCAATGAATGGCATTTGACCTCATTTTAAGCTTATCACTCTCAAAAGCAGTGAAATACCTACCAAAGTTATAGTTGCCTGGATGAAAAAACTGCTCAGGTGGTGGATAAGAAGGAGGAACTCCCCGACTTAGACTCCGCTCATGGACCAGAATATCCAAAAGGAGCTTCGGAGAAGTCACGCTCACTACAGTATCCAGCGACCACAGTGCAAAATAGGGGCACTCATGAGGGAATTCTTCCGGCCTTAAAGAAAACAAGCGCGTAAGCTAAATGCCGACATTCAAATGAATTATTGGCAGGCATATGGAAAACTACTAAAGAAAAATCTACCTTAGCGAATCTGGCATTTGAGCAGAATACCAGTGATTAATGTCAAATACACCCAGGTAAGTAGATGGTTTTCCCTGACCGTACGTATTCACTTGCCAACTGAAGACTGAGACACTGGTGTCAGGAGACGTGACTGTAAAAGACAAGACATTGTTTCTGACTTGTAGAAAATACGATAGATCCGATATTTTTAAAACACCACTTTCTATTTTGGCTTCATTCTGTTCTGTCACTCGTGAAACACAACACTTCCTAAGAGTGATTACAGTACTTACGGAATAGCAAACATCTCTGTGATAGGTTTCAGTCATACTGCCCCTTTTTCTTGTCCCCTCGTCCAGATCACTGGTCAAGATACTAAACAGAAGTGACCCCAGTGCAGTGCCCTGGGGAACAGCACTTGTGACGGGCTACCATCTGGATGCAGATGCGGACATCGGTTTGAAGAAGGGAAAAAATTCTGGTAACATTCCTAAGCAATGGAGAGTTTGAACTTCTTGTTCAAAGATGGCAGCTGGAGGAGTAAAACGACTGACCATCATCATACAAATGGCCCCACCATACATCGCGATAGCATGTCAGCAAGCATAAAATAAAACCCACTTTTTCCCTTAAAGAAGTCCCACATAACTTAAGCATCCATTTTTTCTTCGTAAATAATCCCAACAATCTAGTCTATGCAGATAGGCAAGACTTTCAGACTGTGGGGACAGAACAGCATTCGTTGCTTAGGTTCCAAAAGCACTTCTTTTAAAATCACCAAACACGGACATCAGAACAAACCTTCATTTACGCTATCCTCTCCGTCAACGTCGCTGCGGAATTTTTCGACAGTCTGGCAGCTGATTAATTTAGTACTCATCTGGCCTCTCAAGGGAAAGGCTCCACCCGTGAGATCTAAACTGAACTTTTCGCCACGGTATTCCAAACCCTGGGGGAAAAAATCAGAGAAGAGAGCAAAGGTCATTCTAAGATAAAAACATACATTATGGCTAAATATGAGAGACAGTCTAACAGAATAGGCTTATTATACTGTGTATTTCGCATGAGCCTATTTCTGATGGTAAACAGAAACTACGCCTGACATGCAAGAGAATGCAGTGTCAAATCGTAACGGGTAAGTTTGGCTGTAAAGGCTTTGCACTTTTTCAAAATTCAGAATTTCCCTAACATTATTCAGATCTAAACATGTTTTGCAGAATTCCTTGCGACATCCAAGAATGTTCTTTGTAAAAATAAATATATCGCTACAAAGAGATATCTAAAGTGATGCAACACACATGCATGCAAAGCTCTTTGCTCCATGTCTTGATTGCAGAACTGATGAAGTTAGAGAAGCCCCAGCATTAGAGCAGCTAAAGCTGTCAAGAGGTATTTTCTATGGGCACACCACCAGAGTGACCGTGCACCCCTCTCTAGTTACTGTGAGAACTTCATACTGATTAGCAATCTTCTTTCAAGCCACGTAAGCTATGACAGCTCCTCCTCTCATCTTGTCAGAGACTAACGGGTGAAATATCCCTCAGCTCCTTCACCAAGCACAGCCAACAGCAAAAGGGAAAACCAGAAAGGACACGGGGTGCACGTGGCCAAGGCTTTTAGCATCACGAATTACTACACAGTAAACAAACTAATTTTGAGATACACAGAAACCCCGGCACGATTGTGGTGAACCTCTGATAGCGCCATTTTTTAAGTAAGCGTGAAGTGAAATACCGTCTTTCCAAATACAGCATTCATTCAAACTGTCTACCATACAACACATGAATGGGTGTACTGGGGACAAATAGCAGCTCTATAATTAAAAAAAAAAAAAAAAAAGAGGGAAAAAGAAACCCAACCCACACAACCCATAAACTGATAACGCCACATTCTACCCAAGTTTCCTAAACTTGCAGAGCTCTGAAACGAACTGGCATGAAACCACACATTCCCGTATGATCTCATAGGATACATCTAATTCACCTAATCTGAGAAGAGGCGAGCTTTCTCTTAATGATTCCAGGAAGTGTTACAAATAAATATGAAGGTTGTCTAAAAAGAAAAATTAAATAATTAAAAAAAGTCTTTCATAACTAAAAAGAAAATGCTTCTGAAGCAAAGCAGTGCATTTTAAACTTTCCACGCCGGGCAAAGTCATTCTAAGGAACTCCATTGTATGGGAGATGTTAAGTAATGACTCCATTGACTAGCAAAACACAAAAACAAGTTTTCAAACGAGATGCACTGGTCAAACTCTGATATCAAAGTAGAGAGTGTATACTCTGCCCATCCGCAAGCATTGTGCAGAACGAGGGTAAAGATGCGCTCTACGATCGTGATTTGATGCACCAGATTTAGCAACTGCTGCGACAGTACAAAAAAGGTCTTTGGAAGCATTACTTAAACATACCTTTCTGTTTAATTACTTAAGCAGACTTAAACCAGCCTTGAAGGCAATGGAGACAAGAGTTTGACACGCGTATAGAAAAACACAGTACCACATGTTCCATAAGTCCTATTTGTGACTTTTACCATGACACACAGTCAAAGAGGCACTGCTTCATAGCCTCAAACCTAATTCCCGGAACAAAAAGCACTGCTGTATTGAAAAAGTCTTTTGAGCTCCTATGAACTCTATCCAATGAACAAGGATCAACAGTAGATTCCTCCTTCTTTACTCAAACTTGGCCTAGCAAACGGGAGACACTTAAATTTTCTACCCCTGAAGATGGACAAGAAACTTGACTCAGACAGCCATGCAGGCAGACAGTCATGTAGTACTAACCAATCTGTGACTACAAGGAAGTGTTCTGAGACTAAAAGTATCCGCTGTGGAGCACAGGTCCCGCACATCAACAAAGATAAAGAGATAGCATCCAGCACGCGATGAATCACTGGAAGATCCTTCTACTTGGTCACCGTGATAGATAATGCATTTTAAAGAAACACCACCTTTTCCAAACACCTAACCTCTATCTATGCAAAAGCAACAGTGGCAAATGAGGAAGCACCTTTCCTACACATAAGCAAAACACTCAAAATCTAAATTAATCCAAAAAAATCAAAAGGCACAGTCCCTACAAAAACCAGAGTACCACGATACAAGAGTCACCCCTGTTTCGTTCCATAGCTATTGAGAACATGCAAGAGAAAGTACCAAATCAGGAGGAAAGACTTGCTCTGAACTAAGATTACTGTCCCCTCAAAAAGATTTTGGAAGACTTCCAGGCGTACAACTGAATGGAATTACACATCTAACAGATGCGCCTTGTCTCTGTTAGCTATCTGAGATACAAGGATACCTCACATCTGTATTTTAAACGCATCCTCTTGGAGCCAGATCTAACATTTAGGTACACTCTTCTGACCAAATTACATATTTTCCTGGCTTTAAGAGTAGATTGAATAGGTCACCCAGCCAAAAAGAAGAACAAGTTATCTTTACAGCTACTAAGTGTCAGGATCAACACTGAAGAGACACTGTAGGTGCATTTCATGTGAAAAGTCCGGCTGACAAAGCTCTAAGGGAAACCAAGAATATAAAACTGAAGATCAGCAAAGAATAGAGTATGACTGTATTTTAAGAAAGGGAGAGAGACAGAAGCTTATTCAAGTCCGAAGCTTGGTTAAACCAAGCGATTCAAGGCCCAATCTTCTCTTCCTACATGCCATTCGTTTGGTATTTCAGAATAATTTTATTTGCAAAAGCCGCGTCCTCTTCAGGAATTTCATTTATACGGGCTCTTTGCAGATGAATCTAGCTGGAACACACGACACTGCAGTATAAAATGGTACGCCTTCTTTCCAAAAGGTATGGACAAAGGCCGTGCCCAAGAAGACTCAGCAAAACATTATTATTTTTTCAGCCAGCTCTGAAGTTTGATGGTAAATCTCACCCCTGTAACTCAACTGATACTCCCTTAGAGAAAATTACTATTGTCTGCTTTTCCCACGCATGCACCTCTTACCTCATACATGACTTGTCCTGAGGCCACGCGTTTTCTGTCACCAAACGCTAACTGCAGCAGGTGTAAACTCACCACATCACCTTCACTGAAAAAGGGATAAATTATGAAATTTGGTTACAAAGCTGCTTTATAGTCCTCATTGTCGTGTTAGTAGACCTAGACGTTTTCTTAATAGCATGCTCCTGCTGAAAAGAACACCACCTCTTCCCAAAACATGATCATCGGCCACATTTAGCCACTGAAACATGAAGGAGGGCGTTTTGACACTAACAGCTTCAGGGGCAAAAGCCAACCGTACAATTGGAAAGCTGTAATATGTTGTATGGACTAAGAATTGTTGGAAATAGTTCTTCACAATGAAGAGTTCTCCATCAAAACTGCTTTGAAGTCAAATTTTAAAAGATTGCCAATATACCAACAGCTGAGCTGATGGAATCGCTTGCTGATGCAGAAAGAGAGATCTCTCTGCCCTTCCCTTACCACCAAAGATCCCCTCCCCCTCTTGCACACTCTGCACCCTTCCAAGTCCGATTTGATTCAGCAGAACAGCAGGAACCCATTGGCTTTTCTGCTGAATCGTTTTCTGCCAGGGGAGCTGCACTGGCTCACCAAGGCTCCACAGACTGCTGACGCTGGCACAAGGCCATCGGCAATACTGTCACCGCCGCCTTTAGGGGCGGCAGGCTGTTGTGTGGGAACATCTGGTGTTCTAGATCTGCAGCCTCAACTGCTCCTAGTGGTATTTTCATACCACGGTGTGACTATCAAACAAATGATGAAGCGGTCATCGAGGAACAAAAGCAAACCATTTGAGAATGCGAGCAGAAGAATATGGCCACTGTTGCTTTGCCTTCTGACAGAAGGCAGGAACTAGTAGGTCCCTCTTCACGTCTGGTAAATCCTGTAAAAATTGCATTCTAAGTTTAACACCTTCCGTACCGGAAAGAATCGCAGACACACAACAAATACACATGTTCAACTGTATGGGAACAAATATCCTTAAAAAAAAAAAAAGAATTAATTCAGTGGCTGATAGTTAAAAGTTTTTATTCACCTTTCCTGCGTAGACTGAACAGCCCACAAGTAGCAACAATTGCGAGGATCATTCTCAGGCTCTTGAAAAGTGACAGCATAGACAGGAATCCTCCCTCCTTCAAGCTGAGAGTGGTGCCTACAGGTTTAGGGGGAAAAAAAAGCAAAACGAAAAAGAAAACAAAAGGTGAGCCTAGTGGCCCAAACACAGGTAGTTTCTCGTTTCTTGGACTACGTCAAGCATTGTTCTTCCCGACTTCTGAACCTTATTTGTACCTCCACACTCTACTCTTGCCACCTAATTATTCCTCCACTGTCTATTTATGCATCCAACAGCTTCTGGGGAGTCAGTGCAGATCTGCTGAAGTGAATCCCGACCAGAAGTTAGCCAAATATTTCAGGTGAGATTGCTCTTTCGGCCAAAGCTGACATGCAGGAAAGAATACATTTTTCAGGCACAGGTCAGCTATTGAGTTTTCATGTCTCACTAGTTTCACCCTGGACACTTTAGAGAATATCGGCACCAAAATCACATCACTGACATACTTCAGCCTTTCAATGGGTGCCCCAGTTGCAGTAACCGGTTCTGAAAACCCCAGGAAGCATGCTTTCCACAGTTCCTCAATCCACAGGCACAATAAGGAAAACAATCCTAGTCCACTGGGGAGAAGGCGGACCACTTGATCCAGGTATGACTGAAAAGTTATGTCAGAAGAGGATTTCTGAACGTGCCAAGATTATACTCATACTCATGTCAGTCCCTGAAAAAGTTCTCTTTACATTCACATACTTCCTTAAGCAACAAATCGAGAGCCCCACACCTCCAGGCATGGCCAAGTGTAAAGGCCTACTTACTCTCTCTTCAAAGTTTTCATATTCCAGAGCGACAGGTAGCCATCCGAGAAACCCACAACGAGCTGGTTGCTTCTGCTTATGTAGCACAGGGCTGATACTGCTGTTCCGGAAGCATTTTGTAGTTGAAAACAGAGACACCTCCATTCGCTGGTCACAGTTTCTCTTCTTTGTGCAACTTCAGCAGGATTTTTAGTGACAACTTCTAGATCTACACACACAAAACCAAGCAACAAATGAATACGTTATGCCATTTAGGCTGCATTTTAGGCACTGACGTGACAACCCCTATCATCTAATGCTACCGTGCCAGGCAAAATAGCCATTTATGCAACACTGTTTTTTGCCATTTCCATTATGTATGTCTTCAAAGAACATAAGAACTCTCGGATAAGACAAGTATTCTCACTCACGTTTGAAAGCTAGGTAAAAACGTAACCTTAATAACGTAACCAAATTCTTCCTGGACTCTGAAAAGCAGGAGTTTGGGCCTCGTGATGAAATTTGAAGTGGCACCTCGTGTTTGAAGTGGCACCAATTTCTGAAGCTGCTGTTGTAATAGCCAAAACGGTGTATGCAATCTGAGTACACCTATTCGAGATTTCATTCATCCAAATGCATGGGTGTTGGTAAGTCGGGTTTATTTTAAAAAACAAGCCCAAAATTTGCCCCAAGTCAATTAACACAAGCAGAAGAGCATTCCCGGGAAACAGGGCTCCTCCAACACAACTTCCTACCAGGCGGCCGCACCGGCTCACGTGGCAAAATTCCTACACCTCTCTGGCAAGAATCATAGTGGCACAGGGATCTTGGTGGGAGGGGGCATTTACAACACTGGGAGGAGCAGTCAGACACTCCCAGGTTTAATCAGGTCAGGACTATACGATGTCAAACTGCCACCTGTAACCAGTCGTCAGAAATGTCTGACACAAGGGTCTTCAAAGTGGGATGCATACTGTTTCGTTAGAAGACAGAAGTTTTCTTGCGTTTAAATTCATGTGGAAAAACTGCAGGCTCACCCAATGCTTCGATATCATTCTGAGTGCAGGAGCAATCATCCAAACTAAGGTCAACCAGAAGGAGACGGCCAGCATCTGTAGCCACTGCTGCCACCCCAAAGAGCCATCGCAGACTCTGATGGAGGTGCTGAGTGCTCACGCTGGGTCCTCCGTGATTCGCTATGGGTTCTATAGCGGTTACCTACAGGAAAACTACAAGTTACTATTTGAGCTCTTTGACAAGCTCAATAGAAAAAGTAAATCCAGGAGCATCAAAGCATTGTTTGCAATTAGATCAAGAAAAGAGACAAAGACAAAAAAGCCCCGTACAAAAACCTGTTACTGCCTTCCATTTACTAGATTTCCTGCGGGTAAGTGACTTAACTTCAACTTACATGGGGCATTCTATTAGTACAGCTTAGCAATTTCCATTTCCTACTTCGCAGTAATTAACTGGAGGAAAACACAGAAAATCAGTTATACGCAAGAAACTTTATCGTATTCAAGGGGCTTAAGACAGACAAACACAACTACATCGAGGTCTCCCACCGCTCACAGCCCACCAGCACCACGATACAGTCTCTGCCTTCTTTGACAAACGGGCGTTAGGATAAATCAGGGCTCGAGAGTCAGACGAGGCAGCGGCCAAGTTGCATGGGAGACACACCATTTCCATGGGAGTGAAACGTATTTAGAAAGCGTTGAAGGGAGAGACCAGCTTAGTAAAATTCACACTAGTCCGCATTTAGAAGAAAAGTAACAACCACATAAAGGAAAAGAAGCTTTAAATGCACACCAGCGCTTTCACGAATGTTGAGAAAAATGTTAAAAGCCAGCCTAAAGCAGCAGCTTCTCAGATAAAAAGGTGACTCCACCTAAAGGAGGAAGCGCACGCTGCTCTTTCACGTGCCCAGCAGTCTGCACGCAACTGTCTCACAAGGCGAAGACAGACCTTTCAGCACACGTTGCAGCACATCCCAGCACAACACTGACTGCTAGAGCAGAGACACGAGCACACGAAGACTCCTGCGCTAAAGCTGCACGTATTTCTCTCTCTCAGTGACCCCAATACGAATGCTTACTACTAGTCATCACACTGTAGCATTACAAACAAACAAAACTCCACCTGTATTCTAGCAAGTCAAACCAAAGCACCTGATGGAAAGCTGGCTAAGAAGTTAGTTAGCTAGTTGTTGCAGATTCTAAGATGATAAAAATGAATCTTCATGTTCTATTGACTTCCACCGATTCTTGTTTACATTAAGATAATGAGGCTAGGGGACACACATCATTTGAGTTTCTGGGTTACAGAAGACAGAAAACATCAGCAACATTACACCAGTGTGTCCCATCTACACAAACACACTAGTCAGAGAGCAGAGATTCAAGGACTGCAGGCTGAAAGGTGACCTCCCAACAATCTGTCAGATAACTCACTAGAGGCTCTTTTTTCCTCTCCTAAGTCAACAGAAAAATGTGTTCTCCTCAGCCTGCTTGCTAGGCTGAGATTCAAGGCAATGTGTCGAAGTCATTTACAGCACAACTATGGAATTCTGAGCCATTTTAAAGACGGTATTTCTGATGGAAATCAAGCAATTAGGGCCAAAAAAAGGTGCTTTTCAATGCCTTTTTGTGGAAGGAGAGAATCAGGTAACTTTGTGCTCTACAATAAAACCAGAAAACTTGTTTTACTCTCAGTAAACTCAAACAATAATGGCACATTAAGCCCAAGATTTTACAGCAACGCCGTCTTGACTGGATACTCTCAAGTGACAGGATGTTAACGCATAATAGAAAAAATACCTCCTACAAAGAGACGCTCCAAAGCTTGTCCTAAAACAGGCCTACGCAGCACCTAACAACATCAAAGCTTCGTTTCTCCAATTAAAAAGTACCTACCCTCCCGGGAAGAACAACTGCTTTAACCACTCTTGAGAGTCCAAGGTCGTACAGACAGAGAACACTTCCCTCTGCGTCTTCCAACCCAACCAGCAGTCCAGTTCTCTTCTCCCAGGAAAACTCCTTCACCACACGAACAGTGGGAGGCTGTTCATTGACTCCACTGAAACGGTACGCAGAGAGCCGCTCTCCTGTCACAGAGTTCACCACCTCAAGGTGAGGACCACGTGCCAACCACGCCAGGCCGTTTCTCCCTGTGAGAGAAAAGAAAGAGGACTGAAGCAAACGTCCAACGGAAGACTGAAAACAGCTGAAAAAAAATCACAGTGCCTGCCCCTTTCCTTCAATAAACGTACCTAGCAGAGGAAGACCGACCTACCTCATTCTAGTCAATGATTCAAAATCACCCGTTGAAATCCCCAAGCAATCCCTCCTAAAATTAACCACCTTGTTATTTTGCATTTGTACTTGTCATTCCCGCACCGAAGAATCTGGGTTGTTTGGGATAAAGATTACAAGGTCCTGATCGACAGCCTTTATACCATATTCGCCTTGGTTTTGCTAGAAATGATCTAAACGCATATGGGAATACAAGTCTTGGAGCGTAGAGGAAGAATTGAAGGCATTTTGTTTCACTGAACTACTGCCAGCCCAAAGGAAGTATGAGCTCAATTCCTGCATTTACACTCAGGTAGATAGATTCTACCTGGTCTTAACAGAAGCCTAGACCTCCAGATAGGCACCCAGCTCTACTGTCACATCACCTGGAAAGTCCACTTCAAAGTTTAACTACACTCACGTTTTAATATTAGCATTTGTCATCGCTGAAGCACCCTTTTTGTTCTCTCTCTCTAAACAGGATGCCCCTTAACAGCACCAACCTGACACAGCTGATACGATGACCTGAGGCTTCAGGTAGCCTCCAGGCAAGAACAGCTTTATACCGAGACCAAATTTAAAGGAAAATGCTCACCTCCAGAAAACCTCCCGCACAGCACAGAGCCGAGGGTTCCCTCATCTTCCCCAAGTGCCTGAAGAGTCACCTCTGGAAACTGCAGCAGACTGCTCGTTACCTCAGCTGTTAGGTCTTGCATTCTTCACTGTAAATACAGGAAAAAATTGCACAACTAGACTCACGCCAGCCAGAAATATTCTTGAGAGTGACACAAGTTTCATCAGTATGCAGTGAAAAATCCCCTAGACGTCACCTCTAGCTCTTTTTCTTGCAAATAATGGCACTCGGGAGACTTTTTGCTCTCCCAGCAGAGCAAAAGGAGAATCCTTTGCTTTTCTGATGCCTGTGAGATCACCAACAAAAAGTGACCCAGACGTATCAACAGAGAAATAACAGGAAAAAGCCCAATACACTGAGTTCAAGTCTACTCACACAGGTTAGGAAGATGGGAGCTGAGAAAAATCAGATTTTAAAAAGCTTCTCAGTAACAGGTACAACTTTCCATTTGTCCTTTCCCTTGATTTCGTACTTTACCCTTTGTTACTTATTGTCAGTTGTCTTCTAGCAGCCAAAATTACCATTGTTCTTCACCTTAGGTACTTAGGACTTCCAAACTATTTCCAAAGAAAGGAGCGTACCACGAGTCACAGGCTGAGGATAGATTTTTGCATTAAAAAGCTCCAAGAAAAATAAACATGGAGAAATTACATGTTCAAGCAGAATCGCATTCAGCCAAGTCAGGGTTCAGGGACGTCAGTTTTGACTGACGGTAGTACCTGAAAATCCGTTTCAAGGGCCAACAATGCAATGGGCTTACTGACGAAAAAGCTAAAAATATGGCCAGCCGCAGCTGAAGAGATGGTTTCACAAAACATGCTGACTTCCCGGCCACCAAAAGAGAGGACTTGCCGCCGCCTCCCATCTCTCCATCTGCTCCTTTGTTCTACTACCGTACTCCTGTGGCTCACCTCGCACTGCCTTAACAGTGCCTTAGAGCACTTTAGGAGCCAAGTTCACTCCCTGAGCAGGCAGGAAACTCAGCCAGAAAAGCAGGTGGTGTTCCACCAGCTTCGAGAGCTCAACTGCCTTGCAGAGACAACCAGCAAGCATAAGAGGTGGCACAAGGAAGGAGGCAGGACCACGCATCGGGAAGAAGGAGAGGGAATTTGTCCATCTCCTTTTTGTGGCAGTCAGCCCGGGCTGCTAGCTCATGCCCGGGTGAAACGACACACTCCGTTTGCAGGGAGGGCTAAAAACCCCTTTACTTTTAGAAAGGACACCACCCAGGACACAGTCAGGCATCTTTTAAGGCAACTCTTAACTCCCTCTTGCACGGAGAGACTCCCTAGCTCTCTGGGAAAGGCTGCAGCTGACAGGCGTCGTTCTTTCCTTCCGCCAGAGGTGGAAGCTAAAGTGATTTCAGGGAAGGGTTATAAAAGGGTTTATAAAAGTTATACCAATTTTTGAATTGTTGTTAATGACTGGTTCCATGACATTTTCCCCAGAGAAACAGGAAGCAACTCACAAGCACTGGAGGAGCACCAGATGGAAAAGTCACTTTCTGCACTCTCGTAGTCGTCAGGTTCAGTGAATTTGCACTTTGCCGGATTTTACTCCTGCAGAAAGAGGATTTAGCGAGTGAGTGAGCAGGTGATTTAGGGAGTACCACCGGGTCAGGTCTTTCCCGCTTAGGCAGAAAGCCTCCCCGCTCCCGGCGGTTTAGGCAAAAACCCTACATCTCATCCAAGCCCTAAGCTGTAGTCTAAAAAGCCACCAGCGTGACAGAGACGGTCTGTACCAGAATCCTACAATCGGCCTTATTTCACTCAAGTGCAGCCTACAGATTGTCTTCCAGAGTTTGTGCAGATGCTCCACAAGCACAAAGCTACAGCAGAAGGTGAGACGAGGAAAGAATTTCAGCTCTCTACCCCAACAGCCCCCAACAGCGAAGACCCTGTGTCTGATGCAGACCACAGATTTGACATCCCTCTCCATGAAAAAACAAACAAAACCAACACAGATCAGAACTTGACGCTGGAGCCACTTTACCCAGCTACCTCCTGCGGTTATTCCCCAACACGACTATACTTCCGTTCAAGAGTTGCAGTCCCCGTCTACCGTGGCGAAGCTCGCAGCAGTTCCCAAAGGCACTTCTGACCTTACGCTCTTTTTTACCTTGCTCGGTGCACCTGGACAGACAGACGTAGGCGCTGAGTGTCTCAGGACAGAACATACACGCAGCCTTCCCAGCACAGGGAGACAGTGGTGAGCAAGGCACTCCCAGCACACCACACCGCTCGCCTCTCCCAGCACGAATTCCAGAATCCCAGCACGAATTCCAGAATCCCAGCATCACAATGAAGAGAAAGGCCTTCCAGAATCACTGGAGGTCCTCTGGTCCAGCCCCCCTGCTCAGGCAGGGTCACCTACAGCAGGCTGCCCAGGACCGTGTCCAGGCGGCTTTTGCGTATCTCATTCTGAAACATACTTTGACAAAGAGCAACCTGACAAGCCCAACTCCAAATGCATTTGCAACACGTGCAACAGGCCCGGCTTGTTGGTGACTCTCTCCTGCCAATTTAAGGCTTCTCTCCACCACACAAGTCAAGCAATACCACACCAGCAAAGCCTTGTCACCATTAGTTCTCTAAAACTGTATCCGACAGCTTCCTAGGGAGAAGGCACAAAATTAACAGAAGCCTGATTATGTTCGTTTCACTGTCTTAACAAAGCAAACCCCAGGCAGGTCAAGGCAGGAAAACCAGTTGATGCAGCAGGTGAACAAGAAGCTGTCCTCAGCAGAACAGGGTACGGTACTGTGTGCCCAAACGCCTGTGCCAGCTGCCAGCCAAGACCGATACAACCATCCAGAGGGAGCACCTGAACGACCCCGGTTAGCCATACACCCCACACAGGGCTCAGCATTCCCGACAGAATTAAGTCCCTAATTTTTATCAAACCCCCATCATTTTATCAAACATGATCAGGAAGCAATTATTAGATCTGAAAGACTGACGCCACGCTTCCTTTCTATTGGCAGAAGTTCCAGACCTGGAGTCACGGTTTATTAAGGAAGGGCAGAGAGGGGCGTGAGTAACAAATCTTAAAGATGACAAAAAGGGGAAAACATCAGACTCAGAAGACCAGAGGTTAATGGATCTGGCCGCAATGCCCGTTACTGGGAAACTCGCCTGAGCCACAGCAATGTACTGGTGCTCCCACTCCTTCCAGGCTTCCTCCGGACGGGACTCCCACGTGGCCTGTGTGCTCCGGATCCGCCACTCATTCCCAGCCAGCAGAAACTCTTCTCCCTCCTGCCTGCAATAGCCTTACTTACACTGGGTTTGGGCTTTTGTCTTGATCAGCACTTGATAAGGGAACTGACTCTGAGCAACTGGATGTGCCCACGCCAGTGCTGCGGATGAGGACAGGGACCATTTCTCAAAGGCAGAGCTGTCTTCTTTTCTTCTCAAGTTTTTAAAAACAATGTGTCTGTGGAGAAAAAAACCAAACAGAACACCTTTGAAAAAAAATCCCAAGTCACAGATATTAAGTACTACTCCTGTATCGCCAGGCAGAAATGCAGCAGTGCTGCTAAGATGCCTTAATAGAGCAGAGCACGAGCTGGCCAGCAGGCAGTAAGGGGAGAGCAGCCGCTGTCAGGGAGCGCCCACCCCAGACAAGGCTTCTGGGGGTCTTGGTTCACATGGGCCTCATCTCCGGGTCAGATGGAGTCCTAATTCAGACACAACAAGGGGTCTGCGTTCATCGGCACGTGAAAGCAATTCAGCTCTTTGCAGGACTGAACTGGTGTGGGAAACGTTAAATCTTCTGGCCACAACTGGAGTACTGTGTCCAGTTTTGGGCTCCCCAGTTCAAGAGGGACAGGCAACTACTGGAGCGAGTCCAGCGTAGGGCAACCAAGATGATTATGGGACTGGAGCACCTCCCTTATGAGGAAAGGCTGAAAGAGCTGGGACTCTTTAGCCTGGAGAAGAGAAGGTTGAGGGGGGACCTGATTAATGTTTACAAGTATCTAAAGGGTGGGTTTAAGGAGGACGGAGCCAGGCTCTTTTCAATGGTTCCCAGCGACAGGACAAGGGGCAATGGGCACAAGCTAGAACATAGGAAGTTCCGTTCAAATACACAGAAAAACTTCTTTACAGTGAGGGTGACAGAGCACTGGAACAGGCTGCCCAGGGAGGTTGTGGAGTCCCCTTCTCTGGAGACTTTCAAGACCCGCCTGGATGCAGCCCTGAGGGATGTGGTTTAGGCAACCCTGCTCTAGCAGGGGAGTTGGACTAGATGATCTCTAGAGGTCCCTTCCAACTCTGAAGATTCCGTGATTCCGTGATTCCGTGATTCTGCTCCTGATATCTCCTCGTAGCCAGGCAGCTGCAGCCACGCGGTCACTGAGCCATGAACCGCGTTGGGACAGCAGACATCTAAGTGCCTGAGCTCTTTTCAGGGGAGCTGGAATAAGAAGGAATAATTAGTGCTGGAGTCCCAGCGAAAGCCTGTCTGGAAGGACTGCAAAGAGGGCCGTTTTCAGTTCTGAGCCCCAGAAAGGCCAGGAGGAGAGAGGGAACCTTCTCTTGCAGAAGGAGACGAGGGACTGGGGAAGTGGCCGGGAAGCAAACTGCTCCTGGGCAGGAAGGAATAGCTCTGTGTGGCACTGTCGCTGGGATCCGGCATCGGGAAGCAGAGACAACCAACGCCTGGCAGCAGGGGTCATCTGTACGCTCTACGTTTCAACTCTGTGCTGCATTGCCGGGAGAGAAAGGGAAGGAAAGAAGCTGAATTAAGCCACGCACACGAGAGAGACCCAGAATTCTCAGGAAAAAGAGCTACCTCCGTCACATAACTTAGCTGTCAAAATATACGCCGTGCGTTAATAAGAATACAGAATAAGCTCTTAATATGCTGCCCTCCCTTATTGGCACATTCACCCTTTCCTTCCTCCTCAGCTGTCAGTCACTTTGAGCTGGTATCTCTTCTCATTTTGCCCAGCACCTGACCGCAATTGGCACCGAGACCAGAGCGGGAAAAACTATGAAAGTGTGCCTTTCAGCGTATCGTCAGGTTGACAGAGTTCCTTCGTAACAGAGGTCTGCTGGAGTCTCGGCTGCAGCCTGTGAGCGTATCAAACGTATTACCTGCCATTGGATTTTGAAGGAGGTTTTTAAAATTAGTTTTAAACCCTACCAAAAATGAGATAGGGATTAACATGGAAAAGATGACCATAAAGTCCTTAAACATAAAAGAAGAATCCTAGTGTCTTAGCAATCTGGCTATAAACTAACTCTTTTTAGCAGGTTAGCAATTTAGGAGAAAGAGAGACAGACAGATGAGAAGACAGAGGTGGTTTTTGTCAAAGTGAATACTGAAGGTGCTCAAATCCTGGTAACTCTGCCTTACGCTAGCACCAACGTAAAAAAAACCTCAAAACCACGTCGATGGTATTGGTACAAGTAACAGTTGAAGAATCTGTCCTTAAATTTGTTCAGAACAGTAAGAAAGTTAGCATTTGAAGAAACTCAGGTAAGCTGTTTGAAGACTGTCAGCATTTACAGTCAACATTTTCACATGTGCACGTTTTCTAGCTGTATTCTTCCATCTTTCATTTGATAGTACTTGCTTTAAGAAAAAATACCTCTTCAAAGGTGCTGGAGTATACAGTTAATTCACCCGAGACAAAGAGGACCCTGTGGGGGTTTCATCTTATTTAGGAATGCAACATCTGGTGCACAGGACCAACAGTAATCTCAGATTCCAGGAAACAAAACTACTTGTTTTATAATACTGCCTCGCTTTATGTAAAGAACACGGCGTTTATATAAAACAGGTGCTTATAGTTTTATAGCTGCATTTATCTCTATTTAGTTAAATTTTTCCAAATATGCAGAGAACTCTTGCAAAAGAAGTGGGGTTTCAATCTCTAACGTAGAAAGCGAGAGATCGATTTTGTGTCAGCCACGTTTCTGTTCTGAAAACAGAAATGGTCTCCATTTGAGTGATGCATTAATAGTGGTACGAATCTTTTAGAATCATAGAATGGTTTGGGTTGGAAGGGACCTTAAAGATCATGTAGTTCCAACCCCCCTGCCCTGGGCAGGGACACCTCCCACTAGGCCAGGCTGCTCAAAGCCCCATCCAGCCTGGCCTTGAACGCTTCCAGGGAAGGGGCATCCACAGCTTCCCTGGGCAACCTGTTCCAGTGCCTCACCACCCTGACAGTAAAGAATTTCTGCCTGATATCTAATCTAAATCTACCCTCCTTCAGCTGTAAACCGTTACCCCTCATCCTATCGCTACACTCCCTGATAAAGAGTCCCTCCCCATCCTTCCTGTAGGCCCCCTTTAGGTACTGGAAGGCTGCTATAAGATCTCCCCAGAGCCTTCTCATCTGCAGGCTGAAGAACCCCAACTCTCTCAGCCTGTCCTCATAGGAGAGGTGCTCCAGCCCTCGGATCTTCCTTCTTAACCCCCTTTTTTCTTCAAAAAAGGAGGACAACCCAGAAAAGAGAAAGAAGGAATGTACTACAAGAGATGAAACAGCTTGGCCAGTGTTACGGCAGAGCAGCCGGATGGCTCAAGCAGCAAAACGATGCTCTTAGGTCCAGGCAGCACCCACACACTTCAGCCAACATGCCCAGAAGGGTCACGTTAAGAGAGCATAAAGGATGATTTTCAAATTACAATGAGCAAAAAAGAAATCAACGTACACAGAAAACTAAGATTTGTTAATACGGAAGCAAAGCGACCTCATTACCTGGTCATTATAGATTTCCAGCACGTTGAAAGTGTTCTGTAAAGACAAGAAGTAATTAGAAGGTAAAAGAGACAGGCAACAAACAGCAAAAGCTAGGCTCTGTATTTCAGCAGCTTAAAAATTAAGTTTCTGCCCCATGACTTTTCTCTTCTCCCTGTTGCTTATTCCGTGTGCCTGCACTTTCAACAGAACCAAAGCAAGCACCGTGAGCTGCGCTGGAAAACCCGTGATTTCAGCAAAAATCCGGTACTGGTAAACCACTCTTAGAAATCCTTTTGCTCTGAAACAGGATATTTCACCACATCATTCTAGTAAGAAGCCATTTGCTACAGATAGGAGGGTTTTAAAAAATTTAAAACGGTGTTTAAACTTTGAGAGAAACTAAGGGATATTTTCAACATTTCCTACTAAAACTGTTTTCTCTTATCAGAGAAGACTTTCTAAACTCCATCGTAACATACGTTTCAATACACCATTTTATTGTATTTTTGTTGTATTTTCCCCTAGCCAAATGTGCACGAGGAAACCGCTAGCAGACCTCAGGGTGGGCTAGCCAGTGAGCAGGAGGAAAAGCCATCTCTGGAAAGATGCGGTGTCTCAGCCAGAGGTCAGAGACGGAGCCCAGAGTTGGGGCACAGACGACAGCTGGGCTCAAGGCTCTGCTGATCCTCTGGGGCTCTGCAAATGTGGCTGCGTGGGGGAACCTGCAGAGTGACAGCATGCCTCTGGTGTCACTCGTGAGCTTCAACTGCAACAAGCCAGAGAGGCGGCTTTCTGTGAGCTGCCCCAGTGCAAGATGGCAGGTGGTAAAGGCACGGCCCCGTCTCTGGCAGCCTGCGTAGCCAGCCGCGTTGCTGTCGTGCATGTGTGTGGTGCACCCTCAGCCTTGCTACTGGCCTGACCTGCAAACGGGAAAGCAGCAGCCGCATCCAAGGGTCTGGGACAGAGACACCCCCAGGTCTGGGGTGCACCAGGCCGGGCTCCTGCCGCCAGGAAGGACGAAGCCCGCCCCGGCTCAGCAGATTTGTAACAACCCTTCGCTACTTGGCAGACACCGGCATCAAGCTTTAAGCATCGCAGTATTAAGTTCACCAACGCCAAAAAGAAACCTGTTCTGTACCAGTAAGACTACGGATAAGAAGTAAATGACTCGTGAGACACTATGGATTGGTTTCTGCCCGTAGCTTGTTTTCCCCACCAGAAATCAACAACAAAGCTATTTATGAGTGGTTACATGGGAACTGATGAAATTGCAGCAAACAATTTTATTGAAATAACAAGCCTGAGAGTAGTGTTCCACGAGGGGAAGTTCTGATGGGGGATTAAACTGCTCGGTTATCCTCAGACATATTTGCACACTGGGCATATTCTTGCAATACGATCCATGGCTTTATCCAGTGCACTTCCAAAAGGAGAGACGAATTTTATTTCCACTGGTGGAGGTGACCAAGAGCCTCCTTTTCTTGTGGTCCTGAAAAGAAAGAGAAGTATCAAATTGATTTTTTGATTACCAACAGTATTCAGTAGAGGAAAACGTTTTGCAATGTTGGAATTACAAAATCGATGCCAAAGAATTATTTATGGGCTTCTTTGAAGATAGGGTCAAGGCAGAAAACATACAGAAACAAGCTTCCTTTTGCTTTCGTTCCTTACCAGACTGTCCCAAGCATTCTCACTCACTATTCGCGTGAGCTTTTAAAGCCCCCCTCCCTCCTCCCCCTGCTGTGATTTTAAGAGGCAACTCTCCTCAAACACTTTTCCAGAAAAAACTAAAGACCGTAAGAGCGTGGTTTCGTAAGGTGGAATGACAGGAGAGCACGCCATCATTGCAAAGAGTAGCATCCACTTGGCCTTTCCTAGCCCCTCCCTCTTCTGGTTCCAATAGAAAACTGAACCGTGAAGTGGGGAAAACGGTGCCCAGGAGACCAGCAAGCTGGACAGGCTCGCAAAGTCAGAGCAGAACTGTACCGCCAAGTGAGGAAGAGCAAGTGAGGTGGCCAAAAGCTGAATCGCTACCATTGTTTCTTAATGACTGCAACCTGGCTCTGTTCAGGGGAAGAGTGGGATTCTTTCCCCTTCTCAGACACTTTTTCAAGCATTTCATGAAGAAGTTTAGCACTTTTCTCATTTTGCTCAGCTATTGTCGTAGTCATTTTCTCCACCGCCTCCGGGCCGGAGCCGTGGCGTTTGCCGGGGCCCGTGTGGGGGCAGCCCATGCCGCTGGCGGCGGTGTCCCTACGGCCAGGCCGTGGCTTTGGCCTGCATGGGCGGAGGCGTGGCTTTCGCCGGGGCCTCTGGGGGGCGCAGCCGCCGTGGGCCTGGCCGATGCCGGGGCCGGTGGGGGGCAGCCGATGCCGCTCGGGCTGGTGTCGGGGCCGGTGGCGTTGTTTGTGCCTGTGTTGCGGCTTGGGCAGTCATCTGAGTTGTTTGAGTTTCTGCTGTAGCTTTCCGTGGGGGGGTTGTCTGAATTCCTACTGCAGCTTTCGGTGGCAGGGCTGCCCGAGTTTCTGCTGTCTTTGGCTTTGGCCCCGGGGTCTGAGTAGCAACATCACATGTCACATCATACTCACTCCTGCACCGATATTTAACAATAAACCAGCCCTGCAACACACTCGGGAAAACCGACAACAGGATCACGTACGAATGAAAGTAACGTTCACTCTCGAAACGGCCCGAAGGTTTCTCATCCCGATTCTGTTACTGTCGCTTTGGCATCATCACCGAAGGGCAAAGTCAACTTTCCCCAGGTACGACCAAGAGCGTAATTAGGAAAAGAATCCATCCCGAAAGTGTAATTAGGAAAAGCCTCCATCACGAGATGCCCAAGATAGGCAGGCAGAACCGTTATCCAAGCAATTATTTTATACCTCTGAAGGCAAACCCACGCCAACGTGGCACGCTTAGACCACCGCGTCCAAACACAAACGAGAAACAGGCCATGCAATATATTTGACCGGTTAAACCCCACTGCATCCATTAACTTCATACAAAGCTCTCTAAAGGCACGATACCAGATTTCACGTAAGACCGACATGCTGTGAACTCTCTGTTCTCCCTGAACAAGCTGGAATTCAAACTATTCAGGCAATCTATCAGAGCTGCCTTCATGCCCCACGTCGGGCGCCAATAAATCTGTCGTGGTTTTGGCCGAATTGGCCAATGGCCGGCGACAGATGCTCCCCCCCAACCTCTCGTACACGGAGAGGAGGAGGAGAGGTAGAGAGAGATTTACGAGCGTAGGAGAAACTAAACTGCTTTCATGAAATCCTAATAATAAAATAAAAAGGGAAATAATGAAATAGATACAGTCTATACAAAACTGGACGAAGCTCCCAGGATGACATCACCGCACAAACCTCAAATCTCAACTTCTCCTAATTCCGAGTGTTCCTGCAGGCAGGCAGGTGACGTTACAGAAGGCCTAACATAGCCGTTTAAGACCAAATTCAAGTCTGCCATTCTGATTTGCAGTTCCAGTTCTCAACGTAAGCAGTTTGAGCAAACTCTATAAAACTGCAAGTGTAATCACGGTCTGTAAAGCCTTTAACTGGAAAAATCACTAACTACAGCCCACCTTACTCCATCAGTCCACGTGGGGTTCGAGTTCTCCATCCTGGAAGATATTCTGGGTTCCTTTGCTCGTAGAGGAGGGAAAACTGATCATCCCGGAGATGCAGAGGGAGCTGCTAGGGGTGCGGTGCGAAGGCTGGGTCTGAGAAAGGACTCAGGAGGAAAAAAGACAAGATCCTGGGAGGGCACGTAGCCAGGACAGCTGACCCAAACTGACCAAAGGGATGTTCCATACCCTCTGCCGTCTGCTCAGCTACAAAAGCTAAGCGAGAGGAGGAGGGCTGGGGGGCATTCCTTATTACAACGCTTGTCTCTGAAAATTACTCTGAGGTGTAAAAAGCTCTCCGTCTCCTTCAGCTGCATCACATTCAACAATGTTTATTGACAGTCAAACAACATGCTAACTATGACTCTGTAGAATCCTAGCTGTATGGACGATCGCCCGATGGATGTCCTTCACTTTATCCTGGTGTTGCCGGTGCTGCTTCTGAGGTTGGTGACTTAAGCGCACTATCTTCCATCACCTACAGTTAAAAAAAAGCCTGTTAATGCAATAGTCATTACCAAACAGACTGACTTCACACTCACACAGATGAAACTGAGGACAGTGAAATGCCGCTTTTCCTTTCAGATCACTGCTGGGTGTAAAGTCAGAAACATACAGTGTACTCTCTGCTACCGATGACAGCTTCTGTGTTTAAGGGACGGAGAAGAGAGTGTTCAGTGTACGCCATCGCGTGCCCCGTTTCTGGTATTTCTGTTCCTGACTACGATTTGCCGCCACTCCTGGACAAAGTGAGCAGTTTTACAATGCGAGCTGTAGCCACAACTGGCAGAAATCATCCCATTGCAGTACTTCCTGCACTGACGACAAATGCCCACACGGCGACCCACTCTGCATCTAACAGGGTAAAAGGCAACGATGAGAGAAAAGCTGGAAGTTCCAGTCGGCAACACTTTGTCAAACTAGCCAGCCCTCACATCCGACAGCTCAACCCTGCACTTCAAGGAATCGCTTGGACTGCCTGAGACAACACAGTATATTCTAAATAGCTCCACCTCGTCTCTTCCCGTTCCCTGTGCTGAGCAAGTATTTGTTCCTTCTAGATCCACGTGAAGATACTCGGGGTTTTATGGTGAGAACAAAAGCAGTAACCGTTACTTATTTCCAGGGACTCGGATGGTCGGGATAATTGAATCCACGTGTAAAGACCTTTGCCCAGCCCTCTAAGTTGCAGTGCTAGCCAACAACGGCAGAAGGAAGCAGCCCCTCAACAGCAGTCTCCATAGAATCAGCTTATTTTCTTGCCTCCCGCCTCGTCAAAACTTGCTAAAGCGATATATTATTAGCAACACGCCATGCTTCAAAACTAAAGTCAAGAAATACTAGTCTGCGTAAACTTTCCTTTTATGCTTACAAATCTACGAACAAGAAAGCAGTAAGCAGTTTGTCCTAAATTCAGTGAGGGCCCACAAGCCAAAACCAGGCGCTTACATCTAAATCAGTACCCACCAGCTATAATGAAAGCAGAAACACCTTCACTGCACTGCTACGGGAATGACTGCGGAAGCTTTGTGACCTGCTGCCTTCTTCCCATCCCAAATTTTCCATTGACTCCCATGAGGGATTTGCGTATTCCCAAGTCCAGCCCCGTCTTCTCTACAGTGTTGTCCTAAATCCCAAAGCCGAGATGAGCTGAATAAGTGAATGCATCTAAGGTCTCTTCTTGTTCCTGTCTCTAGTGAGGGACTGGCGGGTGCTGTTGAAACCCAACTGCTTGCTCTCCTGTTTGGATCTCAACAGGTCCCATTTTAGAAACATCCTCAATTTTAGAAACATCCTGCCGAAGAAACAGCACGTTTAGCAGCTATAAAAACGACATCATCTTTAAAATCCACCTTGTGAGAAACCGGTTTTCTCCTTCATTCCTGCCCAGGATTCTTTAATTCTGGACAATATTTTCGCCAGAAAATTTGGTCTTCGACGCACATTTCCTGCTTTAGCTTGTTTTCTTACTGGAGTGAATGGCTTTGGTCTTGAGACTGTAAAGCAAGAGGGGAAAAATTTCAGCCTGGTGTCATCCAAGTGACAGGGAATTCTCCCCTCTATTTCCCCCCGCTAAAAGTTACCTTCTCTTGAGGCCAATGCAGGCAAATGGTAAAGCTTGGCTCTCTCTACGGCCAGCTGCCTTTCAATTCGTGGAAGGATCTTGCCATATTGGGCTAATAGAGAATTTCTGGCAACTGCTCTGTCGGTCAAGCGATGATCGCCGTCGTTCTGATGAAGGAAAAGCGCAAAGCAAAAGCTTAACTAATTACAAGAAGTTCATTGCACAGACCTCTCCGGGCTATTTCGCATTAGTGAGCAGATTTCCTCTACGGGTGTGGGAAAACACCTCCACTGCACAGAACAGCGGCAAGTTCTACCCATCCGCACACACCGATTTCACCTGGTACTTGTAGCAAAGTGGAAGGAAGACTGGAATAGCAACAGAGCCTACAACTTGAAGTTAAAACAATGCTGGCACTCTGCAGAACCTTCTTCTGATACACCTGTTATCACCTGCAATTTTCTGATATCACCTGCAATTTGCAAACGACTTACTACATAGCAGGCTTTCCCTTGTTCTTCCTGAAACGCCAGTGCCCTGAATATACGGGACAACTGGAAATTACCCTGGACAACATGATGTGAAGATTAAAACAAGCAAGAAAAAGCGACCTACGCACACCACCTGGCCACATGACAGTTTTCAAATGCAGGACCTACGACTTCCAAAACCACCTTAGAAGTTTGAGTCACTGGAAAACTATGATTCCAGAAAACGGCAAACGCGTCACAAATCCAGAACACAAGTTCATGTAACACAAAATGTAATCTGGCTATTTTGAGAAATAGAGGTTAGACAAGAATTTTTGTCATAAAAGCCGTGAAATGAAAGTTGTGGAATTGGAGAGCACACTGTAACTCGCAGAAATTAAAAAAAACAAAGAAAACCCACAGAAATTTAACCTGTGGATTGGCATCTAGCCTGCTCTCAGCTAGAAAAATACAGTTGCGTGCAAGACACAAGCGATGACGTACAACCTACTCGTCATCCCACAGGAAGGAGTGACACAAACAACTTCCAGTAATCTAAGCCACGCATAACATACGTATCTCAATAACGGAATGGTAAGATTGGCTGATGGGAAAGATACATGTTTATTCCTCAGATGCAAACAAACTGTTCTCAGTGGGGTCAACAGTGGTGTGTAACATTTAATTTATAGCTTCATAGAGTAGCTTTGGAGTAGTGACGTATATTGGTCAACATTTAGCTTCAGCTGTAACCAAAGGTGTAGAAACTTGTTCCGAGTGTTTCAAAGACTGGTATGAAAAAAACAAAGCAGGATTTTTATTGAGTACTATCAAAACCAGTTAGTAACACCCAGCAGAAACGTGCACGCTTGACAGAACAGAACTTTCACGCTTACCATAAGATTTACATTCATGGATTGATTCAGCTCTAGTGCTGCAATGTAGTTGGCACGCTGCAGATGGTAGACTAAAAGGAATTCTTGATTCTGAACACCGGCACTGGTCCTTAAAAACTTCTCCAAACGCTCCTATGAGAAAAAAAAAATCATTCCAAAAATCTGTTATGGCTCTGCCTTTTCTCTTTTCAAAGAGACGATGAACATTTTTCCTTGCTCCCACTTACTTGTTCGGTGTCTGTGAAAGGCAGCTTCAGCAAGTCTTCCATCAGGCCCATCTCACGGCACATTCCGTACATGTGTTTTAAGAGGTCTTCTAAGTTTGCCTGAGCGGCATGTTGGTGCAACAGACCCCAAGCCTCCACCATGCACCTGTAATTAATTTTTCAGAGGTAAAGGGATGTTAATAGCATAACCAAAGAGATGCCCCAAGAGTCTTGTACTCAAAGTTTAAAGGAAACTTAGGGGATGATGATTTCTATTCTTTGTTCTCCATTTTCACAAGATTTGCGTGACAAAATGGTGGGGTATATTTCTTTACCTATTGGAGAGCAACACAGTGAGGAGAAGCTGCACTTCCCCGCTGCTTGCCGTGGGTGGCCTCATCAGCTGGATGTATCTGAGGGCTTGCCCACGCTCCCCTTGGCACAGGAGGGACTGAATAATTCTCTTGTGCTGCCATGACGCGGTTTTGATTGTAGCGGGATGAAAGAGCAGGGCCAGTGAATTCTGTACAAGTTAGAGATCGGGTTTTAAAATCATTTTCTAGATTATAGCTTTGTACTGCAATGTATGTCTAACTCAACTCTACCATACTTACTTCGTAATCATTGTGATCTAGAAGCCAAAAACCTTCAACAAGCTTAACAAGTCCCCAAGGCATGCCAAAGGCAGTTGCAAAGGAGTCGATTGAAGTTTCTGTCTCACTCGGAAAGGAACGCTTGATATCCAGCAGCAAGTAAATTGTCTGACATCAGGTATCTCATTAAGGCTAATCAGTTTGTAAGACCAAAACTTTATCACATTACCTTTAGAAAAACATAATGAAGTAAGAATATAAAAGTGGTAGGAAGCAGAAAATACATTCAAAACATTGGAGCATCCAATGCTCAATTATTACAGCAAATAAATTCCACAGTTGGGTTTTTCCCTCATGTCCAGCGTCTATAAAACAGTGTAAATTGTGGCATCCTTACAGTACAGCTCAGCTCCGAATGATTAAAACTGGATTTAAACCAGTATGCGGGTCACTCATTGGTAGTGTCATTTTCTCTTTCTGACGTCCGTTTTTAGGGACATCATCTAACAAGACAGCTCTGGGCTATAAGCGTTTCTAAGCCCCTTGCTCTCTAGGCTCCCCTCGCGGGTTAGGCAACAAACAGCAAAAGCAAGGCTGTGTATTTCAGCAGCTTAAAAATTAAGTTTCTGCCCCATGACTTTTCTCTTTTCCCTGTTGCTTATTCCGTGTGCCTGCACTTTCAACGGAACCAAAGCAAGCACTGTGAGCTGCGCTGGAAAACCCGTGATTTCAGCAAAAATCCGGTACTGGTAAACCACTCTTAGAAATCCTTTTGCTCTGAAACAGAAATTGTTTTATAACCCATCATGGGTGTTTTAGAAAATTTTAAACGGTGTTTAAATTTGGAGAAAAACTAAGGACATTTTATATCTTCAACCCTTATTACTAAAACTGTTTTCTCCCTATCGGAGAAGACTTTTGCAACAAAACGTTTAAGAAAAAAGTCATCAAAAATCCACAGTACAAAGAAATAAAACAGCGCTTCTGTCTACAACTTAACGCTAAACTAAATGTTTTCACTTGCATCGTCTTTGAAGCATAAATGAAAAAATGTCATGAAACAGGTCGGCGACCAACACTGAAGAACATTTATGTGCATCCCCTGAAGGTGTAATCAAAATAACTAGAAAGGATACAATTGCGTGTTTGCAGTTTTCTTCAATGCTTTCTAGCAAATAGAGATCCAGCAGTGCCTGAAATGAAAAATTAAAAGTTCTGAAAAAACGCCTGTCTTCCCTAAATCATTGGCTTTTGGGTGGGGTTTGGCGGGGAGGGCGGCCGTTTGTTGTTGTTCTCAGTGAACAGGACACTCACATGCAAACTGGCAGGCGGGTATTTCCCAGTTCCTCCTGCATCTCTCCGCCACAGCTTCTCCACTTGGTCTCCTAACTGGGAAACCATTCCATCAACCATCAAGCAGTCCGAGTCCCATTTTCCTCTGGAACAAAAGGTAGCAAGGATTTGGACAGAGTTAAACACTAATTCCTGCCTCCCAGTGTGACGGCTTTCCTCCAGTCTTCTGCTGACTGCAGCCCTGCCCTTTAATCTCCCGATGGCACAAAGCAGAAAAAGGACACTAGAGGCTCTGTGCTTCGAAGGAACACACGAGCCTGTATGTAAGTTACTTGAGAAGTAAGCCAAGGAAGATGAACTTTGAAGTCAATACCTCCTACCCTGCAGCTTCCACCTTAACTCACCTTGCAGCCTCTTGGTCACAGTGCCATCGCCGAAGCTTGGTCAGGTCTTTATTCAGTTTTCAGTACAATTTCCAAAGAAAAACCTATTATCGGCTAATCCAAGGCATGCCGCCTATGTGCTAGGCAGCTAGTCCAGGAAAGAGAGCTGACGTTAGCAAGTGCCTTCTATCCGACAGCCAGGAGAGTGCGAGGCGTGCCAACTCCATGTAACTCCAACCATCTTACGAAATCACACCACGTACTTGTGAGAAGGGGACTTAGGCCAATACAGTTATGACCCTCTATTGGTCATGTGGTCATAATCGGTCATATGGAGGTGACTGATCCTGTCCTAATCACATGGCCTTTTTCAGTAGTCAGAAATTATACACATTAGCCAATGAATAAAGTAGACTACCGAAAAATGATGATACCAACCAGTGGTACTAAGCAGAGGTAGATATCAACATTTTAACACAGGAAAGTAACCTCTCTGTTCAACAGAACACACGTGTCACTGAAGTCAAGAGTATTGCTGGCAGCGGCATTACGCATAGCCCATGCAACTGTTGAGATAAAAGCCATTCCCTTCCACTTCTGAATTTGCCGTGGAAGTGTTCTAGAGTCTTCCTCTAGCTCTTACCTTGATAAACGCTCAAGTTTCTGTCGGTGACCAGTATAGTAGCTCTCAATCAGAGGATAATTGTAGAAAGGTCTCGACAAACGCGTATCGTCATCTACAGGCAACAAAGTAGAAGCAAGTTAAAGCAGTCATATCACACTTGTAAACGAAAATTTTTGCCTAAAGAGACAGAAGATCGTACAAGCTAAGCATCAAGAAGCCTCCAACTCTGAAAGAAGCCAATCCTCTTTCTGCCTTTGCTAAAAGAACTCTAAGAGACAAGACTCAATTCCTTCTTGCCCCAAGTGCCGTTTCAAGGTTACAGTTCACGCAGCATTCACAACATGTAGGGTAAGCTGAAGTTCACTATAAAAAAAACCACCCAGTTCTCAAAGGGAATGGTTTCTAAACATGCCGCGTGAGCATCTGTGAGACAATTAAGGCTGACAATGGAATTTATAATCCATCCAACTAAAGAAGGATTTCCAAGGTGTACTTTCTCCTCAAGCAACTGATAGAAAGTTCAAAACATGCAGGTAATGCTCTCACTGTAAAAACAAGCATTCCGGTACTTGTTGTTTAATAGTACTTTGTTTAAAATCTCAAGTAGTTCAAGCTGTGGACACAAGCAGCGCCTTGACGTCAGGGGTCCATTGCTATCCCTAAAATCCACCCAGGAAAGAAACTGCCTGCCTCATTCTACGCTGTGTACCTGACAACCCAGCAAAATCTCAACTTCACCCACAGAACTTCAGCACACCCTGCCACTGAACCAGCACGACTTCTTCCTGACAAAACCGTTACAAAAACATGGCTAAGCACGCGTTCGTGGGAGTCACTCACTGGATGGTCGCCTTGTTACAAACGTATGACAGGTCACGCTTACCTAAACCCTCTGGAAGGAGACCGGATCGACAGAACCAGATGACCACTCGTGCATACAAAGAAATGAGGCCGGTTACCGCTTGCTTATTTGTCACGTCTGCAAAACCTGAAAAAAGGCAGGAGATGATTAGCGTTATGCAATTCTGTTCATTTTCACAAAACTCCGTTCATCCTACTAAACCAAAAGTATAAAAATAGCACATTAGAAATCTTTGTCTTTGCGTTTTTCATGCTGTATCGCTTTCTTATTTGAAGAAAAAACCCACTATCACCACCAAAACAAAAAGCAACCCCTATAAAGAACTAAACTCACTAAAGGCTAAAATAAAAAAAAAAACAAAAAACCCAAAGCCTGAACTACTAAATGCACGCAGGAATAAGACATCTGTTTCTCACGTAGCAGAGATTCTTCTGATAGCAAAGGGATATTCTTTTCTTTTCTCAATAGGCCAAGAACCATTTCTAAGAGAAAAAGCTGTAGAAACTCAAGTAACTTACTTTGCACGTTACTCGTTTACGCTTCCTTCGTATTGCTTAGCAATTTGCAACACGGTGTCTGCATGCAACTAGAACTTGCTAGCTAAGAATTCAAAGGAATAGTTTTCAGCAATACCACATTCGGTTGCTGTAATTTCAGCCCAGTTGCCTACAAAGCTTCTCTCTGAATGTAGCCTCCCCCACCCCCTTGCATGAGCTCCACCATAAACTGTTGCCCTGAACTCAATGCGTGTTTTGTGGTGGTCCCAAGCGCTCAGCTTTAAGCCCCTTCTCCCAGCTAAATGTGACTGTCTTCCAATCCTCAAAAACAACAAAAGCCCATGTTGCCACAATTCCAAATCTTAATAAAACATACCAAAGATTTTGTAGCACTACTACAAACCTTTTTCAGTAAGCTCTTGTGCTTCTGTGAGAAAACAGTTTAAGACCGTGCTAAGGTTGCTCAAAAGCAACTGGCAGCGCTGGAGAGACCGTAATGTCTGGGGGTCAATGAAGTTGCAAGAGCCATCAAACAGCGGAACACCTTTTCAAGAATAAATATTAAATCGTTAGCCGACAGAGCAATTCCAGAGTTTCAAGGCGCACTTCAAGGACCGCGTGCAATATCCTATAGCGGCGTATTACTGAGGAAGCTCAATCAGAAAGAACGACTTTAGGTTTGCGGAATGACTACGCTAGTACTCACAGATTTGGTCAAATTCTTCCTTTGTAGAGATCACTTGGTTCCATGTCCACTCAAGAACAAACCGTAAATTACCAGCAGACCTTGGCTGCTCTTTAAACAAAGAGAACAAAAAAGAAATGAATCAACAGGCTCCAACTCAAAGAGGTACCACGTAAAAAAACAACGTTCCAAGTATTACCTTCAGATATCCAATGTTTAATGCATCCAGTCAGAAGTCCCACAGAACCTGTCTGGACAGCAGCTGACAATACTGCTTCCAGCTGCTCCTCCTAAACGTAACAGACAAACTCAAATGAGAATCTTACCTACTTGCACCATGTGAACCATCAACAGTAAATGTTTCTTTCTAACTGTATACTCATTCAGACATCACAAAGTCAATCAGGACACAGGCCAGGAACGCCACGTCCTTTCTCTTAATTCCAGCCACAGGCTGGACTGCCCACTGCTCTGAGGAACACATTAACACACTTTTCCTCTGACATTTCAACTTACTGCAGCCTAATTCTAATCTTTCTTCGCATGCCTCTGCATTACAGTCTTCACGTACTGAGTTCCAACTTACTACGTCCAGAAACATCCTCTGCTAATACGCGTTACACATCTGTGCATATAAGTTTGCCATCAGGAACGCAGGAAGGGGACAGGACAAACACAACTGTGCAACGTTTGCATGGAAACAGTGAAGCTACGGCCAAGCAGCTTTCTAGACTATGAAGACATGAAGCAGTTCTGACACCCAAAACAGTACGTTGGAATTTTGTAACGTGACAGAAAAGAAGCGAAACATTTACATCCTAATGGTTTAAATGTTAGGCTCTTCAAATACTGTATTATAGTGTAGTGGTAATCCTTACAAGGATAAATCACAGGTATGCACAGACGCGCGATATTAAGTAGTAGCTTATCTCAGCTGGTGTTCTCGTACTTCTCTCAGGTGAAAGGACCCTTCATAAGTTTTTACTTTGGTTTTTGGGATGGGATTTGTTTGGTTGGTTGGGTTTTTTTAAACACATTCAAAAGTATCTTTCCCCTCTAGGCAAAATCATGACATTCAAAGCGACTTCTACACATGTAGAACACACATGTGATATTGCCATCTTTTTCGGAAAACTGGTTTCAGACAAGGAAACACACCATTGGCCAGCTTGCCAAGAAATTTCTTTGAGCTACCACACTGTGCAGAAGCGTTCATGTCCTAACACACGTCCACAAATGTGGTGACGAATGCAGGAGACAGGAAGAGGAGGGCAGCGGGAAGGCTGCTCTCCCCTTCCTGCTGATTGCTCCAGGGAAAGGTTGGTGCATTGCAAATGGAAAACCTATGGCAGGGGGAGTGAAGTCACTGTGGTGGCATAAAGCACATAGAAGGTAGCGAGTGTCATGAGATAAAGGTGATTAAGGTGTTGCAGCTGCAAGAGGGCAGTCTCAGAGGAGCAAATTGGGCTACTGCAGCACAAGGCAGAGGCTACAGAGGTGAAGATCCGCCCGGAGAGGATGCAGAAAAGCCTACCGATGAAGGGAAAACGAGGGCAAGCCGTGAAGAAATTGCCAGGGAGAGCTGACAGCAGTAATCCTTTACCACAGCCCACTTCCTTGGAAGCAAATGATCACGTACAGTGCAGCAAGCCGACGTCTGCAAGAGCTCGCATCCCAGTGAGACGCCCCCATCGTCGGCTACTGCACTGAACCACTGCTTTGAGAAACTGACAGGGATGGGGGTTACTCTGGGGGACACATGCGTTATGCTGGGCATGACCAGCACTGACTGCACGCTTCCTTGTGCGCATCTGTGTGTGGCACCGAATTAAGAGAGGGGTCTCTAAAGGCAGATCTCTTAGGGCTGTTCCCAGTCAAAGTCACTACTTTGGATCTAAGGATACGATTACTTCTGCTAGCTCAGGTCAACACCTGTATTTCAAATTGGAGTATCGTGTCTTGTAGCCCCTCCAGCCCTGTCAGACCAGATGGATGTATTTCCCCCTTGATTCCCTCATAGGCACTCACCTGACTCAAACTGGATGGCTGGACATCAACTGGTCTTGGAGACAGCAAGCCAGCTACAAGACACCTATTGTAGCTATCCTGAATGGCTTCCCATATTGAAGGGCCAGATTTCTTCAAAAAATTCAAGGTCTGAAACATCAATCGAAAACCACAGATTAAGACAGCATTGTTATTCCGTCACTACGCTTCTGGATAACCTCTAAAAGGAAGAATCTAAATGTTCACTGACACCGTCAGACAGCCTGAACCACTAAGATGCTTTAGGTTAGCAATCTGCGTAATTAAGTCTTTTCTACCTTCTCTGTCTATACACAGGCCTTGCTCTTTCCCTCAACACTGATACAAAATACATTCTATATAAGCTAAGCTAACATGCAACTTCACGCTTTGGAAGATCCTTTCTATGCCTATTCGTATGGAAGCCGATTCATGTTGGAAACATTTAGTGAGCTGAAACTTCACTCAAAATTATCTGTCACAATCTGTGCCGTGGCTCAGAAGTTATAATTTGGCCGAGTTTGGGAGAAAACAAAATTTTCACTCCTCAAACAGTTATGTGATTTTTCATTTTCTCCATTCCCTCCTTTTTCAAGAGAATTGGGGATCAAAACTCTAACTCAAGACTATGCAGGCAGTTCGACTGAGGGGCAATAAAGAAGTAACACCTTGCCCCGCCTTCTACAGTGGTTTTGTTCTTGCTCCTGGAGCAACGTTGCATTCCTTTCTAGACATTCAATCCCCGATCGTGCTTCAAGAGGAGACAACGGCAGTTGTACAGTCCCAAGAGGGGACCTAAAACATTACCATTTGCATACAACTGGCGACAGGATACAATTGCAACTATGCGTGTGGACGGGCAGGATGAGCGTGAAACGGTCCCTAACACGGAAAGCAGTGCAACAGAAAACTTAGAAAAGCTACATCTCCTGCCACTCGCAATAAAGATACAGTAAAAGATCACCTCCTTCTGGAAGCCGGTGCAAGTCATGTGAACGACTCCGGAGGTCAGCAAGCACGTACCATCTGCAGAAACAGGGAACGTTTGACAACCTTCCGTACTCTCACAGTTATGGCATGACCAGTTTACATTTTTTACACACCGGTATCTAGAAACATATAACTGAGTGCTTTGAGCTTCAGTTCACAGGCATTTCAGGCTATAACCAGCACCACTTCACCGTCTACATTACAAAAGCACCAAAACTCAGCCGGCTGTCAGATATGTTCCACAATAGTAAATACCTTGTCAGTACAACGTGATCAGAGTTGGGTTTGTGGGCGACTGGGTGTTTTTTTGGTTTGGTTTGGGTTTTGAATGACAAACAATGACTGAACAAGAGAACCAATGAATGGCATTTGACCTCATTTTAAGCTTATCACTCTCAAAAGCAGTGAAATACCTACCAAAGTTATAGTTGCCTGGATGAAAAAACTGCTCAGGTGGTGGATAAGAAGGAGGAACTCCCCGACTTAGACTCCGCTCATGGACCAGAATATCCAAAAGGAGCTTCGGAGAAGTCACGCTCACTACAGTATCCAGCGACCACAGTGCAAAATAGGGGCACTCATGAGGGAATTCTTCCGGCCTTAAAGAAAACAAGCGCGTAAGCTAAATGCCGACATTCAAATGAATTATTGGCAGGCATATGGAAAACTACTGAAGAAAAATCTACCTTAGTGAATCTGGCATTTGAGCGTGATACCAGCGATTAATGTCAAATACACCCAGGTAAGTAGATGGTTTTCCCTGACCGTACGTATTCACTTGCCAACTGAAGACTGAGACACTGGTGTCAGGAGACGTGACTGTAAAAGACAAGACATTGTTTCTGACTTGTAGAAAATACGATAGATCCGATATTTTTAAAACACCACTTTCTATTTTGGCTTCATTCTGTTCTGTCACTCGTGAAACACAACACTTCCTAAGAGTGATTACAGTACTTACGGAATAGCAAACATCTCTGTGATAGGTTTCAGTCACACTGCCCCTTTTTCTTGTCCCCTCGTCCAGATCACTGGTCAAGATACTAAAGAGAAGTGGCCCCAGTGCAGTGCCCTGGGGAGCACCACTTGTGACGGGCTACCATCTGGATGCAGATGCGGACATCGGTTTGAAGAAGGGAAAAAATTCTGGTCACATTCCTAAGCAATGGAGAGTTTGAGCTTCTTGTTCAAAGATGGCAGCTGGAGGAGTAAAACGACTGACCATCATCATACAAACGGCCCCACCATACATCGCGATAGCATGTCAGCAAGCATAAAATAAAACCCACTTTTTCCCTTAAAGAAGTCCCACATAACTTAAGCATCCATTTTTTCTTCGTAAATAATCCCAACAATCTAGTCTATGCAGATAGGCAAGACTTTCAGACTGTGGGGACAGAACAGCATTCGTTGCTTAGGTTCCAAAAGCACTTCTTTTAAAATCACCAAACACGGACATCAGAACAAACCTTCATTTACGCTATCCTCTCCGTCAACGTCGCTGCGGAATTTTTCGACAGTCTGGCAGCTGATTAATTTAGTACTCATCTGGCCTCTCAAGGGAAAGACTCCACCCGTGAGATCTAAACTGAACTTTTCGCCACGGTATTCCAAACCCTGGGGGAAAAAATCAGAGAAGAGAGCAAAGGTCATTCTAAGATAAAAACATACATTATGGCTAAATATGAAAGACAGTCTAACAGAATAGGCTTATTATACTGTGTATTTCGCAGAGAGAAATGCAAGAGAATGCAGCGTCAAATCGTAACGGGTAAGTTTGGCTGTAAAGGCTTTGCACTTTTTCAAAATTCAGAATTTCCCTAACATTATTCAGATCTAAACATGTTTTGCAGAATTCCTTGCGACATCCAAGAATGTTCTTTATAAAAATAAATATATCGCTACAAAGAGATATCTAAAATGATGCAACACACATGCATGCAAAGCTCTTTGCTCCATGTCTTGATTGCAGAACTGATGAAGTTAGAGAAGCCCCAGCATTAGAGCAGCTAAAGCTGTCAAGAGGTATTTTCTATGGGCACACCACCAGAGTGACCGTGCACCCCTCTCTAGTTACTGTGAGAACTTCATACTGATTAGCAATCTTCTTTCAAGCCACGTAAGCTATGACAGCTCCTCCTCTCATCTTGTCAGAGACTAACGGGTGAAATATCCCTCAGCTCCTTCACCAAGCACAGCCAACAGCAAAAGGGAAAACCAGAAAGGACACGGGGTGCACGTGGCCAAGGCTTTTAGCATCACGAATTACTACACAGTAAACAAACTAATTTTGAGATACACAGAAACCCCGGCACGATTGTGGTGAACCTCTGATAGCGCCATTTTTTAAGTAAGCGTGAAGTGAAATACCGTCTTTCCAAATACAGCATTCATTCAAACTGTCTACCATACAACACATGAATGGGTGTACTGGGGACAAATAGCAGCTCTATAATTAAAAAAAAAAAAAAAAAAGAGGGAAAAAGAAACCCAACCCACACAACCCATAAACTGATAACGCCACATTCTACCCAAGTTTCCTAAACTTGCAGAGCTCTGAAACGAACTGGCATGAAACCACACATTCCCGTATGATCTCATAGGATACATCTAATTCACCTAATCTGAGAAGAGGCGAGCTTTCTCTTAATGATTCCAGGAAGTGTTACAAATAAATATGAAGGTTGTCTAAAAAGAAAAATTAAATAATTAAAAAAAGTCTTTCATAACTAAAAAGAAAATGCTTCTGAAGCAAAGCAGTGCATTTTAAACTTTCCACGCCGGGCAAAGTCATTCTAAGGAACTCCATTGTATGGGAGATGTTAAGTAATGACTCCATTGACTAGCAAAACACAAAAACAAGTTTTCAAACGAGATGCACTGGTCAAACTCTGATATCAAAGTAGAGAGTGTATACTCTGCCCATCCGCAAGCATTGTGCAGAACGAGGGTAAAGATGCGCTCTACGATCGTGATTTGATGCACCAGATTTAGCAACTGCTGCGACAGTACAAAAAAGGTCTTTGGAAGCATTACTTAAACATACCTTTCTGTTTAATTACTTAAGCCGACTTAAACCAGCCTTGAAGGCAATGGAGACAAGAGTTTGACACGCGTATAGAAAAACACAGTACCACATGTTCCATAAGTCCTATTTGTGACTTTTACCATGACACACAGTCAAAGAGGCACTGCTTCATAGCCTCAAACCTAATTCCTGGAACAAAAAGCACTGCTGTATTGAAAAAGTCTTTTGAGCTCCTATGAACTCTATCCAATGAACAAGGATCAACAGTAGATTCCTCCTTCTTTACTCAAACTTGGCCTAGCAAACGGGAGACACTTAAATTTTCTACCCCTGAAGATGGACAAGAAACTTGACTCAGACAGCCATGCAGGCGGACAGTCATGTAGTACTAACCAATCTGTGACTACAAGGAAGTGTTCTGAGACTAAAAGCATCCGCTGTGGAGCACAGGTCCCGCACATCAACAAAGATAAAGAGATAGCATCCAGCACGCGATGAATCACTGGAAGATCCTTCTACTTGGTCACCGTGATAGATAATGCATTTTAAAGAAACACCACCTTTTCCAAACACCTAACCTCTATCTATGCAAAAGCAACAGTGGCAAATGAGGAAGCACCTTTCCTACACATAAGCAAAACACTCAAAATCTAAATTAATCCAAAAAAATCAAAAGGCACAGTCCCTACAAAAACCAGAGTACCACGATACAAGAGTCACCCCTGTTTCGTTCCATAGCTATTGAGAACATGCAAGAGAAAGTACCAAATCAGGAGGAAAGACTTGCTCTGAACTAAGATTACTGTCCCCTCAAAAAGATTTTGGAAGACTTCCAGGCGTACAACTGAATGGAATTACACATCTAACAGATGCGCCTTGTCTCTGTTAGCTATCTGAGATACAAGGATACCTCACATCTGTATTTTAAACGCATCCTCTTGGAGCCAGATCTAACATTTAGGTACACTCTTCTGACCAAATTACATATTTTCCTGGCTTTAAGAGTAGATTGAATAGGTCACCCAGCCAAAAAGAAGAACAAGTTATCTTTACAGCTACTAAGTGTCAGGATCAACACTGAAGAGACACTGTAGGTGCATTTCACGTGAGAAGTCCGGCTGACAAAGCTCTAAGGGAAACCAAGAATATAAAACTGAAGATCAGCAAAGAATAGAGTATGACTGTATTTTAAGAAAGGGAGAGAGACAGAAGCTTATTCAAGTCCGAAGCTTGGTTAAACCAAGCGATTCAAGGCCCAATCTTCTCTTCCTACATGCCATTCGTTTGGTATTTCAGAATAATTTTATTTGCAAAAGCCGCGTCCTCTTCAGGAATTTCATTTATACGGGCTCTTTGCAGATGAATCTAGCTGGAACACACGACACTGCAGTATAAAATGGTATGCCTTCTTTCCAAAAGGTATGGACAAAGGCCGTGCCCAAGAAGACTCAGCAAAACATTATTATTTTTTCAGCCAGCTCTGAAGTTTGATGGTAAATCTCACCCCTGTAACTCAACTGATACTCCCTTAGAGAAAATTACTATTGTCTGCTTTTCCCACGCATGCACCTCTTACCTCATACATGACTTGTCCTGAGGCCACGCGTTTTCTGTCACCAAACGCTAACTGCAGCAGGTGTAAACTCACCACATCACCTTCACTGAAAAAGGGATAAATTATGAAATTTGGTTACAAAGCTGCTTTATAGTCCTCATGGTCGTGTTAGTAGACCTAGACGTTTTCTTAATAGCATGCTCCTGCTGAAAAGAACACCACCTCTTCCCAAAACATGATCATCGGCCACATTTAGCCACTGAAACATGAAGGAGGGCGTTTTGACACTAACAACTTCAGGGGCAAAAGCCAACCGTACAATTGGAAAGCTGTAATATGTTGTATGGACTAAGAATTGTTGGAAATAGTTCTTCACAATGAAGAGTTCTCCATCAAAACTGCTTTGAAGTCAAATTTTAAAAGACTGCCACTCTACCAACAGCTGAGCTGATGGAATCGCTTGCTGATGCAGAAAGAGAGATCTCTCTGCCCTTCCCTTACCACCAAAGTTCCCCTCCCCCTCTTGCACACTCTGCACCCTTCCAAGTCCGATTTGATTCAGCAGAACAGCAGGAACCCATTGGCTTTTCTGCTGAATCGTTTGCTGCCCGGGGAGCTGCACTGGCTCACCAAGGCTCCACAGACTGCTGACGCTGGCACAAGGCCATCGGCAATACTGTCACCGCCGCCTTTAGGGGCGGCAGGCTGTTGTGTGGGAACATCTGGTGTTCTAGATCTGCAGCCTCAACTGCTCCTAGTGGTATTTTAATACCACGGTGTGACTATCAAACAAATGATGAAGCAGTCATCGAGGAACAAAAGCAAACCATTTGAGAATGCGAGCAGAAGAATATGGCCACTGTTGCTTTGCCTTCTGACAGAAGGCAGGAACTAGTAGGTCCCTCTTCACGTCTGGTAAATCCTGTAAAAATTGCATTCTAAGTTTAACACCTTCCGTACCGGAAAGAATCGCAGACACACAACAAATACACATGTTCAACTGTATGGGAACAAATATCCTTAAAAAAAAAAAGAATTAATTCAGTGGCTGATAGTTAAAGTTCTTATTCACCTTTCCTGCGTAGACTGAACAGCCCACAAGTAGCAACAATTGCGAGGATCATTCTCAGGCTCTTGAAAAGTGACAGCATAGACAGGAATCCTCCCTCCTTCAAGCTGAGAGTGGTGCCTACAGGTTTAGGGGAAAAAAAAAGCAAAACGAAAAAGAAAACAAAAGGTGAGCCTAGTGGCCCAAACACAGGTAGTTTCTCGTTTCTTGGACTACGTCAAGCATTGTTCTTCCTGACTTCTGAACCTTATTTGTACCTCTACACTCTACTCTTGCCACCTAATTATTCCTCCACTGTCTATTTATGCATCCAACAGCTTCTGGGGAGTCAGTGCAGATCTGCTGAAGTGAATCCCGACCAGAAGTTAGCCAAATATTTCAGGTGAGGTTGCTCTTTCGGCCAAAGCTGACATGCAGGAAAGAATACATTTTTCAGGCACAGGTCAGCTATTGAGTTTTCATGTCTCACTAGTTTCACCCTGGACACTTTAGAGAATATCGGCACCAAAATCACATCACTGACATACTTCAGCCTTTCAATGGATGCCCCAGTTGCAGTAACCGGTTCTGAAAACCCCAGGAAGCATGCTTTCCACAGTTCCTCAATCCACAGGCACAATAAGGAAAACAATCCTAGTCCACTGGGGAGAAGGCGGACCACTTGATCCAGGTATGACTGAAAAGTTATGTCAGAAGAGGATTTCTGAACGTGCCAAGATTATACTCATACTCATGTCAGTCCCTGAAAAAGTTCTCTTTACATTCACATACTTCCTTAAGCAACAAATCGAGAGCCCCACACCTCCAGGCATGGCCAAGTGTAAAGGCCTACTTACTCTCTCTTCAAAGTTTTCATATTCCAGAGCGACAGGTAGCCATCCGAGAAACCCACAACGAGCTGGTTGCTTCTGCTTATGTAGCACAGGGCTGATACTGCTGTTCCGGAAGCATTTTGTAGTTGAAAACAGAGACACCTCCATTCGCTGGTCACAGTTTCTCTTCTTTGTGCAACTTCAGCAGGATTTTTAGTGACAACTTCTAGATCTACACACACAAAACCAAGCAACAAATGAATACGTTATGCCATTTAGGCTGCATTTTAGGCACTGACGTGACAACCCCTATCATCTAATGCTACCGTGCCAGGCAAAATAGCCATTTATGCAACACTTTTTTTTGCCATTTCCATTATGTATGTCTTCAAAGAACATAAGAACTCTCGGATAAGACAAGTATTCTCACTCACATTTGAAAGCTAGGTAAAAGCGTAACCTTAATAACGTAACCAAATTCTTCCTGGACTCTGAAAAGCAGGAGTTTGGGCCTCGTGATGAAATTTGAAGTGGCACCTCGTGTTTGAAGTGGCACCAATTTCTGAAGCTGCTGTTGTAATAGCCAAAACGGTGTATGCAATCTGAGTACACCTATTCGAGATTTCATTCATCCAAATGCATGGGTGTTGGTAAGTCGGGTTTATTTTAAAAAACAAGCCCAAAATTTGCCCCAAGTCAATTAACACAAGCAGAAGAGCATTCCCGGGAAACAGGGCTCCTCCAACACAACTTCCTACCAGGCGGCCGCACCGACTCACGTGGCAAAATTCCTACACCTCTCTGGCAAGAATCATAGTGGCACAGGGATCTTGGTGGGAGGGGGCATTTACAACACTGGGAGGAGCAGTCAGACACTCCCAGGTTTAATCAGGTCAGGACTATACGATGTCAAACTGCCACCTGTAACCAGTCGTCAGAAATGTCTGACACAAGGGTCTTCAAAGTGGGATGCATACTGTTTCGTTAGAAGACAGAAGTTTTCTTGCGTTTAAATTCATGTGGAAAAACTGCAGGCTCACCCAATGCTTCGATATCATTCTGAGTGCAGGAGCAATCATCCAAACTAAGGTCAACCAGAAGGAGGTGGCCAGCATCTGTAGCCACTGCTGCCACCCCAAAGAGCCATCGCAGACTCTGATGGAGGTGCTGAGTGCTCACGCTGGGTCCTCCGTGATTCGCTATGGGTTCTATAGCGGTTACCTACAGGAAAACTACAAGTTACTATTTGAGCTCTTTGACAAGCTCAATAGAAAAAGTAAATCCAGGAGCATCAAAGCATTGTTTGCAATTAGATCAAGAAAAGAGACAAAGACAAAAAAGCCCCGTACAAAAACCTGTTACTGCCTTCCATTTACTAGATTTCCTGCGGGTAAGTGACTTAACTTCAACTTACATGGGGCATTCTATTAGTACAGCTTAGCAATTTCCATTTCCTACTTCGCAGTAATTAACTGGAGGAAAACACAGAAAATCAGTTATACGCAAGAAACTTTATCGTATTCAAGGGGCTTAAGACAGACAAACACAACTACATCGAGGTCTCCCACCGCTCACAGCCCACCAGCACCGCGATACAGTCTATGCCTTCTTTGACAAACGGGCGTTAGGATAAATCAGGGCTCGAGAGTCAGACGAGGCAGCGGCCAAGTTGCATGGGAGACACACCATTTCCATGGGAGTGAAACGTATTTAGAAAGCGTTGAAGGGAGAGACCAGCTTAGTAAAATTCACACTAGTCCGCATTTAGAAGAAAAGTAACAACCACATAAAGGAAAAGAAGCTTTAAATGCACACCAGCGCTTTCACGAATGTTGAGAAAAATGTTAAAAGCCAGCCTAAAGCAGCAGCTTCTCAGATAAAAAGGTGACTCCACCTAAAGGAGGAAGCGCACGCTGCTCTTTCACGTGCCCAGCAGTCTGCACGCAACTGTCTCACAAGGCGAAGACAGACCTTTCAGCACACGTTGCAGCACATCCCAGGACAACACTGACTGCTAGAGCAGAGACACGAGCACACGAAGACTCCTGCGCTAAAGCTGCACGTATTTCTCTCTCTCAGTGACCCCAATACGAATGCTTACTACTAGTCATCACACTGTAGCATTACAAACAAACAAAACTCCACCTGTATTCTAGCAAGTCAAACCACAGCACCTGATGGAAAGCTGGCTAAGAAGTTAGTTAGTTAGTTGTTGCAGATTCTAAGATGATAAAAATGAATCTTCATGTTCTATTGACTTCCACCGATTCTTGTTTACATTAAGATAACGAGGCTAGGGGACACACATCATTTGAGTTTCTGGGATACAGAAGACAGAAAACATCAGCAACATTACACCAGTGTGTCCCATCTACACAAACACACTAGTCAGAGAGCAGAGATTCAAGGACTGCAGGCTGAAAGGTGACCTCCCAACAATCTGTCAGATAACTCACTAGAGGCTCTTTTTTCCTCTCCTAAGTCAACAGAAAAATGTGTTCTCCTCAGCCTGCTTGCTAGGCTGAGATTCAAGGCAATGTGTCGAAGTCATTTACAGCACAACTATGGAATTCTGAGCCATTTTAAAGACGGTATTTCTGATGGAAATCAAGCAATTAGGGCCAAAAAAAGGTGCTTTTCAATGCCTTTTTGTGGAAGGAGAGAATCAGGTAACTTTGTGCTCTACAATAAAACCAGAAAACTTGTTTTACTCTCAGTAAACTCAAACAATAATGGCACATTAAGCCCAAGATTTTACAGCAACGCCGTCTTGACTGGATACTCTCAAGTGACAGGATGTTAACGCACAATAGAAAAAATACCTCCTACAAAGAGACGCTCCAAAGCTTGTCCTAAAACAGGCCTACGCAGCACCTAACAACATCAAAGCTTCGTTTCTCCAATTAAAAAGTACCTACCCTCCCGGGAAGAACAACTGCTTTAACCACTCTTGAGAGTCCAAGGTCGTACAGACAGAGAACACTTCCCTCTGCGTCTTCCAACCCAACCAGCAGTCCAGTTCTCTTCTCCCAGGAAAACTCCTTCACCACATGAACAGTGGGAGGCTGTTCATTGACTCCACTGAAACGGTACGCAGAGAGCCGCTCTCCTGTCACAGAGTTCACCACCTCAAGGTGAGGACCACGTGCCAACCACGCCAGGCCGTTTCTCCCTGTGAGAGAAAAGAAAGAGGACTGAAGCAAATGTCCAACGGAAGACTGAAAACAGCTGAAAAAAAATCACAGTGCCTGCCCCTTTCCTTCAATAAACGTACCTAGCAGAGGAAGACCGACCTACCTCATTCTAGTCAATGATTCAAAATCACCCGTTGAAATCCCCAAGCAATCCCTCCTAAAATTAACCACCTTGTTATTTTGCATTTGTACTTGTCATTCCCGCACCGAAGAATCTGGGTTGTTTGGGATAAAGATTACAAGGTCCTGATCGACAGCCTTTATACCACATTCGCCTTGGTTTTGCTAGAAATGATCTAAACGCATATGGGAATACAAGTCTTGGAGCGTAGAGGAAGAATTGAAGGCATTTTGTTTCACTGAACTACTGCCAGCCCAAAGGAAGTATGAGCTCAATTCCTGCATTTACACTCAGGTAGATAGATTCTACCTGGTCTTAACAGAAGCCTAGACCTCCAGATAGGCACCCAGCTCTACTGTCACATCACCTGGAAAGTCCACTTCAAAGTTTAACTATACTCACGTTTTAATATTAGCATTTGTCATCGCTGAAGCACCCTTTTTGTTCTCTCTCTCTAAACAGGATGCCCCTTAACAGCACCAACCTGACACAGCTGATACGATGACCTGAGGCTTCAGGTAGCCTCCAGGCAAGAACAGCTTTATACCGAGACCAAATTTAAAGGAAAATGCTCACCTCCAGAAAACCTCCCGCACAGCACAGAGCCGAGGGTTCCCTCATCTTCCCCAAGTGCCTGAAGAGTCACCTCTGGAAACTGCAGCAGACTGCTCGTTACCTCAGCTGTTAGGTCTTGCATTCTTCACTGTAAATACAGGAAAAAATTGCACAACTAGACTCACGCCAGCCAGAAATATTCTTGAGAGTGACACAAGTTTCATCAGTATGCAGTGAAAAATCCCCTAGACGTCACCTCTAGCTCTTTTCCTTGCAAATAATGGCACTCGGGAGACTTTTCGCTCTCCCAGCAGAGCAAAAGGAGAATCCTTTGCTTTTCTGATGCCTGTGAGATCACCAACAAAAAGTGACCCAGACGTATCAACAGAGAAATAACAGGAAAAAGCCCAATACACTGAGTTCAAGTCTACTCACACAGGTTAGGAAGATGGGAGCTGAGAAAAATCAGATTTTAAAAAGCTTCTCAGTAACAGGTACAACTTTCCATTTGTCCTTTCCCTTGATTTCGTACTTTACCCTTTGTTACTTATTGTCAGTTGTCTTCTAGCAGCCAAAACTACCATTGTTCTTCACCTTAGGTACTTATGACTTCCAAACTATTTCCAAAGAAAGGAGCGTACCACGAGTTACAGGCTGAGGATAGATTTTTGCATTAAAAAGCTCCAAGAAAAATAAACATGGAGAAATTACATGTTCAAGCAGAATCACATTCAGCCAAGTCAGGGTTCAGGGACGTCAGTTTTGACTGACGGTAGTACCCGAAAATCCGTTTCAAGGGCCAACAATGCAATGGGCTTACTGACGAAAAAGCTAAAAATATGGCCAGCCGCAGCTGAAGAGATGGTTTCACAAAACATGCTGACTTCCCGGCCACCAAAAGAGAGGACTTGCCGCCGCCTCCCATCTCTCCATCTGCTCCTTTGTTCTACTACCGTACTCCTGTGGCTCACCTCGCACTGCCTTAACAGTGCCTTAGAGCACTTTAGGAGCCAAGTTCACTCCCTGAGCAGGCAGGAAACTCACCCAGAAAAGCAGGTGGTGTTCCACCAGCTTCGAGAGCTCAACTGCCTTGCAGAGACAACCAGCAAGCATAAGAGGTGGCACAAGGAAGGAGGCAGGACCACGCATCGGGAAGAAGGAGAGGGAATTTGTCCATCTCCTTTTTGTGGCAGTCAGCCCGGGCTGCTAGCTCATGCCCGGGTGAAACGACACACTCCGTTTGCAGGGAGGGCTAAAAACCCCTTTACTTTTAGAAAGGACACCACCCAGGACACAGTCAGGCATCTTTTAAGGCAACTTTTAACTCCCTCTTGCACGGAGAGACTCCCTAGCTCTCTGGGAAAGGCTGCAGCTGACAGGCGTCGTTCTTTCCTTCCGCCAGAGGTGGAAGCTAAAGTGATTTCAGGGAAGGGTTATAAAAGGGTTTATAAAAGTTATACCAATTTTTGAATTGTTGTTAATGACTGGTTCCATGACATTTTCCCCAGAGAAACAGGAAGCAACTCACAAGCACTGGAGGAGCACCAGATGGAAAAGTCACTTTCTGCACTCTCGTAGTCGTCAGGTTCAGTGAATTTGCACTTTGCCGGATTTTACTCCTGCAGAAAGAGGATTTAGCGAGTGAGTGAGCAGGTGATTTAGGGAGTACCACCGGGTCAGGTCTTTCCCGCTTAGGCAGAAAGCCTCCCCGCTCCCGGCGGTTTAGGCAAAAACCCTACATCTCATCCAAGCCCTAAGCTGTAGTCTAAAAAGCCACCAGCGTGACAGAGACGGTCTGTACCAGAATCCTACAATCGGCCTTATTTCACTCAAGTGCAGCCTACAGATTGTCTTCCAGAGTTTGTGCAGATGCTCCACAAGCACAAAGCTACAGCAGAAGGTGAGACGAGGAAAGAATTTCAGCTCTCTACCCCAACAGCCCCCAACAGCGAAGACCCTGTGTCTGATGCAGACCACAGATTTGACATCCCTCTCCATGAAAAAACAAACAAAACCAACACAGATCAGAACTTGACGCTGGAGCCACTTTACCCAGCTACCTCCTGCGGTTATTCCCCAACACGACTATACTTCCGTTCAAGAGTTGCAGTCCCCGTCTACCGTGGCGAAGCTCGCAGCAGTTCCCAAAGGCACTTCTGACCTTACGCTCTTTTTTACCTTGCTCGGTGCACCTGGACAGACAGACGTAGGCGCTGAGTGTCTCAGGACAGAACATACACGCAGCCTTCCCAGCACAGGGAGACAGTGGTGAGCAAGGCACTCCCAGCACACCACACCGCTCGCCTCTCCCAGCACGAATTCCAGAATCCCAGCACGAATTCCAGAATCCCAGCATCACAATGAAGAGAAAGGCCTTCCAGAATCACTGGAGGTCCTCTGGTCCAGCCCCCCTGCTCAGGCAGGGTCACCTACAGCAGGCTGCCCAGGACCGTGTCCAGGCGGCTTTTGCGTATCTCATTCTGAAACATACTTTGACAAAGAGCAACCTGACAAGCCCAACTCCAAATGCATTTGCAACACGTGCAACAGGCCCGGCTTGTTGGTGACTCTCTCCTGCCAATTTAAGGCTTCTCTCCACCACACAAGTCAAGCAATACCACACCAGCAAAGCCTTGTCACCATTAGTTCTCTAAAACTGTATCCGACAGCTTCCTAGGGAGAAGGCACAAAATTAACAGAAGCCTGATTATGTTCGTTTCACTGTCTTAACAAAGCAAACCCCAGGCAGGTCAAGGCAGGAAAACCAGTTGATGCAGCAGGTGAACAAGAAGCTGTCCTCAGCAGAACAGGGTACGGTACTGTGTGCCCAAACGCCTGTGCCAGCTGCCAGCCAAGACCGATACAACCATCCAGAGGGAGCACCTGAACGACCCCGGTTAGCCATACACCCCACACAGGGCTCAGCATTCCCGACAGAATTAAGTCCCTAATTTTTATCAAACCCCCATCATTTTATCAAACATGATCAGGAAGCAATTATTAGATCTGAAAGACTGACGCCACGCTTCCTTTCTATTGGCAGAAGTTCCAGACCTGGAGTCACGGTTTATTAAGGAAGGGCAGAGAGGGGCGTGAGTAACAAATCTTAAAGATGACAAAAAGGGGAAAACATCAGACTCAGAAGACCAGAGGTTAATGGATCTGGCCGCAATGCCCGTTACTGGGAAACTCGCCTGAGCCACAGCAATGTACTGGTGCTCCCACTCCTTCCAGGCTTCCTCCGGACGGGACTCCCACGTGGCCTGTGTGCTCCGGATCCGCCACTCATTCCCAGCCAGCAGAAACTCTTCTCCCTCCTGCCTGCAATAGCCTTACTTACACTGGGTTTGGGCTTTTGTCTTGATCAGCACTTGATAAGGGAACTGACTCTGAGCAACTGGATGTGCCCACGCCAGTGCTGCGGATGAGGACAGGGACCATTTCTCAAAGGCAGAGCTGTCTTCTTTTCTTCTCAAGTTTTTAAAAACAATGTGTCTGTGGAGAAAAAAACCAAACAGAACACCTTTGAAAAAAAATCCCAAGTCACAGATATTAAGTACTACTCCTGTATCGCCAGGCAGAAATGCAGCAGTGCTGCTAAGATGCCTTAATAGAGCAGAGCACGAGCTGGCCAGCAGGCAGTAAGGGGAGAGCAGCCGCTGTCAGGGAGCGCCCACCCCAGACAAGGCTTCTGGGGGTCTTGGTTCACATGGGCCTCATCTCCGGGTCAGATGGAGTCCTAATTCAGACACAACAAGGGGTCTGCGTTCATCGGCACGTGAAAGCAATTCAGCTCTTTGCAGGACTGAACTGGTGCAGGAAACGTTAAATCTTCTGGCCACAACTGGAGTACTGTGTCCAGTTTTGGGCTCCCCAGTTCAAGAGGGACAGGCAACTACTGGAGCGAGTCCAGCGTAGGGCAACCAAGATGATTATGGGACTGGAGCACCTCCCTTATGAGGAAAGGCTGAAAGAGCTGGGACTCTTTAGCCTGGAGAAGAGAAGGTTGAGGGGGGACCTGATTAATGTTTACAAGTATCTAAAGGGTGGGTTTAAGGAGGACGGAGCCAGGCTCTTTTCAATGGTTCCCAGCGACAGGACAAGGGGCAATGGGCACAAGCTAGAACATAGGAAGTTCCGTTCAAATACACGGAAAAACTTCTTTACAGTGAGGGTGACAGAGCACTGGAACAGGCTGCCCAGGGAGGTTGTGGAGTCCCCTTCTCTGGAGATTTTCAAGACCCGCCTGGATGCAGCCCTGAGGGATGTGGTTTAGGCAACCCTGCTCTAGCAGGGGAGTTGGACTAGATGATCTCTAGAGGTCCCTTCCAACTCTGAAGATTCCGTGATTCCGTGATTCCGTGATTCTGCTCCTGATATCTCCTCGTAGCCAGGCAGCTGCAGCCACGCGGTCACTGAGCCATGAACCGCGTTGGGACAGCAGACATCTAAGTGCCTGAGCTCTTTTCAGGGGAGCTGGAATAAGAAGGAATAATTAGTGCTGGAGTCCCAGCGAAAGCCTGTCTGGAAGGACTGCAAAGAGGGCCGTTTTCAGTTCTGAGCCCCAGAAAGGCCAGGAGGAGAGAGGGAACCTTCTCTTGCAGAAGGAGACGAGGGACTGGGGAAGTGGCCGGGAAGCAAACTGCTCCTGGGCAGGAAGGAATAGCTCTGTGTGGCACTGTCGCTGGGATCCGGCATCGGGAAGCAGAGACAACCAACGCCTGGCAGCAGGGGTCATCTGTACGCTCTACGTTTCAACTCTGTGCTGCATTGCCGGGAGAGAAAGGGAAGGAAAGAAGCTGAATTAAGCCACGCACACGAGAGAGACCCAGAATTCTCAGGAAAAAGAGCTACCTCCGTCACATAACTTAGCTGTCAAAATATACGCCGTGCGTTAATAAGAATACAGAATAAGCTCTTAATATGCTGCCCTCCCTTATTGGCACATTCACCCTTTCCTTCCTCCTCAGCTGTCAGTCACTTTGAGCTGGTATCTCTTCTCATTTTGCCCAGCACCTGACCGCAATTGGCACCGAGACCAGAGCGGGAAAAACTATGAAAGTGTGCCTTTCAGCGTATCGTCAGGTTGACAGAGTTCCTTCGTAACAGAGGTCTGCTGGAGTCTCGGCTGCAGCCTGTGAGCGTATCAAACGTATTACCTGCCATTGGATTTTGAAGGAGGTTTTTAAAATTAGTTTTAAACCCTACCAAAAATGAGATAGGGATTAACATGGAAAAGATGACCATAAAGTCCTTAAACATAAAAGAAGAATCCTAGTGTCTTAGCAATCTGGCTATAAACTAACTCTTTTTAGCAGGTTAGCAATTTAGGAGAAAGAGAGACAGACAGATGAGAAGACAGAGGTGGTTTTTGTCAAAGTGAATACTGAAGGTGCTCAAATCCTGGTAACTCTGCCTTACACTAGCGCCAACGTAAAAAAAAAACCCTCAAAACCACGTCGATGGTATTGGTACAAGTAACAGTTGAAGAATCTGTCCTTAAATTTGTTCAGAACAGTAAGAAAGTTAGCATTTGAAGAAACTCAGGTAAGCTGTTTGAAGACTGTCAGCATTTACAGTCAACATTTTCACATGTGCACGTTTTCTATTTGTATTCTTCCATCTTTCATTTGATAGTACTTGCTTTAAGAAAAAATACCTCTTCAAAGGTGCTGGAGTATACAGTTAATTCACCCGAGACAAAGAGGACCCTGTGGGGGTTTCATCTTATTTAGGAATGCAACATCTGGTGCACAGGACCAACAGTAATCTCAGATTCCAGGAAACAAAACTACTTGTTTTATAATACTGCCTCGCTTTATGTAAAGAACACGGCGTTTATATAAAACAGGTGCTTATAGTTTTATAGCTGCATTTATCTCTATTTAGTTAAATTTTTCCAAATATGCAGAGAACTCTTGCAAAAGAAGTGGGGTTTCAATCTCTAACGTAGAAAGCGAGAGATCGATTTTGTGTCAGCCACGTTTCTGTTCTGAAAACAGAAATGGTCTCCATTTGAGTGATGCATTAATAGTGGTACGAATCTTTTAGAATCATAGAATGGTTTGGGTTGGAAGGGACCTTAAAGATCATGTAGTTCCAACCCCCCTGCCCTGGGCAGGGACACCTCCCACTAGGCCAGGCTGCTCAAAGCCCCATCCAGCCTGGCCTTGAACACTTCCAGGGAAGGGGCAGCCACAGCTTCCCTGGGCAACCTGTTCCAGTGCCTCACCACCCTGACAGTAAAGAATTTCTGCCTGATATCTAATCTAAATCTACCCTCCTTCAGCTGTAAACCGTTACCCCTCATCCTATCGCTACACTCCCTGATAAAGAGTCCCTCCCCATCCTTCCTGTAGGCCCCCTTTAGGTACTGGAAGGCTGCTATAAGATCTCCCCAGAGCCTTCTCTTCTGCAGGCTGAAGAACCCCAACTCTCTCAGCCTGTCCTCATAGGAGAGGTGCTCCAGCCCTCGGATCTTCCTTCTTAACCCCCTTTTTTTCTTCAAAAAAGGAGGACAACCCAGAAAAGAGAAAGAAGGAATGTACTACAAGAGATGAAACAGCTTGGCCAGCGTTACGGCAGAGCAGCCGGGTGGCTCAAGCAGCAAAACGATGCTCTTAGGTCCAGGCAGCACCCACACACTTCAGCCAACATGCCCAGAAGGGTCACGTTAAGAGAGCATAAAGGATGATTTTCAAATTACAATGAGCAAAAAAGAAATCAATGTACACAGAAAACTAAGATTTGTTAATACGGAAGCAAAGCGACCTCATTACCTGGTCATTATAGATTTCCAGCACGTTGAAAGTGTTCTGTAAAGACAAGAAGTAATTAGAAGGTAAAAGAGACAGGCAACAAACAGCAAAAGCTAGGCTCTGTATTTCAGCAGCTTAAAAATTAAGTTTCTGCCCCATGACTTTTCTCTTCTCCCTGTTGCTTATTCCGTGTGCCAGCACTTTCAACAGAACCAAAGCAAGCACCGTGAGCTGCGCTGGAAAACCCGTGATTTCAGCAAAAATCCGGTACTGGTAAACCACTCTTAGAAATCCTTTTGCTCTGAAACAGGATATTTCACCACATCATTCTAGTAAGAAGCCATTTGCTACAGATAGGAGGGTTTTAAAAAATTTAAAACGGTGTTTAAACTCTGAGAGAAACTAAGGGATTTGATATTTTCAACATTTCCTACTAAAACTGTTTTCTCTTATCAGAGAAGACTTTCTAAACTCCATCGTAACATACGTTTCAATACACCATTTTATTGTATTTTTGTTGTATTTTCCCCTAGCCAAATGTGCACGAGGAAACCGCTAGCAGACCTCAGGGTGGGCTAGCCAGTGAGCAGGAGGAAAAGCCATCTCTGGAAAGATGCGGTGTCTCAGCCAGAGGTCAGAGACGGAGCCCAGAGTTGGGGCACAGACGACAGCTGGGCTCAAGGCTCTGCTGATCCTCTGGGGCTCTGCAAATGTGGCTGCGTGGGGGAACCTGCAGAGTGACAGCATGCCTCTGGTGTCACTCGTGAGCTTCAACTGCAACAAGCCAGAGAGGCGGCTTTCTGTGAGCTGCCCCAGTGCAAGATGGCAGGTGGTAAAGGCACGGCCCCGTCTCTGGCAGCCTGCGTAGCCAGCCGCGTTGCTGTCGTGCATGTGTGTGGTGCACCCTCAGCCTTGCTACTGGCCTGACCTGCAAACGGGAAAGCAGCAGCCGCATCCAAGGGTCTGGGACAGAGACACCCCCAGGTCTGGGGTGCACCAGGCCGGGCTCCTGCCGCCAGGAAGGACGAAGCCCGCCCCGGCTCAGCAGATTTGTAACAACCCTTCGCTACTTGGCAGACACCGGCATCAAGCTTTAAGCTTCGCAGTATTAAGTTCACCAACGCCAAAAAGAAACCTGTTCTGTACCAGTAAGACTACGGATAAGAAGTAAATGACTCGTGAGACACTATGGATTGGTTTCTGCCCGTAGCTTGTTTTCCCCACCAGAAATCAACAACAAAGCTATTTACGAGTGGTTACATGGGAACTGATGAAATTGCAGCAAACAATTTTATTGAAATAACAAGCCTGAGAGTAGTGTTCCACGAGGGGAAGTTCTGATGGGGGATTAAACTGCTCGGTTATCCTCAGACATATTTGCACACTGGGCATATTCTTGCAATACGATCCATGGCTTTATCCAGTGCACTTCCAAAAGGAGAGACGAATTTTATTTCCACTGCTGGAGGTGACCAAGAGCCTCCTTTTCTTGTGGTCCTGAAAAGAAAGAGAAGTATCAAATTGATTTTTTGATTACCAACAGTATTCAGTAGAGGAAAACGTTTTGTAATTTTGGAATTACAAAAATCGATGCCAAAGAATTGTTTATGGGCTTCTTTGAAGATAGGGTCAAGGCAGAAAACATAGAGAAACAAGCTTCCTTTTGCTTTCGTTCCTTACCAGACTGTCCCAAGCATTCTCACTCACTATTCGCGTGAGCTTTTAAAGCCCCCCTCCCTCCTCCCCCTGCTGTGATTTTAAGAGGCAACTCTCCTCAAACACTTTTCCAGAAAAAACTAAAGACCGTAAGAGCGTGGTTTCGTAAGGTGGAATGACAGGAGAGCACGCCATCATTGCAAAGAGTAGCATCCACTTGGCCTTTCCTAGCCCCTCCCTCTTCTGGTTCCAATAGAAAACTGAACCGTGAAGTGGGGAAAACGGTGCCCAGGAGACCAGCAAGCTGGACAGGCTCGCAAAGTCAGAGCAGAACTGTACCGCCAAGTGAGGAAGAGCAAGTGAGGTGGCCAAAAGCTGAATCGCTACCATTGTTTCTTAATGACTGCAACCTGGCTCTGTTCAGGGGAAGAGTGGGATTCTTTCCCCTTCTCAGACACTTTTTCAAGCATTTCATGAAGAAGTTTAGCACTTTTCTCATTTTGCTCAGCTATTGTCTTAGTCATTTTCTCCACCGCCTCCGGGCCGGAGCCGTGGCGTTTGCCGGGGCCCGTGTGGGGGCAGCCCATGCCGCTGGCGGCGGTGTCCCTACGGCCAGGCCGTGGCTTTGGCCTGCATGGGCGGAGGCGTGGCTTTCGCCGGGGCCTCTGGGGGGCGCAGCCGCCGTGGGCCTGGCCGATGCCGGGGCCGGTGGGGGGCAGCCGATGCCGCTCGGGCTGGTGTCGGGGCCGGTGGCGTTGTTTGTGCCTGTGTTGCGGCTTGGGCAGTCATCTGAGTTGTTTGAGTTTCTGCTGTAGCTTTCCGTGGGGGGGTTGTCTGAATTCCTACTGCAGCTTTCGGTGGCAGGGCTGCCCGAGTTTCTGCTGTCTTTGGCTTTGGCCCCGGGGTCTGAGTAGCAACATCACATGTCACATCATACTCACTCCTGCACCGATATTTAACAATAAACCAGCCCTGCAACACACTCGGGAAAACCGACAACAGGATCACGTACGAATGAAAGTAACGTTCACTCTCGAAACGGCCCGAAGGTTTCTCATCCCGATTCTGTTACTGTCGCTTTGGCATCATCACCGAAGGGCAAAGTCAACTTTCCCCAGGTACGACCAAGAGTGTAATTAGGAAAAGAATCCATCCCGAAAGTGTAATTAGGAAAAGCCTCCATCACGAGATGCCCAAGATAGGCAGGCAGAACCGTTATCCAAGCAATTATTTTATACCTCTGAAGGCAAACCCACGCCAACGTGGCACGCTTAGACCACCGCGTCCAAACACAAACGAGAAACAGGCCATGCAATATATTTGACCGGTTAAACCCCACTGCATCCATTAACTTCATACAAAGCTCTCTAAAGGCACGATACCAGATTTCACCTAAGACTGACATGCTGTGAACTCTCTGTTCTCCCTGAACAAGCTGGAATTCAAACTATTCAGGCAATCTATCAGAGCTGCCTTCATGCCCCACGTCGGGCGCCAATAAATCTGTCGTGGTTTTGGCCGAATTGGCCAATGGCTGGCGACAGATGCTCCCCCCCAACCTCTCGTACACGGAGAGGAGGAGGAGAGGTAGAGAGAGATTTACGAGCGTAGGAGAAACTAAACTGCTTTCATGAAATCCTAATAATAAAATAAAAAGGGAAATAATGAAATAGATACAGTCCATACAAAACTGGACGAAGCTCCCAGGATGACATCACCGCACAAACCTCAAATCTCAAATTCTCCTAATTCCGAGTGTTCCTACAGGCAGGCAGGTGACGTTACAGAAGGCCTAACATAGCCGTTTAAGACCAAATTCAAGTCTGCCATTCTGATTTGCAGTTCCAGTTCTCAACGTAAGCAGTTTGAGCAAACTCTATAAAACTGCAAGTGTAATCACGGTCTGTAAAGCCTTTAACTGGAAAAATCACTAACTACAGCCCACCTTACTCCATCAGTCCACGTGGGGTTCGAGTTCTCCATCCTGGAAGATATTCTGGGTTCTTTTGCTCGTAGAGGAGGGAAAACTGATCATCCCGGAGATGCAGAGGGAGCTGCTAGGGGTGCGGTGCGAAGGCTGGGTCTGAGAAAGGACTCAGGAGGAAAAAAGACAAGATCCTGGGAGGGCACGTAGCCAGGACAGCTGACCCAAACTGACCAAAGGGATGTTCCATACCCTCTGCCGTCTGCTCAGCTACAAAAGCTAAGCGAGAGGAGGAGGGCTGGGGGGCATTCCTTATTACAACGCTTGTCTCTGAAAATTACTCTGAGGTGTAAAAAGCTCTCCGTCTCCTTCAGCTGCATCACATTCAACAATGTTTATTGACAGTCAAACAACATGCTAACTATGACTCTGTAGAATCCTAGCTGTATGGACGATCGCCCGATGGATGTCCTTCACTTTATCCTGGTGTTGCCGGTGCTGCTTCTGAGGTTGGTGACTTAAGCGCACTATCTTCCATCACCTACAGTTAAAAAAAAGCCTGTTAATGCAATAGTCATTACCAAACAGACTGACTTCACACTCACACAGATGAAACTGAGGACAGTGAAATGCCGCTTTTCCTTTCAGATCACTGCTGGGTGTAAAGTCAGAAACATACAGTGTACTCTCTGCTACCGATGACAGCTTCTGTGTTTAAGGGACGGAGAAGAGAGTGTTCAGTGTACGCCATCGCGTGCCCCGTTTCTGGTATTTCTGTTCCTGACTACGATTTGCCACCACTCCTGGACAAAGTGAGCAGTTTTACAATGCGAGCTGTAGCCACAACTGGCAGAAATCCTCCCATTGCAGTACTTCCTGCACTGACGACAAATGCCCACACGGCGACCCACTCTGCATCTAACAGGGTAAAAGGCAACGATGAGAGAAAAGCTGGAAGTTCCAGTCGGCAACACTTTGTCAAACTAGCCAGCCCTCACATCCGACAGCTCAACCCTGCACTTCAAGGAATCGCTTGGACTGCCTGAGACAACACAGTATATTCTAAATAGCTCCACCTCGTCTCTTCCCGTTCCCTGTGCTGAGCAAGTATTCGTTCCTTCTAGATCCACGTGAAGATACTCGGGGTTTTATGGTGAGAACAAAAGCAGTAACCGTTACTTATTTCCAGGGACTCGGATGGTCGGGATAATTGAATCCACGTGTAAAGACCTTTGCCCAGCCCTCTAAGTTGCAGTGCTAGCCAACAACGGCAGAAGGAAGCAGCCCCTCAACAGCAGTCTCCATAGAATCAGCTTATTTTCTTGCCTCCCGCCTCGTCAAAACTTGCTAAAGCGATATATTATTAGCAACACGCCATGCTTCAAAACTAAAGTCAAGAAATACTAGTCTGCGTAAACTTTCCTTTTATGCTTACAAATCTACGAACAAGAAAGCAGTAAGCAGTTTGTCCTAAATTCAGTGAGGGCCCACAAGCCAAAACCAGGCGCTTACATCTAAATCAGTACCCACCAGCTATAACGAAAGCAGAAACACCTTCACTGCACTGCTACGGGAATGACTGCGGAAGCTTTGTGACCTGCTGCCTTCTTCCCATCCCAAATTTTCCATTGACTCCCATGAGGGATTTGCGTATTCCCAAGTCCAGCCCCGTCTTCTCTACAGTGTTGTCCTAAATCCCAAAGCCGAGATGAGCTGAATAAGTGAATGCATCTAAGGTCTCTTCTTGTTCCTGTCTCTAGTGAGGGACTGGCGGGTGCTGTTGAAACCCAACTGCTTGCTCTCCTGTTTGGATCTCAACAGGTCCCATTTTAGAAACATCCTCAATTTTAGAAACATCCTGCTGAAGAAACAGCACGTTTAGCAGCTATAAAAACGACATCATCTTTAAAATCCACCTTGTGAGAAACCGGTTTTCTCCTTCATTCCTGCCCAGGATTCTTTAATTCTGGACAATATTTTCGCCAGAAAATTTGGTCTTCGACGCACATTTCCTGCTTTAGCTTGTTTTCTTACTGGAGTTAATGGCTTTGGTCTTGAGACTGTAAAGCAAGAGGGGAAAAATTTCAGCCTGGTGTCATCCAAGTGACAGGGAATTCTCCCCTCTATTTCCCCCCGCTAAAAGTTACCTTCTCTTGAGGCCAATGCAGGCAAATGGTAAAGCTTGGCTCTCTCTACGGCCAGCTGCCTTTCAATTCGTGGAAGGATCTTGCCATATTGGGCTAATAGAGAATTTCTGGCAACTGCTCTGTCGGTCAAGCGATGATCGCCGTCGTTCTGATGAAGGAAAAGCGCAAAGCAAAAGCTTAACTAATTACAAGAAGTTCCTTGCACAGACCTCTCCGGGCTATTTCGCATTAGTGAGCAGATTTCCTCTACGGGTGTGGTAAAACACCTCCACTGCACAGAACAGCGGCAAGTTCTACCCATCCGCACACACCGATTTCACCTGGTACTTGTAGCAAAGTGGAAGGAAGACTGGAATAGCAACAGAGCCTACAACTTGAAGTTAAAACAATGCTGGCACTCTGCAGAACCTTCTTCTGATACACCTGTTATCACCTGCAATTTTCTGATATCACCTGCAATTTGCAAACGACTTACTACATAGCAGGCTTTCCCTTGTTCTTCCTGAAACGCCAGTGCCCTGAATATACGGGACAACTGGAAATTACCCTGGACAACATGATGTGAAGATTAAAACAAGCAAGAAAAAGCGACCTACGCACACCACCTGGCCACATGACAGTTTTCAAATGCAGGACCTACGACTTCCAAAACCACCTTAGAAGTTTGAGTCACTGGAAAACTATGATTCCAGAAAACGGCAAACGCGTCACAAATCCAGAACACAAGTTCATGTAACACAAAATGTAATCTGGCTATTTTGAGAAATAGAGGTTAGACAAGAATTTTTGTCATAAAAGCCGTGAAATGAAAGTTGTGGAATTGGAGAGCACACTGTAACTCGCAGAAATTAAAAAAAAACAAACAAAACCCACAGAAATTTAACCTGTGGATTGGCACCTAGCCTGCTCTCAGCTAGAAAAATACAGTTGCGTGCAAGACACAAGCGATGACATACAACCTACTCGTCATCCCACAGGAAGGAGTGACACAAACAACTTCCAGTAATCTAAGCCACGCATAACATACGTATCTCAATAACGGAATGGTAAGATTGGCTGATGGGAAAGATACATGTTTATTCCTCAGATGCAAACAAACTGTTCTCAGTGGGGTCAACAGTGGTGTGTAACATTTAATTTATAGCTTCATAGAGTAGCTTTGGAGTAGTGACGTGTATTGGTCAACATTTAGCTTCAGCTGTAACCAAAGGTGTAGAAACTTGTTCCGAGTGTTTCAAAGACTGGTATGAAAAAAACAAAGCAGGATTTTTATTGAGTACTATCAAAACCAGTTAGTAACACCCAGCAGAAACGTGCACGCTTGACAGAACAGAACTTTCACGCTTACCATAAGATTTACATTCATGGATTGATTCAGCTCTAGTGCTGCAATGTAGTTGGCACGCTGCAGATGGTGAACTAAAAGGAATTCTTGATTCTGAACACCGGCACTGGTCCTTAAAAACTTCTCCAAACGCTCCTATGAGAAAAAAAAAATCATTCCAAAAATCTGTTATGGCTCTGCCTTTTCTCTTTTCAAAGAGACGATGAACATTTTTCCTTGCTCCCACTTACTTGTTCGGTGTCTGTGAAAGGCAGCTTCAGCAAGTCTTCCATCAGGCCCATCTCACGGCACATTCCGTACATGTGTTTTAAGAGGTCTTCTAAGTTTGCCTGAGCGGCATGTTGGTGCAACAGACCCCAAGCCTCCACCATGCACCTGTAATTAATTTTTCAGACGTAAAGGGATGTTAATAGCATAACCAAAGAGATGCCCCAAGAGTCTTGTACTCAAAGTTTAAAGGAAACTTAGGGGATGATGATTTCTATTCTTTGTTCTCCATTTTCACAAGATTTGCGTGACAAAATGGTGGGGTATATTTCTTTACCTATTGGAGAGCAACACAGTGAGGAGAAGCTGCACTTCCCCGCTGCTTGCCGTGGGTGGCCTCATCAGCTGGATGTATCTGAGGGCTTGCCCACGCTCCCCTTGGCACAGGAGGGACTGAATAATTCTCTTGTGCTGCCATGACGCGGTTTTGATTGTAGCGGGATGAAAGAGCAGGGCCAGTGAATTCTGTACAAGTTAGAGATCGGGTTTTAAAATCATTTTCTAGATTATAGCTTTGTACTGCAATGTATGTCTAACTCAACTCTACCATACTTACTTCGTAATCATTGTGATCTAGAAGCCAAAAACCTTCAACAAGCTTAACAAGTCCCCAAGGCATGCCAAAGGCAGTTGCAAAGGAGTCGATTGAAGTTTCTGTCTCACTCGGAAAGGAACGCTTGATATCCAGCAGCAAGTAAATTGTCTGACATCAGGTATCTCATTAAGGCTAATCAGTTTGTAAGACCAAAACTTTATCACATTACCTTTAGAAAAACATAATGAAGTAAGAATATAAAAGTGGTAGGAAGCAGAAAATACATTCAAAACATTGGAGCATCCAATGCTCAATTATTACAGCAAATAAATTCCACAGTTGGGTTTTTCCCTCATGTCCAGCGTCTATAAAACAGTGTAAATTGTGGCATCCTTACAGTACAGCTCAGCTCCGAATGATTAAAACTGGATTTAAACCAGTATGCGGGTCACTCATTGGTAGCGTCATTTTCTCTTTCTGACGTCCGTTTTTAGGGACATCATCTAACAAGACAGCTCTGGGCTATAAGCGTTTCTAAACCCCTTGCGGGTTAGGCAACAAACAGCAAAAGCAAGGCTGTGTATTTCAGCAGCTTAAAAATTAAGTTTCTGCCCCATGACTTTTCTCTTCTCCCTGTTGCTTATTCCGTGTGCCTGCACTTTCAACGGAACCAAAGCAAGCACCGTGAGCTGCGCTGGAAAACCCGTGATTTCAGCAAAAATCCGGTACTGGTAAACCACTCTTAGAAATCCTTTTGCTCTGGAACTGAAATTGTTTTCCTCTGAAGCAGCATGTTTTAGCACATCATTCTAATATGTAGCCATTTGCTACAGATAGGAGTGTTTTAAAAAATTAAAAACGCTGTTTAAATTTTGAGAAAAACTAAGGGCATTTTTTATCTGCAACATCCCTTACTAAACCTGTTTTCTCATATCAGAGGAGGCTTTGCGACAAAATATTGAGAAAGCACCCCTAAGACATAAAAGGAAGGTGACGCCCTCAACTCTGAAGAAGCCGATGGGCTTCTTTCTGGCTCTGTTTTCCACCCCAGCACCACTTTACACACTGCAGTGCAACCCAAACCTCCTCCCCACTTCACAAGCAGTTTCTTGTACTGCCTGGGAAAGACTTAAACCAAACACTGCTGTATTTCAGCGAGAACTCTTCGTGAACTACACCTGCAGAAACGGGAGCGAGGAAAACCCTCAGGCGATTATAGCACACGCCAGCACTTGCGGTTCTCTTTCAAAAGGCCGCGTTCCAGCCGGGCGGCTCCTGACACCCCGCAGCCCAGCGGCAGCCCTCCCGCCCGCCGAGCGGGCAGCCCGGCCGCACGCAAACCGGCAGCCGCGCCCCCTGGAGGCCGCGGGAGCACCGCCCGCACCCTCGCACTCACCGGGCCCACGCAGTTGAGCACCAGCCGGGTCTGCCTCGCCATGGCGGCCAGCGAGGCCGCGTCGCCCACATCGCAGAGCAGCAGGCCGACCTCCGCCCCGAGCGCCGCCTTCCCTGCGCACCGGAGACCGCCGTCACCGACCGCCGCTCCCTTCCCTCCCCGGGACGAGCCGCCGCCCCCCGCTTCGACCCTCGGCCCGCCCCGGCCCCTCACGCCCGCCCGCCGGCGGCTGCCACCGGACGGGGCCGCGGCACGGGGGCCGAGCGGGCCCCGCACCAGGCCGCTGCGCCGCACGCCCCCCGGCCGCGGCCCGTACCCAGCCTCTCGGCCGCCCGCTCCAGCACCGCCCGCAGCTTCTCCCGGCTCCGCCCGGCCACGGCCCAGCGCAGGCCGCCGCGCAGCTCCCCGCCGGCCTCCACCCGCGCCACCTCCTCCACCACGAACTGGCCGGTGAAGCCCGAAGCCCCGAACACCACCAGCTCGTAGGGCCGCCCAGGCCCCCGGCCCCACCACCAGCCACCACGGGCAGAGGAGCCGCAGCCTGGCTGGTCTCAGTCACATTGACAAACCCGTCTCCTGGTGCTGGCTCTTCACAGAATGGCAGGGGCTGGAAGGGGCCTTTGTGGGTCATCGAGTCCAGCCCCTGCTAGAGCAGGTGCACCCGGAGCAGCCAGCACAGGCTGGCATCCAGGCACGTTTTCAGTACCTCCAGAGAAGGCGAGCCCACCACCTCGCTACAGGAAAGCGAGTAAGGAGGAAAGTCCACATACCTCCAGAGAAGGGTATGGAGTCAGATGACCTTTATAACAACGCAGGAAAAAAAGACACAACTAGTGGTTTCATCTGCCAAGGCACTTATTACCCAGGGCCTGCCTGCTTTTAATAGCTGGGGAATGGGGTGAAGGCTGTGGTTAACTGTGCAGCAGATGCTATGGCGGTTCCATTAAGCAGTAACGTAACACTTGGAGGAAAGAGGTTAAACAAACTTCTAGTTCTAGTACCCAACAAGTCACTGATTCAATATGCTTGTGAATGAAAATTCAATACCCTTCAAGGGTTTGCTCGCTACAGCAAACACTATTACAACTTTTAACTCAATTCTTCTCCTCTTTTTGCTGTAAAACAATAGCGCAGTGAAACTATTTTATGATGAGGCTTTTACAGCCGTTTGGCTGTATTTTTATTGGAGTTCAACCCAGGAGAGGTGGTAGTTCATACAGTTACGCTCTGACTTCAGACTTCAGGCTTGCTAATAACAGAGAACTCAACACCATGTTTGTTGAGGCGCTCAATCAGTTTTGTTTTGGAGAAGGCAGCTCCCGGAGAATATACACCACCCCTGTTAATGAAAATCAAAAGAATAACATTAGTGATACAGTCATTGAGCGCCACCTTTTTTGAGGTCAAAGACCTGCTTCCCTGCCTAAGAAAGAAAAAGCTACTGTCCTACAGGAGAGCATGTGAGGAATCTGGCAAAGGCTGGTTATACTCATGGGTTCATTTCTGCATCCGGCAAACTCAACAGAAACCACTGCATTCACTGAAAATATAGCATCTGGTGCAATAGATGCTGCAAAAGCGTTACTAAAAACCTATGACTACATCCTTTCAAACTGAAAGGCAGATGGAGAGTAAATGGCTTTAAATCAGCTTGTGCTGAAGTATCTCCCTTGCACAGCGATTTGGGTGAGGCAACACAGAAATCCACAGGGATATGAGACCTGCATTTTCAAAGAGAGACGTGCACAGGGTAGCTTTAAAGAAGACCAAGCTGTTCTGCATGGGAAGGCACTTACCTTTTAGGCAGACAAGCTGCATCTTCCAGGAGAGACACACCTGCTTGAACCATTGCAATTGGTGTAGCAACATAGCCAGGCTCTGAGCAAAAAACCAAACAACATACAGCGTGTTGAAATGTAGAATGTAATAATTCAGACTTCTGGAGTGAGACTGCTGCATTTAGCCACATCTAGTCATTTAAAGAAGGTATGCTTCATTAACTCCTTTCTGAATATACATTCTTGCTGTCTCCAAACTCTACTTCAGGTGTCATCTTCCCCTCAAAGAAACTATCTGAAGACAAGTATGTTTCAGCTAGAAATGATAACCTGCCAGGGTTAAGTTTGATCTATTTAAGTTCACTCACAGAGGAGAGGAAATAAACCGGTCCAGGCTGTAACAAATGAAAACTATCCTTAAAGCACTCGCCCTTTAACTGCTGTACTCTGCGAAAATGAAAATCAATATGGGAAGTCAGAAGGAAAGAGAATGACAAGAATGCAAATGAATTGGCTATTTCAAAAAAAGAGGTCACAGTGAATACTAGCATCCGAGCTGATATTCTGTAAAGGCTGTTGACTTTGTCCCTGTTGCAAGTGTTCCTTGAGGGTGAAAGTAATAGCAGCGGAACCATAAACCACTTCTAGAGTAGGGAACAGGAGGCAAAAGCAGCGAGCTGCTACTAACGTACATACCTGGTCCTTTCACTTCAGTGCAGATCTTTACATTTGGTTTGCCGTTCTGGGGATCTTGCCCCTCACTGTAACCCTCACCAAAAAAAGTCATTGTAAAAGAGGTTCCATCCATCTGTAGTGGACAAGGCAAGTGTGGTCACCAAAACAGTAACTCACATCAGGTAAGCATAAAGAGTAAATCTAAGTATCTATTATGCCAAATACCAAGATCCATCTAAACATAAGAGTAGTTCTTTTGAGTTATTGCTCAAAAGGTAGAATTTCATCTACATTTTTAATCACTTCCAATTTGTTAGAATTGTTACTGCTCTAAAGTCCATTTGTGCTCTGGCTGCTTTCAGTCCTGGGTTTTTGCTACTCAGTCTCCCTCTGTTATCACCTTGACAGACTGAGTGCTGTCAGCCATCCATGTAAATACATCAGACCCAGCAACACAATCCATTTTCTCCTCATATGAGTTCCACATACTTCCATGTCTAATAACAGAAGGCATGATTATTCAAATATTCAAAGCTATCTGAACAGCCCCACACACAAGGTGCATTTAGAAGTTATTTCTTTCAGACTAAGCAGTTGACTCTGGACTACTATTCTGCCATCACTGTAACAATTTTTCTTCCGTAATTGTGATGGTAAACAGTCAGTTACCTGTTTCTGGGTTGGTCCTTTCTTTGTGAAGCGTCCAGCAGAGAAAAATTCCGGGTACTACATAATGGGGGGGGACAAAAAAAAAAAAAAAAAAAAAAACAACAACCAATGATAAACCAGAGGGGAAAAAAAAATAATCTCCAAACACTTAATTCTTTTGTGTTTTGAACACTTACTTTTATCAGAAGTTTTCTTCCAAAGCTAAACTTCACAAGAAGAAGAAATAAAATGCCAGCAAACATCAGCTTGATAACAGAGCCAAGACCACCTATGTTCACGTAAGCGCCATACTGCACCTGGGGCAAAAACATGTTTTCAGTGACAGAATTCACATCGAAATTTTTGCATCAATTCATTTGTAAAAATAAATCTACCCTAGAACTAGGATACAATTGTTTGATACAATAGACAGCTGTTTGAGTGCCTTAAACAACTGTCTGAGTTCTAAATGACTTTTTGAATAATGCTTCATAATTCATTATGAGAAGACAATTTAACTACAGAATGGCAAGGGGGTGAGCATGGTAAACAAGAGTGGAAAACTTTAAAGAAAGATGTGTTTTGGTATCTGATTTCAGACTTCTCTCCCAATATCTTCTTTCCTCTTCTTTGTGCTTTACTTAAGGAGAAAGAGAGGCCTTACTTTAGAATTCTGGAATAGCAATGGCAAGCCTTTCTCATTAGTAGTTTCCAAGCGTATTTTTTGGAGTGCTGTCTTGCCTTTCTCTCTTAACTGATGCCTGTGATTCTGCCCAGCTGCTATACAGATTGTTGGTGCTGGTGTCCCCTCAGGAAACCACAGAAAACAAAAACATCTTTTCCACCACCATCACTTCACATTGCGTTTACTCTGCACACCAGACACCCGAAGTGTCAAAGAATTCAAGAATTCTCCAGATAAAGAATTCGTATGCTGCTCATTTGTATCAGAATGTTTACCACATGATACTGAGATGACTATCGTTACACAGACTACAATTAAGATGCTTTTAGAAGCTCTGCTGATCCAACAAAAAAAGCATCTGCACAGGATCAGACTTTAAAGTATTTATCATTCCCGAAAATCATGAAGCCCACCTTTCAAATATTTCTGTGACTCCAGGCTTCCGTTCCCCACAACTACATACCCAGAAACCAGACAGCATGAGAACCCTATGAGAGATTCTCGTAACTATTATGCCAACAGCAATAAGCAATCTCATCAGGTAAAGTTATCAAGTAGCATGAAACCCAGAAGAACCTGGACCACATCAGGTCAAGCAGCTTCCAAAGGTGATCAACAGAACAAGCCCCTTTCTTTACAGAAGCAAAAGCACACCACAGTTCATTACTATTTACCAAATTACAGAAACCCAGGTATGCACTAAGAACAGTTATTACATAAAGGAAAGTTGCGTTGAAAATGGTAATAAAGACATAGTACACCAACTAACAGTAGCTTACAGGTGTTTCCTGCAACTCTCTGTGCAAGTAACGCTGAGACCGTTTCACAACAGAAACATCAGATCCCATGAATGGAATGGAGTACTGCTTGAATTCCTGATTGTAAAACACAAGTCCTCTGCAAATAGGAAAAAAAAAAAAGTCAGAAAAAAAACATTCAAATGTTTATGCAAACTGAAAAGACTGATCATAACAGCCCTACCAATACTGGCTTTTTCTCAAGCATTTTTATGACGTTATCTCTTTTTGCTGAAAGCAACCCATTCCAAATTCATCCTTCCTCACCTCAAAGTTTTGTGCGCTCTAGCAAGAATGAACTTGATAATAAAAACAATATTCTCTTCACATTTCTTTTTTCCCTTCTACTGATCACTTTTGAAACAAAACTCAGAAGTTTGCCACATCACTAAAAATCTCTTAGAACAAGTTAACTTTGAGACCCACTAAATGCTAGGACATATTCTGTTTTTCATTAAAGAAGGAACAAATCAGTAAACCTGAACTTACCTTCAATTCTACTAAACGAGCATCTACGTATTTTTATGATACTGAAGTCCTAAATGCATCTTTTTAGTATTTAAAGTATATTAACAATCTTTATAATCAATACTGGAACTGTCAGAAGACAGCACATTTCACATCTTATGCTTTTTATACCTTCTTTTAAGTTTTGCACCAACTACTGGAACAGGGCTGTATCCTATCTTTTTTCGAAGCTTCTTCAGGTTGTCTTGATCTGCAAGGCCATAAACAGCTGACTTCCAGGTCCCATCATGTATACAAGCACCCTGGTGACATACCATGAAACAGTAATTAATTCAGTATCTCAAGGTTTCATGTATTATTTTAATAATGGCCTTAGAATTATTACATGTATTAAACGTTATTACGTGTATGTATTACGGTTACATGCATTAAAGTATAGTGAAGTGTGGTGGGTTGACCGTGGCTGAACGCCAGGTGCTCACCAAGCGGCTCTATCACTCCCCTTCTCAGCAGGACAGAGAGCGGAGAAAATAAGCTAGGAAAAAACCCTTTTGGGCCAAGGCAGATTAATAAAGCAAAAGCAAAGGCTGCATGCGGAAGCAAAGCAAACCAAAAGATTTTATTCTCTACTTCCCATCAGCAGGTGATGTTGAGCCGCTTCCTGGGAAGTGGGGCTTCAGTACACATAGCAGTTGCTCCAGAAGGCAAATGTCGTAATAAGGAATCCTCCCCCTCCTCAGCTTTTGTAGCTGAGCAGATGGCATAGGGTATGGAACATCCCTTTGGTCAGTTTGGGTCAGCTGACCTGGCTATATCCCCGCACAGGATCGTGCCCACTCCCAGCCTACTGGTGAGGGGGGTGATGTTGGAGAGCGAGCCTGGGTGCTGTGTGTAGCCAAAACACCGGTGTGTTATCAACACCTTCCTAGCGCCCAATCCAAAGCACAGCACTATGAGGGCTGCTATGGGGAAAATGAATTCCATCTCAGCCAAACTCAATACAATCTCCACTCCCTATTCCATACTATTTGCATCATACTCAGGTCCTGCATATTTAATACATACATACATGTATATATATATACACACACACGCATCTACTAATCATGCCATCGTATTTAATTTTCATTACCGAAATCCCTTCTTACCAACACTTCCAACTTCTGCTACGTACTTAACCCATCTTTATACCCAACATACAGATTTATACATTCTCATGAACTACTATCCCATGTTCTTTAACAGAGAGATTTTACTCTCCCATTCCACAAGCTTCCTCCACGTGTTCATTAAGAATACACGGTGACTTGGGCTCCATCTGTCAAGATGGGTGCTCAGGACAGGATGTTTGATTGTTGGGCACCAACATCGGCTTGGTTTGGGTCATTATTGCATTATTTTAATAATGACCTTAGAATTATTACATATATTACACAATATTACATATGTGTACTATGATTACATGCATTAAAGTATATTGAAACACACACATACAGACACACACCCACAAAACAAAACAAAAACCCCAAACAGCCAACAGTAATTCACTAGGATTACTGGCAACACACTGTGTATCTGTTATAGCTTACTTGTGTATGAATCCTTCCCACATCTCTGCAAAAACCAAGTAGTTCTTCAAACAGCTTAACGCAACAAATGCTAGGTAGACACCCTATGCAAATGAACCTTACAAAAGGGTGTTTGCTTGGGATACTTTTATTAGCTCCTAAAGTTCTTAGGCTCATCATAAACAAACTGCCAGCTTGTTCCTTGGTCTGAATTAAGTTAACAACAGTTATTCGAATGGGCTACAGCGATGTTATCACAAATATCTCCGAGTTCCAAGAAGGTATAAATGAACTAACCTCAGGCCCAGATTTCACCATCAGGAAACTTTCAACACCAGTTAAGGTACCTTTAAGGGAAGAGAAAGCATTACTTGCCATATGCAGTCATTAGTTCACAAAGCCAGAGTACACTCTGGTAGACTCCAGAAGCAGGCCATTGACAAAATTAGTTGTAAAGGCAGAGTCACATCTTCAGCTCAAAGTAAAATAAACTAAGATTAAGTTCCATAGCTATTTTAGTTAGCAAGTATCAATTTTTTTATGGGAAGTACTTCAGTAAGAGTCACTAATCTTTAGTCATTCAGTTTTTCATTCATCTTATCTAGTTAACGAGATGATGTAAATGATCAAAGAAAAAAAAAAAAAAAGGAAAGAATATTCAGAGCCATATTGAGTTTTCCTCCCAGTTTCAAAAGAAAAGATTACATAGGCTGTGAAAACTGAGAGGGACTTACAGATTTTGGTAGACTTTAACCACAAAAAAAACCCCAAACAAAAACCCCAAACCCAAACAAAACCCACAAACCTACAAAAAACCTGAAACACCCAAGATATTCTAAAACATTTCATTTTAGCATAGCTCATGTTTTGCAAAGAATGCTCAGTTGTGACGAACAGCAAAACAAAACAACTCCTCTAAATTCTGCTTTGTTTTACTTTGCTCAATTCCTTCTGACATTGTAAAACTGTACTTGTGTGGGCAAGCAACTGGGTAGATAATACCATAAACTCAAAATAGGAACAGATAAAAGACATCTTTATTCAAAAGAAGTATCAGGAATCAAATTATAACCCCATGAATAACCAGAAACTCACTTCCATGCCCCCTCTCTCCCTCCAGTCAGATCCAGTTTGAGTTTTCTTGAAGTTGATGATACACTCCAATGTAAAGAAATCCCACTTAATAGCAGTTTTAATAGTCCATGAAAGCAAAACATTTGGATACTCTTATCAGCCCTTCCAACTGAAAGTCAAGCCTAACGAACAAAGTATCCTCGTTTGAGATTAAGGACCAAGTACTATTTGCATAGAATTAAATCATCTCACCTCTTTTCTCAAATGTATGTATCCTCTTCCAGTTACTCTCTAGCTGCTTTTAAAGAAAAAGGCACTGTATGGCACTGTCTCATACACTCAAACAACAGCTTCCCAGTGCTTGTGGTAGAAAAACAAAACTTATGAAATCTGACGACCCACTAATTTGCAGTCCCTTTCCCTCAGCCTTCCTGTCCCCACTGTCTCTTCCCTCTAAGATTCTCACTGCACAAGAGACAGTATGCTGAGGCTTGCCTACCAACATCCATGTGCTGGCTGAACAGCCCACTGCTGGCAACTGAAGCTTCTGTTCTCTCAGTGAGCAAACTTTCCTTTAATCCCTCCTCTACCTAATGATGAATTTTCTCCAATCTAATGGGAGTAAGATTTACGTCTAAATTTTTTATCTACCAGAGTGGGTTGAAACCAGTCAGCTGGTAAAGGCAGGCAAAAAGAGAGACTGAAAGAGTGTCCACATAAACACTGCTGCTTTAGGAAACCAGATGAAAGCATCAGTTGCATTTCTTTTTCAGCATAAGGTCACGCTTATTTCAGTCACCTTTCAACTTGTCTCTGGTGTACAGTACTCCCATATCCGCTGGTATCGAGTCAAAGCCACAGCTTCCAATGACATATACTCCCTTTTCCGCAGCTTTTTCGTTGTATTTCAGGTACATTCCTTCCAGAAACTAAAACACAGTCAGAACAAATATTTAAAGCAGAATTCCAAATTTGGCCATACCCGAGATTAGCCATCAACACTTTACTGTTGTATCATAGCACCCAGCATGCTTCAAGCCTCTGACAAGTACGTTTAAGACAGATACATAGTACTCCTGCTTTACGGTATGAAAGCGTCACAGCAGTGCAAAGAAATGCAATTTACACAGAATTCTTCCGTAGAATCACAACCGAGACTTGAAGCAGAATTCAAAAGTTTGGGATTTCCAGAGAAAACCTGAGAGGCTCTCGTCTAAAAGTAAGAAAAGTATACAACTAATACACACTACTGTACTTTAAATGAATTAATGCACCTTGAAGTTGTAGATCAGGAGGCAGAAATTGCCTTCACCTTCAAAAACGTTAGCAGAAACACAGAACATACTAAACAGATACTCCTTTAACAGATCCTTGATATAAGGTAGCATTTTTCTACTGCCACATACCTGGGGTTCTCCACTGATGTCAATGCAGCTTGCACCATTTTCAACACAAGCTTCTACCACAGCCTCTCCAAAGAATCTATACTGTAGAAGGAAAGAACATGACACATAACAAAATAAAAGCCCCACACCACAACTCACACAGCGTGCTTTACCTAACATATGCATCTACAAGTAAACGCTTGGTGGCTATTGATTTTGCCAAGAGGGGCAGAAGAGTTACAGCACATGTAGTTTCTTGGGGGGCAGGGTGGGGAGAAGGAACAGCGTGATAAACTTCATGTTCATAATTGAGTTTGCTGCACAGATTACTCCACCGTATTTGTCTCATCACCAAGGCCAATTTCATAAATCCAATCTCAAGTTACGCTTTTTGTACTCGTTTTATCAGCATACTCCCTACTTAAAATACTCTGAATTTCAAAGACCTCACTTGCAGCTCTCGTACTTTGACCCCCTCTCAATCTGCTGGAAATATTGCAGCCGATAATTTTAAAGGGGCCAAGAACTTAAACCAGCAAGCCGATGGGCTTCTTTCTGGCTCTGTTTTCCACCCCAGCACTCCACCCCAAACCTCCTCCCCACTTTTCAAGCAATTTCTTGTACTGCCTGGGAAAGACTTAAACCAAACACTGCTGTATTTCAGCGAGAACTCTTCGTGAACTACACCTGCAGAAACGGGAGCGAGGAAAACCCTCAGGCGATTATAGCACACGCCAGCACTTGCGGTTCTCTTTCAAAAGGCCGCGTTCCAGCCGGGCGGCTCCTGACACCCCGCAGCCCAGCGGCAGCCCTCCCGCCCGCCGAGCGGGCAGCCCGGCCGCACGCAAACCGGCAGCCGCGCCCCCTGGAGGCCGCGGGAGCACCGCCCGCACCCTCGCACTCACCGGGCCCACGCAGTTGAGCACCAGCCGGGTCTGCCTCGCCATGGCGGCCAGCGAGGCCGCGTCGCCCACATCGCAGAGCAGCAGGCCGACCTCCGCCCCGAGCGCCGCCTTCCCTGCGCACCGGAGACCGCCGTCACCGACCGCCGCTCCCTTCCCTCCCCGGGACGAGCCGCCGCCCCCCGCTTCGACCCTCGGCCCGCCCCGGCCCCTCACGCCCGCCCGCCGGCGGCTGCCACCGGACGGGGCCGCGGCACGGGGGCCGAGCGGGCCCCGCACCAGGGCGCTGCGCCGCACGCCCCCCGGCCGCGGCCCGTACCCAGCCTCTCGGCCGCCCGCTCCAGCACCGCCCGCAGCTTCTCCCGGCTCCGCCCGGCCACGGCCCAGCGCAGGCCGCCGCGCAGCTCCCCGCCGGCCTCCGCCCGCGCCACCTCCTCCACCACGAACTGGCCGGTGAAGCCCGAAGCCCCGAACACCACCAGGTCGTAGGGCCGCCCGGCCCCACCGCCGCCGGCCGCCATTGGGAGAGAAGCCGCCGCACTGCCGGTCAGTGCCAGGCAGCGCCCGATACCACTCGGCCCCGCCCAGGCCCCGCCCTCCGCCGGCGGTGTCGGTGCGCGAGGACCGCCCGCGGTGCTGTCGTTACAGCCGTTGCGGCGGTTGTGGGGTTCGTGGTACCGAGTAGCGCGCGGTGCTTTGGGCCTGCCGGGCCCCGGCGGTGGCACAGTCCGGCCCCGCTCCCAAATCGGGCCCCCAGCCGCTGCCGCGTCCCCTCAGCGGCGGCGCGGCTCAGCCCTCGGCCTCTGCCTGGGAGAAACACAGAACCAGAGAATGGTAGGGGTTGGAAGGGACCTCTGGAGATCATCTAGTCCAACCCCCCCGCCAGAGCAGGGTCATCTAGAGCAGGTTACACAGGAACGCGTCCAGGCGGGTTTTGAATGTCTCCAGAGACGGAGACTCCACCACCTCTCTGGGCAGCCTGTTCCAGTGCTCTGCCACCCTCAAAGGAAAGAACTAGGGAGCCCGGAACACCCCTTGCTCTCGTTCCAGCAGCTGGGAAGGAGAGAGAAGTGCTATCTTTCAGGTGATTTTTAACATACCGTGAACAAAGAAAAGTATACCAAGATACAGACAGGAGGTTTTGGAGCCCAGCAGTTTAAGCAACATCTGTAGAGAGATGCCATCATTATTGGTCCCACGGGAGACATCATCTCTCCTGATAAGCACAACTCATTACTATGAGCTATTGCCATGAGCATTTCGGTATAGGTAATACAGATGAACTGAGGACTGTTACTAACCAAAAAGAAAACCTTAATTACCAGAACTAAAATGAAATACTCCGTTTCCCCCCCAACTACAGCAAATATGTTTCACTCAATAACAAAAACAGAACAACGCAAAATTGGAAGTTCTAGTTGTGGTGGGGAGAAGCAGTGATTCTGCACAGCCACAATGGTAAGGAGCATTCATGACTGCGCAGCGCGGTGAGGTACGGTCATGTTTTCTGTGTTTTTCATGGCCAGGCTTCTCTCCTGGAATCCAGAGGCTCACAGCAATTCACACGGGAAGGAACCTCGTAAATCCTGCTCGCTGGCCTTTGCTCCCAGGAAGCATCTGCCATATCTAAACCATTCCTGACAGATGCCGGTCTAACCTGTTTTAAAACCTCTAGTCATAGACACTCATACTCTTCCCCAGGGAATCTCCTCCTGCACTTTGTTATACATATGACTGGAGACAAGAAGCTAGACCTCCACGTCCTGTAGTTTCAGCCTCATACTATTTCTGCTGTTTCTAGAGGACATTGTTAAAAGATTTAATCCCTGAGGAGTATATGAAAAAGATGCTGCTAAACTGGAAAATTCCACGCATCTCCTCAGTCTTCCCTAGATTTAAAAACACTAATTTTTTTTGATCTTTCCTCACAGACCACTTTACACATACGTTTTTCCTGTCCTCCTCTGAACTCTCTCCAGCTAGTTGCCATTTTTCTTGAAATCTCGTGTCCACTACTAGGCTCCACATTCACATTGTCAGTGCTGAATCAATTGAGAAGGTTATGTGATGTGCCAGAATTTACCCCTGTTTCTACATGCCCTAAACAGTTGTCTTTTTTTTTTTTTTTTTTTTGCAAGTGTCACATTGTTGATACACCTGCAGCGCACAATCTGTTCACCTCAGAGGCTTTTTCAAATCACTGCTGCCTAGCCAGACTTTTCCCACCTCAGATTTGTACTGGAGATCCGTGTCCTTTCTGAATACATTCTAAACATCTCATCTCTGAGGCAGCAGGAGATCCTCACCTCTAAGCATCAGCATCAACTCCTTGAGTAGTGCTGATGCTGTTGTTTGTAGGCCTACATTATCTGCTGCATCAGTGAAACAACTCAGTGTAACAAAAAACAAAGAGTGGGGGAGGGAAGGACAAAGACATTTTTTGTGCTCTTTTTTTAATCTAGATCATTTTGTTGATCTGATTTACAGAGCAACCCTGCAAAACCAGTTTCTTGTGTTTGAGGTCACTGAGCATCTCATTAGTCAAGCTGGTCTCTTACTACCTTCCTGTCCTTCCTACACACTGGGATAATTTCCAGCTGTGCTCATAATAACTGTTGAACTCCTCTAAGCTGCTTTCCTCTTACACTCAGTTTTTCTCTTCTGCCACCAATTCTCAATGTAAAGTCTAGGTTTTTTTCGAGGCCGCTGTCTTTGTTCTTCCATTCTCCCTTCTCCTTTGACAAAGCTTTGAAAAAACATTGCAACAATAAGCAATAGATATTTTTCCCCTAATTTGAAGTTAACAAAAATCATTATTTCTTTAGACTTTGCATTAACATTTAAAATTGTTCAGTGATAGAAAGCTCTAAGGAGCCTGCAAATTGCAGAAGAGATTCTGACATAGCTTGCAGGGCTGGCTGGGATCCTCAGCCTGCGTTCTTCATCCCTTTTCTCCAGAAGCTTGCCTCTCCTGCGTCCTCTTCCATAATATCCCCTTTTCACATCCAATCCCCTGTCACTCCCAGAAAACAAGGCAATTTATAAACCTATGACTCTGACTCAACCATTTGTAAAGAATTGGGACTGCACAAACTTCCTCGGGCCATATGTATTTGGTAAGACCTGCATGGTGTTGTTAAGCAGTGGCTTAGCAAGTACAAGCTTGTTTGCAGTGCTGAGAACCCTGTCTGCTCTCAGTGACTGAAACTTTACACCAAATTGGGCAGATTTACCCTGTTTATCAATCCACAGCTCTCAAGATTTTATCTACTTTTTCAATGTCAGCTATATTTCTTTAAAACACACCTGCTAGAGAAAGAAAATTCATGTAAAATGCAGCTTACACAAGCAAGAAATCTAGCTTTCAGAGCTTCAGAGGGACACCTGAAAACCAAATAGAGGGGCATCAAAACATGAGGCAAACCTGGGGTTTTTGTTGTGTTTTTTTTTTCTTTCTTTCTTAAATAAAATATCATTATGGTAGCTCCAACACATTTCTTCTTGAGAGACCTGTGGTTGTTCTTTTTGCAGACATCTCCAGTTTCACTCCAGCTCACTGTGTTAAAAAAGAACAAAAAGCAGTCTCTAAGCCAGTTTACATTCCTGCCTGTGAAACTAACAAGCAGACAGGTAGGTTTCAAAATAGCAATCAAGGCAATGTTAAGGCTCTGATTTTAAATAGAAGGCTTACAGCAGTCTTCACTAAAGGCAAAGGTTAACCTGTCTCCCTAGTTAGTGTCGCCAACGCAGGATTGCAAAAATTATGCTGTGGGAAAGCAGTAGGGTGATTTACAATTTTTCCTCGTCCAATAGGAAGACAGGAAAATGCCAGATCTGCTGCCAAGTGCAGTTCTGCAAAGGAGGTTCCCACCTGAATCAGCTTTAGAAGCTCACAAAAAAAGATAAAGATATTGCTGTTTCTTTTAAAATCTTGGTTTTCAGATTTGAAGGTGCTCATTTTTTTCCATGAGTATCTGCATACAGATACTTAAAGATTTCAGTACTTCATTTAAAGCCTCATTTAGCCAGACTGCCTCATTCTAAAATAACTTCAATTTACAAGAGGTCCCTGCCAATTTCTTTGGGACAGAGAAGCACACCTGCGCGCACACACACACACACACAAGCTGTATCTTTTCAAATTCCTTAAATAAAAAAGGACATGCCTCCCTTCGCTAGCTTCTGTTGCACCTGGAGCCTCTGGCAGGATTTGAGGAATCTGTATAAGCATTTATAAGAGCACTTGTACGTCCCTTCATTTCGTACAGTAGGTGTTTTGATAAAATCCTTCCTATCAATATTTATGTGTTTCTTGGACACCAGTCTTTGTAGTGAAGTTTTTTACACTCATTTATAAATTTAGGGTATTTAGGATAAATTAGGTTTATCAGGGTGGAAATGCAGATGTTGTTCCATGACTACTTTTTAATTAAAATAATAATAATAATAAGGTAGCAGAAAGAGTGAAATGTGATGTCAATTGCACAATGCTGTATGAAGGCTTTTTTTTTAAACACAACATGGTAATTGTCTTGTACGCCAACGGATGAAGTAAAATCACTGGCTTGCATCATTGCAAAAGTTACTACAGAACACAAGAAAAATAGAGCATAAGAGTAGGCCTCGGTGTTGGGAAATAAGGTTGATTAACAATGCATGGATAATTCGCTGCACGGTATGAAGAATTATGTGGGTGAGTATATAAGGGATTAAAAGAAAAAGGCAGGCATCTATCTACCTGCTACAGTTACTCAGTACTGTAAGGCCGTGAGAACAAATATTTCGGGAACAAAGCCCACAGTTCTTAGTGCCATGGTGTATCTTATCCTTAATTTATGCAGAATATTACTTTATTAAAAAAAGGCAATAGACTCCAAAAAGCCACCCCTTACAGAACTTAAGATTTTGTAATAAACCAAACCCTTAGAATGTGACCAAAAAAGAGGAACTTGAAATTACAAACTGCAGAGAATCCAACAGAGAGTTGCTTGCCACATGTGGTACTTCAGTAATGCTTTATTTAATTTATTATATTTTATTTTAAAATATCACCTAAACTTTTTTTTTAAAAAATTAAAATCATAGAATCATTTAGGTTGGAAAAGACCCTTAAGATCATCTAGTCCAACCATAAACCTAACCCTGCCAAGTCCACCACTAAACCATGTCTTGAAGCCCCATGCCTACCCGTCTTTTAAATACCTCCAGGGATGATGACTCAACCATTTCCCTGGGCAGCCAGTTCCAATGTTTGATAACCCTTTCTGTGAAGAAATTTTTCCTAACATCCAATCTAAACCTCCCCTGGTGCGACTTGAGGCCGTTTCCTCTTGTCCTATCACTTGCTATTTGGGAGAAGAAACTGACCCCCACCTCACTCCGGCCTCCGTTCAGGTAGTTGTAGAGAACAAGAACGTCTCCCCTCAGCCTCCTTTTCCGCAGACTGAACAACCCCAGTTCACTCAGCCGTTTCTCGTAAGGCTTGTGCTCCAGACCCCTCACCAGCTTTGTTGCTCTTTGGACACGCTCCAACACCTCAGTGTCTTTCTGCCAGGGAGGGGTCCAAAACTGGACACAGTACTCAAGGTGGGGCCTCACCAGTGGAGAGTACAGGGGGACGATCACGTTCCTAGTCCTGCTGGCCACACTATTTCTGATACAAGCCAGGATGCTGGTGGCTGCCTTGGCCACCTGGGCCCACTGCTGTCTCATGCATGATAATGCATTGCAAATATCTGAGGATGTAACTTCTAGGGACGGAGGGTGAAGGACTTGGAATAGAAAAAAAGGTGCACACCTGAGCAAACGTGGCTGACAGAGTGACTTGACCAGCACAACCCATTCCTTACAGCAAGGGAGGTGTTGATAGGAGAATGAGACCAGTGATTTGATGAGTGCCAGTGGACGGGACATGTGAAACTGAGTGTGCAAGTAGGTGGGACAAAGCACCAGAAGTTAACTATGGGGAAGCCATATGATGCAGGAAGAGCAAGCAGATGGCTAGATAGATTGCCTGTTCTTTACTGTTTGCAGTCTTCAGTATTAGACTGAATTGTAAAATTCTCTAGCCACCTTTCCCTCTATTACATTGTGAATATAACAACAGAGTCTAATAGTTCTTAAAATATTCCTTGCATCTTATTTAAGCAAGGTCATTATAAAGGGAAAATATCTATATGCTCTAATTAGCCAAAACTGCTTTCAGGCAAAACCATACAGTTCCTTGATGTTATTCTCTGTACTCTACTGACTTTAGTTGCCTATAGAATTTCTTGGGGCCCGCCAAGGCCTGGCCCCACACACAGATGTCTCTGTTCAGTGCATTTGAATGCTCTGTCGGTTTTCATGCAAAGTGTCGACAAGTACTTTTCTTCTTTCAGGTTTTATACTGTCTGTTAACAAGAAAAGGACTCTCAGATTGTCCAGTTTTACACATGGGCAAACCCACGACCACTCATTTTTAATCGCATACATAAATCACAGCTGAACTACACAGCTATCACTGTTCTCAAAACCCTTGTAGTTGTCTTTGAGTTGATAATATATTCCGTCTTTTGACCTCCAAAGACTTTTCTTTTTCACATTACTATCTTGAACAGCACCTGTGTGAAGCTACCTGTCCACTACACATGCTTCCTTTACAGTAAAGGTTAGGAAGGATGGTCCTTCACAGAACTCTTATCTTAATCCCACAAACCATAGCAGCTCAGCGCAACACTCCCCCACCCCCCATTCTGCAAGCAGAGCACATGGCTATTCCTTCTAACCCTGTAGCAGTTTTTAAACCTTCGCGCCATCATAACTTCCCTTGAAGCCACCCTCTCTTACTAATGCTACATCCTCATGAACTGTCAGAGACTGAAGGGAAGGGAATTCCTGATAAGGGGAGAAGAAATGTTGCAGCAGTGGAGCTTTTCTCCCTCTTGCTCAGGTGAAAGAAAGTGGGAGAAGAAAGCACACCATTTAGTTTGGTGCAGCTGCTCTTGCTGTGTGGATATTTTGTGCAGGACAATTGCTGCAGAGTTTTGGGGGTGAGAGCAGGATGACAAATGTCCTGTGTTCTCAGCCACCACACCCTGCAGAGGTATTCCTATGCTGAAATATGGGTGAGAAGGAACTCTTCAAAGCTGCTGCTTCTATATCTCCCATGCGGCTACTATTCAGTAGCCCCTAACTGAGCTTCTCACAGGATACCTGCAATTTAATTTAGATCTGTTTGTAATATGGACAAAGGCAAGATGTCTTCCATCTTCCGTATAGAAAAGATCCTAACAGATCTCTAGTGTCTGAAATGCTGGAATGGGGCACAAGTTCCAAAATCTGCTGCTCACAAATACATCTCATCAAGGAGGTTTTCTGAGAATTGCCACAAGAATCATCAACTATATCCTTTTCTTCATTCTGTAGAAAGCAGAAGTTTAGCTTTCAGACCACTGTCTTGCCTCAGGACTGAGTTTAGAGCTGAGCAGTCAGCACATGTAGCATTTACTGTGAGAATGGAAAGAACAAAAACACAGAACGTTATGCAGAGACAGCAAATTCCCCTAATTTTATAGAGCTGGCCTGCTCAGCAGCATGCAGGGCCAGTAACTGGACTTTGAGAAATACTAAAGAACCAAATGGTCCTACAACGTGGGGAATATCTGCAGTGTAGCACGTTTTGCCATGTTCTTCAATGTACCTCCAACACCCCAGGTGACTCTTTGCAAGGCCTGTCTAGAGAGCCCTGCAGTTTGTGTCAGCACAGAGCCTCACTTACCAACACAGAGACAATTCTCTCCCACTTTTCTGATTTTCTGGGATAGCGTCAAAGTGTCTAACTTGGACTGAGAATCAGTTATTTAAGGCTTTACTTTAGTAACACTGTCTTATTTGTCACCTACCAAAGCTTGCTTGACTCATATGAAATAGTGAGTTGATCGTATTAACCATTGTCACAGTGTCACTGAACATGTGCAGGGTGATAAGGGCAAAAAGCCCCAATCTGTTCTTTGACCTCTTCCTGTAGAACCTCCTCTTCAGCAGAGTGCCTAAGACTGTCCTAGGTGGCTTGTGTGATTTTTCTAACTCATACTAGTATTTTAGTGTTCTCCAGCAAAAAGGGTCTCAAGGTGTGGCACACAAACTTTTTTACAAGTGTTTTTTGAAGGAAAAATCAGCTTGTGTGGCATCAATAGTGGATTCCAAATTGGCGGTGTGCTGACTCTTGTCCAAACAAGAACAAATACCTCCACGTGAACAGCGAGTGCATGATTTGGGGAGGACTGCCTGATGGCAGATAACTACCTGAACACAAGGGAAGCACATTTATAAAGGTCTTTACTCATTAATCACTTCCTGATCATTAGATAAACACTTTCACAACAGCAGTTGCCGACAGCCAACAGAACTCCACTGCTGTACATACTGCATTCAGCTGCTCCTCTCAGAATGCCTCCAGCAGCAACCCAGGTGGTGCCTGAACCTGAACTTGCAACTCAGGATGGTGGAGCAAGGAAAGATGAGGGGAAAGAATGAGGGGCTATTGGTGAAATCTAATGTGCCTTGGGTAGGCGAGTGGGTTAGGTCCAGAGTACACAGTAGATGGGCAGAGGCGAAAGGTGTGTCTGAGCGAGGTGTGATACTCAGAGAGGGAAGTAGAGCGTCTGAGGTAGGTATACCAGTTTGTAGGAGCAGGATGTGCAGCAGAAGGACGTCAGTACATGGATCTGAGGATCTAATGAAGGGGAAGGAATGCACTAGGAGGGAAGAGGCAGAGAGGAGGGGAAACAAACCTCTTCTGACCCATTTTTATAGTCTGGAGAAATGTATGCTGGTAGTATCTACCAATACTGACGAACAAATTAAAGTTTGAGACCTCTCTGCCCCAGTTCAGTATTGATTTGCAAATTATCTGCAATTGAAAGCTTGGCACACTTTTCATCATGCAGGCTATGTAGTCTCCCACCCAGAAACTGTAAATTAATGAACGAGAGAGATTTACCGACAAAACACAAGGCGAGTAAGAGGGTGAGGTATAGTAGCGCCATTCTAGGGTCATAGACTGTGTCTGAGCTCCCTCTAGCGAGTTGTGTTGGGTTTATATGCTCAAAGATCACTACGAGCTACCCTATACTTATTGATTGAATAGCTAAATTCAAATCCAAATACTTTTAAAACAAATAAACACGCAAAGGATCTTTGTACCTGCCCTGTAACAGTTCACGAAGTGAACAGTTCTGCTTCACAAAGCTAAGTTCTTTTCAGAAGTTTCCAGAAAAGTAAAAAAGAATAAAGGCAGTTTTAACGGTGGTAGAGACAAACTGAATTTAGACTGTTTCTAAAGCACTTGCAAAACAAAAGCAGCAGGCTTGTATAACTTCCTACTGCAGGTAACATCAATATTTTCTAAAACACAGAAGGGAGTGTGGTCGAGGGCTTTTGCCATCATGAATGCAAAACAACTGTCAGAAATAAGGCTGGCATATAGAACAGTTCGCTTGCTATCTTATGGAATAAGAAATGAGTGAATCACTAACTTTTTTAAAAAGTCAGACTGCTCAATTTTCTATATGACATATGAACTCTAAAACATGGCCACTGTAAGCCTAAAAAGGAGACTGTACAAATCAATTAAGTGTCAGGATTTGGGCTTCTCCTCCAATAACATCCCCTTTGCAAACTTCAAAAATGTTTAAAATTGTTCAATTTTAAAAGTCAAATTTTTTAAAACTAAGATAGACATAAAAAAATTCTCATGGAACATGGCGTCTTGAGACATGGATGTTCATCCTGATGGCATTTATCTGCCTGCCAGTTTAATTATTTCCTCCTGGAATGAGGAATGGAAGGGATCTTTTTGTATGCAGTGAACTCAAGCTGCAGATACTATGAAGTGTTGCCCCAGCTCCTTCATACAGGCACACACATCTACCTATGGTTTTCCCCACAGTGGGAGAAAAAAAGGAATACTTTTATTAAAGCAACACTCATCTATCTCGTGGTCAGCATAAGTGTGTCCTCCAGCTCTGCTGGTGCTTTGTTGTGAATTTACTTCACCTGTCTCTGTAGCATACAGGACCTTTTGTTTTGGTTGTAACCTCTTGTCTAGGCACTACTGCTACAGCAACCTGTGAACATCAGAATTACTGTTTCCTGCTACCGCTGTTCTCTGGCTTGTTACCATTTCTGCAATGCTCATGGGACTGCATTTTATTGCATCGTTCAGCCACAACCACAAATTAACTTCTGTTCATATGTATTAATCCTTTTTCAATATTCCTGTGCCACCAAAAATATCCCTGTCTCCTAGACATATGCCTCTAACAACGTTTTACAGTCCTACCCCCTTCTGGGTACAGCAGAGAAGTATTTCCCTTACAGTTCCCGTCCTCACACTTCTTTGCCTGGACTTCATTTCCAGAGTTCTCAAATCTAGGTACCCATTTAGGCATGGGCGTAACAGCAGCCATGAAGTTAATCAGGGCAGGGTGAGATGATGTTATTCCATCAGCCAAGGATGAGTGAAAGCTGTAAAGGAAGTTAATTTACCTAAATGAGGAAGAGAATGAAGAACTGGAGCTCTTGCATTTAACAGTACTGAGCAGCAATATTTCCCTGCCCACCACATCAGGCTCATCATAGGCTCACCAATGGGGGGTTCGCTCACTTGTTTTCACAAAAGATCTCAGAAGGAGAAGAAGCACCCAAAGGCTCTGATAGTAGAAACCACTGCACTCTCTCTCCATGTCCCAGCCCAGTTCACCATTTGATCACGCACTAAGCATTTGAATGGAATTTTTCAAAGCAGTTGCTCTATCCTATCCTACAAATCCAGCAGTAATTGAGACTTCCAAGGAGAATAATAGGCCCATTATCTGTGCTCAGTCACCAGCTCTATATGCTGGTTACAATGTGCAAAAGTTTCTAGGTCTGTTGTTTAGGTGAAGTGACCGATGCTGAATGCACTGCAATACCTAGCAAGAAATATAAAATGTGGAATGAAAAGTACCTTACAAGTAATTTGGAGCACCGTGGTCAGATTCCATATCGGAGGAAACGTATAATACTGAAACTGTCTGGCCTGTGGCTAAGAAAACACAAGAGAGGCATAAAACCAAGTTAATGGCAGCGTGCCAGGGCCCTGTTAAAAAATGACACATCACTAAAACAAAGTAAGTGATGTAAGTGCTGATGAAGCACCACCAAAGGCTCTTTCATGAACCTGGAGACAAAGTGCCATTACACTTCATTATATACCTAACAGCAATACTTGTTCCTGCAGAAGACAGGTTATTTCTCATTTCTCTTATGTCTTATAATGGTTCCATACTCATGGTAAATATTAAGAGCTCTGGTTGTCCTTCTTGCCCTTTAATTTTTTTATACTTTATACTGGAATTTGACTTTTTATGAAAAATGACCAATCTTCTTTATAGGAATAAGGAACAAGATCCAGCAGGTGAAGCTGAAACTGAAACTAGGACATTTTTGCTCATTAGGATTTAAGCACATAAGTCACCTAAAACCAGGCCATAGATGCTCATCAGAATTACCAGTTAAAAACAGATGCTAAACCTGCGTGTCTGGTTCAGAGAACATTACAAATAACCTGAAATTTACTCCTGAGCATTAATGAGGTAAATTGACAATCACATGATTGTGCACCGAAATCAGCTGGAGCAGAGAAATCACTCAGCATCGTTTAGACCCGAGGAACAGACTTGTGCTGTTATCAGCTATTACAGCCATGCGATGTGGACTTATTTTCCTCTCATTAACACTTCAATCCTTTCCTGTATTTTTATGTGACCGGTTTGTAACACACGCAGACAGAAACAAAGAATATCGTTACTTCAAGCAGTTTAGTTTCAGCTGCAGCTGCATCACTGAATACCAGACACCTCTTCTCGCTCCCATGGTGGTGATGCCGGGGGACAGGGCCTCGGGTGCCCAGCACAGAGCCCAGCTGCCGCAAAGCCGGCAGGCGGCACCACTCACTTGTGCCGCTGCTGGTTTTCGGCGATTTACCCTTTATGTATTCCACTGACGTTGGCGTGTGGACCGCACGTATGTGCCCTGTCCTATTTAGAATAGCTTTCCGTCTTTAGGGTCAGGGCTGCAGAGCTGTTGTTATTTCTTTGGATGTAAGTAAGGACGGAATAGGAAAAATCCAAGGAAGGGCAAATTGTGTGAAAGGTTCTGTTTTTGAAGCAGCACTCTGGAAAGTGCTTGCCGCACAGAGGTCAACATTTGTTTTGAAATAAAAATCTGGATGCTTGTTTGGTTTTGAGGTGTCTGCTTAAAACCAAGTGTTAGTGTTTTACTCCTTATCGGGGTTCTCAGAGACTATGGTTAACTTTCTTTTTGTAGGACTTCTCAGTACTCTCTGGTCTCACATCATCAGCCCCCACACATGCCCCATTTTCTCTCTCTTGAAGGGACAGCAGAGAAGAGGGATAGAATGAAAGTGAAAATAAGAACTTCTGCCAAAAATAAGACTGGACATGTACACACAACTAGACTAAACGCAATGAGAAGACACTGTTATATCTGGCCTCTTGCTTAAAGAAGATCATGTCTAGCTTTTCCCTCTGTCTTCCTCCAGTTACTAGAAGCCATTGAGCTGTGCCCAGAGCTCATTCCCTCTTTTTTTCATTCTCCACTTGTGTCCTCTTCTAATTTGCTTCCTGTTTGCATTCTCTCTGGTGCACCTGAAAGTGCCACATTTGCAGGCAGAATGTGGACCATACGCCCTCACACAGTTACCCGCATTTTACTGGTGGACAAGGAGGGAGAGGACATCTCCTCAGTTCGACGTGGCAACATATTACCAAGAATTCATTTGGTTTCCGCACAAGCATCTCAAAAATTGGAAGCACAAATTTTTGCTTGCAAATAACTAAAAAGGTCTTCCTATGTGCGTGGCATTTATCTTCCTCAGATAACACCTTGAGGATCTCCCAAAGACTTTGTGGTTACGGTTTGATGCAAGACATCTTAATAACCTCTTAATCTTTTCAATATCTTAACACTAATTTATAGTTATAAACAGGTAATATCTGCGTACACTGTAATGGACAATAAATACTGACCCTGAAATACTCAAATACAATTAATAGGTAGTAAAAACAATCAAACAAATCTAGTGAAGATACGGCTTTTTATATTTAACTTCTAGTTTCTGATTTTTCAAGCTTCTTAAAATATACAGTTCTTCACGGCCAGAGGGGACAGAATTTTTTATATTAAAAAATTCAGAATCTACTAAGAATATACACCCATTAGTCAAGACTACAAGAATACTGTTGGACCTGGAATAAAAAATGAAGAGTTGGAAATACAACACACATAGGAGGCCTTCAGCTCTGATTATCAGTCTCCTAGAAGCAATTGATTGCATAAAATGTCTGAAATCTCAACTAACATTGTGTAATCGCTTAGCAGCAGATAAGGATTCTGGACTGCAAAAAGGATATCCCTAAACAACCCTTACAAATAAGACTCACGAGGAGTTTCTCTCTCATTCAAATCCAAAAGCCATAGCTGCAATGTTTTCAGTTTTATTCCCTCCCATTCCCCGGGGCCCTTTTGCTTTCTCCCAGGCTGAGCTAGCTTCACTATTAAATACAGCTGCCTTTCTCCTACATTCACATAGTTCCCTGTGGCAGCCAAACAGAATGGCCGAGGACTCTGATGGGTATGCATAGGACAAAGGTCTCTGTGGACTGTTTCTAAATACATGCTTAGAAGGGAAAACAGCAGAAGCCTTTAGAGTGAACATGTTGTTACAGACTTCATCATTAATCACCGAGCAGCTCCAGGAATGTTGCTCTGCGGATCTCGCCACCCTAGAAACCTCCCGGAGGCATTTTGGGAATTTTTTCCAAGATTCCACAAAATTTCTGGCTAAGCAGCAATACCTCGGACCTGCATACAAATCTCAAGCGTAGTCAAAAAAAGCTGAACTTACCTTAAGTCCACTAGAATTTATAACTAGTAACAATCTTGTTTTCCATACCTACACCAGAGGTTTATGCTGGCTCAGCTGTGCAGGAAATTAGTCAAGCATTGATGGAACCGGGGCAAATTCCCATTATAGGTGGAACCAACAAAGTCATACAGCTGCAACCTTTTGTCCAAGGTCAGTTGCATCCTGCTCCTCCCCAAAACCTGAAGTCAGACAAATTGCCAAGAAGCTTTGAGAGAACTTGGTTGCTCCTCTCAGGACTGCCAAAGGGAGAGCAAGCAAGCAAGCAAGCATCAGTCACCTAGAGGGGATGGCAGGACAGGCAGAGAGGTAGCAAGAGTCGCTCAGATATAACCTGTTTTTCTGTCTTCTTCCACTTTTTAAAAGGGACACTCATTCTGCGCAGTGTAGCAGAACCAATTACACAACATCATAGGCTGCAAACCTCTAATTACAGTGGATGCTTCTGCTTCAATATTGCTGGAGGGAAACATACATGCAATGAAGTCATGGTATCTGTGACAACAACGTCATGTGCCGTGCTGATCAAATACTAGTTCATGGCAAAATTTTAGCGTCACCCTTCCTGGTGGTAGTTACACCTTACGATTAAAAAAGAATCATCATCAAGGCTGTGTACAAACAAGATGTTTTCATATGAAATGAGAAACTCAATAAGCAAAATATTGTAACATTTATTAATAATCTATAGCATACAATTTCAAAAGTCTAATTCTTTTAAGGGCCAAAGGATAAAGTTTCTGTGATAATGAATAGTCTAATCTTTCCTAACTGGAACTAGGTCAACAACAAATTAAATTACCCAGCCAGCACGAATAATATGAATTGCAGGAAAATTAAAAACTGCTATTAAAATTGATTTCCAGCATCTCTTGCTAACCCACCTCAAAGGGAAAAACCAGTAATACGAGGATGTCAGTGTCATGAAAAGGAATTAGGCAGTGTCGTGCTGCTTTCCAGTTTCTGAATGCAGTGTTATAAGAATCAAAGAGATAAAATTTACACCAGGATAGTAATATACAGAAACAGGAAAGTTATAGCAGCCAGTTATGGAATTCTTTCAGTATGGCTTTATTGAAAAAATGGGAGATACATAGCTTGAAATTAATGCATGTCGGTGTCAAATCATAACAGCAGGACCTTTTTTGCTTTTTTAGTACTTTTTTTTGAAAGTCAAGAGTGTGTCAAAGCATTTTACTAGTTTTAGGTGGGTGTCAAATCTACTGGAAATGAAATACCTCTAGAGGGCTGCACTGCAGTGGTGGGAGGGAAATTAAGCACCCTCACGCCCCAGCCATGTCCTGTCAAAGTATGGGTCAGTGCAGGGCTTGGGGAGCAGGGCGGCTCTTACACTGGTATTCCCTGGAGGTAAGTACAATGTACCTGGGAGGTGGAAGAAGGGGAGCAAGGTCTGCCTGTGTACTTGGTGGCTCTGGTTTACGGAGATGTAGAGAAGTGAAGCGTATACAGAAGCCTCATGGTATCAGGACCTGTGTACTGCCAAGTAGTGTGACAGATCATGTGCTTTAAACACTAATTATAATAGTAATAAAATGCGTACCTCCAAGATTAGAAGACCAATAACAAATCCATACAAGAATTTCTGTGCAAGAACAGTTGTGAGAGTATAAAAATCTGGCTTAGCTCTAGCTAGACATGATGTTGTAAGACTATCAAAAAGCTTTTCTCCATTTTGCTATGATTTTGTTTTGGAAGAAAACAGCCTAATACTCAAAGTGTTGTGATTTTGATGGAGCTGCATATTTTAAAGCAATGCAGCTCTGTTGCTACTTCTCTGAAAATCACAATTTATTAAGATTGTAAAGTCAATGCCTCAAATCCCAGAAATAAGGCTGCTTGCACTTTGTGATTTGGGCTTTTGGTACCCATCGTATGGTGTTATCTTTAATTACATTAACGTACCCTGTTGTCTCCAAGGTCTCCTGTTCATGCAATCGCTGGGAAGCTATTCAGTATTCACGGAATCACGGAATCACGGAATCACGGAATCTTCAGAGTTGGAAGGGACCTCTAGAGATCATCTAGTCCAACTCCCCTGCTAGAGCAGGATTGCCTAAAGCACATATTCTTTTTGCCTTTCTTACTCAGTAAGTGGGTTCAGGTTTTAGTTAAAATGCCTCCTCCACATCAGGTTCTGCTTATGAAACTATTCACTTGAAGTGACGGATTAGCACTAATTTAACTACAGTGTTTGAAGGGTTTCTTGCAAATATTGAGGTATTGCCTTAAAAAGACAGAAAACTTGATCTCTGCCAACAAGTTTGCATAATTTGAGAGAAGGCTGCTCTACAATGCACATTAAACTAGCGCAAGTTGGGCCAAGTACAGATAGCATGCATGGGCCATTTGTTGGTTTGAAGATGATTTTGAAATTCAAATGTAGTTACACTGGAAATGTGCAGTACACCTAAATAAAATTCTTCTTCCTAAGGAGAAAAACTGAAAAGGACGCAAATAACTTCTCTCAATGATAATATGCAGTCCTGGTGACATTTCAAACCTAGTCTATCAGTAATTTACTTTAAAAAAGCAATGCTTCTCACAGTAACAGAAGCAGCAGCAGCAGGAGTCTGTGACTTTGTAGAATGAGATATTTGAGGTCAAGAGACAATGAGAAACAAGAAATAGCCTGAAGAAAGGACAATACAGTTACATCCCTTCCTCCTCTCTCCCTCCCCAGTTTGAATAAATTGGCAGCAACGAGTATTTCATCACATGGAAAATCCCAGTCATATGACCTATTTTCATCTAATTACATGACCTACCCTTCCCCTCCCCCTACTAAAGGGTTTTTCTGCCATTTCCTCACATGTGCCCTGTAAATCATGACACGTGCTGAAAAGCAGTACCTCAGTGAGATGTGCTAAGTATCACAGCTCATGAAGATCTAAAAATGAACTTTAATAGGAGCTGATAGGAGTATTTGTCTAATGTCCATTTCTGGTTTTCCTATGTGACATAAAGATAGGCAGCATGAAATGGTGGCTTCTCTGTCTTTAGTGCAACTGAAAAGAACAGGACATGAGTGGGTCCAAAAAATGGATGCACAGAAATGTAATGATAGCACTGAAAAATGGGTCCTACCTGCTGTGACCATATTCTTTTTCTATTTCAGTAAGAGATTATGATGGCATCACTCTTCTCTGCCACCACCTGGGTACGTGTTTGGAAGCAAATGGGCAAAAGCTATAACCTCTACGTTCCGCACAAAGACCCACAAGGAATTAACTCATAAAAAGGAAAAAAACACAGAACCAGCAGGCAAGATGCCTGAATCTTTCTGCAGTTCAGGGCAGTTTCCACAGCTAATACCTATGATAGAAGGGTGCTTCTGGAGGTGGCCGCACTAGGGGATTTCTGGGTTGTGTTTGGACCAGAAGCTGTACCTTAATTTGGCTCATTTTTTTCCTTTCTGTCAGCTTCCCCACATTGTTTGCAAGATTTCCAGTGAATAGCTTACGATGGGCAATTTCTCAGTGAACCTGAGAATCTAAATCACTAAATATATCTAAATCACTAAATCCCCACTAATCCTGTCGCTGCACTGAGTCACACAGTAGCAAAAAGCTTAATTGCTATAAATGCTAATAGTATGGGGGACAGACTTTCCGATTCTCTCTCAAAGCTTCTAGTATGAACACTTTAGAAAACAACCTGGTTGTATTTTCCACAGCCTGTTCCTGCCCCTGCCCCAGGTGATATTAAGACCATTAAAAGCTCTACTCCACTGCAGGTAGTATAAAGTGGGAAGGACTAAGGAGCTTATATACTGCAGATACCAGATGCTGAAATCCATCAAGCAACTGGTTTTACCCCTCGTTCCCATAGGGAAATGCTAAGATGCAAAAGCAGTTTATAGCTCTACAGGTAGCTTAAAAGAGCTGTAAAATCTCACAGTATAGTCATTACGATGCTAAAAAACCTCACAAAACCCAAAACCAGATGCAATTTCTTCACCCGATGGCACAGCACAAAACCTGGCAGGAACACTAAAGTGTATCGTCCTATTTTTTAATATTTCTTTCCTACAGCCCCTCTGAAACAGCTACCATATTCATAGAAATCTCAAAAAAGAGAGTGAAAAACAAGAAAGGTTTTCTTCACTTCTTTTTCAGCTGTAGTGTTTGTTGCAATTACTTGTGACAATGCAGAGTAGCCATTTCAGACAAAGTGTGAGTAGCGCGTTGCTGATACTGCTTGAAATGTTTTACTTCTGAGATCACCATGGCCCCATTATAAGGAACGTTAGAATGGGTCTTGCTACATCACCACAGGGAGCATCAAAGGAGAACTGTCCCCATTACATAGGTGGGGTACTGAACTGCAGGAGGATTAAGCGATGTGCTTAAGACCACGTTGGAGATTTGTGGGAGAGCAGGCACTTAAATCAAACCCTCCCAAGTTCCAGTTTTGTTTTCTTACCACTTAATCAACTCTCTCTCCCAAATACTTCAAACCATGTCACAGCACAGCCTTTTTTGGCCACAGCTGTTTTTTTTTTCTGGCCATATCAAAAAAAATACAGAGCCAATTGGTTAAAAGGGATGTCATTCAGAGCCAGGAATGAAGATTTGAGAAGAATAAAATAGAAAAGAATGTAAGGACAGAACTGAAAAGGAAGTGGTCTGCTATTTTACAATGCAGTTCAGAACAATAGCCAGAAAAAAAATAATTTTAAAAGTGCTCTGTCTGTGTCCTAGTGTAACCTGTTAAACCATATTTGAATTCATGATTGTGATGCTAAGTGCTCTGTGATGGTAAGTGCCACAGAGATTAGCCTTTTTTTCCTTAAGAAACTGTTTGAAGTCTGCCCTTCTTGTTCATATTTGAATGACCTTGAAATCCTGAGGCACTCAGCAGCACTGCTTCCATTCAAAACTTTCTGCAAGTATTTTTGTGGTTTCCGTGATGCCTTTGTGGTGGGATCCTAAAGCCTTCAGTCCCTCATACCGCATATTTCTACTTAAGGAAGATCAGCAGGTTTAGATTCTTGAAACTTTTTTGGGCGTGCTCAGGATAGCAATTACTTTGAAATACCTCTGAAAAGACGACCGGACGTACCGTGCGGTCCCTTCTGTGCTGGACTGTAGGCAATACACTCTCAGGCTCAGTCCTGAAGGACACTGCTTGGTCTCCTGCTAGCAGAACGTTTGACTCGCAGTCATGGCTGCTGCTCTCCTACAGAGGGAATTATATGGCAAAGAGCATCTCCTCCAGGCTTGCACGGATATGGACTCCTTACAGGCACCTGCTGCCTACCTCAGCTCTAGCTGCAGGGAGTGCATGAAAAGCCAGGCTGTTTTGGAGTTTCATGACTGAAACTGTAGATGTCTTTGTAGGCAATTCATGGCTGTTCTGTTTGGTTTTGAGAGACCTGGTCATCTCAGTGATCAAAGAAGCAAAGGGAAGAATACTTGCTTCCCTGGCTGCTCTGTACTGGGAAATAGCAGCTGTGAAAGGGCCCAGTACAAAGACGAACAAAGTGCCAGACTGAGCTGGCAGCGTGGGTGGGCTCCGCATTGCAAAATTCAGCCCGTTCGCTGAAAATATTGTTTCATTGTCTTACTGCGTGAGTCGATAGAGATGGTTCTTTTTAACGGGGCTGTTTTATAATACATGAGTCACTTATTGCTAATAGCCATCTATTTTGCCTTTGTAGGTAAACCATGGGCTATTATCCAGCAGTGAATTGATGCAGAAAAGCAATGCCCTATTTATAGAAAAATATAAATGACAGTACATACCAAATTAAAAAAAAAATAAATTACCATTGCTTAATTTTCTTCTTTGCCTTCAACTAAGGGAAAGCTTTCAATAATACAAAAATTGAAAGGAAAGAAAGGTTATTAAGGGCATTTTGAGGGGCGCCAAGAACATTTGGAATTATTTTCATCTTTCACATTTGCAGACAGTGACGACAACATCCACTTTATGGTCAAAACATTTCTGCGCCTCACAAGAACTTCATTTCTGCTGGGAGGCAGAATCTGGTGACTGCTACTTCTTTCCACATCGTTTTGTTTCCTCACTCTTGGCACGGCGATAGGTATTGTGTGAAGCCCAGCAGAGCTGCGAGATGGTGGCTTGATTTTTTAAGTAGGATTCCCAATAGGGCCTGCTCTGCTGAGCGTTGTTACTTTCCTGGTAGTAGTAAGGGTTAGATGGCGAAACACAAAGTAACTACAGGCAGATTGAGCCTCATTTTCTGATGATAGGATTATACTGTGTGTTCCCTTGTGGTCTGCTGATACCGTTTGCTTTAATACATGTAAATAGCAACCAGCTACCATGGGTATGATGATATCAAGTACTAAAAATATGCTAAAATGGCATTTGTTCTTAGTGCTGCATACTAAAAAGGAAATTCATCTTTCGAATCAATTTTATTCCGTAAGATCACCACAAAATTTATGAGAACATAAAAATATCTTTAAAGAAAGTCTTCAAAGCTGTGTGAAGTCAAAGATAATGTGAACAAAAGGATACTCATTTATCTCCCCTAATATGCATTGTCTTAGTCTGAACTGGGACCAGACAGAAGATCAGACGATAGGATTTATAAGCTCTGGTCCTGCTTTGCTTCTTCCTGCTACGTGACCTTGTGCAAACCACTTAAATTACTTCTAAGGTGTCCTACAAAGAATTCACCAATATTTTAACCATTAGTCCCTCTCCTCCCTGATGTCATTAAAGTATTGTGCATTTTTTTTCCTGTTTCTATAAAATCTGATTGGAAAAAAACACCCATCACCGATAGGTATCATTATCAGAAATATTTTTCATCCTTTACCAATAAAAATTTATCATCTTTGATCAAAGGTCTTTATTACATTCTTTCTGCAGTCCTTTTGCCTATAATGTACTTAGTCTTTCCCCTTGTACAACCTTGAGAAGTTGCTTGCCCTTATTTCATTTACTAACTTGTACATAAAGCCTCAGACCTTTAGTCACTGAGAAACCTCAGTATATAATTTTTTTCTTTGTAACTCTTTTCAAATATACTCTCGCCTGTCAATTATGGTGGGCCTTTTTGGAGCAACGTTGCTAGTTTCTGTGGTGGTATATGCTGACATTTTATCTCACAGAAATTGACTGTATAGATCCTTAGTGATTCAAACTTTTCAGTCTCTTCATTTCTGTGAGTCCTTTCTACAGTGCACTGAATTCAGCTGTCTAAGGAAAAGTAATGTGAAAATATTCTTGCTACTTTCATAGCCTCAGAGACTACCAATTCTGGCAGAAAAGCCAGAAGTATTAAGCTATACAAGCACGAGGATTCTCAGCATCACATACGAGTGACAAGATTCATGTTATCTCCGGCAAAATGCATCCGTTCCAGTTCCTGGAGAAGAAGCGGAAGAATTAGCTTAGTGCTGTCTCTCTCTAATAAAAAAGATGTCAAGGAAAAATAACGAATGGTTCCTAAATGAATTTTAAAAAATGTACATTTTTAGGTGTAAGGTTTACGTGGAAGTAACAACGTCCTTGTGTTGCTTAACTTGTAGTGCACGTATGCTTTCACTGCCATTTCGGATGCACCATCACCTTCTCATGCAAGGCTGCCAGTTTAGGAGAACAGAACAAATACCGACCAGCTGAAGCGCTGCGCTATCAGAAACGCTGCACTGACGCTGCTTCTGTGCATTACACACAGCAGTTGTGGGATCTGGCCACGTTTTGGCAAAACTGGGAAGCCAGTAAAATTTTCTCATTGCAGTACTCGGCACATGGCACTTTCTGAAAAAAACCTATAGCTCTCACTCTGAAAGCTGTTTTTGGTAACAGCTTTTAAGTTCATCACTCTATGAAAGCACAATAGTGGGGCTTAAACTCATTTTCAATGCCAGGCAATGAAATGGGACACAATCGTTAACTGTCATTTGACAGAAGTGTTACTGGAAACTTCCCCAACAGCCTAACAAATGAGTCCTACATCAGGGGCCCATCTTGGCTAAAAGACGACACTTTGCCAGACAGTTTCTTGGCAAAAAGCAAAAGGAGAGAGCTGACAGATCTATTGTTGTGTGAAGCTGGATTCAAACTTGTTTTCAAGAAAGGGCAGCTCAACAATTTTAGATTAACAGAGGACTTCGGTCTGGTATTAGACACGCCTTTGAAATTTTGGGTGTGCTTTCTCTACATTTTTTATTTTAGCCTGTTTGCCCTTAAAAACAAGCTCAGGATGAACCCAGCTGCAGAATCAGACCTTTGGTTGAAATTAACTGATAGCAATTCTGTAACATCTTAACTGTTGCAGAGCAACTCCGTAAAACAGCACACAGCTACTGCCTATCATCATTTTCTTCAAAAGATGACTGCAATTTTTGGACATTAGTGAATGCAGTAAACCCTAGACTCATGTTATGCCAAAGAATTACCACGATGTTTAATTCGAAGTAATAGAAATCACAAACAATATAAAGGACCCTCAAAAAAGCCATGTCTATAAAATTAATTTTTTAAAAAAGGACTATAAGTTAACTGTAAATTAAATGTTTCAAGCTTCCTTGGGTAGCTATTTTAGAGAAAAATATTTAGATTACTTCACTAAGGCACATGGAGTCAGCATGATCCTTCAAACACCAGCTGTTTAAGAGTAGTACACGAATCAGCATAGGTTTTAAAATCACTGCTACACACTAACGGATCAGTGAGAGTCATCAATACTTTTTAATGTAATAGTAGTTGTCATTGCTATTTCAGTTTTGCCCATGGCCTCATTACTGATTTTAAAATCTCGATATTGAATTTGAGAGTGTAAGGTGGAAGAGGAAAGGGAGAAGCATACAGGATCCCTGTTCTAATAGGAGAATGTTGGATCCCTATCAGGAAGGAAGATGCTGTGGAGAAGAAAGTGAGAAGGATCAGAAGGACACTGCCAGTGTTTAGCCTGGAGAAGAGATGGCTTTGAGGGACCTAGTAGCAGCTTTCCAGTAACTATGAGGAGGTTACTAAGAAGCTCTTCACAGCAGCACACATCAGGAGGACGAGAGACAACAGACTGAAACAGAGGTTCAGACTGGGTATAAAGAAGAACTTTTTCACCCTGAGAACAGCCAAGCAGTGGAATCTGCCCAGGGAGTTGTGCAATCTCCATCCTTGGAGGGTTTCAAGACTCAACTGGATAAAGCCCTGAGCAATTGGGTCTGATCTCAGTTGATCCTGCCTTGAGCAGAAGGTTGGACTAGAGACTTTCTAAGGTCCCTTCCTAACTCAATTACCTTATGATCCTATGAAAGATAGAACACATGCTACTTTATAGTGGGAAAGCAATGGTAAAGGGGGAGGGAGACAGAAGAGTAAGAGGGGACTTATTGGGATGAAGACATGGACAGAGACTGCAGCAGCAGGGACAGAAAACTATTCACAAGAAGGTTGTTGAGGAGAACCAAGGAATGAAAGCAGTGGCTGACAGATTCAGTGAACTCACTCTGTAGTCGTACTGATCAGCCCAGCTGTGTCTACGTGCCAAAGCCTAAGGCAAAGCCTGTCTTTTGGACAAAAGAGTTTACTGACCAGTTTTAGAAGCCCATCCAGGTTTCTCAAGATTAGCAATGCTTCTGGTTAGGAGTCAGATCAAGACTCAGAAGTGGAAGATCAGATGCTTGTCTTCCTGAAACCAGATGTCAGTCTTTACAGAAGAACTGTTTACAACAGCACTTCACTTTTACACATAGAGACCACGCTTAGGCCACACATCCAGGTTCACAGATACTATGTTATGATTTATTTTGGTGCTGTTAGACGTTATCTCACAAGTTTCAATCTCTTCTTTTTCTTTCTCCTTTTTCATTGTCGTTCTCACCTTCTCTGACTGTGAAGGACAACTTGAAAACAACACAAAAGATAACAAAACCAAAACTAAATGTATAAAACTGCCTCATTTTCGCTTAGGATTTCACTACTTTTTTAGCAGTCTAAAATTCAGCTTGACCTCATTCCGTGGCTTTTGGGGGAATTGCCAAGGGAGTGGGGGGATGTTGCAAAACGCAGTGTTGGCATGCTCCTGCTCAAATCAGAGGCTGCTGGCTTGGGTTGAGTTGGAATTGTTTGGGGTTTTTTATTTGTTTGTTTAACTGAACTCAAAGACCAGACTGGCCTGTGACCTCTATCCAGGTCACCCACCCAGTTACTAGGAATTCTGAAACTTACTGCCTGTCAATTTGTTTTCAGAATGATGCAGTAAGGCAACGTTTTGGTACTTTAAACCTACCTGTCTAGAGGAGCCAGGCTCCGTGAGGAAGCTGGGTTTTCGTTTAGTTATTAAAGCAAAGACAAACCAACCCCACCCAGGAAGACCACATTACACCAAAAACCAAACCAAACCTTATGCATTTTACCTCATTCTCCATTCTGGTTTGGGTTTGACAATGCAATTCTTATTGGAGGTACTGCTCGTTTACTTGAATTTCACAGAAAATCTTCTCAGTCTTTTTATACGTTTAGAAATCACAGTACCCAGAAAGGTTCATGTATTTTCTTTGGGACAGTTTTTATTTTTTTTTTTTGCTACAGTATTTAAATTACAAGCTTGGGTGACGATTTCAAACACAATTATTTACTCCTTTCGCTAAAGGAAGCTTCAGTTAGATTTGTTACAAATAGTTATTAGTCCTTTCAGATGATCTTGGTTTTACATTACAGTACAAAGTAGGCAAACATCTTAGGAGGGCAACATCCCTTTAGGTTATTGAGTGGAACAGTACCCAGTCACACAAGAATTTGGACTTCCAATCTACTCTGCTTATTTGATAGTTCAAGCTTGCCCTTTACTCACGAAAATCCTAAACAAGAGTTTCTCTTTTTGTTAGACTACTTCCTACTGCTTGTCACCAGGGCTGTGCAAGATACTAGAAAACTTTTAAAACATGGGCTGTACCTAGATTACAAACTTCTGCTGGCATATCTGGGCTGTGGAATATCTGCTTCCTTACCGACTCTGGTTTGAAAACAAGCCTGTAGTATAGTGTGGCTACGCTACAGCACAGTGCTTTTCTTGGTCTAGTCTATGCTATTTGGCGTAAGGGTGTTAATTATGTCATCAGAAAGCTCTTTTTGGCAGCGTATGCTGAATCCACATCAAAAGTCTTGTTGGTTTTGCTCTATCGCGAGAATCTCTTCAAAATAATTATGCTCAAAGAATAAACTGGAAGGTGGGGGTTTCTAGTAGAGTGCTGCAGGTAATTAAGTGGCCACGACTTCTTTGAAGGCACACTATCAGCCTGAAATCCAGTCATATTTTAAGAAATTACTTTGAGCTACTGTCAAGTACTGAACCATTCCCTGAATTTTCCTACCAACTACAAATGATTTTATGCTGGCATAATGTTTCCTCTACTGCCAAGCAGAACAGCCATAAAGACAGTGGCAGGGAACGAAACAGAATAAATAAAAACTTATAAAAAAAGGGCTTTAAAATGCACAAATCCAGGCAGGGGGAAAGCTTTTTTTCCTCCGTTTTCTTCCTACTTCTAACAGTCTCAGTTGTTGCTCAGTATTATTTTACCTCAGGCAAGAGGAACAACTGTTGAAACCAACTGTTTCTTTTAGGTTGGATTTACCTGACCGTAAGATCGTAACTCCTCAGGTCACCCAGGTGGAAGCAATGTCACCAGCAATCTAAAGAGAACAAAGCATATAGGAAGGCCAACATCAGGCCCACCTGCACACCCTTTGGAGTTCAACGCAAAGCACGTTGTGTTATGTTGGTAGCTGCAAGTTTGATAACGTACTACAGACCACGCAAACTATTTGCACTAACAGAACTGTCACACGAAGCAAGGATTAGTACCATCATCTTTTTATAAAGGAATGCCAACAGAAATTAGATCCAGATTCAACCACTCGGTTGCAACTGAAGAGCAAACAGCTCAGATCAGGAGCCGGGCAGCCTGTGCATACGTGCCCCTTCTGCTCCTTCAAATCCTGAGAGACTTTGCAGGTGTGGTACCTTGGCATAGGCTGGGAAGGCTGGAGAGATGCTCCAAGTTACACCACCAGTGTAAGGTAGCGGAGTTACACACAACGCCTGGTTGCTCAGTTTTCATCAGGTACGTGTTGGCAGAGTGCTGCCCAACCTCTTCAGGATCTTCTTGTAAGCAGTTCTGCTGATACTACTGAGTCTTTCTACTGGGAATATAGCACAAAGTGGACGTACCAGGATGTGGACCACTGATTTTAAACCGAACTGCTTATTAAAAAATGCTTTGACTTTAAATAGCTTTACAGTTTTAAATAAAATAATTATTTAAAAATAGTTTTAATTAAATGAACCTAGAAGTAGAGGATCTTTGACCTCCATATCTGATATACTTTTGAATAAATAGTTCTATATATACCTCTCGATCTTTTTGGTGATGAAGTGCACAAAAACTTAAAAAGACTTTTTTAAGCTGAAATCAACAGTTGTCTCTTTAGGAATAAACTTAATATCCTGAAACACTCGATGCAAAGTTACAGAAACCCAAAATATATTCTAACCACATAGTCACTATAAATACATATTTCAACTGAATGCATGCTTTATAATTACTCTGTGAGCAAATTACCAAAAAAGAAAATTAAGATTCTCTTTAAAAGAAAAACTAAATAAATAAACAAACCCAGACTTGAAATAATAAACTGAACCAGCCAGTAACACTTTAAAATACAAAAGTGTCTTTCCCTTTCTCCTTTAGATTAGCCCAGCATTATAATACTCTTGAGGACAACAAACAAAAAATATACCAAACTACCGTTCTCAAGTTTCATTCTGAAAGCAAAAGTTTTCATTAATTTGGGCAATTTTCTAGTTGAATATAAAGGTGCACATGAGGCTCCCTAAGGTATAAATAAACTAAGCCTCCACAGTGAAAACAAAAAGAGAAATCATACATGCAGTTTATTCTAGAAAAAAATGTGATTTTAACTTTCACTTCAAGAACCCGTTAAGTATAACAGTGCGTTAGGAACAATCAAGCTCACTAGAGGGACAATTTGCTTGCAAATGCCAGAAAGCATGATCATTTAATGTTATAATTCTGAGCAGTATCTTGAAGATTTCATTTCATAGTATTTTACAAAATAACATTCTAAACCTGAACACACTGCGTCATACAACGGTAGTAAGCAGGAAATCACGGAGTGGAGTGAAGTGGACCCCTCAAAAATGCAGTTTCCTGAGGTGTAAAGGAATCGTTTCACACTAACACCTTCAGCAGGGCTCGGCCATTACGCCCCGTGCAAGAACAGTTCCCACATTTCCCACAGTTTGACCAGAGTGTGGGCCAAAGGCCTGTGTATTTAATTCTCACCTTCACAGTCATGTCAGTGTTTCTCTCACATCCCACACAGGGAGGGCTGAGCACCAAGTGACAGAAATAGCCATTTAAAATGACTCTTTGTACGGATTTAAATTTGTTTGTATAGCTGATAGAAAAAGAACAGATTTTACAATACAGGTCTCGGAACCGCAGGGCAAATAGATGCAAATGTGCTTTATCTGCTGGAACGAGCGCCCTGGACTACTAACATGCCGCGGATCTGCAGTGAGCCTCTGAATCTCTTCCGCTGGATCAGTCCCACTTTACATAAGCATTCCCTCACTGAGAGAGGCTGCAGCCACACAGCTCAGTGATCCTGTGCGCTCATCTGGGATGAATCAGACATGAGCCCTAATTGTAATAAATATTCACAGACAAAGGCAAGGATCATTATTCCTCGTTTATGGAGGAGAAACTGAGGCACAAAGTGATTACTGCAAGTCAGTGACAGGGCTGGACAGAGAACCCAGTTAGCCCCACACCTGCTACCAGGTGCTTTAAAATTGGCCAAAGCCACTTTACTATTTAACACGAATAATTTACTAAACATCTTTTGTTTCTGTGTTTAGTGAGACAAGTGATTTCTTTTTTAACAGCCCCCACAATACTGGGAGCAAGTTCCAGGAAATTTAGTGAAATCTGCCAGCAGATTTATCCCACTCGTGATATTCACCATAAGCTATGAGATACAGGGTCAGCCTGTTAATCACCAAATGAGAGCTCCGTGAATGCTGCTGCACTCTTCTCACTCCACCCAAATAATTACACAGCTCACCAGGAGAATTAAAACGGAGAAAAATAGTAAGACTTAGAAGAAAAATAATGTTTCCATAAAACACAGACTTATTGCATGATAGCTGGAGGCAACACTTTTGCACAAACAGCTGTAAATTAAAGCTGTCCTTTTACTAAGCTTCCAGAGATTGCTTACACAATGTGTGGCAATGGGAGAGCACGTAGAAGACAGTTCATTTTCTTTCTTCCTCACTTGCTCAAATTGTCGAAAAGCTACTTGCCTACTCTCAAAAGGGTTAAGAGAATAACTTTTTATTCTCCCATACCACACTGCTACAGCTTAAGATGTGAACATTTTGCCACCTGATTGCTAAAGTATAATTTTCTTGATTTCTAAGTAAAAGTGTAAGTACATCATCAAATACACATCACCTGCAGGTGGCAAGCGTTAGAGAACTTGAAATCACAATTTTTTTCTGCCCTCTCCAGTAACCATTGGTGAGCTCTCAATGTGCTGTCTCTGCTCATTTCAACTATGAGAAGGCTATCCAGTGTTTAAGTTCTTCCATACGCTGCAATATCTGGGTATAATAGAAATCCATGTTGGCTGCAAAATCAGTACACACAGGGGATTCCACGTCACCAAAGGTGCAGTACAATGCAGTTCCTCCAATGCTAAGGAAAACAGTTGCTATGCACAGCAGGATCAGCAAAATACAGGAGCCACCAGCTACTTCATCTGTAAATATAAGAGCAGAAAAGGTAAAAAAGGACTATATACAAAGCAATAGGAACGCGTGTGAGAAAATCTGAGACAGGTTTTTACCATGAATGGGTCAGGAGGTAAACACACTTAACAATGCTCACTGTGTCTAACTGACCATAACACATACCAGGAACTGTATGTTTCTCTACCCAGCCTTTTCAGAAACCTAAATAATTATATAGCTTCGTTTCTGCAACCTGTGTACCTGTCCTTGCTGATACCACTTGTGGAGTCATTCCACACTGAAGCAAAATACACTTAACTATGAAAATGTCGCACAGCCAAAGGCTGCCTTCATGGAAATAGTTGAAACTAAAGCGTTGAAACTAAACCAAATGGAAACATTCTTGCTTCATTTGTACTGACACTGACTGCGCTACCATGAACTGTTTGTGTTTATTCTCACATTTTGACTGTAAGCACAGAGACAAAACCTTCAGGGTAGGCTAATGTGAAGGGTTATTTTCCATCTCAATTATTCTGTGGTAACTCTTTGCATGACTGTTTATTCCAGAGTAGGGGCAATAAAGAGGTTGCAGAGGTGCTGCTACATCCTCACAACCTCGCTTGGCCTTGGTAACTTGTATGCATGAACAACATCTGCATCTTCTGTCAGCTTCAACAGGCTCTAAGAAAATTTCTGAACTCCCTTCACTCTACATCAGGGAGAAGAAAAAGGGGTAAAGAAGAAAAAAGGAGAAACATTCAAGCACTCTTCTTTGGTGTTTGAAATCAGATTTAAAATAATAATAATAACAACAACTTTCCTTTTGAATCACTAAATCCCTGTAAAACAAATCCGTAGCCTTGTAACCCAAGCATGGTATAAAATCATCTTTGATCAGTCACCTTCACTTACTATTTAAGCTTTAAAAAGCCAAGACAGTATGTAGAGTGAATGCCCACTTTGCACCCCAAGACTGCAACCCATGAATTAACAGCTTTAAATTACCTTGATCCAATGTGTCTTCCATTTCTTGGAATCGCACTCTTCTCTTTGTTTGCCTTTGCTGGACTTGAGCAATTGTTTTTCCTTCCCTGTCATCTCTCTTCTTTAGTATAGACACCAATCCTTCTGCCGGGGCAATCTATCAGGAAAGACAATGAGCGGCACAAGAGTTGTGAGAAAACCAAGCATGAGATCTATTTAACAAGGACTTTAAGGAGGAAATGAGCTAAACGGTTAAAAAATGGTTTGCACTCTACTTTTCTTAAACATTGCAGCACTTGTGAAACCTCCTTCTTGAATACATCAATTCCTTAACATGCAGGACAGCTGCAGTGTCATTCTGCTGTCTGCTGACACCACTGGCCCTTCACTGCTATCCAAGTTAAATACACATGCATTTACTGTTTGGATCATATTTTGTATTCACTGCAACAGTTCCTTTGTAAGCTCACGTTATAATATCACATGGGTTGAGGCAGTGGTGAAGAGGGCTCATGTCAAAATGACCATCACCACAGGGCAATAAGAAGTCAATGACACACTGCCGCTGCCTCTCCAAAGAAATAATCCTGCAGACGCTATCAAATACTTATTGTGAGATTAATTTTCCAGCATTGCAATTGGTTCCCCAGGGTGGACAGCAAGCTACAGTGGGGCCACAAAACCAAAAAGAGAGAACACCAGAGGGAAAGAAAGCTTCAATACTCTGGATGGATTCCAGTTCCACATTCTAATAAGCTCTCTGAATACAGCGGCAGTTCAAAAATCCTTCCCTACAGGCTGGTCACCCAAACAGCTTGCACAAACACAGATACAGTCAACAAGTCAATAAACAAGTAACTTCTCTTTTCTTTGCTACATCATTTGGCTTATCTGCAAGAGTATATGCTAAGCCATAGTAGGATATTACACCAGCCTGAGCAGTCTGTAATTTCCTAGTTATTAGAGAAATTAAAGTAGGGGAAGTATCAGGTGAAAAATGCCTTCCTAAGCAAGCAGTTCCCAATGTGCTAAACAGAAATTAAAACAGGAAGCATATTTAGACATGCCCTTTTTTATCTTGAGATCATCTTTACCTTATAAAAAATCTTGGTCTCCTCTTCATAAATCTGAGTAGCACTTTTAAAAACTTATTCTATAGATCAGCAATAACATTTGTTAAATTGAAAGGTAGTCTGTATACATTTGTGCTACAGATAAGAAAACATATCACATTTACAATATGTAGGAGACGATCCCAAAGGCCTATAATTTTCACAAAAAATCGAGGTGGAAAAAACGCAGCTTTCCAGATAAGACTGTAGTTGCAGACAACTGCTTAACTCCCCCCATAATCTAATAAAGTTAGAAGACCATGCATAAAAACTCATTTGCATTGCAATTACAAGGGTGTAGAAAAACAGAAAATAAGTAACTTCATAACTTAGGCCCCTAAACTTGCTTCATGCTACCAGCTTATATAATGCATCGGTGCACGCTGCAGCCAGAGTGATGGCGCACTGAACACAGTGAAACCCAGAGCACAATGCAATAGGCACCGTACCCACTACAGCATTTGGCGTTTGCAACATTTTAACTGGTAAATGTCACAATTACATTTGCAGGTCTCTAGTCTGGCAGTATTTTATAGCCCTCAACTAGACAAATAATGTTGCCCTGAACAACTCACAGAGTTGGTCACTGTAGGTATATGCCTGCAGTCTAGCAATTTTTCCCAAAACCATAACTGAGAGGATAAAATGCCTTGGCTGCCATGACTATGGTGGAGTTCAAGAACCTCAGGGCGGTGAGGAGGGCTCACAGTAAGCTCACTGCCCTGGCCTTCAGGAGAGCAGACTTTGGCCTCTTCAGGGATTTGCTGGGCAGAGGACCATGGGATAAAGCCCCGGAGCAAAGAGGAAGTCAGCCAAAAACACCAGGATGCCTGCATGGATGAACAGGAGCTCCTGGACAATCTCAATTGGAAAAAAAGAAGCCTACAGAGGGTGGAAGCAAGGACAGCCAGCATGGGAGGAATACAGAGAAATTGTGTGAGCACGCAGGTTAGGAAAGCTAAAGCCCAGAAAGAATTAATTTTGGCCGGGGACATCAAGGTCAACAAGAAAAAATTCTATAGGTGTGGCAGTGACAAAAGGAACACTAGGGAAAATGTGGTCCAACTCAGGAAAGAAACGTGAGACGTGGGCACCCAGGACGTGGACAAGGCTGAGGTACTCAACAACTTTTTCGCCTCAGTCTTCACCAGCAACGGGTCTAGCCGCACCACCCAAGTCACAGAAAGCAAAGGCAGGGACTGGAAGAACGAGGAACTGCCCACTGTAGGAGAAGACCAGGCTCAAGACCATCTAAAGAACATAAAGGCGCCTAAGTCCATGGGACCTGATGAGATACATCCAAGGGTCCTGAGGGAACTGGCGGATGAGGTTGCTATGCCACTATCCATCATATTTGAGAAGTCGTGGCAGTCCGGTAAAGGTCCCGCTGACTGGAAAAGAGGAAACATAACTGTTTTTAAAAAGGGAAAAAAGGAAGACCCGAGGAACTATAGGCCAGTCAGTCTCACCTCTGTGACCTGTAAGATCATGGAGCAGATCCTCCTGAAACTATACTAAGGCACATGGAAAATAAGGAGGTGATTTGTGACAGCCAAGATGGCTTTATTAAGGGCAAATCATGCCTGACAAATTTGTTGGCCTTCTACAACAGGGTTACAGTGTTGGTGGATAAAGGTAGAGCAACTGACATCATCTACCTGGACTTGTGCAAAGCATTTGACACTGTCCCGCATGGCATCCCTGTCTCTAAATTGGGGAGACACAGATTTGACAGATGGACCACTTAGTGGAGGAATTGGCGGGATGGTCGCACTCAAAGAGTTGCAGTCAACACATTGATGTCCAAGTGGTGGGCAGTGTCGAGTGGAGTTCCTCAGGGGTAGGTACTGGGACCAGTGCTGTTTAACATCTTTGTCACTGACATGGACAGTGGGATTGAGTGCAGCCTCAGCAACATTGCCGATGACACCAAGCTGAGTGGAGCGGTCAACACACTGGAGGGAAGGGATGCCATCCAGAGGGACCTTGACCGGCTTGAGAGGTGGGCCCGTGCGAACCTCATGAAGTTCAAAAAGGCCAAGTGCAAGGTCCTGCACCTGGGTCATGGCAACCCCAGGCACAAATACAGGCTGGGCAGAGAATGGCTTGAGAGCAGCCCTGAGGAGAAGGACTTGGGGGTACTGGTGGATGAGAAGCTCAACATGAGCCGACAATGTGCACTCGCAGCCCAGAGAGCCAACCGCATCCTGGGCCATATCAAAAGAAGCATGGCCATTCAGGTCAAGGGAGGTGATTCTGCCCATCTACTCCACTCTGGTGAGACCCCACCTGGAGTACTGCGTCCACCTCTGGGGTTCCCAACATAAGAAGGACATGGGGCTGGCTGTTGGAGCAAGTCCAGAGGCGGGCCAAGAAGATGATCAGAGGGCTGGAGCACCTCTCCTATGAAGACAGGCTGAGAGAGTTGGGGTTCTTCAGCCTGCAGAAGAGAAGGCTCTGGGGAGATCTTGTAGCAGTCTTCCAGTACCTAAAGGGGGCCTACAGGAAGGATGGGGAGGGACTCTTTATCAGGGAGTGTAGCGATAGGACGAGGGGTAACGGTTTCAAACTGAAAGAGGGAAGATTTAGATTAGATATCAGGCAGAAATTCTTTACTGTGAGGGTGGTGAGACACTGGAACAGGTTGCGCAGAGAAGTGGATGCCCCATCCCTGGAAGTGTTCAAGGCCAGACTGGATGGGGCTGTGAGTAACCTGGACTAGCAGGTGTCTCTGCCCAGGAGAGAGGGGTTGGAACTAGATGATCTTTAAGGTCCCTTCCAACTCTAACCATTCTGTGATTCTATGGAAATTGATCTCTGCCACACTTTGCCTTTGAATATTCACTTTCCCTTTTGATTATCTGCTCAAAAACTTGAATGGATTATTTAATGAAACAATGCAATGAAGTACTTACAAAGTAATGAAAGTGTGGAGGTGGTGGAAAGAAATTAAGTCAATGTATAGAGGACTACTATTTGGCACAAATGAGCCAGAAATAATAGCCCGCCAAGCGTCTCATCACAACAGGCAAGTGCACTGGGGTGAAGCTTCTACTGGTAATGTTAAATTAGCCTTGCAGAACTGCCATGAAAATTTATCACGCCAGCCAGAAAATCAACACTTATGCTTCCTTGTTGTGACAAGGAAGGGAGATTGTGTAGGAGTGCATTAATTTGACTTATTTATTTGGGAGGGCAGAGATGAAATTATGTCCTTTAAAAAAGTAGATTATTTTAAGCTTCTGTGTACGGCATTGCTTTCATAAAGAGGATCAATGGCTCCTCCCGCACCACCCACACGGCAGGCTAGCTGTTGCCTGGCACACGTGTTGGCAAGTGGCTCGAACTACACTTGGCAGGAATGTCACCCAGGGACGGCAGGGCATTTGTACCAGTCTGCCCTAAGATTACTATGTGGTGGTCCATTCTGCAAGGAGTCATTTCAAAGTGAGACACACAATTTCATCTGTTGGCTCTTGGTAGTTTTTGAATGACTGTGTCACAAGCTCTGTCTTCTCCAAGCTTAAAACCAGAGGGCTATCTTTGACAGGATTACGTGGAAATCTGTGTTTCAGTGATTACAGTTATGTAAAAGGCTTGAGAAGGAAAGTCTTGCTACAATGTGGTTCACTTTCCCTGTCAGCTGATACGGCTATGTTCCAGGATTTACTTCTAAATGCATAAAGATCTAGTTGACAGAGCACAGGTTTCTCTACTCGGAACATCTTTTGCTTAAAAAGGGGGACCACAGGCTTTTGATTTTGCAATAAAATCATTGTGGCTAGTGTTATTCCCCTGTCCTGACAAAAGCCATAGACCACCATTTTTAAGAATGTCTCCTTTACGTGCTATGTAATTCATACATAGAATATTTCATCTGCCTTTGAATTTCATGAGTTACATTAATTAAGTTTTTTGTTTTGTTCTGCAAAGGTCCTACAAAGCTATGCCTCCTAATCAGGACACACTTTATTGTTAAAATGCAAATACAAATATATGGAATTCTGCATAAAGCGATATTTACACCTTCTTTTCTACCATATTCTCAACTGCAGCTCCAAAATATGTAATGCAAACACCACCACATTTTATTTTTCTTATTTTCAGTCATAAAAATGTCATTACTGTAAGTTTGTCATGTAAGAATAGGGTCTGTCTTGCTAGAAATAACATTTCATTCAATTAAAACAACTGTAAATGTATTTTTCTACCATACCTTTCATTTAGCAAAGTTTCAAAGCAATATACAAACTGATTGTATTAGATCCATCTCCCATTAATTAAACATCCAAGAAGAGGGACTTAGCTGCCATGCAAGACTTGAAGTTTTCCATCCCAGTCTTTAGAAGGCAGGAGGAATTTTAAAAGGCAGAATACATTATTTAAGTTGGAAGTTAATGAGGGAACTGTGGTTAATACAGTTGACCACAAGCCTCTGCTTGACTTGAACCACAGAAGGAAAAATGTAGGCTTGCAAACGGCTCTGTGTTACGTAAAAAAGATACATAAAGGACCCTATTGAAGCATCTAACATTTTCTTAATTCTAAGTTAGATAATTAATAAAAGATGCTCTTGGAACGTCTGTGTAACTGAGTTTACTCACTCAGCTCTGCCGGCCTTCACAAAACCTTTTGGCCAGAGCTTTTATAATTACTGTACAGGAACTGAAAATGGCATGCTTGTACGTGGTGGCATTTTGACCAGCAGTCATAAAGGAAATAATACAAAATGATACTGTTTCACAGAAAGGTTTTAAACTTTTTTGGATAAAGGTTAATATCCTGGCTGCAAAATAAGAAAAAATAAGCTCTAGTTAAACTACCTGTCTCTCCTCTGTTTAAAACAGCATTTGCTAGTGTTTAAAAAAACTTCTTACATTACATATATTTTTGCCAAATATGATGTATATATATATTTACAAACAGACAAAACTATGAAAATAAGGTCCTGTACTTCAAGCTCTTAGAGAAAACAGATTAAACTTGAGTATTGGAATCATTCCTGGCATACAGAAGTAAATAAAAACACCAAAACCAGAGGTTTGGGGATCTAGGGGATCTAGGAAGAAAAGTTCCCTGTATGAAGTATTTTGGTCTGAATGCAGAGAACTACTCAGAGAGGAGTTTTGTTTATGTTTTCTTCTGTGGGCTGTATTCCTTATTCAGTTACTTGGCAAAGGCCTACAGTTTTATTTCTAGCAATACCAGATATTTTAAAGTAGTAATCCGTTAACTGTATGGCAAACTGACTGTACGGCAAGGCTGCCCTGGATTAAGCTATAAACAGCAGACAAACCCCTTTGCTGATAAAATACATTAGATACATGAATAATTTGACTTTGAAAAGGAGCTAACTTAGCAGATTCAGTATTCATACCACAGCATCAGACTCCAACCATTTTTCTGCTGATACACTTGCCATGCAAGTACCAGGGCTCCTTTACACAGCAATAAATAGCTCCGATACCGTGTAAGCATTTCATACAGAAGCATAATTCTTGCAAACTCAAAACTACAGGACCCAAGCCATACAGGGGACCTCAACAAGGCACTGTCTCCAGACCTAGTACAGATAAGTGTACTATTCACTTCTGCAATCAAATCAGCTGCTAGTCAGTACACACTCAGTACTTTTAAAGTCTTGGTGGACAAACAGTGCCATCAAAAGCTGCTATCTTATGTTGTGGTAGAGAGCCTCACTATCTTTGATTTCTGAAAGACATTTCAAATGATAATTTTTGAGTAAGGAAAAACATTAAGATTTTACTCATTTTCCTAATCATCACTTGGATAAAAAGCTTATGTTATAAGCTTTTATTTCATATGGCAAAATGCAACTTACATCATTGAGGTTATAGTTTGTTTGGCTGCTGGTGTGTCATGTCATTCTCACAGAAATAATAGCAAAGAGATCTAGGAAGAGGTTATACGCTTCTGATATCTGTTGTTGCCAACTGATGACTGTGCTTGAAAGCTCTTTGTTAGCTGTATGAATCTAGTTTCTGTAAAATGACAGTGATTTTCCATCATTTGCATGTTGTCATGCATGATTTGTACAGGTGAAGAAATACCCAGTACAAGGCACTGTACAATATGTAAAGTACTATTTTAGTTTTGCAATTTTTTAAAGCCAGTCAGAATTTAGTGGATATTCAGTCTTATAATTAGTTATTGTAAATGGTAGACTAAAAGCAAGTGACATAAAGGATTAAATTAGAGAACTAACATGAGATGATTCTTTGATCTCAACATGGGGTCAAACAAAACTTTCTAACTGTAAATACACACACAAGTACTTACCTTTCCCCATTTTCAATAAATATTACACCTCCTTTGAAGAATATTAATGAAATTTTGTCCTACCATATGATTTTTGTACCTAGGTTATTTCAAAGTAATCTTTACTTCTGCCTTCCATTCTCTACTTGTCACGGAGTGACAATTTCCAAAATTGCCACAAGTTTTATTGCAGTCAAATTGATTTATGTTTTTTTTACTGTCACACTGGTACATTTCATGTAATTAATTTCATTTCATTCATATGGCTACCAATGCATTTTCTAGGTATTCTTTTCACAACTACTGTATGAAAACACTGTCATGTTATTAGATGGCCACAGCCTGAACAATGAAACTTCAAAGGCTTCAGAAGGACAAGAAAGGAAGCAATGTTATGGCTGGGTGCAAAGATCAGTCTGCTTGTCAAAACATCAGTGGAAACTTATTTTAGCACTAAAACAAAATCAGTGAAAGCAAGTTAACAGTGCTGCTTTCTCAGCGGTGCCAAACTCTCTCAATTCCTAGTGTCTTCCAGGGAAGTTGTAGGTGCTCATCACTTCTGAAAAGCAACCCCCAGGGTAATGACAGGTGGTAAGATTAACTGGAAAAACAAAATATAAGCGTATAATGAAACAATACAAGCTGCTGTGCTGTCCTTAATTCACCCTGCTGCACCTAGAAATTTCAGGTATTGCAAAATAGCCCCAGATGCTGCACATTAAAAATTTTAATCGGTATCCAGAGTAATCTTTCTTCTCTTCTCCTTGATTTACATCCCCTGCATGACACACAACTCAGGCCTCTTGCAAGGAACAATTCAAAAAGACTCCCATCCCTGCAAGCCAACATCATGCCTTATATGTCCAGAAAAAGTACTGTGGAAAGACTTAAGGTACTTTTTCCTCTCCAGAGACTCAACTCTGCCATCAGCATACTGGTAGTCCTAGCATTAGGACAGCAAACTAGAAATTAAACTAGATTTCATGTAAAGCAGCATCATCAGTCACTGGGCCAATCAATACAAGCATAATTTTTCTAACAGTATCAATATGTTGCTTCCTATCCCATCCTCTAAAATGTAAATGGCACAAAGGCAGCAATTTAAAAATAGTTGCTATAGGACTAATTTAGGATTTTTCTACACGAAACAGAAACAGTTCTCTCCTGTAGCTTAAAATGCTGAACTTTCTGTGGGCTCAAAAGAAATCTAATCCTGAGGGATGATATTTAACTTACTCTTCTGTTATACATGTATATGGGCTTAGCACAGACTGTCAACAAAATGCTCTTTTTCAAAACCATCCTCTAAGTAAACACAAGCCAATGGATTTAGTGCATAAATTTGATTACATGTATGTGGGTTTCCACATCTGCGTGTTGTCAAGAGCTCGTGTACTGCTTCGTGCACAGGGCCCTCAGTCCTGGTATGTGGTATGATTCCTGACACCCCACAGAAAGACAAGGTGTTTTAGGGACAGGTCAGGATAAACGATCTTGTAAAGGAGATAAGAAACTGTTTATGAGGGGAGAAAAACCAAAATGCTCTGTTTCCAGCTCTGGAGATTTTTGCCAAACATGTAATAACATCAGCAGGGATCCCCAGTATTCAGTTCCCTGCTTGGCTGCTGTCCCTGAGTGATCATGGGTTCTCAGTCTTTGTGCATTAAGCTTCTGATCCATAAAGAGCTACTGGTAGTTTATTGCCAAGGGATGTTGTATTGTTAAATGCATTAAAAATAGAGATGAACTAAGAAGATACTTTTTTACAAGTCTTCCCCCTCCAGCATGTGGAATCACATCATTTCACAATAATCTCGTTTTTTCATTTAAAGAAAAAGCTTTTAAGGTCCCATGGTTGCAAATGTACCAAAACCAGAACACAAATAAAGCAAAGATGTTATCATACATTCTCCAAAAAAGTCCCAAAGCAATACATCTTCTGTATTTTCAGAAGAGTAATTTAGCTCATAATGCACTCATCCTTGTTACGGCCTATCAGCAGGGCTTCAGAAAGGCGGGTTCAGGCTTAGAAGTTCTTTCTTAGGTATGGCCGAACAACAAAAATGCCTAAACTTGGCAAAATTAGAAGCCCATACATTCATATACAGAGTTTATTACATATGTAGTTCTCACCTATATAGAATAGAACAGAAAAGCAAATTTTATTCTATGAATAGAAATGAACCACGTGTTACATCATAGGCATTATATAGATCTCTGATGTGAAACAGTGACTTAATAGGAATTGACAGCCCATCTCCTAACAGTCTCCGTTAGAATCAAAAAAAAAAAAAAAAAAAAGGTGTTCACTCTCATATGTAAAAATCAATCTAATTTTTAGAAACACAGAGCACTGCTGGTCAAGGAGGCAGCAAACAGGCAAAAAGAAACTTTCTTCTGAATTAACTCAGAACAATTAAATAAGTATGGATTTCTTTTCAAATTAAAAAAAGTGATATATGAAGTAACATTTAACACATTTTGAAGTTGGCAATATCTAAAATATTTTAATTGCGATAAACACGAAAATTTTATAGGATTCACAGTATTTACCTCAGCAATCTCTATCCTTCTTGCAAGTTCATCAAGAGAAGAAAAGCTGTCATCTAGTGATAAAGCTTCCAGCGAGTTGTAAGATGCTCGTTCAGGTGAAATGTCTGGAACTGTGTCAAAGTCCTCCTGGTTTGCTAAGTTTGCAAATGATTCTTCAGTGTCTATTATGTTACCATTTAAAAATCTGAGAAATAAATCTTCTTGCTCTTCATTATTTACCTTCTCCTCACGTCCTGCTGTTCTCTGTATTTCCTTGCATACTCGTGAATGGGCAGTACTCTCACGTTCAGACACTTTATTGCACCCAGAGCATACATTTGATGCAGTTCTGTCCCATGAAGATTTTTCATCATCATCATCATCAGGCTGCTTTTGTTGCTGCTTTAAATCATTCTTTCCAAGCTGGCCACTAGCAACTTCTGAAGAGTCAGCAGCATGTTTTGATCTAAGCAGATTTCTCTCAGCTTGCACATCTTTATCGGTAGGAACCAAATCAGTAGGCATATAATCAGCATCTGTTAAAACCAAAGCATCTACCATTGGCTCAAGAGGGAGCTTCACTCCAGGCTCCTCAGCTGCGCATTCTATTTTTTCTGCATCCTTAGAGAGCTGTCTTTCTCTCAGCTGCAAACTGTTATCTTTACCGGCATCCCCAGATGATAAACAGCCCGAAGAAGGCCTGCCCACTGTCCCTGTGGACTGGGTGTGTGGCTCCAATGTTGATTCAGCACTGCAGTGCTGCTCCTCCATGTGGTCCTTTCCTGCAGCTACCCAAAGGCTTGCTGCCTCTGTCTGTGTCTCAGTTTTGTTTTTGCCTGGAGAACTAGTGTTCAGCTGTTTATCTTCTTTCTTTGGTTCGGTGCCAGGACAAGTTTCAGTACCTAAGTGCAACACGAAAAACAGTCCCAGTGTTTTTAAATGATTCAAAGCACCAGCCCAGGGGAGAAAGAGTATACTGTGATTTGATAACATGTAACTTAATGCTTTAAAATGCGCTCCCATAAAGGGCAGGTATTTTATGCTCCCCTCAGAATAGAAGTTTTGTTAGTAGTCTGAAAAGCCGACTCCTGATTCAGCAAAGTGCTTGCACACATAGCACATGCTTTAGTGCCCTCCTGAAAAGAGTTATTCCCATACTTCAAGTACAATATATATGTAAGTATCTTTCTGAACAGACACGTTTCTTCTAAAGCATATTTTATATGAGCGCATCTCATGGAGGCCTGGATTTCAGAGAAATGCACTTAATTACCAAAAACTATATTTTGATGCTAGTGTATCTATAACACAGGGAGATATCTGCATTTCTTTTAAAGCAACTACAAACATACTAATTTAATACATTTTAATTTCAATTCTTTTAAGTGAGTAACTAGCCTCTTTGGTTAATGCTAAGTTAAATATCCAATTACAATATTTTACATAACAAACTGCATAAAAAGATGTTGCTTTTTGGACAGGTAAGTTAGTATACATATTAAAAAATGTAACTGAATGCAGCTTATTTCTGTATTCACATTTACAATACAAATCAAACCTGATTTTTCTTATCTGAAATTTCAGAGATAAACAAGGGGAATTCTACATAGCTTGTGAATTCACCTACTATTGGCCTGATCTGCTGATGCAGGAGTATATGGTTAGCTCAAGATGTGAATAAAATTATTATATGTGAGCCATTATGAGAAATTAAAAGCCAAATCTCCCCTTTTAGGCTTATGAAGAGGGAAAGGGGACGTTTAGAATTAGAATACCAAACCATGCTAGCTGTGACAGAAACTGTCTTGTCCATACTTTAATAAAAACTAAGTTAAGACTATGTTATAGTAGGTCTACTGTTACAGTAATAGTAATAACCTCAAACAACAAATTAATACCTCTAGAAAACACTTATTTGCATTTTTTGTCATAGTAAAAAGCAGAAAGGTCTTATGAATAGATTAACGAAGAGATCAAACAATGCCCTTATTAACTGCATATGTTCTTACAAGAACGACTTAAGATCTCTATGCCAATATTATCCTTCCTTACCTGTTAATACCTCACTTAAAATCTGAGCAATTTCCTGAACTTATTACATGAAACAGGATCACATTCGTTAGTCTTTAAAGAAATGTCTGCATTAATTCATTGTATTGAACAATTTTATTAAATTCTATCCCCATTTTAAAGGGTAATGAAATACAAGGTAGCATAGAAAAGACAGGCTTGGAAATCGAAAGAGAGAATATCGAACCATACCAAAATGCAGAAAAAAAAATCAGAGCAACATTAACAGATAGAAAGGGTACGGGGAACCTAACTTCTGTAAAACACGGAAAGAAGAAATGGGTATGAGACAGGGACTTTTTGAAAATTAGACACAGATGAGTAGATAGCTCAAGGGATTTGTAACAAGATACTGAGCACTTCACATATAGGTCATGAGTTCAAACACAGCCTGGATTATTGGTACAAGATTTTGTTACCATCTGTCAATATCTCCTAGTGGATACATCCACATTATAGCAGGCATCTTTGTTGGCAGTCCCAATTGCAACAAAGATTAAATGGAATTGGAAATTAAATCAAATTCTTTACCATGAAAGGTGGCCCTTGAGCTCAGAGCTCTGATCCTAAGAAAGTAATAAATGATGGCAGCATTGTTATCTAACTACAGATGTACAGGAACTGAAATGTAGTGATCATCGTTACATTCCACATCAAATTTTCAGCAGCTTTCAATATTTTCTTTACATCTATTCAAAACACCTGCTTTAGACAACCCATGCCCACGATAGACTCAAGGCAAGTTAAGAGAAACACCTGAACACTTATTAGAAAATTATAAAAGATGCTTTTTCCTACTAAGTTAAATGAAGACATACCCACCAATGCGTCAGTTATTTTTATCTGACTGTCAGAGATATAAAAAAGTGTCTACTGAAACTTTTCTAGCAATGGAATCACTTATGGTATGTTAAGAAATGTTTTTTCCCCCAAACAGAGTTACTTTAAAACTGACGCTTGCTTTGTTCATCACAGAAACCTGTAGCCACCACTTTTTTATCCTGTTAATCCAAGACAGTCTAGCAGAGAGAGTACTGACCTATGGCATTCTACCAGTGGAGAATTCACACTTCTCCACCTTTGTCCCTCTTCCCATTTAAAAACAAATCCCTATGACCTAGAAGAAAAGAGGGTATAAACAGTTTCTCCCCACCTTGGAAACAGGTCTATATGTACACATTGCAAACTTATGCTAAAGGTTTTATTAAATTCATCATTTCATTAGAAAAAGGTTCATGAAACATGAATTTGATTACCTTTGGTTAACACTAAGGCTATTACGGCTTTCAGTCAGAAACTGAAGAAATTAATGGCTATAGGATGTATCAAATCTCATCTTTTAATATACACACATAGCTTTAAGGGCCCACTTCTCTCTGTTGGTAGACTCAAAGAAAATCTGAGAGAAAGGAAAATGTAACAGACCAGACCATTCACAACCCTTGCTCAGAAAGGCAAAAAACTAACAGTGACTCTCCCAGGAATCTTGGCTAGCCAAACTTCTTACAAAGCTGTTTCTTGGTCACTGTATCCCCAGGAGAGAGGAATCATGAATTCTTAGGATCAACTGCCTATAGAAGCTCAAACTGTGTTCCCAAATACCTGCAATAAGTCAATGGAGTAATTTTTGCTTTAGATTAGTAAGGAAGTGTGATTTTACTTCAAAAATGCTACCATAGTACAGCGCAACCATCTCTACAATGTAAGATATATCTCTCTATATATAAGCTAATACTTCTTCTTATTGATAATTGCTAGATAAATTCTTATTTTGGGCATATAAATTCACATGAAGGACACTTGAGAATTTCCTTTTCCTGTCTTACTGTAAGTCAGACTTCTACTACCAGCAGCTAAGTGAATTAAATTGTTCTCCCTACAGATTGGCAGATAAATTTCTAACAGAAGAAGAAAAAGTTTACACATTTAGTTCTCATTTTTCATATGGAGGAAAAAAAAGCAGAAGACAGGCATTCTAAGTTTTCAATGAAAAGGCCTATGCATTTAGGCTAATGCTGAACGGGTCAGTTAAGATATTAGAAACTGTGTGGTAATTATAGCATAGGATTCTGCTGGGGTTCAGGCAAAACCAAGAAGCCGCCCCAAAAGGCCACACTGCTTTTAGTCCTGAGCTGAATCACTCAGCCACAGCTTGAATATTTTTTGCACAGCACCGAGCTATGCGTACAAGTTCGGAGTTATGGATCATCTTTGTCCACTTTCTGTATTAGTTCATGCTGATGCCTTCCCTACCCAAGACGTTCTAACTGCAGCAAAAACATTCAGCCACGTGCTTGCTGCTCACGCATTGACTCAGTGAGGGGCAGCAGTGGCTAATTGATCACGCGCTGCCTTAACAGACCAAGAGATCTGTCAGGGTGCTTCCTCAAGAATACGGTAATGTTATGAAAAGCATAATTTGCAAATCTTAAGCATTTAAACTTGAGTTAGGCTTGAAATATTCATATTTTTGTATTGAAAAAGTATTTAGTACTGCTGGAAACTCCTCAGTAGAAATGCTTTCTATTGGATGACATAGATTAAGGAATCCACAAACATTTCACAGGAACCCAAAGATTTTGATGACATTTTGAGAAGAGTTACATTAAAAGAAAGGCACAAACCCCCATCCATTTACACCATTAATTACTTCCACAGTAAGTTTAATATGTCTAGATGTTGTACTACAGTATTTTACCATTGACACAAAATGCTCCTTAATTCAGAAGTTTCAAATGTTCAGACGTTCTGCTCTCCAGAAAGCTTTTGTTCCCACTTGGAATAAAAACAGTGGAAAAATTGTAAGCGCCTAATTTTTTTCCATGGGAATTTCCAACCATCCAAAAATAAAAAGCATTGGGTTTTTCTTATGTGCCTTCTGAGCCATAGAACATGTTTCCTGTTTTTAATGTTTTATATTTAGTTAGGTTACAAGAACAGAGAAAACGCAGTATAGGGGTTACAGTAAGAGAGGGTGAAGATGAGGAGGATCCACACATGTAGAGAACTGTGACTCTACATCTTCGTTAATTCCTGATTCTCCTGAACATCCTGGCTGATACACACTTGTAGGATAGTTTAGGTTGAAAGGGACCTGAGGTTGCTTAAGCCAACCCTCATCTTATGAGAAATTCTGAGAAAAGGTACTCAAGTTTAGGCCAATTTTGGCAACTGTAACATGGCAAAAAAAGAAACTTTTTGCTCTTTTGAGAGGAGAGATAAAGCACAGCCTAAACCAATGCTCTTTCCCCCTCTGTCTCAATTTTAACAATTCATTAATTTGCAAATGTTTCATAAGAACTCAATGATTCTAACAAATTACTCAAACAAAACAGCCACTGCCCCAAGGCAAGAGGAGGAATATGAAGCTGACATAAAAGCGTGTACTGAAAAACATTAACTGAAGTATGTTTTTCTTTTCAAGACCCCCCAAAAGCTTTCTAATTTTCTGTGCTGTTACAGGAAAATGTGTCTTTAAATCAGTACATCGCATGTAATTTAAAATAGTTACTAATACTGTTAACTATACTGAATTGCCACAACGCTGAATATTTGTCATCAGATTACCTTATATTTTATACATACAAATTATGTATCATCTCTAGATTTACAGAATTTTGTAGCTTATGCAGGCTGCTATAAATGCACACACATTTAAAAGACATTTTTGGTGGAGGCTAGAATTACTTTAATTACAATTCTGAGTATCAATGACTAATTAAAATTGCATAGTATGTCTTGCATAGTATGTTTTGTGAAAAAAATAAAGGCTTACACAAACGGATGAATCTGTGGGAATCCAACAAACGCTGTATCTTCAAATTAAATAGCTTCAAGTATTTATAGGACTATGTCATTACAGAATAATATGTAAAAAAAATGTATGCACATGTACATACACACACACATACATACCTGATTTAAAAGCAGAAGTTTCACTTTCCTTTAAATTTTTTGATTCCATTAACTGAAGCAAACAACCGCTTTCCCATGTATTTTCTGCAGCTACTAGCTGTAAAATATGATATTATTTCCTGTAATTTTTGGAATTAAACAGGAACACTGTGACTTTTTGAGACATCCAAACTTCAAACAGTTTCTATACTAAATTGGAAAGATTAAATCTAATAATATTAAAAATATATTTATTAGCAATCTTTGACAAAGTGGAATTCAAATAAACGGCTGCTTACCTTATTTCTGAATGCCTGTGGCCTGCAGCAATAAAGAACAAAAGAACAAATTAAAGAACTTAGTAGCAACATGCTTCGTAACAAACGTCATAGAAATCTTACAAGCCTTTGCTCTGCTTTAATATTGGCACAAAACTTTTCTTACATTGAAACAGCGTGAGCATGCTAAGCATACTTTCAAGCACAGATCTGCACCATATGTGAAGATCATCAGAAGACCAATTAGCACAAACATTGCTCCACCTAATTGACAAAGCAGTCATAAGAAAAGTTACTGCAATGTATTGAGTTCCTGTAGAACTTTATGCTCAGAAGGAACTCTACTAACTTTAAAAATCATGTAAGGACTCGGTATCTACGAGTATTAAAAACACTGATTGCTATAACAGAGATTGAGGAATGGGAGAAAACCCACAAAGGTATTTCCCTCTCCACAGACTGTTCACACTGGGACACATTTTCTGGGTTCTGTAAGATACAGCAGCTCCTACTGATTCCACGGGGATTCCCAGGTGAGTCAGGCCTGCTAACAGTCAGTGTGGACTTTGCAAACTGTATAGAGATTCATGCACCATGTGTTTTATCATGCACAATCTGTCTTGCAGCCTTTTGCACAGCAATGAAAAGAAAATGCTGAGCATTTTGTTTAAAGCTACTGGAAAAAAAAAAAGTAGGAGAGACAAGAGTGAACAGTACTGACGTTCATACTCTAATAAAAACTTTTAAAAGTCGCATTGACTTTTAAATTTTGCCATTTAAACTTCAAATAAAGGACACTCAAAACTATCTTTAAAGAACAAACATGTCCAATATGTAGCTATAGCCCTTGAGTATCAGAAAAAGGGACATTACTATCAATTACAAAAGCAAAATGCTTGCATTTTCTGAGTTACATTACTCATACATGTTATTCATTAAAAGCTAAAGTATAATTTTAATTACAAAATAAATTGAGATTAAAGCTTAGGAAAAAATATATGAAACAATAAAAGCAAATAGGCTTTAGCCTAGAGAGTGTGGAAGAGTAATAATATCAAATACAGAGAACTAACCATGGCAAATGAACAAAAGCCTGAATTTTTATCAAATTGCAGGGCTTCTCAGAACTGGAAATGATGTTAATAACTGAAATTTTGTATTTAAAAGTAAGGCTGCACAAAAGAATTAGGAGAACGCAGAGTTATTCTCAACAAGGTGACAATCGAGGTGACAATCAGGAGGTGCTGCTAGTTGCAGCATATAAAACGTAATAGACTTGAATCTTAATCTTTCTGTGGGCTTGCAGGGTCATGTGCAATAAAACATAGGCTGAGGAACCCTGCAGGCACTCAGGGTGAAATCGCTCAGTAGCAGCAGGTTGTGGGTGTTAAAATGCAGTTACGGTGCTGGAGCTGCTTCGTCCTCCTGTGGAAATGCAGGAGTACGCTGTCCAGGGGCTCCCTCCCACATGCAGTCAGATTACAAATAAACAATTCCTGCCTGGATTCTGGCAGTCAGCCTGGGTGTTTTCAAACTTCTGTACGGTCACCCAGAAGAAAAAAATGTGGAAGCCAAATCATATTCTCTACGAACAACAGGAACATTTTGGGTTCTGTTACATCTAGACTGAGTAAGCCAATCCAAAAGTATTTGAAAAAGTGCTCTCTCCCCATCTGATTGAGAGCATCTCCCCTGTCACAGGTTGGTCTTTTCACAGCCTTTGAATGTGGTTAAGTTTCCTTATTATCGTTGGCTCATCATTTTTCAGTGGCAGCTGGTAGAATTTTTTCCATCTGTCCCTTAAACTCAATGACTAGTAGGTAGAACATTCGCCCATGAAATAACAGATTTTCTCCTTCCTGATGGGTACAATCCCGTATGTGTTGCTGCCCAGAAGAGCACCCTAAGCACTATCCCAAAGTCTGTGATACTGTGATATACTGATTTGGGATGCTGCCGCATTAGGCAAAGCAGGTATGAACTAAGATTTCACAACTTTTTAGAATGCTGCCACACTAGGGAGCTACAGAATCGCTGCTTCATAATGTTTATGCAACCCATATGAAATCAACAGAAGATAACAAGAATGACTTAAAGCATTAGGGAATTATCCTAAATTGTGGAAAATTTGGGGAATAAAATCCTATAGGGTAGATGCAAGTGCTGAAGTCTGAGATGTTGGGCAATTGCATTCAAAAACAATAGGTATAGACACAATCACCATCACCAGTTCTACAGTCACTCTCTTCCTAAATTAACACTACTCAGTTTTTTCTTCAGCTGAAAATTCTTACAAATTAACTCAAAACTCAATTTCTGGCAAACTAATGATTTGCTGAAAACAGTTCAGATCTAGGCCATATATATTCCTCCAACCACTTTAAAACACAGCAGCATTTTAGTTACACATCAAAAAGAATCACCAGTTTATAACCAAATTCACTGAAGTCAAAGGTGTGCAACTTTTATTTTGAGACTGACTATTTTAAAACACCTATACTGGCAAGTAGGCAACAGCTGTGCTAACATATTAGTACTTGAAAAGTAATACTATATTCTTATACTTACTGTTGATGCGAAGAACAAACTCTAGTAAGCTTTTCCAACTCTTCACCACTCAGTTCTTTAGCTGAATTCCTCAGTGTTGTAACTGGACTAGGGACTGCCGTTTTCCATTTTCTTTCTAAATTAAATCAAAATAATTTTTACCCAAAGTATTAAAAACGTAGTATTTGCTAATCGCAAAACATGTATGTGAAACTAATTAAACTTGTTTCATACTATGCAAAAAAGCACTGTATTTCTTCACAACACACTTTATTTTCATCACATCAGATTTACCAACCCTAAACAAAAGATAAGCTCAAAACAACTGTGGATCAATCAAAGTCTCAATTAATAGAATTAAAGAATGACAAACTATTTGCACCTGTTTAATGAAACATGTGAGAAAAAATCCAAAACAGGAATACTTTTCTTGTGGCAAGCTCAGAGAAATTCTGATATGTATGCTGCTTTTGCAATGTAACATTTTTAAGCTGGAAAACTGTATACTGTATTATGTAGAAACACAAACCAAATTAACTCTTTCTTCTACCATACTAGTTTAGCCTGTACTCACCCCACTGCTCCTGTATGGAAGAAAGATTTGCAAGCAGCTGCTCATGATACAGTCGTTCAAGCTGAATGAACTTCATTGCTTTCTCATCTGAACGGAAGGTTAAAGAAAAATTCACACATATATGGACACGTTATGATTTATTTATACTTGGCACCACATTTGATAGGGCAGTTATTATGTACCTGAAATTTGACATAACGGAATTAAAATGATTAATGGCTAGCATCCAGATTTCTGTGCAAGGAAGAAAGTAATAGCAGACACAAAAACAGCAAGAAAGAAGTAAAATAAGTTGAGAAAAGTTCCAAAAATGAAAACCCTATTCTCTTCAGCAGTCATCTCTTCCCACGTGCCTTAAGTTCAACAAAAGTTCTTCTAGAAAAGAAATGAGCAAAATGTTATTATGCTGACAGCTCTTACGAGAAAATGAGATCTCTGGGAAATGAATAGCAAAACAATTATACAAATATCAGTATGTATCTCTCAAGAAATACAATTATATGTCAATAACCATAACTAACTGAAAATATGGCTCCTTTCTACTGACCAGCTGGAGACAGTATATTTAAAATTTCCCCAATTCAAACTTCAAAGAAATTCCCTCCCCCTTTTCAACCATCGTATAAAATGCTGTTGGACAGCTGAGTTCACTTTTTGTCTTCTTTCTGAAGATTCTGGTTACTTCTCTTCTATCTGAAAAACTCTTTCACCTTAGAGTTAGCAATATATTCACAAAGGTATACTGATAGTTAAATATTTTGTAATAGTCAGGATAATTCTAGTTCCATTAAGCTCAAGTTGTCACTTGTTCTGTTTAAAGCCATGCTTTGCCAGCTATTTGAAGTTTAATTCTACAGTATAATGAGGTTAGAAGTACAACGAATGAGGTTCTTAATAATATAAAAAAAATATTTTCCATTATTCATGCTAATTAAAATACTGGAGTAATTACAAAAACAACCAGTACTTGTTATTCTTGTTAGCCTCATGCAACATATACATAGCATGGCTTATGAACAATATTAATGGAAAGAATATTCCCTGCCTTCAAGAAATCTGTTATTAGAAACAGAATTAGAGATCAGAAAGATAGCCTTAGAGGATCACGGCAACAAACCCTGAATTATTGTTAATATGAACTTCTACAGTGGATGAATTAAAATGTCTGTCATGGATAATTAATACAGTGCAACATGATCCAGTAAGTTCTTTATTAAGCTCAGGAAACTGATGGTTGCAAGTACAGAGGAGATATCCTTCATAAATATGTATTATATAGTGGTGTTGAATTCCACACATCAGGTGTACATTGCATTAAAAATATTTCCTTTGATCAGCTTTAAATACAGTGCCCTTCGATTAAAACAACTTCCATGAAAGAGAAACAACTGTCTTTCTATAATACTGCTGAATGCATTTTAAATTTACTGTATTTCCCCCTGCAGAGCCATGTAATTTACTACAGAATTTTTCTATGCCTTTAATTTGTGCTGCATATTTTGGACCTTCTGATGGAAGGTTTGAATTAGGATGAGCAAGACAGAAGTACAGTCTTCTAAGACAGCAAAGGGTATTTTATTTTATACATTGCTTTTATAATATTGCAACAATTATTTCTCTGGTTTTGTACTACAGACCAATATAATTTGGCTAGGTTTCCAGGTTTCTTATGCTTTGTTATTTAACCATTATAATTGCCTATTTGCTGTATTTTGTTTGTAACAAATTACATAATAAAGAAATAATCTGTACACTCAGGTTTTGTAATTTATGATGCACCTTAGTGAATCACATATACCTCAAGGGCTTACCACTCTTGCCTCTTCTTTTTATAGTCTGATCATTTTCCTTTAAAAGCAAACAGAAGAAAACCCAGTCCACCTTTTCTAAAAATATAATTTCACTTTAAGGTTTAGTATGATTATTCTCTCCCACAATTACTGAAATTTATCAGAGTAATTAGCAGCAGTTCAACTATTGTAACTTTTTGACCAAACTTATTTGTATTATCTAGGAACAAATCAAAATAACTTGGACCACTGAACTAGCTGTTCCCAGAAGCAATTACCCATAGTTTCCTATGAGAGTTTCTAAACTACCTTGATACAATTTTGACTAATTAGCATTCGCCAAAGAATGTGTTGTTATTGTTTGCAGGTTGCTGATTTCCCTTAGCTCAGGGTGTTTGGTATTTTTATTCTAATCTAGAAACTTGTAGTACATATTCTAATCAACTGTTGTGATAATTTTATTCTTACTATAAGAGTGCCCTATTTTATATAATAGAATACATATCCTATCTAGATTGGACATATTCCCAGTTACTAATGCTTAGAACAGAACTTACCCTGTAAAAACAGAAGTTCTTTGAAAATATTTTCTTACTTCCTTGCTTGTGCACAACTACAAATGATCATATCAGTACAGCTTTTAGAAGTGGATTTATTACTTAACTCATATTCCAGCTATTTGATTAAGAAGGACTTGCTAATGTATTGTATATTCACTCATGGATAAATTGCGGCTGTTCGCTTGTTTCTAACTCTGACCCAAGCCTGGGAGTCAACAGTCTTTTATGTTTCATCATGCCAGATTATTTTAATATCGCATGAAAATTTCTCCAAGTAAAAGGATACATTCCTCCTCTTGAAAATAGGTCTCAGCTATCTGCAAAAGTTAAAAATAAATAAATTAGGATTCTATAATTTTCACGAGAATGTTAAGGATATAATATGAACTTTTAACGATGGTTTTAAACATTTGTTTTGCAGGTTCATATTTAGTTTGAGTAAAATATGAATGTTCAGACTAAATACAAGTATTCTTATTTTAGGAAAGATGGTTAAAGAGAGCATCAAACAACGAAGAAATACAAAGTCCTCTCTCACAAATGGATTTGCTCAAATGTTAGTTGGGTTTTATCTTGTTACAACAACAAACATTTATTTCAGAAACTTTTTTTAATGATCACATTGGAAAGTTTTAAAATGACCTAGAACAGAATTACCGTGTTTACTGGTATGAGTTGAAGAGTTTGAATTCTGTTACTGATGATTGCTTCCTTATGTTTGACCAAATTAAGATCATTGCTGAGCTCTCCTGAGCATTACAGTGCAATGTGATAAAATGGAGAAACAGAGGGTTCCTGACTGATGAGAAAAGATAAAAGACACTAAAAATATCACCTATTGCAGCATCAGAGACATGCCAACAACCTTCCTATTTCCTATTTACAATAAATATTTACAATAAATAATTACAATAAATATTTCAAATACATAGACTTTGAAATATTTACCATATGAATATTTGAAATTAATGAGATAAACATAAAAGGACTCAAGTTCTAATTTTTTTTCTGTATTACTCCTAGTCTACCCACAGAAGCCAGACAATACCATTGCAGTAGCCTTCTGCCACGTCCTTTCCTGAAGCTGCTCTTCTGTGTTAAAATGACTTAAAAGATCCGTTGCCTCATGTGTCAGTTCACTAAGCCTAACATCTTGATATCTGAAGCTCTTCAACAACAGAACAAGTCATGGAGTTAAACCAAATGGCAGTTCTTTGACCTGCAATGTAGTTTTTATGACATGGAACAAATCTGAGGCTCTTCCTCCTTACGTTGATATTTCTATAACAGAACAATTAAAACTGGATTTGTAACGAGACAGCTCTGCCAAAGACAATCATTGAAAAAACCTGCTAAAAATCACAGTTCTTCAAGACTCACTCTCTTAGATGGATATTGAGTTAATGCAGGTGAGTCAAAACAAGGAAATACCAGGAAATTGATACAAGAAATAAGCAAACTTTCCCTGTTTCATTTAGAGCTCAAAGTGCTAAGGATGTTTAATATAGAGAACACAAACAATTCCAAAGCAGTTACTGAGGACCAGGAAAACTCAAACATAAGACAGACTACATATAAAATACCTAAGTCAGTCTCCAGCACTTATAGATTAACAAAATGTATAAGCTGACATTAAATGCTGCTCTAACAGCTGCCGTTTCAGCCAATGGCTAAGAATTGAACAAGTGATCTCTATGCCTAAGCATTCAGGATGTCTAGCTGCACCATCTTAAGAAAAAACTTCACCCTGGCTGGGAAATTTTATAACTTCTATCTTTAACAGATCACTGCAAAAAGGAACAGTAAATATATGCTCACCAAGGGTTTATACATTGAGAAGCTGTGTATAAAACAAGAACACGGGCATGCAAACATAAAAGAAAATTAAGTTGTCCTATACCGAGTTATTGATATATCACAGAATGGTTTGGGTTGGAAGGGACCTTAAAGATCATGTAGTTCCAACCCCCCTGCCCTGGGCAGGGACACCTCCCACTAGGCCAGGCTGCTCAAAGCCCCATCCAGCCTGGCCTTGAACACTTCCAGGGAAGGGGCATCCACAACTTCCTTGGGCAACCTGTGCCAGTGCCTCACCACCCCCACAGTAAAGAATTTCTTCCTAATATCTAATCTAAATCTCCCCTCTTTCAGTTTAAAACTGTTACCCCTTGTCCTATCGCTACACTCCCTGATAAAGAGTCCCTCCCCGTCTCTCCTGTAGGCCCCCTTTACGTACTGAAAGGCTGCTATAAGGTCTCTCTCTCCACGCTACATGTTTTAATTGCAGACTACTGAAATAGATTTACTATCCTCTTCCTAGTGATGCTTTCACTTTCAACTAGCTATTTCAAAGCCAAAATTACAAAAAGGGAAGCGGCAGAGCTTCCAGAAGAAAAGCGGAGATGCCAGTTAGAAAAAACACTTTTTCTGTTAAGCAAGTAAAGGTACCAGTTTTGGGTTGTTTTCTTCTCCCACAACAGAACTGGCACAAAGGATTATTTATTGGACTAAAAGGGCAAAGACACCATTGTGCTAGAGCCCATGCAACCAGCTCAGAGAAAGCAAGTATCCAAACACAGTCAGAAAACGAGCATGTTTCTAATCAGAATTTCACTTTGACCCTGATTTGGTGCTGGAGAGTATTACAGAAAAAACAGAGCTGATACCTGTAAAGAAAAAGACGTAACACTGTATAGAAAAGCTAATGTGGTAACCAAAACATTTTTATCCTAATTCCTTCCTGTTGACAAATAATCTTTGAGATTTGCAACAACAAAAACTTATTTGTGCTTGCTAGAAAACTGGGCAGGCTTTCCTAGAAAGCTAAGGAATACTGATGGCTTCGCTTGTAAATGGAATAAGGTACAAAAAATATAAACCTCAGAAGTAAAAATATTTTGTTCCACAGAACTCCACAGTATCAGCGACCTTTATAAGCACTAGCTAACTGATCTTCAGGGGCAGTGAATGTCGGCAGTTTTCCTATTTGTCACGTATGGTGTGGCAAAGGCCACGCTTGCAAAATGTGTCCAGTAATCGCAGGTACCCTGACGACTGAACGTTCAGGTTGAGACACCTCCAATGCCTTCTGTGGGAGCACACAAACATTTAGTCAGAAAATCTTTGGGGCATATCAATTTAGGCACTCATAATTTGAAAGGCTTAACAAGTGGTCACTTTTGTAAGAGTCTAAAGATGACTGCTCAAAAAAGACAGCAACTTGACAGAAGAGTACACATTACAAGTTGTGTATTCCTGGCTCTCAGCCTTATTACTAACCACTAGACCATTGTGAGCCCAGTATCTCCAAAAGAGAATTGGTAAGTGACTTCTAAGGTCCTTTATTTGTACATTTTGTCTGCTATCTGCAGTAGTCTCCTAAGGATTTCTGGAGCTGCCAAAGCTCCATATCTTTGTTTTATATAAAAGTACTTCTCAGATTCTGTAACAAGTGCTAAACAAATCACATGAATCCCATTCAAGACAGGAAAAAATTAACATCATATTTTAATTAAAAGTTAATCCTTAGAACAGCCCCTAATATCCCACAGCCTTTAAATATTTAATACAGGCTTCCTGCTAAAAAGACAGATTGCTAATACTCCAGAAGATCTCCCACAGATCTTTATTTTACATGGATTTTTTTCATACAGAATAAAAAAGAGAATGTGATAGAAGAGTATTTGCTAGACTTAGCATAAAAGAAAGTTACTGGCAGGCTATATCAGCAATCTGAAAAAAAGACTGAAGATGACAGTTTAAGTCACTGGAAAAGGAAAATAAAATTCTTAATAGAATCACTTTACATGAAAACATGAATGCTATCTTTAAAATCCCTTATTTTTTCCCCAGATTAAAAAGTGTGTTATTATCCTTGTAAATTCTGTTAGGTTTCTTTCAAACACTCCATTACAAATCGCTTGATATTTCTTCGGAAAAAAAGAGATGGTGTTTGACTACATGTTTGAACCTAGAAATGCAGATTCTGTTCTGTTTTGTCACAGTTCCTGTATGACTTTCAAAAGGTTGTTACCCTTAGGGTTTGGCTTCCTCAGCTAAAATACAGCAAACAGATTTCACCTCCGTCATATTTGATGACACTCCTTATGTTTGTAAAATGTTTTGAAGTTTTTGCCCTAACTGTGTCGTTTTCCAAAACAGATTTTTGTACTGACTCACAAATGACCACCAACTCTGGTATAGCTAAAAGTACAAATGGTTAACCCTATCGCTAAGTTTCAAATAGAATAAGGAACGATGTGAAATATCTTCACTTAAACACAGATTAAAAAATATAATTAAAATTCTATCTATTTATAGATCTATCTATTAGATAATTAGATAGATAATATAAATCTATCTATTTATAGATCTATCTATTAGATAATTAGATAGATAATAAAAATCTATCTATTATCTATAATTTGCAATACCAAAGAGAAGCCTCTTTCTCAAATATAATCACTGATTTATAGCAAAGAGAATAACAATGCAGGAGTATCATCAGAGTTTAGAAATCTAAAATATCACAGTCATCCAATTTTCCACAATAAAGATAATGCAACTAGGTCAAATCAGACACTGCATAGTTATCTATATATATAGCATATATTAGACACTATAGACAAACAAAAAGACTTCTAGTCCACTGTTAGTCTAACACAACTAAACTATAAATTAGTTTATAGTTAGTTTATTAGCTTATCCTATCAACATATTCATCTTGCATCATAATCTCCAGAAAGAAAAACATTCTGGCCAGTTAGTAAAGATGTTTTTCAAATCATATAGTATTTCCTTTGGTCTTGCAGGTGTGGCAACTGTGCTATAAAAAAGTATACACTAAGAAACTTTGAATCTTAGCATTCATGCATTGATGCTAGAAAGGTGTCTGGAACAGTAAAAATAATTCTAGATTTAAAATGTTATTTAGACATCAGCTGTCTTATATCTATACCAGTGTCTTACAAATAATACTTACAGTATGTTGAGGAGTGATTTTTCTAAATCTTCCTGCCAAACTAGAATTCTATCATTTGGAAAATTAGAAAACCCATCCTTAAGAGTTTCCTTCAACTGCAGAATGTACTTTCAAGGCAATTTATAATTTAACATACATTAGGAAACCTTAGAGGAGATATTTGCCTTGACCATCTGTTATACATAAAAATACCCTGTCCAGATATGAATATTGGCATATATTGAATTAATGCATTTTTTCCTAATGAAAAAAGGCTTCAAATAAAAGCAAAATTGTGTACAACACCTCAGAATCATAGGACGTACCTGATGGAGACACAGGGGCAGTATCTTTGAATCCATCTGCTCAACCTCTTCACGGAGCAATGAGAAAAGGGACTGCAATGTTTGGGTTTGTTCTTTTTGGTGAAAGTTTTCATTTGTTTCAACAGCACCTTCAGCATGCACAGAATCTCTATCTGTAATAAGAGTATTTTCCTCCTTGATTGCTGTGGTTCCCACTGGAGGAACACCTTAAAAAGAACAAATATTCAGGTTAGGATTCAAAAAATATGTTAAGTTGCTTTTTTAGGAAATTTCAATACAAAAGGTACAAATAAAACCCTAGTATCTTAAATAACATCCCTGCAAGTAAATAAAATGTTGGTCTTCACAAAATTCGTTGTGATAGGTCTGTCTCAGTGTCAGCTCACCAACCTGAAAAAACCCAGTAACATACATCAGGTATTTCTGTACACTTCTAACTGGGGTCTGACTTTATTTGTGGCAAAAAAACCCCATCTAGCCTAAACTGTTCTACTGAGTTATTAATAAGAGACCAGGATGATCCGAATAAAGAGTGCTGTGACTGATGTTACACTTTTAGCTAAAAAAAAAAATCAATACTTGGATCCAAGTGGATAAAGTTGTATGTCAAGACTGAACTGTAATACAGCAGAGGCAGAAAGCAGGGCTGTTTGCAATACAGTTTTGCTCAAAAAGGGGCAAAAAGAAGGTATGCAAGGAGAGTGTGAATGAGGCTCTCCGTTGGTCTCCTCACTCCTGCCAAGGAGCTTGTATAGGGAGAAGTCCCCGGAAGGAAGGAAGGAAGGAAGGATAGACAATTTGACCTGTTCTTCAGATGATAACACAGAAGCTCCTCACAGTGACAACAGGATTCTAAAGGATAGAAAGAAGCAGATGAAGACAGTGGGGGATTCTACTGTGGGGGTCCAGATGTCCAAATGAAATGTCCTGCTGAGTGAAGAGTCCCCTAGATAGTTGTATAGTTTATTTGAAAATCCAGGGAATGAGCCAGTAGTGGCAACAGTACCACTACCTTGGTAACAATGACACAAGGATGTGTAAGCTGAATTTAGCCTCCAGAACTTCTTGCTGTGCAGAAAACTAGGTTCTCCATGGTACATTCTCTGGCAGTCCACTGTTGCCTGTCTCCAATTTTACAGAAGTTAAAAAAACAGTATAAAAATATTACAAAAAAACTTTCTGGGTGCAAACGCCACATTTTATTGTGAAAAATGCTGTATTTGTTGTCTATTGCTGATCATGAATATGATAGTTATCAGGAAATGTTAAATGAGATTAGGGAAGAAGTGTAGAGTAGGCAGTAATAGTGGGAGAAATCAATTACCCATATACGGACTGGACAAGTTTCTCACAAAGATCAGTGAATAAAAGCAATAAATGATGGCTTCCTATAACACACAATCTTAGGAGTAACCAGAAACTACAGTTTATTCCACCAATTCACAAACTTTTTTTTTCCCCATAAAATAACACTGAATTTGATACATTTATCATAGAATCATAGAATTGTTAGGGTTGTAAGGGACCTTAAACATCACCTAGTTCCAACCCCCCTGCCATGGGCAGGGACACCTCCCACTAGATCAGGTTGCTCAAAGCCCCATCCAGCCTGGCCTTAAACACTTCGAGGGATGGGGCTTCCACCACCTCTCTGGGAAACCTGTTCCAGTGTCTCACCACCCTCATGGTGAAGAACTGCTTCTTAACGTCCAATCTGAATTGACCCATCTCTAGTTTTGATCCATTCCCTCTAGTCCTACCATTACCTGACATCCTAAAAAGTCCCTCACCAGCTTTCTTGTAGGCCCCCTTAAAATACTGGTAGGCCATTATAAGGTCTCCTCGGAGCCTTCTTTTCTCCAGACTGAACAACCCCAACTCTCTCAGTCTGTCCTCATAGGAGAGGTGCTCCAGCCCTCTGATCATCCTTGTGGCCCTTCTTGGGACACGTTCCAGCACGTCCATATCTCTCTTGTAGTAGGGGCTCCAGAACTGGACGCAGTACTCCAGGTGGGGTCTCACCAGAGCGGAGTAGAGGGGCAGAATCACCTCCCTCAACCTGCTGGCCACGCTTCTCCTGATGCAGCCCAGGATACGATTGGCTTTCTGGGCTGCGAGTGCACGCTGATGGCTCATGTTGAGCCTCTCGTCTACCAGCACCCCCAGGTCCTTTTCTTTAGGGCTGCTCTCAAGCCAGTCACTGCCCAGCCTATATCGGTGCTTGGGATTGCCCCAACCCAGATGGAGGACCTTGCACTTGGTCTTGTTGAACTTCATGAGGTTGGCATAGGCCCACCTCTCCAGCCTGTCAAGGTCCCTCTGGATGGCATCCCTTCCCTCCAGCGTGTCAGCTGCCCCACACAGCTTGGTGTTGTCAGCAAGCTTGCTGAGGGTGCACTCTATGCCACTGTCCATGTCGCTGACAAAGGTGTTAAAAAAGACACAGGTCTGAACTTTTAAAAAAATAATCACATAATTTTTTAAAAACAATTCAGAGAATTTGGCCACTGAAACATGCACAATAAACTTCTATAAACTCAAGTTACGATGAGCGTGTCATTCTTCCCCAACTACAGCCATTTTCTGAAAATCATGTTATCATTTAAAAGCAGAACAGGTGGGGGCTCTGTTTCAAGCAACCATCACACTTTGACTCTGTTTCTACAGCTTGGGCACTCAGCATATTTCAGACCCCCTTGTGCTCATTGCAAGTGAAAACCTGTAGTGATGATTCAGGTTTAAGATTTAGGGCTTAAGAAAGGCATTAGCTTCTCCACTGAAGGGTCCACTGTTCTATTTTTGGTTATTTTAAACTCTTTATTAAGTAAACTATCCAGGTCAGGAGTACTAATAATCTCTGTGGGTTGCTATTTTCACAGGGTTTATTGCCAGACAAAACACAGGTGTTACTTAACATTTTTTTCAATATTAATGTGTGTCTCTGCTTTTCCAGTATTTATTTGGGCTTGCCGTGGGCCAAAAGCAAAAAGAGACAAATCTGCATGTAAGACTCAAACCAGGAAGTACTCTTAGAGATGGAATTAAGGCTGCCTTTAAAAATATAGCTTACTGTTCAGCACATGACCACGGAACTAGAAAAGAGGGTCCACACGTTCTGGCAAACCTTTTCTCTCAGAAAAAAAAAAAAGTCACTTCAAACCGCACATTATTAAGTAGTTAATAATCACCTGTCATATCAAAACATGAACACTGACTGAAACATGCTCAATAGCAACTATCATGAAAAACCTTTTTTGTAGTTTTATTCTGGTATTGTTGCTAATACATAGTTTATAAAACGCATATTATTCCTACATATAGTTAAGCTGTCACTCACTTGGCATCAAATTCTGCCCTCAAATTACTCCCCTGATTCTGAAGCAATGCCTTACATCCATTCAGGTTAATTCTACCTTGTTCTATTTTAAACACAAGACAGCATTTTGACTCAGCAGCACTATTTACCAGGAACTTTTCTTGAGGTAGTAACACTTAGTAATGCTAGCCTATAACATCTTTATGATGAAATAAGATCACTATTTTTTTTTTTTCTCCATGTTATTGAAGAGGGCACACAACACTGCTTTTTCCTGGAATCAATCAATATTACTGTTCAAAGCAGATTTTTTTTTTTTTTTACTAAAGACTGGTATCTTACATATATTTCTGATATTTTAAGAAGCAAGGATTAAGTTTTTTCCCTTTGCAAAGCATTGTTCTTTAAAAAACACATTGTTCCATACTAGAATGGAATCAAAGCCTCTATGAAAAAAACCGTGAAAAACCACAGAAGATATCAACTCTCCAATGGCCAGAGCATTCACTAAGAACATGGCAGAGAGCTGGGTTCAGGTTTCTGCTCTGCCAGACTCACAGAGGTTTCAACTGACATCTTTCCATGCCCAGCTGGGTATGCCAATGGTTCCTAAGACAGAGGGAGAAGCAAACTTTCTCAAAATTTCCCTAGGAGTTCACAGAAGCAGCCCCAAGTTTGCAAAAAGTTCAAATTTTGACAGACCTTGTGAACAAAAATGACAAAAGCATTTCTCAATAAGTCTTACCTTTTTTTGTTTTGTCAGTACTGCAAGTATATGAAATTAAGAAGCTCTTGCCACCTGCCTGAGAACGAGTCAGAGGTGCAAGTATGAGCCATTTGCTATCAAATAAAGCTATCAAAATAAAATTATGGATATTGTCCTGTGTTTTTTAATTGAATTTTAATTTTCACATTCTGTAGCATTAGCTTAAGTCATCAGTAACAGAAGTTTCTAGTACAGAAAACATATGGTAATCTCTTTTTTAAACATTCTTTGGAACTCAATACCAGAAAGCTGGTTCAGACTGATTTATTCAAGAACTAGTGAAAAAGGGAAACAAAAAGACAAAAAAAAGACTAGCAATTTTTTAAAAAAATATTTCATTTCTAAGAGAAGAGATTTTAAGACAGAAGTGTTGGCAGTAAAGATATAACTAACTAAGCAAGCTCAAAATCTTTTTTAGTGAGGCACAGAACACTAAATAACATTGCTTGACTTCTCACATAATTTGACCAATTTATATTCATATATTTAATTTGCTGCAACACCAGTTTCATCCCAACCCGTATGCTTTCTTTCCCCACCTTCATGCTGTTTCAAGAAATAAGTTGAATAATTTACAGGAAAAGTGTATGTTGCAAAATTTAACTTGGGGAAAAATGATTAAGTGCAAGTTACCATGCTACCTGCAAACAAGAATGACACAGTGTGATTTTACAATATTAAGTCACTAGTTATGCCAGGACTGATCTTTTCAAACAAGATGAAATTATTTTCAGAGAACAGGAATAATTTGAAGTCCATATTTACAAAAATACATTGAAGCAGATGATACTTCATGAATCACTATCTCTACTGCACTAAAGTTAGTATGATTCATTACAAGGAATCCAAGTGTGAATAATCACCAAAGTTTAAATTTGTCAATTTAATTTTCTATCACTTCTTTGATCATCAGTGTCCTCCTTAAGGGGACAGAATCATAATCTATTCAAAACTATTATTAGTATACAAAAAGAATGTGAGAGACATTTGGGATCTGGAAGCTATAGACTTGTCAATTTACCTCTCTTGATGCTGCTATAGATGTATTAAAAGGAGGTGCTTCTTCAAACAATGCATAGGTGAAATCTTGGAACTACTGACTCCAGGACACCAAAATGGACTCAAAAAACAACTGCAAGTCAGGTGACAAATTCACTGTAAGCTACTGCAGCCTACCAACTCCTACTTGGGGAAGTCCTGAATGGAAAATTGCCGATGACAAGGAGAAGACACAAAGAGATCACTACCCCTTTGCCCTGTCCTTTCCTTACACTCTTACCTACCCATCCTCTATTGGCCCCTCTCAGGGGAAGGATACTGCAGTAGGGGAATGTTCAACCAAATATGGTGATTCTTAATTTTGCATCTCAGTCAACTGATTGTAGGAGCTAAGATAATTCTAGTTCCAACGCATTGCAAGCATATAAATGAACATAGTAATCAAATACTTTTAACTGTTTATGCTTTATAAGGAAATATTTAGACGGTTTCAACTGCATTGCAAGTGCGAGTACTCGCTCTTGCTTCTAAAGTAAAAACATGTCCAGAGTGGAAGATGGGCTTCTCTAATGATCACCAATCTTCTGCTGAGCAAGTCCTGAATAAATGAAACTAAGTAAAATGCAGTTTTCCATACTCCAGGTTCATTGCTTTAATCACTAGCAAGAGAAGGAATATGAACATGCTTTTTAAGTCAAATATAATCTTTTCCAGAATGGCAACATTTAACAGTGACCCTAACAGGTTTGCTTAGAGGGAAAGAGAAGATACATAAATCCCTTCTTTAGCTACGAGTCAAAGCAACTCGTCCATGATTCCTCAATAGTTAAAAATAAAATTAAAAAATATCACCATAATACATGCTATGCAAGTATTTAGTTTGTGATTCCGGCTTGCTTTTGTGACACTCTGCTGTCACCCACTCAGGGATCTTCCACTCTGGTTTGATTATTCTCTCGTTTATCTCTGAGTTGGTACAAAGACAAGAAAGCTTGTATGATTCTTTTATGTAGAGGGGTACTCAGGAATTGTTTAAAATAGCTGGTGTTAAAAATTAAAAGGAAGATTCTCACTAAAATAAAGACATTTACAACATCAAGAAATTGTGACACAATCACTGAATTGTGTGAAAACAGGAGAACCATCATATGATAACATCTAAAAAGGTAAACGTAAATCGCCGGTAAGCAACGCAAGATACAATGTAATTTTATATTTTGATCTTTCTATAACAGTCAATATTCTTTATTAATAAGTAGTAAGAGTTTGTTCATAGGAATTCAACAAAACTCTTAAATGAGTTTTGCAAGCAGGAAATTCTCTGCTGTGGTTTTTTACATCTCCTCATTTTTCCATGAAATTTTCTATATTTCAGCTTTCTGCTTTTTGCCTTAAAATTGCCATCTACTGTGCACAGCTCGTTTTGTGGTACTTCTCAATCAGCTGATTGCATTTATCAACAAGAATACAAACTAATGGAGAGAGAATACAGGCGGAGTTTAACTTCCACTGTTTGGGAGAATTTCTCCTTTTCTTCCTCTCATCATGCTTCAGATACTTCTGTCCACATGTCTGTATTGCATTTCATCAACTTGCTTTTTGTTATTCCCATCATACAGAGGACTGGTTCTCAATTACTTCTGCCAATCTCTTGTTTTAATTAAGTATTTTCTTCTATTTTTAGACATCAAATCTACAGTTGAAATATATACTTAATGACTTTCTGCATCATTTAATAAGAACTCATTCTTCCTGTAATGAAAGATTTCAGGATCCTCTTATCTATACTAGAAGATATAAATTTTCTCTTCTAGATTTTGCCTTTAAATACAAGATACGGAACGCAAGGCTTTCTTCCTTTCCTTTCTTTACCTATTTTTTAATCCTTTAAGATCGTCATCAGTTTTCAGATTAGGCCATAAAAGACTTGCCACATAGCATGAAAACTGTATTTTAAAACTATCTATTTTAAGTAGCCAAGTTTCCCATGTTCTCAGTCTTTAGACCAAAAAAAAAATAAATGGGGAGGGAAAAAAAAAAAAAAGCAGGCATGATTCAGTTGTTTCAAGCAACTTTCAAAGATATACTGATTTTAATTAATATATTTGCAGCACTATGACACATAAGCTTTATGATTTATGGCAAAAACCTAATATAATAACACATTGTGTTGATGCAGACAAACCCTACTCATTCAAAAAGAGAAGAAGCATCTCAAATAAGAACACGTAATAAACATTTACATTTTTCCTTATCCAAGTCATATGCAAAAGATCTAAAGGAAAAGTAGAACCATACAAGAAGAGATTTTTCCAGTATATCAACAGAAAAAGGAAAACTAGGGAAAATATAGGTCCACTGATGAATGAGACGGGTGCCCTAGTGGTGGAAGACACAGAGAAGGCAGAGTTACTGAATGCCTTCTTTTCTTCGGTCTTCACCGATAAAGCCGTCCCTCACACATCCCATACCCTGGAGGCAAGGGGGAAGGTCTGGAGAGAGGAAGATTTTCCCTTAGTTGAGGAGGACCGGGTCAGAGACCACTTGGCCAAGCTGGACATTCATAAATCCATGGGCCCTGACGGGATGCACCCGCGAGTGCTGAGAGAGCTGGCAGATGTTATCGCTAGACCACTCTCCATTGTCTTTGCAAGGTCATGGGGAACAGGAGAGGTGCCTGAGGACTGGAGGAAGGCTGACATCACTCCAATCTTCAAAAAAGGCAAGAAGGAGGACCCAGGGAACTACAGGCCGGTTAGTCTCACCTCTGTCCCTGGGAAGGTAATGGAGCGACTCATTCTGGATGTCGTCTCCAAACACATAGAGGAACAGGAAGTTATTGGAAGTGGTCAGCATGGATTTACCAAGGGCAAATCATGCCTGACCAATCTGATAGCTTTCTATGATGTTATAACGGGTTGGCTGGATGAGGGGAGAGCCGTAGATGTCATCTACCTTGACCTTAGCAAGGCTTTTGACACTGTCTCCCATAACATCCTCATTAGGAAGCTGAGGAAGTATGGGCTAGACGAGGTGACAGTGAGGTGAATCGAGAGCTGGCTGAGTGACAGAACCCAGAGGGTTGTGATCAGCGGCACAGAGTCCAGTTGGAGGCCTGTAACGAGTGGTGTCCCTCAGGGGTCAATACTTGGACCAATTTTGTTCAATATATTCATTAATGACCTAGATGAGGGGACAGAGTGTATCCTCAGCAAGTTTGCTGATGATACCAAGCTGGGAGGGGTGGCCGACACTCCAGAGGGCCGTGCTGCCATCCAGCGTGACCTGGACAGGCTGGAGAGCTGGGCAGAGAAGAACCTAATGAGGTTCAACAAAAGCAAGTGTAGGGTCCTGCACCTGGGAAGGAAGAATGCCAAACACCAGTATATGTTAGGGGCGGACATGCTGGGAAGCAGCTCTGAGGAGAAGGACCTGGGGGTCCTGGTAGACAGCAAATTATCCACAAGCCAGCAGTGTGCCCTTGTCGCCAAGAAGGCCAATGGCATCCTGGGCTGCATAGGGAAGACTGTGGCCAGTAGGTCGAGGGAGGTCATTCTCCCCCTCTACTCTGCACTGGTGAGGCCACAACTGGAGTACTGTGTCCAGTTCTGGGCTCCCCAGTTCAAGAGGGACAGGGAACTACTGGAGCGAGTCCAGCGAAGGGCAACCAAGATGATTGTGGGACTGGAGCACCTCCCTTATGAGGAAAGGCTGAAAGGGCTGGGACTCTTTAGCCTGGAGAAGAGAAGGTTGAGGGGGGACCTGATTAATGTTTACAAGTATCTGAAGGGTGGGTTTAAGGAGGACGGAGCCAGGCTCTTTTCAATGGTTCCCAGCGACAGGACAAGGGGCAATGGGCACAAGCTAGAACATAGGAAGTTCCGTTCAAATACACGGAAAAACTTCTTTACAGTGAGGGTGACAGAGCACTGGAACAGGCTGCCCAGGCAGGTTGTGGAGTCCCCTTCTCTGGAGATTTTCAAGACCCGCCTGGATGCAGCCCTGAGGGATGTGCTTTAGGCAACCCTGCTCTAGCAGGGGAGTTGGACTAGATGATCTCTAGAGGTCCCTTCCAACTCTGAAGATTCCGTGATTCGCTGAATACCTCATTACTCAAATGCATATCCTAGGACTATGTATTAAAAGCACTGAAGAACATAAGTAAATTTTGATGACAGCAGGCCAAGATCAAGCTATTTGGTACTCATACCAAGACTATAAATCTTGACACTGGATCATTCTTGCACTAGAGCACAACATTCAAATGAACGAAATCATATTGCCTGAATTTCTGGCTATTCTGATTTGGATGTCAGCCCAATTTCCACACTGAAAGTCTCCTTCTACTTGTGCTTCCTTGGTATGTTCAATTTGCTACATAGCTAACACTGAAATACAGAAAGTGAAAACATCTAGAATTGAATCTGATTTAGGACAATTAACAGTTCGGGACACGCCCCACCCACACCCGCTGCCCCCCCCCCCCAAAAAAAACCAACCCAAAAATTCCCAAACTTTACTGAAATTTTTAAAATAATTAGTATGACAACAAAAATATATCTTTCTTATTACTTCACGGATTAGAACGACGGTGTTATTATTTTAAGTATGCAGAACAAAAATATTTTTTTATAACTTACCTTTAGATTTTTTAGTGGAGCTTCTTTTGCTTCTTGGACTTCTTTTTCCACCTGGATGCTTTTCTGTAATAGGCTTTTCCTCCAGATGGGGGTCCATATGGACATTTACAGATCTCCTCTCAATCTCACCTTCCTTACAGCTTGGGGTACAGTCTCCACTGTCCATATTCTCATTATTATTGATGCTGTCCTGCTCACCTTTATTCTGTCGTCCCATAGTAATGTTACTACTGGTCAGAACCTCATTCCCATCATTGTCAAGTTGATTTTCATTTTCATCAGCTGAAGAAACCAAATGAGATACCAAACTCTCCACCCTATAGTCAGCAGGAAAACTGTCCTTTGAGTCTAGTTGTAGATCATTTGGTGGAAATTCTCTGTCATCCATTAGAGCGTTACTTGTTGAAACACTTATTCTCCCTCCAAATATTTTTAGACCTAAAATATAAAACCAGAAGCAGCATTTATAATATGTATATTATAATGGATAAATAACCTCGTACTTAATGCCCGCCAATAAAGAATCATATTAGCCTAGTGATACAGTTTAAAAGTAAAGGGAAATTCTTTCAAACATTAATCCATTGCCCCAGTGTAAGTCTTAAAGCAAGGCATATCTACATTCAAAAGCTGTCTATAAACTTGTATTTTTATCCAATTATAATCAGTTCCAGTTACCTGGCCAATAGCATAGCTGATCTTTACAGCAGTGTTCACAGTGTTACAGCTGAGGTAACAAGAAAAATAAAAAGATAAACAGAAACCACCCCCACCTGCCCCCTTTAAATCCATGGCTAAAACAAAAGCATTCTTGTCACATAAGATCATAGTTTGCCTGAAATAAAAATAAGCCAGGGAGGAATAAAAGCAGAACAACTTTTAATTCTGTCAGTGATGGTATCACATCAAATATGCAGATAGATTAACTCTGTTACAGGAATTAGATGCAAGTAGAACCTGTTTATTGACTCAGATTGTCACTTTATTTTCAAGAAAACATTCAACACGTCTTCAGTATACACAGAAGCAGATGGTTTGTTAATAAAAAAATCCTAATCCACCACCTACTCTCAGCAGGGGTCAATTTTCCCTTTTTGTGAACATGCAACTCTAATCAATGCTGCAATTAGATGCATATTCACAAGAAAAAAAAAGGGTACTTATACAGGACTGTTACTGTATCAGTTGCTATCTTCAGCTTTTAGAAGCATGGTGATACTGCTGGTTTAACTTAGCAACTATACAAATGAAATACAGCTCCATTATCTACATCGCATTAGATCTAGCTCGCATATTTTAAAGAGCAAAGCCAAAAATCAGCAAGCACTCTTGTATTATAGAAGAGCTTAGACAAGCCTCCTACAGCCACTTCCTATCCTTTCCTTTAAATAAAAAGGCATTTTAGGAAACCTGTCTTCACCAGGCTTTCTTCAGTCTTATGTTCTGGTATATACAACTGAAATAACTGAAACACACACTTGCTAAATATGCAAGATAATGTTTCATTTTACTTGCTAGAAGAATTCAATTTGCAGAAAAATGGAAAAAAATGCCTTAGAGAATACGTAGATTTTCCTTCATACACAGAAACATATTTCTGTTAAAGATTACTAAAAAGATTTTCCCAAAATTATTTCTCCACAAGCTTTGTAGTTAGTAAAAGGACTGGAAAAAAGAAAAATATCAGTGCTATCTTAGAGAAGGACAAGAAGGAGGATTCAGGGAGCTACAGGCTGCTCAGCCTCACCTCAATCCCTGGAAGGTGATATAGCAAGTAATCCTAGAAACCATTTTTGAACATAGGAAGGACAAGGTGGTCATCAAGAGTAGTCAGCGTGGATTTATGATGGGTAAATCGTGCTTAACCAACTTGATAGGCTTCTACAAAGAGGTGACTGGCTCAGCAGAGGAGGGGAGAACAATGGATGCTGTTTACCTTCAATTTGGTAAGGCTTTCGACACTGTCTCCGATAACATCCTCACAGACAAGCATACGAAGTACAGGCTAGATAAACAGACACTGAGGTAGACTGAAAACTGGCTGAACAGCTGGACCCAGAGCATTGTGATCAGCCAAATGAAGTCCAGCTGGAGGCCAGTCACTAGTGATATGCATCCAGGGGTTGACAGTGAGGTCAGTACTGTTTAACCTCTTCATGAATGATATGGGTGATGGACAGAGACAATCCTCAGCAAGTTTGCGGATGATACACCGGATGGTTGTGCTGCCATTCGCTGGGACCTCAACAGGTTGCAGAAATGGGCTGACAAGAACTTCACACAGTTCAACAAGGAGAAATGCAAAGTCTTGCACCTGGGAAGGAATGACCCCATGCACCAATACACACCGGGGACCACCCAGCTGGAAAGCAGCCCTGCAGAAATGGACTTGGGGGTCCTGGTGGACAACCACTGACCATGAGCCATCAATGCACCCTTGCAGCTTCTTGGGCTGCATTAGGAAGAACAGGTCAAGGGAGGTGATCCTTCCTTTCTACTCACAGACAAGATACACCTGGATTCAGTTCTGGGTTCCCCAGTCCAAGATAGATATGGTCTTACTGGTCCAGGTCCAGCACAGAGCCACGAAAGTGACTGAGGAGGTAAGGCTGAGAGAGTTGTGATTGTTCAGCATGTGGAAGGCTCAGAGCAGGTCAAATCAACATACATAAATGTGATAAGAGCAAATAAAGATGATGGAGTCGGACTCTTCTCAGCGGCATCCAGTGAAAGAATAAGAGGCTACAGTCACAAACTGAATACAAGAAACTCTGCTGAAACATAAAAGAAGCTTTACGTGTAAGGATGATTGAACACTGCGACAGATTGCCCAAACTGAACACTGGAATAGGGCTGCTGAGAAAAGGTTGTGGAGCTGCCATCTTTGGAGGTATTCAAAATCCGTCTCGTCATGGACCTGAGCAACACATTTTAGCTGACCTTGCTTTGAGCAGGGGGGAGGGGTAGAGGGGGACTAGACAATCTCCAGAGGTTCCTTCCAACATTAACCATCGTATGATTCTATGACTGTGAATGGTGGGATCGTTAATTAGACGCAGGCCATATCACAAAGAGAAAACTCCTCCTGTATCTGCTTTTTGTACAAGGTTTAAAATATTCTTTACTAAAATGTTCATATTAAAAATCAAATTTGCTAGTTCTGAGGGGGAAAAACAGGTATAAATCATATGTTCCTTTTACCAAGGACTCACTCAGACAGTATGTTCTGAAGTCAAATGTATATGCAGAGTTGATCTACGGAAACTCTGAAATTTTTTTCAATTTCTTTTTCTATTTTTGGGATTAGGAGGGAACAAAAAGGGTGCAGAGGTGAAGAGGACAGCATAGAAACTATCCTGTGCTCGTATGCATACCAGCTACCACAATTGCTGCTGACCATCTATGCTAACTGTTAGGGTGCACAGCCAGTAAAGCCTTATTAACTCTTCTTAATTGTCCACTCCTCTTTTTTCACGACTTTCAATTATTCTGGTCCTCTGTGACTGCCCTCTACACCTGTCTCAAAATATTTTTTGTTAGCATTCCTGAAGAGCTTATTTCTAAAGACTATTCTTAAAACAACATAAATTTTGCTGAGCTAACAGTTGCCAGGAAGCACAATAATGTTACCTGTAGTAGTCTACCCCTTCTTAGTATAAGTTTACTTCTCCTCCACGCAAGTATTCCTGGGTTCCTCCATCAAATACTGTTCTACTGGTTTTACAGGAGTGGCAAGACCTGGGCAACTGCACCTACCCTCAGATAATACTTCAATCGGCACATGCTCTGCAAAGATTAGGAATCGGAAAGGTGTTTGCCAGGGGCGGTTACAAGGACTGTGTGCCAGTATTGTCAAGAAGACTGTTCTAGGAGTTCCAGGGAAGCATGCAGAAGGTGACAAGCCTCCATGAGCTGGGCAACACAAAAGCAAAAGTCATCACCAACTAGGACAACTCCATCTCTGCTTCCAGCCTCATGAATTTGTTCTCTATTTCCAGCCATACCAGTCTAACAAAAACCACTGTCATTCCTATAATATATAAGCTGCACCAGGGGAGGTTTAGACTGAATATTAGGAAACATTTATTTACTGAGAGGGTGGTCAAACACTGGAACAGGCTTCCCCGAGAGGTGGTCAATGCCCCAAGCCTAACAGCGTTTAAGGGGCATTTGGACAATGTCCTTAGCAGATGATCATTATAGGTTCCTTCCAACTGAAATCTCTATTATATTCTAGAAGAATAATGAATTGTACACTAGAGACACAAGTCATACTTTTCTTTGGCAACCAAATTAGAGAATTGGCTTTGCTTGAGCACCAGAAAGACAAAGAAGGGAACTCTAGAGGAGGTAACTGGAGAATGCATCTGTTCATTAGAAGGATGCTCCTTAATCAAGCCCTTTTCTCTCAAAGCGAGTTAAACAAAAAATGAAAGGTTAAAGGGAGGACAGACCTTAATAAGACCAGCAAGAATCAGAACTGGAAGACACTATTTACAGACAGCCACACTATAGTTATGATGATTTATTGATGATAAGTGTTCTAAATCATTAAAAAAAATAATAATCCCAAACACATTTTAAATTTGAAAGGTTCACTTCTTACTCTTCCTAGCATATGAAATAAAGAGGTTGAAGTAAATTGCCCAAACCCAACAAGGAATTAGTTTTAACAGCAATAATTAAAAATCAGGATGTCCTACCACCACTCACTTGCTTCTATCAGTAGACAACAGTTTATCCTTTCAACAGCTGTCACAGGGAAACAGAATCTTGGATGCATTTGAACAAGGTGTTTCCTATTAGATTGTGCAAAATGAGGAAAAGAAGCTTTTGACAAGTGACATTTTCTATAGAGGAAGCTAACATTTTGATAGAAAATATTAACTCATTTCCTCTTAACATGTGGCTAAAACGATAGTTGCTCTCTAGCTGAGAGGCTGGAGAGCTTCTGCAGCTAGCACGGATCAACATTTCTTGTTTATTGATTGAAACTCAGTATTTCTACAAATAAAAGTAGACCTGAAAAAACTATTTCTTTCTACAACCTTTATGACTCTTCAGAGAATGAAAATCCAGAAAGACCTAGCTCAAAGAGTTTAGAACAGTCTCGTCCTTCATCTTTTAAAAGGATCCCCTCCTCCCTGTGCCGCCCCCCCCCACCCAGATGAAACTTCTTTTCCTTCCTGGTTTTCAATGTTGCTATATGCTATTCATTTTGGCTTTACCAAGCACCAGGCAGGTACCAAAGTGAAGCTAAATCCTGTGAGAATGAATTTTAGCTCTGTTTTAAAACACAAGTAGAACACTTATTTATAAACAAAAACAGAATTAAAATTTGAACTATATGTAACAGACCATTAAGACGCAGTTACTGCATATACTGTTTTGCCACTGAAATGAACTGTACACACAAACATACTAAGAGAAAATGTTTGTTTCTTCCAAGGCACATCTTTCCTTCCTTCCTTCCTTCCTTCACTGGTTGCCCAAAATTGAAATAAAAGCTAACACTGAGTAGAACCTCTGTTAAAAGGTGCCAATGAATGAAAGTGCTTCAGTTCCACTTGCCACACAGATTCATGCAGTTGACGTATATAATCATGGTGATTATAGCACAAATCAAAAATAAGATGGAAAATACTTGCCAAGTGGCTAAAAGACAAGTCTGTATTGAAGAAATTAGTTGTATGTTTGTTTGCTTTAGGACAACTTATGTATATTACAGAAATATCATGGTACTCACTTCTATTTTAAATCAATTTCAATTTTTAAAAGCCCATGCTCTTCAGTGTTCTTTCATGTACTTCATATAATTTTATATAATTTCAACAACTTTTTAGTTGCTCTTTTTTGTGTATGTACAGAGCCTTTCTTCCATCTATCGTTACTAAGGAAACATAACCTTAAATACAGTTGTTTGGATTGTATTCTGAAAAAAAGGGAAGAACTGGGATCTTTCCTGACCTGTCAGAGCTGAAATTTGAAGAGCATTAAAAAAACGCCAAACTAAACCCACAAACAAACAACACACCCCTCCCGCAAACCCTTATACTAACACAGCTCCTCTATCCTGGTAAGCTGGTGGGTTTTGTGAATGCTTATTGAATATATAGCACAATATTTCATTTACTGATCTCAGAAGTATCTTACAGAACAGACCAAGATCATAACACCGTATCTGCTGGCAAAAGGCTAAAAAGGTTCTAACATTCAAAAAACTCATGGCAAATCATTTGTTTATTCCATTTGACTGCCTTCATATAGCTCCTCTGCCAAAGACACTATCTTCCCTCTCTCATTTTCATGCCACTTAATTATTCTATGTTAATTAGGGAAATTTAAGTCTTAATTCTTTGGAAGTTAGTTTCCCCATTATCACCTGTATTGTTCTATTCAAATTGAACGGGCATTTCAGCTTGGTTCCCAGTGTTGCTTCTACTCAATCTTTTCATTAACTTCGATGATAACACACAATAGCTACATAAAATCTGCAGTTAGAAGCAGTCATAAGTATTTTTTAGGATTTAATTCAAAATTAATTGTAGCAGTAAGTGCTCCAAAAGGAATCACATGAAATTCACTAAGACAAACAAAACATATTGTATCTTTTAGAACAAACTAAACACATCTATATGAAATAGGGATTAACCAGTCACTCTGTTCTGATGAAAAGCATCTCATAAAGAGATACCAAACAGAAAACTGACCGTGAGTCCGAGTGATTTTTTTCTCCTGAGATATAACACAGCAAATGTTACAGGCACAAGAGAATTCATTATGTCCTACCAGGCGCTAATCAATTACAGCCAAGTATTTTTGTTTTGTGCACCACATACACACAAAAAAGATGTACACAAATAAGAGAATTTCTTTTAGTGCTGTCTCTCCCTCTCTACATGCAGTAACAGTTATTCAGCCTAGAAAAGGTTGCCACATAAACAACCAAACAGGCTGTCTACAGATGTTGCGGAATCCCCATCTTTTAAAGAAGAAATTAAGCACGTCTCAGGTTTAATGACAGGTAAAAAATAGAGAGTACCTAGGATTAAGGGAATTTAATTTTCTTAGTTGTTGCAAGGTTTTTGCCTCTTTTTTTTTAATTTTAAATACGAGCAGCTTCACATGTCCTAGAGAAAAAAAAATTCACACTGATTCTGTGAAAAGGAAACTGGATTTTTTTAAAACCATTACCTTTACAGAGTTGGTGCTTCTACCACAACTGCAAAAAAGTGAAATTGTAGAAACACTAAAATTTAAAGAATGACTAAACCTAACCCATATATTTCTTAAAAAGAAAAAATCTGTTGATCTTTCTGATAGCTGGTGTAAAGACACGTTACAAGATTGCATTTAAATGTTAGTATCTCATTTCATAGTGATAAATCATCCTCTACAAATTAACACAAGCCAAAGTAAAAACTATCATGGTCATATACAATCAAAACATGTACTGCAAATTCTTATTATTGCACACTGATTTCTGCACACAAGGAAGAACGTTGATCTTCAGGAATGCTAACAAAATGAAGATGCAGCAATGGAGAGGAAACTCTAGATGACAGAGTAGCTACATGGCACTATCTAAAACTACATACAACATACCATTATGAGTTCATTGCCTTGCAAGAAATGGACAATGCCTACTATGCTGTTACAGGAGCTAATAAACAAAAAGCCCATGTGTCCTTTTGGGAAACTGCAAGTGCAATTTCTCTACAACTGTTTGCTGCTTCTGCTAATGTTGAAGTCAAGATACATGTAAAGAAACCTGGAATATTATCAACAGATTTCTTCAGAGTGCCCTTGCCTCACCACAGCCGAGAAAAAAAAAAAAACAGAGAAAAGTACTAGTTGCAGAAGACATATTTAACTATCACACAGTTTGCTGCAGAAGGAAAGAGACAGCAGATAAAGAAGGCAGGCAATTCATTTAGCTATGATGGTCTCACAAAGCCAGACCACTTCCAGCTAGCAGAATTCTGCTCTACATTGTGCAACATTTAATGGTTGGAATGCTGCTGTTTCTAAAGTAAGGGAAATAAGAATATTTATACGTATACCCCCATTATCCAACCCAACACCTCCGCAGAAAAAATTTACCATGCTGTTGTAGTGTCTTATAGCAAGGACTCACTAGTAGTTTATCATTTCACAAGACAGTCTTACATACAATCCCATTACTGGATAGCCTCGCTATGAGAGAATCTCATTAACATCATCCTCACTGTTCATTTTACCCTATGTTCGGCTTTGAAATAATGTATTAGGGGTAAAAATACCTTTATACACATTTTCTGCTTCTGTGTCAGATAGGTGGTTTAGGAGGTGTATCTCTTCAAATATGTTAAGTTGTTGTCCTCCAAGAAGTATTCAAACACAGGAGTGGTTTATTTAATTTCACTGAATTTAGAAAAATGTCTGAGCGTGAACACTTTGGTGGCTTGGCACTTTCTGACATTGAAGTGACATTTCTCAAGTGGCAGTGCCATTTTAAGACACAATGATCTTTACATCTATAAACAGCAGGAATAGTGAGGTTTTGAGAGGAAATTCCACATGCTATTTTCAACTTCTAAGCTTCCTAGTCATACTGCTTATTCACAGCTTTAATAAACAATGATAAATATATACTGCCAGGCATAATCTACTCTTCCATATTTAACATTGCTACAAAAACATGTTTCAGTCAGCAGCCAAGTACAAGAGGTTTGTCTCGCAACAAACAGTATCTTTTATTAGAACTTAAAACAATATTTCACACAAAGAAGCTCTTTTTCAGGATTCAAAATACACAATAATCAGTCCTCAAGTGCCCAAGAAGTTTTGGGTCTCAAGCTTCACTAGGATAAATGTCACTGAATAGGCTAGGAACAAAAGGGGACCTTACCATTGGATGTGTTCATTTTTTGTTCTTGTCTGCAGCAAAAAACCAGAATGTATCTCAGGTAGGGGTAAGAAAGGCAGTAGAAAGGCAGGAGGATGGAGAACTCCCATCACTGCAGCACTTTTATATGAGTCTAGACAAACATTGGTCAGGAATAACATACGAGTAACTGGTCCTACCTTGGGATGCATGAATCTCCTTTTAAGTCTTATGAGGAGAAGTAATTTGCCTTTTTTGATTTTTATATTTTCATTCTAATTGAAGGACTCCCAGAGATTGTTGTTACACTTCAGAACATGTGCACAAGTTTGATTACCAAGTGTAACAAAAATTAAAAGCAAAGACAAATTTAGGCATCTTTTCTAGGATCAGTATTTTTTTTTTTTATTACAGGGAAGGGAGGGAGGAAAAAAAAAGAAAAAAAAAGTCCTGCAAATCAGTACAGACTATTTTGATGAGAACTAATCAGCTCAGCTCACTCTTATCCAAATCTTTACTTTACCAGGACACGAGAAAGCTGATACATCCTACCTCCTCATAAGAGGTAGCTAAAAAACCTCACAATGATGTAAAATCCCTCACAACCTCAGGTAACAAAACATATATGAAAAGGCGGAAGTGACAGAATACAGTCCCTTGAAATGGAGATGCAAGAAGAACGAGGCAATTATCTAAAAATTGCCCATCTGAAGAAACTGAAGAGTGTTCAAGACTTTCTGGCAGTTGAACTTCATAGTGAGATTGAATTTCATAATTTACACCTGAGGGATGAGGAAGTTTTATAGCCCCTATCAATACAAAGAAAAATAGCATGGTCAAAATATTCTGTTAGATCCTAAATCATATTAAGCCCAGAAGCAACCACAAACAGAATGGAAATCTGTCCATAAAATTTTCAAAACAATTCTTGTCCGCAAGTATTACATACTTGTGGTCCTATTGTTATCAAACCTGCAGCTCTAACCAGAAGGTTAATTAGGAACAGAGCTAATTGTTACAGCTTCAATAATTGTCATCATTAGAAAATTAGAATACCTACCAGCTCTACCAAAATGTTGCATCAGTTGGTTCTACACTTCAGAAGGGAGGGATGGTCTATCTTCTACATTATTCAGTGACAGATACAAATGACTGAGATCAAATGCTTTCTTTACTCTGAACCTCCTCCATGAAGTTGGTCAAACTGTTACCCCACTTTTAATACATTTCTTAACAACAAAATACTGCTTTATTTCACAGGGATTTAACAAAGATGAATACATTAAAAAAAGCTGTGAAGCAGATATTTTGGTAAAAGGGACCATATACCCTTTACCACTGTAAAGAGGTATAAAAACTTCATTTTGGTTAAGTTTTTTTTGCCCTTAAATGCATGAATGAGAACTAAATTACATATAAACCAAAAGAGGCCTATGTTGAACAAATCACGATCCCCCCAAAATTAATCACTGGTGTAAACTTATTGAAGTTAATGAAGCTGTGACCACTTAAACCCAGTGGTGAATTTAGCCTTGAGTGCTGTTTCAACTCTCCCCTTTCCAACAGGAAGTTATTAAGGTAATTCATTTCAGCTCTAACTGTGTAAATAGATGCTGGCTATATGAGCTGTCGCTAATAATTTACACATACTTTTGATTAATAGATCTTAGAGAGGTTTTCTGAAGCACAGTTATCTGTTTTTCTATTAGAATTAGAATGTTTGTAATACCTGAGTCTATAAACAGAGATCTAATTTGTTTTAGATCAGTTTTTCAGAAAACTCTTATTATCAAGGTAACTTTAAGTAGTAGTTTCCATTAAAAAAAGCATATTTCCATTAGAAAATCCCAAATATCACTAACATTAATAAAACTTAGCATCAGTACTGTAAGAGAGTAAAAACTAATTTCACTTAAAACCCAAACCAATGTAGTTTAAATGATACCAAAACAGGATGAGATTTACAGCCTATTAAGACATCGAAAGCTTACTAGTTCTCTTTGTACTAATGATGTCATATTTCAGTGCTAACATAGTAGACTTCAATAGTTTTCCATGAGTAAGAGAGAAAATCAGATAAGAAAATAAGCAGCTACCAAAATAACATTGGATAAAGGGTAATTTTATATGCCAGCTGTCATAAAATCTTCCCGGTATCAAATGTGTAAGCTCTGCACTGTGAATGTCACTTTATTTTATAAAGACATGAACAAAGGAAGATGCTAAAATATTACTGAACAACTTAAAAACTTCTAAGTTTCAGGAGAGATGTGTCCCGAATTGTTTATTTTGCCACTAGTCAGCCGTAACACTATAACAACAAAATGAACAAAACCTGAACCGTGATGCAGGTCCATCTGAAATGTTGGTCTGAAGTGGTAAGATCATCATGCCCTTACTTTGAGGCTAAAAGCACACAAAATTCCAAGTTTTAACCACTGGGAAAGAACCTCCAAAATGAGCACTACAAACTTCCATATTATTTCAATGGTGTATTCCTCAAACGAACCTGAAAATCTTCCTATCATGCTCATATTACAAAGATAAAACAAATACTAGGATTAGTTTGGGTGTTTGGTTTTTTTTAAATCCCAAAACTATTTTGAGTTAATCTCTATTAGCCCTGCAGTGTAATATTATTTTTCCAAACAAAATAAAGCAAGAAAATTAAATAAATTCCATGGACGGAGAAAAGCAATGTTAAAGTTCACATTATAAGGCCACATGTTAGAAATTCAGTTTGGACAGATGGACCAGTGTACTGAGCAACAGTAGAAAACACCTCACGCTCCTAAGGAACCCTGTTCCTAAAATGCTAGCAATACAACACACCAAAATGTCTTTACAGAAATATTTGACGCTGCCATCATTTCTCCTCTACGCTTTTCCTTATAAGTTAGCAACACATTTTCAAAGACATCACAGTGAAACAGTAAGTAGATAAATAATTTTAAAAAAGAGTAAAAAAGCTCTTAAGCAAGATAACATTGCCAAAGTATTCAAAATACTTATGACAAGATATACACAAAAACATGGGCTGAGTGAATTTGAGAGTCAGCAGAATGTGCTCATCAAAATTCAATGAAGAGGAATTCTAAGAGAAGTAAGCAGAAGATGCACCTACATGAATGTTTTTACTCCTGTCCGCAAAGGTTTAATAGCACTTTTTGTATGCACACAAAAAATATTTGCAGTAAATTTAGTGCTGATGAAAGACGCCAGATTGATAGCCCTAGGGACTGAGTTTCTTTGTATACACAGAACAGATATAGCACAGAGTGAGAAAGTTTGTACCCCTGCCAAAATGCCATACAATACACAGCTTATGCAACAGTCTTCATGCTACAGAACCCTTTGCCTCACCACTGAAAATGTCAAAAATATTGCTGCTTAGTGTTAATAAGGGAAAATAAGATGTGGACACTATTATTAGCATCACTAGGGACAGAATTCAAGGCATCAGCTCACTTAAAAATGTTTATTTTTGTGCTGAATGTCTCTTTTGTCAGTTGTAAACTTTGCTGCTGCGTTTGTAAGGCTGCAAAGTCAATCTGCACCTGGTGTGAGAATGTCTTCCTATTAAACAGCATGTTATTACAACACAAAAATAGCAAAGGAGGAGTGGTTTAACATAATTTTTTTTCAAATAAGCTTATATTAACATATGTGACCATACACCTAGTACTCAGAAATGATCTCAAAGGAGAACTAACTTGATAGTTTCACTTAATTGGTAGCTGAGCACTCACTCTCCAGTGATCTGCACAATTGATCTAGCTCACTTTTAACGGACCTTTTCAGCCCTAGGCGGGAAGCTACGCTGTCACATAGAGCAGGAAGGCTTCCAAGGAACCTTGGATTCTTATTTCCCTTACAACTAATAGCTTGGCCAAACAGCAAAAAAACTACACCCAACCCCTCAAATCCAAGTATCAAGCCATTTTTTCTTGTCAACAGATTTTACATAGAAAAACAGTAAGTTAAGGTTTACAGAGCATAGTGGCTCTAAATACAAAACTGCTGACCTCATTATAAAGACCGATTTTCACTTAGAAGGGAGATGTCCAATACAACCCACAGGTTGCAAATTTACTGGATCTCAAACCAGATTGTGGCATAGGATTCAATGCTACTTCAGTTCTTGTTATGTTTCCTTTGTGCATGTATGGACTTGGAGTGGGGGACAGTGATGCCAAGGGAGTAGGACAAAAGAATGAGGCTACTCTCTAATTAATTTTTAAAAAATAATTTTTCCTAGAGACTATTTTCCGGAGTGCACAGCACTTACAGCACTTTTGAAGAAATCTCTTACCACTCCTACTGTCCTTGGTCACCATCCAAAATATTACAACAAGATTTGTGAAGTATGCCGAGTAAAATAAGTGAAAATGGTAACTGCATAACAGGTAAGCCTATCAACCTATGCATAATTAAAAAAAATAATATTAAATCTTAAGATTAAATTTTACAATGATAAAATGGGATATGGTGAATAAAATAGAAAGATCTGGAGTTTCTGAAACAATTATATACTAATAAACTTAATCTGTATTCTGAGCCAAATAGGAGACTCTAATGATAAGTATCACTACCAGGGCAAGAAAAATTATGATCCTGCAAATCTTGGATTTTTTTGTGCAACATGGGAATCCTACTGAATTTGTACTTAAAATGAAGTATGGGCAAAAGAGTTTGAAAAACTGAGCTCAAAATGTATGTACTCCTCCAGTTTTCCCCCTTACTTAGAAATGCTTGTCAATATTTACTAAGGCTAAGTAGTTAATACAAATAATACTAAATTAATAAACAAATAATAAATAAAAACCCCAATACTAAAAGACTAATGCTTTAACTTATAAAAATAATTTTAAATTAAGCCAAATAAAAGCAAATGCAAAAGACATTTAGAACCATCACGAAGAAAAATATCTCTTTAGTGATCTTTTTGACCCATACAACTAATGAGCTCTTTTGGTTCAAGCACAGGCTGGAATCCAATTAAACAGGTAACCCTTTTGATTCCCTCTCCGACTTATTTTGAAAAACAATAATTAGGAGGAAACAATAATTTCAGAGCACCCAACAATGCACTTAAATCACAAAGACATAAGACTCTATGAGGTAAGACTGCAAATTCAAATGTTTGCACGTGACAATAGCTGGATTAAACTAGAAAATATATGCCACATTCAGCAATTAACTTAAAAATACTGTTCAAATGTCGTTGGGATACACTTTAATGTATTAAACAACTTTCTGCATCCTAAGTTCTTAACAAAAATGTACAAAACTTACCATTTTCCTAATGCTTCGACAGTTCCTCAAGGATAATGACCAGGTCAGAAAGAGGTAGTCATTTATGCATGCAAGATTCAGTATGTATCAGTCAGTTCTAGGGGGGAAAAAAAAATCATAAATTTATCCTATAGAGATCTATGGTTCAATGCAGGCAAGCGCTAAGCTAAAGTAAACAAAAATATGAAGAAAAAGTGTATCCTTCCTAGTGTATGAAGCATGTCAAGGTATTTTGTCTTTACTTAGCAAACACTCCTCTGAATAATCTCAATTACTCTCAACAACCCATTCAAAGATGACCCTAGCACTCCTGAGTGCTCTGACCAGCAACAAAAAATTCCAAAATTCTTTAAGTAACCTTAAAATATATGGAATACAACATGGTAATATAGTAGCTATACCTAACCTTTCTGTGGACATAGCTATCAACAAACTTTGATAAGGAATGCTGAATTAGGACATTACTAAACACTTGCTCTAAGAAAACCAAGTTCTGCTCGATGTTCTAAAAGTCCTATGAATTACTGAATTATCAGACTAATTAGTAAGAGGGGAAAAAAAGCTATTAAAAACATTAAGTCCAGTTTAAAAATGGATTGAGGTCTATCCCATCATCCAGCTGAACAGTCTTTCCATTTCCCTTAAGGCACACAGAAGACTATTACAGTGCTCAGTGTAAGAGTAGAGTATTTAAAAATAAACTGCAGATACATAGAACTGCTGCATTCGACAGGCATCTGCAATCTTTCCTAAATTCAGCCCAGCCCTTCTTTATGCCACATGCAGATCCACCAAACAGAAAATAGCAAACCCACAATTTTCTGTCCCAGGTTCTGCTTAATAGAGATACGTCACTCAAAATGACTTTGTTTAGTAAGTAGGCACATGTTAATTTCTCACTTTAAGGAGAAACAAGATGTAAGAAATTAAGCAGTTGGCACAAAAACACATTGTCTAGTGATTAATTTGCAGACCAGTCTACTCTGTGATGGCCAGATCACTTTTGTCTTCTGCACAAACTAGGCAGGGAGCAGGGAAACACGTTTGGGAGGATTTTCTCCCCTTCCCCAGAGCTCCATCACACCGCGGCCACTCACCTGCCACCGACAGGTTTTAGCACAGTATCCCTGAAGGATGAACCCGTTTCGCGGCACTTAAATACGTTTTGAAGACGGTCCTAAACTTATTTCTTGTTAAGGCATTAGGGAAATTGTTGGAAGGACAACATCGCTGCTATTGAATTACTGGTTTTACCTAAAACGTAATTGCCAGACGGTATCGGGCAGAGAGGAGGCGACACCAGGACTGATGTCGCAGGTCTGCCGGAGCAGGATCCTGCACCTGCCGAGGGCGGCGGGGCGATACAAAGAACCGAGTCCCGAAGTGACTGTTTAGCTGCAGACGCGGAGATCAAAGCCTCCCGTCAAACACCCGGGCAAACCTCAAACTAAATACGTAGCTCCTGGGACTTCCACCAACACCGAGCAGACATCGCTCCACCGGCGCCCACCAGCGCCTTTCTCGCCGCCCGAACCCTCCCCCGCCTCCTCCCCTCAACACCCTGTCCCCGCCGCTCCCGAACCGCACACCGCCACCACACGGTCTCATCCCCTTCCCCCTCCTCGGTTTGCTCCAGGGGCACCGCTCCGGATGAAGGAGCCGCAGAGCCCCGGCACCTGCCAGCCCCGGCACCTGCCGTCCCCGGCTGAGGCGGGCAGCGAGCTCAGCCCGCCCGGTACCGGCCTCCCCTCGCCGCCGCGGCCGTTCAACCGCCGCCCGCGCGCGCTCGCCAACCCGCCCGCCTCACAGCGAAGCGCCGCCGCCGGCGAGCGGGCGGCGGGAAGGTGCCGTCTCCGCCGCCTCGCCTTGCACCTTCCCGCCGCCCGCCCGGCGGCCCTCACCCTCCCCCGCAGCCCCTCCGTTGAGGCCGGGGCGAGCGGAAGGCGGCGGAGGTGCGCGGCACCGGGGGAAACATCCCCCCTCTTCCTCCTGCGGATGAGCCCCTGTCGGCTCGGCTTACTTCACCTCAGCTCCGCTGCGGCTCGGGCGGCCGGGCCCCGCCAGCCGGCATGGCGTGGAGGTGAGGGGAAGGGTCCCGCCGCGCTGCCGCAGGCTCCCAGTGGTAGAGGGCTGGCACCATAGAGAGGACGGCGGGACGAGAGACCTCCGACGATAGAGCGGAAGAGCGCTAGAGAGGCCGGGGAGAGGCGGAAGTGACGCTTCCGGTTGCCGCGGCGATCGCGCGCCTGGTGCTCGCTAGCGTGGGGCCGGTGGCGGTGGCGGAGTGATGCTTGCGGGCCGGGCCCCGCCAGGCGCTGCGGATTGCTGCCGCCGCTTCCTGGCGGCGGCCCTGGCTGCGGGGCTGCGGCCGCTGCTATGCGGGCTGCCGCCCTGCTGGGTGACGGCGAGGCGGGCGGCCGGGCAGTGGCCGAGCCCGGGCCTGTGGGTGCCGGAGGCGGCTGAGACGGAACGGCTGGTGCAGCAAGTGCAGCGGGTGCAGCGGGCTGGCGTGCCGCTCCGCCGCTTCATCGTCTGCCCGCAGCTGGCCCGTACCGTGCAGCGCTGCCTGCAGGACGGAACCCGCCCCGGCCCCCAGCCCGTCCTGCTCGAGTGCGCGCCCGGTAAGCCGCCCCGGGGCTTCTCCCGTCCTCCGACCACCTTCCCGCTGCCCTCCGGTGGTGGGTCCCTCCGGGGGCTTCGCCGTCCCTGGGGCCGCCGGGACGCGGCGCTGCTCGGCGTGCTCCGGTGACCTTGCGGGGTCAGTGTGAGCTGCCGCCCTCGCCACCGGCGATAACGGGCCCCCGGCCTTACTCTCCCGGGGCCGCGGAGAGGTGTTGGTGCCGAGGGAAGGAGACGGGTCCCTCCTGCCTCTCCCGGGGTTTCGGGCGGGGGTGGCGGCTCTCTTGCTTGACGGCGCTGCCTGGGCCCGCTGGGGCGGGATCTGTGATCCGTGCGGTGTCCTCTCGGGGCTGGCGCTGGCGACCGGTAGGGCCGTCCGGGTGTCGCGGCATTGCGGTATGCCGGGGGCGGGCGGCAGGGGGCTCGGCCCATTCATACAGAGCTTTGGGAGGAATGCTCAAGTCTGGAGACTTGTGTCTTCACTGGTGTTAAAACTTTGCTATAGAGTAAGAAGAGAGAAAAGTTTCTGTCCAGGCAATATTTTTGTTTTTGTAGGCAAACTTTATCTCTGTCAACAAAAGCATGCCTAAGACTGAAGGCCTTTACATAGCCCTCTGCAGTTACTTAATGTTTTTTTTTACATTTCTACAGAGGGTGTTTTACCTGTAGAGATAATATGGGTAAGGTTTTGAAGTATATTTCTGTTGGCAGAAGAAAAACTAGTAGAAATATTTGAAACATTATATCTAACGTTTCTCAGTATCTAATTGTAATGCTGTGTCTAGTGTTATTCACTGTGCAATCTCAGACAGGCTGTCTGTAAATCATTTTTCTAACTCTTGTTTTGAAGTGTGTTTAAACAAACATAAGTAAGCTCATGTTGAAGGTGGTATGTCCCGAATTTTGTGTTGGGAAAATCATTAAAAGAAATCACTTAGAAAAAATGCACTTTAAAAAAAAAAAATTTATTTTCCTCCTTCAGGTCCTGGAATCTTGACCCGAACTCTGCTCAATGCAGGTGTTAGAGTGGTAGCTCTAGAAAGTAACTCAGCTTTTCTTCCAAACTTACAGGTATACTTTTGATTTGGTAGCACATTTCTAAAACTTAATTAAAGGAAAAATAAGGAATTAACTCATGATTGTGTAATAACTGTTGGATCAAAAAGGAATTAGCCAGTGATCGTTACTTGTAACAGGTGAAATAATACTTAATAATAGTAAGTATTGTTTAGTTTTACATTGCATGTTCAGCAACAGACTATTTTGTAATCAATTGATTTGACATTTTGTGTATGCAGGAATAGCTCATAGTCTTCCTATGAATATTTCCATGCATAAATTTGAGGCTAATACTATTCAGAGTCATTGTAGTTCTGTATATTTAAGCAACATGTCTGTGTGTAGCTTTCAGAAATCTGTAAAAGAAGTCTTGGTTATTCTGATTATCTCATGGTATTATTTAACCTATTGTCCTGCAAGTGACTGCTAATATTAAGACACTGACATGCATTGTCCTCTCCTGTTCACTTTGGCTTCATGTGGATTCAAAGATGGTCAGACACAGAGCTGCAGAAGTTACACTAAGAAGGATTGTGTTACAATGCTGTAAAGTACAGGTTTGGAACTAAAGATCCTCACCTGACCTAAAATGTGTATAAATGGCATTCTCTCTGCATATATGATGAATTCCAATTGTAAATCACTAATTGCAGTGGTTTTCTTAGTTGAGTGTAGCTTTTTTTGCAAAACATTAAAAGAATGTGTTTTAAAGTTCCACTTGAGCAGCACAGAAATGTCAAAATGCCCTGCACAATGAAGGGAAAAATTCTTTTTATCAGCTGTAAGAAGCAGATCTGAGATTTGACTCTTGTTGACTGGGTAACAATTTTAGGTAGCGCTTGAACATATTTTTTTTTTGTTTGGGTTGGGTGTTTTGCAAGACAGGTTACTGCATCCAGACTTCTGAAACTGAAATTAATTTTATTCAGTCCCTAGAGAATAGCCTGGATGGACAATTAAAGGTAATTTACGGTGACTTCTTCAGACTGGATCCTTTGGTGACTGGAACGGTGAAACCACCTGCTATGTGTTCTGACAAACTTTTTGAAACCATGGGTGTAGCAGCAGTTCCTTGGAGGGCAGGTATATGTATATGATCACACATGTTACAATTACGTTTGGAGGGTGTGTAGGCAGTTTGGCAAAATCTTTGGGATTTGCTTGCTATTAATATATATACTGGATTCATGGACATTATTTCCTATATTTCAGCTTTATTTAGGTTCTTGATAGCTTCAAAAAACCCTTGCGGCAATATGTAGTCTCAGCTATTTGCTTGTTTCTATGAAAGGATTAGTCTAATGCCTAGCTTTGACTAAAGCTTGTATTACGTTCATTCTTGAACAACATAAGTTGACAGACTTTCTTAATTGTTTGTAGTTTAGACGTTAGCATTAATGTACATATTGCAAAATTTTAAAGATGCTTTTACACACTATTGAAACAGATGTACCTGTGAAAATTTTTGGAATCTTACCACAAAAAAAGGAAAGAAACACACTTTGGAGGCTTCTTTTTGCTCTGTATGAATGCAGTTCCATATACAGATATGGAAGAGTAGAACTCAACATCTTTATAAGTGAAAAAGAGTACAAGGTATGTGTAAGAGATTTTACAGGTAGTAAAGTATAAGTAGTGCTTCACAGAACACAAAAGCATTTATATTGTACAGTTAATGTTTTTGCTAGTGAATTTCTTTTTCTGCCAGAAATTTTGTCTTGTCTGTTTCCTACTTGTTCTCTTTATGCAGTAATAGCACTGTCAAGAAACAGTCTGTTGTCGCATAGCTGCAAATATTACAAATGTGGAGGGTGGTCCTTGAGAAGGATATGCAGCAGCAGACTGGCTGTTTTCCATTTTAACTTGTGAGGTGCTTAAATTCTGTAATGTGCTTTTGCAACAAAATTGTTTACTAGTTGCAGGTAATAGTCAATGAAGACTGAATTCAAAATGCCTCGTGAAGAGGATTCAGAGTTACTAAGTACCGTGCTAAGTGAGATGCACTTGTCCTCTTGAGCCACTCCTGTATGCAGTACTGAAAAAAACTGAGTCAAAATATGAATGATTTACACACCTTTTATTAAGAGTCTGTACACTAAGGTGCAGAGCAGCTTTCTGGGTTTCGAGTTCCTAATTTATGCTGTCCCAAACCTCTAGAACTGTACTTAATGGTTCAGGAGTACCATTTCTTTCTGTGAAACTGTGAGGTTCATACAGAGCCACAAACCTTTAATTACCTGAAGTAAGCAAAGACTTCCAGTTGTGCTTACACAGCCTGTGTTGTGTCTAACACCTTACTGAAAAAAATTAGAAGTCTTAGAAGTCTTAAGTATATTCTTTTGCAAAATGACAGGTTGGACACCACTGAAATATCCACTTAAATGGTATGTTTTTAATGGCCAGATTTTTGAGGAAGTTGGGGGCAGCCTGTTAATTTAATTCAGTCACTGTGTTTTTTATTAAGTTTTCTGGTTTTATTGTGAACCCTGTTAAATGAGAGTTGTGTACCTAAATAAAAGCAACTGGAACCTCCTTTTTTTTTTGTCTATCATATGATGAGGCTCTCTAAATCTATTATGGGAAATTAAATCTTCCTGCTACAATTTACTTCTTTCTTTGCCCTGTTTGAGAATAACCACCAGTTTCTCTGGTTTTTTGTTGCCCTAAGAGCTGTAATATTGATCAGGATGATGACCGTGCAAGCAGTTTAATGTTCAGTGAGGACACCTGATGTTTGGCTTACTCTGCTTGTATGTCTTACTGGGAATATTATCAGTGTGAGCTGATAATTCTGCTTTTTATACAAAATATGATCCCTGTTTCTCTTCTGTGTGAAACTTCTCTGCCTTAAAAGGGACCAGAAAGTATATGCCAGAAATTCCTACACAGTTCAGTTATTCAAATAACTGCTGTGAAGAAATACTTAGACTGCCATAATGTCTTCTAATCATGTGTTCTGACAAGATATACTAAAATAGCAGAAAGTATGTATTTGAGGTCTAATTTAACTTTACCTTGGAATTTTAGACTTAACTATGAATTTCTTACCGCTTGTTATATATATGAGGATTTTGCTTAGATAAAGAAGCAGTCTTAGTTTTTGCAACAAAAATGCTCTTTCTTTGCTATTTTTTTAGGTATTAACAGCAAAGCCTGGGGAAACGAGGGCTTACCAAGCACTTACTGTACTTTGGCAAGTAGGATGTGAAATTCAGCTACTGCACATGGTAAGTTTTTTGTACCAGCTGACATAGTCTAATGCTATGGCCATGTTTTTAGAACAGGATTTATAGTGTTTTACTGTCGTAAACTAATGGGAAGCTAATTTGGCGTTTAAATTAATTGGAGAACTATTGAGAACTTTTTGATGTAAAAACCTGAAACAATCATGTGTTGTGTAAAACACTTTCAATTAAGCAGCATCATTATTAACTATGATGTCAGTATTTTTATTACAAGACACTGTACTCAAAAACATTTATTCTCAGAGGCTAGTAGATAAGAAAGAGATGTTTGCACAACAGATAAGTCTTCTCCATCTTGCTAGAGGTTGTGTGAGACTAGAAGACTGCTATTCCAATCTGTCATAGCCTGCTCTGTATGTCCTCTGCATTTGGCCATCGTGTATGCTTTTGACTTCCTGAGCTGTGTTTGTGGAAAAATTTTTGGGGTCTTGGGGTCTTTATGTTGCAAGCAGGTCTACTTCTCCTGTTAGTCAAAAACTATCTTACCTTGTCAAACATGCAATGGTTTAGTTTTAAAAAGTTTTATGTTGTTCCCCCAGCTCCACATAAGCACATGGCCGTCAGTTTTCACGTACTTTATGCTTTTTAGATTTATCTTTCTTTGTGCTGTGTCTTTCTAGGAACCTACCTTCAAAGTTTAAATATTTTGCTAATCTAAAATTTAAAGTTTCACTATCTATTGTCTTCTAAATACCTTATACCACAAGGTATATATTAGGTAAATATTAAGGAGTTGAAGAATAAGATGATAGTTGTTGAAGATGGTCATCTTACTAATAGTGATGAAGAAAGAGTGGAGGCATTCAGTGTGTTTTTTGCCTCAGTCTTTAATAATACTGATGGACCTTGGGCTGCCTGGTCCCCCAAGTCAGAGGACCACTACTGTGGGAACAGCGACTTTTCATTTGTGGATACTGAAATTGTAAGGGACCAGATGTATCAGCTGAATGCTCACAAGTCCATGGAGCATGATGGATTCATTCCAGAGTAATGAAGGAGGTAGTGGATATTATGGCAGGACACCTGTCGATAGTCTACCAAAGGTCTTGAGAATCTGGGGAGGTCCCTGCTGGCTGGAAGCGAGCCAATGTTATTCCAATCTACAAAAAGGGTGTGAGGGAAGACCCAGAAAACTACAGACCTGTTCATCTAACCTCAGTTCCTGGAAAAATTATGGAGAAGATTATACTGGGTACTACTGAAAGGCATTTAAAGAATAACGCAGTCATCAGGCATGGTCAACATGGGATCACAAAGCGAAAGTCATGTTTAACTGATTTGATGTCCTATGATAGGGCCACCCGCCTAGTGGATGAAGAGAAGGCAGTGTATGTAATTTTTCTGGATTTTAGTAAGGCTTTTGAAACTGTCCCTCACAGCATCCTTCTGGACAAGTTGTCCAGCTGTGGGATGAGCAGCTTCATGGTGCACCGGGTGAAGAACGGGCTGAAGGGCAGAGCTCAAAGGGTTGTAGTGAATGGGGCTACATCTGCCTAGCAACCGGTCACCAGTAGTGTTCCTCAGGGTTCAATTCTAGGGCCAGTTCTGTTCAATATCAATGTATCTGTATCAATGATCTGGATGCAGAAGTGGAATGCTCCCTTAGCAAGTTTGCTGATGATACCAAACTGGGAGGTGCTGTTGACTTGTTTGAGGGACAAGACGCCTTGCAGAGGGATCTAGATAGATTGGAGCATTGGGCAATTATTAATAGGATCGAAATGAAACAAGTTGAAATGCTGGATGCTGCACCTAGCCTTGCAGAGGGACCTAGACAGGTTGGACAATTGGGCAATGATTAATGGGATGAAATTAAACAAGTTGAAATGCTGGATGCTGCACCTAGGACAGAGTAATGCGGGGCACGAGTACAAATTGGGAGAGGAGTGGCTGGAGAGCAGCCCTGCAGAAAGGGATCTGGGGGTGCAGGTTGACAGCAGGCTCAATATGAGTCAGCAGTGGGCCCTGGCAGCCAAGAGGGCAAACCCCAACCTGGGGTACATCAAACACAGTATAACCAGCTGTTCAGGAGGGGTGATTATCCCGCTGTTTTCAGCGTTGATGTGGCCTCACCTTGAGTATTGTGTGCAGTTCTGGGCCCAGAATTTAAGAAGGTTGTTAAGGTCCTCGAATGCATCCAGAGGAGGACAACAAAGCTGGTGAAAGGGCTGGAAGGAATGTCCTATGAGGAGCGGCTAAGGACTTTGGGCTTGTCTAGTTTGGAGAAAAGGAGATTGAGAGGCAACCTCATTGCTCTCTACAGCTTCTTGAGGAGGGGAATCGGAGAGGGAGGTGCTGATCTCTTCTCCCTGGTGTCCAGTGATAGGATGCGTGGAAATGGTTCAAAGCTGCACCGGGGGGGTTTTAGACTGGACATTAGGAAGCATTTCTTTACTGAGAGAGTGGTCAAACACTGGAACAAGATCCCTGGAGAGTTGGTTGATGCCCCAAACCTGTCAGTGTTTAAGAGGCATTTGAACAATGCCCTTAATAACATTAACTTGGTCAGCCCTGAATTGGTCAGAAGTTGGACTAGATAATCATTGTAGGTCCCTTCCACCTGAAATGGTCTATTCTATGCTATTCTAAACAAAGCACTTTAATTCTGTAATATATTTTCTCCCTCCAATAGGAACCTTGGTCATCATTTGTAACTAATTTGAAAAATGGGGGACTGGCGGTACCAAAAAGCACGGTAAGATTGTTGTGTGCACTTCTTTTGGAGATGCAGCTAAACCACTTCTAATTGAAGGTTAAAATAACTTTATAACAGCATTTACACATGTATTTTTTAAGAAGTGTTCTTCTAATTAAAACTTAGGGGTAGCATGTAGGTGCATCAGAAGTGGGGTGAAGAATTGCTATTAGCTTACAAATTGAAATAAACTAGTATCTTTATCATCTATGATGGGAAAAATATAGTGAATAAACAGCATAAAGGGATGTGGACAAGCGAAGTCTTTTTCAAATGAAGTTACTTGACAGGGTCACATCTAGCTGCTTGAACAAAACAACTGTTACCACAATTAATAGCACAATCAGCACTGCTGTTTTTGATTAAAATGGTTATTCACATGTCCAGTTTAGATTCCGTGTGCTAGTTAATTGCTGAAAAGTGCAAGTGAGAAGTGGAAAAATATCCTGTGTGAAGTTCTTTACACTTTCTCTTCTAGAGAAGTGATGATGTTCCTTTGTATAAGAATATTTCTATCTAATACCAGTAATATAAAAGCATATTTACTTAATATTTGATTTTACCCCCCCCCTCCGAAAACTGCTATGGTAGTATATTGTGTGTTGTTTGAAATGCTACTGTGCAATATAAGTGATTATGAGTGAACATAAGTGACTGGGTGTGCCTTACACACTTAGGCGTGTCGCTGTAAAGCCATGTAGAGAGGCATATCAGGTGGATTACGTAAGATGTATTGTGACAGCCCTGGGTGAAGTACAAATGTGAGATCTATTGGATGATATACCCATTGCTGCCAATACAGAAGTACATTTATTTCAGTTAAAGACTCTGCTGCCTCCCAATTTCATAAAATCCTCAAGTTGCAATATTGTCTTCGTGTTATACTCAGATAATTCCATCTTTATATACAAAAGGCAGGTAGTTGAAGTGATCTGATGTGATACCTTGTATAGTATAGGAATATTATAGGCCACATAATCTCTTGAAAACTCACATCAAGCCTGTATCGTCTATTTCAACTAAGAAAGTTCAGTCTTAAAAAATAAAACTGAAGTGATAGTATGTCTGTTTTGTTTCCTATTTCCTTTACTGTTTGGGGGGCGGGGGAAGTAAAGCATCTTCATTCTAGAACAAGATTTTGAAGCTTCCAATGAAATCATCTTGTTAAGACTTCTAAAACTCTTTAAGAAATGTTACTGGTGGCACAGATGAAATGCTTACGCTTAGCTAAAGATGGACACTGTCTTAAAAAAAGACTTTTCAGTGACTTGTTTTGTTTTTCTTGCAGTGGCTGCCAAACGACCATTTATGTTTGGTACGACTAACTCCTCAACAAAATCTATTTACAGGAGGCTTGAAGCCCACAAATTCAGCTACTTTTATTTTCATGGTGAAACAGTGTCTTGCTAAACCCAAGTCTAGACTTACTGCTAGATTAAAGTAAGTAAGAAATAATTACAGTTTTTATGTTTTTTCTTCAGAGATATATAGGAAAATATTAAAATATGTTCTCAAAGCAGTATTTATTTGCAGCTGAAATACAGCTTTTTTTTAATTAATTATCTGCACGTAGGATAGAAGATTTCACTTTTGCAAACCACAATACAATATTTTGGGGACTGTTCCTGGCCTGTATTAACAGATTATAAAAACTTAAGGTTTGACAGGAAGATAGACAAGTATTTTGAATGTAGATGTGCAGTAATTGTACCTCCAGGGGTGGTGAGGTCATGTATCTGCAAGAAGTTTTCACTCACTTTAGAGACATAATGATAAAGTCACCAAGAGTTTTGCAGGTATAGAAATTAAAAGCTGAAAAAGAGTTTCAGTTTATAACAGACATCAAAGTAATGCTAATGAAAACAGCTGAAGGTTATTGAAGGTGGAGTGGGATGTCCTCAAATGGCTTTCTGTTATCTAATTAAAAAATTAGGCTTTCAACTTATTTACCAATTATGCAACTCCCTTTAATTATTCTTTTTGGTATTACATTGGAGCTATTAATTTTGCTTTATGGTCGGTAGATTTCCGTTTTCCATAAACGGGAAGCGTTTGCAGTCTGGAAAGCATTGACTTCAACTTGTTAATGAAAATAATTAATGTATTTCTCATTTGCTGGTAGCTGTTTATGGAAGTTAATTTCCTGAAAGCGGGGGGTGGGGGGGATGGGGAAAAAAAGCTAGTAAATTCCAGTAACTCATTTAGCAAAGACAAGTGCAAAGAGCCTTAATGGATTTCTTTCTTAAAGCTCAGTGATATACCTAACCTCCACTCGATCCTTCAGCCAGGAAGTGGAGCTAACTTTGAAGGCTTCTAATGTGCATCTTCTGTGTATTTATACACCATTTTCTTGTCTGGGAAATAGTTAATGTATATGCACATGTATAAAAGATCTAGTTTTCATTGCAATGATGTAGATGGGGAGACAGCAGATACATCTGTTTATATATAGAAGAAAATACCTGGGAGGTGTAAGAAACACTAACTCATGCTACACTGCGTCACCTTCTTGAAGGTGATCTTGGCTTTAATTTCCCAGGCATTGAAGAATAACCCCTTTTTATGCTGTAATGCCTGTTACTGACTTAGGCAGTTGGGGCAGAGGAGGGGTGGAGGACAGGCGCCCCCTAATGAGGAGGCTTATGTGCTATGGTATTGTCTGTGTCTGCTGGGGGCTTTATTTGGTATTTATATTTCTTATTGGCAGAGGTTTCTTCCTGTTTGCAGTATGGATTGAAAATAACTTGTGTGGTAGGGAGATGTTAACTTCTAGAAGCTGAGAAAGAGTGAAATGGACTTCCAGATATTGTTTCTTGCTCTTCATTTTTTCACAGAAAGAAATGCTCTGTTATAATTTTATTTGTTCATTTGTTTCAGTTCGTGGAGCTTGGACAATGGTGGCAAATTATTGAGAGAACTAGAAATTCCAAGAAATGCTGAAGCACGTAACTTATACCCAGAAGACTATAGGCGTCTTTTTGAGGCTTTGCAAAACTCTAGTATGTTTACTGAAACCTGGTTCCATGATGACGTCTTGGAAAGTATAAGGCACATAAACTTATAAATCTAAAGCTGCTGTCTTTTGGAAGATCACCTTTGCTTCTGGAAGATTACTTTGATAAGAAATGATTTAAATAAAATCGGAGATATTGTTAGCTAGATGATTTCCTGTCCAAACAGGAAAATAAATTTAGCAAGTTACAAGATCCCTTCTACACAGGATGAAAGTAACGGATTCACAGTTAGTTGATCACAATCCTATCTAGAATGGACAAACTTTGCATCTTTTCCAGGAGCATATTAGTGACCTGCTGCTTTTGGATGTACCACTTAAATGGAACTTTTTGTTAAACTGCTGTATATTTACAACATTTAAAAAGTATCAGACCAAATATCATTATTTGTGGTTTGTATTTTGGTGCTCAGAGCTTTGAATGCCCTTTCACAGATTCCTAAAACACACAGGTCTTTACAACCTCTGAATCTGTTACATTGTCTCCTGATCTAAGAATCTTGCTGTCTAAAGTAAACATAATATCAATAAATCAATAGTGGTGGGCTAACAGAAGACAAGGTAATGACAGCGTGATAAAACATCAGCTGAGAGTTTGGTTTTTTTTTAACTAAAGATTGTATCTCTGGAGTAAAAAGTTGTAACAGTTCTTTCTTTTGAAATTTTGAAAAGAACACTGGGCAGCCTGTTCTGGTTTACAATAAGCATATATAACACCTATATGCATATAGGCTTTATCTTATTTTAAGTAAAAAAAAAAAAAAAATACCACCAGAACATTCAGTGCTGTATAAACATTTTTTTGGGGGAAAAAAAATCTTACCTGCAACCTTTGTCAATATGTATTTGTTTAATATGTCTTACATGTACATAAAACCTTACTTTAAAACCATATGCTATTAAAATTTTTTGAGCCGTAGTCCTTGATAATGCAACCTGTTCCTAGTTTCTCTTCCTGTTCTACCATATAACTGTTCTGGTTTTGTCTGATAGTGCTGGCAGGCTGTACTGGCTCTGTTTTCTATACTGTCTACTCTGGGAAGAGCTGTGGCCAAAAAGATGCTTTTTTAGCAGAGTACGAGTTAATGAAGTGCCCTTTTGGTAAAGGCTGAACTATTTTCAGGCTTTGGAAAACAGCAGAGACCAAAACAACACAAACACAGAATTGTATTTCTTAAGCATAGTGTGATAGATGTGAGAAGCGTTCATCTCTGTCTTCTTCCTGCTATTCCTGCTGCAGAAGGAAAATTGACTTCAGGCAGCCTCAGTTCACTCTGCTGCCTGGGCTGTAGTGCTCTCTTTAAGCTGCCGATAAGCCTTTGTAATGCTGTTATTATGAAACCACTGGAAAGGCTGATGTTTAATTTGCAGTCTGTCTCAAGAATGTGTTACTGCTGTTCTGGTGTAAGTCTTGAAGATTTGAAGCTTTGTTTCTGTTTACATCTCTTACTATTTCAGATAACTTACGTTATAAATTGACCATGAATGGCAAACTTGTATTAACAGAAGCAAATCCACCTATTTTCAGCCTCAATAGATGGTAACTGTCTTATCTACTGGTTTAAAACAATGCAGTGTCTCTTGGCTTGATTTTTTTTCCTCCCCCCCACCTCCCCAAATCAAAATACCTTGCTCTTGTTGCAGCAAGATGTCTTCTATCAACATACCAGGAGAAGTATTCAATGCATAAAATGTAAGACCACCACTGGCTATATAAATTTCTTTAACTGTGTTGCTGGTAACATTTCAAACATGAAATGGTAAAAAAGAAAATTATTTGCTGTGATTTTTTTTTTTTGATGCTCTTGGAAAACAGCATTTACTGAGCCAATGCAGAGACTCACAAGATAAAAGCAGCAGTTTGTAAGTGGAAGGAATATTGCATAACTGAGGACTCGAGGAGATTTAGGGCTAACCAGAACTCTGCCATTAAGTCTAACCAATATGTTTAGGCCTGATCACAAATGTGAAATGAAAAAATCAATGGCTGTCATTATAAAAGTCGGTTTGGTATTGATGGAAGAGATGGAAAAAAGTGAAAATTACTGGTGCGCGTGTATGAATAAAGGTGAGTGAAACTGAAGTAGGTCCACGGATTCATTGATGCTGTGTCCACTTGGTACTTCCTACTGTTGTAGGTTTACAGCTTCTGTAGGATAACGCTGAATGCAAACTTTCACTGAAATTTTAAATTGTATATAAAGACTTCTTAGGCACTTTTGTTACGATTTTTTTAACCAAGGCTGTACTACTTGTGTTCCTTTCCATTGCATATCTGCCTCTGCCATATTCCTTGATATGTTGATGGAAAATTGAGCCAACATCTCTTCAGTTATTTTTGATTCATGTAAAGGCAAAGACAAAACTTGCAACTAGGAGAACAGTATATAAATATAAGTTAATATTTACATTTTAATTGCCCTCCAAAATACTATTCAAAGAGAAAATAAAACTGCAAATTCACTCAAAATTTAAAATGTTAGATTTAAAATGTTTTCGGAAGAGAAGATCTTCATGCTAACTTTGAGACTAAAAGGTTTACAGGAACTACTTTTCTATCATGGTGGGATACAATTTCCCGTTTCTGAAAGTGCATTAATTTGCAAGTTACTGTGCCAGATACAGTAAACAATAAAAAGTATTTTAAAATTAGCACCATCACTTGAAAATATAGCAGAATTCAGTTGGTTTTTACACAGTTTTTTGTTACAACACTTTTTATATATAAGGTATAAAGTAATAGAATTTTAAAATTACATTAATTAGCTGCAAGCTTTTGGGCAGATTTATTTATTCCTATGTTTTCCTCTCTTTGAATTTGTGATCTTGGATGAGTTGAAGGTGACAACATACATGCAGTGTACTTAATAGAAAGTCCACAGTATAGCACGTTCCTTTCAATTATTTCCAGACTCTGCGGGGGTTTATTTTATTATTTTTGTTCCCCCCAAGACAGATTTAATTCATGAACCTCTAAAACATGAACTACACGTGATAATCTCTCAAGTAGAACTGTGAAGGATTGCTTCCACTCTTCAAATACTGTTTCTTAGAGGAGTTGCCAAGAACATGGCTTTGGGCGTGCCATATTAAATGCCAATATATCGTAGTTTGTATATTGATTGTAACTTCAGAGGTGCTAAGTCTTTTCTAATGGCCCTTGTCATTTGTGCTATCCATTTGCCTGTAGAAGAAAATTACATGACTGTGATGGCAATTGCCTAAATTTTACTACTTAACTGTATTGAAATCATAGCAAACAAATGCAAACAGAGAGAAACTTGGTCCTTATGATGCCCAGTTAATGAGAAATTTTGCCCTTGGAATTAGATCAATCGAATTGGATTCTATAGTTAGTAGTTTGCTTGTGATCCAGAAGAAGGGTTTGTGACCTTGTACTAATTTACACAGTAGATGATGGGATAAGGGGTTGTTAAGGTGGAATGTGTACATACCGGCTACTAGGAATGTTCAGCATGGGAACATTTTAATAATTACAGCTTAGCCTTGCAGGTAATAACGATAGTGTTCATAGAAATATCAATATAAAACTTGAGAAACATATTGTGTGGTGTAGTTTAAGATGTGTGAGCATGATAGGAAGAACCTGAGGCTTCCTGAGAAACACGTTGAATTAATTGTTCTGGCAGGCTAAACGCAATCTGTGGGGCTGTAGACTGAAAACTCCAATCTAAGCTTTGCAAGCCTTTAATTAGCAAAGCCGTACCTTTCTTCTGTAAACATTAAGAAAATGGAAATAACAAGTAACTTTTCCAGAAAGGGCAACTAGTCAGTGGGAGATGTTTGTTCACTCGCATTGTGTCCTTGCTCAATAGCTGTTGCGTCTTTCCTCGTGTATGCTGTTTAACATGTCACTGCTGAAAACAGACACACGGGCTGTCCCCAGCTGATAGAACACAACACGCAGCAAGCATCCAAAGCCCAAGGGAAATTAGGGGTAGTTAAGACACACCAAATGGAACAGTCAATTACTCATAATGTAAGCAAGACTTTAACACTTGACGTAGTTGGTCCTAGTGATAAGACACCAAATAGACCTACAACATGACCTGTTTACCTAAAACTTTATTTGTGCAGAGTTTGGTATGATTCATACATTTGAATGTGTCTTAAGGAGTTGGGTTTGGGGTTTTTTGGGTGCTTTTTTCCTCAGGATGGCTGCTCTTAATGTTTTTCTACAGGATTAATTTTGTCTTGGTCTCGTTGCTTCTGGGGTCTTATTTCTATAGTGATGGTAAATATGGTGATCTGATACCACCACTAGCTGTTCCCCTGCTTTCAGATGCAGACTGTAGTAGACATATGCAAAGACTTTTATTTCTTTGCCACAGAATCACATTCTGAAGGTATGAGAAGCCTTCAGCCAGTTTGACTTGGCAATGATTTAGTTTGATTTTATGCAGATCTGCGCTCAATCTGCAAACTGACATAGGAGTAGTTTGTCCATGAGTAGCATTACTGCTTAAATTAGAAAAATCTGATTTTAAGAAAAGCAGGAAACAAAGGCATGTCATGCTGTGTGTGCAGGTTTTTGGAAGCCTTTGCTAATAAAATTCAATACTTTCTGCCAGAAATTGTTTGCAAGAGAAAACAATTTTAAGAACTGTTTGACTCATGCCACTGTAAAAATGTGAGATTATAATTTTTTGTGTAATTATGCCTTGGGATTTTTTTCCCATATAAAGTACACTTAGAGCTCCTGTCTTTCAGCTAAGAAATTATGCTGACGAACTTCAGAAGCTTGTTTCTGCCATCTAAAGGAAATTAATGTGTTTGAGGCAGGGAAGACTCAAAAGTAGAAAGTTTTTGTAAAGTTTGTAGTAAAATATCAATATGAAAAATCTATATGACTGTGAAATTTATTAAAAATTTGTGCTTAAAATGCTTCTGCAGTGAGGATTGGTTTTGGTGTTTTAATTTTACATTCTAGAATCAATTCTTAACTAGCACACCAACATTAAAAGTGAAGAGACCTCGACAAGAGATTCCTTTGTGTTCTTAAAAAGATCTGTCTGTGCTTACAAGCTTTCAGCTAATTATTTGATAGCTATTCTATGCTGCTAGTGATAATAATATATTAGTGATAGTGATATCAGTTCTTCATCAATCAGATATTCATCACTGCAGTTCTTTCTGGGAATTCATATTGTAAAACATGCTGTCTCGAGACAGAAGAGCTAAACTTTCCACTACAGTGTCTCATCCACCAGCAGTAAGGAAGTATGACTAATTCAGCAGCATCAGCCACAATTAAGTGACATTTCCCACAAAAGTGCCTCCATTACATGCTTTGACAGGTGCTTCTGTCCAGAATGTGTCATGCATTTTGAATAGCTGTTCGGAAGTCTGACCTGTCTAGGTCAGTGGATGACTTGGTCATATAAAAACCCCATACTAATAACAGGGATTAATTCAACTAAATATAGTCAAGAGCTAAATGACCACTTATTGGAGTATATAGCCATAACATCATTATGCTTTTCAGAAAATTCAGACTGTTTTCAAAAACATCTGAACTGGGCATTCAGTTGATCGCCATTGCTCAAAGACTGTGTTGAATGGCCCTCCAAGGCAGACCTCAGAGGCAGACCATCTAAACTGTAGATGTCCAGAATCAGCTTTCCATGTTCTTCTTACAGATGTCAAAAAAGGACATCAACCTGTTGGAATGGGTCCAGTGGAGGGCCACGAAGATGATCAGAGGGCTGGAGCACCTCTGCTATGAGGACAGGCTGAGAAAATTGGGGTTGTTAGCCTGCAGAAGAGAAGGGTCCAGGGAGACCTTATAGCAGCCTTCCAGTACCTGAAGGGTGCCTACAGGAAAGGTGGGGAGGGACTCTTTATCAGGGAGTGTTATGATAGGACACAGGTTAACAGCCTCCAACTGAAAGAGGGGAGATTTAAATTGGATATCAGGAAGAAATTCTTTACTGTCAGGGTGGTGAGGCACTGGAACAGGTTGCCCAGGGAAGCTGTAGATGCCCCATCCCTGGAAGTGTTCAAGGCCAGGCTGGATGGGGCTTTGAGCAGCCTGGCCTAGTGGGAGGTGTCCCTGCCCAGGGCAGGGGGTTTGGAACTAGATGATCTTTAAGGTCCCTTCCAACCTGAACCACTCTGTGATTCTGTGAAAATATCCAACACTGCATCAATGAAAATGTTTATGCTGTGTTTAGAAGCTTATCTATACTAGAAAAGCCTCTATTACATCAATTATGTTGTCTTATCAATCGAAATGCAATGTCATCCAAAAGTTATTCTTGGGCTTCTGTAGCTTATTTCGCTACAACTTATGTCCAAGCTGGTGTAAGCCCCTTTCTCCAGGCATTCATACTTGGCGTTTTGCTAGAGTAGCTGGGATCTCTCAGGTTGTGAATTTTTGTGTGTGGTGTGTGAAAGAAGGCTGTTGTTCCCTCAGACACATTTTTGTACTTTGTGAGATTTTGTTACGTTACGGGACATGGGAGTGAGAAAACCTGACTTGGAAAACTGAGAAAATAATGAAAGCTACATCTGGTGGTGTATATTCAAAAGCTCTTCCCTTGAGTGCCCTTTTTGCAGTTCATGGGTAGGATGTATATTGTTTGACCATTCATCTCTTAAGTTCATCCACCCAAGAGATAGACATTAACTGCTGTTATTTCTGGGTTTGCTTATGTTACAGGTTTTGAACAACGCCTGCTTAGAAACTCAATAGAACAGCACAGGCAGGGAAACGCAGAAGATTAAATAGGTGAAGGAGTAAAGCATACAAGCCAAATACAGAGATAGTCGTTTAATATTTTAATAACTGTTAAGGATAATTTTTGAGAATCTCACAGTATCACTGTAATTGAACGCTTTTAAAAATTTTGCTAGAACTAAAGCATAGTAATATGCATAATTATTTAACTGACAGCTAGATTGCTGTCAGTTTTTTTGGTAATGAATTACATCACTGCAGCATTTAAGTGAATGTCAAAATTTATTTTTCTGTGGGAATCCTGAGGCTTGATGTACCTTGGTTCTTCCCAATAGCAGCAGTTTGGACATGCATATTGCCATTTCTGATTACCCTGTTGCAACTTGGATGAAAACAGTTGCAGACTGAAATAATCATTACTGAGAACAAAACTGAGTATGTTTTAGAAACAAAAAGCTGTTCTGCAGAACTGTTAGGTCCCTCTCTCACTGTTCCTGGACAGGTCAACTCAACACGCCTTTTCAAAACACAAGCCCTAACTCCCTCTATAGGCATAATAAGGAAAACCAGACCAACTCTATCTGCAATTCAGCACATTTAGCCTGCATCACATGCTTAATCTCATAAATGAATGAAAGCTACATAGACCCATACAGAAAGCAGCCATCATCTCACGGACTTTGAGCATCACCATTTCAGAGTAGTGCTTTTAGTTAATCATGCAAATGTTTTGATTTTCCTCTGTCATTTATCTGGTGCCTCTAACTGATGGCTCTGGCAAAAAGCAGCTGGTGTACAGGGTGCATTCCCAGTGATACACACTGCCACAGCTTTGGTGCCACACAGCTCCAGGCCCAGACTTACTTTTTTGAATTCAGAGCACAATGAGATCTAAAAATATGTCCAGATGCTAGTTCATGAGTAAAATGTCCTGTTTGAGGATGTTTTTTTGACAGAATCATTATTGCATCTCCTGTGAACCAAACTGTTTAATATTTTGATCAAGATAATGAACTGAAAGATATATCATCTTCTGCAACAAATGGGTTTACATATGATGAAGTCCCTGCCCGAGATCTGACTTCTCTGTGCTGGTTGCGATGTTGCATCAATGAAGAAAAGTTGCTGACGAACCCTTGGGTGCCAGTACAAACTGCGTATGCTTTTTCCCTTTGGGGTATACTGAAGGATGCAGTGGACTTGCTGTGTTTGCGCCACCAGCCGCCAGCTGGAGGGGCTTTCTGGTTTTCTGCAGCCCCTTGGAAGACACAGCCCAGGGCTGGGGCTGAGGAGGGCCACCCACCTCTGCGCAGCCGAGGGCCTGGGGACCTTCACTTCATTAGATACAAAGCCGTGGGTATGCAACCTCCACGTGTCCTCATGCCACTTTTGGTTTTGGATGTGGTTTTTTTCAGCCTCTGTGTGAGTGCTGAGGCTGGGTTGGTAGAGAAATGAAGACGTGACGGTGGCAACTGAAACTTCTATGGCTTCAGGTTTCTTCCACGGCCAGACTGCGGCAGGTGCCCGTCGCGTCTGTCAGAAGGGTCCCTGGTCTCATCGTTAACAGGATTTATGATTGGACATTTTCTCAGTGCCTCACTCCCTTTTGAAACAAACCAACCACCCCACAAAGCAACTGGAAAAACTCCAGCCTACTCCCTATTTTTAATTGGCCACAGAAACGTTGATAACCACTTCGCTTAGTGCTGCAGGGTGATGCATTAATGGAAACATATTATTAAGCCCCTCTTCAGCGGAAGGTCTACCCCCTGCCCTCTCAGTACAGGCGAAGGATCTGGTCTCGGCCAGGAAAAAGGTGCAATGAACGGGTCTCCCCAGCCCCTCAAGGAGGACACCGCCTCCTGCCCGCCGCGGGGGGGGGGGCGGCCCCGGCCCTCACTTAAGATGGCGGCAGCCGCGCCGCGTCACGTGGCGGGCGGGGCGGGCCCGCGCTCTTTCTGTGGCGGCGCGTGCGGGGGGTAGGATGGAGCCGGAGGCGCTGGAGCGGTTCCTCAGCCCGGGCAGGGGCAGCGGCCTCCGCTCCCGCCGGCGGCTGCGACCCGGCGAGCTGCTTTACCGTGGCCAGCCCTTCGCCTACGTCGTCAGCAAGGAGCAGCTGGGTGGCGTGTGCGAGCACTGCCTGCGCAGGTACCGGTGGCAGGGAAGGAGGGAGGGAGAACGTCGCAGCCGCCTCTTCCGCCGTCCCGGCCAGTGCCGCCCCTTCCGCTGAGGAGGGGCGGGGAGTCGGTCTCCCTCGCTCCGGGGGGCCTGGCTGTGTGGGGTCCTGGCGGTTGTGTGCGAGTAGTTGCTGCCGGGGCTGAGCTGCGCGGCTTCCCCGCTGCCTCCCGCTCTTTTTTAAGGCTTTTCTGATGGGGCCGTTCTCTCTCGCCGGGGGGATCTGTCGGTTCTGGGGGCGAAGGCCTGACCCGGCCGGTGGCGGGGGTACCGGACCGCGGTGAGCACGGTGTGGCTGCCCCGGGCCGCCCGAAAATACCTGTTCTGGTGGGGGCGAAGTTCTCAGCCGCCGTAGCCCCGCCGGGAAACCGTCCGTGTGGGCCGAGTTCCCTGTCGCAAGTTTACCCCGTGTAAGGAGCAGGGGCTTTGAGGCACGCGGTCAGTAAATTCCTGCCTCCTTCCCTCAAGGCCTTACAAGTAAAAACTGACAAACCCACAGTAGCTTTCTGTGTTTGTTTACAAAAAAAACCCAAACCAAACACAAACAAAACCAACTGTTTTCTACCCTTCTGCAATTTTCCAGCAAGGTAGATTGTGTTAGACCTGTTTGTAGGGGGTCTGTACTTGAAACATACTGGTAGGTGATCTAAAACCGTGCGTAATTACCAAGACTTGAAGAGAGACAATTCAATAATGCTAGCTTCTCCCATTTTTCTTTCGCTTTGAAAGTATTTGATACTTTGTTTATTGAAACATTCCCAGTGGTTTGCTTCACATCCTTACAGAGCACCTCAGCTTCTCTTTAAAAAAAATGATAATGCGATCCTCATTTTCTCAGTGAAAAGTTTGACAATCTGTTCCCGGTCACACTTGCATCTAACCTCAGCATATTAAAAAAAACAAAACCAAAAAAAGATTTTTACCTAATATATCTGTGAAGTCTGACTCGTGACATGAGAGTCCTTTGGGGTGGTGACTGCCTGTAGCTTTTCAACCTCAAGGTGTAAGAGGCTGCAGGCTTCAGAAGACAGGCTGAGTGCAACAACAGGTGGAATGAAAATGTATCTGAAGTGTTTGGATATAGAAGTGTAACCAGGGCAAGGTTTTTTGGGAGAAATAGTGATATGAAAGATTATGCATTGTTGAAAATTTGTCTTTTTGCTAAATAGTGGTATCAGTTCAATTAAAAAAGTTAAATAAAAGTTAAATAAGGCAGTTAAAAATAATTTTCCACCAGTCTAGCTTCCATTGCAAGATGTACTGCAGCTAGACAGAGTTTATAGATCAAGACTGCTAGCTAACTTTCTTTTTATTAATATAATTAAAGGCAACGGCTCCTTATTCAACAGACTTTGTAAAATCAGTGAATTAGTGAGCGATACATATATTCATATATAGGTCTTTTTTTTAAATGGAAATTAGAAAAATGGTGGAGTGGGATGTAGTATCGAACTGTTTTACGAATCTGGTTTTCATTTAACATGCACTGTGATCTTTGTTCAAAGCCAGGTATGAGAAAACAAAAAAAAAACCCACTCATTCATTTCTAGGACCACAGATAAAAGTTGCGTTGTCTACTACTGTTACTGTTTTTCACTCTGATCTTTAGGTGGCAGTACAGGTACACACACAGAAAAAAAAAAAGTCTTATGTTTAAAATTGATCTATAATTTTAGCAATCTTATTATATATAAAATTAGTGTTTGAGGCTTTATACTTACTTTCGTCTCCCAGCTTCTAGTAGTAAATGTTGTTGGATGCAGCTTTTGGCTGTGTGAGAAGTGCTGGGTGAGCCAGAAGATGGGTAATGATGTGCAGAATATTTTATTTCTGGACTGCCTGCTGAGAGGCAGCATGGTCTCGCCAGGATTTGGGGTCATAGACTTGTTATAGTGCGGACTGTCACCTTGGCTGAGTCTTTACAGTGAAGGTCTGACTTACCCAAGGGTAAGGATGGCTCTTGGGGGCAGAGTTTGCTGCTCTGATTCAGAGAGGAAAGCTTGGCTGGTGCAGTAGTTCTGCTTAGTCTTATCTCAATTAAAGTGAATACTATTGTGGATGTAAAATACTGAAGTGTTTATATATCTATCTATATTATATATATACGCTGCATCTACCGGTAGAAAGACTAACATCCCTTCCTTACCTTATTGGGCTGTTGGTACTATTTGTTTGGTGAAATTAAAATTTTTGGTCAGTGTTACTGGGTCTATGTTGTACATAGACCAGATGGCAGATTTTGGTAACTGTCTCCCCTTTTGTGATTGCTTCTTACTGCGGAAATAATCCTGTATTTTCTAATGAATAGGTTCATGTTTTAAAGGTACTTTCCAACCTAAATGATTCTGTTATTCTGTGCTGTTTTTTATAGAAGGCTGGGCTACAATATTCTGCTAGAGCTGATTTAATGTGCTAGCATAGCTGTTTGGAATTATATTCCATTAGCAATTAAAAAAAATACTGTCCTGAAGTAGGATACATAGTAAAGATTTGTTTGGAAATATAAAGAAGAAAAGTGTTTGTTACCTGTGTATTTGTATGGAAGCAGTATCTTGAGATAATGCGTGATGTTGTGTTGCATGATGCTACCCTCTTTGTGAAAGAGTAACTATACTGTTAGGGTCGGTCTGTTTGTGCTTATATGGAAATCTGACAAGATTTGTGTGGCCAGAATCTTCTTCCAACAACTTACTGGGGAAAGCAACAGAAAAGATTCTTCCTCTCTTATTAACCAAAGACTTTCTGTATGGCTTCTTCCGTGCTTTAATACCTATTTAATGCGGGGTCAGTGGCAGTACAGCTCAGTACAGGTTTATGTAGCAGGACTAAGGGGGTAAAGCAAGCTGTTTCATTTACAGACTTACAGGATTTCGTTGTATTTTCCGTTGTGGTGGACATTGATAAAGATGGTGAATAAAGCTAGTTGCCAGTGATCCCCAGAGGGTTCCATCACCTTTTTCTGTTATGGAAAGTGACTATTCTACCTTATTTTTTCTTCTTCTCTATCCTTTGCCTGGCTATCAGTCTAGAAAAAGACCTTTCTTCAAGTCCCTGGCAATTTAGCTTAATTTAGCCTTTCCACAATCATGTTATGTTCAGTGGGTGCCCATTAGTCATATGTGTGTTGTCACCCTCACAGAACTCTGGCAAGTTAGAAAAGGAGGCTGTCCTCTCATGGGAGCTGTGCTTGCTCTTTCCTTGTAGATTTTATTCGTACAGGTGATTAATGATCTTACTACTGATTTCAGTCTCTATTGTCTTGCTAGGGTCAGAAGCCAGGGTTGCAGTTAGTAAAGTCAAGTGGGTGTAACAAGTGAATTTTTTTTATTTCCTTAAAAAAGCAAAGCACTGCAAATGCTGGAATACTTGAGTTGCTTATATGTTTAGGGTTATGCTGTTAATGTTACATGAGATTATAGATATCAGAATAGATCAGCAAATACTGATATTCTTAACTTTCTACACAAAATTTTAAGCTTACAGGAAAAGACTTAATTGACCTCTTTTTCTGCCCTTAATTGGTTCTATTTTTAGTACTACTTTTTAAAAAAAAATATAGTTCATTAGAATTTCCTTTTATGTAGCAGATCAGATTACAAGTTCTGTTAAAATTGGATATAGCCAGTTACTTCTCAATTTAATAAAGTAATCCTAAATCAGTACTGACTTTTAATGTAGGACAATTTAACATTGCAAAACCTGCTTGCACATGCTGATTTATCAGGCTGCCCATTTTATCTGGTGGTGTTGCTCAGTTTGCTCAGCTTGTTAAATCTTCCCATGGCTTTTAAAGATGTTCTTTGTCTGATAAGTGGCAGAAGTGGCATCTTGGTCCTTGACAGTTCTCTTCCTCTGTGTATTTGATGTTCTGTTGGCTATTAATCCCTGCTGATTGAGTTTCCTGCAAGGTATGTTGTAGTGGTGGCACTGCTTGGTCTGAGTTTCAGATTTTGAATAGAAAATATACTCAGTCTGTTAGAATGGGAGTCAAAACAAGGGTGAAAGTCAATGATGCCTTTGGTGTTTGTTTGCTTTTTACAGAACATTTCTGTGATGGGTCCTGGCCGACACTTGGGAATGAGCAAACAAATTTTCTAGAATCCGTGTCTCAGAGAAAGTAGGAAAAAGAGGTAACATTAGCATTTTTCCAAATGCTGTACCATTTATGCCTTTAAAGGAAAGAGACACTTAAGAAAAGTGAATATTTGAGAATAGGCAATGTACAAGTTATATATAGACTATGAAATAAGACATAAGTGTTTCATGTTTGGGTAAGTTCAGAGGTTCAGTCTCTGGTAATGTAATAAGAGGAAGTATGAATGTGTTTTTGTATGACTGCAACTTTTGTAAACGTATCTAGAGAGAGGAAAAACATCTAAGTAGGACTGTTGGTAAGCTAGCCATGGCAGCAGACGCTACTGCAGTAGAGGAAATATAACCAAGAATTTGGTAAATAGTTAGTCAATTACAAAGTGCTAAACACAGGCCAGCAAATGTATGCTTCTTGCTCTACTTGACCTGTCTTAAAAATAGCCAAATGGACGCACCTTTACATTCAGGGCTGTGCATTCAGTAGTGCGTCTTCAGCACCAACAGACTCTTAAATTAGCTGCTGCTTTATTACTATCATCAACAATATTACATTATATTATCAACATTATGAACATTGGCATACCATTGTTAAAGTATGGAGTGCTCAGGTTAATGGCATCCTGAAGGTACAAAAATACCATTAAATTATAACCATGGTGTGGCATATTTTAAGTAGAGAGAAGCAGGGTTTGATTCAGAGAGTGACAAGGGTGATGGTTGTGGTTGTGTGATCCTTCATATCGCTGTGACCTGGGTTGGACTAGCACAGCTCTGCCTGAGGACAACTAGCCCTTAACCCTGCAATTGGGAGGTGGAGAGAGGCTTGTTATTTCGGCTCTGAAGCAGTGGTGATTTCTCCATGAAGGTGCTGTCATTCACTAACAAGCCTAAGATGCTTCCTTAAGTGCCAAAGGGAGTGTCTCCATTAGCACAGCACCTGAGCTGGTGCTTCCAGCTCTGATGGGTGATTAGGAGGCGTGAGCTGAGGGATGCTTTTCCTTTATGTGGATAGAAGTTTAGCATATTTGAGACTTCCAGTAATGCATGAGGCTATAAAATCTACACTATCTCCTCATTTACCTCCGAAAAATACTTCTGTTGCTGGTTAGTATAGAGATAGCTTTAAAACCATGCTCGCTTCTTGAAAACATACTGTTTTGTTGCTCTAGGTGTTCTTGGTATACCTGTATTTTGTTTGACAGGAATATTGAAATGTGGAAAACTAATATTTGATGATACATTCTTTGATTGTTAACTTTCCATCAATTCTTATCAAATGAAGATCGTTAAGTTATATTTTTTAGATATAAAGCAATATTCCCATTTTATAGGTTGCCTATATAAAAAGCTTTTTTTTTTTCTTTTGTAGACTATTGTATTTACGTGATTGTTAATAGACTGGAATAACAGTTCTTGAACTTATATATAAAAAAAATAATTCTTAGACTTAATTACATAAATGAACTAAAGTTGGTCACCACGACTTGGTGCCATGAGTTTGTTTGCAATAACACTCTTAAGATGCGAGATGTGTGTTTCAGGTCCCTTCAGTGACAGTCAAAATCCCAGATAGATATCCAGTAGTTTTCAAGACGCATAACCTTGCATGAAGTAGAAGAATACAAATAAATTATATCTTATTAGTGGCAATCACGGTGCGGAAACAGTGTGACTATTAGGAGCAGGTATGTTTTTGTACTTCCAAGGTAGGATAATCCTGGGAGTTACATGCAATAACTTCATGTAGCATTTCTGACTAATCAGTTAGGAGTGCAATTGCAGGGCTCTCATCTCTTGTTATATATCCGATTTTGTATGAAGGGCAAAGGATGTGAAACAAAACTTTATGTGAGACATGCGCTGTACAAAGTATCAGAATTTCAGGTTCCCTGTAGATGTGTGAGAATGTTTCCCAGGACCTGAGAAATCGCACACCACCACCACCAGAAATGTTTCTGTCAGTCACTGAATGACTAATAGTCTAAAAAAAAGTAGCATTTTCCTAAGAAACTCTCCCTCCCCCACCTTATTTTACCATGATAGTGAAGGTTGAAGCAACCTTACAAAGAGCAGGATAGAAATGTTTTTTTTTCTGTCCTCATGCCAGCTGGAGCCGTAGGAGAAGTGGCTTCCAGCCTGCATCCCATGCTGCCAGGAAAATCCTCTGCAAGCGTGAGTGAAGAGAGTAGACTATTGACTGTGCTTTCCTGCAGTATTTCCTCCAGAGAAGGCTCTGAACTTTCTTGTCTGGAGGAATAAAGCCTGTAGCAGAAATTACACTTACAGACTCCCATCTCCCTTTCCTTCTGCTCAGAGTCAAGTTGAAGGTGGGGAAGGGGGAAGCTCTACATTCAGGATATCATTCATACTAAGTTGTCCTGGCCTGCCCATTGATTTGGTTTCCCTCCCTTGCAGCACCCTTTAGGGTGGTCAGGAGTTTCCTGTATTCCTGTTGGGAATATCCTTTGGTAGGTGTTTTCCTTGACCAACTGCTTCTTTCTCTTGGAGGTTTGTTTTGGGAATGTAATTCAGGTTCCGTTTGCTGTAAACCCTCTCCTTTCCATTGCACAGTACTTTGGTCCTTGCTCCATGCCTCCTTACCACTTTGTATGCTCTGGGCTTGCTTTAGGCAAGGTGTGGGTCCTTGCCCATCTCCTTCTTGCCTTCCTCCCCTGCCTTGCAGTCTCAAGGCTGCTGTTAATGCCTTCTGCTTCCAACCTGGCTTTGCCCCTGTTAATAACAGCGGAAATAGAAAAGGGAGAGGCATTGTAAAAACAAATTCTCCCAGGTCAACTGTTCATTGCTGTGTCTGTCACTTATGGAAAATGAAAATTTAAGTTTAGCTATGCTTTAAAAGTCCCTAAAGGTCTTACCATGTTGTGATTTTGTGTATACAATTTCCATGCTTATGCTGCTCTGTAATTTGAAAGGTATTATATCAAAATTGTTGTCTTGTCAAGGAGTGACTGACAACTTAAGTTGTAGTCATCTTGTAAATTCTTCTGAATTTAGGCTTTACTGTGTATCTGCAATCCATTCGTAATACTATATTTCTTTTCTGCATAGTGCAGTCCATAATATGAATGTTTTAAAATATTAATATGTTCTGCATGAGTATTCTTTGCTTGTGGTAAAGCCATGAAAATAAGTTTGTGAATTGGATTATCTTTAGTATTCATTTTCTTAGGGTGAATTGTAATTGTGCAAGTACAAAATTAAAATTAGTGCTATGAGGGAAAACATAAGTGATTAAAATATGGGTAACTTCTAGCTAAGGTAATATGTAATGACACAATTAGTTTCAGATATCTCCTGAGAAAGTTTTTAATTTTGTGTCAGTTGCTGAAAGTTTTACATTGCATTAGGGAATTTATTGTTTAAATTCTTTAAGAACTATTAATGATATCTTGTCCATAGGCATTGGAATTTATTAATTGTTAGTGGTTGCTTCCATTGTGGCTATACTCGAAAGCCACTATGTGCTTTTGTCGGTATGGTGTATGGGATGATGCTCTTATCCCTCGAAGAATCTACAGTCTTCTTCAGAACCAGTTGCAACAGCTGGTTTGAATTATTCAACGTGATATAGCTGAGGCTTATAGAATTTTTGGCATGGGTCTCCACATCACTATTCATGTTTTGAAGTGGGGTACGTATGCACATGACAACCTACCTGATGTGCCAGCCAGGAGCTGCTGAAAAGCCAGGTATTCTTACCGCTCCCCTGAGTCCTTGCTCTCCTTCCTGCGTGCTCCTTCTGCTTCTCATTTGGCAGCTTTGCTGCTTATCTGATCTCTGATATACTGGTGCAGAGAGATAAACTGGATGAAAACATACTTTACCAAAACATAAAAATATTTTAGTGCCCTTCAATCAAATTATTGCCGGGGGGAGAGAGGAGCTGAAATGGCTGTTGAAGGGATGGGTCAGAGTCAGACAGTCAAGGCTGTGCCTTCTGGTAGTAGCTAGCCTTTAGTCTGCTGTAGCTAAACATGAAACCTTAAAAAGGGCAGTAAGGGGAATTTCCAATCTCTTACGGGTGTCTTCAGGAGAAGCAGGGATTTCGGGAGTGCAGGACTGACTGGCTTGCTGGTGTGGAGGAGGGCTTTTACCGCCTTGTAGCCTGAACTGTCCTGGGAAATCAGGCCCTATCTTCATTCCTTTACCTAGTCATGTTTCTGCCATGCTTTACTTCCCCAGAAGCATTTCCTACCATTAGTTTAGTAGAAGAAACACTGCAGACGTCTTCGGTTGTTTCTTACCACAAAGAAAATATTTTCTTTTTGGTTGATGTCTTGGTTACATAGGAATGTCTTGACTTTTCTGACTTTATTTTTTGTCACTGATTTTACATACTTCAGGATCTGTGCTTAATTCCTGCAATCGTAATTCCCACAGTGGGCCTCTGTGGCTGAATGGGAGACTTTATTTAGAGGCCAAGGTAAAGTTTTGAATGATTCCCGAGGGCATCCCAATGGCTGTAGGGTTGGTGCCAAGCAGTACAATTGGTTGAACACCAGTGAGTAATTCGTATTCTAACTCAAGCTGCAATCTAGTTCATGCAATATTTAGCTTTCCTGTTTATCATCTTAGCTACCACCTGCTTTCAGCTCAGGGCTTGTTCTACTACTAGCTTGATTGCTCAAGCTTCAGTGAAATTAAAGACTGAATATTTTTTTTAAACTAAACTATCTTCTTGGCTTCTGAGTATCAAAATACCCGATCTTGCAGTCAATAGGTAGGAAATGCAACTTTTGGCTTCACTGAGGCCTTGCCTGTGCATTCGTGTAGGGTTTGTGCACTGCCGGCATAATAGGGTTTCAGCATTCAAAGGAAAAAAAAGCCAGCAAGTGTGTTGAGAAGGACTTCTTAGGATGGTATGATTAGGAGTGGTTGTTATGTAGAAGTGCAGAAAAGGAACAAAAGATCATAATTGAGAAAGAAGAGGGAGTAAAAACACTCTTACTAACGATAAGCCCTTTCTTACAATTCAAATGAATGTGGCTTGTTCATACAATTTAATTCAAATGGCTTATTCAGCTGCTAGGAGTGTGTGCGCTAGTGACCTGAAAAGGTGATTTCTGTGGTGGTGGCATTCTTGGTTGTGGGAAGGATCATGATAGAATAGGGAGAGAGAAATTGAGACAAGACGTTTGGTGAAGCATTGCCCTCAGAGGAAAGGTTTGTCTCAGGAGATGTTGAGCACGAAATAAACTATGTATGTTTCCTATATAAAATCTTTGTTCAGTGTATTTCATGCTTCTCAAAGGCCAGAAACTTGTTTTTATTTATTTGTCAAGAAAAGCTTGAAAACAGCTTGCTTTAATGTAAAGGTTCAAACTGGAGTGGCATCTTGGTTTAGTTTGGTTTTTTTTTTTTTTTAAGTACTTCTCCCTGATAAGAAAACTGTAGCACCTCTTTTTCTTGCTGTGGCCTGGCTGCTGTTTTCCATCACAAAAATAGAGCTTTCAGCTCCTTCTGAGATAAGTGGTGTACTGAGGAATACTTGCTGTGTATAAAAGTATATCTCACGAATTTTACCTCCTCCATTTCTATGCAACTTGACCGTGTGTCAGGAATAAATTCAAGTACCACTTTGCAGATCATTGTGCTAGGAATCTTTATCGAATATTGCATGGGATGAGAAAAGTTTGTGCCAGGCTACTGCACTGCAGTTTAATTTCCTCTGAAAAAAATTGAAAAATTTTTTGATCAAACTCTGGGTCCAGATATTGTAAGCATTGTGTGAGTATTGATATGGGTCTGTACTTTGTGTTGCTGACTTTGATTTCTGTGGTGCATTGACTCCAAGTCCTCTAGCTATTGAAGGTATCATAGTCCAGATTTCTGAAGAAGCAAAAGCAGACTGAAAGATTAAAAAGAAAAATTGAAGTGGCACAGCAAACCATTTCAGAGATTTAGGTTCTTAAGCATCTGTGTTGTTTTAGCAAGTGAGATGGGCTACTTGGCTATTTACAAATTTTATCCACTTGTCTAGTAAAACCATAAAATCATCTTATGAGTTGATATTGCTGTACAACAGATGGAATAGCTGTGTAAATAATTTCTTAAAATACTGCATGAAACTGAATGTGCGATGATAGATTTATCTGAAGATTTTGCCTCAGGAAAAAAAAGAGGCTATGCAGTAATCCACACAAGATATATATTACATCAGGTGTAAAACAGATATAGCAATGAAATGTATTTTATCTTAAATAAAATCTGTTACAGAATTATTTATTTTGTAAAGACTGTAGTTTTGGTTTTATTCTCCAGAATATGCACAGAATAGTATCTCGTACTCTAAAAATGTCCCTTTCTGTGGCTGAGACAGTAGATGAGTTGACACTTAGAAGAGTGACAGGTCAGGCATAATAATAGCAAGAGAGTTATATAGGCAAGGAAGTTATAAAAGCAAAGTTATAAAGTTGTTTCAGTAACTGTGGTGTTAACTAAGTTAATCTTGCCACTTCTAACAGATACCTACTATTTTATTAGACATGCAGCCAGCCTGTATGTTGCTCATATGTGGATTTTGCTGCCACTTAATACCCTTTGCCACTTTGGCAGTCATTTTGATTGAGTTACACTATTTTATGTGGTTAGTGCCTTATTGTGGTTCTGATAAGACAAAACTACTTAAATTAGATTTTTTAAATGAAACTCCATTAAGAGCGTGGACATGCTGAGCATTGTATACAAAACAATTAGACCCCCTCTAAAGACTTTGTAGAAATTTGGGGTGGGGTTGTTTTACTGGACTCTCCTTTCTACTGAAAAGCGTGCAGACTGGAGAATCCTGTTGCGTGTATATATATATATTAAAAAAATAAAACATAACATGGGCTGGATTAATTTGTGCTGAGTTAATGCCCCTTATAGCATTTAGGATTAAAAATAAATAAATGTGTGGGAGATGGGGGGTGTGTGTGTCTGTTCTGACATACGTATTGAACTCATTGATTAGGAAGCTACCAGATTTATCAAGACTTAAATAGTTTTATTTTTATGGTGTTTGTTTTATTCAGTGTTTCAGGAAAGGCTTACCCTTCTTTACCTGTTCACTGCCTTTATAGAAATTCCCTTTGGAGTAATACGTGTCACTTTTATATTTTTATCTGAAGAGGCTGTTACAAGATTTCTCACTTGTAAGGGTTAGTTGTCATTTTCCTCCCTTTCTGCGATAAGATTAAGCCTTTATAGACAGTCTTCGGAACACAATTTGGGATAGGGGGTCAAGCAAAACAAAGCCAGGCAGCACTCACCTCTTTTTTAATTTGTCTTACTCGTGTCTGGAACTGAAGATATTCTCAGCTGGTGGGTATACTTTAATGCATGTATGAGGAACACAGCAGATGAAGGGTGACCTTGTAGTTCAGATACATAATTGGAGGATTAGAGCCCTTGTTTTGTCACTGGCTTCATCTGTGAAGCTGAATAGGGTCTTTGATTGCTTACCTATTTAAGGGAGATTTGAAGTTTATTGCATTCACCCATATACTTAGAAGTTGTTGATAGCATGTAAAATAGAAAATACTTTAATTATATATTTGTATATAACCTTGAGGGCAATATTTTGACCTTAGCCCACTTGGACTTAAAAAGTGATTACAGGCAGCAGAAGGCATATCTGCTATAAATTTAATAGTGCCACTAGGGAGAAGTCCAATACCATAAGGTTTATATGTATATTTATAATTAACATGACTTTTTAAAACTGCTAAAGTATGTCTTAATTCTGCCAGAGTTGAAAGCTTTGCTGTGTGAAACTTTGTGGCCCATGAAATTTGCCATATCAGAATATTATGGTGCTAGGTCATATGATGGTTCCTTCTAGCTTCAAAAGCTGTGAAACTTGCTTGTCCTTAGCCCAAGGAAAAAGTGTATGTGTGTGGGGAAAAAAGTCAGCTTAACTGATACCATAGAAAAACAGAAAAGGGGCCAGTGGAATCTGAATTACAACAGACTAAAGAAAATGTCAGTGTGAAAAATTGTTTACCTGAGATGGGCTCAGCAGATATAACCAAGAGGGCTGCTCTAAGCAGAAGGGATATTAAATATTTCTGGGGAAAACTGATCACAAAGGAAGAATATGTCATTTTTTTTAAAGTACTGATCTGCTGTCGATGATACTGTGATATAAATCACCAAATCAAAGAGAGAATTTAGCAGTTGGAAGGTAAAGTAACAACGATGTGTGGTATGAAGGGTTATGAAACATGCTTTCTGTTTTTTGCATGTATGTATAAAATTCTGAGAGATTTTGAAAGGTGAAACCTACAGTCCTTATTTTCTCTGGAAAGTTACAAAGCTGTGGCCCCTCTGTGTGACTCATGGGAACATTTAAAAGAATGAAGGGGAAGTGGAAAATACGGGTCTAGAAGAGATTCATAATTTCTGTACAAGACTTGAATTTCCTGAAGTTGACAAGCATCTTAAGGAGAGGATAAAGGCATTTTAAATGAGCAGAATTTCTTAATGGAAAAGATCTCTAAGAACTTCTATGCAAACCGGTGTGGAAGCAAACTGGATTTGGGCTTGGCGGTAGAAATTTGTGTCAATGTATTTGGCTGTGAGAGCTGTGGGCTGGAAGCACCAATGGTAGACATGGAGCTGGAGAGCCTGCGGTTGTTTCCATGGTGGTATAAGGGTGGTTACTGCCTGGTGGTGGAAGAGCGTGTGGATATCATGGCCTGCACCAATGAATGTGGACGTTGCCCACAATTCTGAATATCCTGTTCCAAAGCTGGTTTTAGCCTCTTGTTACTGAGTCTCAGGAGGAACTGCATTATTAAAGGACACATTCTGCCTTTGAGGCAGAGGTAGCTCTCAGCAATGTCAGTGTTTCGTGTGCACAGAATACAGTGATGTTTGGCTTTCTGTTGGGGGGAGCTGGTGTAGGGCTCTGGTCACTTCTCCTGCAGCATTCCTTCCCTTATGAATGTGCTTTGAGGCAGATGAAATAATTTACAGAACTCCCAAGTGCTTCAGAAATAATTATGGAGCCAAATTCCTTGTCCTTAGAGATTGCCTGGGAGTTGTGACTTTGGGAATATGTCTGTTCAGAACAACTGTACTGTAGACTTATTAATTTTTAATTTTCATATCTTCTTTTTAACCTCCCCCCATGGAGTCTTATAAGCTGTAACTGTACACATGCTATTTTATGACCCTTGTAGTTAGGCCTGCTTGTGAAGCATGTGTTTGGTACTTATTCTCATATGTTCATATAGGCTTTAATTATAAAATTCATTTCTACTAAAAAGTACTTTACTAATAGTTGTTTGTTATTAATTGAAAGATTATGCTTGCTTTTCTGCTAAATGGTACATAAGGATTCAGTATCAGTTTTTAAAACCGCATTTGTTGCGACATCTGAATGTCAATCCATTTTACTGCTGGAAGGTAACAGCACTTTTAAATATTCATTTTATTTTCCAGATACAAAGTCACCTGCATTGTGCATTTACCTCTCTCCCTTTTGCTGTAAATTCTTTGAGGCATGAAATAGCTTGCCAGTTGTGTCTTATGCTCAGAAGTTAATGAATGGTTATCAGTTTATTGCAGATAATAACTTAGCTACAAACCATAATGCATGCATAAGCTCATTGTGTAGAATTTTTGCCTTAAGACAATGTTTTAATCGATGGTTGTAGGTTTAGTAATGTCATCCCAGACTATGCTTTCCCACAGGTCTCTGCAACAGAAACCTCCTCCTTCCCTGCCATCCCACCCCATTCTAAGAGCAGGCAAGGTTAGAAACCTCTCAGCTTTGAAATGCTTCCAATTTTGCCACAAACTTTTAGTAGCTTTTAGTAGAGCAGGTGTTTTGTCTTTATCTTGCGATGAGTCCTTAGTATTCATTACGACTGGTGCAAATAAATGACCTCTAGTTTTTGCCAGGCTTGTACCTACGCAGTAAAGTCTGTCCTTGACATGTGTATGTCTTGTTTACTGCTGCTGGGGATGTGAGTTCACAATCAGGAACAAAATCTCTGTGGACTCCTGCAATTACCTCCTATCAGAACTTATAATAAAGAGAGAAAAAGGTTTTAATTTTTTTGAACTTGTATGGCTTCTAGAATAATTATTATTTTTCCAAAAGTGCATTTTTTGTGTTCATGTGTGTCTTGGTTTTATGCATATATATGCTTCATATGCAATAATACTGGATTAATTTTAATTGGAAGAACGGTATATTCTCTTAAACTTATCTTGTAGCTGAAATAAATAGAAAATTATGTTTTAACAGTCTCTACATATTTAGCTCTTATTTTTGAGGAGTCATTTCCCAACCAACTTTAGATTAAATTAATTTAAAAAAAACACATTAATTTTTTTTATAACAACTATTTTGCAGTTAATGAGGATATATTTAACAAATAAATATGGTATGTGTTTGGGGAAAGAAGTTATTATAGCAGTAAGGTTATTGCTGACACTGTGTACTACAAGGTAATATGGTGGTGGTACGCCATCAAATCAATTTGTTACTTAATGAGATTTACCTCAAAGCTTTATAAGGTAATGGCTTCAATGTCAGGCTTTTGGAGGAATCCTTCATATAAAAATTCTATTTTGTTCTATTTAAAAAATGTCATAGCAGTTACTGGAAAAATACTTACAACATTTGGCCTATTTTTTTCTTGCTTCAAGTAAAGCTTTTCATCTGTTTGGCATAACTGTGTGTTGACATAGCCTCACTGACAGAAAGTTGACTCTCATTTTATGCCTACAATACACGTAAACATTGTGTGTTGATGTGATTGTAGTTCCTACATCGCTGTCCATGAGGAGCAATGTTTTCCAATTAACGCAGTTTAATTCCCTTGCCTATTTCATCTGTAGACTTTAAAGCAAATGTTGCTCCTCCTCGTGCTGAAAGAGTGTGAGCTTCTTAATTATGCTGCGGGGTAGGGGGATGCCAGTGTAGCTGCTGCTCTAGTGCTTAGCTTTAAACACCCAAAGAGTATTTAGGTGGTGCGAAGGTCGGTATTTCTGGGCACTCTGTGAGGATGTCAAGAGCTCCATGCTTTGTTTATGGATTACATGCTACGAGGAGAGCCTGGCCCTGAGCCTCTTCAGGAGCTGTGGTTTCCTTTCAACACTTGTACCCTGCAACAGCTGCTGGGGCTTCACCCATGACCAAGACGCTCTGGGGCTTGGTTTTTCGGGGCACTCCAGGGCTGAAGAGTTTCCGTAGAGAGGGACTGATGTGTCCTGGTTTGTCATGTAAACAAAGCTGTTTCCCAATAAGATGAAGAACTTTTGCAGGATATGGTGCTATATTGAGGAAAAGCTGTTCCTGGTGATCATGGGTAGCAGCAGCCCAGGGAACAAACATCCAAGAAGATCAATGCAGTTTGAAGAGGAAGTAAATGAACAGGATTGTGATAAAACCCCATTCTTTTGTGTACTGCTTCCCAATACGCTCATCTGGAACTACATTAGATTAGTGGAAGGAAAAAAGACATTTTGCCACATGAAGTATGGTAATGTCTGCTGATTAGTATGCTGGTGTGAGGGTAGGAGTCATGCTTTTATTTCAAGATTGGCTTTTTTTGTATGATTGTTTTCCAACACTTAAATGCTTTTTATATGAGGAGAGGTTTTTTGGTTTTTGTTTAACCTGGGAATATAGTCAACAAAAACTTAACATGACTAAAATAAGAAAAATGCAAAGAATGGGGAAAATTTGGTTTTATAACTGGAAATGAAGTTGAAGTGGTTTTTTTTTTTTTTTTTTAAAAAAAAGCCTTAATAAAAGGCATTACTGCTTATATAAGCAATGCTTAGTTAGTGTGATTTTATTTTTTTTCTTTTTTTTAGGTCAATGTGTCTGGAGAAAGCCTGACTTATAATAACTTTGGTTTATTTCTACAATTAGTCTAACACAAGAATGATCCAGGAAAAAAATATTTTTCTGTATCAGACAAAAATACTATTCTGTTTGCTTATCTTTTCATAAGCAACAATTTTTAGATGCATTTGTCTTTTCCCCTGAAGTCACTTTAAGTACTAAACATTGAAAAAGTTAATGGTTCTAAAAGGCTTAGTCATGTGCTCAGGTTTTCTAATTGCACGCTCAGTTTCACTGAAAGGATGCTTATTGAAAAGATCAATGCCAGACAGAGAAACAGTATTTAGGTAGGATGTAACAACATGTTGTAAGCATGCATAACGAATTAGAAACTAACTCTCAAGGATATGAATGGGAAATTGATCAAAAACACTCTCTTACGAAGTTCTCACTTTTCTGCTGAGCTCACATGGAAGCCACCAGGTTTAATTTTGCTGAACTTGTCGTTTAGAAGTGTGCATTAATCTAATCTGTAGGAATTAGTGATATGGAGCACACCCTTTGTGTGGAGAAGACTGAATATTTACGTATGGTACTTGCATTTGTTGTTTTGAACTATTTGAGTATTTTTAATTGCATCAGAAATGCAGACTGCAAATGGACTGTGTTTGGGAAGAGAAAAGCATTCCACAAATGCCAGTGTGTTGTTACTACATATTGGATATGCTTAGTATATTGTGCCAAGCATATATATATGTATGCTGTCCCATTAGCCAACAGATCTTAAGGCACTATGAGAGTTTAAGGAAAAGCTGTTACAGTTATTGTAATGCTGCTCTTGATCTAAAGCCTAATGTTTTCCTAACTGCAAATATATTAATTTCTTATCTTAATTATGGTTTCTCTAGATAAGAAGTATTTATATATAATAATTCTGTGGATTTTTTTCTTCAGTTGTGCTGGTGACTGATCTGTTACTTAGAGCTGTAGGACCGAAGACTTTGATGACAACATCTTTATTGATGGCTGTTGAATTTCTCTCTGTGTGTATATAGATAGATAAGTTGGGTGGTTTTTTTGTTTGTTAGTTTCTTTTTTTATTAAAAAAGGCAAAATAACAAATGAAATCTGTCTACCCACTTGCAAAATGGCCAGCAGCAAGAAAAACAAGTGAAAAACCACCAAAATGAAATTAACTACAGCTTGATGATACTTTAGTTTTGTTGAGCTGGTGCTCTACAATGGTCATTCTGATTGATGCCTTCCACATGCCTCTGCTAGTCTGAAATTTGAAGTTATACTCTATTTTGGAGCTGTTCTTGCAGTCGCAAACAGATTTTTCAGCAAGTGTTAAGTTTGTAGTTTTCTTTCCCTGTGAACACAAGGTCTGACCTCAGGCGGTGTGTAGGTGTGTTCACTCTTGTTGAAGTGAATAGACATTGGATACGAGGTGCAGAGATGCATCATCTTGTAGGATTGAGATGTTTCATTTCATTTGTGACCTAATCAGGATTTGAACTCAAGTTTCAGGAAATGAATGCTTACTTTTGCTATTTCACTTCCACAAGATGCTGTGGTGAATTAGAAAATTATACTTTAAGAGTACATGAGAACTCAGAACACCTGTTAGAGCACTGGTGAAACGTGTGTTTCACATGCCTGGCACAAGCAAAATAAATCCACTAGGTCTCCATATATTTTGGTATTTCATTTTTATTTAACCCCTTAAAGTTTTTGCCTTTCCCTTGTAAATTCTTCCTCTCTTACTTGCAGAATACCTGAAACACTTCTCATTTGGTAAAGTTACTTCTGCTTAAAACTTGGACTCTGGATTTGGATTTTGATGCTTAGAAAATCAAGTTTTAATTTTAAAGGCTGATTTATGTACAGCATGTATACAAGGAAGGTCTACTTATGGGGTTTTTTTCCTGCTTTTGTGACCTCTTCTGTATAGCATTTTGTGATACAAGATGTGGATCACTTTTGGTACCAAAAGACATTAGCTTGTTTCTCTGAATGTTTGTATATTAAATGTCAAATGCTGAAAGATTTTCAGTAATGGAAGAGATCATCTATTTATATCTTCAGATGCCTCCCCTCCCCCCTTCTTTTTTTTTTTTCTAATAGCAAGTGAAGATTTTGATAAATTATCTTTGTTACTGTTCATGCAGTTGTATTTAAATCTCTTTGTTCCTTCCTCATGATTGGTCCCATCCTATGACACTGGATGGCTGACATCTGTCTGGAGGTTAGCTCTGCAGGATAACTCAAAAAACCCAACCCAACTGGGGAAGGAACAGAAATTTCAAAACAGAAAGATGAGTAGGGAGTCCAATCATGCTGATTGTGTAAACTGGGATTGGTTCCTTGTGTTCAGACAGTCGCTAGCTTTAATCTGGAGGTTCTCCCCAGATTTAAACATACTCTCAGTGCTCATGGTTATCCTTCTGGCAGACAAAGCATATTCCACATTGAAATGCAAAGTTATCTTCAAATTATACATCTATTTTATTGGGAACTGTCTGGCAGAATGTGATCAGTGAATATGGGCTGCTATGTGGCTACAAGATGCTCAATTTTAGACATCTTAAATCAGGAACCAGGCTTCTATTTACAGTGTTGAAGTGTTTAAAACAACTTCTGTGGGCACTAGCTATAATCTAAAGCTCTGTACATGTCTAAGAAATAACTATTTGCTTGGTCTGGCTATTGATGCTTAATGCATTTGATGATTACTCTGCCAGCCAAGAAATTAAATTGTTAATGAGAAACAAAATGACTATGAAGAACCGAAAAGATGACTGTTAAGTCAGGCTCTGAAAAAGCTGTGCAGATTCTGCTTTAAAAAAAAAAAACACCTCAATTTTGAATATATGATATAGAATATAAAATTTACACATGCTGTTACTGTATGGACTGAATAACAAGTGTATCTATGACCTGAAAAAAAAAATCTAAATTGTGCATTTTATTAAGAAAATATAAGGCGATATTGCAGTCTTGCTCGTTCAATTGTAACAGGCTGTGCACAAGATCTATATATATCAGTTGCAGTTGCTATGAATAACTGAGTATGTTTTACATCATTTGTCTCTGTGATCATTTCTGCAATCATAAAATTTTCCATGAAATGGTTTTGGTGGCTCAGAATTAATTTAAAGCATACAGAGTACAGTGGAACAATTACCTGATCATGTGACACACTTGCAGGATGAAAAGATCCATTTGATAAAAACAACTTTGCCACCTGTTTTTTCTTTCTGCTGACAAGTATCTTTTATACGTGTATAGATTTTAAGGGAGTTGAACTTTACAAGAGTTCTGTCTTAACTTCAGGCAGAGTCAATTCAGTATCATTTCTAGTTAAAGATGTTCTTTTTTCACTGTTGTCATACATACCAGATTAAAAAAAAAAAATTCATCTAGTATACCATAGAGAAGGACAAAGCTTTTATTTAGCTTTAGTGTTGCAATTCAGGACTATTTTTAATCCTTCAGTGACATTTTCCTCAGACTAATTTGCGTCATGAAATGAGAAACAACTTGACATCGCATATTCTTCAGCTGTTCTGCGGTAAGAAGACAGATCCCATTCTGCTGAAAAGAAAAAAAAGACAAAAAACATTTCTGGTGAGGGATGTGTGGTGCTAACTTGTAAGTTATAAGGGGGAGAGTACTGCTCAGGTGTTATTAGTTGCATTCTGTAAGTGTAGGAGAAACTAGGTTAAAATAATGCAGAAGCAATCTTTTTAGTGAACAAAATGAAATGTTTTCAAAAGGCAATGTGCCTGGCTTCTTAAGGTAACTTTTGCTTGTGGGGTAGGGGTCTGCAGAAGGGTGAGCTCAAGAACTGAAAGTGAAGGGCGGGCACCATATGATGTGTACTGCTGTCATTGTTTGTCTCCCCAGAGGGCGAGTGAGCCTGTCCTCTCCTTACCAACAGAATGGACCGATTTTAGTAAGCAATGGGATGCTACCCCAAGTGGAGCTGTCAGAATGTTCCCTCTAACATGCTGCCTAGTGGCACCCCAGATCATACTCTGTTTGGAGAGAGAAAAAAAAAACAAAACCCAACCAAAAACAAACCACAAAAACCCCCACCACTAAAAAGGCAGAATACATTACTGACCTCCTGCTATACTATGCATCCTTCTGTTTCCTGTATCCTTTAAGGGTGTGCCTTAAAGATGCACAAGCCTCCCCTTGCCACCCACTAATATCTTAATTATCAGTTGCAGGACTGCAGCGTATACTTCAGCCATGTGCCATTCCACTGTGTTATTTCAGGATTGGGTGACTGACGGTAAGGCTAATTCTGCCGCTTGTCTTTCAGAAGAACAGTGTGAACATTACATCTGTCTTGGCTCACTGCACTGATTCCTGGTTGCCTGTAATTGCATCCAGAAACATTTGGGAACCAGGGCAGTCGATGAAGTGAAGGTAGACTGTGCATATCAACCTGTTCCCCTCAGCAGCCCAGCTGCAGTATCCTGAAATAACAGGAAGTTTCAGCTGGCCTTCAAGAATAACACTGGGGGAAAAAAAGCATTGCAGTAGTTTAATGCATAAATGACAGAAAGGAAATGGTTGCAGGAAGATCTAAGGAGACCTTTTTTGTGGATTGGGCTGTAATTAACTAGAGCTAAAGAACGAGCATATGCATCATGGCTGCAGCTTTGCAGCCCAGCAACAGATGGTGGCCCAAAGGCAAGGTGCGATTGATGGCTTTGTTCTGCTTGTTCTATTGCCTGTTTGCATCAGGTGCAGCGTGGTTTAAAGGTCCAGAGCTTTCCCCTTTTATCCAGAAAAGGTATGTGTAGCTAATACTAAACAAGAGACAGAGCAAATACTGCTTTGTTTCTTCTTAATTAGGGGATAAACCTCGGAGTTTACTTCCGTTAGATGTGGAATCTGGGCTTCATGATATTCAAATTGTTCTAGGTCTGTTTGTTCATTTGTGTTTTACAACTTCCCTAGCTGTATCTGATGTTGTATGGATCCTATTTTTATGGTATTTTTTAGTATGAATTTTTGTGTTAGTTTGTATGTGTCTTATTTTAAACCTAGTAGAATTATTATCCAAGACGATGCGATGGTTGTCCTCTCCTATAGGACAATCCAAATCAATGAGAATACATGCAAATTTACTCAAAGATTATGGGGAGCCCTCCCAGATGTGTTTATAGCTGCGTCATCTGTATTCATAGTCCACCACATGCAGTGATTTCACTGGTCTGAGCTATGGGCACTGTCTCATAGACAATTTTGATTTCTTCAAAACCATGTAAGGAGTGAACTCTTTCTTTCTTGTGTTCCTGTTATGATTAGGTAGGCTCCCTCATGAGAAACTTCAGGGTATTGTTTTTGTAAGGGTTCAGCGATGGGGCTGCCCTGTTGACCAGATTCCTGCAGTACAGCACTCTGCGGGGCTCTTGGGAGATTCTGTAGGGTGCAGAATAGTGACAAGTATCTAGACTATGGTTTCCAATTACTCTTTTGTATTGTGTTTATGTAACAAATACAATAAAAGATCAAGATTAGGTTTCAAACTTCGTTAGCTTATAAATTCGAGTTAGGTATTTATGTTAGAAGTCTGCTTCTGAGCATAAGCAATAACTTTTAAATGCATGCAAATATAGGTGCGCATTTTCAAGCTTGCTCAAAATTGAGGATGTTTTGGAAACTGAAGATAACTGGTAGAAATAAACTTAAGGCACATTAGTCTTACATTACTGCCTAAGGTGTGCAACTGATCTAGGAGGAGCAAAAGACAAAGGGTGAAGTACTTTTGGTAGAATAAAGCTCAAATTTCAAGTAGCGTAGACTGACCGAAATTGTGTACTATGCTAAGAATAACACTTCTTTTAAAGTCACAATTAATCTCTTGGTGCTGTTAGTAGGTTCATTTCTAATTGTTAAGTTGTGGGGTTTTTGTCACTCAGCTGCCAAGCTGCTTGTTGGGTATTCATACAAAGATGCAGACTCTATAGTATTAGCACATGCTGCTAATCACTGGGTTGGGTATCTGTGGCCTTGATACCACTTAGTGATGGCTGATGAGGTTTGGAGTCCCATGAGTATTTTTTGGTTTAGAAAGGATGGCTTTAGTTTGCAAAAGCAAACTTAGCTATGCAAAGATTAGAATTTTGTTTTTGCTATGCAACTGTTATTTCAAATATAGTTCTACATTAAAAAACAGACTTGAGACTGTTTGTCTGTGATTTCTGATGAAGAGCCATCTGTTATTACAAATGGAGACATTTTCAAGAGTGTACTTATAATAGTAGGAAAAAAACATAATTCTGTTTCAAGTTAAGTGCACTAATCCTGGGTAATGTATTTAGTCCTGGTAAATAAATTTATTCAGATTGAGTATTCCTTTAATTTCTTTCATTAAGAAAACTATCTTTGTGAGAACATAATGATTGACTCTATAATTGATGTGAAATATCTAAAGTTCTTCTACTGAAGCAAGATTTTTCCCTTCAAAGGCAGGTTTAAACTTGTAATCACTTTTTAGAGTATTTAAAATACAGTAGTGACTAAAATTGAGAAATTTTGTCAAACTCTTTCTAGGCATCCCACAACTACTACATCATTGTGTAAGCTGTATCAAATAAATGGATATAATTCCAAGATTCATAGGCAGTCTAAAATATTTCTATATATTTTAAAAGATTGTAATGATGGTCATATGTAGACACTGGGTAGTTTTTCTGCCGTGTGGTTTTATGTTATTTTTAGAAGATGTATTTTGTTTATTATTTTTATTAAAGTAGTACATTTTGCATATATATTAAATATCTTGTCTGCCACAGGCTTGGTAGCAGTGTATTTTAGAAGTGCAATTAATAAGCCCACATAAATATTCTCTGCAAGGCAGATTAAAAATCCCAGTTGTTTTATTTTTATATATTTTCCATGTATGGCAGAAGTCTGCAGGTATTTTTTAAGAATGATCTATCCATGATAGTTAGTAAATCTGAAGATGTCAAAACATGTGAGTTTTTTCTTGTTTTCCTGTTCTAATCTTACTCCCAGTTGGTCTCAGTAACTGTACCTTACATGGATTGAAATTCATGCCAGTGCAGGGACTTTCATAAATACTCCCTTAGATTAAGGCCTTTATATTTTTATTTAGATTTTGAAAGACTTTTTTTTTCCTAGGTATTTTTCTTAGAATGTGGCTTGCATTTAGGGACAAAAACGTCTGCTTTGTTAATTAAGTTTACATAAGGAAATACAGTGATATCATGTGATAGCATATTCTGCCAGGCTCAGGGTGTGCTAAGCCCCTCTGTGTCCCGCAGAGCTGTTACGATGCGCAATTTGAAATTGCTGAGATGAAGCACTAGGTGGAGAAATTTGCCTGGAAGCATGCCTGTGCTTTACTTTGCATGGGGTGGCATGGCGTGCTTGCCAACAGTCTGATTGACCATGTGTGCTGTAGCTTTGATGTGATGGATGGTGGATGTAGCTTGGATGGGTGAGATTCGAATGCCTCTACAGATTGCTTATAGTGAGAGAGTGCAAGGGAAGATAAGTTTGTTTTCTAAGACAGTATTTCAAAAAGACCAGTTTCTATGTAAGTAGCCAAAGAATGGTGACTAGCTGATCTGGTCAGATCTTCCAAGATCTTTTTTTGCAGTTAAGCACCCATGCATCACTGAGAGGAGGCTAAATGTTGAATTCTTCAGATGGGTATACTTAGGTTCATATAGGTACCGCAAATGTTGGCTACAAAGCTCTAAGATTTCTTCTTAAAGAAAAACTTTATGTTAATATGTGGCTTTCTGATGACCAATTTGTGTTTATCTGAATCTGACTTTTGCTGTTTTAATCCAAGTTTTAGATCTGTTTGATTTGGAGAGTGATGAGTTTTTGGATTCCTTAAGCTACAGTGAAGCAGCCTGGTTTAGGGATGCATCCTGATTTTTAGTGGTTGGGATGATGACAGTAAAGATAATTACATGGTTAATGAACTGTGTGGATTTTTCTATAATCTCGGGGAGATTGGTTGCTGTCTGGTTACAATTGTGATGTAGCTAATGCATGTACTGGAAGGATTTATCTGTTTAGAACAAATCATCAGAGGGTTTCTGTTGTCAGGATAGTGAACTCAGTCTATGCAAGGCTCTGCTCTTAATGTCAGTTCAGTTGTATTTGCAAGTTTTCTAACGTGTGCATTGCAGGTACATTGTTCCTGTGACTGGGACTTTTCAACGTGTTCCCTTCAGGTTCTACATTGGCTGCTGAACTCCTCCAGAGCTTCTATGTTGGTATTTAGTTCAAGTGTTTAAGTTATCTTTAAATCTGGCAAGACACATCAAGGCCAACAAGAAGAGCTGCTTCAAGTACATCAGTAGCAAAAGGTAGACTAGGGAAAATGTGGGCCCACTGCTGAATGAGGTGGGTGCCCTGGTAATAGAGGATACAGAGAAGATGGAGTTACTGAATGCTCCAGTCTAGCCCTGAGTCCAGTCCAGCCTGCTAAGGCCAGCTCCAAGGAATCCCAGACCCTGGAGGTAAGAGGAAAAAGTCTGGAGAAAGGAAGACTTTCCCTTGTATGAGGAAGATCAGGCTAGAGATCATTTAGGCAAACTCGACACTGACAAATCCATGGGCCCTGATGGCATGCATCCACAAGTGCTGAGGGAGCTTGCAGATGTTATTGCGAAGGCACTCTCCATCATCTTTGAAAGGTCCTGTAGAACAGGAGAGATGCTTCAGGACTGGAGGAAAGCTAGTGTAACTCCAGTCTTCAAAAACGAGCAGGAAGGAGGACCCGGAAAACTACAGGCCAGTCAGCCTCACCTCCATCCCTGGAAAAGTGATGGAACAGCTCATTCTGGATGTCACCTCTAAGCATGTGGAGGAAAAGAAGGTTATTGGGAGTGGTCAGCATGGATTCACCAAGGGGAAACCATACTTGACCAATCTGATAGCCTCCTATGATGGATGACTGCCTGGGTAGGTGAGGGGAGGGCAGTGGATGTTGTCTACCTCAACTTCAGCACGGCTTTTGACACTGTCCCATAACATCCTCATAGGTAAGCTTAGGATGTGTGGGTTAGATGAGTGGACATTGAGGTGGATTGAGAACTGGCTGAATGGCAGAGCTCAGAGGGTCGTGATCAGTGGTGCAGAGTCTAGTTGGAGGCCTGTAGTTTTCAGTGTTCCCCAGGGTCAGTACTGGGTCAAGTCTTGTTCAACATATTTGTCAATGACTGGATGAGGGGACAGAGTCTACCCTCAGCAAGTTTGATGATGGTACAAAACTGGGGGGAGTGGCTGACATACCAGAAGGCTGTGCTGCCATTCAGCAAGACCTGGACAGGCTAGAGTGTTCAGCAGAGAGGAACCTAATGATGTTCAACAAGGGCAAGTGTAGGATCTTGCACCTGGACCTACGCCATGGAGGAATAACACCACGCACCAGTACAGTTTAGGGGTTGACCTGCTGGAAATCATCTCTATAGAGGAGGAAATGGGAGTCCTGGTGGACAATAAGTTGACCACGAGCCAGCAATGTGCCCTGGTAGCCAATAAGGCAAATGGTAGCCTGGGGTGGCCAGCAGGTTGAGGGTCGTCATCCTCCCTCTCTATTCTGTCCTGGGGAGGGCCACATCTGGAGTACTGTGTCTAGTTCTGGGCTCCCCAGTTCAAGAAAGACAAGGATAAAGTCCAGTGGAGGGCTATGAAGATGATCAAGGGACTAGAGCGCCTCTCTTACGAGAGAAGGCTGAGAGACCTGGGTCTGTTTAACCTGGAGAAGAGAAGATTGAGATCTTATCAACGCTTATAAATGTCTAAAGAGTGGGTGTCAAGAGAATGGGGCCAGGCTCTTTTCAGTGGTGCCTAGCGACAGGATAAGGGGCAATGGGCACAAACTGGAACACAGGAAGTTCCATCTGAACTTGAGGAAAAACTTCTTTACATTAAGGGCGACAGAGCACTGGAACAGGCTGCCCAGAGAGGTTGTGGACTCTCCTTCTCTGGAGATACTCAAAACCCGCCTGGACGCGTTCCTGTGCAACCTGCTCTAGCAGGGAGGTTGAACTAGATGATCTCCGAAGGTGCCTTCCAATCCCTACCATTCTGTGATCTTAGTCTTTGAAATATGAATATCTTTGCATGGCTTCAAATAGTTTCCAAAGTACATTTAAACTATCAAAGGTTAAATGTTTTTATGTTTGTGATGTAGTCCGCTTATCTCTTGTACTTTATTTTATATTGCTTTTCTGTTTTCCATAAACATTCCTGAGAATGGGCCCATCCTGACTTCTTTAGGCTTCATTGTAGCCTCCTGAACTTTTAGTATGGTGATACATTACTTTCAGTCATTCTCTTATTTCCATGAAAAAATTGATGGCTGATGTGTTTCTTGCTTTCATTGTCCCATGTATCACAAGTATGATATTTGGCTAATTAAATTTATCTTCTTTTCTGTAAGCATGTACTGCTCATAATTTGATAATGATTTGCAGCAGATTTTATTTGAACTTTCATAATTATGACAGTACTTTCTACACACAAAGCTACTTGGATCCTTCTTTGCAGGAGGATCTAAACTGTAGAAATTCAGGAGTAAAATGATAATAATGGAAAAGAAATGCCTAAAGTTCAATTAGTGCATTTGTTGTACCAGTGTTTTATGTTATAAGATGTCTTATGTTATGAAGATTTTTAGGTTGTTGGTCAGTTTCAATGTCTTAAAATTATGAGCTGAGCTGAATAGTTGAACAGTGCTAAATATTTATAGCTGAGGAATGTCAATAACTTCAAGAAAATGAAGAAAGAAATACGGGCTCTTTGTTTGGGGTTTCAAAGTCTTTGAAAAAGGGTTAACACAGATCATTAAATTTGCTAGTAAATAGCATATGCTTTCTCAATAAATTAATCAGTTTTGCCCCTATTAGGAACTTTTAAATTCTGTAAAAGTAATGCTTCTTGCTGCAGGTAAACCTCAGAACATTTGGACAATTACATTTTCTTACGTTTTCACAGTCTATTAATTGTTTATGTTGTTGGTTTGGTTTTTTTTTATTCTGATACCTTCTGACAGGCATTTTGACAAAACTCTTTTTACTTCCTCCTCCTCCTGCTTCCTGAAGCATTTCCAGTTTTTTTTAAAGTAGAGATTTGAAACTTTTTTTCTAGTTTGTGGTACAGAATGGGATGCAGTTGACTTTTTTTTTTTTTTAAACAGCCATCTCATAACCTCATCTATTTTATATTCTATTGAGTTAGACTAAACCAAAATGCTTATATATAAATCAAGCTCTCTGCTCTTGATTATTGTGGGCAGTGATGCAGGGACCAATTCTAATAGGATTTGCAGGGAAGAAGTCAATTGAGTTTCGACAGGGGTCATGTAGGATCCATAAACTCCCACGGGGTGGTTATCAAAGATGTAACTGTATGCAATGGAGTGTAACAGAGCTAATGCCTTTTACTTACTGATTCTTGATTGAACAATTAATTTGACAGTGGTCACCGTGCCCTTTGCCCTTATTAGATAGATTTGATAGTACAAACAATCTTACAAGACGTTTATAAGCTTCAAGGTGATTTTAAGTTCACACGTAATTCTTCCAAAAAGCTAGTTAGGTATCAATTATCAGAAACTTTACTTTTGCTTTGTAGGGTGTAGTTCATAATCAATGTGTTTTTTCTTAATATTATCACTGTTTTATAAAAAACCCAAAATTTATGTGTTGGTCAAATGCCATTTTAAATCTTTGTTTTAATCAGTGGGCTGGGCTGCTGCCACATGGCCCCTAGAAAAAGGAGGAAAAATTTCTGAGAAAGAATAGAACATGCATATTCATGTCTGTGTGGATGAGTTTCTTTTTGAACAAAAATTACCCAATGACTGACCCATTTTTGGTAAACAGAGGAAAAAAAAATAAATTGGTTTGTAATCAGCAGGCACAGCATTAAGTAATACTGCTTGAAAATTTCTTAAGACTTAAAAATAATTGCCAATTTATTTTGGGGCTATTTGCCTTAGCTATTTATGCCTGCAAATATTATTTACAAATGATGATACTTTCCTGACTAGAATATTACTGTTGTAACAATCCTTATAGCAAAAAGGGAATATAGCACATACCTTTTATTGCATACAGTACAACTCCCGTTGAACCCATTCACTCTGAATTTACAATCGTGATGACAATGTGTCTTACCTCATTCAGTGTTTGTGTTTTGAGCCAATGTTATCTTGTCTGTCTCATGTTTACATGGGTAAATAGGCAGGAAAACTAGAAATTTGCACCATTTTAAATGTAAACTTTATCAAATTGCCATTTAAATCATTTTTATAGCTTTTACATATATAAAGTATTTCTGGCCAAGAATGGTTGGATGGTAAATATTTGAGAGAGTCTGGTATGCATATACGTTAAAATATTGAATATTGAAACAAAGTAACTTCAGTCACTTCCACATCCGGATATATGTTCAAACAGTCTTTTCTCTTCTTTTTGGAGAACGAATGTAATTATTCGGAGGCAGTTTTTATATAGCAGCTGCATACTTAATTTAGTTGCATTCAGTGCTCAGTTTAGTTGCAAATCATTCCTATCCTCTACAAGATAGTAATGTTATCAACTTTTTTTTTTCCAAAAATTTGGGCTTTATCACCTGCAGTTGTTGACTCATCATCAGTTTCTGTGGAATCCAAATCTACCCATACATTTGAAGGCAACTAAAAGGAAAAAAGAAATATCAAAGATGATCAAAGTGAAAACAAACCTCTGCAGAATAAAAACAGACTGTCAGGAAAACCTGTTTCGTAGTTAAAGCAGCTGAACCATCCTTCTCCCACCTGAGAGCAGTGCTTCTGAGTCCTGCCCCTGAGGAGGACCTTGCCTGCAAACACTGGGTTATGTGAGAGTGCACAGGCAGATGGGAAAGTTGTCATAATTCTGGGCAAAACAAAAAGCCAGCCACCCTTTCAAAACTGCACTGGTGGAGTTCAGTGCTTTTGCCTGAGATCAGTTTCTGCTTGTTCATTGAGTGGACACAACAGGGCTGTTGATATTTTGCTGCGCCAGGATGGTACTCCTGCCCTCTTTCCTTTCTGCATGCCTGTCCCCTTTGTTACAGAGATGCCGGTAGCTTTGAGCTGTGACCTCTGTGCAAGTTGGTGCCTCTTCACATCTGTCTCCTTTGCTCTGACTTGCTGTGGGACATCTCTGAGCCTGTCCGTTTCATGGCACCTCCTTTAAAGCTTTTTGATACCCAGTGCTACTTAAATGGTATCGCCAGATGTAGTAATGAACACAGCATTGAAATGAGCAGTGTAGGAAGCAGTAAAGGTCTCATTGTATCTACCAGGGCTGTTTGAAGAGACTGTATTTTTTTTTTCTTTCCCCCACTAGTTTTAAGATAAAGAGTGGCAGAGTATCTGAAAAATCGAATGACGATGTGCAGTATAACAAATGTGTGAAATCCATGGCATAATCTTTCTTGTTTTTCTTTGAAACAAGTTCATCTAGTTTAAAGAGGCTTAAAAATCTTCCTGGCCTTATGTTTGTGGCTCTTGAAGCACAGACAGGTGAGATCCAGGCTTCTAAGAGCTGAGGGCATAGGACAAGGGGTTATTGGTATTGGTAACTCAGGCAAACCCTGTTAAAGTGCATAGCGGGTACTGGTATTTCTGCTTCCCTGTGGTGTTATAGGGGATACTTTTGGCTCGTGGGTTATGGTAAATCACTGTATGCAAATGGAATAATGTGGAAATTGCAGTGATACGTGAAACAATCCTGTATCCCTGTGATCTTAATTTTTAAATTGTCTTTATACTGTTTATGATTATTAGTCATCTGGCTGTTAGATCAAGGTTATCTTTGACAACTCTTGCATTCAACCCTGTATGCATAAGCAGTAAGTGTCCAGTTCTCGCTTCTATTTGACCAAAGAGAGCAGAGACATTTTACTGTGGATTAATTCTTCCTATCTTTGATAGCAAATGGTTGAACACAGACCCAGAATCTATGATAATAAGGTAATCTGTTTCCATTTGTAGTAGGCTTTTATTATTCATTCTTTGTAAACCATTTAGCAAACAGTATGGGCTAACATTGATTACTTCATAATTAGTGCTCACAGGCAGTATGGTTGGAGCCATGTTGGAGGGGAAAATTTATCAGCTGTTAAGAGCCACATGACTTGTGTAGAAGAAATGAAGTGCAAGCTCTAAAGTGTATTAAATTGCTGTGTTTATCATCTACCTAAATGCTACTGTCAGTTCTCCAACTGCTTTATGTGCAACTGTTCCTCCAAGTGAGGCAGAAGTATCATGCATTTTATTCATAACAGATTGAACATGAGGCAATTATCAGTAAGCCATTTGATGGTGAAGCTTATTCCCCAGGTCAGGAAACTAGAAAAAGGTATTCTGTAACAGATTGGGAAAGGGCTTTTCAAAATGACCACATCATCACTGTGGATGCACGGTGGAGCATCTGTGCAACCTTCAGGCAGTCATTTGTATACATTAGTGAGAGCATTGGTCTTTGTGTGACTCCTGCGGGGCATGCAAATACAGCTCAACTGTTATTTTGCTGGAAGATTTTCTTGCCAAATTTTATTAAAGTACATAGTGGGATAACATACAAATGAGACGAGATAAAATGCCTAAAAAGACTATCTGTGAGTGACTTACAAGTGTTTATTCTAGAGTTCGTCTTCTATTAAGTTTCAAATCTTCACAGGATAGCTATATTTGTCTTACTCTAAAGTGATTCCCTGTGTAGCATGAAATTTAGTCTAGCTGCCTCCTGTGTAATGCCCGTGCCACTGGCAGGGCTTGGTGATACTGTTGGTGTTGGAGCTCATTGTAGCCTCAGGCACATAAAGGGATTTTGTGGCAGTAATGGTTGCAAGAGAAATCTGGGGGGCACTGAATTGCTCCTGTGGAAATGGGACAGGCAACATGGCCTGAGCGAGCAGGGTGCGTGTGTCCATGTGTGCTGCTGGTGCATTTCTTCTGGTATTTGCAGGTTAAAGAGTGGTGGAAAGGCAGAGGGCTGCCAGTGCTGTTGCTCCAAGGCCGGACAGGTTCCTTTCTCTGTGAGTGCTGGTGTGCTGCCAGGATGGGCACATCCAACTGCTGTGGCTCTTCCCTTCAGTCACTGCCCCTGGGTTCTTCTGAGCTTGGATGTTCAAAGGTTGCATGGTTTTCCTGTCAGCTTTACCTCGTTCCTTGCAGTTTGCTTGGCATTTCTACCTTGTTTCTTATTTCCTTCTCTGTTTCGTTGCTGTCCAAACAAATAAAAGTTAAACTCCTACTGTTACTGTGAGTTCAGAATTGACACCAATGCCGCAGTACTTAAAATTTTTCAAGAATTCATGACACTGATCTAATGCCTCTTCCAGGTTTGTGGAAAATAACCAGTTGCACAGAACTCAAAACAATGAAATGAGTGAAATTCATTTATACCTGTTTGTTTAGAGGTTCGTTTGCTCAGTGTGTGGAAACCCTGACATCTAGAAGAATCAAACCTACAAGCAATCAGCTGCAGGGGAGAAAATAAAGAATTTCCCCTCCTCTCAAAGTGAGAGGAGGAGTATTTGGGCAGAATGCTGTCTTGCATAATTGCAAATATTGTATTGGAAAATACAACTTTTAATGTGAGAATGTAGGTTTTGAGGTTGCATCTTGTATTTAAGCTGTCACTTACATTTGAGCCTCTATAGTTAAGGATACGCTTGCCCTCTGCTTGTTATTGTAAACAGATACTGTCTTAGCATTATGTACTGCAGTGAGGATTTGTATAATTATAATTTGCCTTCATAGTTTGGTTGAACAGGATGAAAGCATTGATTCATACAAACTTTCCAACAGCTCAGTGATCACTGGATATTGTGTGTGTAGTGAAATACAGAAGTCAATCATGGATATTCTGTATCTATTAACTTTGTTTAATCTTTCCTTTCCTTTTGGTATGATGGATAGAGGAATCTCTGTCACAAACTCAAAAAGTTATGTGGATATCCCATCCTCTTTCAGATGGACTTGCTAAATCATTTCAGCAAATGAAGAACTGCCTTTTTTTTTTTTTTTAACAGTATTTGTGTAGTTATTGAATGCTAGGTAATGGATCTGTTGTTAACATTTATTAAGTTTTATACCCGGTGGGTTATTGCAAGCATTTTGAGTTTGTGTTCTAAATGTAGTAAGCTTCCTGGCTTTATAACAAAAAACTACATAATCTCTGCTATATATAGATACTGAATGATTATTTTTTTAAAATGCTAATTGATTAGGTTGGTTTTTTTTATAATGAGCTGTTAGCTACCTCTTCTTCTATCTGTTCCTGACAATACAGTTCTTGAATGTGTGGATATATTAAGGGCTTTTTTCTTGTGCTTCTGTGTTGATTTGGGTTTTTTTTGTTGTGTTAATTTTTTGCTTGGTTTTTGGGTTTTTTTTGGTTTTTTTAGCAAAAGATTTCTTTCTTTTGTTTTGTGTAAAGACACCATAGAATGAAAAAGTGTGGTGTATACTTGATACAGTGTTCCTTTATTGAGTCTTCAGATAGTTTAAAAGAACTGGATTTTCAGGTGATGTATATGACCCATGCTTATTGATGCTAAATAATGACCTCTTCTAGTAGCTCTCACAAGTCTTGACCTGCTCTGTTCCTCTGTACTCACCCTTGATTCTCTATACTTGCTGCTGGATCACAGTGATGGCAATTTGAGTGTCAGTGGCTCCTGGATGTCACCAAAAGGAATTGGTGACCCAACTCATGTTGGTAGCTGTTCACCGGTACAAATAAATTGATTGGACTCATTACAGAAGAATGGATATATAAATGTACAGCACGACCAGCGGAGCTGATGATTGTAGCATTTTCAGTAACACATTTAAACAGAACATTTGATTGTGTTACACCTTACCACCCTCTGAAGTCAGGCCTGCTCTGGGCAGGAAGTGGGATGAGGTGACTTCCAGAGGTTTTGCACAATCTAACTGGTTTTATGGTTCTGAGATCTCCTATGCTGAGTTGTGGTGTAAGCATCTTCCCACAGCTATGTGCTGCTTTCTCCTTGGAGTTACAAGGAGTCCCAAGAATGGTCCCCACAAAGTTTGTTTCTTAATTTGAATTGAAAATCTTCATAAAGCTCCCTTTCTTAGGCTCGTCTAATCTATACCTGCTTTTTCTCTTTTCCTTTGTTTTCCCAGTCCCTGAATCAAAGACATGCTTGTAGCATTAGTAGTTATTGACAAACACATCTGTGAGTCTTAAGTTTGGAGGATGGACTACTTCCTGGCTATCATTGTGTAGATGGTTAATTTATGGATAGTGATCACTAAAACAGCATTCCATTAGTGCTGAAGCTTTTCTGGAAGAGTTTTTTTTCCCAAATTAAGGCTTTGGGTTGTTTTTGTTATAAAATATAGGTCTGAATGTGTGTCTGTGCTGCAGAATGACTGTCTGGAGACTACCGCAGCTGCCTGAAGCATTAAACTTGTTGGGTTGATTGCAGGTTTCAGTTGGGTCATAGCACAAGGGGCTGCAGCTCATAAATGCCCCTTGTTTGCCCCAGCTAACATCATCAGGCAGTGTTTTTTGCAGTGCATTAGTGCACAGTTGATCTACTCTGGTCTGACCTGAAGCCCAGAGATGATGATTTTGGTGTCAATGCTAATGGACTCTTGCACTGGTCAGGGGAGAGCAGCCCTTGCTGGAGGAAACAGACTCAATTGTGCAACTTGTTTTTCTACTACTGTCTTCATCCTGCACTAGTGTAGTTAGTGAAAACTTTGTCAAGGACTTCAGTGGTACAAGAGAAGGCCATCGCTGAGCAAGGTGGTCGTACTCTACTATGGAAGTTTTGTCTTCTGAACTCAGAATTCATCACTAGAGAAAACACTGGTTCTCATTCCCAGAAACTTGTGGGTTTCTTCCTTTCATTTACTTAGTTGCCTTTATCCAGTATTTTTACCTGCAGCTGTCTGCTCATCCAACAAACATGTTTTCCACTAGAAGATGCTAACGTGTAAATGTTTTGGATGCATACATCCTAAGTATGCTTTCATAAACAGAATTTTTGTCATCGTGGAAAACGTGCTTGAACAGTTTTAACTCTGAATCAAATAAGTATTTGGGAACTTAATTGGTTTCTTCAAGTCATAGCTGTGAAAGTATTTCTTAGTAATTACGCAGAATGAGCAAATTGTAAGAGTAAAAGAGATCCAAGAATGAGTAACTCCTCTTTAAAAATACACAATTCCACTGCAAAATTGACTTAAGCTGCTTTTTGGTTTATGTCTTTATAAGAATTCCAGTTAAGCATTATAAACACTATAGGATGGTAGGATGCCTTATCCTGCCAATTTGTCTGTTTGCAATTAGTTTAGGGTACACTTAATATGTTATTTTAATACTTCACAAATTAAATGTAATGATGTGCTGCATTTAGGATTTATTTTTTCTTGCCAGCATTCTAAAATATTTGCATTTCCTCTTACTTTATTTTTTTAAAAAAATCCTACTTTTCAAAGTCAATGTCCCTGTGAAAATAAAAGCACCTTCTAAGGCCGTATAAAAGTGTTACTAAATTGGTAATCTGTTCTCTGTTTTTTATCCTTAGCTAAGGGTCTGATTTTGAAGTCATTCATTCTTAATTATTTTGGAGTCCAAGTCTCTGGTTCTCCCCCCCATCTTTTTTTTTTTTTTTTTTTTTTTTTTAATATGTGGTGGTACCATTGATTCACTCTAAAAGAGTGTTGTAGCATGTTCTTTTAGTGTCCTAAAACAACTGTCTTGGCACTGCTTAGTTTATGTTAATCTGTTTGGTATTTTCACAGGATATATACTTTGGTTTGGAGTTATGTGTTTATATATATTTAGTTTTAGCAGACGACTGCATATTTATTTATTTTGGCAACATCATTAATCGTTCAGAAGACTTTTATCCCCAAATCCCTTAGTTTTTCAGACAGACCTAGAACATCTGTTTGTAATTCTGTCTTGAACATTGCCAACACAAATTAGTCTTGGAAGCTCACTCTGTATTTTAGCTTGAAACGTTCACGGACATTTTCAAGGTTCATGAGTTTTGCAAGAACGATTAATACCAAACATGCCCCAATCCGGATTTCCACCCAAGTATTTTAAAAGTCTTTACAAATACGAATCTTGCAGTTTCCCAGTCAGGTAGGTTAAGGAATTTCTGCTCTCTCTTATGGGGTGAGACACTGCTGCTGTTCACCTAACCCATAGTTCAGGATGAGGAATGCAGAAAAATAGTTCAAAAACATTGTGTTTGTGTTTTGGGGGGATTGATCCATCAGTCCTTAGCTTATTATATTTCGGTTTTGGTTTTGTTTTTTGGCCAAAAAAACCGAAACAAAAACCTGAACTTGTGTGTGTGTATATATATGTGTATGTACATATTTATTTATTTAAATGAGCGCAGTGGTCAGAGCTTTGGTTTTCTGTCTCCCACAGAAGGCCTCCTCTTTAGCAGTGCAACGACCTAGTATCATGCTGGGAACTTTTTATCAAATTGGATGAAAAAGTAGCTTTACATGAAGTGCAAACACATGGTCCTGAATCAGCAAATTATTCTGTTATCAGTGTCTTCTGTACATTCTCCCAATTTAAAGTGGCTTAGTTTGGAAACATCTCGCAGAATCACAGCACAAAATATAGCATAAATAGAAACGTTCACAAAACCTGAAAAGCTTGCATCTGTTGTGAAGAATTTCTACAAAATCTTGGGGTTACTGATGTGAAGTTAACCAAATTTTGGTTAATTGTCACATAAACAGCATGTACTCAGCCTGACTTCGTTAACACCAGTGCCCAGCTGAGGGGATGCCACTACTCACCCTGAGTGAGGTTGTTGTAGAACAACTGAAATACCTATGTAGTAGCAGATTGTAAATTCAATCTGCTTTTAAGAAGAAAACAAGAATTATTTCTATTAAGAACACAGATTAAATGAAATGTGTAATTTTTCTAATTGACAGTTCTTTAAACATAACCTGTTCAGTGTGGAAGCCATCACACCAGTAGAAAATATACTACATGTCACTTAATAACCCCAAACAATATCAGTTGTCTAGCGGTAAGATTTCGGATTTGAAATCTGAGTGGTTCCTTGGCTAATGGGAATTCTGTTCCATGGTCTGTAGTCACCAGTTGTCAAGAAATCTCACCTCCTCCAAAGCTGAATTTTTGCCATGGTAATAGGTAGCTGCATTGTGGTGAGTTAAAGGTATTCTTCACCTTTTTGTTATTATTTTTGGCTTTCCCGTGTTGGAATGTTTTTATCATTTTTGTTTTGTATTAGCAGAGGTGATTTCCATGAGCAGCACTTACAAATGCAAAAGAGTGTGGTGTGTTGTGTGTGGTGGTTTTTTTGGGGTTTGTTTGTTGTGGTTTTTTTTTTTTTCCTTCAGACAAGTATTCTAATAGTAGAACTAGTTTTTGTAGATGACAGCTGCATTCCCTTAGCTGTGTTTACTGAGAAGTAGAAGATCTCTTTTTCAGACAGTGTGTTCAGGTTTTGAAGAGTCCACCAAAAGGAGATGTGGAGTCTTTTCATGTTGAGTTCTTACATTCAGCTTAAAATGTAGGTGAGACTTGCGTTCTTTTAGCTGTCCTAATTATCTGTGTGAAAGCAATCAGAGGCTTCAGTTTGACTGGAGACCAGCATTCAAGCAGTAAAATAAGCTAAATGGAGGGTTTATGTAGATCATTCTGTACCAGCCTTTCTAATATGGACGAGCCACTTGTGTGTGTGGCAGCAGAGCTGTCGAAGGGGGTTGGTGCTCAAGCTGGTGGGGGACCTCTTTGAGTTTCATTGTGTTACTTCAGGGATGGTGGTGGATATTGAGAAAGGGTGATGAATTAGTGTGTCATGTTTTCATGAGACGTAGGAGGAAGTAGCAAATACGAGATGAAACATTCAGAATTAGGAGTAAGAAAGCCAAGACATGTTGTATATATGTATAAAAATATATACAGATGTACATGTATATGCTCACACTTGAAGTCTTTTTTTATTTTGCAATCTTCATGGAAGTGAAACTTTTACAAAACAGTGTGATTGTGATGGATCATTCCTTCCCACACACTTTTTCAGTTCATTGATTTGGGCCATGGTTGACTTTAGAAATTACCAGAGGCTCATGTTTTTCAAACATGTACTGCTGGCATTTCTTTTATTCTGCAAAGCGGAGCATTGCTGTTGATTATTTAACTTCTGCTGATATCTGTAAGCCATATCAGCACTGACATACATTAACAAAAACTCTATCTCTCTCCCAGTGTTTGCCCATCACAATAAACCTTCGCTTTCTTCCTTTGCAAATAAGGAATAACATATTTCTCATTTTCTTGTCGCGTGCTCTGCAAAGTCTCATTCCATGGTTGTTGAACTAGAACAAATAATCTGATTTCACTCATCACCCATTGCTGAAGCTACAGTATGATGATTAAAGGCCCACATTTCTTGGCCATGGAGAAAATGAGATTTAACTGAAGACTTATAGTGATGTAAAAGTAGTATTTTCTGGAACACAAAAAACAATTTTAACTGGATAATTGTGCAAAATCCATGGCCAGTCCGGCCAATCCATGTCAATTTGTGATTCTCCATATTAGTTTAAACCTCCTTGCAGTGTCTATGACTCTTTGAAGTTTCTTCAATACCAGTGGCAATTTTTGAAATGAAAATGTGTGCACTGATGCGTAGTGATTTGGACAAGGCAGCAGGAAGGTAGATGACAATCTCTCATTTTATGACTGATATTATAGCTTGGCAGCTCCTCCTTCTTTCAACATTGTCTATGGAATGTTGTTGTAAGAAAAAAATGGGAACCGGTAGCTAAGTGTGAGGAAGCACATTGCATCTTGAAATTCCCAGACTTAATGTCGCGGGCGGAGTGAATAACTTCACTTGTAAGAGAGTAGTGAAATGTTTATTAACATAAAACAGTGATTTAACAAAGTTAGTAGTGAATGCGACAGTGTTTTACGAGATTTGATGCCAGAGTACACTTGATTATTTACTGCATAGAGGCCAGGGTCAGAGAAGCTCTCAGGGAGACCCTCCCGTTGAGTCACGAGGTTCAGAAAGGACCCCCTTGCTTTCTAAACTCTGTCTCAGGAGTCTAGGTGCGGCTGGATCCAATCCTAGTCCCAGACCTGGTCAACGGGTTATGTCTAAAGGATTATATATGCGCAATCAATCCTTATATCACTTAGCTAAGATTTCAAAGTTTAGCATGCTATTAGTCACTTACCAAGAATCTGTTGTGGCAAGGAATCTCTCAACCTCGAGGAGAAGAACCTTAAGCGAGCGTCCCCACTCAAGGGGAGGTCCTGTCGTGCAGCCCGCTGCCGTGCAGGAGAGCTCAAAGGGCTCTTGGGCTGTCCGCTATTTATGGAGTAAGATAATGGACCTATAGTCATATTCGCATGGGAACAAGACACCTAGGTTCCCACTCCAGACAGTGTTTTGGCTATGTTGCCAGCCATCTCCCACAGTTCAAGGGCAACTCATAACAGCTCCCACTGATGGCCGTGGCTTGAGCAGGAGCTGGCGGGGGAAAAGGGGAAAAGGGGAGAGCGCACCGCCACACTTAATTAAGAAATTGATTCTATTAATGAAAATAATAGCTTCAGAGTGTTAAAAGGTACTTGGTTTATTCTCATGTTAATATTGCGTGATAAACTGAGCTAGAAATGGAGAAGGCTTCATGTAAAAATACATGGGATCTTTTATTAAAAATTTAGGATTGAACAAAATTAGTTCAAGCGTTATTTAAATTCTGAAAGCTACCCACATTTTATCTCCATTTTAACACTTCCAACAGAATTTTGTTCAAAAAATTTTTTGCAAGTATTATCTGTACTCCCCCTGTAAAATAAGGAGCAGTTTCTGTGAGACACCGAATTATTCGGACACTTCATTAGTTGGAATAAGTGCCTTTTATGAAGGTTTTGACTACAGTTAGAAACAAAGCTGTACTAAAAATGGAACTAGTTTATGAGAGAGGGCTGCTGTTTGCAGGCATGCCTAAGCATGTGCATATCTTCGGGCATGTTAATACTACTGAAACTTTCAGGGTTGCTCCCAGGGTTAGATCCCTTCCAGGTCAAACATAAATTCTTCAACAGGAAAGCTTGTTCTGAAGCTAGGGATGACATAGGGTTCTAAAATACAATTCTGAATTGGGCCAATTTATTTTTAAAGACCTTTCTGTTGGAAATGGACAGATTTGTAAACCATGCAGGGTGTATAGGTTTTGCTTGCTTACTAATTGATATGCATAATGGGTGGGAAGTGGACTGAGGTAAATTAACACTAGTGCTCTCAGCTGTTCAATTATAATGACCTTTTTTTCTGAAAATACATAGTATTGCTATAGTTATAGAGGCATTTCTTTTGACTTTTTTTGCGTCTCTACTAAGTGGAAAAGGGAAACTTGGATGGCTAATCTTTGAAATTGAAGAAACATCTATTACGTTTTTAGCCATCAGATGTCACCAAAGTACAGAGAGTAAGTATTAGGTGATGTGAAACTGATTTATGGCTTTCCTTGGGCTGTTTATTTTGGAGTGGAAAGACTCCAGTCCTGCAGAGTCTTTCTCAGATCAGTAGCTGTAGTATCTTGGCCAGCTCCACAGTGGCTGTGACTCTCTTAGAGTATTGAGCAAGGAATGGGTTCGGGACCTTGACCTGCTTCTATAGGGGCACTGACGCCAAACGAAGTGGGGGCAGAAGCAAGCAAGAGGTGAACAAATATTACCACGCAGTTCAGCTTTGGTATTTCTGTGCTCGTTACAGTGGAATACTTAGCAGAGGCCTTGAAAGTAACTTGTGTCTTCATTGCACACATAGCTATGGGACAGCTTATTGACTTGTGTAACCTCATTTGCTTTCTGACATTTGAGTAGTGCCATGAAGCAATGTGGACCTTTGCCCTGTTAGATGCCTGGGTGCTTACTGCTTTCTTGAGCAGCACTGTGCATTGCCTGTGCTTTCCTGTAGGCCAATCTGCCCGCAGTGGTTGAAGCTGAGTTTGGGGACATTTGCAGGAGTTTCAGTACAAACGTATTAACTGAAGCATGGAGGAACCTTACAAAGATCTTGGAGAACGAGATGGAGGCTCCAATAAATCTTTCAGCTCTAGGACTTTATGGTTTCAGATGCGAAAATTTTAGTGACTACTTTTTTTATAGTGAGATTCTTTCAGTCAGTCTGGCATTACAGATAGACTTTTGGGCAGTTTTGTGGTTTAACTTCAACTTTTAGCTATTATGTGCTTAGTCCTGCTCGACAGTCTTGCTGTCCATCACTAATAGTGCAAAGCAGCTGTAATGAAAATAACAATTTTCCTTTAACTGCCTTATTGAAGTCAATAGTAAACATTAAAAATATGTATATTCTGCATTTTCTGAATAATTTCTATGTAGCATTGCTGTCCCACTTCTAATATGAAATACCTTCATTCTTATTGGTGAATATCTCAAAAATTAAGATTTAGAGTGGGACCCATGAAATTCACCTTTTGGTGATTTGTAAAGGAGGGAGACAGAAGGGAAGACATCCCTTCTGTATTGACATCCAAAATCTATTGGACAGAGAAGTAAGAGATGTGATGTAACAGTTTTTATTTTAAGCACTTGATAGGAGGAAACTTTGTAAAATATTCTCAGATCAAGGTGCATGAATGTTATCACCCTGATGTGAAGTGAAAATTGCTGTAAGGAGTGTAAAATGAAAAATCATCATTCAGTAAGGGTATTTGGCACTGTGCTTTATAAATAAAAGTGCATTCTTTCCAGGTATTTCCAAGCCATGTTTTGTTTCATTCTTGGACAGAAACTATTGGGAGATAAAAACCTTTTGGTGACGATGGGGAACAAAGTGAGACTTCTCCAACCAAAAACCAAGGCCTTGTAACCTAGAAAAGGGGAAAGAGATTCCCAAACAGGAAAATTGTTGAAACACAGAGAAAAATTAGGGAAAAAATGTGAACAGTGGCAAGAAAACCAAAATGCCTGCGAGGCTGGAGATAACAAAATGCCAGGAAAAGAACTGATGAAATATGCAAGATTTGAAGAAAAATATATGTTTAAAAAAAAAAAGGTTGGAAGGTGTGTGTTAAGGGTAATTTAAAAGACTGTTCATCCATCTAGACTGAAAGAGAACTGGTTAGGCAGCTATTTGTAAATTTATTACAGGTGTTTATAGGTCTGCTAAAAGTGATCTTCAGATTTCTCCAGTGCCTCACAATTGTGTAGAATGGTTTAGGAGAGTAAACAGTGGTACTGTCAGGAATAGTCTGTATTTCTAAGAGGTGAAGATTAGACTCAGTATCAGAAATGCTTTTGTCTGAGAGAAAGTGTATTTAAAGTGTATCCCAAAAGGAACGAGTACAGCAAAAAGCCATCCTGCTCTGGAGGGCTGGCTGGTGGCAGGAAGCAGAGTTACTGTTGTTAAGATCATTTTCACATTCTTCTAATACAAAAGTCTTCAGTGGGATTTTATGAGCATCCAGTACATGACAAGAACGCTTCGGGTATCTTGCAAGACCTCACAATATCTGATTACACCTGAGTAAAGGGGCAACAAGATGTTTATCTGGGCTATGTGCTAGTATATGCGTGAATCTGTTTCTCTTTGTCATCAGCCCTCTCTGCTATCTGACAGAAACACATTTTTTTTTCCTGTGTTTCACTGCTGTTTTCTAGCTTTGTGGGTTCTTCAGCTTATAAGTAAGCAGAACTGACTATCCTGTTCCAGTCACTGACTAACCTGTTCCAGTCACCTCATTTATATCTTAATTTGGGTGTGATTTGAACATAAAGGCTAAGCAGGTGAAAATAAGGGGTTAACTCGATGTACATCATCCTTACCCTATTCTAAATCTACAAGACAAAATGCACCACAACTTATTTTGAGTCCAGCTGTATTGCTATGTCTGTCTAAGTTTATTGCCTGCAATATTTTATTTTTTGTTCACCACTTTCCAAATGTGTTCCATAGGGAATGAATGGACTTTTGGGGTGTAACTGTTTATATTTGGAAGCAGAAAAGCAAGTAAATAAGCATTGCAAGACCTCTAAAAAAATGCGTATCCTAAAAATATAAGGTCAAGAAGGGAAAGGAGCTAAGAAAGAAAAAAGCTGATGAAGATGTTCCTCTCTGAGAGGGTCAGAGGGGTTTATATTTCACTGAAAATCATAGATCCATGTGATCCAGGAGGTAATACTAGCAGGATGTAAATATTTACAGCAGTATGATATTTTAGAGTAACAACTTTCTTTTTGTGGAACATTGACTTATAGGTCAAAGAAAAAATACTTGGACATACAGCAGATTAATGAACCATGCATTTATCATTTTTATAGGGAAATGTGAAAGATGGGATGTTTTGTTATACTTGGCTTCATTGGATTGTAACCACATGTTCCAGATATGAGTGTTTAAAAATATTACATGTAGCTTTTTTACATGTTTCTAAGTTATAGATACGACCTTTTCATATTGTGAAATATAATCTTAGTCTTCCTCAGTTATTTGGCTTTTCTTTGATCAAAATCCCAAGTTCAGTGGAATGAAAGTACTGTGTGACTGAAATTAATCTATTTAAGCCTGAAATTGCTGGAGGCATGTTGATGTGCCAACTGCAGGCAGCCCCCCCCCCCCGCCTCCTCCCCCACCTGCAGTACTGGTGCCCACATGGGTCAGCAGCAGGGTAACAGCTGGGGATGAACTGTGCTGCCACACTGCATTATTCTTCTGTTGGGAGAGAGGCGAGAAAAGTGAGTTGTAAATGCATTTGATATAACCCCTCTGCTCTCAGATCTACCAAATTTAAAATGGCTGTTTGTTATTCATATCTTTATGTTTTATTATTAGAAGACAGAAGCATATTAGTAAAACGGTGAATGACATGTTTGCTTATTGTGGGTATTGACTGCTTTCACTTTGTGACAGGTCTGAAATGCACACACACGAGAAAATCCAAGTAGACTTTATGCACTTGACATGTTTGACTGAATTGCAAAGGTCTAAGAATTTGTTCAGGAAATTAGTTCAACGTGACATGCGTCTGAAAGAGCCGCTCTTTTGTTACATGTATTATGGGGCTGGATTATTAACTGAAAAACAGTATCAACAACAAAAATGCAGTAGGGGATTTGTGTGAGATTGCCCTTTTGTCCTGCAAGCTGTGGCAGAAGCAGAAGTGTGAATAAACTGGATAGGAAGGAGTGTTGAGTGCAGTCTGGTAATCAAATGTTCTGTTATATCTGACACTTATCTTGTGAGTAGGGCTGAAAGTCAAGTGCCTGCAATCAGCAGAGAAGCGTAGATGCATTTTCATTATAAATTAAGTAGTCTAATTTTATTTGCTTGGGTTTAGTTGTGTGGTTTGGGGTTTTTTTGTTGTTTTCTCTTTTTTTTTTTTTTTTAAATTATATTAGGCCCTTACCTGGTAAACATGTATTTTGTAAAGGGCACGTGTTGTGAGAGTGTGGGTGGGGCTCTCATAGGACCTGACAGTCCAGGCAAACCCTTGTCAACCTCTTCACTCTGTGATTTGGACTTGGCACATTCTTCTTAGGATTTTAGCCATGCGTTTTCAAGCTGTCTCCCGTGCTGGCACTTATACTTGGGAGCAGCGTTCCATAGACCCGGCTGCCTCACTGCTCGTTGTTAGGCCTTCCTTCCAGTGCTGTGGTCTTCTCATACCTTTAACAAAAAGGCATTTTAAAAAAGAAAAAAGAAACAAAGTTATTTTGCTGGGGAGGGTGTGTGTGGGCTTCTAGTCTTAGTAGTTTTTTCCCTATCTCATAGGTTTTCCTCTCCTGTCCATATCAATCGCTTGGGACTTCCCCCATCCACCATATATTTAGGTTTATTTTTTTACCTGCTCAGTACACATTGTGAGAGCTTGTTCTGTGAGTAGTGTTTGTAGACGATAGTGATGAAAAAATTTAGTAATATCCAAATTCCTCTGGGTAAAGGTTCTTCACCTGACTGTAACGCCACGCTAAAGGACAACTGACGACCTCTGCTTACTTTATTCTTGTGGATTTTTTTAGTACAGGCTAAGATCCTCCCTTGAGCTTCATATGGGGTTGTAATTATTTGGAAGATCTTGTTGAAGCTGTATTGGAAAAGTAATAATTTATTTTCAATTGATGCATCTTTCATTCCTTTTCTATTGTGGCAGAAACTTTTTCAGATGTTAAAGTATTACTGAATGCATTAGATCAAGTTCTGTGCATTTTCTCATCCATGAAATTAGTCACATTAGGCAAGGTGCAGTAGATACCTTGTGAGTAACCTGATACTATCTCCAGATGATGTTTACGGGTAATGAGAAATGCATGGGAGTACTTGACAGTGACTTTAAATTTGTTTCAATAAAGCCTATAATGTTAATAAAATATTGAGAAGGACAGGAATAAACTAGGAAAATTGCTCACTTTTTAAAATGTTCTAAAATACCCAAATCCTGTATATATGAATATATGAATCTTATTCTTGAATTCTTTATATTCAGATTAAATGTTTTAGACCATGCCAGTTTATATTTAAAATGTCATGTAGCATGGCATAGATGCTGTAAATCTCAAGGAGGTTTTTTTTTTTAGTCTAAGAGGGAGGAGAGGATTGGAAGAAGAAGCAATGACTTCACCAGTAGCTTTACTATGCAGGCATTCTACATCTGCTTGTCATTCAAAGAAAGCCCAAAAGATGAATGGATAGTTCATTCATTATACGGTGCCAGCAGGGAGTCACCGTATTCAAATAATCTGACTGCTAGTGTCAGTTTGGCAAAAATCCAAGTTTTGAGTGATGGTCCTTAGATTTTTGTGTGTGTATGCATTACTGCAGCATCGCTAACCCTTAGGGACGAAGAATACAAAGGAAATAATCCTGTAAAGTACTGAAACTTCGGTGGGTGCTGAAGGAGTTTTGGTGCTTTGTGGCAACAGGTCCACTAATTGCTTTACAAAAGAAAGAATGAATATGTGTTGGTGATTTAACAACAATGATTCCAGTAAATCCTGGCATCTCTTGAGAAAATACCAAGAGGTATACCATGGCAAGATATGCTTGCACTATATTAAGATTGTTGGATCTAGTCATCTGATGGAAGAATGCGAAATCTGTAGGAGAGACTTCTCTGATAGTTATGGTCATTCATTCATTTAAATTCTGGCTCCCGAAAGTTATAATTACTCTGCTCTGGGAATCTGTGTTTTACTTGTTGCTGCTGAAACTTTTTGGTACTTTAATGTGTATGGGACTAAAGTTGCAAATGCTCTGTTATCAGAGTACTAACTCATTACTGTGTTTTGATGAACAGCATTTAGAACAAAAAAAGTTTGCCTTCAAAACGGTTTTGCTCAGTCATTTTTCAGGAGGGTGAGCACTTAGTCATTCAGATAGTACTATATAATGAAGAGAAATTTGTAGAGGCTGCTAGCATGGGTGTAGAATACTGAATACGCAGGAAGTAGCTAGAAACAGAGAGGACGAAAGCTCCTTCGTGACCTCTCTCTGTGATTCTGTACAGCCATGTAAAACAGACTTGTAAAGAACAACAGGGACATGCTGCAGAGTGACCCTCTCGAGGGCTGTAGCCATGCATGTGGGGAGCTGAACAGCAAACCAAAGTTCTGTGTGCTTGGCTTTTTCTTTTTGTTCTAGATCGGCAGGCCGATTTTTAGTGGTAATGTTGCCTGCAGTGATAAGAATGTTTTGCTGCTTACCGCTGCTTCTGACATTCAAATCAATGAGCAGGTCCAAACAACATTTCTTTTGGGTTTTGGTTTTTGGGGTTTTTTTTTTGGGGGGGGGTGGGTGTGTGTGTGTGTGTGTGTTTTGATTTTTGTGGGTTTTTTTGTTGTTTTTTTTTTTTCTACAGTAGTTATTCCACTGAAGCGTTTTTCTTCACAAAAGTATTCTGACGTGAGCTTCTAATCTAGAATGAGAAATATGTGCTCCTCTATCATAGGCTGGCTAAAGTTGTGTCATTGTTCAACCTTGAAAATGAAGCAGCTCTCCCCAGCTGGCAAAATGAAGATTTCACACTTGTTTCTAACTCTTAATCACCCTCAGGCATTGCACCTTAAAATAAAAAGCCTATTGTGCGTGTACAAAAGTAAAGATTTTATTTATAGGAATCCAACAGTTGCTAGTTTTTTTCAGTCTCCAGGACTGGCTTTGCAGGTAGGAAGGTAAAGGTGGCACTAGCAAAACATGTGTTTATATCTGAAATATTTCTTATTTATTTTTCTCTGGTAGTTATTAGGAATGCCTACAAAATATTGTGCAACAAAAATATTGATTTTTTTATGCAGTAGAAATGAAAAAAGATTGTTACTTGATTATAGTGATCTGTACATAATGCTCTCCTAATCTTTGACCAATGCAGCTATCTAAACTCCCTTTTAAGTTTACAGGTCTAAGATAGTGCATAAACTGTTATTTTTAATAATTCAAACATAGCATTACTTCGATATAGCAGCAAAATACCTTTTCCATTTGTGGGACTTGAGGGGAGGGAGAGGTTGGTTTGTGCTAGAGGATGCTCCGTGGTATTTCTGGTGTTCTGCCCCTACTCATGATAGTTTGGTGTCACGGCTGCAATCAGTGGGCTAAATTCATCAACCAGAAGTTCTAGATTGAAGTTTGTGGGCACGTTGGTGCTGTCTTTTTTGGATGTGGCCTTTGGAGAGTGTTCTACCATTTTAAAGTCACCTGTAGAAATTAAAATTTGGGGACAACTGAGTGATGTAAGTAAAAGAAGAAAGGTCATGTCATAAAGCAGTTGAACTGGGAATCTGAGTATTTGGTATGCAGCCTCTAGATTAATGACAACGGCAGAGGAGTTTTGGTGTTAGCAGAGACAGAGAATTACACTTTGTTTTAGTTGCATCAGTTGGGAGTGTGAGTGAAAAGAGAACATCTAGGACCCATGTACAGACACCGGGAATCTTGCAGAGAAAGATCCTTCATCTGGTCATTTAAACTTGCCTTTTCAGTTCAAAATGGGCTGTGTTAAATGCTTAGTTATCTCCCAATTAAATGGGAAGGCTGAATTAATCTGTATAATAAGATTCAAGGCAGCTAAATGTAAAGCACTATAGCAACGCAAAGATTACATTACTAAAATTGCCTTTTGAGGGAGAGAGTGGCATGACTGACACATACCTCCCTCCTTGCAGAAGGATGGAGAAGGGAATACTGAGGAGTAGCTCATGGTGACAGTTTCGTGGGTGTAACTGAGCTGTGTGCAGCTCGCAAGGTAACAGTGGTGCTCAGTCAGGCGCTGTGCTTGGTTAAGGGCAGAGGGATGGCCAGGAGGAAGCCTGAGGGGAAATAATAAGGATTATGCCATCCATACAGTCTAGTTAATTTGTTGTTTTTGTAATGTAACTGTCCTGCCTTCAGTTTTAACAACAACAAAAAAAGCATATACTGTTTTCCCAGCCTAATGAATGCCTGTAAAGCATGTAAGTAGCTTTGCATTAAGAAATCAAAGTGAAAACTTCCCAGTATTACCAGAATAATGTAACATATTCAGTATTTTCTACAGGAAAATAAGAGGGGAGGGAAGCCTCAAAATCTATGTCTTATTTCTACTCATCTGAAGTAAATCTCTTTATTTGAACTAACATATTTGAGGTGTAAGATTTGCTGTGTGTGCTTTCACATTTAATAATTCTTTAGTGTATAAAAAGTTAAAAAACTTCAGTGATATTTTCTTAACTCATTTAACTGTGTACTAAGGCAGCATCAGAAAATGGTACTAGAGTCAGGAGGTGCTTTTAACCTTTAGATTGTGATGTATAGCTCTGGTAGTTATCCTTACAGCTTTCACTGGATTTTTATTCTTCCCCCTCTTCTTCCCCTGAAAGAATTTTTATTTTGGTCTTACTGTCTGCCAGTCAGAAATATTTTCTTAGAATAGAAATTTCTGCTGACGTGTCAACTTCAGACTCTGTTATAAAAGGTATAATTTGATGTCACAATTCCAGGTTCACAACAAGGTCTTGCTTAAGACAGATAGTGACGCTTGCTTAAGACAAGACTCAAGACAGATGATAAATAGATTAAGTAGTTGTATTGCACAGCTCTAATGATGATGTTATCTACAAAATCTAACTCCTCAGGGTTATAGCTATATGTCAAAAAAAGCCCATTTGATATCTTTACTGCTGATCCAAAGTGGCCCCAGAGGTGCTGAGTCACATAGAGGATTGTGAATATAGCTTTGAACATAACCGTGCACAATTTCTTCTTGTGTAACAGTGCATTTTAGACTACTCGTTTTTCACATATTTTTCTTGCCTTGAAATATTTAAAAATTGCTAGTTATGTAAGAAGGATAAATACAAAGTTCTATTTGTATTTATAATTGATTTTCTTTCTTTTCTAAACAGGAATGAACATCTGCACAGATGCTCTCAGTGCAAAGTTGCTAAATACTGTGGTAAATCTTGTCAGGTAAGATGAAAAATAACAACTGTAAAGGGTTGAAGAAAATAGGCATTTGAATATTTTTATTTACGGTTCTCCATGCATTTTGGGCACTGTCATACCTCCACAATGCAATTTCTTATTTGTAGTTATGGACAGAGCGTGTAAACGTGCTGCCTTCTTTTATTTGAGTATTTTTATAGTTACAAATACAAGATCATAATCAGTGCAAGAGACAAAACTAAGCTGAAAAGTGTGGTGTTTGGCTGTGCTTGGGCAGAGGGGGAGGAAAAATTCTTCAGTTCTGCTGGCTGTAGACTGAAGACATTAAGTAAATTTCGCACTGAAAGAATTCATATTTCAAGAGTAATTTTTATCATGGCAAAAAACATATTCCATTATTTTTAAGAGGAAATAAGAGTCAGGAATGTGCAGAGATGGCCTTGGGCAAAACTGCATCTCTGAGGAAGTTTTCAAGAAGATGGAGCCAGGCTCTTCGCATGGCAGGAGGACAAGGGACAACAGACTTAAGCTGAAAGAAGAGAGGTTCATGTGGGGTATAATAAAAAGCTGTTTCATCAAAAGGTCGAAGAGGCTGGCCAGGGTGTTTTTTGTCATCTACGTGCTTTGAGGGTTTCAAGCCCACTGGATGAAGTTCTGAGCTAGCTCTGACCCCAGAGCTAACCCTGCTTTGCAACTAGAGATCTCCATAGATCCCTTCCAACCTGAATTATCCTGTGATTCTGTCCTATGAAACACTTCTTAAAGGTGTTCAAACCTAAAACCTTAGCTTTTACATTTGACTTCTCTTGTCACTTAAGCATGTGCACATAAGTTGGCAGGACTTGGTACTGAGTGGATGTGCAAGGGTACATGACTGTGTAAAGTCTAACACAGCAGAGAACAAGGCACCTGAGATTCGAACCCTGAGGTTCGCCTTACAGAACCCTTAAATTTTTAAATGATTCCTCTTAGATTTGCATTGCGATTTCTGGTTTGGGGTGGTGGTTTGGTTTTTTTGGTCTAGATAGAGACAAACAGAAAACTAACTAATGGTCAAAACAGACCAGTAGTGATACTCTATTAAATGTATATGAATTTAACATTTTAAGTTAAGTCCTTGACATTCAAATGATCTTTTCACATATTGTGTTTTTATAAACAATTCTGCCTTAGTATAATCTGCAGAGTTCTCAACATGCCAGAAACCCCTCCATTTGGGGATTAAAACATATGGAGAGGGAAATGAGGAAGATATGTCATTTTGATTCATTGTATGGCAAATGTGTGCAACATACATTAGGTGCTTACTGTAGCATCAATAATAATGCCACAGGTAGATTTATTATGGGAGATCATACGGAAAAAGATGACTGTGAAGAATATAAAAGACCAGAGTATTTGAAAGGTAAGTTTAAAACAAGTATCTGCCGGGGGAGTCATTGGTAAAGCTTCTATTGGCAAGTCTCTAATGTGAAATGAGACTGTGTTGGCACAAGCAAATCTGCAAGGTGTAATGCAATACCCTGTTCCATCTTAGGTGTAGTAGCAATGAAGGTAGGAAATCAGGCTTTCTCCTTGGAGAAGACAACTATGTGAATGTGCTTCAAGGATTCACACTGGATAGCCTGAAGCCATCTTGGCCATCTTTGCTTTGTGCTTCCTGGCTTAGGGTTCGTAGGCTTGAAGCCATCCACGGTTTTAGGTGTTGATTTCGGTGAGACAGGCTGCTGCTACTAAAAGTAATCTGCACTTAAAATGCTGTGTATTTACTGTTACTTAATATCTTGAACTGTTACTATCAATAAATACTGAATTAATATTGTATAATAACCTGTGATATTAGGTAGCAATTGAGAATAACTGAAAAAATGTTATTTTCTAGTGTGAACAGTCAATTTATTGGGATTGGTGACTCAGAGCAGGTGATCCAGATAAAACTGAGACCAGCCAGATGTTTGTTTTTGAGGACTGTCCTCTAATTCATATTTCTCTTGATAAGCTAGCTCAACTACTGTGCAGCTCTGGTTTTACAGCAGCTGTTAGAAAAGCTTTCCTTGGCCAAGCCAAAACCTTTGTGCTCTACTTAGCCTCTGTAGCTTTAGTGCAATTCATTAATATGTGCACTTCTAATTGAACTAATTGCTGAACAAAATAAACAGCAGGGTATTGAATGAAATTGCAGTTTGCACATTTAAAAAAGTGAATATTGGCAGAACCACACTATTTTAGTTTTTTAATTACAGATAGCTTCAAAATGCAAATTGTGTGGTTGGATTTACAATTTACACTTAGTTGCAGAATGATTTTATTATTTTTTGATGTGTATTAAATGACTTCTACAACTGAAAACACTTAGTTTAGGCTTAAAAACTGTCAGTTTTCTGGTTAATGCATTAAATGAAATCAGAATTAATGTAAAAATCTGACTTTTAAAAAAAGAGATTAATCTGAGTATCTAAACTAGGTTTAGGAAAAGCTGGACTTCTTGAAGGAAACTTCAAAGTAAATGCAGCAGGGGATTTCTATGTTAGGATGTACCAAAATAAGCCACTTTAAAAGCTGAAGATATCTCGAAAAATCTTCATTTGATTTAAAATGTCAGGTGGTTAAGAAGAACTGTCTTCAGGCTAACCTATAGGAGAAGAAATAGTATTTTGAAAGATATTTCTATTTTTGGAAGTTCCTATCCTTTAAGGAGATATGTGGGCGGAGCCAGGAGTCCTGAACAAAACTATGTGGGAATAAGAATTTTCAGTGTGTAGAAATCTCCATAATGTCAAAAGTGAAAATTTCAAGTGAGTTGTTCCAAACTTCAAAATTTCCTTTTTTTTTCTTTTTTTTTTTTTTTTCCAGTTGAAGCAGTTTGCTTTCCCTTTTACAACTTCAATTTACTTCAAAAAATATTACAAATGCAGGACTGGAAGTTATCACAAGAGATCCTTTTGGCTGACCTTTTCCAACTAAATTCTGATTTCAGGATCCAGTATATGTAGAACTCTTGCTTTTAAATTTATTTTTTTTTTTCAGTTGGACGTCATTGACTTTTGCCCCTCTTCGACACTTCTCTGTTGTAGCCCCTTTGCCTAATTTCCTGGAGCTGCCTTCTAGCAGTGTTATGTTGGCTGGGTGTCCCTCCAAGCATAGAGTTACCATGTCTGCTGCTCCTCATAATTATTGCTGTGATCTTCCCTATCGATGTTTATTAACTTGGTGCATCCCATAGATTGGAGACCAGTGATATGGATGATAATGCCTGACAAATGGGAGAGTCATTTCAGGCAGAATTCAGAATGTCCTATTATCAAACACTATTGGAAGGGCTTAATTTAAAAAACAAACAAACAAAAAAACCCTCGAAAAACCAAAACAACAACAAAAAAATCCCCTTCTGCAAACATTTGAACGATCCTTTGGAAATTACAGATTATGTCTTTAACAAATCAAAAATTTGCAGTGGAAAAATATCCCACTTTTATTTGATTTTTTTTTTTTTTAATGAGCTCTAGTCTTTAACTGCTTTTCATTAGCACATTAATCTGCAGGATGCATTCATTTTTTTGATTTACATAGGAGACAAGGGAAACCTTCATTTCATAAATATTGGTTTGAGATCTTTCATAGGTTTAGGGACCATTGGGAGTCAGGGATAGCGTATGTTTGTTCAAGAATGGATGCACGTTGGCCAAACAGCTCAGCTAAAAATATGCAAGACCTTGCAGGCAGATGTGAGGGGTCTTTGCCCATGCCCTGAGCCAGCAAGAGGTGATCCTGGGCCTGGGTTGTCCAGTGAAACCCAGTGATGCATTGGCGTTTGTGTGGTGCTGGTTCGGGGGGACAGACTCTCAATCTGCCACCAGTAAACAGCTATACGCTGCACCGTCTCCTAAATCATGTGGGTGCTGACCTTGTTCACTTGGGTATTGCCTGAGGAATTGCACTTGGGATACATTGAGCTTGAATGAGAGACAGTGATTTTGGAGGAGATAAAAGGAAGGATATTCTTTCTAAGCGTAGTGAAGCCCCGAGGAGGAGGGCTGGGTACTGTCCTGCACTGTTTACTCCTCTTTCTTTGCCTCCTTCCGATAGTGTTAATTTCTAATGGGGGGGTTGTGGGGGGAGGCATCTGTCGCAAAATTGGAAGAACTTCCCTGGCAGGGAGGTAGAAGGGTTGTACCAAGTGGCCGTACCTCTGTACTGTAGTATCCGTACTCATGCTGAATATGGTATATAAAAGCCTTGACTGAAAGCCAGGATATGCGGTTAAGAAAACCTCACATGGAGAGCTGTGGGACTAATACAAGCCCACCAACAAGTATTGTTAGAGACTGCCTTTAAAAGTAGGTCTCTCCAGGGCCACAAATCTTCATGGTTTCATATTCTGATGTAATTTGTATCCTTGTTGTATTGGTAGTGAGAAGAAATATTGTTGAATTTCATTATACTTAATGCATTTGGAGCTTTTCCCCCTTTCCCTGGCCAGTTGGGAGGAAGTGAATGGCAGTCCCCGTTCCAGCGCTCCTTCTGCAGAGGAGTCAGGCTAATTCCTTTTTGGCATCGTTTTTGGCTGAAGTGCTGTTCTGCAGAAGGCCTGTGTTTGAACTGTTCTTCTCACGTGGGAATGCATCTCAAAGAAACGTGGCATACGATGCTATGTGGTACTGCATATTTCATCTCATTAGGGCTTTATTGGTTGGGTAAGCTATTAATCATTTTGATGTCACCTCTAGCATGTTTAAAATTCTGTGCAACATTTATGTAGGGAAAGAAATTGACAGATGAAGTCTTACTCAAAAGAACAATTTTAGTTTAAGTGGGATAAAAATGCCAATATAATTATATTACACAGAATGATGTCTGGACATTTACAAGCACGACCTTGTTTCTTCTAGACAAGAATAATTCTATTCAGCAGTAGATACTTAACTTTTCTTTGTCAGACAGCATGTGACACTAACTGTATGTGGATTAATGTCTTCTTGGTGTCATTCTTTCCCCTTGTAGAGTTATGGGTAAAAGAAATGAAATCACAAATCTCCCATGTTTCTGAAAGAAATAAAAAATCCAATTTATTTATTATGTATAAGCCAAAGGCGGGGGGAAAAAAAGCCCTGAATGAAACAGAATAAATGCTACTGGTGCTGAAACCTAGTTAACTGAAACAATTCCCCCACTTAAAGGCAGCTTAAGAAAAAAAATGTGTGATAGCCTTTGTAATCTTTATAACTAGCATGTCAGCGTCTACAGGTGTGATGTGCACTTTCACATATCACTGCCATTCTCTCTTTTTTTATTGCTGAACATGTAATTTCTTTATATTAGATATTTTATCACTTTCTGTGTGGCAGTTACCTAACAGAAGTTGTTTTTCTGAGTTCGTTTCCTTCCCCCCCACCCCTTACTGCATATCTGTGAGAAAATGTCACCTTCGGAAGCGCTTGGTTATTCTGAATTCTTGTCATTGTAGCAATTTTTTGTTGTGCTCTGTTTTTTTAAGTTTGCCTTTTAAAAGTATTTGAAACAGCTGGGTGGCTTCAAACATATACTGTGAAAATATAAATAAAATGTGTAGATATGTTCTATCTTAATGAGATGGGCTTAGAGTTTTTGTAAATTATAAACAGGATTTTCAGCTTGTAAAGACAGGCAAAAAAAAAAAAGGTGATCTGAAATTGACTGTCTCTTCCAACATGTTTCTTTAGCTGAAGACTCGTTCTTGTTGCCCTTCCACACTGGTTTGAGGGGGACAAGGAAGGGGGGGGGGGGGGAAGACATTTCAGTATATAGCAAGTTTCCCTCATGTTGTCATCCTGTCTATTCTCTGCTATGGAAGTGTTAGTCTTTGCCTGCTACTCTAAAGTGACCCATGAAACAAAAATTGCAGGCCCAGGTAGTAAATGCAACTAGAATATTTCTGGTTCCATCTTCTATTTTGGTAAATTTTGATTACAGTGACCATTCCTAGTCTGAACTGTGACAGTATCATCACCAGTCCTCCCAGCCATGGGCATTAATGCCTCATCAGTTCAGGGATCTTAGGGGACAGTTTTTGCAATGTGGAAAACTTGTCTGTTGCTTTAGAGAAACTGGGTTTTGGTGAAGTGGATAGACTCTGTAGGCCTCTGTGGTCTTGACTGCCAAGTGAATGCTTGCCTAGAATGTTGTGTATCTTGTCGGAATTAAGATGTTAGAGGAAAATTTAGCATCCCTTCTAGTCCTCTCCAATCTTGTGAAGAACACAGCTCCATCTCTTCTTGCCGCAATGAAATGAGAATCAGAGCCCATGTATTTATCTAATAAAAATTTCACCTGGTTGGAATGGTGATACGAATTGGAACTAAGCTGATGATGTTAGTTATAGCATGTTGCATAAAGGTAAATAAAATTATTTGTATAGCAGTAACATGGGACAAAAAATGAAGGTATTTCTTCTAGGTTTCTATGCAGTTTTCATTCTATCTTTTAATTTTCCTTTTGTGCATTAAAGGTGTCAGAATGTTCAAAAAAGTATGGTATGAACTGTGTTGTCAGACAGTAGCATGAGGCAGACTTAAGTAAGCTTTGTATTGGCAATGAACTTGATCACAGAAGTGGGTTTTTTTGTGTTTCTCTTAAGTTTTCTTAAAGACAAAGTTAAATTCTGGGGTAGTATAATGGTGACACTGTTGTGTCCTGAACCTGCGCTGCTGTAGCTCCAGTGTCTATAGTATCAGTTACGCAATTAATTACATTAGAGGAGGGAATGGCGTGATGGGGTTGGTTTGAGTGGATAACCCCCCCACAACACTCATGTTGTAGCTGCAGTCTTAGACTATGCTGGTAAAGCGTGTGTGCTGCTGTTTCTTTGGCAGTCGACATCCGAGGTTGCCTGTGTTGGATGCTGCCAGAGTCAGTAGACATCAGTATCCAGGAAGGTCCCCTTCCTGCTCCTTTGGATCTGACTTTCAGCTCTGCAGCTGTTCCTGCCAGCCTGGCTCAATGGCTGCGATGCTGTTGTGGTTCTGGTTCCCCAGGTCCAGCCCATGGTGGGGCTGAGCGTATTTGTTTGCGTGCATATATAAATAACTATATATGTGTATATACATATAATAATGTGTATAATAAAAAAGTAAGAAATATGTTATGTAAAATAACATGCAGGTTTCTTCTTTCTCTTCCTTTTTAAAAAATCCTAATAGAAAGAAGCTTGGCTGGACCACAAGCAAGAATGCCGGTGTCTTAAGAGCGTTGAGCCCAATATTCCTCCAGACTCTGTCAGACTTGCTGGCAGGATTGTTTTTAAACTAGTAAGTGACATTCTTCTAGATTTATTCAGTGTAGCAGATTCAGATAAATACTTTTTCACTCTACATTTTTAATGTAATTAAGAGCTAGAAAGCTGAAGTGACTGGGATTGCTGAACAAAATTGGACTGCATATTGCATTATGAGATTACTGATTAATTTGCAGAAATGCTGAAAGGATCAAGAGATACTAAAATGGACATAATTAAGCTCAAGGGACCTGTTTATCGACTTTCTCTTCCTATGACTATGTGGTAGCTTTTGAAACATACTTCTGCCTAGAAGGAAAGCACAGAGGGACACTGCTTTTTTCTTCAGTACTACTGAAGTTATCGGTGCTTTTCCATTAACTTCACTGGGAACCCCATTCAGCCTTATTTGGATGAGTAACACTGCTAGCTAGCCCTTCCTTTAGAGGGCACAGTGCCATGCTTTCAATATTGGGTTCTCTTAATCTCCATTACTTTTTTTTTTTTTCTAAACTCTCTTGGAAGTCCCGGGTGTTTGACATTCCCATGGTTTGATTACTTACGTGGACTAAATCTTGTGTTGGGTTAAGCAGTTTATGATTGTGTGGGATTGTAAATTAAAAAGAATTTGCCCAATTTTTTTTCTGACTCTGCCATGATCCTCTCTGTCTTGGATAAAAATGCGTGCATTGTTGTGGTCTGAGGTGATAAAATATGATTTAATACCTTAATTTATACATTGTTGGGAAGAGTGTGTGCATGAATGTTTTTAAAGGGCAAATATGTACCTAGCTGTACTGTGCGTTAATTATAGTCACATGAAATCTGAGACTGCTAACTCATAAATTGCTTTCAATTATAGTGTGCAGGGCCAAAGTAAATTACTAAGTGTAAGCTACCAAAGTAAATAAATAAATAAAAATATTAGTAGAAAGTGTTAGAACAGCAAGAAAAAATTATTATTTTCATGATAGCTTACAGCAAGTGTGGGATGACCAGATTTATGTTGATGCTGTTAGCCTTACCTAATTATTTTACAGGCATATCACATTGAATAATCAATCTTCTAGAGTGTTTTCAAGATAAAGTGTGCTATGTAAGTGTTAATTATGTCTTTTTTTTTCTACAGCTTAGACAATCAACATGCCTTTCTGAGAGACTCTACTCTTTTTCTGATCTTCAGTCAAGTAAGTAATTGCCAACCACATTGCAGGAAATGCTTCCAAGTTCTGCTTTACAGAACGGCCATCTGATTTTCTTGCAGGTTGCCTTCTGATGGTCTGCTCTGTAGAATAACAGAATCAAAGATAAAACCTGCTAAAACCTCTGTGGGGAAGAACATTTTTTTTTTTTTTTTTTTTCAGAGATCAAGGGGAAAACGTGTGTCTTGTTCGAGCAAAACTTCCACCTGATGTTTTGGCTTTAATATTTTTTCTCATTTTACAGCATACATATTGCCTGTTCAGTTTTTAATTTACCCAATGCCTGCCTTATTACGTGCAGTGCCAATATTTTTATATACATATACAAAAATACATATTTTTTTTACATTGAGTTTTTACTTTTTAAATATTTATGTGCTATTGCATAAAGCTTCAAAATAACTTCCAGAAAAATGAAAAAAATCTAAAATTTACAAGGGATATGTGTATGGTTGTCTTCTAGATGACTTCTCAATGGAGAAAAAAAGATAAAATTGCGCAGATATTATTTTTATGGTTTCGTAAGTTTCAACTGCTTGGGTAGGAAAGGATGCTCATTATAATCGCTCAGCAGAGCTAACGCTGAAGTAAAAACATTTTTTCCAGATTTTGTGGTAGGTTAAAGACTTACAAGGGAAGAAATACATCCTACTTGCCATCTTGCTAAAGGCGTTTTCTAGAGAGTAGTGTGAGTATTTTGGTTATCTCAACGTTTTGTTTTTTTTTAGCGTTATTCAGAGCTTTGTCTATAAACCAGCTTGATTTATTGATATACTTGGGTAGAAATAAAAAACAAATAAACATAAAAAAATGCAGTAACTAGTACTATGTTTTACTTCTGTACATCCTGACATTCTGCCACCTTCTTCCAAGCTGCAAGGGCAGTAGACCTTAAGGCAACAAATTAAAAGGGATAGAGGGGAATGCATTTCAGCAATTTAAACCATCATGATTTTCAGCCATGGATGTTTGCAAATGATGTAACAAAGGTTTGTAGGGAATTAGATGAGTACCTGAATTTAGAGCAGCATTCCCAGATGCTTCAAATGAAGTTAAATTAATGAAGACTACGGACTTCTAGGCTTCATGGCACTACTGGCATCCAAGGAAAAAATTTCTTTATTCTCTATTGTACAATGGTGGGTTGCACAGTGGCATAGGAGGAACTGGAGGGAAGGGAAGAGTTTCCCTTTAAAAATTAAATATTGATTGCTTGTACGGCAATTTTATCTAGAGTAGGCTGAGATTTTTTCTGTAACAGAAAATTCCATACAAACTGAGGTTTCTCAGTACCCCTCAGGAGATGATCTCATCTTCCCTTGACTTAACTGGAGACAAGGGAATAGTGTGATAAGTTGTCTGGATAAGCTTAGTATTGAAGAGCCCTGAGCTGCAATGCATAAGTGGTACCAAAAAATCTATAAAATGGCCGGAAGCTTCTACTAAAATTCTCATTCTGAAGGAAATGCTGGTACGGCCCGTGACATAGGTGGGATGATGGTCCTCTCACTGGTAACAGAAACAGCTGGTCCATAGCAAGTTAGTTTAGAAGGAGACAAACACAACATCTAGTGTTTCATCTGTATTTACTTTAAGAGCTTTAAGAACAATTCCTGTGTAATCTTAACTCCAAAGCACAGGACTCTTAGACATTAACTGAAGCTGATACTTTACAGAATACATTACAAATGGCTTACGACGCTTGCATAATCTTATGTAAAGGCTTTGGCTAACTCTTTCCTTTTGCTGTTTTCACTCTAGCCTCCTTGCTAGACTGAGTAGACGGTCTCTATGGTTTTCAGTTAGAATAGTACAAAAGAGTGTTTTGGGAGGATGTGACAATTTGTAGTAGCTGTTATGCTTTTTGCTGCCTCACAAAGCTACTGTTATTTCATAACACTTTTCCCATTTACTGCACAATTTATAGATGGTGTTAATGAGGATTTACTTTGCTTTGATAGAATCAATAGGAAAGTCAGAAAAGTACTTGCATTAGAGGCCTAAGTATATAGAGGAAAAGATTTCATTGGAGGGAATCACATGAACTAGAAATACAGGTTATGATCTTGTGAAGCAAAAGACTTCTCAGGAAGCATCTGTATAATAGATGATAGTGTTTAAATGCTAAGCAGAAATATGACAGAAATCTAACTGATGCTGCTCTTTTTTTCCTTGTTTTCTCTTTTTTTTTTTTTAATCTTCCTGGAAGTGCAAAATATTTGAAAATTGTTATTGTCACTATGCTATTTCAGTCTCCTTTTACGCTATTACTTTTCAATGTTACTTTATATGCTTGGGTGATTTTCAGAGTGGGTGACATAAATTGGATAAAAGCATATAAAGTTTTATACACTTATAAACTAACTATCTGATTAAAACATGTAATACATGTATTAAAAATTAATAATTAAAAAACACAACAAAACCCCCTGTGGAGACATCTAGCCCTTTATAAAGTTCTATTTTCAGCTCCATAGTTCCTTCAAAGTCATTTTGTATGCTGAAACTCAGATTAAGTAGGAGGAGTGTCTGTGTGCATTGTTACTTCTGCTAGTTCTCAGTGATTATAAGACAATTCCTTACTTACATGGTTCTACAGGTTCGCTGTTACAATCATTCAGAAATCAACTTTGCTTTCACTTGCCAAGATTCAGTATGCAGGAAAGAGTTTGTGTGCTGTACTACGGGCAGACTTTTTGCTACTTTACTTGTGTCAGTATCAGAGCTGCATAATTAAGTCCACGTGCCTTATTTAGAAAAGTTACCACAGGCCTTTTATAGCACTTTCTCTCCCACACTGGTGTTCTTACACAATTGAAAAAAGCGTCTTAAAAACACAAAATGAAAACATTCACAAATTTCATTTTGCTTTGCTTTTGGCCTTGGTTTCTTGATGTGCTGTGAAAACCGGGTCTTGATCATTTGCCTTTAAAGATTCTGTGGGACTTTATGCTGCGATCATTAGCTTTGATGTCCTGGAGAGATTCCAGTGTGGATAATTGCATTCTGCTCCCATCTCTGATTCTCCCTGAAGTTCCAGTTGGATTCGGTATTTTTGATCACATCTGTCCTAAACTGTAGCGTCCATTTATACTGTGTTGCTCGCACAATTCCTTTTCTCCATTCTAGAGGTGTTTTATTTGCTAATAGTGAAGCAAATCATGCCTTTCTCTCTTTGTCACAATACATTTTGCAATGTGCATCAGGTAGTTTAAGGTGAATGACATGACGTCTTGAAATATTACATTTTAAGGAAAAAGCATCTTTAGTTTCAATGGAATATTATGTAAGAAATGCAAGTGAATGTTTATTATTTAAAAAAAATGTTATTAAACTGGAGTTTTCCAGTCATCTAAAAGCTTGCCGCTTTTCTTAAAGACACAGTCCTCATAGATATGATACTTTTCTATATCAGAGATTTTCATACATTGTGAAGAGCACGCATGTCTGGATTTCTAACATATACATTCATTCAGGCTTGCAAGATCACCCTCAAATGTCCACACTGTTAAGATGCACGTGCATAGCACTATGGGTAGCTGTAAAAAGGCAAATACTTTCATTAAGTAGGCTTTGTGCCAGGTACGGAGGGGTATATCTTAGCATTCTTAGTACTAAGCGGTTTGAACTTTGAGGAGCGGAATCTGATTGCTCTGGGAGAGCGTGTCTGTCCTTCTCTAACCCTGGTAGGGGCAGACCACCCTTAAGATTCCGCTGGAGTCATTTCTTAGCATGTTGCAGAGTCACCCCAGACATGGCTTGTAGATGGCATTTCAGCAGCAACAATTGACCATTGGAATGGGAGCAGATCTTGGAAAATGTTACTTTGTGCTGAAATGGAAACAATATATGGTAGATAATATAGATGCTTCTTGAACTCTGTACGTAGTGTGAAGAGGGGTACGTTTGCCATATTATGGTGTACTGGCAGGATTGCATCATTCAGCTAACCAGGGTGGCCCTTAGTGGCTCTGGAGAAAGTCTAAACAGAACCAAAGAGTTTGTAAATAAGGAAACCCATACCAGGCTAGAACCAAATTGAAGCTGTTTCCACTGGAAGACTCCTGGCCGGTAGCTAACCATGGGTACTGGCCACTTTAGTAAGCCAGCATTTAGTTCTCTGCTAGAAGTAGTTCATAGGAGATTATTAAAGCAGCTCACTTGTGTGGCATGTGTGAAATGGAGACTCTGTGATAGACAATTTTACAACCTACAAAATAGTCAGTACCTTTAAGCAGAGGGACAGTGTGAGATAGGGCACAGAAGCCCAAGTGTCGTACGCGCTAGATGGCTGTTTAACCAAACCCAGTGACATCTGCTTTAACTGCATCCTCTTTTTAAGTGAGTGACTAGGAGATAGCTTTAAAGAGGAACACAGATCTTCCTGGAGGCCAGTAAGCTTGGATCTGAAGTACCGGGAAGAAGCTTTCTTGGTAAAAGGTTAATTCTATTCCCACTGAGGATGGATGTTTAAAATAAAATAACAATTCACCATTATGCAGAGATGAAATTGATTCATAGTATATAATAATCCTCTTCACCTTCTTATAAACTGATGCTTGAATCTGTTCACCTTCACATTCTCTAATTAGGCCTTATTCATTTTCTGCTAACTGTCAGGAAAAAGAAAATGTGAAGCAGGTAATCAGGCAGTGAACTTACCAAGGCAGCTGAGTTTCACTTTCCATGCTATCAGTGACCCGATGCATGCATGATCAGGTTGTGCATTAGAAAGTAAGGCACTATGTTTCTTTCTGCTTCAGGATTCCTATCCATAAAGCATGAATAATGGGGCTTTAGTATTTAATAAAGTGATATTTGCTATATATGCTTCCATATCAATTCCATTTACCAGCTGCTGTGTATGAACCTACCTTTATCTCTAAAATACTTTCCTTTTTGATCTGCCAGCATAAAGTGTTTCTGACACATCTATGGAGAATACGGTATAAAAATGTGCACTGCTGCAAGGAGGAAGGTACTGCTGCATAAACTTTCAAGCACATTTTAACGTTAAAAACCCAGATACCTAGTTTTGTATGTAATGTCTTGCATCTGCTTACACATCTGTTTTATCTTTTGGCTTTTGATCTTCTTTAACTCACCATTGTATTCATATGATTTGGCAGTAGCAACCTGAAAAACTCTTCTGTGTATTGATAGGTAGCTGTCACAAAAAATGACAAATGTCCACCCTCTGTCAAACTTGCCCTCTGTCAAGATTAATTCTGGGACTGGAAATGTCTAGACTATATGGCTGCCATTGGACATTTTCAAAATGTTGGCAAAAGGTTCTACTTATGACATGATATACTTTTTTTTTTTTTACCTTCCCCTTAAGATATTGAACAGTTAAGTGAAGAAATGAAAGACGGCCTCAGGCACCTTGCACAGACGTTGCAACTGTATTTGAAAATGGAGATCCAGGATGTGTCTCACTTGCCACCTGCAATTGACTTTTTTCAGATCTTCACAAAAGTAAGTGTTATAATGTGATTGCTTGACAACTCATAAATTATCCTTTCCTTGTGTTCTTGATTTATTTTTGAGTGGGAGTTCAGTGGATACATACAGAATATGATATATGACAAAGTGAAATCAAGCTATTTAATTTTTTTCTATTCAGTCAGTTTTTAAGCAGCATAGCTTTTATATAATTGTAACACTTCAAAATTAAAGCAGCAGGAAGAGGATATTTTTTCTTTTCCCTTTTTAAATTTTCATGTAAAAGCTCTAGGAAAAAAAAAAGTGAATTAAAAGCTAAACAAGTTCAAAAACAACTGAGTCAATCAACCTAAGTAATTTTTCAACAGTGATAAAGAGCATATAGCGACACTCTCCAGCCTAAATTTTTTCTGCAAAGTGCAATATCTTATATTTGCAGATACACTCCCATTCTGTTTTGTCATTTAATAGTATGTGCTAATAGGTGTTCCTAACAGTCCTGTATCCCACAAACTGCTTTTTCAGGGGCCATGTGGATCATTTATTCTAAAAGGCTACCTGTAAAGTATTTGAAATTAATTTTCACAATATGTAAAATGTTTGTTATGTTACTAACTAAACATTGTTGGCTTTTGTTGTACATATTTTATTGCCTTCAATTCAGAAAGCTTCATTTCACAATGCTAGCAGAAGTACTTCATATGGAGAATACTCATAGTTATAACTTGATTTCATTTTTTTGATTTCTAATGGATTGATAAATTCTACCATAAGATTTATCTTAACTCATACATGTTTTAGTTGTTTTAATAAGCATTTTCTTATGAAGTCAAACCCTTAGATGTTTTTATTCTGATACAAACAAAAGGAAGAGCATCTTTCAAAGAAATTAAAAATGCAATATACGATTCTTTTTTAATATTTTTTTAATCTATTGGCACAATTGTGGCATCTTCTTTGCTCCTACAGAAGGAGTAGGAGTAATACAATCAACTGCATTGTTTTTTCTGGATTTTTTTTTATTGGTTATTAGACTGCTGTGATATACCGGTGCAATTTTCCTTGAAAAACCACACAGGCTGAAATACACCTAGTCAAAAGGACTCAGATAAAAACCTGATGCACTACCTAGTCTCCACTCAAACTTTTACTGTCTTGTGTTGGCACGTTGGTTTGGCCTGAACTATGTCAGATTCATTTCACATGAAATACGCAAGCTGTGTTATCTGATTTAGAGAATTTGTACAGCTGAAGGTAAGGGTGAGTATCAGAAGATGATCCCCACCTAACTGGTTGAACTGTCACAGCTTGTAAGAAATTCTTTACAAATGTTGTTGCCTTCTATGTAAGCTTAAGATGGAGGCTGGCCGTAGTGGCTTTACAGGAGCAGTGTAATGGTTGCTCAATACATTGGAGCACCGGTGAAGTAAATGAGGAAGCTTTTTAAATTTTTTATGTACACACATGCACAAGCGTCTGCACATATGTGCACTTCCTCTTCCCTCCCGTGTGTTTTACCAAGGTGATGCAAGTAGACATCAGGAGCAGCGTGAAAGTCAAGGCTTCCCAGCTCCATATCCTGTTAACTGGATAACAAGGAATGCTCCTATTAATGACAACATTTATTCCACTATGGCTTTGCTATAGGAAAGATATTTTTAACTCAATGTATTCCTTATGTTGACTGTGAATTTGTTCCTACCCTATTGAATGTACAGCAAAGTACTGTGTTTTTAAGTTGTTGTTGTTTGTTTGTTTTTGTGTTTGTTTTTTTTTTTTTTCCCTTTCTGGAAATTTGAAGGCTCTCAGACTGTTAAAGTAGGTCTCATTTCCTTCTTTTGCTTATTTTACTGAGTCTGTGTGATAGTCTGCCCTAGGAAAATGGAGAGCAAATGACACAGACCTATCATAGGTACAGGTACTTCATATCACTAATATTAAAAAGAATTAACAGAAGAATCTGACTGAACAGGTGAGTTGGTTGGGAGAAAGGTGCTGACTGAATAAACTCCTATGCTTTACATGTGAGTAAAATTAGTATCTTGTTTGGAGCTCTGTCAAGCACAGTGCTTTTTGGAAAGCTCTATTCTCACTCTCTAATTTTCCATGTGGTAGTTTATAGCCTTCCCAATTCAGTTGTCAGATGAGTGTGTTATGAAGTACGGCATTATATTAAAATATGATTTTAATATGACCCCATCCCTAGTGAGGCAGCAGCAGGCATTTTCTGCCACTCCCATAGCATGTTTTTTGGAAGATAAGCTGAATGTCAATAGGAAAAATACTGTGGGTGGGTTTTTTTTTTTCCCTTAAATTGAATAGGGATTCTTATTCCCAGCAGGTAAAATTTAAGGCTTTAGAACTGTAAAGCCTCTGATAAAAGACTTTGCAGTCTCTTCTCTGTGGTGTGACTCTAAAAAAGACCAGCTGTGATGACTTCTCTGTGTGGTCATAGAATAAAGAAATACTACAGATACATGACTTCAAGATGTAATCTTGTTTTCCCAACCTCTTCCAACATTCCTTTCGAGTTCAGTAGGTGCTTATTCTAACATTGAACTTTTTTGGATCAGTTCTTTCATTGCATGCCATAAAAAGATCCAGTCAAAGGTCATTTTTTTTATTCTGTTTGATGCTGGATTCTCAAGAAGGAAAATAAGCAGACAGCCAGACAAAAGAGAAAAACGGTCCTGCAGCGAGATGACTAAATTCCAGATAGTTCCTGGAAAATTTCCAAGGTGATTTAGGTCAAAAGAGGTTCTCGGAAGCTCTTTTAAACAGTCCTCCTTCTCTGCTGGCCACTGCTTTTGTCTTTGAGAAAATTAATTATAGTTTTATTCACTTGCTTGTGATGTGTTAATGGGCAGAGTCCCCTTGAGTGCAAACTTGTGGAAACTTCCCATTGATGGAAAATCAAAGAAAGTTCTGCTATTTCTTTCCATGGGAACAGAATTTCACCCCAGTGTATTTTTAGTTTGCATAAGATCTGGAAAATATCAGGTGTACTGGAGAGGGAGGTGTTTCAGAAGGGTAATGTACCTTTCTTTCTGATGGTGTTGTCCTGTCCTTACTAGATGATTTGCTTTTGTATAAACTGTCCTTTGAGCTGGAGTTGGATTTTTTTCATTCTTGCTATCTGATCACTCTTCGGAAGCTCCAGTTTATTTAACATGCCATTTATCAAGGTTGTGACTGTTTTTAAATTCTGATCCTCAGTATTAAACAGAATTATCTGCAGTTAATTACGTGATAAGGCTTTAACTCCACCGAGACGTTTTCTAATGTCAAGATAAATTTTTGACACCATGGTTTTATGGTTTAATGATGTTTCCATAACCTTGAGATAAAATCAGTCCTTGCTTTTTATTCTTCAGCTTTTACTTACATGTGTGAGGAGGTGGCCTGGAATCCTGTGAGACATTTAATGGATGTGGGATAAAGAATTAACATTTTTTGTATACATTTATGGTTCTTTTCATAATGGCAGACATAACTGCATAAACTACTTAAGATATTGAATGAAATCTCTACCTACCATGTTGACTGTAAAACCGAGTGACTCCCTTGACTGGAATCAGGCCTAAGTTGACACTTTTTTTAGACCAAATATAGACTTAATGTCTTGCATAGAATTGCAACTACTTATACTATGTCAGAATTGACTTTTTGAGCATTTTGAAATGGCCTGAAAACTTTTTTTTTAAATCCAATTAATAATAAAAAGAAGAGAGTCTGATGTTAGGTAAAATGGTAGTCATTTTAAAGATCTCCTAATTTCAGATCCTTATATTTATAGAAATAGTAAGATACATGCAATCTCTGTCACTAAGTAACAGTAAGGTAAAAATCCAGTGACAGCTAATGAACTGTACCATGACAGATTTCTAGAGCAGCTTAGTAATCTTAAAACAGAATTTTGTTGGGGAAAAAACAAAAAGGTTTCTAAAGGATGTTTTTATGAAAAAGTTGATAACAAACTTTTGGGAACAGGTGATAGATTTGAAGATTCTTGGGAACCCCACAGAGCAGAGATGATACTGACGAAATAACAATCTCCCTGATTTTTCTGTTGTGCAAAATTTCACTTTCTGGACAGTATCTTAACTGCGTGTGGTGTGATAGGGATTAGAGAGAGTATTTTTAGCTTTCTGAAAGTTTTAATCTTTCCCACAGTTCCAATCTTGCCACCTTTTTCTTATGAGCAGACTCTACTTTGAAAGTAGATGTGCTGCTTTCATTCAGCTCACTGGAGAGGTCACACATCTATGTTTGTGAGCTGAATATGCCTCCTTGTGCAGGTGGTGTGCTGCCCGCCACCCTCTTCTCAGGTGGTGTCCTACTCTTTCCTTTTTGGGTCAGATTAGAATTGACAAAGATCAATGACAGAATAAAAACAGGTCTAAGAAAGTGTAAGGCTGTAAGTCTACGCTAGGATGAAAATTTTTTTTCTACCTCATTTTTTTTGAGGTTTGTGAAGTTCAAATTAAAGTGAAGAAGAGATACAAGTTTGATGCTGTGTGCTAGTCTCTGTGTACCCACAGACAGTTTTAACTGAAGTTGTCCGTTTAGGCTGTTGGTATAATTGATTTTATTTTTAACTTAAGAAGAAGTAAGGAGGCTACTGTAACGTGCAGAGATACATCCCCCAAGAGAAAATGTACCCTGGTTTCTTTAAAATCCTTTGTTTATTCCTCCTGTCAAAGTTTAAAGGTATCTTACTTGTTCTTCTAAGTTTTCAGTACTTACTTTTTATTCCACTCAATGCTTTGAAAGAGTTTCTTTTCAACATAAGGGGTATTGGTACCAATTAAAAAAAAATCTTCTTGTTAAAGGGGTTTTGGTATGTATCTGCATAGGCAGAAGAGAACTGGGAGTTGGGCAGTGTCACTTGGCCTCTGTAAAGTCTGAATACTAAATTTTGGTAATCTATTTGGGTGTCTTTTTAAATGCAAGTTGAAGGAAATAGTCTCATTTAATGATATGACTGGAGAAAGTATGTTTGGTCTTCACATTGGTCCCTCAGATCTTATAAGCATCAGGTAGCATATGTTTTCTGAGAAGACGTTTGAAGATAAGACACATCTGCCTGGTCAAGATATTCTTTAGCAGCACTGTCAGTAGGTTACTCTTATGTAGGATTCAATAGTTCACTTACAAATCAGTTTCATTTCCCTGCTAACGTAGATTATTATCAAGAAAGCCAAAAGAAGGATAAAGTTAAGGGTTAGGATAAGGATAAAGTTAGGATAAAGTTAAGAGTAGGGTTATGAGCAAGTTAAGAGTTGTTAAAGGCATTCAGGTGAAGGTTGCTTTCTGATGCCAGATTTGCTAATCTAATTTAGTCTGGATGCGCTTATTCAGTTTCCCTTTGATTAGGAGGCCATGGAATTCTTTTTCTGGAGATGACAAAAGCAAGTGCGTGTTTATCCATCGTTGCTCTTTGTATAATTCAAACCTAATGTACGTTGCTACCCAGTCTCACACAAACTTACGTGTTAATGGTAAAGTTTGTCAATTTACCATTATCATTAGATGACTAAAAATACTGACAGATTTATTTTTAGTCATGGTCCAGGAAACTATTTGGCAAAAACCTTTTCATTTTGATAGTTCTTTTTTATTATAATTTCCAAGGGCTTGTAATTTCAATAAATCCTTATACCTGAAACAACAGTGGTTAAGCCTAGGTACTCAAAATACAATTGTGTTTTTGTCAATCTTCTGGACTCTCTTATTTTTATTTTAGAGTTGGAGGGGTATGTTCCTGCTCATGAAACTATATCAGAACCTTTTTCTCTGACTATTGCCATCTTTAAGTCTATTACATGAGATATGTGATTATCTGTTTATCTAAAATGCTATTGATTTAGTATTTCTGTTGATAAAGTTTTGTTTGGTGGGAATATGCAAATGGTGTGTGCTCTCTTCTGGTCTCTCTGTGTGTGGTTTTAAGCCATTGAAAGCTTCACACTTACAGCTGTTAAGAACTGACTTGTGATCATCAGGAATACCGTGGTCAGTTACTGCCTAAATAATTTTGGGAGAATTTTTCTGAACTCTTTCCAGTGTATTCCACGGGGGCCTAACAAAACTCATTCTGGTATACCTTCATATTTGTTTTCAGAGGACATGAATAGGGGGACAGAAGATCACTTTTCTAATGTTTATTGTTGACGCTGAGGAGCTGTCTTATCTAGCAAGAGGGGAATAAGCTCAGGTCAGCCTATGCTTTTGCATACATAAGACCAAAGGAAACGGGAAAAGCTAAATCTATTAGGAAACAACTAAGCAATGGTTCATGCAACTAGCAAACAGGCCAGTTTTATTTAAATATTGTATTTTACTGTTTGCATACTTTGACTTCAGCATTTTATACTCACTTCTTTGGGATGATCCAGTAACTGAGACGTTAGAAAGATTCAGGCGCCTGCAGGTGCTTTCTGACGAAACAGGTCCCTTTGGTTTGTTAAGACAGCCTTGCAGAAGCCTGGATGAGCCCGTGTCAGCTAACAGGCAGAGCTGTTTGACCCCTGGAGTTGAGTACAGTGCTAGAAAAAGTCCGCAGTGCAGACTAATTTCTGGTGTAACTTTAATTCTGCATCTTAGCCCTTTTGAAGAAGGGTGATGTTTCATAAGTACAGGGAGGGGAAGAAAATCAGGAGGTTGTTTTGTAGTGAGGAGAGGAAGGGAAGGTCTTGGGGTGATTTAACAATTTATTTACGTGGTTTGGGTTCACAGTGTTGCCTGCATGGGATTTCTTGTTCTTCTATCAATTCTGCTACTTTTGAAAGAGTAGGAGTAAGCAGAAAATCTGCAGCTGACCTTGTTTTTCATATGTCTCTGTCTATGATTTCAGCATGTTTATTAAATGGCAGTAATGCTTTTCACTTGCATAGTGCTACTGTTAAGGCTCAAAAAGAACTTGAAGAAGATGTAGCAATGAATCTTGACAGTTTTCTTGTGTAGCAGACCAATATTACTTCTAAGGAAGAAAATTAAGGCTAGCGGAGAACGGTCATGTAGCTGTCTTTTCATAAAAGGTCTGTAAGGGCAATGAGGACTAACTAAACCACCTCTCCTACTGCACAGTGTAGCAGTCATGTTCTGCTGCTTATTTCCGCAATGTAGCAATGAGTAAATGTACAGACAATTGGAATAGGAACAGTTGTGAGTAAGAGCCTATGTCTTAGGTTGTATCTTTCTAATTTTGGAGAGAATACTGCTGTGAAGATTCTCACTATGTTTGGTTAACTAGATGGTCTTTCTTTAAGTGAAGATTGTAGAGGAAGTGGCGACTATTGTGCATTAGCTTTGGAAGCAATGGTGTCAATAGAAGTCAAAGAAGAAATAATAAAAATGTTAATAAAATGGGAAGAAGTGTTGCAGCAGTACCCTAGAATGAGAGTGATAAACAGTCTGAGAAGACTTCTCTCTCTACTTCACTAAATGGATGTTGCGTATGTACAGGAACCGATTTTTGTCTAATGTAATTTTTCAGATTTAGTTATTTCCTCTTATTTTCCCAATTGAATTATAATTTAGGGAGATAATTTTCCATAGCAATTATCTTAATTTTTAGTCACAATAGCTACCTTCAAGAGCAATAGGATATTGTACCAGACCATAAAACAAGGCTTTAACTGTCCTATCTGATTTGAAATTACAGCAACATGGTTACAATTAAAATATAAGCTTTTGCTAACAAAGCTCAGTGCAGTCAAAATAAGACCCTAAGACCACAATACTTCAACTGAGCTTATGGTATAATTTGGGTCCCCCTCATTTAGTTGTTGTGTGCACCATCTGTTTTACCAACTGCCTCTACTATAACAGGTGTAGAAAACAAGGTGGAAGAGTTCTAAACCAAGGAATGGTTGGGTAGAAATTGTAATAGTTTGGTTGTGTGTGGTAGGAAAGAAAGCTTTGTTTTCAGAGGGTGGGGTGTAGGAAGAGAAAAGACTGGTTTTAGGGAGGTTAACTCAGCCCTTGTTGAAAAGCATAAACTTCTAGAAAAGTGACTGTTTTGAGTGGCCCTGGTGGGGCGGAAGGGGAGGGAGGAAAGTGTGGATACTTTTTGTTCAGTTGACCTTTTTTCTGTCATGCAAAGTTGGAAGTAATAAGGCAGAAAAGAATCTGGAGAAATAAATGACAGAGTAGTGTAGGCTATTTTGCAACTCTCACTTTTTTTTTTTAGGTTTCTTACTTTTTTTTTATCTCGCCCGCCCCCCCCCCTTGTTTACGTCTAGAGCTGTGATAGTGCTGTGCAGAACTGAAAAGGATCCAGGTGGCCAGGGACTTAATTACCATTACTTTGTCTAATGCTGCTCAAAGCATATCCACAAAACACAGTGCTTAAAAAGCTAATGGTCTCTGACATATGATATACATCAGTCTGTTTTCTGGCACCCTTATGGAAGTGAACTGGAAACAGTAATGATAAAAAGCTTTAGTGATTGTGGCAATTGGAGTACATGCACAAAAATATGTGGGGTGAGGCACCTTCTCTGTTTAGAAAAAGCCAGCATGAAACAAGGTCATGGAGACGTTTAGTAAAGATCTGAGTAGTAAATGAAAAATACTTACATCCTCTATCAGCAATTTTAAAAGCCTCTAATTGAGGAGGATAAGCCTGATAACTGCTTGTAATGCTGTTGGTAGCAAACTGTTCTATCCTTGTCTTTAGGATGACCTGCAGTGGGGTTGCTTAAAGCGTTTTTGCTTGTTTGTTTTGGCAGAGTTAGAATTCTGTGTGGCAGGATTATTAATCAGCTCTGAGACTTGTTTAACATGTTTAATAGATGAAAAGACTAAAAATTGTTTCCCTTCCAGAATGGCGTTGGAGTAGATTGACAGTCTCTTGAAAAATACCATGCTCCTTGAATATAGGATGGGGAACTGTGTATTTGTGGTGTTACTGTTGACTTGCTCTGAAGCGGCTGAGATAACAACCTCTCAGAAAATGAAGGTAACTTTGTCTAAGATATCCTATAGAGCTTAGTAGCTGTTACAGTCTAAGTATCAACAGAAGGTGAGACAACTTGTGTCACATGTAGGCGTTTCAGTGGGTGCCAATTAAATGACACCTACCTACAGGAAATTTAGTCCTAAAAGTGTGTTCTCTCCCTGTTTCTCAGTATGAGAGTGTATATATTTCTGTTTTATTAACACTGTAGTTCTCGTGTTTAAATTTTTTTGGTGCCTCCTATTTCGTTAAAACTACTCCTAAGTTTGTTGTGGAAATAAAATGGAGAAAGAAACAGTAGTCATACTGGGTCAGGATCACGGTCTTAATTGATCCACTATCTCGCATTTTAGTATGGGTGAGCAGCAGTCACAAAGTGGTTGTACCACTGATATGCTGTGAGCTGGCTTGAGATCGCTTAGATTGTACCATAGCAACCTGAAGCTGATGAAGCCTAATTTAGACAGTTTCTTGACACAGCAGTGGATATGGCTATTCTGTAATAGCAGCTGGCAGCAGATATTGGGGAGCAAGGCGCAAGAACTCTGCGATCGACGGGCATGATGATTTGTCATGGCTTTCTTGCCTGCATCTCCCTGCATTTTTTTTTCCTCCGTACCCACCCCTTTCCTCTTGATTGTGTAAATATTGGCTAGATTTTTTGTACCTATAACCATCAATTAATTGCATTTCTTCTTACAGATCCTTTGAAACTTCCTGTGCTGTTTGTGGGCTTTTTGAAATTTTAAATGTGTGCACTCAGATGTATCCCTAATGTCATAGATACTGCACATGATGGATTTGAACATATCTCCCTTCTGAATTTAAAGTAATTGTAGGCTATTATTAAGGCTTTTATAATTGCTTTTGGAAATTTGATGGTATTTTTCTAGTTTAAAATAGAAGAACTGCAGGATTAAAGCTCCCTTCCATCTCCCATTCCACAAGAACATTTTTCAGTCTGTCAATGAACCTTGTGCTTTGCCTGTACTCACAAGTATAAAATTCATCTTCTTCTTTCATTACTATCAAGGCCAAGCTTTCACTCAGCCTTCAGAGGAAACTGGATTGGACACCCACTCATTTATGGATATTTCTGTGCATCACAAGATCACTGAAGTCAGAGCTGTCTACACTCATCATGTAAATAGGCAGGATGTGGTTAAGTGTTGCTACTAGTATAGGTAGAAATGATGAAGTGTCAGCCTGCTGGTTTGTCAATGTTCATTCAGAGTTGTGGGTGAAAAATCTTTACTTATTTGGGCCTCTAGTCTGGGAAGATAGTAAGGAAGGGAGGGAGGTGCACAAATTGTTTGCTGTGTGTAACATCAATTTCCTCTGCTATGCAGAAATTATATAGACTAAGTAATGCTGACGTTTCTCATTCTGTAGTCACTTCAGCCTTACTGAATTAACTTGTAGTCAAATTAAAAATCTGTGTGCAGATTTTTATGCAAAGCTTGCACTGTGTGCATTTGTGCTGTTTAATCTTTTGAAGAGTTATGTTTGCTTTTATACTTTACAGAGTATGAGGTAAAATTCCATAGTGAGAAACTCTTGTAACAGCATAGAGTCGCTTATTTTGCTTTTAAACTTACAACTATTTTTATGGTTTTTGTGTGCTTGTGTTTGTTTTTGTTGTTTTTTTTTTTAACTTGAGACAATATCCATCATCCCGGTGATCCTTTAAATGTCATGAATCTGAAATAAGCATCTCTCTAAATGAGAGATTTCACTTCCTGAGATTTTATAATTAGTGCTGCATGCATGGACTGTATTTTCATGTGTCTTAAAAAGTGAAGTTTGTCTGTAGTTCTATAAAAAGTTATATGTTGGCTAAAGAAGCAGCTTATTTTGAGAATACAATGATAGATAGCGTTGGAATTTTTGTAGTGGATTTGGACCAATGACAGATATAAATCCAAGAGCATTTGCTGTCTTAGTTTTACAAGATCATTATGTTTCTCATTGCATAGCATTTTTGTTTCATTAAACTAACATTAACTTTTTAGACATATCAGACAACCTGCTAGTAACTTTTGATCTGAATTCCAATTCATTTGACTTGAAAAGCCAAAATTCTGAAAAAAGCTCTAGTGGTAAAGCTTAGTGCAGCACTTTACCTGTTTACCCCCATTCTGTCTCTTTGTCAGCAGTGACACTCAGGACCAAAATTTGTACCGTTGCCCGGATGATGTAACTAGGCTGACTCCACAGGAGCAACTCCTGACTGATGGCAGGAATGACTAAGAAAAGATTTCAGCTTGTTGTCTTAATATCCTTGACCTGTTAGTTAAACCAGGAATAAGTGCATTTAACCATATCCTATAGAAAGATTATACTTGAAATGTATTAGCAGTGGCTGTTGAGAATTACAGCAAGATTTGTACCAATGTACCATGCATGAAACACAAGGTATAAAAATAGAAGCAATTTGGGGTAATTGTGTTAACTGTAATTTTCTAAAGGTTTTTTCCCTGATTAACTTTACTTATTCTCTAAAAGACTTCTTCACTTAATAAAGATAGGAAGCATATCCATTAACGTCTTCTATTTATTTCACTGTCTTTGTACTATCTTGTCATGGCACGAAATTAGAGAATATAAGAACCTAGAAACAAAAAGTACTCTGCAACAGCAGGATCTTAGACAACATTAATGGTTCTTATTTGCAATACTTGCGTCTTCTTGGAAGCAGCTGAACTTAGGTACATTTGGTGATGTCTCACAATGGCCTCTGCTGCTGCAGGTGGTATCAGTAGATAATGAATCATAGTGCATGTTGTTGTGTCAGAAAGACAAAAGAAAATCTGTACGTGGATATGAGATCAGAGAGATAACATATCTCCATAACCACACAAATTGTGTAAATACAGAGAAACTCTGCCAAATAGAGATGTATCTGGTAGCTCGTGTATTCTGGAAGAAATTGTGATCCATTGGTACACCTCTGCTGGGAAAGTGAATCGAAAGAGCTGGGAGCATCCAGAGCTGTGAACAGTAGGTTTTCAGCAAAGGATTTTTGACCATGAAGCAGCTTACCGTTTGGGAGAAGAGTAAGCTTATGCACATCTGCTTTCCAAGCATGTTGCTGCCAGGTATTTTTCTCTGAAAGTCTTTATCTGCTAATCAAGAAATTATACAAACAACAAAATGAATATAAATTATGCTGTCAAACCTGCCCCTGATAAAAACAAACTAATCCAGTTTAGTAGGTCCACAGTTATACGATTTCTAGTAAATCTTTTTGGTACTATCTAAATGTCGTAGGTTCGCAATAAATTAAATTTGCATATTCAATTTTCTGGTCACTCCATTTCTATGTGAGAGGGATGAGGGAAATGTGGGGTCTCATGAGAAAGGCACAGAAAGATAAAAACAACGCTGGTGTCCTGGTTTCAGCCGCAGTGCTCATTTCAGGGGTTGCAGTAGCTGCAATGCTCGTTGCAGGGGTTGCAGTAACATGCCAGCATGTGCACCGATGTTTAACCCTAAGCAAGACCTGGAACACATTCAGAACACCTATCAATAGGAGCATGCTGTCTCAGCCATGCCAAGGGTATTCAAAATTCTCAAATGCTGTTGTAATTCTCTGAGGAGAAAAGGTAAAAAGTGTAATTACTAAAAGTTTCTGCTACATTTCCAAAGTATAAAGATGAAACTGCTGCTGCTGTTTTACCTTGTTCATCCCTCTAAATCATTAACAAGTACAGCTGCAGCACACCTGATGTCATTGTATCATAAGCCCACACTACAAGGCTCAGCAAAGCGATAATCTTGAGCCATTTCCCAGGGATGATAAACAGCCCAACAGGGAGCACATACAGCAGGTTACGTGTTACAAGATGCAACCCCTTAACCCAATACACTGAATGCCTATGACAAATTTGTTCTAACATGCTCTGATCAGATTTGTCATTACCTCAAACTGTAGAGCCCCACATTGAGCGTGAAAAAGGACTGTTGTGGTTTATCCCCAGTCGGCAACTAGGACCACACAGCTGCTTGCTCACCCCTTCTTTCCCCCCAGGAAGGGTAGGGAGAAAAGGAGGGGAAAGTAAAAACAGAAAACCACACCAAAAACCACCGAATGGGTTGAGATAAAGACAGTTTAATAGAACAATATCAGAAAAGAATAATAACAATAATAATAACGACACAAGTAACTCTCACCATCTGGTGAATTGGCGCAGACCTGACCAGTGAGTGTGAGAGCCCACCATCCCCCATTTATATACTGAGCATGACATCTATGGTACAGATAATTCTATTGTCCATTCTGTTGTTCTGTCTATATTCCTTCTCAGGTTCTATGGGAAGCTGAAAAGAGTCCTTGAAAAGCATAAACATCACTCAGCAACAACTGAAATAATATGTATTGTTGACATTCCTTTCAGGACAATCACTAGAAAGAAAATTAACTTTTTCCTAGCCAATTATTAGGGGAAAACATGGTGTTTTCCCATTAACTTTGAGACAACATTTGAGCACTGCTGTTTGCTGCCAGAGCATCTCTTGATTGTTTGGGATGACAATACAGATATTTGTAGAAACTTAAGTGAATGTGCCTAAGTGTGACAAATACAGCTCATGAGGGGAGAGTGGGCTGGTGGGTTTCCTACTCGTTTGTGAAGTTCATCGTGTTTTGCATTAGTTATTTTACTAGTGTTAATCTTAAAGGGAAGTGGGAAGTTGTGAATATATGCCACAATATGCTTTTAATCACTGTGTCTTGCTGCTACACATTTGATTGGAGTTTTATTGTCAGTATACAGTTGGAGGAGGATTTCCCTGAACTACAGTTTTGCATTGCTGGGGTGGAGGGGAGAAATGGTGCATAGGCAGAAATAAGATGAAGCTTGTTGGATCAAGCAAGCGTATAATAACAGTAATTTGTATTTATCTATTGCCTTCTCCTGAACTGTTTAACTCCAGAGCTCTCATAGTCAGCTTTCCTAGGTGTGAAGGTAGGACCGTGTTCCATTCAGTCTTTCTGTGGCAATGGATATGTAGTTCGCCTAGGATTAAGTGGAGAATGCACGATTGACTGATGATAGTTCTGTAATTAGTGCTGTTAGTGATTAGGAGTCTCCTCGGATCTAATTTAATGATTTATTTTCATGTAGTTATATGAAATAAAATGTGTAGCTGCAGTTTAGTAAGTTTTCTCCTGGTGTCTAATCTTTTCATTGGGTATTTGTTGTACATCTTCTGCCATTTCAGTGGGGAGATGTTAATTGTCTTAGTTCTTCAGGCAGAAAGAGAAACAACTCTTTTAGAACACTAAAATTTTCTCCATTCACCTTAACTTGTCCTTACAATGCTACTAACAAAAGTACTCATCGCTCAGTAAATGAGAAGCCCTGAGTATATGAATACTCTTGCCGTTCTTCAGAATCAAAGTTGCACAGAGCATTTGGAGGAGGAAGTTCAAGAGGGAGGGAAGGTGGCTGTTCTAGCTCATGCAAGTAAGTGACGTTAACTAAATTCATGTAATGATAAATAGTGGAATTCAGAATAATGAGGCACAATTGCTTTGACTTATTGTTCCGAGTAAAGCTGATTTCTCAGAAAAAAAGATACAGTAAAAGGTCTGACTATAGGACCCTACAAAGTTTGTTTGGTCTCTTTAAAAACTGTAACCAGCTTTGTTTAAATAGTCAACTTCACTCTTCTCTGAGTAACACTGATTTTATATCTGAGACTAAATGGAAACAAAAAGAATATATTTTTACGTCTAAAATGCCTGAAAGATTTTGAAAGCTCAAAGATAATTTTGCATAGTGATGTTTATCTACCATTCTAGCACAGATTGTATATTAGCTTGCAATTACAGTTGTTTTACTTTCTCTGAATTTTGAGAGGTAGGGGGGATTTCTGCAACTTCTGCTTTTGTCCATGCATTCAAAAATTTTACTCTAGGAAGATTGGCTTTGCCAGACTGGATTATATCTCTACAGCCTTTCTCCTTCTCAGGATTGAGTGTAGCCTTTTCTTGAAAAAAGACAAGCAACAGGGGCTGCGGACAATGGTAATGCACTATGTGCGTCTTCAGGAGGTCTCCGAACACCAAAAAATAAGGTTCAGAATCCAACCTGCCTGAGGTGGACCCTCAAGTCTCATGTGCCAAGGCATGCTGTTCTGCCTTCTGCTCTGTGCTTCACCACCGAGGCTCATTCATTTCCTGCATTTACAGTGTAATATTCATCCTCTTATAGCCCTTGTGCTAGATACAGGCACGGTTAGGGAGTCCGTTGATGCCTCCTGCATGGGGTCTTAGAGAAGTTGCTGCTTTGCAGTTGGAGGGCTGTCCTGTTGAAAGGCACAACTTCCAGCTGCATCTGTGCTCTAGGGACTTTCCACTGCTGTGTGCTCTCACGTGCAAGGCACAAGCCTGTCCCGGGACTCTGTGCCCAGGCATGTATGTGCTGTTTGACTTGGATATCCATTCCCACCATATGGCCTTATGTTGAACCTTATGTGTTGAGACCCAGTAACTTGAGATTCAGTCGGCAGGAGTCCCATCATTGATTTCATGGCATCGGGGACAAGATCTGAATGTACTCATTGCTGGTTAGGTACAAATGGGGAGCTACACTTGAATTTTTCCAACCCTGGTTTGTTGCCAGAAGCTGCCTGCCACCTCTCCCGTGTTATTCTGTCTTAGTAAGTCAGCCTCCCTCCCCATATCCACCTTAGCTCTTCTGTGTTCTGGGAGATCTTATATTTGAATTATATTCAGCACAATGTGAGTATGTTCAGTGCGAGATGTACACTGTGGAATAACTGTTAATGCTGGTAGTGTTGTACATACTGTTTTGCTATAAGTTAGGATGAATTAATTATCGCTGTTATAGTGTTACTAATTAATCTTACACTGTAGTCTTATGCTATAAAAAGCTTTCAATAATCACTGTTTCACATATGTAACTGGAATGTGTTATGCGAAAGGAAGGTAAGTTAAATCAGGATTGCCTGGGGTTTTTACCTCTAGCCTTAAAATGATATAGGATGCATTTTCTAGGTAAAATGAAACTGGAATCTTATAGATCACAAAAGACTTCTGTGCATATGTGTTAAACAGAAGAGTATACGTGAATCTGTGCACTTTGAATCCCTAAGAGAAGACCTTTATAACTCTCGTGAAGCTTGATCTTATGCCAGAAAACTCTGAAATCACTTTGAAAATGTTACAGACATGTTCACTGTAAGTTAGGGCACTCGACATCTTACAGAAGTGCTAGTGTACTTTGGAAGTTAGGATGAAAGCTACTTTTAAAGTATCTTCCATGAAAACACTCTTGCTCTCTGATGCTTCCATGTGGCTATGACAAATGCTTTTGCTGGCTTTTTTTTTTTTTTTTTTTCAAACTGCAAGGGAACCTGTAATTAAAATATAGAAAGATGCACTGGAAAATGAATTATGCTTTTGCTTTCCGAATGTCACTGGATTTCCTAGCTAAGGGGGATATTTGTATTTGTAGAAAAGTAAGACGTGCTTGGAAATGCATAAGGCTGCTCTGATACTCTCTTGAGACATCTGTGCTTGATTAGCTGTTTGAATCAGTGATGTTATGTGTTTGTGTCTTGTTGCCAAGGCAGCTATCATTGAGAGAGCTTATTTTGAGAAAGAAAAAGCAGCAGAAGAAAACGTGCTCTTTTACTGCTTCATTCTGAGGTTGTGAAACACTGCCCAAATTAACTCTTAGGCGTTTCATTTTTTGAGTGCTTTGTGGTTCTGTGACTTAATAGGGAAATAAATTTGAAGACTTTTATGTAAAAGCATTAAGGATAGAAAATACAAAAAAGTTGAGCTAAGATGTATAACTATCATGTAATATAAAAGGCACCCTGTAAACAGAATTTGGTTATGCAGGTTTTTTATTAAACTTTACCCATGAAAAATTACTTCAGATGTATTTCTAGTAGTTGGTAAGTTAAAAGAAGCAATTGCCTTTTATGTCAGCTGAGACAAACTCCTTTCCTGATAGCTCATATTTTAAGCTTCAGCAGTTGTTACCAACAGCCTACCTGTCTAAGCTAAGTAGCTTTTGGATCACACCAAAATATTTCGAAGGCAATTCTTTGAATAAATGAGTGCTTTGGGGGTTTTCTGGAACTCACTTGAATATGAGGATCTGGCACTGCCTAAGCTGAAAAGATTGCTGGAATTAAATAGAAAAAGTATTTGGTTTTTGCTTATTTCCTGGCAATTGAGAGTTGAAATTTTAATAGCTCAATGGCAGTGAAATAAATAATTAATCTTTTGAATGTAATTTTTATAATTTTCCAGTGGTTCTGTCTTATACATATATAGAATCAAGGCTAGGATGATGATACTGGTATCTTTGAGTGGTGGGTTTATTGCAGACACGTTCCAAAGGATTTTAAATGGACTTGTGTTTCAGCTGAAACACATCATCATCTTCATAGAAAAGAAAGGAGGCCATTCTGATACTTAAAACTTCATAAACAGCTTTAGTATTGCTGTTCTTACTGAAAAGATCTGTCTCTCTCCTTGGACCTAAATGACTTTCATCTTGGGTCTGTCTAAATGCAGCCTGGTAATACCACACTTACAGAAATGTGTCCTGTGGCAATTGCTGGCTGCAGGAAAGCATTGTCACAAGCAGAACTCATCTATAGAACTTGTCTGGAGACAGGCTAAAAGGCTCGATGGACTTTGAGTCTGCACTGTTAGAGACATGCATTGTTTTAAAGGTCTCTCAGGCTTTTGAGCAGCTCCTGTTGGGTGAAGGGTAACTCTGCTGTCTCTCTGTGAGTTCAGGGAAAGGATGCAGGCACCCGAGCAAGTTTCCAGGCGTGGGCCAGGTGGTGGCTGTGCTCTGCGGCTCCTGCGAGCACCTCCTGGAGAGCACTGAGCAGCTTTGTTTCACCTGACCTTTGGGGTGGGAACAAGTTACACAGAGCTGCTGTGGTTGAGCTATGCTGAAGTACCGCAACTCATGTGTCTGAATCCTGATACTCAGTTTCACTGTGTTCAATAAAGAGATGGAAAAAGGTAAAGTGAGGGCGTATAAGAGGATAAGTAAAGGTTTTCATTTGGTGATTTTTCATTTATCTATTTTTGGTCCATATGCGGGATCCAAGATGCTAGGTAGCCACAGACAAGTTACGGACTGGCAGGTCTGCCCTGACAGCTGCTACCTTGGACTTTGGAGTATTTTCCCTGGTCTGATCTGATCTCTCTACTTCATCAGTCTTCTGTAAGTTGAGTGGAGCTGTGGGAGCCATTTCATCCCATGTTTCTAATGCTATGTTGCGGTTGTACTGTTAGTTGTGTGTAAGAATTTGGGAGATCTAACATTTAGGCCTGAGGGAAGAAGATAACATCAGATTTGTCATGTCTTAGACTGGTGTGACTGCTGATCTGCTGATTTGAAAAAGAAGTCACTGTCATTTTTAAGATGAATACAGCCTTTGGCTCAAGAAATTCTTAAGACAATTGGTGGTTGCTAGGATGGATGTATCAGTGGAAAGATCCCTTTATATCTGTGCTGTTACTATGCCTTTTCACAAAGAATCTGGTGTGGGCCAGTCGGAAATGTGATACTGTGCTGCACATTGTCCTTTGGTTTGACCTGGAATAGCTGTCCTTAAATGATGATTTTTTAATCCTATTCTATCAAAATAGAAACCTGATGATCTGTCTGTCTACTTCTGGAATTCCTCATGTCTTTTCAAACACCCTTTAAAAGAAAGGAAGAATGATTTTCCTCCATGTTAGTCAGCAAAGCAATGTGATCTGACTTGAAATGGAAACTTTGTTCCGCTGTTTCCTGATCCAAACCCTGGTTTTCTTACAGGACAGAACCTTAACACCATCTTTTGGCTATATTGGTACACCAGCTTTGGGCTGCTTGCTTCTTTCTCCATTTTACACCTCTTCTGTCAGTGCGTTGTGGTGCAGAGAGTTAAATATCCTATAATTTTTTTTTTGTCTTGATTTGAAATAAAAATTAATTGAGACCTACTGAGTCTCATTACAAAAATACCTGCAAGTAAAGCAGACGATAGTTCTCCTTATTCTCAATATCAGGATTTTTCACAAATATTTTTATTTTAAAAGATCATTTGTGTATAAGATTCCTGAAGTTGCATTTTATTACTGTGCTGGAAAAAGGTGAACAGCACTCCAATAGTTAACCTCTGGCACTGGATTTAGGGGGAAAGTTAATTTAAGGTGAGAATTTTGATACACCAACGTGTATTGGAACTCAAATTCGTAGGAATAAGAATTAAAACTCCCTGACAGAATGAAATTAAATTTTATGCATTTCAAATGCTTTAAAAATCTTTGAAATAGATGACATTGTGATACAAGTTGGATATTTAATAGAGGTATGAAATTATAGCAGTCACTGTAAATCTTCATCCCTCTAATGTGCACTGGTCATTTTTGTACTTTAATATTCTCTCTCCGTACCATGTGAAAAATCTTTAAGAGATATAAATTCAGATAGCTTCGCTGATTTCAGTGGATAGCTGTAATAATTTGCACTAGGAACCGCAGTTGTACACTTTTTTTCCCAGAAACAAACTATAGTGGTTGCTAGCAGCTGATTAATAACTTGTGGATTTTATAGTCAGTGGGTGGAAATGATCTGCGTTTGGTTTTTACGTGGGGAAAGTGAACAAATAAATTACTTTACTTTTGTCATTTTGCAGGAATCATGTACATGCCTGCTACAGTAAGGTGGTCTCTGGATGAGAATAGAGAGCTGTTAGCTAATATTAGCAGTTATTATTGTATTTGTAAACAGGGGAATATTACACAAAAAGGGTCTGGATTTTTTTTTTTCTAGTGTATGTGATCTTAAAAAAAACCCCAACAAATCACATTTTCTGTATTTGCTTTATTTTAATGCCCCACTATCTTTTTATCACCATAACCTGACAACTTGGATTTAACAGGACAAAAGAGTGTCAGGAATATCAGTGCTGGTTGCCAGGTCTTTTAGTGGTGATTTTTTTGAAAACTGGAGAAAAGATGATGTTCAATCAGTCTGTAAAAGTAAAAAGTGCAACATGCATCAGTTATTTTCCAGTTTGTCCTGGTAATAATGTCACTGTCAAATACAGAATACTCTCAATAAGGACAAGATATGGATAAAAATGAAATTTCATCAAATCAGTCTTGACTGACCTTGTGAAAAATAGATTCTTATTAAATTAATGATACTTTTTTTAATATGTTTACATGTTTAGTGGAGAAAGATAATATTGATATTAAGCTAATTTTTATTTTTTTGTCATCTAAATTAAGAAAAAAAAATTAAATCACATACCAGCTCAAAGCGTTGTAGAATTTGCAGGTATCGTATCTCAGCATTCATTTAAAATGAATGAGTATTGACTGTGTGGACATGCTTTTTTTGATGTCTAACAGGGATAGATTCTTGACCCTGTGCTATTTGGTACTTTTTTCAGTGCTTGGAAAAATGAATAAAGTGATCATCATCTGCAAACTCTAACTAAAGACTAGGTAGGGAGCGCTCAGCTCTTTGGAATGACCTCTATTGCTTGGTAAAATGGGTAGAACCAAATCTTTTAGTTCAATACAGCCAATATTTATTTCATCATGTTGTTAGCCAGTAAATCGCATCCTCAGTTTACCAAAACCACATATTCTTACTGTAACAGAGATTGCTCATGAGCTGAAAGTGACAATCTTACAGGGAGTTTTATAGAGTGAGGACTAAAATCTTTATTATTTTATTTGTGTGGTGAAAGAGAGACAGAAGCTGATATATTTTCATTTATTTCGAAGTTTCCATTTCCTTAGTTACTAGTAAATAAAAACTTGAAGACAAGCAAAAGACTTTTGCAACAAAAGGACTTATTTAAACCAGGCAGTGCATAGAAAACCTTGTCTTCTGTTTTAAAGCTAGTATGGCAGAGAATATTTCTTCCCCCAGCTAACGGATTACCACAGCACTGTATCTTATTACAGTTGAGTGTTTTCATAACGCTTGGAAGACCTTTCATGCTACTGTCTTTATTCGAGTTTGACAATGTTATTGTTACTCGTCTTTATAACAAGGACATGGAGGTCAGAAGCTGTATGTTACTCACCCTGAAGCTAAAGTTTTAACTCAATAGCTTCTTGAGAAAGAATAGGAACGTTACTCTCTTTCAATAATTTTTCACTTATTTTTAAAATAAGTATATGAAAGTCCTGATCCTTCTAAAGCCTCCATTCAGCAGAAATTCAGTTTCTCTTCACTGTACTTCTAGAGCCATGTAGACTAAGGAGGAAAAAGAAAATAATAATTTCATTTCTGCGTTAAAATTGTACTCTGGTGTTTTGAGGTAATTTTATTCTATTCTTCCTTTGAAATGCATGGTTATGGTAATACTGATTTTTTTTTTTTTTCCTTTTTTTAGACAATTCAGAATTGGCAATAGATTACCATGGGAGACAGAGTTTAGACTCAGCATTAAAACTGTCTTTGACAAACTGAGGTTATGATAGAGTGACAGCTAATTTCAAGGTAAATTGAAGACTGCAGAATTAAAGAAGTTTTTATTCCCATAGCTGGTCTGAGGTATCCTAATATTCAGTGTACATTCCAAATTCCCCTGAAAACATTTTGGATTACTTTCTCTTTTCCCTCTACGGCAGACAAATAACTGAACTTCCTGAGTTTCAATAGACAGTACCAGGAGGTACTGATGGATTATGATATGATGGATTTGTCATGAGCAGTCCTAGCAAACTTGGGCACACTTTTAATTTCCTCATTGACAGAAGTGTTGTTATAGGCAAAATTAAAATATTCTTGTTGCGCTCTCATGAAACTGCAGAAGTGTTTGAGAGCCATTTTAGGAAGACCAAAATGTCATGTGTGCTGTAGCAGAAGTAGCTAAGACACTTTCCTTCCTAAGGTGTTCTCTAGGATTTAAAGATTTCATTTTGGGTACTGGTGAGAGGACCAAAGGTGGGTATTGATGAAAAGCAGAGGTATTGTGTGTATTTCTGTGTGTATCTCTGTGTCCAGCTTTTTTCACATCATATTATGTACGCTTTGGGGGCAGAGCATGGAGATGGTGGTGTCGTGCAGTGGAGAACTGCAAACTAACATTGCTGTGGGGATTATAGTCCTAGAAATACTATGAACAGTCTTGATCTAGACATCATTTTTAAAATGACATTAACATTTTAATAATCACTCTTCCCCCATAAACAGTTTCTTTCTAAGTCTTCAGATAAGACTAGCTGCTATTTACTTGCATAAACTGTGTACAGTGTTTTCTTTGGAATGAAGTCAAATGTTCACTTCCAGTAAATGATAAGAGCTAAGACTCTCCAAAATATTTAAGTAACTTCTTTTCCAGTTACTGTGATAGCAAATCGTGGAGTTGTGCAAATGTAAGCTTTTTATATTAGGAAGTCACAAAACTGCTTAATAAAGGGATATGTAATAATTATATGGAAGCTTATTCGAAACTTGCAAATCTTGGCATCATAGAAAAGATTAAATATGAAGAAGTTGCACAATTTCTTGGTAGACTTGAGACTGTCAGAGGAAGAATAGAGCAAGTTCAAAAAATACAGTATCCTTGTTTTTTTGTGGTTAACTGCCTAAATTTATGCTGAGGTCATATTTGGAGACAAGTAATCTTTTGATGTTCTTCCTGATAATCTGATTGTCTGGGAAAATTCTGTGTTATCATAACTCCATGTTTGTATGGTCATTTTATGCAGGCAATTTAAAAAAAAGTAGCTTTTTGTCCTGATAGAAATGGAAATGTTTTTTAGAAGTGAGAAGGGAGCATCGGTGAGGAATATATGTTTGAGATTACTCCTTTTCAAAATCTAACAGACAAAGATTCAAGATACTTTTTGAAAAATACACTACGTTTTCACATTGTATCCCAAGGAAAACCTTGACAGTCTCATGCAAGGATGCTTACCCAATTTCCATAATAAGCCCTGTGTCCACCACTCCCTCTGGTGTAAGAAGAATGGGTGCTGGTAAAGTTGGCAGGCTCTGCCTTCTGCTGAGAAGTGAGCTCTGAAGTAGAGGATATCTCATGGAAAACACCTGATCATTAATGCTTTTTATTTAAAGAAGGGTGATATTAGCAAGAGTGTTAGCTGGATGTTTGCCGGTAAACAAATGGTAACCTGTGTAGAGCTTTAAACAGTAAATGCCACCTGAAAAGCAACATATAGCTAGAGGCCAATCTACAAAGAAGTTTTACTGCGTTACCAGCATATAGCAAAATTAAACAAACAGCACTTTTCTGCACTGGCTTCAGCTTTTAGCTGGCCTCATGTGGTCTGCCTGGATGATGTTACAGTAATCTGTTCCTGATGTGACAGTCCCTGATAAATGTAGCAAAGAACATAACTAGACCTGTCTTTTCTTACAGATTTCTTTGTCGGAATAGGAGAGGCCAAAAAAATAGTGCCTTCAACTTATGGCTATCCATTTGAATAGGAGTGTCTCAAGAATCAATGAAACCATTAAGTGTAATCCTGTATGAAAAGAAATGTAGTTTAGTTCTTCTGAACAGTCATGTGCATATGTATCACTTGGTTGAAACTTTGGCTTTTTCTGGGATTTCTTTTTATTATCCATTTATGAGTTGTTGTAAAACACCAATCATATATGTTCTCCATGTAGGGGAGGTTTCTGTCTGTCCAGCTGGGAATTGATTACACCAACTCAATAACAGGAACAATATTCTCTGCATCATTTCCACCTGACCACTGCCCCAGTTAAGTTTGCCTTAGGAGAAGCCATGCGCTGTGTCTCGATTGCCCTACCTCAGAGCAAGGCTCTGTACTACATTTTGTTAGCACTGTACAAGAAATCATGGACTGGCCAGAAAACAAAAGCACTGAAGTAATCCTTTCCCATTGTTTTGATTGATTTCCACAATTTTCTGGTGGTATTTCAGTTTTGCCTCAGCAGCCTTAGCCAGCTGCATCTGGTCCAACTTCTGGCCGTGCTCATGCATGAGGTCAGGAGCTCCAGTGAAAGATGTAGGTCTGATTCATGTGCAAGAAATGATTGCAACCCCTTGTTCTTCCACAAGACAGTCCGACAGAAGAAAGGATTATATGATATCAGTGTAGCAAAACTGTGCTTGACCACAGTTCCTTGCAAACATACTAGTTACATCTTTTTATTGAAATGAAGAGTGGCATAAAAATTTTGCACTGTTCTGTTGGGGAGGGAGGGCCTTCAATTTTCTATTTCCCTCATGGGAATTTCTAAGAGAAAATATGTTCACCCTGTGCTGGGAACTGTTTATATGTCAACAACTTATTCTTTTATGGTTGCCACTATTTAATGCCTCTTTTAAAGTGTCGCCGTATTACATGGACGCAGATCAGTTCTGAGCAAGTGATTGCGAATGCTCCAGTTCTGATATTCTGTCTGAAGTTCATGAGATCTCTATAAGACGTCACCAATTTAATGAGTATTATGAATGTGTTTTTTATGCATTTTATGGTGACATATTACAGAGTTTTGCTTTTTGCTTCTTAAACTACACAGGAGAAGCCGTTCCCCCCTCAGGTTTTTTTTTTCCACCTTATTGGTGAAAAATGCTCTAATAGATTATGTTTTAGGAGGTAAGGTGTGAAGAATAGTGGATGCTTAAAACATGACCAGACATCACAGAAAATCTGAAAGAACACGGAGGACAAAAAGGCTTAATATGCCAGCACTTGGTGTGGGATTTGGCCAAATATTTCAAGTCTTGAGTTACGAGAGGCTTCTGCTGTGCTGAGTGCATGCCTAGTAATGGTTTTTCATGCACTGCTTCGTTATAGAGATGAAACTTGATGCCTGAAAGTGGAAAATACTGAATTAGCCTTACTCCTCAGTAGTACTATTCCTTTAGGCCAATGCAGAGTTACGCTCTGGCAGACATTGGGTGTAGGCCCAGGTATCACAGACATTCTATGAAATAGCAATTCCAGCTATTTTCTGTATATATATATATTCCTGTATTACCAGTTTCAACACTAATTTGTAGCAAGTGAGGAAGTAAACAGTTTGCTATTTATAGTCACAGTAAAGCAAACTTGTGAACTTCTATAATGAAATATGAAGATATTGCATTAAAAGAGAATTTCTAACCAAGTTCTAATATTGTAGCAGTTGGAAATGTAGTCCTTACAGTTTTGGATTTACAACTTGTCTAAACCACGACATTTCTGCCTAGTTTGTCTTGCCACACAGGAATGCTAATGTTTAATATTTTTTTGTATTATGTTTAATTTAAACTTTGAGGAAAATCCTATATAAAATCTCTATTATAACACATGTGAGGTAATAGCTTCATAACCTTATCCCAACCCCTTACATCTGTAAAGGTACTGCCTGTAAAGGAGGCAAAGTTTTTGTCCAAATTCTGTATGTATACATACTCCCCTCCCAAACACTCACAAACAGGGAAAACAAAAGGCAGAACTAAATAATTGTTGTGAATGCAATAATAAAATGGCATTTCTCTAGAAAATATTATTTACCTTTGGAAACTTCTACCATAGTATAAATAACTCCCTCCCCACCAGCCCCCCAAAAATCTGAAAATGATACAAATGTGACCATGAGAAAAGCACACACAAAGATAGAAAAAAGAAAGATACCTCTCCCCCAATAATGTTTATATTTCTCATTAAACATTGCCTGATCAAATACTTCCAACTTCATTCCTTTAATCTTCTGCGTATATTTGTTTATGAAGGAAGGCAACATGTATTTAACCACAGACCACATATTGTATCAAATATCTTATCTGGTGTTTTTATTCATAAATAAAAATGCAGGACCTTTTAGTACTACTGTGTGCTACCAGTCAACATCACTTAGTACCATTTAAATTTTTTTTTTTTAAATGCGTGATTCAGTGTAAATGCATTTTATGAGAAGGCACGTAGGAAAAATGTGGTGTAGTTGAGAAGCAGTACACAATTTCTGTAAAGCAGACAGAATTAAAATGATACGATAGCTTGAATTTTACATTACCTAATATTTTGAGTCCTCAGCAGCATAAGTTGGTTCTGTAACTTTCTGAGTTCATTGGGTGGTATATTTAAATTAAACAACTGAAGAAGGAAAAATAAATTTGAAAGTGAAGTAGATGCCACTGTGGCACCGTATTTGAACTCCTTACTGCTTGCTTATGGGAAACTATATTTATGATTAGGATGGGTGAGCTTTTTTTGGTTAAGAAAGGAGAAACTGGAGGTTTTGTGTATTTTCCAAATTGTTCAAAACTCCCTCAAAGTGCTGAAATAGCTTCCTTATCTTTACCACCTCATCCATCTGGACACAGACCTCTTTCATCTGCATTTGACTCTTTAAAGAGAAGATGTAAAATAAGACTCTCTCCCTCCAGCTGTTGCTGCAGTCTTTCTTTTTTACTTACCTTACCTTCTAGCATTTTCATTTTAATTTCCATAAGAGGCTCTAGAATGAACCCGTGCCAACTTCTTTGTAGATCTTTTATTTTATTTCCAATTATTTATCTTCCCATGTTCTCATTCCTTTTCTTGTTGGTGCTTCAGAAAATGTGTTATTCCCAAACTTGGATATTTTGAAGCATGCAATGCAGCCTGTAATAATAATAAAAAAAAAAAAAAAAAACAAAACCACAAAAAACCACAAAAAAAAAACCCAACACACAAACAGAAAAAGTGAGATTTATAGGAAAAATAGACTATTGAAATCAGTCCTTGGTAGACAATTGAAAGTGTGTGTTCCCCTGCCATTAACATTCTTTCTATTTAAAAAAAAAAATAAAATAAATAAAAGGGGGGGGGGGAATCTTGAGCTACCTGAATTAGCTTTATTTCCTGTTATGGTTAAAAAGTATACTTCTATATTTATAGTGTATTGTAATCTATACGTGCTGTATTGATTTGTGTGTTTCTAGCAAACATGATCAATAATTTTGATATAGCAGAGGCAGCAAATTATAGTCTGCACTCACAATCTTATTTCTGAATCTCAAACAACGAAGTGAAACTCTGTTGAAAAAGCACATTTTTCAATTAAATTTCTAATGCATTCACTATAATGAAAGAATCTCAAGAGGCTTCAGGTGAAGGCAGATATTATAAAAAGTGCCAGTCAGCTACCAAATGAATATTATTTTTGGATACTGATCTAATGTTGTTTAATTATATCAGAGTGGAATCGACAGTTTTCAATTATCTTGTTACGGGCCTAAAACAACTTTTGCTCGCAAGGGATTAATTATCAGTGTATGTTTCCAGATCAGCCTGTACTCAAATCACCATTGTGGTGTCACTTCAAGACTTTGGTTTTAAGTCTGATTTTTTTCATAGGTGACTGTAAAATCATGAAGTGCTGAAAGACTGATGAATTCTGTCATGGAAAAACTACTTAATCTTTATTCTGCTGGTAATCTTGACTCTTAAGGACCCCCACACGCATTGGACTGTTGCCTTGCATGGGGTTTGCGCTGTGTAAACAAAGCGTCTGGCCTGGCTGTTGAGGTTGCATGGCTGACCCTAAATTAGCTGTGCAGTATCTTTGTATCTGAATCCTTATTACTACATGAATTTTTGAGTCTTAGTTTTAGTAGGGCCAGGCTGATGAGAGAGGAGGTGTTACTTGGTGAACTGGACTCCAGGTACCTAAGCCACGAATGGAAACGTGCAGAAGTGTGGTAGTGCTGTTATTCTTAATGCTAAACTGATCTAGCTGTGAAGCATTGCTGATAGGCAAAACTAATTCTCCAAAAGGGGTGTGTGTGGGGGGAGGTTGCTATTGTCAGACAGTGGAAATATCTCATCCTCCACTTACGGAACTGTGAGATCCTAGAGAGAGTAAAGGGGGAGCAGGAACGCAGCCAAGACTGGGCTGGAGGACTGAGCTGGAGGGGTCCACCTCCTCTGGTGATAACGCTTATCAGTCAGGGCAAACGATGCCTGAGAGCATGGCTCCATGACTATGTAAATCAAACTGAAGTGGGGATACTTGTGGTTTCCTTCTCTTGCCATCTGTTACCATGTACTCGCACTTACTTGGCCGCAGCATTGGCACGCAACTGACCAAAAAGAGGATGGTGCAGGGTCTGAACCTGCTAAAACTAATCCAGAGAAAGAAAGCCTCATCTGGTGTGAGGTGGAAAAGCAGTCATAGAATTTAGCAGTCCCAAAGTCTGTGAAAGTAATAAAAAAGTAGGCATGAGAGTGGCATCGTAATTATAAGTTCAGGAATGGCTGTGTCTTGGTGGTTCATAATTCTTGTTGCATTTGTTTTTAGTGCATTTGTTTTTCAGTGCTTTCTGCTACAATTAATTTGTGGGTGACCTTTCAGTAAGTTAACTGATCTCATATGTTTGCCTTTGGTTCATATGATAGAGCAGTCTTCCCATTTTTAAAATTATTCATCAGGAATCCTAAACTATGAAAAACAAAGTGATTTCAAGATCTAATTCTAAGTGTCTCTTGGTAGAAGTCTCATTGACCATACTGATATTTCTGAGTGCAGTATAGTGAGCCAGGTGTGAAGAATTCATTCTTGTTAAACCAGTCAGCACCTGTGAAGTGGCAGGGGAAAAAAAATGATGCTTGCTATACAGGAACTAGAACTTGAGATGGCTTTTGGCTGGAGAAAGCCAAGGTAGTTTTTGATAGTAAGGGAAGAAATCTTAAGCTTTATGGTGCTTTATTGAGAGGAATATTAATGGAACTATTTAAGGTGGGACTGATGAAGTAGAAGGTTGATTGAGCAAGACTTTGGTCCTATCCTGAACTTGCTTTAGAGAGAATTTGAACTGCAGGTACTTCCACTTACAAAGAGATATTAAATTTAGATTTAGTCCTAGTAAATATTCTTTAGGTGAGATACTTTCGTGTCACCATTTGGCCAGTTGTTCTCATGGAGTGGCAACAATTGTAAGTAAATTTTCTGTTCCCCTTCCTCCCTCTTTGACAGTAACCAAAAATCTTAGGGGGAGGAAAAAAACCACTTTTGTAAGCAATCATGTGTGGGAATGATTATAAACAATATTACATGTGGAGACCCTATGGTTTAATTTATGTGTTTGCCTAGGGCCTTTGTTGCTAGAGCACCATCATATGCCAGCTGCAATAATCGGTACTGGCAAAAATGTACATTGATAGTTTATTCTGATTATTTTATTTTATTTTAGTATTGTGTAGGCAAAAGGAAATGAAAACACTAGATTTGCCTTCCTTCTTGAGTAGAGCAGTTTGTCAGCTGAATACATCTGGCCTTTGACAAGACATACTTGTATTTGATTACCTACTGAAGATGTAGTGCAGGCGCATGCAAGTTTGGTAAATATGCTGAGTGGGCAGTTTCCTTACCTCCCATGAAGAGTATGCTTTTTAACAAATTGTTTTATGTAGAATTCAACTGATGCAGTTTCTCTCAGTGAGGAACTTTTACCAAGTCATTAATTATTCATATGAATTTACATGCTGTACTTTTGCTGAAAAATGATTTCATGGTTCAATATGTTTTGTTTATGAATATATACAATAAAGCTGTGGTTTTTAAGATGCTGGATCATAAAAGAAGCAGGGGGGTTATACATTTTGTGTGTGTCTTACCTGCAGATGATGCAATTACTCTGTGTAAGTCTACACAAAGAAGACAGCTAGAGAGCATGAAGAGTTTAGTGAAAGATTTGTTGACCTTGATCCCCATACTGCTTACATGAGCAATGTCTGCAATGGGACACAAGAAAGCCTTTTCTTAACTGATGCAGTTCAGCAAAATATACCTGTAGTATTTTTCTTTAACATTCCTCATTATGACAGTAATGAGAGCTTTATATTGCTGCATCAACTGGTTTTTAGTCATCTTTTCATTGCTGTGATTTGATGTTTTTTAAAAGGGAAAGAAGATGCATAACTAAAATGTAATGATTTACCTGATGAATATTTTTAATGCAACAAAGAAATTTAAATAAGACTTGACAATTTGAGTTATGATGTATGGCAGAGAGAAGGGAAAAATGCTTTAAGGGGACTGTACTGCTGAGAGACATTCAGAGAGCTCTGCAAATCAATGCTGAGAGTGATGGACCCATATATCAACCATGACTCTGCACCAGCTTGAATGTAATGAGAACTTCAGTAATTTGTCTCTGCTATGGTTGAATGCTGCTTCTGGGTGAAATTTCATGAGCAAGTTAAAAGTGAGACGAGGTCTCTTCAGCCTCTTCTGTCTTAGCACACACAGCTAATTTCAAAAATAGTAATACTTGCCCTAGAAATAAAACTTGGGTGAGCAGCAAACTGTAGCTGTACGATTATATGAGAATAAACGTATGCATTACACTTCAGCCATTTGTTTCCCTCTTTTCTGTAGTGTTTTTGAATTGCCATTTCCTCATCAGATAGACTTGAGGGGAAATCTGTAAATGAAGAGGTTAAGAAAAGTATTCACAGGCAAATTATGAGAATCTGTTGAGGTTTATATTGCAGGTTATTGGAATAATTCACACTGTGGGAGGCGTTAAAAAAGAAAGAAAGAAAAACAACCCCTTTGTATGTTTACTTTTTCTGGGACTGTTGTCTTTATGCCTCCCTTATGTTAAAAAGTGATGTGTTTATTTGCCCTTCTTGTAGCTACGGTGTGAAACTCTTCTATAGTCTGAGATACTGCAAAATAAAAAAGGGCTGTTAATTCAATACCAAAGGAAAAAACCTCAGATTTGGGCTGAAAAGCCTTCTTTTTGACAATAGTTATAGACGTTTCCTTTGCTTTAAGAAGTTCTAGTGTCGTAGTACATGACCACTGCATTCTCATAGGGTTAGAATGACTTCCAAGAAAGTATTTTTATTGTTTTACCAAAATAGATCAGGATCAAAGGACATTTGCATGGCGATGACAGCAGGGAGTCTCTGGAAGCCTTAGGGAGGAGGATTGACTAGTGTTACTACGCAAACAACGTTTAACTCTCCATTTCATAGCTTTTATGTTGCATTCCAAATTATGCCATTGTTTTCAGAAATTAGAGATCTGTCTAAAGACTAGGTATATTTTTGAAAATTGGCAGGAGGTGCAATTGGGATGGGAAATTGCTTGGATGAATAATAGGGGGTATGAGGTTTTTTCCCCCCATATTGAAAGCATCTTTCTCTGGTTTTCAACCTATACCTTGTGCTCTTTGGGTTTCAGTTACTGCTATCAGATATCCAGATGGCTGTACGAAGTCAGAGGGCTTTTTTTTTTCCTTTTTTTGCCCCAAGCTAAAAAGTAATATCCTTCCTTCCATCCCTCCATATATGTATTTACTTAAAGTTCTACTGGAGTAATCCATGTCTGTCCTTTCCACAGTCTGCAACTGCAATCTGAGATTAACTCATCAGGCACAACAGGAAGCTGAACTTTGTCCCTCAAGTTTAGAAATGGTAAAACTTCTGAATTTTTAGAAACTGAAATAAAACCAGTTCTCAATCCAATTTAAAAATAGTTGACACTTTTCTATAAAAAAGCTCTTTAAAATTATTTTTGAAAAATTATCCCATTATTTAAAATTATATTTCAACTGTTTTTCATGTATTTGTTGTTTTCCCCATAGTGAAATTAATTTTAAAACATGCAATGATAAAAAAAATTTCATTACAGCATGAACAGATGGCACTTCAGTATTGAAATGGCCTCTGAATTGAAAAAGAAATTTTTATACAAGAACTTTCTGACTTCCTCTTCGCTTTGAAAATGGGACTAATTAGAGAGTCTGTTACACCAGAGTTTGCACTGAGTACACGGCTATGAAAATATCTGATTTAAGGCAGTAATCCTGAGCTGAAAATGTGTAGTGGGGTGAAATCACATTTTCTGAAGTCTTATTTTCCTTTCTACCTATCTGTGTGATACCTATGGTAAATATGGACCTATGGAGGATCTAGCATGAGCATCTCCCAGTGCGAGGAGGATAAGTAGGGGAGTCCTTGGACATTGAGCTCAAGAATGACTGAAGTCCCAGTGTTTCTAGGACACATCACAGTCTCATTTCTAACTGATAAGCTTTTCCAGTAAAAGAACTGCAAAATAGTTAGTGTCATCCTCCTGGAAGACACCTGATTAAATGCTCGCTCCTGCAGAGTAGAACAAATCAGTTAGGAGGAGGGAGGAGATGTTTGGCCTTTTGGTGCTCAGTCAGGTTGATTTTCAGTAATGCGGGTGGCATCTGCATGCTGGAGTGATAGACATAGTAGAAAAAACATGAATGGGATTTAGCCCTGTTTCAGTCAAAATGCAGGGGTAATTAATGGCATAAGGAGCAAATGCCACTCCGTTAGACAACTGTTCAGCACATTAGATTAAAAGATGAGTCACTCAGTGGGACAGGAATAGCTCTTGCAGAGGAAGCTGTTGGGCTTTGACAGTTTGGATGTTGTTAGAAGCTGTTAAAAGGTTGTTTAAAGTCCCGAGTAGGAATTTGAAATAAGGAATTTTGAATATATTGTCAAAAACCTTCTTTCCAGCAAGAGGTACTTTATGTCTCATCTTAAAATTAATTTTAAAACAAAGAAATCTTATGTACAGGAAATGGTTTATCTTTTGCTTTTCAGAATGAATTCTCTTAAACTCTAGTTTTCCATACATTATTACTTTCTCTGTAGAGCATCATTCTGTGGTAGCAGTCTGCTCCATTTATACCATTTGTTAGTTGATCTTGAGGTGGACGCTAGCTTGTCAGCTCCCAAGAGAGTACCTGTGGTTACCTGAACATTTGGGCTTGTCTGGAGAGGGTTGTATTTCATGTGACAGGGTTTTCTGCCTTTTTTTCTTTTTCTTTTTTCTTTTTCCCTTTCCTTTCTGATTAGATGTTGCTCTACAGACTTCAGCTGAGAAGTGTATTAAGAGATATTCAGACCATTCAGACCAGTCATTCTATGATGAGGCTTCATCAATAATAACTTGCTTGACCTTACTGCTACTCTGACACTCCTGTTACAAACAGAAATTGCCTGGATAAGTTAAAAGCTAATGAGGGATTTCATCCATCTCTGTGTCTTGAACCAGCTTTACTTTTGACCACTGTGCGCCCAATCTTGAAAATTAAATTTGAGGATCATATTGCATGCCTCTTCACTGCTATCTGTGGAAGAAGCTGCACCGTCCCACTCTTGTTCACCCCACGTGGAAGTCTGCATTGGTGCTGCTGGTGGTGCCGGACCTCCAGGTTTCCCATAGATGTGGGTTCCCTCCCAGGGAAAGAGAGGCAATGGCCAGCCCAGAGGAGCACTCCTCATCCTTGATACTGTCAGAACACTTCCCAGCAGATGATTTCTCATGAGCCAGTGCCTCACTGACCTCTACAGAGAGCTAATACAATGTGCTCTGTGTTTTTTAGTGAGAGATCAATGCCACTTACCACCTTCCCGTTCAGTGGCCTGTAATAACACTAAGTGTGCCAAGCCAAAACTAAATGTGAATCAAGCTGTGTTAAGAAAAGGTGGTGTGTGTGGGAGAAAGTTGCCCTATTCACATTTGTTTTCTTTTAAGAAACACTGCTAGGGGCTGAAAGATTGCTGCTTGTCAGGAATCTATCTTCTGTTTCATCAGCGTGCAGTTGTTTGATTTCCCGTCCCTCATGTTTTGTGACATGAGGCTCGTAAGAAACTAATGCTGCGGCTATGACTGCTCAGAAAGAAAAAGGGAAAGGGATGTTATCTAGAATTGTATTTCAAACATGCTTTCGCGTAAGGACCCCATTATGTTGTTTACAGCTTTTATCTTCCACGGTGTGCTTTGTGTTTTAATCAAACCATGTCTAATTCAGTTTTGGGAATTTGTTTATTTTATTCAGCCTCTACTGCAGAAGAAGATTAATGAACAATATTTCTGTGTTGGTTTTTTGTCGGTTTTTTTCTTACCTGCTGTGTATGCAGTGCTGCACACCACTGCAGTTTGCCTCTTCTTTTCATATCCATTGGATAACTGCTTCCCCCCCCCCCCCCCCCAGTATAAATTTATGTAGGCTGCAGATACCTCCTAGGAATACTTAGCCTCTCAAAAAATTAGTGTGTATGCATGTGTGTATACATACATAAAATACATATGCAGATGTCTGTGTATATATTAAACTAGATGTGTACAGTATTTAGTAGTCAGATGCAATAGTTGTTTTTTGACATGTAAAAATTAATTACAAGGCAGATTGTACTTGCCTCTAAAACACAGTACAAAACAAAACCCTACTGTGTTTCTTTTCTTTTCCTACAATAACCATTGCAATAAAAATTCAAATTCATAGAATATTTGTCACACAAACAACTGTTCCTGCAGTTATAATTCATAAATACGGGCAGCAATTAAATTCCAAACAGCCTCTTGGCAGATGCAACAAAAGGGAAAATGGTCTAGTTCAGTAATGGGGAGTCTGTTGTCCTCGGAGACAAGCCTGAGAAGAGATAACGTGCATATGGGACGGATATGGAGGTCACGTAAGTAGGAATCTTTTAATTTAATTAAAAGCATAATTAATTCTAGAGAGATTCCGTAACCCTCTACAGTTGGATTTTATGGGCCTGCACTGTTTGCCAGCCAAAAAGTAAATGAAATTTTGACATTTAAAGATGACAAAGTATCACTTTTTTTGCCAAGAAACTTATCTGATGGAGAAAGAATTAGCGAAATATTAAATGTCAATTTGCTGGCAAATATAAAATAGGCAATGCAAACCTTTGCCTCTTACAGTGAAAAGATAATGATAAAAACAGCTTTTTTCCACACTGACTTGTTCTGATAAGTTCTGCCTCAAGGATTTTTCCATAGTAGAGTATTATAGGCTACAATATTTGTAAATGGTGGTACATTCCAGTGTTCGTAAAAGCTAAGGCATTAAGCATACGTATTCTAAAAGCTAAGGTATTACCGTACATTTTAAAACAAAATGATAAGTTAAGAATATAACAAAATAATGTTTGCATTATGGTATTGCCTTGCATTTCCTGAGAACCAGATGAACAATATAATATAGCTAACTCTATTTCAACAGAAACAATTGTTTATGATGAAGTGAGAAATCTTTTTCTTGATGAATCTTTGTTTTATCGACTGTTAACGAGCCTTGGCTGCACTTCTCCAGCTGAGAAAAGCGAAGGCCTTTGTTGTTTTACATGGCTCAACACCTTAGCTACCGTCATGCTACTGGTTCAGCATTTCTTGTAATTGGTCTGATGGCAAGGGGTCATCCTTTATGAAGCTGCTGTTGATCACCTCTGTCTTGCTAGAATGATGTCAATTTATGTATCTATCATAAAGTTACTGGATCAGCAGTCCGAGACACTGATGGCTCATTTCAATAGATAGGCATCCTGAGGTGTAATGAATTTTAATTCCTGAATTTCTCAGATGCAGGAATACTCAAATCATGATTAGCAAAATTGGGATGGTGCTTATTTGTTTTGTGGTCTGTAACTTTTTAGGGATGGCATTTACACACTTTACTCTGCTGTGCATGCTAAAGTTGTTTTTTCAAATTCTGATGTGACGCCCTGGTTGCTCAGAAAAGCGTTAATTATCTTGAAACTAACAATAGACATTGATGGTTATCAAGACCGGTTTGAATAAGTTACCAGGACTATGTGAAAGGCCAGATTCCTGACGGGTTTCTGGCTCAGCATCTTTAACTTTTTTAGGATGATTTCACAGTAACATTAGGTCTTGTCACATCCTTAGGATTAAGCCTGAGTTCCCAGCACTGGGAGGGTGAATGTCCATACTGACTAAGTGAAAGGAGAAGTTTCTTGTGGGCTATTAACTGGTAGAACTGAATAGTCCCTTCTCTTCCCCAAGTTGTGCTACGTGCTTTTTCAGGTCAAAGGAGTTATTCAAAGCTTCTCAGGTCAACAAAAATTGCACTTCTCTTCAGCATCACCGCTTTTCAGGATTTTTTGACTGGTGGTTCTGGTTTTGCATTTAAATAATTTATTCAGTGCCCAAGCATAATTTTGTATTGAAAATCATCAAGATCTCTGTGGATTGTGTTAGCTCAAACTGTTGCAGACTCCTCACTTGCTATTTACAGCTATACCATGATTAAGTCAGTAATAGTGGTTTTTGGGCAATGTTGGAAGTGTATGTAAGACGTCTCCTCAAAATTGGTATGTTGGTAAATTTGCATAACCTAGTATATTAAACATGTTGTGAAGAAAAAGATAGATAGAACACAGTAGAACAAGTCTCTAGCCTGACTATTTCCTTCCAAGTACCAAAATGTATGTACCTAAAGAAAGGGTGTGTATGTTTGTGCATGCACTGGTGTGCAGCCTGTGTGTGAATCCAGAAACGGGAATGCTTTTATGCTCCCAGCTTTTGAGGAATGGAGCAGACGACCATGAACATCCTTCATTCCCAACCTATTTGTTTAGACATGTTTCAAAGCCTCAGGGTTGGTGATGCCAGTGCTGCTTCTGTTTCCTCTGTCATTGTAGGTTCAGGTAACATTTACTCCTGTATGCCCTATTGTGATATTCTTCTTCCTCAAGTGGAAAGAGAAGGCAGTCAGGAGCTCTGCTCTTAAGGGAAGGAAGAGCGTGACCTCTTTTGCTAACTGTTGATTTCACAGCTATCATCATGCAAAAGGAACGCAGGTTAGTTACATCAGCATAACTGTAACTTCTTCTCATTCAAAGGAGTCCATAGTGGCACAGAACTAGATGCTCCCCTGTATATTTTGCAAAACCCAAGTATAAAATATTGTAGCATAGACTTAGAAGTGAACTAATTTAAATTTGGGAAAGAAATACAACAGTAAGTTGGGTTTTTATTGCCTTTTGCTTTTCAGGGTTTTTTTTTTTTAGGGATCTTTTTATAGTGGGCTTTAGCTGACCTTCCTCAGTCCCTCTTTCCTTTTTCCTTCCCACCACATATCTTGGGGCTTGAAAATGAGTCGAGGTACTCAGCACGCCACAAGGCTTGTGTCTATGCTTCTGTCAGGAGAGGGTTTGGAAGAAAATAGGGAATGGCTGCTTTATGTTATAAATGGAAACTGGAATTTTGGTACAAAGGAAGATCACAGGTGTCACATTTGCCGAGGTGTTGCAGCCCATATTGGTCTTTGAACAGATTGTATGAAGTACAACATTTGTAGTACAGTTTGTGCTTAGCTGCAAGAATTTATTTTGAAGGTCAGGCAGCAAAGAAAGAGGAGTGGAAGCCAGTAACAGAGTGCCAGCCAAAGAGAGGGATTTGAGCAAGTATTTGAAGGAGTTGCTTCCCAGGGAAAAAAAGAGGCCATTTGAAATACAGGTGGCTGCTGGAGGGGAAACATAAAGTATCAAGTGGGCTAAGGAGAGAAAAGAAAAAGCAGAGCATGGGGTGCAAGAAATGGGTAACAGGAAGAGCTGATACATAGGTTAGAGGTTATGATTGAGTGCAATACAAAAAAAGGCAATAAACAAGAAAAGATACTAGATGAAGTGATGAAACTGGGAAGGTGGTAAAAGCTGGGGGAAATATGATGTAGCACTAACAACAGAGGTGGTAAAAATAGGAGAGATGCTCCTTGCTGGTTTCATGTGGAAGTGGCAGGATTACTTAGCAAATTTCTGTGTTAGGCCATCCTTTTCCAAACCACTTACTCGATTTACATGCATTTACAGCATGGACTCTGTAAATGTGGTTTGAGTTACAAAAACTCAAATGCCTTGAGACAGTTAGAAATTACATTACAAATCTTTAAAAAAAAAAAAAAGTACTGTTTGAAAGCTGGGAAAAGCTTAAAACTAAAAAGCACATCTTTGAGTGCAAAAATGAACTTTGCTTGTAGAATTGATGAGGACAGCCAATTTTAAAATCTCTGTGCTTCCTTTGAGCCTCGTCTTTGTTCTGCCTTTATGAATTCAGATCCCTCGTGTCCTTTCCTCCTCCCCCCCTTTTGGCGTGCCTCTCAATTGTTTTACAATTTATCTTTGCTGCCCAGGGAATCCAACCGTCTGGGGCTGGTGGCTTCATCCCGCCTTGGTGTCAAGGTCGAAATCTTTTAATTTTGCAGGTAGAGTGGGTATCATGACCCCAGGGTCTGCCGCTGTATATTTAAATCCTGTCAGTGTTCTCAGAATGACAATGTCTGAGGTTTATGTCTGTTAGCTGCTTTATTGAGCTCTTTGGCAATATTTTGTCTAATTTCTCTTGGCAAAAATATAACAGTATTTTCTTGTTAATACTAAAAGCCTGTTTCATTAAAACTTTCAGGTAAGTAAAAAGAGCTTAACAACATTCTTATAGAATATGAGTATATATAGAATATATACTTCTATGCAGTATGTTTACAGAAGGTAAAAAGACCAGGTTTGTCAACATAATAGAGATTAGTTTGCTTTTCTACAGTTTCTGCATTGTATCTTTAATCAACATTGGAAATGTTAGTTATGCTAAGGATATCTTGTATATATTCCCAGTCTTGGAAAAGTCATTGCAAAAGGGGAAAAAGTCATTTGCATCTACAAGGTTTGGGATAGTAACAAGAGATTGAGTTTTCCTTTAGGTGATTTTTACCAGAACAGAGCCTAAGTACCTAGACTTGGTTATTGGATTTGCTCATCTTTGAGCAATCCAATAGTAGGAATAGCGTAGTAGGAATGTAAACTGAAACACATGATCTCATGTGCGTTTTCAGTATTGCTTGAATGTTAACAATGATCACGATCAGTGCAAATTCACTGAAACAGATGCGATAGTTTTTTTGTCAACGATTCGGTCAACATACTGGTATGTTCTCAAAAACTACAAGGGAAGTAAATTAAGGAAGGTCACATGAAAAGCCAGTTACTCCAAAAGTGATGAATGTATCTTCAGTCACATATAGGAGTTGAGAGGCTAATGGATATTTGGAGTGAAAATAGAAGATCGCTCAGTTCTAACAAGTTGGTACTGAAATTTTTTATGGTGGCATTTTTTCTGAGTCTTATAAATTTGTTTCTTGTGAATTATTTTTAGACACCTCTAACGGATTTTATGATTACTTTAAGGTGCAGAAGTTCCACAGTAACCCAACAAAATAATTGCAAGATTTTTTTTCTTTTATGGGCAAAAGAAAGTATTTTTATCAACCTCAAAAATGTTTGAGATATTATTGCCTAAATCTTTCACTTCTCCCCCCCTTCCCCAATCTATTCGTTTTTTGGGAAAGAATGAAGGCCTGAATCAGACAGTCTGCTTGGAAAAAGTCAGCCAAAACAGATGACTGATACGGAAGAATTATGAGCCTCTGAGAACAGCTCATAACTTCGGTGGCCTCAAACTGTAGTTGCTGAGAATTTTTTCCTTTATGCATTACCAAATCCATTCTTCTGCTGTTAAGGAAAGGAAAAGCAAACCTACAGATTTCTTAAAATTGTTTGGATAGTCTTCTTGTTGATACGCTTCTTGAACTGCAAGAAAGCAGTTATTTATCCATTATATGCAGTTTAAAATCTACATTAGCCATTTATATGTGTCAGTTCACTGAATATTTTGAAAGGTTGTCCTCAAATTTGCATATACTGATGTCTCTTTTGCATGCTTTCTGATGATAGTCTTGTGAATAACAAACTGACATACTTGTGGAAGCCAAACAAACCTCCACAGGCAGCAATTGTGAATTCACAGATCAGCCTTTTCCATTCGAAAGAAAACAAAAGGAACCCCACTGAAACGTGATCCCTTTATTGAATTTGGTCTGTTGAAGACTTACTCCTTAGTATTGAAAGGAGATGTGGCAGTCATCATGCCAGATCAACGATGGAAACTATAATTCTGAGAAAGCTGAAAAAGACTTTTTAAAACAGAATCTGTAGGCATCCTTAAAAAAAATGAAATCCTGCTGCCTTATTCAGTTGAGTAACTATGTTGACTTTTAAAGAGTGTGGCATATTTATGTGGGTAAGATGAATTATTTCTGGTCGAAAATGTTTTTGTGTCTGCTCAGTTTGGAATAAGATAGATTACTTATGCTGCATGTGCAAATTGTGCTTGTACTCAGTGGTCTAGACATATGGGCATTTGTGTTGACTAAGCTATCTTATCAACTCTTTATCAACTCTGTCAGCAAAAGGTTTACATATTTTTAATGTGGTAGTATTCCAGATTTCTCAGCATTCATCTACCTTTCTTACCATCTGTAAAGAGATCTGCTGCATTTCTTTGAAGAATCATTATTTATTCATCTTAATTTAGGAAGTTACTGTATCTGAAACAGAGCTGAAGTCCACATATAAATAAGCAGCAAGACCTAGATCGTAAAGAGGACCAGATGCAGTGGGCCTCTTGCACTCCTAATGGCCTCTAAACATGTGGTCTAGTACTTCTGGCTAAATGCAAGACTTAAGCTTTCACTACAAGTTCTGCCATTATATACCACTGCTCAGAACATGTAAATACAATTTACAGAACAAAACATTCTGAGTTTCAGTTACCAGTTCTGTATGATAACTGTATTTTATACGTATCAGAAGTAGAGACAAATAGATGTATTTTATTAAAAAATGTGTTTAAGCTATGCAGTTTGCAAATAGTTCTATTCCAAATGTATAGTGAAGATGGCTTTACCTGCTTAGGGCACAAGGATGCTAGGAAGCACTGGAAGTATGTTTTACTTCTAAGTTGTTTTCTGAGAGTATCTGACCCAGTCTTTAAAAGTCTCCAATTAAATGTGTCTTATTCTTAAACCTTTCAAAATTATTTGACTAGGTACCTCATCAAATTTGATTGCATGCCTTTTTTTTCCTTTTCTTTTTTTTAAATAACCTTAATTGACTCAAGTTTGCTTGATACTCTGAGCAAAATTAACCCCTCTAAAGAGGTGACTTTGAGCATTTTGGTAGAGCGTTTGCAGACAGCTTTGAATATACTCCTGTAAAGCCCTCAGCTAGCCAAATAGGAGGCTGTGTGACCAGCACCATTAGCATGGAAGTGAACCTGAGCTGTTCCCTACGTGGGGCTGGTTAGCTGGGAACAAGTGCCAAGGCAGTCCTGGCTTCTGAGTTGGCGTATGGGCAACCTAAGCCTGTGTTTACTTTCAGAACATGGTTTATGCTTTTGAGGGAGAAGGCTTATCTATTCCAGCAAGGTGCGTAAGCTCAAATGCAACTGACTGAATAGGCAAGAGGACTTGCTTTCTCAACTAACTACCTGAAATAGTATTTCATGTCATAAGCAGAATTATTCTGTTTCTATAATGCAGAAGGTCAGCATCCTGTTATATGAGTCTATGTTCTTATGGATGTATTTAGGCTTTTAACTTTTTTAATTAGTGTGTGATTAGTAGAAGATGCAAGTTGACAAAGCAGGGACAAAAGATATTAAACTCGTGTTTTACTGTGGTATGGTTTGAAATGTTATTTGTGTTTCTGTTTAATTTGTTATTATTATTGAGTTCTTCAATATTTTACTCATATTGTTCAGATGAAGAAACTGAGGCAGAAATGTATTTGCTGAGTATATTGAAAAATCAATAATGTAAGCTAGAATTCTTGCCGATCCATCTCTTATTTATTGGGTCACTCTGTCTTTAATTCTTTGCTTGTTCAATAGTTTATCATGGAATTAAGTTGGTTGTTTTTTGTTTATGTGGTTTTGGTTTTTGTCTGGGTTTTTTTTGTTAGTTTTTTTTTTGTTTGTTTTTAAATAGTTTCTTTTGCACTATGCATTCACGCTGCTTTGGCTTTTTCCTTGAGCAACAGTAGTTTACTTTAGAGTGTTCTTAACTCATTTCCTTGTAGCATACTACATACAGTTCCACTTGAATGCCTAGAAATATAAAATATTTGCCTTGTACAAATGGGGTTGACACATGGCTGTAAGAAATTTATGGCTGGTAAGTGACAGCAGCAAGCTTGTATTCTACAATTTAAGGAGGTTCATAGTGACAAAACCTATCCTCCATTAGTTTGGATTGTGGTATTGCAAAAAAACCCACAACAAACAAACCAAAAAAACCCACCATTTGTACAAAAGTCATTTGCTTCTTTATTTAATCCCTGGAAGAATTTTTTTAGACAGTCCGGTCTAGTAAAGGGGCAGTTTTAATGAAGTGATGCTACCTGCAAACAGAATGTAAATCTGAAAGAGTCTGATCTTTTTTAGTGCTTCTGCACTCTTTGCAAAAAAATGACAAGTTTTATGTGCTGAATTATTTCAGCAGTTGCCCAGCAAAATCAGAATCCTGCAGGATGTTCTGATTTGCTGTAGTATATGTTTGCTCTAATGAGACTGGATATATGTATGTCCAGTAGTACTAATTTCAGTGGAGAACTAATGAGGATTAGAAAATGTCTCTTGAATGAAAAAGCATGTATAATTTATCCTTGTCTGGCTGATAACCTCATGACTAAAACTGAGTTAATCTGTTGATTATTGAACAGTGGATGTAAAGCTGAATGCTGTATCTTTAAAGTAAAAAAAATGCCTGAAATCATGGTTTCCCAAAGAAGTATAATATAATAAATTAATAAACTGTTCTCTTTTTCTAGTAAAGCATTTTTAATCTGAAGAAGTGACTTTTGGTCTTGAAGAACCAGCAAAAAATTGTTATCAATTGGAGAAGCCAAGAAATAATTAAATAACTATGTTTAAGTTTGTATGCTAGGACAGCTTGCAACATGGTGGATGGGAATAATTACTTAGCCAGAAAATAGTTTTGGTGGTTTTTTTTGTTTTTGTTTTTTCCTCTTTTCTTTAAATAGTTACATTTGAAGCTTTGTTTTAATTTCAATACTGTGAGGGGGGGGAATGGATGTACATAGGCAGTGCCAACTGTGGGGGAGACAAATGTCCCATGGGCATAGGGAGAACCTCAGTTCCTACCTGGTGTAATATTTTTCTCACTTTTTAAGATGTTTCTCTTCTGACTAAAAAGTATAGATTGTTTTTCCTGTGTATGCACTAATACACAGCCTTGATAATGACTGTATCCATCTTAAAAAAAAATAAAATAAAAAAAAAAATCCTCATTTAAGGTAAGATTTTAGATCATCCTAGTAATTTCATCATAACATTTCCTTTTTTGACTGTGTATTTTTTCTCTGTTGTCAACCTTAATATTCTCAAATGCTAAATTTAAGAATTAATTACCTTAAATTGCTAACTAAAAGCAGGTAATATTTCAGAATGTCCAATCACACACGTGATAACCTAAAGATAACAACAGTAACAAATATAAGACCTGTATAAAGAGTCTTTTAAAAACTCATTTACAGTGTTGTGGTCGTATCTTGTAGCCTGTATCTGGGAGTGTTATAAATGCCTGAGCAATTGTTGGTTATCAGGACTTAGTACCTGCTTTGCATTATCTAAAATATGTGCATGTCCACAAATGACACTTCATCAATCCCAGCTATCCAAATGCTTCAGATATATTCTTGAAGCTTTTTATAATTACGCTTTGCACACATGTGCATGTGACACTCAAACATACATACAACAGTTTGCCTATAGGTTATTGAGGAGATGTGTGCACATATGTTTATAATAATCTACCCTGAGCCTGGTGGGATAAATTAGAACAGAGCAAATACCTACTTTACAAAGTTGCTTCTTCTTTTTCCAGTTTTCCCAAAAGTGTCTTTGGAGAGTGTTAGTCTGTATTGTCTATTAAATTAAACTGCATCCCCCATCTTGCTGTTCTCAATATTTTCTTTCCAAGCATATATAGCTTTGCATATTACAATTGCAATTGTCTGAAAGGACTAAAATGTTGTATGAGTAAAATGACTAAATGAGTTCTTTTTGACAGGATGCAGAAAAAAATGGTACTTTGAAAAGTGGGGTGGTTTTTGACCCTATTTTCCCAATGCTGTTATTTCACTGTTTTCAATTCCTTTGTGCGACTCTCTCTGTGTGCAACTCTCAGTGTTACTCTCTTTAATTATTCTCTACTAAGACAAAAAAACAACCCAACATTGCTTTCTGGCTCTTCTCTTCTATAACTTTCTTTTCTTTTTCCTTCTTTTCCAGTCTTTATTTTCAATTCACATGCGTTTTTGGCTTGGTTTCCTAAGGAAATATGTGACTTAGGATACAGGCTCTGTATTGTCTGTCTGACAATCATTCCTCCTTTCCCCAATAACTTTTAGAACTGCCAACTCATCACCACCACATTTAATAGAGGGACAGAGGTTTTAAAGCTATTCCTACAAATTTTGTGAAAACACGCATGTAGGTGAGAAGGAACGAGTGTAGTAATAGACACAAGACAATTGAAGCAGAGATGTTGTGAATGAAAGCCAAGGAGACTAGGCTTTGTGAGTTCTGCTGTTTGTAGATTCAGTTTTTTCTAACAGTTTTCAGTGTCAAAACACATACATTTGTTTCATCACAGTGACCATGTTCAATGGACTTACGGAAAGAATTAGGTGCCGTTTATTTTGATTTGCTTTAAAAAAAGATTCATGGACCAACCTACTTACACATGTATGTGTATGCATGAGAAGAGACCTTGTGTTAGCTGGGATTGCCTTTTCTATATGCGTCCTAGAGGCTGCTATTTAGCAGACAGGGAATAGCAACAAAGGAAATTCGGCAGAAAAAGAAATGGGGAGAAGTGCAATCAGACCTATTAAGAAGCACTTTCAAGACCTGTAGGAAAATATGACAGCATTTTCTTAACTTTCGCGTGACCTTTCTCCTGATGAATAGCTTTATTTGCATGAGATGCTGAAGCTTGGGCCAGGCCCACAAAATCAACTTTCCCTTTGAGTTAAGATTTCTGATGGGATCCATGTGGGGGAATTTTATTACTCTGCAGCATCCTTATGTGAGCATTCTCTGGGAAAAACTAACCTAATAGGGGAAAATAATCTCCAGGGAAAACCATCAGTTTCAATACTTGCTATTAACATTAAACTAAACCCCCCAAAAGGTGAATATCTTAACCCTCAAATAATGCAACTTCAAAAATGTGTGACTATTTTAATATTTTTTTTTAAAAAGTGACATCATTTTGTTATGAAAAGTTTATCTGGTTTTCAGGTTGGGGAGAAAGTTTTATCTGTTATGCACAGACTTGCTGAATAGCCACATAATCTTCCATGTCTGCCTTCATTTTTCCTCCTTATGCTCTGATTGCTCCTTTCTGGGTCATGTCAGAAACTAATTTTGTGAGTTCCTTGGCTTACAAAGATTTGTGCAAGGAGGTGGATTAGCATGCTTTTGGGTGTCATTAAAAAAATTGTTCCCATCCTTATAAACCTTTTTGAAAGTCCAGATGTTTTCAACAACTACAAATCATGCCAGCAGGGGTCAGTTTAGTACCAATGGAAGTTAAAACTGCGGGACTGCACACTTGAGAAGCTAGAACGAATATGAAGCTTGTATAATCAGACTACAAGTAAACCGTGTATATATCTTGGTAGACAGCCACTAAAATCATCTCTGCTCTTCCTGCTGGATTTTGGTTTTGAGTCCTTTTCTTAAAAATAGATGAACAAATAACTTTTTCTGGAGTTTTGATGATTTCCCACAATATTTTCAGTATTTTGTTCTTGAAGAGTATGTGAATGGTGTATATGACACTTTGCAAAAAAAGTGTATACTCACCCCAAAAAAGCATAGAAACAATAGGGTAGGAAAAAGACTAATTTCTGTGATGACTGACATTTAAACTGAAAAATTTGAACCTGATGCCAGTACATGAAAGTCATCAGGTCAAGTTCTTCAAAGGCAGAAGTACTGGTATACTCATAGAGGCTACCCACCAACTGAAGTTTCATATCCTTCCTGCCTTCCTTCCTCCCATAAAGAAATTGACTTGGTTAGGACCACTGGTGTGCTTTTGAATTTCTGGTGTTTGCCTGAGATCACAAGTGGCCATAGTCATTCGTTAAGGTAAGCATGTCTAAGATACAAAACCAGAAGGCAGAAGGAGGATGAAATAGGGATAAACGATAAATAGGTGTCTTGTTAGTTCAATAATGATGCCTGTAGAGATTCTTATTTTGCATTTGATCACTTTTTCACAAGAAGTACATAGATAGCTCTTTACCTGGTGAATTTTAAAAACCTTGAGTGGATATTAGGAGTCATGTGAGACACTTGAGCTCAGCAGAGTTACTAAACTTAACTTGTTCTATATATCTAGGTTAATACCGTTAACTAAAATTAACAATAAGAATGTTAAAATGATGATATATACAGAAGTATTCTGAAAAGGAGTAATCACCTTTCATTTTTTTCTCTGCTTTTTTGTTCTGTTCTGATTCCTAGGCACCACAGTTCAAATTAGGTCTAATTCTAGTTTAAATAATGTCCCTGATGATTGTAACTGAGGCCAGGGTCACAATGAGTTATGTTTTAATGAAAGTATAGGAGGAAATATAATATTGAGAACATTCAAAAATTGTTTTTTGATTGAAACCTGTTGCCCAGTCAAGACTGAAATAACATAATATATTTCAAGATTGGAATAACATCATGTTATTGGATAGTTTTATGACTCTGCAGCAGCAGCAGCAAACATAACAGCTTTGAATTTGCCTTGATTTTTTTTTCTTTTTTAAAATATAATTTTCTTTGGAAGCTATATCCTCCTTTTGGTTTTCTCTGTGCTTCTATTTCCACTCTGTCACACTCTGCAGATTATGTAACTGAAGTGGATATGAATTTATGCATTACTAAAATATGTCTAATTGGATTACACAGAAATTCAGGGTGAGGACCTAACTTTTGTTTCTATTTGTCATCGTTTCTCAGAGACTTGTCATGATGATTTTTACCTTGTCTGCTATCTAAAGCTAGTGAAAAATTCCCCAAACTTTGGGACTTCAGGTACAAACGTTAGATACCTCTGTTCATGCATACGTTCCTAAAAGATACAGCAGGACTTAGAGGCTTGGCCGTGTTTCTCTGGAAAGCAGTCATGAATTAGAATACAGCTTTATTCACTGCTACCTTTTAAATACTTTGAAGGGAAACATTTTCCTATGAGAATATATTATTATTCCTTAAAATGATCTTGTAAAATGTTTTGTTTGATACAAAATGGAATAAATTAATTTTGGCCATTTTGAGGCAAACTGTATTGCTTTTTAAAAACTACATTGTTGATTCTGTGCCTCTTGACTGACTTTCCATTATAAAGTTAGCTTTGGCAAGCTTATGAAAAATTGCTGGTTGAAGGATTGTTTATGCTTGCAGTATGTTACAAGTGTTGAGTCCTATTTTCCTGCCTGAATTTAAAGAGTAGGTGTGTTGATAAATCTTAGTTCAAAAAGCAGCTGGGAGCTGCTGCCTCTCTCACTTGTCCCTTTCGAGCTGCCACAACTCAAAGCTCTTTGGTTCCTTCATGTCATTCCATGTGTTTAAGTGTCATTGGCACCTGTGGGTTTTTCGTGGTTTTTTTTTTTTTTTTTTTTTTTTTTCTTTCCCCTGGACAGACAACAAAAGAATACTTTTCTTGCAAACATACTTCCCCTGGGATGGATCTACAAGTCTTGGACACAGGTCCTAAATCGTTATTCTTTCTAGTTAGTAGTACCCTTGAACAAAAAATTAGAGCTGTCTTCCCCTCTCCCCCAATATTTCATCAGTTCCTTCCTCCGTTATGCTCTTGTGCTGTATTAAGCGTATGGAGAGCCAGCCTTTTAAGGTCTGTCCTCTCATGCTGTGTCTTCATCTTTGCTCAAGTCTTACCAACAGGATTGCTTGCTCAGAACCATTTTTGTCTCTCCATTTTATCTTCTGCAAAGGGCAAAACCTTTCTTTTCTTGACTGCGAGTCTCCCTTTGAATGGCTAAGGTTTATCCCTTAACGAGTATTTAGATTTCGGCTCCTTACGTAGCAGAAACCATTGCGAGTTTCTTGAACTTCAATAGTTCCAGCAACAAGACTTCTCTTGTCTTCTTGTCTCTTGTGCTTCTACTCCCAGACCCAAAATGGGCCAGGGCCTGCCAGTTTGTGTGCTGGTGGATTGGAGGAGGACTGCTATATTTTCTGCAGAGGTGAAGTGGGAAGGAGAACCAAAACTTTTAAGACTCTTGAATTCCTGTTCCAACCCCTGCTATTAATTTCAGTGTCTTGTCAAGTGGTACCTAACCTAAAGGGGCCCAGCAGTGCTCTGTTGCAGAAGTTTTTGCTTTGCAGCACATATGTCAGGCATATAATGTGGTGCCTGCAAGATGTGGGAAATGGTTCAAGAGGAAAATACATTGCAAAATGGGCAAAATTCTCAATGATATGGAAGTAATTTGCTATAATCATCAGGTTTTCTGATGCAATCACTTGATAATTGCATATTTTGAGGCTAATAACATATAGTAACAAAGAGCAGGAAACCACTACGTCTGTAAGTGGAAATGTTGCTTTAAAATGTATATAAGCCTCCAGTGCATAAAATGCCCCACAGGATGGGAGGTGGTATGTGGGAACTTCTTTTTCTATTTGTTTTGAAATGAGCTCTAATAAGGTAGGTGGTCTGAGAAACAATTTGCAAAGGACTCTGAGGGTCAAAAGATTCTCAGGAGTTTGGTGTTTCAGTGCAAACCTTCAAAAGGAAGTATTTCTAAATGAAAGTACCTATAATAGCGATAGCGTCCCTGGATTTATACTGCTGGATAAAAGAAGTGTTGCACTAGAAAACAGAAGAAAATACTACACACGTTAAAACCACAAAAGCCTCATGTTCCCAACAATCAGTACACACCCTTATACCTTTGCAACTGAAAGATGGCTTATTTCAAGTGACTGATGTCAGTATTTTCCAATGACCAGGAGCTGGTCTGTGATCGTGTAAATCAGAGGACTTACAAGGCAGCAGTAACAATGTGAGGCTTTTGTGGCTATTAATACTTCATTTCTCAGTCTTCATCAGCTATATCTGGGCCATTAGCTGGGGAATTCATCTTAATAGGGAGCCAGAAAGCAAGTAAGCAATCATCTGAGGTGGGTAAGAAGATTTTGTGTACGTAGAGAATGCTTGACCTGTGTTTATGAACTTGCTGAACTTGTGCAATGTGAGCGTTTCTCGGAAACACGAGGAAGCTATATGCTGGTGAAAATATGAAGTGAAATGGGCTAAAGAAAAACTAGCAGACCCGAATGCTGAAGGTATTTGCCATCGCATTGCTTGATATTGACAAATGGTCCTTCAGAGTGGAATAGGATAACATACCTGAGAAATGACCCCCTGTGTGGGGGGAGAGCAATGGTGCTGGATATAAGCATTCAATTATGTCCATAGCCCCTCCCATCAAATAGACTTGAAAGATACCTGCTCAAGGAAAGGATAACAAAAAGAGAATAAAGAGACAAACTGGGTAGGGGGGTGTCTAGAAGCAATGAAGATGGGTGCCAACAAACAGTGGGTTTCAGGTAGGATTTTCAGCAGTTTTTCTGCTCAGTGACTGACAGGGTTTTTTATGAAAGCACCCTGACTTTTTAACTTCTCTTCTCTAAAACAAAGCAACATATATTGGCCTTCAGCATTCAGAGGTAATCTTTGTTAACTGTATTCATTGCTCAACAGAACTTCAGTGAGGGGTTCACTCTTCATTTCAGAGCAGGTATTTCAGAGCAGGTATGGTCTCCAGAGGAGCCACAAATTAAGTGAGGTCCTGAGATTTTTCAGCTGTGATTTGAGTCAGAGAAGCTCACACTTTCATTAAGGTCAAGGTGGGCAAAAACTCAGGAAGATTGCCTAATGGCTGGAGACTTTTAACACTATATGTAAGACACTTTTTGACCTAATGGTTTTAAGCAGCTATATGTTTTGGGCCCTGCTGTGCAGAATCAGATCTATCTATCTTTATCATCTATAGTACAGTCCTTTATTATGACTTATGATGGTCTTTAAGCAATCTTAGTAAAATACATGAAAGGCAAATTATTAGACTTGTTTTTCCTCTCTGCTTTAAGATGATGGCTAAACTAATGATTTAAATGTAGCCTTTTAAAAATTAAATAAAAAGTTACTATTCAGACAACCTACATGCCAGCCCACATCCTTCAGAAATGTAGCTTGAAGTATGACAGAAGTGATAGTATCCAAAACTGTCTTGTGTAGCAGCTACAAAAGAGATGCTGACAGACGCCACAACCTTTGGGGTAAATTCCTTATTAAAAGAAAAAGCCTTTATAGAAATCTGTGCTTTGAATTGCTTTTTGCCCTCTCAAACGTAGATTTTTATTTTTTTTCCTCCTAAACTGGTAAGAAGACAGACTTCATTAATACGAAGCTGTACATATGATGTGTTCTGCTTGGCTTTAGTTTCTCATTTTGCCCTTATTGTCGTTAAACAATTAGTTTTATAATAGTTTTACTTCGACGGCAAGAATAAAGTGTTCTCAGTTTTTCTGTGTGTGTAAAAGATGTATTGCTTGATGGTGTAAAATGTACAGGCTTAATGGAAAAGAGACAAAATTTCTGTGTGACGGAGAAATATTCTAAATTGCATTAGAGAAGGTCTTCAGGAGAAAATCAATAAGGCACTGCTTTGTTACTAGCAGTAATTTGGATGACCTTGTATTTTTCAGCATTTACCCATATTTCCTCCCAAACTAAACAAAGTGAAGCCAAATCTGTCTTCAGGCAGTATCACTACATTGAATATATAAATTAGGTATTTCCAGTATTGGATTAAATTCATAGGAGAAATCAACTGGTTTGGTCCGTAGTTTACCCAGCTATACAATCAAATATGTAAGGAGAGAAGAGATACAAACTAATAATGAATATAAACATAATCTAGCATTCTCTATGCAGCAGCCTTTGCAGACCAGAGACAAATCAAAGGGATTGCTAGAAAGAATGACCCGTACGCTGGTTAATAAGAGAACACACTAAAGCATTATTGATCCAGTAAACTGGCGGCTTCTTAGTTTGTTCTTATCTCTGTCTGCTTTATGCCTGTTCACAGACTTTTCAAGTGTAAGTACTATAAAAATTTTGAGGCTTTTTTCCTTCTGAATTCTTTCAGAGCAGGAATGAACTATTACATTAAGACGGTCACTGTCATTCTGACAAATCTGAAGGTGCCAACTTCTCCCCATCTAGTCATTTTATAAGAAAAAAGAACAGCACAGAAGTTGTTCAATTTAGCTAAAAATTGGTTTAGGTAAACTAGTGAAAAATCATACTTGGATGCATCTAGATTTATTTATGGTTGACATGAACTAAATCTGTATGAACTAAATTGTACTGCTTTTATTCTGACCAAATTATTTCCTTCAGCTTAATAAATAATTTTAAAACTAATTTCAAACTGGTGCGTTTGAATGCTGATGACTTACAGGAGGCTGTATTCAACTCTTCTACTGCAGTTTAGTTCAGTAGAGAGGTATGTCAAGTATGAAACTATCTTCATTTTCTCATAATGTTTTTGAAGTTGAAATATCAAATTGAGTTTTATCTTAAAAAGAAAGGAAAAGAAAAAACAACCGACAACAAACCTCAAACCTCACTGAGCCATTTCAAGCTGTGAGAGTGTAAGGATTTAGACACATGAACAAAGTATGTGCTGTTAACTGCTCCACGGTAGCTGTCCATAAACATACTCTCTGGCACTTCAAGGTAAAACATTGTTAATGAGCCCCTATTCCTAAAACGTGTAGCGAGGGTGTGCAGACTGGTGTCTCCAGTAAGAACTGATGACCTTTCAACTTCATCTATGATTACTTATCTTCATAATTCCATCTCTAATAAACTTTTTTTTTTTAAAGTATTTGTGCTTTGAAATCAAGAAACAGATAAACTACCTAGCTGTTCTGAAATTTATGAAGGTGGTGTGAAGAAACATTTTCTGTTACTTCTGCTGAAGGTATGAAGTTGGATTTTTGGCATCTCATCCTTCCCTTTCTACCTCTGAGCTGTTGGAGATTCTGCAGGGAGCACAGAAATGGATGTCTCTGAATCACAGCAAGAGCTAATTTGTTGAGATCTGATGGCCATCAAACTCCAAAAGTAATCAACTCTAGCTACATGGTTAGAAGAATGGATGAGGTTTTAATAGACAGATATTTGGACTTATTTTCACAAGCAATTGATTTAAGGAAGATTAACATCTCTCCTGTAAATTAATTTGAAATCCTATGGATATTACTGACAAGTGCCTGAATATTCGTTCCTGCCTTGAAATCTGTTAAGTTCTTCTTTTCAATTACTTTTTGGTGGAAGTGAGTTTTAATCACATAATTTGGGGAGATTATTTGTTTTATCCATTTTGAATATAATCTCTTCTGAGTGTTCTCTTCAACTTAGAATTCCTTTGTTTTTTACGTTATGAGACGCTCATGACTGGTTTCTAGACCATTCACAATGTCATGTGCTTTTAGGTTTTCCTCCCAAAAGTAGCAGTCGTAATGTGTTTTTCATACATGTGACTTAAAGTGATTTTCTTCACTCTCATGTTTCATCCACTAATTCAGTAATATCCTTCAAATTTTAATCTATATGCTTTGCCATAGTATTCCTTGCACATTGTTGTTGGTTTTTAACCACAACTGCTGACAAGCAGAGATTTATTTTTTTTTTCTCTGCCATTGCTCTCTGTAATGCCAGGTTTCTCGAGTTGATTATTTGGATGGTCATTTTCCCCCCCCTTATTTTGCATTCATCAACATGCTGTATCTTTTGCTTTTGCTTTACTAGTTCATTTTGTGTGCTCTGAAATGCCTCATTGTATTCTCTGCTCCTGCATGCTGTAATAACTTTCTCATCTGCAACTATTACTGCCATTTTTACTTTATCCATTTCTGCTTTCTTTCCTGTTCTAGATCACTGGTAAGTATGCTAACGATGGGAAGTCTGAAGTGTGTGTCATCTGAGCTGAAAAGGGACTGCTGTGCCTCTTCCTACAGCCAGTATTTCTTTCATGGTGGCATAGTATTACCTATGCCAAGTCAAAATTTAAAAACTGACAGAATTCACAGTGCACCAAATCTGTTGGCTTTTTTCAGTGGTGAAATATGTGGGAGGGCTAAGAAATATGACAGAGAATAAAGCTGCCGGCTTCCTCCTTCCTGCTTCCAAAGCATCAAATAGGTAACTAAAATTGAAAATTTTAGCCTAAAGATTATAATTCCCCATATGTAATTACTGTATTGCATAATAATTTTTTTAAGCTCAGAAAAAAGGCAAGGGAGAATTGCTTTAAACAATGTCAGTTAATGAATTTGGACTTGAGGAATTGCTGTTCCCCACACTTAATTTCCTGCATCAGTTCAAAACCACCTACTTTTTGATGTTTCATGATCTCTGAAGCAATTAACAGTGATATCTCAAATTACAGTTCTGAATTTAGATGAAGAATAAGCTGCAGGGACACAAGAACAGTAAGCAGCAGTTAAAATCCTGCTTTGCTGTTGATATTTCTGGTAGTTAAAAAAAAGAATAAGATCTTTCAGCACAACTGTCTGAAAGTGGGATATTTTTCCAAATTTTATGGGTGGCATCAGTAGCAAGTTTATAGTTTTGTTTACATGTTTCACCTCCTTTTTCTACTATTTGGTGTGCGCAGAAGATACTGTTTGCAAATCACAGATTGGTCTGCATGCAAGGACAAAGCAGATATGCACAAATGCACAGATGCATTTGCAGTGATTCAAAGCACAACTCTATGCTATACATGTGCATTGCTCCGTTAACTTTCTAGATTGGAGGCAGGTATCCACATCCAATAAGTTCCTTTTAAGTGACAGCTGCAAAAAATATTGCTGCTGTTTGTATTGTTAATGAGACTCTTTTATAGATTTAATCTCTGCTGCAGTTTCCAGAGAAGAAAACTGGTATATAACCTGTGAAGAGGAAAGGGGATCACTTATTTATTTTTCCTAAGGTCAACTCATATGTTACTAATTCATTTCTTTTACTGTCTTTTCAGCATTATTAATTTTTCCTATTTTTTTCTAATTTTCATTGCTTCCTAGACTGATACATGTTTATTAAAACTTGCAGATTGATGACCTTCCTCAATTTAGAGAATGGCTTTCTTTGAAGATTATATAGCTTTGATGGGAGAAAATAGAAACTCTATTTCTGTAAGTAGCTTTATTGGCCATATCAAGATCAAATTATGGATTACTAACAGAATGCGGTTTACAACTTTTATTATATTAGCGCTACTGCTTTAGTCCATGCATCTTAGAATCAGTTATAAATTAAGACATTAAGGCTACGATACACAGAAGATGCAAGTATTATCAATTTGCTCCAAAGATCACAATGATATTCAACATTAAAAAAAAAAAATTATTTAATACTGCCTCTGTCAAATTTATCCAATATTTTGAAATTATATTGGTTGTGAATTTAGCTAATTTTTAATGTGATATTGTTGACCGTATGTTAGCTGTTTCAGGGTAGTTATCAAATAATTGCTTTCATGTGGCTGATTTAAGCTTCATTGGTAAATCACTTAAGAACCTTTTTCTAAAGATCTTCAAGTACAGAAGTCCTCCACCTCCAGTTACATTCACAGTTTCTACTGAAGTTTTTACTCATGATGTTAAGGGAACTTTATCTTAAACTTTCTGTTTGCCCTACTGCTTTCCCTGATGTCCTTGTTACAGTCCTGTTTTTTCTCTGCCATCCTAGAGATTACAGTGAATCACGCTGTGGTATGGAATGACAGCCTCCCTTCTAGAAGGTGATTCAAATGCGTGGCTTCCCTTGATACTGCCATGCCTTGTATAGTTCTTATAAGTCAGTATGTAAATTTTGCATGGATACTGTGAAACTACAAAATGACTTAAAAATTCTTCATTTTTGTTCTTTATGCAAGACTTAAGTCTTTGAAATGTCATGTCAGTGTAAGTGCCAATTTGTATGCGTAATCTGAAGGATGTCTTAACAGGAGGCTATGCTTGGATTACAAATTTGAGTAATCAGGAGAATGACAGCATTGACTAGAGTCGCACAGAAGGAAACTTGGTTACAAACAAAAGGCAAAGAGCTTGATCATGCCAGAAGATATCAACAAGAGCTTTTCCACTCTCTTACCTGCTTCTATCGCTTTGCCTGTTGCTTGTACTTTGGTAGATCTTATGTATATCTTAAGCACCCACTTTCCTCCCACATCATTAAAAGCTCTAGAAAATGCAGGCAAATATGAGTGGAGTTTCTCCTTGTTTGTATTTTGTAGCCTTTCTTTTACATTTTTTACTTTGTGATTGTGTACCATTTCTGCAATGGAAATGCTGTCTATGTATGACATTGATAACAGCAGGACTGGCATAATTTTCAAATGCCCTGTCATTTTGCAGCTACTCTACCTCTTTTCAAAGAGGAGTTGTTATCCAATTATTTCACTGTTTGAAATTATTTACACCACACTGAATCATGAAAACGAGATGAGAGGAGTGCAGCTTTCATTGGGAGAATCAATTCTGCAACATTTTAAGCTGCCGACATGTGTGTCTCTTTGTTGTGGCTCTTGATGTATGGAGAGACATGAGCACAATTTTTCTGAACTTGTTCATGGAGATTACCATTAGTGGTCATGAATTGTGGGGCCTATCTACATGTGTCAGTGAAGGTGGCAGTTAATGCCAGTAGTGATAGCAGTTGTATTGCAAAGGAAACAGAGCAGTAGCTTACTGATATATGAAACATGTCAGAGGATAGTGTGGGGATTTACTCTTCTTCCTTAGGCTTCACCTCTGTGATTTACACAGGGATTTCCCTGTGCCCTTTTGGAAACCACTGGCAAGATGAAGGAGTAGAGGTCAGGACAAGTAAGCTGATGAGCTTTCTCTTTCTGTGCCCTGAAGAAGGATGTCAGCAGGCTGGGATTCACTGGGGCGAGGATGGGGCAATCAGAACATAAGGACGGCTGTGCTAGGTCAAGCCAAAATCCACCTAGCCCAGTCTCTTGTCTGATAGTGACCCGAAAGAAATACTTCAAGACAAATACAAAATTATGTTCCCTCCAGTGTAGTTTTCCACGATGCAGTAGGCTGTAGTCTGAGCCCTTGCAAACAAAGTTGAATCGGGGTAGTTTTGTTTAATAGGCCTAAAATGACTTGTTCTCCCCCTTAATTTAATTGCTCTTTGTTTCTATGTCTGTTTTCTACAACATCCTACAGCAATGCAGTCTGTAATGTAGTTATCCTTTATATGGTGTTTAATTTGTTGTGAACATTCTGCATGATATTCCTGTTCAGCTTCATATTTCTCATGCGTGAGAGAATGAGTATTTGTTCATCATCTCCCTTCCATGTGTAATTTTGCCTCATATCTAAGATGTCTTTCTCCGAGGTGAGTCTCCTGAGCTTCTCTTGATATAGACATCACTCCATAACTTCCATCTGCAGCACTGCTCTTCTCTATAATGTTTCCAATTCTGTTACATTCCCTTTGAAATAGGATGACCACAGCTGCACGCTGTGCTAGGGAACTGGATGCTTTATGGAGTTTGTTCATTGTCTTTATTCATTTTTTCTGTTTTGTTCTCTGTTCCATTCCTAGTAACACCTACCATTTAATTTGCCATGTTCACTGCTACTTGGCTTTCAACTGATACTTTCAGAGAAGTTTAAACAAAGACACAAAAATCTCTTTTCTGATTGGTGTCAGGATTTGACTCTGAAGCCCACTATGGTGTGTGCGTCGTCATGGTTATTTTTTATAAATATGTTACTCTGCATTTATCAAAGTTGAATTTAATCTGCTAGTTTATTTTTCAGTCCCTCATTATAGAAATTCCACAGGTCTTCATGGGCAGTTTGGGGCTTGATTATCCTGAATAATTTTGTATTGTCAGCAGACTTTACCAGCTCACCTTCTTTTGCACAGTGAAAGTTCTGGCACAGATGCCTGTGAGACTCCACAGACCCATTCCCCATAATGAAAACTGGCCATTTCTATAGTAAGTATTAATTTCTGAGAAGGTTCTTCCTCCTACTTGATGAAATCTCAGCTTCTAGGAGGGAAGAATTTTTGTGCAGAAGTTTGTAAAACCCTTTCTTGGAAATTCAGGTTGTCTGTCAGCTAAATCACAGTCATCCACTCCATAAGCTAGATGATTTCTTTGAAGATGTTGGGAGATGAGGTGTAGTTTCTTCCCAGGAGAGAGATATTGATTCATTATAATAATCTCTATGACTATTAGTTCTGTTACCTTATTTGGTTACTTCTACCATTTTGGATAGTCTAGAAGTTGAACTTGGAGGTGTTCATTTCACAGGTGCTCTCTGAAACTGTTTTGCACCATCCATTTCATTTGTCAGTTTTCTGATGTTAAAACAGAAATCGGATTTGTCACTTTGATGCACTTGCTGTTTTGTGTGTGTGTGCCATTTATGTATGTGTGAAGTGACTTGCTGTTTGTTTCCTGAGCAGCATCAGTTCCCATGAGGAACACTTTGGCCACAGATCACTCTTCTCCCAGGATGCTGTGGTGCTTGTAACTCAGTGATATAATGGTTTTGCCTACACAAAGCTTTCTGCTCCGTTGTCCCTGTCCGTACCTGCTGTAGTGGGGCAGACTTCATCACACTGTTTACATCAACTGTGCTATAAATTGTTCAAGAAAATGTTCCGGTTCAAAATTCCTCCTCTTCTAAACTATTTTTAATGGGAGTCTCTCTCTTTTCTGGTTCATAATGATTAACATCCTGTGCCATATGACAAAGATTATAGCTGGGAACAGGGGAAAAGAGTAAAGAGTCCATAAAATGCTATCGCCATCAAAACCCTTGTATTGTCAAATGACAGCCTGTATGAGCTGCCGTCACAAGGGGTGCTTGGTTGGAAAAGGAGCTGGTTTATGATAGAACGTAATGATAAACAATGTTTTTTACACCTAACCGAAACACATTATTGAAAGCTACAGCAACTAATAAATGATAGTTACCAATAAATTATATAGTTTACCATTTATCATCTGTTTTGTTGTAACAATAGCCTGAATATTAAGTGTCAGGGTTATAAAAAGTTATGAGTCTCTAAGAATGCCATAAAATACTCTGCTAGCTCTAGTATCTGGCAAACCACAGAAATCATGTTGCTGTTAAGATCTCTAGGTCAAATTCTAAGGTGATTGTGGGTGTGGTGACTGTCTGCCTTGATGTCAATAAAACCTTCCTGATGGATGTTGCTCATTCAAGAGTTGACCACTAAGTTGGCTAAGGATCAATATTGCTTACTTTGAGATTCCCTGGGTGGTGATAGATTTCCCGTAGCCACAGCGTAGTATTTGTGCAAAGCTAGATGCTGTAAAGGTAGTTACTATTGCACTGCTTAGGGCCTGAAGTTCAGGCTGCACACCAACCACCTGCGCAACACAGCCCACTATAAAACACAAAGCAGTTTTTAGGAGAGCTACCAAATGTGATTGACAACTAAAAGGTAAATACTCCCTAGATATACCATTTCCCCCATGATGGTAATTGATTAGACTTACAACAGAACAGTTGGTAGAAGAAACCACATTACCTGACTAAGTCTGCAGGTTTGGTGGTGAGCAGCACACTTCCAAAACGATGCAGAGGTGAGTGTTGCTTTGATACGTCTGCAGTGGTTGTAATAATTCTTAACAATTCTCCTTAAAACAGTTGCTAAGTGTACATGGGTTTTTAAACTACATATGCGTTTTCTTGTGTGTGGTACTCTTTCTGGCTACTTATTCAGAGTAGAAAATGAGTTAAAGGAACACAGGTTAGGGATTTAGCTTCATGTCAAATTATAGTTTGGCTTTGAAATGAAGGGAAAGATTTGCTTTTAGGTATGAAAGGAGCACTTGGAGTGAGGCATAATGTATTGCACACCCTCTCGTTTAATTTATTTCTTTATTATTAATGTTACTGTACTGTGTAGCTCGTGGGGGAAGGAGGTCCCACCGAGAATGGCTTTGGGAACTGTGGCTGCTACAGAGCTCTTCTGAGCACTGTGGGGCTGGGTGGCCTGGAGGGCCATGGCTGGGGGCTCATGGCCACTTTGGAGGTGGGAAATTGCACCTGCTATCAGGAGGTAGGAGTCGGAAAGGGCTGTGATACAGAGAGAAGCAAAGGGTCCATCCAGGTTTTGAATGCAGCTGCTTTCCCTGGTGGGATGCTGCCTTCTGTCTTGCTGTGCTCACTGCATTCAGGAGCTCTTGTGCATGGAATTCCTCTGCTTGTGGGTGTGTGTTCAGAATAGAAAATAGTTGGAGGAGACATGGGGATCAGGCTTAGCTTCAGAAGGTGCTAACGAAACAGTAGAAGCTGGTTTAGACATGATAAGAAATTTTGCTAATTGAGAAGCAGAGGCACCCAGCACCCCAGCTCAGTGAGGTTCTCACTCTGCAACAGAAGCAGAAATCCATTGATCAGTTGGTCAATGGCATCATGTCTCTGCATAAAATATTAGCAGTTAAGTTAGAAACAGTGTTTAATTTCCTTCTTTGCCTTTGATGTCCAGCGTTGTGTGCACTTGTACTGCGGTTGAGATCTTGTATCGCACAGCTGGAAATTTGGGCTTAGACTGTAGAGTTTGGTGGAAGTGAGCTGTTCTCATGAGACTCCTGGTTTCTTTAGAACAAGCACCAGAAGAGTAAGTGAGACAGGCATGATCAAAAAGAGAGTTTTCATGTTTCTGCCAGCGTATGCTTGCGAATCCCTTGTACTGGTGTGTTGTTAGTCCTGTTTATTCTTTGCTGTGTTGTAACAAGATCTCCATCATTGACTATTTGTTCAAGGCTGGTGACAAAGTGCATTAGCAATGCATAAGGATGACACTTGAGATTTTTGGTGATCTACTCCTGCTTCATAGCATTCGTGATTACTGAGATTTGATTGCTACTTCAGTATGCTATGGATCCTACTAAAAATGGCAAGGTCTGAGTACAATATTTCTATGACATCTGGAAAACTTTGTCTTTCACTGTGTAGTGACATGGACATGAGCACAATGATCTTAAGTTGATTGGGGCCCTCTTTGCTTGGGAAAAAAAAAGTATCCACACCAGTATACTCCAACCATTCTATGTAGATAATTTTATTTTTATTTCTGACTCACTTTTATTGATTTGTTTTGGGGAAGGTTTTTTCCTTCTGGGCTGCTGTGCAATTACTCAGGTTCAGGGACTGTTGTTCAGAAACAAGGACAAGTTTTTATAAAGAATTCTTGTGGTTTTGTACTTGAAGAGTTGGCTTAAAGAAATATTCTGCTTGTATAATAGAAAATCTCATTTATTCATTAACAACCAATGTCATACAGAAAAGCTGAGAAGTCTTCTAAAGCTTTGAAAGTTTTTGTGGTGCTATGCTGTTGTTGGGGTTTGGGGTTTTTCTTGGATTTTTTTTCTTGGTTTTGTTTGGTGGAGTCTCTTTGAGATCATCACCGCTGCAAGATAACCATCAGAATCAGTTGAACCGTTATCCTAGATAAATTAGAAAAGATAAAATAGCATCATAGGATAACTTACGCCCAAATCGGTGCTGAAAAGCAGGATCTGCTCTGAGGTCAGACTAGGATGCTCAGGGCTTTACGCAGTCATCCCCTCTAAGGACGGCAAGACTGCGCAGCCTTGCTGGGCAGCCCGTTGTGTAATCTGTAATCCTAAATGAGGCTGCCATTGCAAATGTTTCAATACCTCTTTTATTTTCTCTTTTATTACAGGACTGCCGTTTAAATTTAGTTAGTGTTACGCCGCAGCAGCTGCTGTGCATTTGTGAGCTGCTTTGTGTTTTAATAAAGCTCTATTAACATCATTCTTAATTATGGATGGGCAATACAAGTCAGAAGTATAGAAAGCTTAACATTTTCAATGATGCCAAAAGACATTTATCAGCCTTTGTGAGTTATGGGTTGTATTTCTAGCCCTTATTGTATTTATGGCAAAGAGATACTATCTTGTGCAGTTGTATTGTGAGCCTGAACTCTACTCTTTTACAAAGTTAAATTGAAATGAAGTTTAAGGATTGATCCTCTGTAGAGTAGCTGAACAAGATTAATGTTAATTGATGGTTTCAGATAAGCATCAGTGCTAAATAATATAGCTACATTTAATTTTTAATATGATTTAGACTTACACATACGGATGGATCAAAAAAAGCAACCTGAGTACTTCCTTGGCTGTACAAAGCTCCTAGCATTGCTTCATTTGTAAATTCAAGAGAGAAGATGCTTTATTTATGTGGATTGTTCATTTAAAGAAAAGCAAAGTCTTCAAAGTCGCCTAGAAAAAATTACTTTAGAATCAACCAAGAACAAAAAATGGTACTAGTGCAATTGTTCAGTAAGTGAGAATTATAATTGGAAGTTAGGAATTTTGGAATTTATTACAGAAATTATTGTTAGAAAAGCTAGGTAGGTAAAAAGAGTCTGAATACCATCAGTTTAATTTCCAGTGGATTTTATGCAATAAAACAATGACTAAGGTAAAGTAAAATTTAGTGTTTGTTGAATGTACGTTAGATTACATTAGGCTTTTTTTTAATGATGCTGTAGATTATTTTTTTTAAATTCTATTTGTCTCCTTATAGCCTCACTTCCAGTCAGTTAGGTCTGTATTTCTTAAATAGTGTATATATATGGTTATATATATGTATTTAAAATATAATAATCTAAGCCGAAGTCTGAATTTCCAGCAGTTGCAATTCCCTGAGCATTTAATAATTATAACTCTTTGTATTTATTATTACCACTAAGGTTTGCTTTATAAGTTTTGCTTTAACATATAGCATAGTTTATTATTGAAATGCACGTGGCAACACTTAGTCGGAAACTTTAAAGCATGCTGCTCTATGGTCTGTTTAATGACTAGGAGTTATTCTAAAAGCATTTGTCTCGGAGTGGCAGAAATCATGCTTTGCCCTTCGCCGTCCTAGGGCACTACTGACCTCCCGTCCCCATCCACAGTGGAGCCAGAGGTAGGCTGGATCTGGCTAGCAGCATTAAGAAAGTTCACTCTTTGCGCATCAGTGTGCTCTCTGCCAAGCGTGAGGTGCCTGAGCAAAACTGCAGCCCACCACGGGTTCCCCTTCCCTGATTTATACTTGGCCAGTACTACAGCCTCCTTTTTCCTGTTTCAAACATTGAGTGCCATCATTCCTACCTAACTGCCAGAATCTTGAAATCAAAACCTTGATTTATATTTTCGGTAGTAACCAAATACTGCTTTCTGTGAGAAAAAGCAGAGTGGAGGGAAAAAAAAAAAAAAAGAGATTTATTCCAAGCTACTTAGAGAACTACTTTTCTACAACCCTAACCATGCATATTCCTAATATCAAGGTTTTAGGGTGAAAAACATATTTTCTTTTTATTTAATAGTGACGACTTTCTGCGCAATCACAAGTGTGTAGTACCCAAGGTGTTGGAGGACAAACATGAGCTGCTGCTACTTGCTGGTGCTGCAGCATGTTTGCCACAGTGCCATCCCTGCCAGTTCTTCAGCTTGTAGAAGTCAGCTCCTGGGTGGTTTCTCTAGTTTTTCTAATTGACTTGTTGGTTGTGGAGGTGGTAGATCCGTGCTCACAGAAACTTGTATTTCCTGGCTTCCAGGTGCTGGCTGGAGCTCTGTGGGAACAGGGAGCTGCTGCAGGGTTTTAGAAACCTGGGACAGAAAGGGTTTTTTTTCCCACTGGCTTCAGGAAGGAAGCTGATGAATCTGCCTCTCTTTGCAATTTTAATGCTACCAGGCATGCTACAAACATTTGTGAGGCTTATCCAAGCCTGTTTCTGTTAACATGTGTGTCTTTAGGAATGAAACTCAAGTCCAGAAAACTTCCTGTGTGATACTGCAGCATATTTTTGGATAGTTGGTAGTTTTAAACCATGTTGGTGCCAAATTACTGTCAGCATACAAAACAAAGAGGTTTTGATATTTTATTTTTTTTAATGAAGAAATTTCTAAACCTTACTAGCTGTGACCATTAGAAGCTGCTTTTTGTCCTCACTGCTGCAGTGCTTTTCCATCTCCTCCTTTGCCCTTGTCTCTCTGCATCTTCATGTCTTTTATCTTTTGTGCTCTCCCATTTCCCTTTTCACATGTAAATGCAACATTAAAATATTGAACGCTATGTGTTATTTCTCTTATCATTCTCTGTTTTCAGGCATCTGCTAATTTTTTGATCCCCTAATTCTGTCTTTGGGAGCTTATTTATTTTTTTTTTCTGCTTGTACAGTTCTGTTCCTCTCCTCGTTTGCATCATTCATGTCCTGTCAAAGCTCGTTCCATAACGCTGACCATCCTTGTTATCCCTCCCTCCCTGCTCCCATCCCACACAAATGCACCATGCTTATGTTCCCACCATGCCACTCCTGGGCTGAGCTGCGTTAGTGCTGTGCATCTTCAGCTATAGGGCTGTGCCTTTGGGGGGCTGGGGGAGAAGGGAATAAACCCTCACCAGTGGCTCTGTCTAGTGAATTTGGACAAATTTAGGATGTGGTAATTTAATCACGGTATGTGATGAATGTGCAAGAGAAAAGGATAGCTGTCTGCCCCTTATCTTTAATGAGAGGGTGTTACAGGAGTTTGGGTGTAACGATCCTGAAAGGAGGATGCACTTCATAGTTTACTTACTGCAGTACCAAAATCACAAAATCATATTGGGTTTTTGGGCTTGGTTCTTTTTTTTATTATTATTTTTTATTATTATTTTTAAGCACCTCATAACTGGGAGTTGGTTAGGCAAAACAAAAAGTGAATTTAGGATTAATCTCCCTGACTATGCAAATGCTTGTCTCTTGATAATGGGAAGACTAAACCCTTAACTTATGCTTGCATACAAGCTTTGTATTTTTATTTCATCACTCAAGTTTCCTTAGAGCCATCACAATCTAATTGTAAATGAGAATGAAGAATAAGTGATCGTCATATGTTCAAGTGGCCAAATGCTTTTTCTATGACAGAATCAAAATGAAATAGAAATGGCTGGAAACAATTTTTATTTTTTTTCTAATAGGGAAAAATTTTGTGAATATGTTTTACAGTGCTTGATTTTATAGTGTCTCAGACAAAAAATGCTTCCAGGCTGCTGTGTATTGTGAGATAGGTGAGGACTGAATGTTAAACTCCTTGAAGTCATATTAATAAACAAAAGCATAGATAATGCTATGAGGATTATTGTTAATTTTTGCACTTCTCTATGTAAACAGGAATAAGTACTTACTAGTGTAGGTATAAATCGTCTCTAAGAATATTTATGAAGAAAAGGGGTGGAGGTAACGAAGAAGTACAGCTGGAATGTGAATGTTCAACGCAATGAACATGGGATAAAAGCACACCAGTTTGGTTTTGGGAGGATTTTGTGTTGATTTGCCTTTCCAGAGGGAGGAGTGTGGTGAGTGCGTGGGTAGGGACGTGCCTGGAGTTGTGCCTCCCTATTTGTCTCTTCCCTTGAAGGGGATTTCAAACTCAGATGGTCTGAAGCAAAGCAGACAGGAAAATGCAGTTAATAGCAGTCATAATAAAAGTGATATACAACAAATAATAGTTGGTTACGAGGGAAGAGTTAGGGGGATTAAGCTTATTTAGCCTTCGGTAACAGCCACAGGTTGCTCTCAGGCTGCTGCTCCGTGGACGGAGGCAGACCGCAGAAGGGAGCACGGTGCCTGTGCCCTTGGACCTGGCTCTGTCCTGGGAAGGCACAGTCTCGCGTGTGGTGGTGGGTAGCTCTTTGGAGGGCTCTTCTCCAGAGCCCCTTACTGCAGGCAGATCACCCTCAGTCTGCTCTGGTGTCCCCTTTCACTCCCATGCGTCCCCCAAGGGAAGCCTGCCTTGCCTGCTGTGCTGGCTGTGAGCCTCTCTGATGTCTGCGGTGAAATACCTAGGGAGCAGGATTTTAAAATTAAACTGCTTCTTAGAAGTGAAGTAGTTTTTATTATTTTGCAAAGTAAGAGAGCAAATCTAAATTATTTATAAATGCTATCATGGAATCTAGAGAAAGAGCGAGTTTGTGAGACACACAGGCTGAGCATCTATATTTTTTTTTTTCCACCCTCCCCTCCTATGCTGTAAGTGCACCTTGAAATGCCGTTACCTGCAGTAGCTGGGAACAAGGTAATTTGTAATGTGCAACAGCTAATTTTTCATTGTGGTTCCACTGGGGCATAATGCAAAACAATCCAGTATAGGTAACGGTGGTGCTGCAATAACCTGCATTCAGAGCAGGTACCATGTCAGTTGCTGTATCCTGTCACCTTCGGCCGATAATGAAGCTATTTGCAAAATCACTGTAGGCTTTTAAATATATTTCACATATTGTACTTTTTGCAAAGTATAGAAGCCTATGCAGGAGGAAAAAATTCAGCTTGGGCCATTATAAAAAAAAAAAAAAAATGCAATTTATAGTTAGCTGATGTCTTCCCAAATGTAGGAGCCTTAATTAAGTTAAGGAGCTAATTTGGTGAACCAGATAGAAAGAGAAATGTTTTCAGAGCCAGCTTAGGCAATTGTCTGAGGTTTTTTGGTTTTTTTTTTTTGTTTTTTTTTTTTTTTTTTTTTTTCTAAATTGTAGCACATGTGAAGGAGCTGGGAAATGCCGGCTCTTTTAGACTGGCAGCACCCTGTGATGTATTGGCTTTGAGAAGAATCTGGTTTAGAACAACTTTCAGCAGGACACTGAGCTGCTGTATTTCAGAAGTGTTGGTGCACAGCTGCAGAATTAAGCTGCCCCATGAATTTTGTTCTGTTGTCTGGAAGCTCAGCTTTCAGCTGCAATAAAGCTTAAAAGTTAAAAATAAAAAAATTTTTTTTTTCTTTTTTGAGAATTAGGTCCTAAACTGCTCTGTGTTTCACCTACTGCAATTTGTGTCTCTTCTCAGTCACCTAAGTAAGAGGCAGCATGCCCTGCGTCCAGCCAGAGCACTGATATGGTCATTCTGCTGATGTTCCCTCAGACAATTTTTTGTATTTCTCTTGTTTTACCCAGCCTCTAAGTCTCCTGTAACTTGCTGAAATGTGATGTCTTGCAGACCACTGTTCTGTTGTCAAATTAAGCTAAAACTGGCCAGAAAATTTGGGAGTTACTTGGAGGCGATCTGATAGGCTCTGTGATTGATTGTATAAGCCTGCTTTTGTGTACCCTGTGACTAAAAAACCATGCCAACCCCCAAGAAAAAGAACCCCTTAATTTTGCTACAGAGGTGGTATTCAAATGTCCCTGTGTGTTTGATCTGCGTGTTTGGGTTCAGCAATATGTATTATTGTATTACTGTGTTACTTTATATTACAATATTTTAAGTATTACTGTACATAGCAGTATCTATATTATTAATACGCTGGTACTCTGCAATGGGTTTTTCTTCTCGACAGAGCAAGTTCTGCTGTATTATATTTAGTTCCTAGAGAATCCCTGAAAGGTGACTGAAATTTTACTTCTCGAATTGCATCGTAATTCCTTCTGCGTGAGTCAGAAAACCCATTCTGCAAAGCTAGATTCTATCTCCTTTTTGTAGATAACAGGAATTTTATTTTTTTTTTTTTACTGTGTAATCGCAATCCTCTTACAAGGCTGCCTGAATTAGCAATTCTGATAATCATAAGTGGTATGCTTCCTCAACCCCTGTATTTACAAATTATTTACTTATTCAGGGCTTGCCTACCTGAGTCAAAACCAACTCATCTGTCCTCAAAGAGAAAAGGATTACAGACTCTGAAATCTCCTTTTAATATCAATTCTGTTGTTGTATGGAACGGATTACTATTTTCCTGGCTTTAATCGAGGTTGAATTATTTCTGATATCATTTGATATCAGAAAGAAACTGAAAACTCTTAAAAATAATAGTAATAAAGGTAAATTCTCATTATAAGTTGCACTAAAGAATTTAAATTAAAGTCATGTAAGTTGGCGTGCCTTGAGTGAGAATCTGTCTCATTAATATTAATCTCTGGACTCTAATGAGAACACTAAGCTACTATGTAATGCTAAAAGGGCACAGGTGTGACAGTCTCAGAGAAGGTGGAAGCCCTAAATCCCACAGGCTATTAAACTATAAATTGCACTACCTAATTATTAGGCAGTTTCTTGCCTGGTTATTGAAAAGGATGAGGTTTTTAGTGTTTATCTGTGAAAAATAAATGCACACAGAAGACATTTTCTCATACACGGAACTACATATCACTGAATTTCCCTGTAAGAGAAAAATATGATGGAGAGGAGTCTCTGACCCCACTACTTTATCAACATACTAATTCATACCCTAGGCAGAACAGTTCCATGGAAAGCCATTTTTCCTTCTTTTTTCTTCCATGGATTCATGATTTCCTGGGCTGCTCTGTTTGTGTCACAGTAATGCTGGGTTGGCAGTGTTGAAACTGCAGTGCTTCAAGTTGCAAGGTATTAAAATGAAAAGCATTGATTACGAGCACTGTGGCACCCATGCCAAGGAAATTACAGGAGAAAGCAGGTGCTCATATTTGGGGAAAAAAAAGGGATATATTTGCAGTGTACAAACAGTAAACTGTTTTTAGCTAAAATTTTGTCTTCCAAGCAGCTTTTTTGGGGTTGTCTGTCTTTCCATCGCTGTGTTAAGAAAATTAAAGGTTTGAAGCTTAGGTGTGTTCTCCACAGCTCAAGCATCCATCAGTTGGTTTGTCATTGAGGCTCACTAAATAGCGTGATTTAGTCTCAGGAAGGAAAATTCCGTTCACAGTTTCCCTGTTGTGCTCAGGTTTGAAGGGATAGAAGAGAAAATAGAATCTACAGTTGCTTTCCTGGGCAATGTTAACGACAGCAGCCTGGGTGCATGCAGGGAGCATATTTAATCTGTTTGTGCTCCTAGAGTTTGCAGTGATGGATTCCGTATAAATAAATAAAGACTCAGGAGATTTAGTAAGGTGCCATAGGAAGGTGATCACAATTTGTCTTTACTAGTAACGCCTTGTGTTAGAAAGATCCATAAACTGTATACTAATATGTTGTCCGCTCCCTCTGAAATTAAATAAAAATTAAAGGAGAGGGGGAAAAACTTTTTAAGTGTAAGTGTTCTTTCATTATTCTGCCTGCTAGTGTAGCTGTTGTGTTAATTGATAGTTTTTAATGAGTCCTCTGGTAGTGGAACAGAATTGAGGTGGGAATGTGCTATGTTAAAACCAGAAGTAAAATATGATTCTGTTGTCCTGAACAGAGAATTATTTACATGGTGAACTGTACAGATGGCTTGTAAAGGAAAATTACTCTTCCTTCCTGAAAAACCACTTCATAAATCACAGGCTTCTCTTTATGTTTGCTTCTCTCTTAATGTCTAGAAAAATCCAAAAGTTATGCAAATGTGTACTACTCCAATCACACTAAACACCTGGAAAAACATAATAAGTACTCTTAACAGATTACCTTAATATGCACTTTTTTTTTATTCCTAACATTTGTTGAAAAACTCCTGAAGTCCTAGGCAGTGTTTTTTAATTGGAAGTGAGAAGTTTTCTATGTATTATGCAGTTAATGAATGTTGCATCTTTTATAATTGACAGAATCAACCTTTTCAAGTGGCTCACTAAATGCAACCTATTAATCTATTGCTTATTACTTTTTTCCGTAATAGGCAATGGCAACATACACATAAGTCAATCCATAGGTTTTTTGCTACTTAAGACTGGACTTGAGTTTGATTTACAAGTGGTGAACTGTTTGGACTTTCAGGTGAGACAAGGATCGAGATCCTAGCTCCTGATTGTTAGTTATTACCAGTAATGTTGTGGACCACCTTGGAGTCTGAAGGTGTTGCCGTGTGGCCGTTGGGGACATACCGCACAGCTGGTACCCACGTTACAATTCCTGCTGTGGTTCTCCATGGGAATGCAGCATGTTTGGCTGCCTGTCCTGAAGAAATCAGTGTAGCTCTGCCCTCCTGCCATGCCTCGCTCCAGGGTAGACAGACTTTTAAATATGCATTAGAAATGTTTCTGCCCTGCAATCCTTGGATGTTTCAAGGAAAAAGTGATTCTCGCTTGGCCCGCTGCACTGGCGTTCAGTAGTACTGTGAACCCTGCCTTACTGCCATGAAGAGAGTTGTAGGATAATGTCTTAAAATTGTTTCTCTGAGGTGTGGAGAGCAACTGAAGTAAAATATAGTGGGTAGTTAGTTCATCAGGATTGCTTTTCTATGTATGCTGGATTTCTGTAATCTCAAAGAGCATCTGTTATTAGCATGTCAGCTATGGCTGCCTCCTCAGTCCTTATTTTGTCAGAGTTATTTGGCTGATTTTAGCCAGATTTTTTAGGAAGACAAAGGGTTTTTTTGTCTCTTCGTGTTGCTGCCTCCTTCTCCATATGGGTTTTAAATCCATACATGAGTTCTGAATGACTTTGGCTGGAGGATGGAGGTCTCACAGTTACCATATTTTCATGAGCTTCCTCAGTCGTGATAGCTTGGCTGGGGAGTGCTCAACAAAGGAAGAGGCTGTGGTGTGGCGTATGTATAATGCCAGAGATGCCAGTGAATCCATGGGAGCAAGGGCCTCAGAGCCAGGCTTTGTACTGTCAGCAGACCATGGAGTACCTTGGGCTTTCCGGTCTCTGAGAGGTGGGACAAAACTCATGGATGGGTCACCTTCTCCTTGTTCAGTCCAGCCAGTCTGTGTACGAGCAATAGCTTCATTCACATGAGTTTTCCTCATAAAATAAAGATCTGCTGCATTAAACCCAGTGGTCTAACTGGAGCAGATCTTTATTTCATGATGTGATGAATCTTTATTGATGATGTGATGATCTTTATTTCATGATGTGAAACCACCAGTGGTTTAACTGGTGGCCTTGTCCTTTGCTATTCTGAAATGGGAGTAAACTGTAGCAGGTCTAGACATGATAGATCGTACAGTGTCCGTTCCCTGCCTCACCCATCCCCACTTGTCCCTTGCTCAGAGGAGCTGTGTGACTTTGGTGATCCCTGTGAAAACAGCAAACGTAGACACGTTCTACACCTTGCATTCCTATCCTTTTGTTGACACTGAAGTCCAACAAAGTTTTGGTGTCTAAAGGTACATGCTCTAAATCAGAAAACAGCACCAAATCTGATTATTACTTGTTGAAATCCATTTATTTTTCTACAGTAAATATGCCATTGTAATGACTTGGTAAACAGCTTGCTGTTCACATTTGGGGGGGGAAAAAGAAGAAAGAATCCTCAAGAGTACAATATCAGATTGTTTGTTAGGGGAAAAAAGCTTTAATGCTTGTTAATTGCATGTTTTAGAGGCTTCTGTTATTAGCATAGCTGGTTAAAGACAAGTCTTTCCCTTTAAGCATTGCAGGAAAAATACCGTATGCTTTTACTTTCTTTTCTTAAAAAACAAATCAATACAAACAAAATACCCCTTGCTTTTACTGACAGTGAGGCAGTGTCACATCAAAAGAAGGTGGACAATAAGAGTGTGTTGGAGGTAATGTTAAAATTTGCAAATAACAATCCAAAAAATATTATGCCTCTACTTACCCTAGACTGCAGCTGACTAGGCAGTGTATGAACAGTGAGGCAAAACGTTAATAAAATGTCAGTAGTTTATATCTTGTGTTGCAGGTCAAGACCTGTGCATGCACGCCTGCGGCACGGTGAGCTGTGTGGTTTCATGCAGGGGCATTAGCTCGGGGCCCAGTAGCCAGAGAGCCGGGTGGTGAGTGCATCGCTGTGTCTGAGCAGGGAGGCCATGCCCTGGAGCTGAGCTGCTTGGACATGGTGCTGCATCCATGTCCAGAGCCAGGCTGGCACTGCTCAGGTAGTAATCTCTACTACTTGCTTCAGCGTACGTGACTGAAGGGAAAGGTGGAAAGAGCAAGTTTACAGGTGATACAGAACCGGTAGGAGTGGCTGATATATCAGATGGTTGTGCTGCCATTCAGAGGGACCTTAACAGGCTGGAGAAGTGGGCCAACAGGAATTGCACGAAGTTCAGTAAAGGCAAATGCACAGCCCTGCCCTTGGGGATGAGCAGCCTCAAGGACCAGTATATACTGGGGACTGACTGGCTGAAAAGCAGTCCTGCAGGAATGAACCTTGAGATCCCGGTGGACAACAAACTGACCATGAACCACCAAGGCACCCTCATGGCAAAGGAGGCCAACAGCATCCTGTGCTTCATTAGGAAGACTGTTGCTGGCGATTTGCGGGAGATAATCCTTCCTCCCTATGCAGCGCTGGTGAGGCCAGATCTGGGCTCCCCAGCCAATGAAGGATATGGACTTACTGGAGCGGGTCCGATGTAGGGCCACAAAGATAATTAAGGGACTTGAGCATCAGTCAGAGGAGGAGAGGCTGACACAGCTGGTATTGTTGAGCCTGGGGAAGAGAAGGCTCAGGGCAGTCTTATCGATGAGTGTGAATAACTGATGGGAGGGAATGAAAAAGAGGGAGCCATACTCTTCTCAGCAGTGCACACTGATGGTACAAGAGGCAATGGGATGAATAAAGAAAACGATGAAATTCCAACTGAACACAAGAAAAAACTTTTTCACTATGAGGGTGATCAAACACTGGAAAAGATTGCTCGTAGATGTTGTGAAGTCTCCATCTGTGGTGATGATGGGACATGATCCTGGGCAACCTGCTCTGGGTGACCTTTCTGAGCAGGGAGAGATGGACACTATAATGAGATCTCTAGTGGTCCTTTCCAACCTCATTGTTTCTGTGAATCACACTGAAATTCACCATATGTAGATGATGTCAAAATGTCCCAGTGGTGTTGTATAGGTCATTGTTTAGGAGGTAAACAGTTGGTTTTCAGCACATTTTCAGGCTTTCTGAGACCTAGGGGCTTGAATCAAGTCAGACGCTGAGAAAGGATACTTGCTGCACACTGTTCTGCATGTCACTAAATTCGTACCAGAGCCCTCCCAGTGGTGTATTGCAGGGTCTGTACAATTCTGTCTAGGCTGATTGGGTTTCTTAAGAATGAGAGGCTTAGGTTTTCCAGTGGTTGTGAAAGTTGGTCTGAGCTTAGTCTTCTAGAAAATGTCAGATAGCTGAAAATAAAGGTCTGTGCACAGCAGATGGTCAGAGAGTACATCTCCTTTGTTTTTTCTTTTTTGTCTTTTTTGACTCATACCTGTAGATTCCCCAAACAAGTATTTGGCAAGTTCACACTGAGCCCTGGATCTACTCAAGTCTCCCTTCAAATGCAGATGATATGCTTAGTTCTTCGAGAGCTATATAAGCAGTGGTTTCAGAGACATTAGTAGTTCTGTACACATAAACTTGTTTGTCTCTTTTCTGGTTTTGGCTAGGATGAGATTAAACCACAATAGAATGTCCTTGCTTGAGGCCAGTCCAGCCGAAACTACGACACAGATACACGCTCTACTTGCCCAAATCGGTTTCTTTTGGGGTTTTTTTTCCCTTTTTTTTTTTCTTCTGATTAATATCTAATTACCTGCAGAATAACATTCTGATGCTCTTTCTACTGATTTATATCACTGTGCATGCTTCAAAACAAATGTTTGCCTTACAGTGAGGTTCATTTTGAGAGCTGCTAAACACATATTGTTTTGCAGGCGATATGCAGCATTCAGTAATGGAGAGATATAATTTCAAAGTGCTAAAATGCATACCGGCATATACAAACCAATAACCAGCACAGTATGATTTGAAGAAATGACTTCCCCCTATACAGTGCATGTTCTTTAAAGAGAGCAACCACTGCTTTCTAGCTCATTGTAATTCACACTGCGTCCAGCACTACTGGAAAACTAATGAAAATGCTGGGAGTACAAGGCTTTATTTTACTGTTGAGAATTCTCAGTGGTTACAATATTATGTTGTGCCTAATTCTCCTGGTATCACATTTTTTTAACAGTGATTTTTATTTTCAGCCCAGTGATCCATTTCATGCATTAACCCCCTAACTACTGAATATACCATGTAGCATAAAGGAGCTGTCAAAGCAAAATGCTTTTATGACATTAATTGTAAATAGGAAAAATCTTTTCAGTCACATAGAAATCTTATATGCGTGTGCTCACTGGCATGGAAATCTGGGAAGCAGGGGCTTTTATGTCCACCTCCAAGAAGGTGAAAGTGCAGGGATAGAAGGAGGAGGGTGCTGGAGGTGCTGGTTTTATTTTTGCATCCAAGACCGTGATGTGAAGCGATGTAACTGTTGCCATAGTAAAGTTATATTGAATTGACTAGAAGCCAGTCAACACCACTGTGCAACACCCCCTTCCTTACCCACCCCCACCCCCCCAACAAACTGGGAGCATAACACTTCTCAATTGATTTTGTTTTCCCTCCTAAAAAAAAAAAGTCACTGCTAGCAGTGAAAAGCCAGTGAATATTTTTGGAATTTAGGACATATTATGTTTCAGATGTAATGCATGTTTTTTTCTATAAACTGTCATTCATGAAGCACCTTCACTTGTCAACCGCGTGCTAAGAGAGTCATGTCCTCAGTTAACCGAGTGAGTATTATCACTAGAATATTATAAATGGTATCTTTACACATCTGTTGAAGCTTTGGAGGAATTTACTTTCATTCTTTTGTGATTTTGCTTTGTTATTCTTGAGTAATTCAGAATGCGTCTGAGGAATTGCCCTGTCTCCCTCTCCGCTGTACATACGCATACTTGCAGGGAATGAGAGACCAAGAAGCATCACATGTCCTGGTCTCTGCTCCTCAGCATCTAATTTTAGGGAGACATTTACGAGGGTGTGGCAATGAAATAAAAGAAAAAATAACTTCTGGTTGTGTTAATGTTCATATTTGCATGGTTCAGCAGTTTTGTTAAAGGTATACAGTGGAGTCAGTATCTGAAGCATTGCTATGCTATTAAAAAAAGCCATTAAAAATCCAACAAACTTGAATTCTTGCGACCAGATCAGCCAGACACAAAGTGCAGAGGCCCATCTGTGTTAAGATCTCTTTCAAACGTTGCCCTCCTGCTGCACAAGAGGTGAGGGCTGACAGCCTTATTACAGAGCCCTTCTTTTACTTCAGAAGTTCTCAATTTCCTTGTGTGGCAGCACTGGAAAACTTTTGAGTAACACGTCAGGGGTCAGATGCTGCAATGTGACCCTAAGTGTCCACTGACATTTGAGATGATCTTGAGTGTACCACCTGGCCTCTTGTGGTCCCGTATCTGTATCATGTCTGCCAGCCTCCGAAGTTGTTTAGATGCACAGAGCATCTCATGTGGCTCTCAGTTTAGTTAACTAATCTTGCTTCAGGCAACTAATACCCTCACTAATGCGATTTGCTCTTTCAGCTTTTCCAGAGAAGCAGGTGTACTTTGAGGGGCGTTATTTTATTTGAAGGGGCTTCATGTGTTTATTTTGTGTGGTGGCTTTAGGGAGGAAAGCAAATTGGGTAAGTGTTTCTTGCCCACTGAAGGCAGAGAGGCTGAAGTTGCTCATAAATTTGTCAAGGAACAGTCTCCCTCCCCTGTATTGCACAGACAGGCTTCCCCGTTAGTGCTAAAGGCAGGCTGTGTCTGGAGGGTTGGCCGTGGCCTTAATTTTGGAGGGTAGATGATATCTTCCATGCCTAGAACCTGTGTCCTTGATTGTCCCAAATGTCCAGATTGAAAATAGGTGACTAATTAGCTTTTCTTTTTTTTTAAAAAGAGCTCTCCAGCAAGCCCCTTCCTAGCTTATTGGGTGTCTGAGAAATCACAAGCATTCTCTGTTTTGGCAGTGAACTTATGCAGGTACTAAAACTTGCTGATTTTGTAGCAGGACTAAGTATCTTAAATCAGCAGCAACAAGCAGAAATCCCTGCCTGCAATTGTCCCCAAGACCTTGAATTTTATTTGATGCTCTAAAGGAAGCAGGCTTTAAAAACAGATTTCTTCTATTGGAAGTTTGGAATCCATGTAAAAGATGAGAAACAAGAAATAAAAGAAGTAAAAGTATTAATTGAAGCAGGCCTCGGAGAAGGGGAACAGTTTGTGGCCCATTCTGTCCCTTGGGGAGTGCAGTGAGACACTGCACTAGCCAGTGTGTTACATGGTGATAGCAAAGCCCTAGTAAGCAATCTGCTGCTCCTTGAAGTACATATGAAGATGCAGATTTGAAAATTTAACAAATAGGCCAAGCACCTCACTGTCATTGGTAAACTGGGAAATGAAACATCAGGGATTTAGAGAGAAACCAGAATGGGCCAGAGATAGCCTTGGCAGTTAGGGAGCCTGTGTCAGAGGGGAGAGGAAAGGAGAAACCAAGGTGAGCCCAAAGAGACGGGTGGCATGGCCACAGTGATGGGGCTAGGATCCTCTACAGCACCATGTGGGAATACATAGGAGTAAGGAACAACTGTATTTGTCAAAGAAGGCGGCTTGTTCTTGGCAGCCTGAGTTTATAACTCACACTGAAGTTTCTTGTTGAAGTCTGCATACACAGATAAGGTTTCTGCTGTGGAAGTATTTGAATATGCCTTAAAAACCGATCAACCTGAGTGTGTTTCCATTTCAGTTCAATTTATTTGAAGCAAATGTCTGGTAAATAACTTTTCCTTTCTTATTTTTTTTCCCTTCGTCTTTGTTAGAGAAATCAAAGCCGTGGTTACTCAGATGTCCCCTTTCTCCAGGAGCTGGATGTTCTTTTGCATTCTCTGAAAGCATGTGAGCGTGCTGCAGTGTTCAGCTGCTTTTGACAAGGAGTGTCAGTTCTCCATGTGTCCTCCCCCCTCATATAAAAATAAGGCTTTGGTAGTCAGGACTGTCCTTGGGGAGGTCTTGTCCAGGTAAAGTGCTCATTATCTGCAGTATACATTGAAAAAAGCTTGAAGACTTCATGTAATGGTTAAATGTGGGCAATAAAACACACATAGGATATACTGTTAGTTTTCCAGGTACTTCAAATGATTGCCTGTAATTAATCTTTTTTGTGCAGCATAGCAATCTCATGAGCGTATACATTTCATGTTTCATTTTTACTAACCATAATTTTCAATTTTATTGTTTTTTTTCCCCTACCGCTTCATTTTCAGTTAGGAAAGGCTTGTTTACAAGGCTTGTTTAGAGGTACAATTCCTCTAAAATAAGTGGATTTTTCTAAATACTTTATTTTTATTCCTTTTTAAAATAATTATATGCTCCAGCATTACAGCAGATCTTTCATCTGCAAGACACAGAACAGATTTCAACATGAGCGGTAAGGGGTGGTGTGGTGCTGTCTCATTCCTTCATCCTGCAGCCTTGTAATCCACTAAGCAGCTTTCTTATTTACAGCATTGGCCTGATATGTTTATACTAGTGAGTTAGGTATTACAAAGACAGTTGTGGAAGAAACATCTGTTAGCTAAATTGTGCTGGCTTATCACTATTGATTAGCAAGTGCTTATCCTGATGTCTATTGACTACTTTTGTGGACTGGCATTTTTAAGGGATTATTTTATTTTATGGCATCCTCTGGCTGTAACCAGTAAGATAAAGCCTCCTGTATTTAAAATAAGCTTATCCATTATTTTTCATTGCCTTTTCTATTATAGCTATTACCTTAGATCATGTAGATGTAGTAGAAACAATATTTATAGGAAGCAGTTAAATCTTTCCTATTAAAAGGAAGCCTTTCCGGCTCCTACCCCATGAGAAGGAAAGATGATTGTTCTTTTAAGGAGACAAAAAGGGGAAAAAAGACATGCCCCCAAAGAAACCACATGAGTTACAGAAACAACATCATATCTAGTACTTTTTTAAGGCATAATGTGCACCTTTCATTTCCATTACAAGTGTAACTGGAATAGCACCGTGTAGATCAGTATTATGCTGGGTTGATACTGGATCAGAATGATACATGAAAGTTTAGCCTTCATGTGAGTAAGTGGTGATGGTGATGATGTGGAATGTGTACATTATTGAAGGGCTCTGTTTAACTTCATGGTTCGTGTTATATTTTAAAGATCATGGAGTATCTCCGTATAAAGAGCCCATTTGCCACTTTCCCCCCCCCCCCGCCCCCCTCCCCGCCAAGAATTTTCTTGGCTCTTTTTTCCTTGTACCTCGCTAACCTTTTACCAAGAAGGGTTACATGGTGTTTGTTCTTCACAGTTAAACCTTACCAGATTCAATCCTCCTATTCTGGCCTTGTGTTTGGAGTGAAAAGCCAAACATTAAAAAAACGTTACATGTTTCTTTTCTGTGGTTATTGATGAGATCTGTATTTTGGGTGATAAAAAGCAGAGGGAAAGGCAAAGGGTTCCTTCATCAGAAGAGAACAGCAGGAACAAGTCTCTTGACGATTGCCCCCATCTGTGGCTGTTGCAGAGAAAGCAGACCTTGCTAAACCCTGCGTGTAGGTCAGAGGTTTCTCCCAGCCCTGAGAATTGTTAATGAGAATCCATTTTCCCCTCTAGAGATAGCCAAAGCAGAAGTGAGCTGGGTGGCCATTAAACAAGTACAGCTTTAAATGGAGACAGGCATTTAAAGCTTGCTTCTATATAAATTTGAGTTGCTGCTTACAGGACCACATTTTCACAAAATACTTTTCTTATTAAAAATACAAGGAGCCTAAGAGCTGCAGTTTTAGACAGTATTTAGAAATACATGTTACACTTTTAGAAAAGAAAAGGAGTGCTCTGTCTTTCACGTGTAGTCTTTAGCTTTGCAATGTCTTCCTGTATTCACTGTTTCATTCATTGCAGGAGAATATGATTTGTAGAAACTTTTCTTATGAGACAAAAAAAGGAAAGAAAAAAAATCAGCTTTTGGTTGGTGGTGGTTTCTTTTTTTTGTTTACTGCTCTGGAGAAAGAGAATGCATTGATGGGCACTTATGACAGTAATGATAAAAGATGAGCTCTTTACCATTTTTTTTGATTTTTACATTTTTACTTTTTTTTTTTTTGCGTCACTGATCTGTCTGCACTTATGTGAAACTTAACTCGTGGCAATGTAGTTCTTGATCACTGAATGAAGGACTTAAATTAGAAAAGACAATTTTTGCCAGGAAAGATGGAAGATGAAATGGATTTTGTCTCCTTTATAAAAGGTTGTGTCATTAATTCAAAACTTTTATGTGATAGATGAGCCCACATGTGTTATACAGGAAAATCTTGCCGAAGCTTACCAGAAGCTCTCATAAACTTGCCATATGGAGAAATGCTATAATAGTAACTTTCTCAGACCAAATTGCTTAGAAGTATAAGCTATCTGTGTCTAAGAGCATTGATAATCAGTACAGAATTAGATCTCTGTTCTGCAATTTTGTCTTTGGTTTTACAGACACTGGGATTTGGCAGCAAATTTTTTTTCCATTCAAATCTCAGCACAGTAGCTAAAGGCTTCTTGCCATCCAGGGAGGTGAAATAGGGGACAGCAAAATGTTGGTAGGGCAGCAGTTTTTCCCCTTGTCATTCAGGTTTCATTGTCCTGCGATTCTTTCAGGAATTTCAGGCGGCTTGGCAGTGTAATACTTGCATTTATCTGAATAAAATGAGATATTTTTTTCCTTCTTATTTTGCTTTTTCTATGAATCTTTATTCTCTCTGTCTTTTTTTTTTTTTTTTTTCTTCAATGTTAGTGAGTGTGACCACTCCTGGAATATGCTTTAAGGATTATGAAATGAAGTCTTGGAAGATTTCTGAGGTTTGAAAAACACTGAAATGTCCAGTAGACCAGAGAGGCTTATAAAAAATTAGGTATAAAATAGGATAATAACTGTTTATCCCAAACCTTTTTCTTATTCTTACCTCTCCAGCATTCTCCAAGAGGACTTTCATGGTTGAATGGTGTTAATCATTTAGAGGATGTGGTAAAATATTTTTGCTTTTCTGTTGGAGAAGCCTGAGAAGTGAGGACTAAAGTTACTTCCACACTTGCCTTATGTGTCATAGATGCAGAGGATAATTCTCTTATGTAGGCCATTGTCTTGAGAGAGAGAAAACAGCTGGTGCTTTGCTTTTTCTGTAGAGGTGGACAGGCATCTGTGAGATGGGGTAAGCTGCTGGTGGAGCCGTGGAGGGTTCTGCTCCGGTGCATGAAAGAAGCTGAAGCAACATAATGAGAGTAGAGGGAAAAGTCACTCTGCATTGATTTCGTATTTGCAGAACTGAAATATTTCCAAAACCCACTGCAAATTGGAGATAAAATAATGCATAGGGTTTAACTTAAGAAAATTTAACTTTTACTTGAAAATCACACTAATTTGGATATTTAATTTTTGTATTATTTAGCGTCATGAAAGTAGTAGCAGTTCACAATGTGCTTGATGCTGTTGTACAGTCTAAATACTCAATTGAAATTCTTAATCCAAGTGATTGTGGTCTCTTGTCGTTCTGGGCTATCAGTGGAATTCTACTGCTGGTGATGGTATGAATGAATATTGGGAACGTTCATGAGTGAGCAAAGTAAAATATGTTTTACAACAGACATTGCTGTGAAATAAAACATTTAGACTTAAGAAAAAACACTTGAGTGTTATTTTAAATTAGTCAATAATATTTAGCAAAAGCACGGTGTCTTCAAAGACATACTGTAGTCAAAAATTGTTTTAATGGAAATTTTTCGGACAGCTGTAGTAGCAGGGGTTTTTTTGCAGGAAAGCTGTCATGGCAATTCATATACATATATATTTATATATAGTGAGTCTATTTGACAGAATTGTGGAAGTCAAGAAGATAGGATAGGTTAACATAAGAAAAGCAATGCTAATGAATAATTACATGCATTGTTCCATTAATGATCATTTCTCCCTTACAGCGTAGGAAAATAAGGGGGAGGTCACCGGAGAGAAAAGAGAACAAACAGATGAACAACAAGAAAAAATAGTGATCCCTCCTCTCTCCCTCCTCCTCAGGCATCCTATGTCTGAAATCCTTTCTCTTGTTAGGAAACTAATTATATGGAGGTTGCTAACCCAGTCCTCTTTCAAGTACTAAAATCATGGAGAATCTTTCTCAGTCCAGGTAGCAATTAGCAGTCATCTAGGTCTAAGGCTGGTGCTATCCTGTTAGCAATCTGCTCAGGGAGCCCTTCTGCATTGATTTGAATGGGAGAAGGCTGCCAGTAGAAGAAGAGTTCCCATTAATTCTTGATTAAATTTTTGTAGTTCTCTGTCACATGCCTGATTTCCCCCGCAGTACGCTGCTTTTTCTCATGCCACCAATCTCTACGCTGGCTACTGTTCATTTTCCCGTCTGTTGTGTAAATTCATTCACAGAGCTTGTGATTCTGCGAGATATATAGTCTTCCCTCTCTTTGTGGGCGGATTGACACCACTATTAATACCTCCACTCAAGCCTGGGGACCATGTTTGGGTGAAGTAGCCAGGAGCAAGATGAACAGTCTGTCCTTCCTCTGTGAAGTGTCGAATGTGGCTTTGGTACTTCACATGATGGTGAATAGATAAGCTGCTTTAATAAACCAGTTTTAGCATGTAGCCAAATCACCACAGTCTGGAAGGCTGCTTCTCTTTCTTAATGTTTTTGGAAAGCCAGAGGTTAATTAACTCCACTCCTATTGGAAATAAGAAATCTCTACAGCTGCTACCAAACGTATCTTGGTGGGACTGAAATCAGAACCGTGTGTGGCTTATGAAGTCAGCTATTCTGCAGCAGCATCTATTTTAATTAGTTTATTGAAATGAGATTTTAAAACATAGCACGGGAGCATATTGTTATGGTTGGCCTTGTTAATCATAAATGGCTAACTGACATGTTCCAGTATGTCCCTTCACTTTCTCATTCCTTTTTCCTTTACTCATGGACCACAACTGGTTAGTAGGATGCTCAAGCCAAGAAGGATCTTTACAGATGTCCAGGCTGGTCACATGTCCATGTATGGAAACACAATTTCATGTGCCTGAAATCAATGTCAGGATTTCCTCAAAGTTTTGTAGTAGACATTCTGCAAACGTGATCTGCTTGATAGTGAAGTAAAACATTAGATGACTGCTTAAAGTCTATTTTTTTTTTTTAACCCGAATGATAGAAGGAGCATTTAAAAGAATGAAAATTAAGTTTCTTCATAGAGTTTTTCTCTTCATTCTGGGCAGGCTGTATTTCTGGTACACTTACATATTTCTGGTTAGTCTGTGACTGAATTTGGGGTTTGTAGGGAAATATGTAACAGAGAGAGAGACTTTAGGTAAGGCAATGCATTCACTAAATTTGTGGAAAAGAAGTAGAGAAAAGGAAAGAGAATCATATGTAGAAAAAATAAACAAAATACAATTATTTTAAAATCGGGAAAATTATTTATTTCATGTGATGCAAATAATAGCAGTGTTTGTTCCTTTTCTGAAATACTAACAGTTTGCCTGAATTCTCTTTCCCTTTCATTCTACTGGTATGTATTTTATGGAGATGGCACTTGGGGGTATTGACTACTAGAGTACGTATGAAAGTCCAAGTGACAAGAACAGTCCTCCAGAAACTTGTGGCTCAGCACCTGGCCTTTTCTGGATCTGCTGTGGAACATCACATGCTCCATTTTACACTGTTCGGCATCAGTCCATTTGGAGAAGGAATAAAAAAGAGGGAAGTCTGTACTCTGCTTAAGAAAGTCAACGTCATTGAAGAAGTGCTTGCAACAGTTTCTAAATTTTCTTTTGAGTCAAGACTGGCTCATGTATTTAACTATTAACTTCTCTAATTATTTATGGATTTAGAAGCACATGTTCGTGTCCCTCTGTAAACGATTCTTCGGGAAATCAAAGACTTCTCCCTGAGGACCTTGAAGGATGGACCACTTTATGGTGATGCTTTCTATTGAAAGCCTGATTTAGGTTGCTGTCTGGTTTCATCCTTATTGTCACTGTTTTCTTTCATCCTATGCAGACCAATAAGCCATAATTCTCAATGTACATTTTTCAGGGCCAATGGTGGTTTGCTTAAGAATTTTGCAAAATTGATAAAAACTTTGTTGGGCTTTTAGGGGGAGAGATGGGAAGGCAGCAGGTGATTTTGCCAGTGCCAGGCCTGCCTGGGTGCTGTACGACTTTGTATACTTAAGTAAGCTCTTGTATGTGTGTTGTTATATTTGTGCATGGTGGACATAGATGTAAACTTGGTGATTTCTTTTGATCTTGGTTCTACCTTGGCCTGTTGTGTAGGTGGGACCACGTTGCACCCTTACAGCAGCAGAAACTTTGTCAGGATGCAGAATCAATGTGTGCTGGCAACCCGAGGCAGTCACAGTGCATGGACAGTTTTCTGGTAGCTTATGTGAAATCCTCCATATTTCTTGTCCCAGTTTCAGTGTATGGGTAACAGATAGTTAACAGAGGAATTATTAGTCACAGGCTGTTCTGCTGTCAACATAGAGGACATGGAAAGTGAGCCACTTCCCACTTCTCTAGGTGACGTTTCTTTTTCAAGAGTAGCAGTTATATTTTATTCATTTTTACAGACAAGTACATGTAAGACTCTAAAGGAAGGTTACTCTACTCCTCCCATGGGTAGTATGCTTATCCTAAAATACATAAATAAATAAAACCCCTTTATTCTTTAGGTTGGTTTGGTTCTGTCTAGTTATTCTTTGGGGATTTAAAATGTTAGATTTTTCATGTTCATATATACAGAAGTATATACTTGTAGCGATGGAAGGCTTTTTTAATAGTGTGAAAAATCTTCATTTTAATTCTGACATCCATAAAAATTGGTATAATTTACATTCAGTGTTGTCTTCTGGTTTTGGTGTTCTCTGTGGTTGTGTGGGCTTTGGGGATCAGCTTTATGCCACTACAATTGTTGGCAGGTATTCAAGCCTTGAAATAATTGCCCATCTGTGTAACTTGCAGTGAAAAATTAACCATTCAGAAAGAGTAGCTGTGACATAATGTGAAGTCTGATTTTACAACATCTAAGGTAACAGAGGAAAGTGAGAGGTAACGTAATACACAGTCTATCAAGTAAGGTTGTTCATGCATCTCTGAATTCATGATTCACAGAAACGGCAAATTCAAGGATCAAGAACCAAAAAAATCCAGGCAGAATTTAAACATCTGAACATCAAGGGAAGATGTAATGACATGTCTCCTAGCAGAAAGAACCGTATAAAAAGAAATGCAAAAATCTGGGGCGGGGGTGGGAGGGGGGGTTGGGCCAGGAGGGCAAAGAAAAAGTGGTAATTGAGAGAAATAGTGAGAGGAAAAGTGTGCTTGCTATCTGTGGGTAACTGAAGTTGTGTGTGAGTTGGCTTTCTGATAAACAACTAGTGTTTCTGATCATTGACCAAGGGAAGATAATACCAGAAAATGTTCTTTCTGTTAACTCTCTTAACTCATTACTTTGACAAATGTCAATATGCTGATGCAGGTTTCTTTTGGGGATGCATGTCTGAATGTTACCTGTTTGCTCTACTCCATTCAGGGTGAGCTGAAAATAAGTAACTTGCCTCTGGTGAGGCGGTCAGTGCTGCGTGTGGCATCCACCCACACTTGAAGCAGATAGTCAGACAGGAATTACTATCTCACAGAAACAAAAACTCTTTTACCGTTACTGACTCTTTCCCCCCCGTATTATAACCTGATGTTTCTTCAGGGACTGAGGTAAGACCATCATCGGAGAACTTGGCATGGTTAAAGATAGAGCAGCAGGGTAATGTGTGACCAGCTGTCTGTCCCTGCCTGCCTGCCGCACTCACCCCGCCACTGACAGCCAGATTCAAGGCGAAGGTTCTCCACATTTGCTTCATGGTTCCTGAGTGTCTTAAACTGCAGTCGTGTGAGCAATCCTGGTTGACTTTGCACAGACGTGGATGGCAAAGTGCCTGTATGAGCTGTGGTTTTGGCAAGACCCTTACGTTAGCTCTTCTGCCTGCTCTGCCTGCGGCTTTGTTGGTAATAAATGTGCAGCATGTAGTTTTCTCAACCCATAAAGCTGGGATGGCTTTTGGAGGGAAAAGCCAGATACAGTGAGAAACAGATGAGGAGAGAGAGAGAGAAAGACCTCTTCCTATTACAGAATAGCTGATAACCAACTTGTTATAGCAGAAATGTAATTATTTGGAAGATGTGGCCTGAAGTCCCAGATCTGAATCAAGCAGAGCAGGCGTCTATAGAATCATTTAGGTTGGAAAAGACCCTTGGGATCATTGAGTCCAACCATCAACTCCACTCTACAAAGTTCTCCCTTACACCATATCCCTTAACACCACATCTAAATGAGTCTTAAACACATTCAAGGATGGTGACCCCACCACCTCCCTGGGCAGCCTATTCCAGTGTCTAACCACTCTTTCTGTGAATAATTTTTTCCTAATGTCCAGCCTAAACCTACCCTGCTGCAGCTTGAAGCCATTCCCTCTTGTTCTATCACTAATTACCTGGGAGAAGAGACCAGCACCAACCTCTCTACAATGTCCTTTCAAGTAGTTGTAGAGAGTGATGAGGTCTCCCCTCAGCCTCCTCTTCCTCAAACTAAACAGTCCCAGCTCCTTCAATCGCTCCTCTAGGAGCTTCTCTAGGCCCCTCACCAGCTTTGTTGCCCTCCTCTGCTCTTGCTCCAGCACCTCGATATCTCTCTCATATTGAGGTGCCCAGAACTGGACACAATACTCAAGGTGTGGCCTCACCAGTGCTGAGTACAGGGGGACAATCACCTCCCTCCTTCTGCTGGTCACACTATTTCTAATACAAGCCAGGATGCCATTGGCCCTCTTGGCCACCTGGGCACACTGCTGGCTCATGTTCAGCCGCTTGTCAATTAGAACCCCCAGGTCCTTTTCTGCCAGGCAGCTCTCCAGCCACACTTCCCCAAGCCTGTAGCGATGCATGGGGTTGTGGCCCAAGTGTAGGACCCGGCACTTGGCCTTGTTGAAGCTCATACCATTAGCATTGGCCCATCGGTCCAATCTATCCAAGTCTCTCTGTAGAGCCTCCCTATCCTCATGTAGATCAACACTCCCGTTTGGCTTCATGTCATCTGCAAGCTTGCTGATGATACACTCTATGTCCTTATCAAGGTCATCAATAAAGATGTTAAACAGAAATGGTCCCAACACCGAGCCCTGAGGGACACCACTTGTGACCGGCCGCCAGCTGGATTTAACTCTATTGACCACCACTCTTTGGGACCGCCCATCCAGCCAGTGCTTGGTCCAGCAGATTGTATGCTCATCCAGGCCATGAGCCGCCAGTTTTTCCACGAGAATTCTACGGGGGACAGTGTCAAATGCTTTTCAAAAGTCTAGGTAGACAATATCCACAGCCTTTCCCTTATCAAATAATCGGGTCATCTTGTCATAGAAGGAGATCAGGTTCATCAGGCAGGACCTGCCTTTCATAAACCCATGCTGACTAGGCCTGATCCCCTGCTTGTCTGTTATATGAGTTGTAATGGCACTCAAGATGATCTGCTCCATGACCTTCCCTGCTACCGAGGTCAGACTGACAGGCCTGTAGTTTCCCGGATCCTCCTTTCTGCCTTTTTTGTAGATGGGCGCTACATTTGCTACCCTCCAGTCCATTGGGACCTCCCCAGTTAGCCATGACTTCAGGTAGATAATGGAAAGTGGCTTGGCGAGCACGTCTGCCAACTCTTTCAGCACTCTTGGATGTAACCCATCCGGTCCCATAGACTTGTGCGCATCCAAGCGGTGTAGCAGGTCACTGATCACTTCCTCTTTAATTGTGATGACCTCGTTCAGCTTCCCCTCCCTGTCTCCTAGCTCAGGAGGCTGGGTGCCCAGGGAACAGTTAGTTCCACTGCTAAAGACTGAGGCAAAGTAGGCATTTTCTCAGCCTTTTCCTCATCACTCAGCCTTTTCCTCATCCTTTGTGACTATGTTTCCCTCTGTATCCAGTAAGGGAGGGAGATTTTCCCTAATCCTCCTTTTGTTGTCTATGTTTTGGTCTTTGAAGTTCCAGCTGTATTTCCCAGCTCCAGGTTATGGAGTACTTTGAGGAGGCTGAAAGACCTTTGGCTGCACCAAAATTCCAGCTATGTCAAAATTAGTTGCTCTTGTTTCCACTGTGTTTGAAAAATATGTTTTCCCAATCAGCTCTGCTATGCATCTCTAAAATGAAAGGGTGGGGCTTGAACTGCCGGGGTAAAACCATGTTTGTGCCTGAGATGAATATTTAGCCACAGCCTGAATGTTCACACTTCTCTCCTCTGGGTCTTAATGGGAAATTTACTGGGAACACAAGTGATACTGTTTTGTCCATTTAGCAAATAACATAGGTTAATTTGGGAAAGCATCTTAAGAAAGATATCTTCTAGTCTGTTAAATTGCCTCTTCAGTGAACCTTCCTGTAGCATTAATGTTTTGGAATCAGTCCTGTTTCAGAAGTGCTTAGATAGGAAATGGCTGTAATTTGTGAATGATGCCTTACTTTGTGCGTGTTTGTGATATAGTCCCACATTGGACTCTCGTCCAAGGAGAGCATATGTTCCCAAACAGCCAAAGGAAAAGTTGTTACTTGCCAGGTCAGTGATGGATCTTCAGATCTACAAATCCATATATGTTGTGTCTCCTCTTGTGCTTTGATTAAATGCTCCTAGTACATTTGGGTTCTGAAGGGGTATATGTGTATGTGTATATGTAAATATACATATATTTGTGTATATACTGGAAATGTGTGCATATATATGTGTGTGTATAGGCATATATATAGGTCGTATAAATGTATGCATACATCCTAGTTTCAATATGCAGCCTTCATGGGTTGAACCATTGCTAGTAAAATCCGTCATCTAGGACACATGAAATGCATAAGAAAAAACAAAAATCCCAAAGAACTCCATTCACTTATTAACTAAAAAGTAGCTTTGTCTGTTTACTGATTCATAAATTTACGTATTTTTACTAAACACCAAATCCCTGAATTTCAAATAGCTTTTAATTTTTTTATTCATTCGACTTTTTATGAAGGTTAACCTGTTGATTAAGTAAACACAGTAAAACGTTGAAAAGAGTAAATGACGGAGAAACACATGAATATGTTTTACACGTGAGTCATCAGAGCTCTGATAAGGCAGAAAGAAAGAGAAAGCACAGCTCCTCTTCAAAACGTCGTTGCATGCCAGGTGCTTTGATCAATGTGTCAATTCTAATGACAGCTTAAATAGCTTGGCTGCTTGCAGGATTTTGCAAGAACAGCACATAGTGAATATGTATATAATGAGTGAATATGTATATAGTGTATTAATTTAAATATTGCTACCTTATTTCCTCATTTCCATGTCCAGCAAGTTATGTTGTGGACCACAGAGATTACAGTCGATCAGTAATTATTGGTTACTGGCTCACTTTCGTTAAGATTGTACATTCTTAAAAAGTTGTTTGAAAAGTCATGCGTATAGGTACATTATTTTTTTTTTTTTACTTCATTTTCCACTGAATCAGCGGGACTAGAGGGGGCAACACAACTGAGTAGCTTTTGGTAGGTTTTCCTCCATATTTTTTTTTCTTATTGTCCTCTAATATGTAGTGCATACTAAACTCTCTGAGGTGTTGCATGAATTTGACAGTAAAAGCCAAGCAAACTTGTAAGTATGAATTGTTCTGTCATTAACCAGTAATGATGTTTGACTGAGCAACTTAACTTAAGACATTCCCCACGTGGCTAGAAGCAGTAGGCATCCTCACAGTGATTATAACCACATGAGAGGCTGAGCTTGATATCAAATCTGCTTTCATTCACTTAGCAGAATTATTTTGAGAGTATATGGCTGTGTTCACTTTGTTACTTATCTCTTGGGAACAAGAGTGATGCTTCTTGGAAATTGTGATTCATTTCACCATCTATGCAAATTACAAAAATGGGTTGTTTTAAGAGGTCTACAGTAGCAAAGGTGTCACTGCAACACTTTAACTGCTGTGTTAATTGTGTTAACTGGATCAGCTGTTATTTGAGATATATTGAACATACGTATGCAGTAAACAATACCACTTTAAAACTTCTTAAATGTGCAAAAAGTATCAGGTTTTAACAAAACAAGCCACATTCCAAGTTGCCAGGAGATGATGACCTAATTAGAGCTGTAACATTCCACCACCAAAGAGTACCCACGAGCTTCCTTCCACTTGTACAAAGTCAATAAATCAGTGAGAAGCCTTCATTTTAGAACAAAGGGAAGATAATGTAAGTCCTTAGATGTCGGATTATATTATGGCACTGACAAGCCCTAAAGCCAAGTAAAGCCCTGTTGTAACATTGTGTTATGCTCTGAGCAATGTAACCTGCTAATTTAGCTATAAAACTGTTGGGGTTTTTTTCCTGATATATTTATCTTGAGTCCAGGTAAGGGGAGAAAACAAATGTTCCGTTTCATCCTTAGAATAGTACACATCAGCATATTTCTCTCTGCCTCATGAGCTTCAGTTGGAGACTTCTGCAGGTGATCCCACTGAGGAGAAATTTCTGTTCAGAGAGGTTATTGGGATGCCCCCCTCGCTCATATTTCACGGATCCAGTTGGTGCCAGGTTCCTCATGTGATTGGGGGTAAGCATGAACCCTCTCTGGCTGTCGCTGCCTTCCATGAGTGTTGCAGGTGGTGTGGTAAGCCTCGTGCTTGGGCACCGGGTGGTTTGGCCACAGGGTGCTGCCCTGGCCTGGCAGTCTGCCCAGCCCTCTGCTGGTGGGGCTCTCCTGCGCCCCAGGAGGCTGCAACACCATTTCTCCCTTGGCTTCCTCTGGAATACTGCCTGCACCAGGCCTCTCCTCTCATGTCAGAAACGGTGCTTCACTGTCCATTTTCTGTGTGTCCTCAGGGTGGGGTGCTGCAGTCGCCTGTGTTCACTTCTCCTCAGCCTCCCTTGGTGAGCACAACTGGTGATGTGCAAGATTTGCACAGGTTTCCAAACATGTTTCTGGTACAATTAAAAGTTAATCACAAGATACTATGGAAAGGCTAGGGAAAAAACCCCAAACTTTTCTAAGCACAGTGCCACTCCTCTAACTCACCAGTGTCCTAGGACACTATCTGTGCCCAGGAAGGCAGGTTATCTTCCTCCTTGTGTAAGGTGCTGAGGAACACCTTGGGTAGGAGACGCCTGCCATGCTGGCACCTTCCAGTCATCATCGTTGCTCTGACTAACCTGAAAGTGGTGGTTGCAGGTGCCAGACCGGTGAGCAGGCCACCAAGCGACAAACTTCTTTAATGCCCCATTTCTTTCTAGACGAGTCAGTCTGAGGTGAGAACATCTGCTCCAGGGCCAGATGCTTGGCCAACCCTCCTCCTCAGCCCCTGGCTGCCAGCAGACCAAATGGCGGTGGGCAGCATGTACAGTGGTGAAAGCAAAAGGGGTCTGCCACCATCTCGTGTCTCTGCAGCAGGAGAGGCTGCAGTTCAGGGCTGGCACTCAGTGCCAAAATCCAGCAGGTCCAAGGTCGGCATCTGGCCCCGTGCTGGGGTCACTGAGTTGGTCTCGGCTTACCATTGCTTTCCTAGGCTTTGTGGAGCTCTCCTGTAGGGGAGGTTGTTGTCTCCTTCACAGCTGGTGTATTTATAGGTGTTTAATAACCTGAGAAAAAATGTTTTGCTAATTAAATCTTGGATCACCTGGGTGTCCACATAGAAGATGTTTTACTTTTAATCATCCTTCAGAAAGGACCATGAGAAAACATGACAGGTCATAGTCTCGTTATTAAGGATATCATACAGGGAAAATGAACCATGTGAAAGGCACTGGATTAAAAAAATAATAAATCCTTGTAAAGAGCTTAATATAAATATTATATTGAAACAATAAAAATATAAAAAATCCTGTAGAAGTAGCTCAGTAGCATTTTTCCTACATATAATTATTCTGTGATAGCAAAATGAAATAATGCTGTATAGAAAAGATAGGGGAAACTCCACAGGGAGTAGGAACAGAGACTGTGGAAGTATTTAGATGACTTTTCAGAGGAAATTGCAAGAGAAACTGTTGAGAGAATAAACTCGTTTTGTGAAATTATAATCCAATACACCATCTGGGAATGTGCACGGTTCCAGCTGAGCAAGAAGTCTTAGTGGTTTAGTGTGATAAATACTAACTCATCGTAAAATCCCATTTTCCTGATGCTGTTTCCTGATTTCTTCTGTTGAGGGGAAAAAAATAGACGTATATGTACGTAGCTTTATTTCGGGGTAAAAAAAAGCAAAGACAGCTAGTAAGGGTAGAAAATAAATTAAAATATTTTCGTTACCTTAAATTGCTGAAAATTCACCATTTGTCATGAACGCTAATTAAATTGTCTTAACTACATTACACTACATGAGCTACATTAGTTTAAACGTTGGACACCAAGTGCATATTTTAATTTATATATTTTAGGTGAAGTTGATGAAATTTGCTCTGCTATGGTATGCCTATTAAATGCCTTTTGCAAAATTTGTTGTTGTCAATATATCCAGTGTGTATCAGAGGTCCTGGATCAAGTCCTTAAAAACAAATAGATGAGGTTTAAATTAACATTGAGAAATAATGTGTTTTGCATATCCTGGCTTTCAGTTGCATTTCAACCCCAAGTTAGTTACCTTTACCATGGCAATTCCTTTTTCTCATGAGCTAACAAAATGGGAAGACCTCCAACTTGCTGGATAAAAGCAACGTTAGCAACCAAAGGTAAGTATATCTTAGCGTGCACTAATCGTTACGCAGTATACATCTTATTTTCCATTAGTACACTGGGCACATAAGGTCAAATTGTATTGTCTGTAATAAAGCAAAATGCTTATTGGTGGTTACAGGAGGATTTGCTTGTGGAGTGTCTAAAGGGTTTTTTGTTGATCTATATATAAATGTCTTTTTAAACTTGGTTTGTTACATTAGCAAACCTTTTTGGGGGAGAACAGCTGCTGACTTGTCCCCCCCCATGCATACCTGAAGCTGTTGAAAAGCTGTGTGTGTGTGTGTGTCTTGGTCTGTTCCACCCAAGATGTACCAGCAACTGGGCGCTCCTCCTGCCCTCCTGTGCTGCCCCAGGGCCGCAAGTGCCCGTGCAGCACGAGGTGCTATCAGTGGCCAATCTCACGCAGGAGATCACGTGAAATGCAGAGCAAGATGCAAAACGGCAAGCTGACTGTCATAAAATTGTCAAGCATATGAGCATGGAAAGTTAGGATTGCAGTTGAGGGCTTTCTACTACACAGCTCTGAAGCACACCAAGTTGAGTCTGTGAGTGAAAACCTTTTTATCTCCTCTCTCACATTCTCAGTTGGTACTAACAGACAGTGATTTCCAGAGGCTGCACTGAATTATGCTGTCACAGAATCAGGATACATGATTTCTAGAGGAAAAAAAAGTAAGAAAAAATACCTTGAAAGGTTTTGAAATAATCGTACTGACAATTTGAATGTCTGAAGTATGGAGTTCCTGTCTTGTTTGATCTCAGCTTTCCTTCTATTACAACAGGTCCTACTTATCTTTCAAGTTGGTTTGGGTGAAAAATTGTAGCTTACTTCAAATTTTCTCTCTCTCTCTCTTTTTTATTTTTTTCTCCTTAGCAAAACATTAAAAAATATGGTAAATAACAGAATTGTACCTATTCTTCTCTTTTTAATACTTTGCTTCACTCTTTGGTAGTTTTACGGTCGGAATGAGATTAGTGATAAAATTGGCTCATCGTTCATTTTTTCCTCTTTCCTCCTGGACTGCTTAAAATCCTTGATTGTGGATAAAGACTGTAAGGTGCTAGATAATGCACAAATTAAAAATAATAGTAATAATAATGAAAAAAATCTGTTCCTTGCAGTCAAGCAGTTCATTCCTATGTCTCACTCACATCAAGCAAGCTCTTAGGATATTAATATTGTTAATAACAGTTTTCTAATTGCCTGCTAATATTTGGAGAGGTATAAATGCCAGGAGAGCTGCAGGTGAGGAAGAATAAATAATATGCCATGAGAAAATATTTAATTACAGTACAAAATTGAGATAGCAAGCTTCTTTTCTCTGTGTGCAGGGAGAAGTGGAATTGGTAGCAGCAGCTATAATTCATGATAGATCAAGTCATATATGAAGAAAAAGCTTTCACTTGTAAACATTGTCAAGCCCAGGGGGAAGCAATTACTGATGAGAAACAACTTTCTTTCATGTCAATCTCATCAGGAATTGTTTTTTGTTTTTAAATAAGGGTAGCTCTTTTTTCCTGTTGTCCCCAGAAACCAACAAAAGTGACATGCAATATAATGTAGATTGAAGAGGAAATTCAGCTGTCAGCTTCATGAACAAATTAGTACTCATTAACCAAATGTAGGTCTCTGAATGAGTTTCTTGCAAAGGGAAGGGCTAGATTTTTGTTTCTGAGCGCAGCTGAGTCAGTACAGCTACTAAGTATTACTAGATTGGTAAAAGCCTTTGGAAGCCATGTTGCCACCAAGGCACTACCCTCCGAGATATGACTTTGCCCCATTTTCTCTTGCTGTGCATGTATGTAGTAGTTTGCCTTTGGCCGATATCAGTCTCACATTATGATCTTTCTCTGACCATCTCAGCTGTGATAGCTGACTGTTCAGGAGGAGTAAAACCTATCTGCCCTTACCTGTCTATTCACAGGGTGAAGTCTCAGCGCCTGCTCACTCCTTCCTTGTGCCCCTGAGGGACCTACTCCAAGTCACAGTTCTGCCTCAGGGGAGGAGACAGAGTCTGGCAGGGCTGACTACAGAGACAAGTAAATATTTGCAATTTTTTAGGGGGATAAATAACTTGTAGAATTCTGTTTCAGATGGCTTGCATGCCATGGAAGTGTTTCTACTAGTCTTTTACGTTAGATCAAAGAACGAAAAGCATCTTTCTAAGATACTAGTGTTACCTTGTTTCTTTGCCGTAATTAATTTGTTATTAGTTTTTATCTCTGTAGAAAACTTCCACCAGTTCTGAGCTTTTATGACTCTCATGTTTATGCATATGTCTTTGTAAAAGAACCACATAAATAAGATAAATGTAGTTGCTCTGGGGCTGTTCTGTGCAAAATTTTCTTTAGCATTTTGAAAACATGCTGGAAGGCATTAGCTCCTACTCATTCTCATTTACAGGAAAGACCTACTTCAGTTTAAACAGCTGGTAGACGAAGGTGTGGGTCTGATAGGACATCATTACTAGGATGTGAAGAAATAGCCAAACCATTTAGTTTGCAACCACTTGTTTAAAACCAGTTTGTTACCTTGTGACTTCAAGAGGCTAATGTGTTACAAGGTAAATCACAATCTATTATTTCAGAGAAAATGGATAGGAACTGTAGTAAAAAGTGAAATTTATGGGCATGTGGCCCATAATTTATGGGAATTTATAGGTTATATGGAAGAAGAGCCAACACAGCATTTTGTAAAGAGAAGTCATGCTTCAGAAATCAGTGGAATTCCCTGATGGTCTCAGCAAGTGTGTGGGCAAGGGAAGTCTCTCATTAAAGGCTCTCAAAGAAATTAAATTCCCATGAATTGAGAGAATAATCCATTGGTTGAAAGAGCAAAAAGAAAAGGTGGATTAGTCAGTTCGGTCAAAAGGAGAGAGGGCATCAGTGAAGTCCAGTATGGGTCCATGCACCACAACATGTTCATAAATGATACAGGAAAGAGCTTGCATACTTGTGGTGATTACTGGTGGGTCAAATTCAGCGTAGAGAAATTTTAAATTATGCACAAGGAAACCTCAAAATGAGAAGCAGAAATTATTGGAAAAGAAATGGAAAACAGTAGGAAACATCAGTGACAGTTTGTAGGTCAGCGGTGCTCTCGCATTTGGACCCTTCTTCCCTTTCCATTCATAAAGGTGTGATAGATCTCAATTAGGTACCTAGAAGAAGGATTGAGATTATGGAGTAGTTTCCATGCTAGAGAATCACCAGTTTAGGACTCTCCAGGCTGGAAAAGTTAACTGTGAAGAAATATATTTTCAAGCTGAGTTTTTTCAGCAATTACCGCAGATACTTTTCCTTGATTGAAAAGATAGTAATTTAATGTGCCTCTTTAAACAAACAAACAAGCCCCCAGCTCTAAAGAATTTAGATGTGATTTCAAAGTAAATTTTCAAGAGAGTTGTACAATTACTAAACAACCTTATGTCAGACTTCTGTGACCTGTAGTTCTTAATTATGGCCATGTCTATGAGCTGGTTATTCATAGAATATGCCCCAGTTCTGCTGAGGAAGCTGCACAAATGTAGTGCATATTTTGAGAGGATGAAAACCAGTATAAGCACAGACAGTGCTAAACTGAAGTCACTGCATTGCTCAAACTTCCAGTAGTTTCTGGAAGAATCAAAAGTCCATCTTGCATCCTATAGTGTTGCTGGTTTTGTGTGAATTCCTGACCTGGGGTAAAACACTGTTTATGTTAAAGTTCACCCTTTAAGCAGAGACGAGCGCAGCAGAAAAATCCAGGAGCTGCTTTTGCTAGAGTTGCATTTGATCTTGGACTGCAGGAAGCACAGGGCACTGACATGCGGAGAGAAGGGGATGTGTGGAGGGTTCTGCTAAGCAAAGCACTTCAACTTCCTCACCTTCTAGTTATGGACGAAAAACCAGCAGTCTCCCATAATGGTCTGGGCAGAGCCAGGAAATAAGAAAATGTGTAAGCTTTTGTTCAAGTCCAAGTATGTTCGTCTGTCTGTCCAAGTATGTTCATCTGTCTGTTGCTTCTTCATGCTTGGTTTTGTTGTTCCATCAGTTTGTTTAACATCTTGCTCCACTAGCTGCTATCTGGTGAAATGCCTGAGTCTAGCAGATAGCAAAGCCATTTTCCTTTTAAGAATTAATATGTGGAAGGTTGGGGGCAGCGGGGGTGGAGGAACTTAAAAAATTGCATACCATGTAAATACACATGGACAGTGTGTGTGGTGTGGAAGATGGAGAGCCAAGGGCAGCTACATCAAATGGAGGAAATGCTGGTTTGGGGCCTAGCTGTAGACTAGGATGTTTTCAGGCTCAGATGCAGACCTGGTAAAAGTATGTCTGGACATAGTGGAAGAAAGGAAGTATACAGGCACATCTGGGTTTTACCAACCTCTTTGATCCTGCTACCAAAGATAGTTGTTTTTGTGATGAGGAGAGTATGGGACCTTTAACATTCACCAATAAGTTCCATCCTTTTTGGTTTGTGATCTTTAGTAAAAGCCTTTTAAATCAAAATTCTGCTCCTGTCTCAGTATGACTGGAAATGGAACTTGCTAAAACCTAATGAATAGGCTCTACCATCTTTCTTTATTCCACGTTTGATTGATTTGTTCCCTCGCTTGCGTAGCCTGTTTAATATCTCAGATACTAATTTCTTTTTTGTGTGTTGACATGTACTCTGCAGTACATCTTCTGGCATTCAGCTATTACACATATGATAAATGAACACTGTAGTGTCAGGCATACTGAAAATCATTGCTGTTAATATGCAAACAAATAACAGACCTGTAACCTCACTAAAGGAAAAATATCTCAGTAACTACGGGAATCAAATTTGGTGTTACCTTGTGAAATCTGCATTCAGAATGATAATTCAGGCTAATGGCTTCAGGCTCCCATGGGGCAGCTGAAATAGATTCTGAAATGGCAGAAGAAAAGGGTATAGTAAATAAACGCAATGAGCTGTCAAAGAATATTTCTACATCAAACAAGTCTCTGAACCTTTTTGTGCTTCATAATCTGACCTTTTCTGGCTGCTCCGTTTTTTGACTGAAGCAGATCACGAAATGAAACACATTAGCTATGAAATAATAATAATAAAGCATTTATATAGCCACTAAGACATAAGGTGTTAGAATATTGTAGAGGGGTTTCTATTAATTTACAGCAGATCGGTGAGGGTAAAACACCCTTTGATTGCAGTTGCTAGGCAACCCTTTGAGCAGATGTAGGTACCATTCCTGTTTGTTTAACACCAGCCGTACTGGAGTCTGTCAACAAAATATGCTACAGCAGCAGCAGGGAATAGCAAAGAAGAACAATTTTAGCATCACGGTGCTAAAGTATCTTTCTCTTGCATCCTTCAGGCATGAATAATACAGAGGAGGTTGCGCGGAGAAAGCTTGACACATTGCAGAAAATAAGCTTGTATTAGCTGTGTGCATGTTTTCACCTGTTGATAATAAAGTGCTTTGTGTAGAAAAATGCTGTTATTCCCATTCTGCAGATGTGGAAATGAGGCACAAGAAGGTTAGATGTTCCTATGAGAAGCTGCAGTAGCTGCTCATTAGGCAGTGACAGGGCTGAACGCAGAGTCCAGGTCTTCTTGGTCCCATACTCAGTGGGCTGTGTAGCATTTGCAAGACATATTGGTCCTCAGAGTGCTATGGTCCAACCAGCTACGTAGGATGATTTTGTGGCATTTCTTTTACAGGGAACATCATTCCTATTCACAGGACTGTATCAATGCTTAGAAAGAAAATAACCAGAGTGTTTAGAGAAATGTGATCTATGCTTCTGTATAAACACCAGTGTAACATATGTTTTTGTCATTTATACTTAACTCCCAGAATGTTCTTACTTGTGCTATTTACTTTTGCAATTAAAAATTAAATATATTTTATTCCAGACAGAGACCAAGAGAGCAGTCTGTTTGGATAAGTCCATTGAAAATTCATGTTCAGTGTGTTGAAATGTGGTGGTTTCCTTCCAGAAGACCTCAGGCTTAGAAGGCCAATGTATGCAAAAGCACTTGTTTCAGAAGAGCTTTGCTATAGGGAATGGTGAAAATAACACGACATTTTTTACTACTTTGTGGTGTAACATACATTATGATGGCTTCTGGCATGAGGATGTGAATGGGCCAAAGAAATAAAAGATGAAAGAGGTTAATCTTCCCACCTAATTTTTAAACTACAAATAATTAGATATGCAATTTAGAGAACATGAGGTCAAATAACTGTAGTTGATGCTGAGTACAGGTAATAAGATCTGTGATAGTCTTCTATTTGGCTTTGTTTTGTTTCACAGGTGTAAGAAGGCTTTTAAGGCTTGCTTTTTTTTTGCCCCCCCCTTTTTTTTTTTTTAAAACCTCTGGATAGAGGAGGGACGATATGCCTTTTCCTTTGTGGAAAAGAGGAGTTTGGAGACAGGAGGTTTCCCTCTGCTCTTCTCCCTGCAGCTTAAAAGGTATAATGGTCTCTTCAGAAGAAACGAATCTGGATCTGCTGGTTTGGGTTTATAGTCTGCACCACAGCACACATACGCCTGGGGTGTCTCAGGAGTGACATTGCCAGAGCATCAGTTACTCTGAGAAGTGCCTATTTGCACGGCAGGGAACGGGAGGACTTAAGAGCTGTGGACAGGAGAAGTCCCCAGATAGTTTTAGTCACAGATATTGTGGTTTTCCTAATTAATCAGTGTGTGGCAAACTTTCATCCTAACTTTGCTGTCATTTGAGGAATTTTATGTAATATAGCTGAGGGTCCACTGAGTGATTGATGTTCTCAGTAACACATAGACAAGGTTTACGGTGAGAGCTCTAGGGCTGCGGACAGCCTGATCTGACCTGCTGCACTGGTGAAAGAAGTGAGGAGTTTTCAGGACTGAAGTCCAATAGACAGAGAAAATGCACATGCCCAGATTTATTACATGAAATGGCTGGCCTAGAGTTTAATGATGTTTATTCTGATGTTTGTAGGTTTTTTTTTTTAAAGTTAGTAATAAGGCAACTGTAAATAAAATGGCTTTGCCTGGCAATTCAGATATTTCAAAGTGGAAATTTTGTCTCGTGATAGGTATTTTGAAAGATTATACAGCTCCAGGGGAATGGATTTGACCTCTTAAATAAGTTTACACAATAATATCATCTATATACTCAGAAGAGAAATGCATGTGGTGAGGAGGAAAGAGGTTTCAGTACAGCTGCAGCTTTGCAAATAGAAAATGTAGTTTTCTAAGGACCCACATAAGGGCCGATGCACGCTAATTATTAACTTGCCCATCAAGTCATTATTATGTTTTCATCAGAACTAACAATGCAGATGTTTTGTAAACATAAATATACAAATATTTATCGAGCTGGCCTTGCAGTGTATTTCTGTTAATAACAATCTTGACCTCATTGTTTATCCCTTACAAAAGTTTTTTTAGTTTCTGTTGTGCAGCATAATATCTGTCTTTGTTTCTGGTTAAGCACTTCATCAGGTGGGGTTTAAGTGTTGTACTAATCAGCAACAAGAATTAGTTAATGTTCTCTATAATGAAGATAACTTACATTTCTTTTATATGTTGTACATCTGTTTCTTTTTCCTCCCCAGAAGATCTGCCTCTGAGGTAGGACAGAGAAATTACTGTGTATTTGAAAAAATAAAATTAAAAATACACAGTTATATTTACAAGCTATCTTTTCTTTAAATTGGCATTGAATGTATTTCAGTCGTGAAGCTTAAGGGAGTAACTCCATTGTATCTAAAAGGACCTTTCAGAGCTCATCATCCCAGCTCTTAAAACCTCATGAAATGAACAGGCATAGTGCTCTCAAGAAAACTAGCAGCTCTGAAGCTTTTATGTAGTGTTGGTATGATATAAAAGAAATGCTTATATTTCAGTTGCTTGGCATGAATGGCAATAGCTTCCTTTTCAGTTTCATGGAGCAGTGCAGTACTTGGTCTCAAGGTATAAAGTCTTCCTTCCTTCATACATGTACTTTACATTAATAATAATGAGAATTACACATGTGGATTATGGTCAGATATTTTGAAAAGACACTCAATAAGTTCTAAGGTGAATTCTTATTTAGTGTTTCAAGTGTGTTGAAAGGTACAGATGACTTCAGCCATGAGAAAATGAAAGGAATTGTGGAGAAAGTGGCTGTTCTCAGTACCTTATTTTGGTTGAGAATATGATAACACATTAAGAAGACAAAAGCTAATCTTTCCCAGTCTGTGAAAGTCATTACCATTTGACAGCTATTGGAGGTCTTGCATGAAATATGTTCGGGGTCTCAGTTAAGTTTCTAGTGCATAGATGTCTTTAAACCACCACACACATCATAAAAACAATGGTGTTGGAGCAGATCTACTTGGTTATGGGTATGGAGAGGGAAGTTGAATAATTTTACTAAAGCAGGCATGTCTTTTGTCTAGTAAGCAGCATACATGATGTTCTGGGATTTGAAGAAGTGAAAAAGTGATGAGGCAGCAATTCTAATCATCCAGTTCAAAACAGAGTACAGAGAGAGGGAGGGGACTATGGTTTAGGAATAATAATAATAGAAGAAGGTGGTACTTAAGTTTTGGACATTAGCTGCTGCTATTTCAAGTGACAAGAGTAGGTGCATGTATTTCCGTCCCTAAAATTGCTGATTTTTTGCTTGGCTGAATGAACATTGTTCGAATCATAACTTTTGTCACTGTTAGCGTTCTTTCATTAGCCTTATTTTTAATGGAAAATATTCTCATTGATCTGTGATACTTTATGTTGAAATAATCTGTAGTCATCTCCAGATTGTGTTTATTCAGTTTCCCATCCACCAGTTGCTGTAGTTCATTCCCATTGCACTACTGGGGAACAAGGCAGACCTAACGTTGCCTCCAACTACAAATAAATCAAGCATCCCGATAAGGGACAGGAGTAATGCATCCAGCTAGGGCTGGGTGTCAGTCCTCCACAGCATGAACCATCCTATGTTGCTTCAGATCTTGAGCTGCAAATACTGTTTTCTGCATTCAGAGTGCCTTAAGACAAAGGACGTGACAACATTGTTTTAGAGGTATCTGTGTGTCTCCCAAATGCTGTACTAAACACCTTGTCGTCTTTGTTTTCCTGGGTTCTGAGTTTGCGACTATAAAACATCTCCTATACAGCTCCCTTCTGTTTTACTTTTCACAGATTCCAATGCATGGTCCTCCCTTTTGTTTCTTCTCATCTGAGTCTCTGTATGTGAAAACACACTAGGCAGATGCTGCAGTACACCTGCTTTTTTTCTTTTCTTTTCTTCCTATCCAAGGCAAAAACGATCCCCCTGACTTTCTAGTCATTTGTTTCAACTTGCTAATTATTTTCAGTACCAGCCAATTGGTGCGCTTGCCCTTGCTGTTCAATGTGGATTCCTTATCTTGGAGCTGTGATTTTTTCTTTACATTGTGCTGCAACTTCACTGCTTCTGAAAACCAGACAGTAATACATGAATTTCACATACATCCTACTGACTATTGGAAACAGAGGAGGACAGGAACACATTTATTCAGGAGAAGGATGAAAAAGCAGAGTCAGATACAGGCAAAAGGCAAGTGCTTGGTTATTTGAATATAACATGCACAATTGCATGGTGCGTGTTAACAACATTCAAAAGATAGAAGGGAAACTCAATTTAAAGGGAACACAATTAAAAAAATTCCCTCTTAGTTGGCCTAAGGCCTGGTCAGATAATCTTCCTTGCAGTGACGGACCTGCATGGGAGAGGCTGCGATTCCCACACTAAGCAGGTGATGTTACTGGAGAAGAAAAACAAAAATTATAGGAAAGAACAGCCAGAGACAGTTGCATCCTAACCTGGATCTGCTGCCAGCAGAGTGTATTTGTGGGCCAAAGTCAAAGGGGGAAAGCTGAACATTTCACGTCTAAGCTTGGTATTACGATGATCTTCCAGCAGATTGCTCTACCCTTGGGTCTTGCTGCTAACTGCTTTCAGATTCCACCTGAACATGCAGAAGTTGGAAGAGCTGGAAACTAAGGCTTGCTTTTATGATCTTGGGTTTAAAAAGTGCTATGTCATGTTTAAGCATGTAAGTAGAAATAAGGGTGAGGTGACATTGTAGATGCAGATACCCTCAGCGTTAGCGCTATAAGTCTGTGTATTAGCTCCTGAAAGTATATTTTTGAAATTTTCTTTAAATGTACATGGTATACTTGACTGCAGCCAAAATTCAGTACCAAACCATCTCACCCTGTGAGAGACCAGAATCTTCTGGTGAACTAATTTTAAGTTCTCCTCTGTAGAGCAGCATAAAATTAAGTATCTTTTTCTATAGCCTTAGTCTACAAACTAGTGGACATCATTGTCAGAGGAGCAATGACGTTCTCTGTACATAGTGACCTAGAACATGCAGTGGTTATGCAAGGTTATGAAACAGGCAGCTAATCGTGTTGCCAACCTTTCTTTCTCATTTTCAAGCAACAAGGTTTTAGAAAGCCTGTGGACTCTGGAGTACAGGTGGTCTGGTCATGGTTGATGCCCTTTCTTGCTCTTTTTAGCATCAGAGACTAAATATATTTTTTTTCAAGAGAAGTTATCTGTTAACTTTGTGCTTTGCTTACATTTTTAAAATGTGCTAAATATAAAATGATCTTGATTTGCCACCTGTTATCTATTGTTTGTCAGAGGGAATGACAAATATACTCATCTAAGAAATGCTGAAGTAAGGATTCAGTGCAGCCAGGACCTAAATTGCTTTTGTGTACTACAGTGGATAAACATCTAGAGAAAGAATTGAGTATTGATTTTCCTAATCTGTTTTGTGTTTGTATCAACAGACAATGCATACATATGCAATACCCATACCAAAAAAGTTTCTTTCCCTTATGAGCTTTATTACGTGTTTACACATATATGCACGAGCTATATGAAGATCTCACTTTCAAATATTTTGCATTAAATCCTCATTTAATTGACAAAGAAAACCATAAAGCATTCCCTTGAAGTCGTTATAATTTTTGTTACTGATACCAGACTCTAAAATCACATCTTAGGTTTTGCTGAGTCTGTTACTTAAGTAATATTCTTTTGACGTAAAGACTGAATCGCAACTTCTGCTTTTATTTATGTTTGATTTGCTTTCTTCATGCTGAGTCTGGAGTGGTATATGCCTCTGCAAACAATCTGGGTTTGTTAATGCAGAGATTTATAGGCCTCCTATTTTCCCTCAAGAAAATAGCAGAAGCTGATATAAAATGGCTGCTTTACCTGCACTTAGAAGTATTTCCTAAATACTTGTGAACCAACTAGACAGAAAGCATCTGTTTTGGTCAGCAGTTAATATATTTCTATATTCCCGTAACATATAGACTTGCTATAACCCAAACTGTGGTCATGAGTAACCCTGCCTTTTGGGAAATTCATTTAGAAAACGCTTACTTTGATTTTTTTTTTTTTTTTTTTGTTATGATGGGACCTATCAGCTGCAGTCAGGTTAAGTGCTCTGCTGTACTTAACTGCACTCAGTGGCTGATGGGGGCAATTTAGGATTTAAAGAATTTTAAAGCCACTTGTGTTTGATCCGGAGTTTAATGAAAGCTGGTGGAAGGTCTGCAAGATTAAACCAGTGTACTGAGAACAGTGAGCGAGCAGGTCTTTCCAGAGGTACATTGCTAGTGGGTCAGTGTAGGAAAGCTAAAGAGAAAGAGACTTCAGGGACTGCTCTGCCTGAGAAGCTGAGAACAAGCTTCAAGTTTGAGGAAGTTTGGATTAGCCTTTCAATTTTTCAACACAACTTTATCTTCAATATTTTCCAACACCACTTCATTGTACTGAACACATGAAAGAAGTGAGATACTTGCAGCTGGGTATGATTAACATAGCTTTATGCTGCTAATTTAACACTATGCAAATCGTATTCTTTGCCAGTTAGCTCATTGAGCACTGGATGTGAGGTGTCTCTCAGCAGAGTGTGAGTCCTCTTTCTGTAATTGTTTCATGCTTTTCACTTGCAGAAATTAAATTTGCTCTGTCTCGTCACACTTTTTACCATGTTTTTTTTAATCTTGTAGTTACTTGGAAGGAAAGCTTCTAAATGAGAAATGCAAACCCAACTGGTAATTATATGAAGAAAAAGATTCTATGAAGGGTTCAGATTTATTGCCTCCCCCCAAAGGCTCGGTGACTTTGATTTTGGGCCAACCTTTCAAGAGTTTTTTGTTTACAATGAGCTGAAGATGGTGGGGGTTATTTTGATCTCATGTGGGTATAAATCAAGAAAAACTTTGAAGTTTGGCTGGGGTTAAAACCAGTGCGACTTTGTTGAGACTCGAACTCCTGTTGTTTCTATAAGGCCTGTGTGAAGAGCATATGCTCGTGCTGGTGGACCTGTGGCCTGAGCAGCCGTGGCCGGTGCTAGAGCCACCTCCTATGGATTGCTGCATCTCCCTTGCCACCCAAGTGCCATTTCCTTTTCGGCATGTAATTATGTACACATTCACTTACCGAATGTCTATAAGAAGCTGAAGCACTGCTGACATTTTTCCTTTCCTTCTATTTGAAATGGACAAAACAATGCAGTGACTTCAGTGGAGCGGCTCATTACGAATTACCACCATCAGGGCTCCCATTATAGCCCTGCTCACAACCCAGCCAGTACAATGGACAAAATCACAGGTTTTGCTCTGCACTCACAGAAAGGCTCAGGGGCTAAGGGATGGCAGTGCTTTGCGGGCGGAAAAAAAAAGCACTTTGCAGTTGTTAGCACAACACAAAATAACAATCCCTTCTGTTTAATAGCAAAAAGCCGGGGAGAAAATGGCCCCATGCTGAGCCCAGCTGTGATTTGTGTGCTGTTGGGATGCCAGGGGAGCGCAGGGGGGCAGGCACTGTTTTTCTGCTGAGAGATCAACTGTGGGAGTTGCTCCGTCTTCTCAGCTTTTGTCGAACAGAAATGAAGAGCCACAGGGCATTGTGCAAGGTCTGCATTTTTATGCTGCTGGGCCTTTCTCAGCTAGAGATATTTTTGTTGGGAGTGTTTTTACTTCTTTACTTACTCTGTTGTTACTGCTGTTGTCAACAGGTGGTACCCAGACGTAGGCTATCCATGGTTTTCCTGGTTGGGAGAGCAGGTTCTTACCCTTGAAAGACAGCATGGTGATAGCGGTACACTTAGAGTGATCAGCTGGTGGAGAGAGGAAACCCCACAACCATCAGGAGTACTGTCATGTGGTCTTTGGTTTTGAGTAACACCTTCATAGTCAGATGTAGCCATAATGAACTATGCAATGTATCTTCACCTGCAGCAGGATTTTTAGTTCCATAACTGTAAACACAGGGAACATCACTGCTAAAAAGCAGTTTTGCTTTTGAAGCTTTTTTATTTATACACCAGCCTAAGTAACTTTTGGACACTTTTGAAAATGCCGTTTAGGAGCTACCCTGTCAATTTAAAGATTAGCATGGCACTATGTTTATTCTCACCCTTTCCTGCTTTCAAGAAGCTATTAGATGTACATCAGCTGCTGGTATTGCTTTTCAGGTTCCGTGTGTTTGCCTGGTGGAAACATTTTCCTGTTTTCAAACAGTTTTCATTGGATCAGACCAGTTTTCTTGACCTGAATTTATTACCCCCATGCTTTCTGTGTTAATGAAATTAATTCCGTATACTGTCAACGGTGGCATTTTTGCTTGTGTGTGTGAGGCAAACACCTGCGAAATCAGTCGGACTTCACATGTCCTGTGAGCAAGTGTGACGTGACTGGGAGGCGGCAGTTGTGGACACAACCCTCTGTTTACTGGGGACTCTGGGACCCAGGGAGATGAAAGGCAGTGTAAAAATGTAAAATATTGTAATTACTCGAGCAGGATCATTGCCAAAAGTCTCTTATTGTTTTCATATGCAGGAATGTGTGCCGCTTTCTTAATTTAAAAAGTAATTCAGATAGATAGCTTATTGGCTCAGTGAGGGAGAGCCTGAGCTAAGGGGGATGTTAGAAGCACCTTTTTTTGATTCTTGTAAGAAAAACCCCAAACCCAGGGATCAGAGCTTTCTTGAAGTATGGGGGGAACATTGTTTGGTAACAGCCGTGTGGCCTTGCAAGATTTTTTTCCTGGATTTACTGAGAACACTTTGCTAAATCCAGCTTTGTGGTGCAGGGCGTGCTCATTGCAAGGAGCTCCTGACTAACTTGAAATTCTCAAATGTTTTTAAAAATCGTTGTTTTTGCAAGAGTTTGCAAACTGTAAAACCAGAGTATGGACTAGCTGTAGAGCTAGAGTATAGGCACTAGCTGTCAATCTAAAATGCAAGTAGTTCAACTCATGCAGAGAAGCGGGATTGAGCTGTGCATGCTAACATCAACCCGAAGTATGAAAAAGTCATGAGGCTTTCTTAAGAAATGTAGATTGAAATAGCTTTCCCCCAAATTTTGGGCTAATTTAATGTTTAGCTTTGGCTTATTTTGTAATTTTGCACTGTTCTTATCAGCTGTTAATGCTTATGAGTTTTTTGTTGTTTCTGACTTTTAATTTGTTTTACTTTCTAGGAGTTAAGATAGTAGGAAAAATGCATGTCTTTGGGACAAAGACAAAATTGAGAGCCTTATGTTGGTGCAGGAGGTAGAGTATTTCTAACTCCCCTTTATTTGTATATTGTCATCCTCCATGTGTTTTTGGCTGGAAAACCTGGCCCAAGGGCTCTGTCTGCTCCTGGCCTCTCCTCTTTGTCCAGCAAGGGATGCTTACAGCAGCCAAAGCATGTATCTTATCAATCTTTATTTGGGGGCTACAGTTCTTTGCTTGGCTTTAAAGGTGGCACATAAGGAAGGTAAGATGGGTCTCCCTGTTCTCCTAGCAGGTCATCACCCATAGTCCAGATGAGGAAGAGCACTTGTGATAATTTATTGGTAGCTTCAGGTTATATAATTATCTGTAGCCAAATTCTGGTCAGAATTAATGCGCTATATAGAGATTTAGCCATAGACCCGGGAAAGGTAATAAGGCTGTGGAGGCAGCACCTGTATAGGTTGCATTATTTTGCTGTCTTTAAGTACTAAATTCATATGTGAGCGAGGTAAAATGTGTGGAATGCTTCTTGCACATACAGCATATTAGTCTAATTTCCTAGTTTTAGTTTCTGTTTTGTAGAGGTGAGACCAAAGGAGGACTCAGGAGGGAAACAAGAAAGTAAAATGGCGTGCATCTTTTTTTATAATGTTATCTAAACTCCACCAAGGTTGGCAGGACAAAACAGCTGCTATTACTGTACTTTGCCGGCATGATTAAATGTCTTGCATACTGTTCGTGTACCATCTGTTTAGTTGTTCAGTGATACAATAACCAAAATGAAAAGCAAAGACATTTGCGCCAGCATTGTGTAAAATAAACTGCTGGAAATCCAGAGCACTTCATACCTTCCTACTTTGAGTTAGATCCCTTGTTCATTCTGATGACTCCTGGGCAGTTACTGCCAGCCTTTTGGAAGATTGCATGCCCACGTTTTTAGGTGCTGATCATTCAACACACACATGTACATAAACACGTTGTGTATCTGGCACTGGCGTGTACTAGGGCCAGATTTTCAGAAGTCCTTGGCTTTCCACACAAGTGTTACACTAAGGCCACATTTCCAAAAAACTGATTATTGTCAAGAACTCGTATTTTAAAAAACTTGGCTGGTTGGAATGAATTATTTTGCTGCCTAAAATGAAACAAAGCAAGAATTTGCTTCTTGACAGTGTCTGCAGAGCGTAGGAAAATTCTGACCAGGGTAGGTAGTGACAGATAGCTGATTTTTTTTCCTTGGCTGCTCATTTAAAGTGTGAGCACTCAGAGAGAACCTAAGCCTTTTCAGGAGCAATGACCTCGTAAAGTGAAATCTTACACACAGAGTGAAGGGAATCTGACATGTATGGGAAAAAAAAAAAAAGGTGCATGTTTTTAAGGATGTGGCAAATAATACGTATTCTTTGTATTGTTTAGACAAATGCAGAGCTTGTTTTTCTTGAAGTATATTCAGCAAAACCCACTACTCTAAAAAACAGGATATTTTATGCGAAACACTGTGTTAAGAGAAAGCTGTCATTCAGATGGCGACTGAAGTGTCAGCAAATGCCAAAGTTAAGTTTGTGTTGCACCTTCGTTCTGCCTCCCAAGCAGTGCTTTTAAGAAGACCTGCACCCAGGAATAAAGGATTCTGCAGTCACAACCATGATGTTATCTCAGCTTTGTTTGAGTTAAGTCAAAACCAGGTGGCCTTTGACACTGGATTATTTGTTCTGCTCTTCCAGTTCAGACAGATGTAACAGAGAGACATCAGAAGTCATCAGCACTAATGAAGACATCACTCATTTTTTCACAAATCTTCACAGAATCTTTCTGTGTATGCTGAGCTAAGGGATGTCAGCAGAACGTCCTGGGAGCATGCATAAGTCATTGGTTTAGGAGGAGGAGGCACTGCTCAGGAGTTAGGAGGAAACACCCTCTGTGCTTCCAAATTCTTACCCTTGCCCAGGTGCCTGCCTATCACTCCTTTTGGAGACCCAGTCCATAGGTTTTCAGTTTGATCTAGGACAGCTGTCTGCTTTTTGGTAGGATTGTACTAATAAAGCACTATTGTGAGAGGGGAACTTTGAGGAGAGGTGGGGGCTCCATGGTCATTTGTGCCACTTCCATCCTCCCCACTGTATGCAGGCACTGGAGTGGGGCAGTGTCAAGACCTAATACTACCAAAAGTCACCACTAGCAGGTACAGCTAAGATTAATGAAGCAAATATATTGTATTACAAATTATTATCAGCAATCAGTACTATAGTAACAATCAGTAGTATAGCAACAATCAATACTATAGCAATAACCAAGTAGGTATATAGTATTGCAGGTTACTACAAACTACTTCATATTAGTGAAGCAAACTTATCAACAATGTAACAGCGGATATACTTATGACAATTATATGGATATATAATACTGGTATCAAGCAAATTAGACAGATTGCAGAAGGGGCCAAACCATCCCAGAGGGGAGGACAAACTGAACCAACCCCAAAAGCGCGCCCAGAGAGGGACCAATAAAGTAACAGGCAGAGTCTTACTTCGATTGAGTACACCCTCAGCAAGTTGTAGACAACACCAAGCTGAGTGGTGTGGTTGGTTGACACTGGAGGCAAGGGATGCCATCCACAGGGATCTGGACAAGCTTGAGAAGTGGGCTCGTGTGAACCTTATGAGGTTCAACAAGGCCAAGTGCAGGGTCCTGCACCTGGGTCAAGGCAACCCCAAGTATCAATACAGGCTGGGGGATGAAGGGATTGAGAACAGCGCTGAGGAGAAGGACTTGGGGGTACTGGTGGATGAAAAGCTGGACATGAGCCGAAAATGTGCGCTCGCAGCACAGAAATCCAACCATATCTAGGCTGCATCAAAAGAAGTGTGGCCAGCAGGTCAAGGGAGGTGATTCTGCCCCTCTACTCTGCTCTGGTGAGACCCTGCCTGAAGTACTGTGTCCAGTTCTGGGCCCTGCAACATAAGAAGGACATGGGGCTGTTGGAGCAAGTCCAGCGGAGGGCCACGAAGATGCTCAGAGGGCTGGAGCACCTATGCTATGAGGACAGGCTGAGAGAGTTGGGGTTGTTCAGCCTGGAGAAGAGAAGGCTATGGTGAGACCTTATTGCCGCCTTTCAGTACTTAAAGGGGGCTTATAAGAAAGATGGGGACAAACTTTTTAGCAGGGACTATTTTTATTTTGTTAAAGAAATTTTTTACAGTGAGGGTAGTGAAACACTGGAATGGTTTGCCCAGAGAGGTGGTAGATGACTCATCCCTGGAGATATTAAAGGTCAGGTTGGACAGGGTTCTGAGTAACCTGATCTGGTTGGAGATGTCCTGGCTCATTGCCGGGGAGTTGGACTAGCTGACTTTTAAACGTTCCTTCCAACTGAAACTACTCTATGATTCTATGAAAGATGATCTGCGTCACAGGGTCTGCAGTCAGCCAGGCATCCCACGTGAGAGTCCAAGAGACTGTAAAAATCTTGAGCAAAATTCAGCCTGTTTAGGAAAAGGAAAGGTAGGATAATTTCTTGGAGAGAGCTCCTTTCCTCCCTTCCCAGGCTGTTTTTCAACTTTTCAGACAATAAATTGCTGTTGCAGTTCCTTGTTTTTGCACCTATCGATGTTGGATGTCTCTGGTTTCTAGGTACCCAGATGTACTCCAAGGAGGCCAACTGCACTTTTCAAGGATGTTTTCAAGGCTCACAGCTCCCAGGCTGGCAGGCATTTTCTCTGTCAGTATTTTTCAGTAGACATTTTTTGTTCAGTAATTTTCCCCTTTTAATCAGGCCACCTTTATGGCTGCTCACATCAGGCAGGCAAAACAGCATCCCCCCCTCTCTGTGTCACCCTCCGCGGCCACCCCAACACCCCAAATGTGGTGGGTGTGAAGTGGCTGCAGCTTTTCATCCCATAGGATCTTAAGGTGCGCTACCCTGTATGCTGGTGATGTAAGGACTCCCTGGGAATGACTTTTCTGGATTGAGACCTTTAATTAGCCATTGATTCTCACTTTTTTCACATATGAGCTGATGTTTGCTTGGCACGTGCACTCGGGTATTTCCACAGAAGGGAAGATAACTAAGCTTTTACTTCACAGAAGTTCTTCTGCAGCATCTTGCCTGATTTAAGATAATAAATGGTAATATTTCTGGAATTAGTAAGAATATCTGCTTATGATAGTGACAATTTCATGAAATCTAGAAACAGAAATGATAATGTATTTAAAGTGGTTTTCTGTTTGCTTGGACGGACCAAGAGTAATTTATTAGTGACTTCTAATAAAGCTAAGTGCATGCTGGAGGAACCATAAAAATCCCAATTTACTCATGAAAAGGATAAACTTTGATAACTGATGCCTGTAATTTATTTTTCTATTTTACGCTGAGATTAGCACTTGCAGACAGAGAGTTAAAGTTCATAATTTACAAGTGCCAGAGGCACTTGACAAGCCTTTTAATAACTCCAGTAGGTTTGATATTAAGCAAAGCCACTGGAAGTTCCACATGAATATTCATTTTAATGACATATATTCGTAAGCAGAGAATTGCAACTTGTATGATATAGATGTCTCTTAAAAATTAAATGAACATATGGTAAATGATAAAAATTTTAAAGAAGCTACAAATACTTTCATTACAGTTAGCTGGCAGTGATGGAATTAATAATAATGAGAAAAAGAAAAGCTTTCCTTGTGTGTGTGGACTGAAACCGTGATTACATTGGTATCACGTGTATAGGATAAGTGGGAAGGGACTGCCCATACCATCTGAAATTGCTGACAGCTGTTAAAAATCAGTCTTGTACCATGCGCAGAGGCATTAATCATGTTGCTGACTGCATCTGTTCTTGGGAAAGGGAACACGTCTTGCCTTTGAGGACAGTTACCTGGCTAGAAAAGGCTTGTTTCCAATTGTTATGCAGACCCTTGTGTCATACCGTTACCACAGACTGTGAGCTCGTGATAAGAACTAATTGACTAGCAATTCCTTATTTGCATCGCATTTTTGATTCCTGGAAATCAATGAGTAACCTGAAAGTCATGACATTGTAAAGGTCAGTGTGCACACATACACCCCAGCAAGGCAGAGAATTTCATTAGCTGAAATGGTAACAAGGTTTTTGCATGTTTTTTTTATTTTATTTTTTTTTTTAATGTTTGATGTGCAACACAGCCAGCCGAGGTAGGTCTGACTGAGAAGTATTCACCTACAATCTTTTTTTCTGTCTGTCAAAACCAGAGGCAGTGTACTCGGGTATCATTAAAGCTTGTACTGCTGACATCAGATGGTGATCTTGGAGTTTCTGTTGAAGTGTCATGATGCCGAGGAAACAAATTTAATTATTTCCAATGTTGCTCCTACACTGGCTAAAGAATACAGGATTTTCAGGACAAGCCTAGGAAAAGAAGGTACTCCACTGAGGGAGATGCTCTAATACCCAAAACATGTATACCAAAAAGCCTGAAGAATAGATTTTTATTCCTCCAGAACAGCAACCCTTGCTTCATACTAAGCAGGATTTCTAATATGGCAATTAATTTACATTTTCAGGTTCTGTGATGGGGTGTGCCGTATTCAGTATGAATAATGAATGCTTTGAAAAAAAGCAGCAAACTTAAAGTCTAGGAGTGTTGATTAAATATAATGTGTTGTAAATACTTCATCATAAATGGTTTTGATACCCCAGAAAATGTTTCTCCACGCAGTTCATTTTCATTTACAAGTTGCATAGGAAGAGGAAGGACAGTAGTCATTGTTCACACAGTGTCTCTAAATTGTCCATTAGAGCACATGTTAACAGTGCCATGGTTTTTTAAGAGGGAAAGGCTATTTGTTTATCTCTGAGTGAATTGAGGTGGTGGTGGCAGACAATGATGAGAAAGACAGGCAATTGACAGAAAAGAAAGAGAAAGAATACAGAGAAAATGTAAGATTTTTGTAAATGTTCTTGTGTCTTATCATGCTGCTTGTTTTTTAAAATGGAGCAGGATTTTAAGTAAAGAAAGTGAAAGAAGCTTCCAGGAGAGTTTGATTTTAAAAAGCAACAACCCAAAACTACCATCCATTTGATATGAATTAATACTTACATTTAGCAATACGCATTAAAGGGGAGGGAAGCATGAAATGCTTTACAGCCTTCAAACAAATGGCTAATGTGCACACTAGAACAAGTCTCCTTGCATCTTAGACATTTCCACTTACTACATTAATCTGACTAAAAGTTATACATTTATTTACTATTTAAAATTTTCCTCTTTAGGGAATGAAAGATTTCCATGTTAGTACAGCAGAAATTTCCTCAACAGTTTTATCATTCCACTTACTAATTAGGAAAATCTTTTTAGTTCTGTGGACACCAGAATGTTTTTCATCTAAGTAGCTAGCTGTTATGTAATTTGTATGTTAACACAATATAAATAGCCTTTATTTCTCTCTAGTCATTTATGGATTTCATACACAAATATGAGTGTTCTCACCTACCGATACGTTACTGCATATGCATGGAGCAAAGAATGACATATGTTTTTGTAAACTCTATATGTCCATGAAGTGTAGACATCTTTTTAGTAGAGCTACTGATCATCATCTCTTCTTAAAAGGAAAAAAAAAAAAGGTAATACTATGTCAGTTCTGGTGTTGTTACTTTTTAAAATATGGAATAATGATTTTTTTTTTATTTACTGGGGCTTTTTTAAAACTCATTTTGAAAAAGCAGGATTTTCCCCACTTTGAACAGTAAAAAAACAAAATCTGAAAATTCGTTTGATAGGAGGCATTCTTACACTGCTAAGAACATATTATGAAATGGTGTTTTAAGAGAATTGGTAAGAAGGTGTAAAATGATATTTGTAAATAAAATATCATGGCAGACAAAAGTAACAATTTATTTAATAGTTTCTACTGTGTCGAGACAGTGGTGTAAGTTATTTTTATTCATTGCAGAACAAAAAGCCTACTCCCTAAGACAGAAATTCTTTTGAAGTTGCTCTGTATATTAGAGAAAATGTCATGGTACGTGAACCTCTACAGAGCTGAGGCTGCTGCATGGCTCAGCCCCAGCTCTCCAGGGGCCTGCCCAGCTCCGGCATGGAAATGGGCTCCTGCCTCTGGATGCATTTAGCTGAAGGGCATCATCATTAAAAAAAACCTCTTCAGAGTCTGCTGGTTGCTGTCAGGGCACATGGAAAATCCTTCAATCTGTGTTGTTGCCTGTGTCAAGACAGACCACTGTCTTGGTGCTGCTCCCTTGCACTGTGCTCTTTCTGGGACTCTGCTGCCCAGTACTGACCCGTGGTACCTCACAGGCTCTCCTTACTGGCAAAGATGGTCAGCGGTGTGTTATTTGCTGTAAGCTTTGTATTTGTGTTTTTTTAATGAGTAAATAACATACAGTATCACCACCAGCACTGTTCTAGCTTTTGTTGATCTCTGTGACCTGATCTTCGCGAGGCTGGGACATTTCATGGAGAGGCAGAAAAAGACACAACTATTTTGTAGTAGCAGATGATAAGGGTGTGAGCAAGCTCTGTAGCATGAAGCCATCTATAGCTTCTCTCTTGTGGAGGCATGTTGTGGTTTTGGAAGCAGGCTTTTGGAAGAGTGGGAAGCTGGAATGGTGGATTTTTATTTACTTATTTATTTTCTTTAAACAGAAGTACCTGGTATTTGGTGGTTTATGCAATAATCAACCAAATTTTAGCATATCGAAGGTTTTTGTCTGACACTTTCCCAGGATAGATTGCATGTTGGGTCTTTTACGCCATAAGCATTTAGGAATAGCAATGTTTGAAAATCAAGACTTGCCTATTGCACTTTAGAAAAGTATTCCTTGCTTGAAACAACCATACCAAAGGACGATGATTACTGCAACAGAAAAGAGTAAACGTTTCAGAGTTAGCTATTCAAGTACTATTGATTTGTGCTGGTCTCCTTTTGAAAAAGCTCCTTTTGGTGAAATTTGGAGGAGGAAGTGCAGTGGGCAGTGGGCTTTGAAGGGAGCATCTATCAGCAGAGGGAAGAGGGCACCTGGGCTGCCTCACAACGCCATAAGGGAGAGGCATTAACCCGACCTTTGGTATTTCCTTCTCAGCATTCTTGAATTGTTTCTCTGTTTTTCCTGGTGTGATGCTTGGAAGAGTCGAGAAAGCACTTTGCATTGTCTTCATAATAGAAACCAAGCGCCTGTCTCCCCCTTAGTAATATTACATTACCTCATTTTTAGCAGCTTAATAAAGGAAAGGTTTTGCCTCATCCCCTGAGGTGCTGAGGATCCCTTCTGCTCTGTGACTTCTGTAAGAGACAGAGTTGGTCAAACATTTTGAGGGACTGAACAATGCTCTTGTACTGCGACAACATGGCGAATGAGACTTTGTGTGTGGAAACAGTAATTCTCTCCTGCCCACTGGAGGTTTCATTTGGGTTTGAGAGTGCCTGCTAAGAAATCAACGTGACGGGTCCAAACGTTTTAAACCAGTGATGATCTTTTTCACAAGGTATTTTTCATTTTGTGGTAATTCTTTGTTACGTGTTTTGATAATAAGGTTTTAGAAACAAAAGGATTTGATTCTGCAAGCCTTTACTCTTTTCTTCAGTCCTGTTAATTTAAGTGGATTTTTCCCCTATTCCAACTATATTAGAGATAAAATTGAAGAGATGTTTTTGACTACTGTTCATAAATGTACCACGATCTTCAGTGTTTCTTACTGAATGGACTTCGAATTTGAAATGTCCTAAAAGATTAGTATTGGAGTCATGTAATATCTTATCTCAAAGATCCCTTTCTTTAATATGGGAGCTGGTTTCAACTTTTGTAATACTTAAACCTTCTGCCTTGTAAATAATGCATATGTGCTATTCAGTATTCAATCTATTGTTTTCTATTATCTTTCTTATTTATACGGTCTTCCTGCTGTAAAATGAAGAAGATTTTGGACATATTCCCCCAGGACAGGAAAACTGTTAGTAGAATTCAATCCTCTCTCCTACAGAAATTTGAATATCTTTTGAATGCATTAAAATTAATCTTAAAAGGTATCATTCTTTGCAGAAACATATCAATAGGCATTTTGCAACAAGTTAAGTATTTTATGTGTCCTAGTAGTTTGCTGTTATCTTTCAACAGTCATAAAGAAAACTCAAAAAAATGACTTTCAGAAGTCATTTTACAATGTATTAGAATATTAAAAAGTTTTAAAACTAAAGTTTTACTTGTTGCAAATGTGGTTCTTGATGTAATTTTGCAAGTAAATGCACTGTCTTCAATGCTACAGCATACATTGAGAAATGACTTCCTGGGGACTGGAAGGAGGCAGCTTCAGTTTGGGCTGGTTTCCAATGTATTGCTGGGTCTGAAAACACAACATGTTCCCTCTGCCAGCTTCTCTGTTTTCCAAAGGGATGAACTGAGGACCACCGTTCATCCCATGGCTGTGTGTGGTGTTCTGTAGGCATTTTTCTCAAAACTGTAAAATTTTTGAAGTAAGGAAATCCTCCCCTGAGGCTAAGGCTGGCATACCGTATTTGTTCAAGTAAATCTTGTGCAGCCTTTTCAAATACAGGCAACACAAAATTCTGACTAAAAATTGCATAACTGCGAGAAGGATTGATAGAGCAGGCATCTAACTTAAAAATGGCAATAGGAATGGAAGTTGAGTCAAGATGGTTTATACACCAAAAAAAATTAATGAAGTGAAATAGAACAGAATGAATCCCTTTTCAATCGACTCTAAACAGCCCCAGATGTAGTAATACAAAATGGGAAATCCATAGAAGTGCAGCAACGCAACTGAGACAAGGCTGTATGTAACAGTAGTTTCCTGAATAAAATAGCAGTAATGCCAGATTCTTACGTCCCATTATTCACAATTCGGAAGACAGCTTTCTAAATATTTTTAGTTTACAGCATACAAATAAATCTTAGACTAAAGTCATTATATGTCAGACCATATGCTATCAAAATATTATACTGTGTAAGGGACCTTAAACATACTGTATCACTTAATGATTTCGTAAATATTGGTTTTCATTGAATACGAAATGTATGCACAGTAAAGGCGAGTAATGTAGATACTACCAAAGTGATACATACTACAGTAGTAAATAATCTAGATAGTTAAATTTATCTACTCAGGGATACTTAACTGTCACACTTCGAGTTGTATCGAACAGTTACAGTTATGGCAGTACAATATATCTCTTATTAGAGGTAGACTTTGATTTAGTTTCCACCAGCTACAACTTATGTCGAAGAGTGACTACTTTTAAACTCAGCTAATTAATTATTGGCTTAATACTTGGCAGTCTTGTTACTTTGCAGCAAGATCTAAATCCAAGTTATTTATGATGATAGTTCAGGCACTTGGAAGTGATCAGTTTTCACAAGCTCCAAGGTTTGTGGATCAGCACACACTCGGTCGCATAGGAAGAAGAAAGGAAAGCAGAACAGTGGCAAAGAAATAGCTGCATGAAGAAGTGTGGCTCTCACTATGATGCAATTGCAGCAGCGATTGCATCACACACACCAAAATACCAACATCTTGATTTTGAGGCAAACTCCTATTTTGCAACCGCAGTGACTTTCAGTAGGAGCATGCATATGTGTGCAGCTGGGCCAGGGGTCACACACGCCATGGGATCTCAGGTCTCAAAGTTAGCTTAGCTTCTTTAACGGGGACTTCTACAGAGAAATTGGAGCATCTGTGTGAGATACCTGCCTCTTTTTATGGACTTTATGGTATCAGGTAACCCAACTAATTTAGTGCCTTAACAGTAGATGCTAAAACCCTCCTTCCTACATACAGCTAAAACCCCAAACAGCTAGATAATCTACACGTACGGTGCCATGACTTGGTTCTGCCTTAATTTAATGAAATGGGTGTAATCAGAATTACACGATGGCAGACTTTGGCCCATCATTTATACAGTAATGTTATGAGTAATGTAAGGTGGGAATTAACAAAAGCCTGTCCTTCAGGGGAGCGTTCGGTTTCATGTGAAAGATGCTGGGAGTGGGGCAAATTCAAACGATAGGTAATTCTGGCTTTTGTTTTCTTATTGAATCTGATTTTGGGTGGGCTGAATTAGTTTTGGGAGTTGAGTACCTGTCCAGAGAGAGCTCTGGGTGATGTTTCTATATTAAGTGCCTCAGTTGCATTCCTAAATACAGGTGGAGATGAATCTGTCTGTCTTGTCTTTCCTTTTACACTTGTGCAAGTCTTGCTGCTAGTAAACGTGTTAAAATACAGTGAGAAAGGAGGAATGAAACTGATTTTTATCCACAAGCTGTAGTCGCATGTCATAGATCAAGATTATAAAAGATTGTAGCCTGCAATATGTCAGTGAGCGTATGCTGCTGACTGTTGTGGCTGCTGTTCCTTTGAGGGAAACTATCAGACTTCGGTCTTTCAGTCTGTTTAAAGGATGTCTTCTGTGTGTCACTGCACTCACACATTGTACAATGCCCCTTCCTAGATCGAGTACGCGATCCTTACTTAGATCCTTAGATTTCTTAAATCAAACACAAGATCAGGAGTGGTGCGATCTGTATTTATGTAATCTAAGTTTTATTTTTCAACTAGTAAAGTATAAGATGAATGTGGCTGAAGAGGCAGCTTTGGATGGTCTCCAGCTGAGCAAGCAGCCCTCAGCCCCACCTCTGTTCAGCTGTGAAGCAAATGGCACAGTGTTCTTGCCCACAGCCTGAGTTCCCCCAAGTGCTGGAGAATGGAAATAAAACAAGTTCCCCTTAGGGCCAGGCTCAGTCTGGGGTTTGCACCCAACCTAGTTTGTACCAGACACAGACTATTCCTGGCATATACCCTGTTCTTTCTATCCACATCCAGGTATTCTTTCCCAAGACCAAAGAGCAGAATAGAAAATACAGTGGTTTCTTATTCTTACCCTGTGAAAGAGATAAAGCCCAACGTGCCAGTGGTGTTTAAAAGGACACAACTGTCTGAAGATACTGCACGTATATTTAGTGTCGGCACATTTTACTGTTGCAAACAAAACCGAAGTCTAAAAATAAAATCCCACGTTATTTTGAAGCATTAACAAAGCTTTTTTCTTTCCCTTTTTAAAATAAAGCATAAAATAAAAAGAAACTCCAAATCAAAATGCCCTATTGCTATTAGAGAATTCATAACAAGATCTCTGTGAGCATGACAAGTTAGTAGAGCATGGAGTTTTCATTATAGAAATTATCTGATTTGAAAGTTTCAACTTGAGGTATAGATACATATGCCTTAAATCACAGAAGACAAAGACAGAGCAGATCTTACAATATTTAAACTTCTGCATGTAAAATTATGCCATTGTTGCTTGTAAATATGCTAAAAACCTCCTGTAGTGTCTTGTAAATATGCTAAGCACCCCCTGTAGTTAGTTCCCCCACTACTGTTATAAATGAGAGCAAAGAAAATGTATTTCTTACATTATAGCTTCTTTTCCCAGGTGTAAATCTGCTGTTTTCTTTGGCATTAGCAGCTCCGTTCCTTGACTGACAGGTTTCGGAGTTTGCAGTAATTGTGAGCTGTGCTCGCAGTCACTGTGCTTTAGAGTCAGCAGGGAATGGTGCTGCATGCTATTTTTTTAAAGAAAGGGCATTACAGTGCCAACATCTAATAAATCCTGAAAGCTTTTTTTTTTTCCCCCCTCTCCCCTCCTTCTTTCCTCTCTTGCTATCTTTCAAATTACAGTAATGGCGCAGTTACATTTTCATTACATCGTAGTCTGAGCTGCTGTAGTTACAATTGTCTTAGCGCTGCCATTACAAACCTGAGCTTCTATGTGTTATTGAAAGAAGTGGTGTAGGCTGGCCTGACAGACTGTCTATCCAATTCTGTTCTGTGCTTGCTTCCTAATATTCATTCCAGGAGCAAAACAGTATAGGTAGAAAAAGAGAAAAATATTTCCAGGAAATCATAGTTAAAAGCAGTGAAAGAGTGGCTGACATCCAAGTGTTGCATTGGTGAAAAGACGCCAGAGCAATCCATGGCCAGCCAAAGCATCAGTCATAGGCAAAAGTCATGTAAAGCCTTTGCATGGTACGAAGTCCAAGCAGTGTCATCTCCTCAGCTTGTGAAGCAGGTGGTGATCCAGCAGCACAGACCACAGACCTCATTCTGGTCTCTTTCCCAGCAGGAACCATTTCACAAAGTTGAAATTGCGATTAAATTGGTTTTGTTCTTTATATTTCACTGACATTTGGGAGAGGGGCAGCCCAAGAAGTATTTAGGGGCAGTTGGGGGGTCAAGAAGAAGTAGAAAATATTATATATTCATTGTGCAAGTCTGATTTTTCCCATTGATTGCAGAGGCCAGCTGTAAGTTACATGGTTAAAATACAAATTCAGAAATCAGTTATGATGTACTAAAACTGGAATATCCCTATTGAATAATGTACTGTGGTCAGTAGAGTTTATCTGAAATGATGCCAGCTTAATGAAGGAGGACATTGTTTGGTAATAGCTCTGTGTTTAGTTTTTAATCATATTCCTTTTCTTCTATAAAGAACTGCTGGGGCTGTTGAGATATAGTTTCTGATATTATGTTGACTGACATCTGATTTTTTCACTGTATTGTTGAAAATTTATTATTTCTGGCAAAATTTATTATTTTGTTTTGCTGTTTGGCAAACGTAAGGTTCTAGGTTTCTGGGCAGACCATGCTATTGCAGTCCTACCATCCTGTAGGTTCTGCTAAAATGGGATCATATTTCTCTTACTATGTTCTTTAATGTGTATAACATACTTTGCATGCCTATTTAAATACCTTCTTTCTGCTATTTATTGTTTTATGTGCTGTTTTTCTGCTTTCAGCACAAGCCAATATAATTGCCTTTATGTACTTTCAGGTGAAGAATGATTTACTTACCAGAGGGGGGGAAAAAAAAAATGATATTAGGCATAAATAACTTCCGAGTGTGTCCCAATATTCTCATATTTATTACGTGGTCAAGAGAGAGTGCTGCCTAGTTTGAGTGAGAGCAAGGCTTTGCAGAAAATAGATTGCAAAAAGTACAGCATGTGTCTAGAGAGTTTTCAAAAACACAGTTCTATTTGTGGTGCAAGGAACAAAGAACTGTGAAATACGTGGTAAAACATAACGCAGAGTGATTTTTCTACATACCAAAGGTGCTGACACATACTAAAAACCAGACGTGCTAACAAAGACCTGAATGTTAAAGGTCTGTTTAAAAGCTGAATAAAATTCTGAATAGACTGGAAATATTCAGAAATATATTTTAAGGGCTTAAAAAACTTGAGGTATTATGTCTTTCTGCATCCTTTTTCTGTTGGGATTTTATTTACACTTCTTGTATGCTGTATTGTGTACCATTAGTTTTCTAGAAAGTAATTTTATAATGAGGTGTCAATAGAAATGAGCTAGATTTATTACACTTCTGTAACTGATTACCCGTAACTTGTTGCAGTACATTATTTCACCATGGGTTAAGCTGGTTATTGTCTAACACTCCCTACTCGTACTTCTTCCTGCTTCTATTTAACATTTCTATTAAATATTCTATTTAACATTTAGTGTAGTAAATTGGGTGGCTTTTGTAAGGTCAGATACTGTTTTCTCTCTAGAGCCTTAAATTTAGCACTAGAGAGGTGTCAGTGTTGCAAAACTGAAATTTTGAATAGTTCATCTCATTTGGTCTGGATTTTTGTTACAGTTTTATTTCAGTTTACCTTCTGAGCTCAATCTGGTGTGCCTGGGAAGTCCCAACTCATTTTCTTGGTATTGCTTCCTTTACTAACAGAGAAAGCAACAAGAAGGTAAAATTTGCAGAAACTGAATTTTTTATTAAAGACTGGCTGCTTTTTGGGTTCTTTCTTCAGGGCTAGTTAGAGCAGGCCCTTGAACTCCACAAACTTCATTCACATACCACTTTACTAATTTCTGAACAGATTCTTCTACAGTTCTTCCTATTGTTTTCTTTTCTGGTGGAAGTCAGTTGAATAGCAAAAACATATACAACCCTTTTTCAACCGAATTGTGCTTCCCAAAAGAGATGGAGTGTTGCAATTGAACGCTACTAGTTTGTTAAAATACTGTTAGGTTTAGAATCCAAGCTCTTTGAAATCTGAGATGTTTCAGTTTAGGTGCTTTTCAATTTGTGAATACTGATTCTTAGTACACGCTTGAGCGATATGTCAGTCAAAAGCAAAGATTAAGTTAAGAAAATGAGTGAAGAATGTTCCTTCCGTCTTACAGTATCATTTCTGTTCATCCTATTGTGGCTTTCAAGATTATCACTGATGCTTCCTGAAAACTTTGCAGTTGCAGTCTAAAAGATGTGAATTATAAGACAAAAATGGGAAAGACTTCAAAGTCTCTTGTTTCCTGTATTGTCTAAACATACTTTTTGGTATCGTCAAAGAGTAACTTTGCTACTAAGTATTTACAATATATGTTATGTTTCAATTAATCTGTGTTTTTCTGTTTGGTGGTTAGTCTCAATGCTGAATATTTTGTTTGGGTATGATCTCATTTGCTAATCTGTGCAATTGTCCACTGTAAAACTCTCTCTCCCTGAACTCTACATTTCCACTCAGTCTTCTGAATCTAATCACGCGTCTCACGGCTTTTCCTTCCTTTCTTTTGAGTTTCTTTGTACTAATGGCAATCCCTGTTGCAGTACCTTCCGTTACAGCTCCAATGTGCGTAAACATGCTATTATACTAATAGCTTGTCCTGGTGTCTCGGCACAGGTCGGTTCAACTGGTGGTGCTGGTGAAAAGCAATTTAAACCAGCTTGTTAGCCCTACCCACTGAGTGCTGGCAGTCACTCTGTTATTTCTTTCCTCCAGTTATTAAATGGGAATGTTAAAAAACGTTCATTTTCTAGCTTTAGAAAGCTTAAAACTTCCCTGACTTTTCAATACTGCTATGTATACCTGGGGGTGGGGGTAAGGTGCTAGGAAAGATGTTTTGGCAGTGATTTTATCTTTTCCATACTGCTCTCTTGCCTTCCTTCTGAGGATCATTGTTTGTAACCTTGTTGTGTCCTAAGAGGACAAAATGTGTTGTTCAGCGCACCCTTAATTATCCAAAGCTGCTTTTGAAAGTTCCCTGTCCGCCCCGGAGGGAAAATGCCTTTTTTCTGTTGCTTTTGCCTGTTCAGGGTCAGTCCTGCCCAAATAATCATGGACCAGGAGTGGGGGCTCCTTCTCGCTTTGGCCTTGGGAGGCTTGTCTGTGCTTGGTGAGCCTGATCTTGCCACCTTTGGGAGATGTCCTCTCCAGGGTAATCTTGCTTTTTAGGAGCTAACTTTTCTTTTCCTAGGCACCAGGCCTTGGGGACATCCCTTGTGCTCTGGTACCCAGGGAAGTGGGAAGCAGGCTTTGAGGTCTGAGGGCGATGATGAGTATAGAGTTCAAAGTCTCTTGAGCCCTCCAGTATCTGAAGACACTTTCTGGTATCCTTGAGCAAAATATTGTTACCAATTATTTACATGAAGTAGTTCCCAAAATGTGTTACATGTAGTATCTGCTTAGAAGAGCAGCTCACTGAAATATTTTCATACAATTATATTATATGGTATATATTTCCAAAACCAAGGCATGTTAAAGTTGAACGGCTCCTTTTTGCTCCCTTCTCCTCCCCCAATTTTCTGTTTAAAGGCTTTTAATAAATCTTTTAAAAACAGTACCTCTCAGTTAATTCAGAATAATAAATATATTTATTTTTTTTTAGGTCTTAACTCTTGGATATCAATTCTGGCCTGCTGATATGATGATAGAAAATGTGATATGAAGATTTTAATTGACAGCCTGTGCTGAATCACTATGCCTGCTAGCTGGCAGGGGCAACCTGTCCTGCTGATATTCCTGCTGCTTTGCCAGGTCCCTCAGCAGTCCTGAGGAAACCATGATAGCTCTGTGCCAAGTTTTTTCTATGTACATCAATGTATAGGCTGGCAGGGTACTGAAGTCTGATTCTTTTTTTTTAATTTATTTTTCTCTTCTCACAGATCACTTAGCCATATTTTTAATGTAGGTTTCTTTGTTTCATGTGTCTCTGCATCCACAGAGGTAAAAAAAACAACCCAGTAAATAATTTCTCCTTCACTGTGTTTATTTGATTTTCTAATTTGTGGTACTACGCCCAGGCCCTGAACCTTTTAAAAGTTCTTGCATGTGCTGCTTAGGTCTTACTTATGCTGACACTTTTGGCTCCGAAACATTTCTCCACGGTTTCCTCATTGTTTCTCCCCTGTCTGGGTGTTTCAGCAAAAAAAAAATTTAGATGTGAAATGGATTCATTCACTTTTGTTAATTTCTTGAGCAGTTTCTCTGTTGGTGAAACAGATAGGTCTTTCTTTTAACTGAAGTATTCATAGGTCTGTGTGTAGTTGCAGGATTCACACGAGCCAGCCCTCCTCTTACCATTTAGGCAGGGCTGCTGCTGTCCCACTCTCCCCGAACTGGCCAGGCGCAGGCAGAGCCCGGAGCCAGGGGGTCTGTTGGTGCCCCCCACGGGCTCTGGGCAGCGCTTGCACGACAGGCAAATATGTCAAAATCTTCTTGAGACATGGGATCACATGTAATCTTAGTTCCTCAGTCTTCTCATCTGTTAAATGGGAATAATAAGCTTCCTTAGAATCATAGAATCATAGAATTGCTGAGGTTGGAAGGGACCTTTAAGATCATCGAGTCCAACCTTTAACCTACCCTGACAAACCCTTGTATGGTTAGTGTTTGAGAAACTTTGGTGAAAACTTCTGTATGAATTGTTCATGTAATACCAGAAAAAAGTCAATGGAGACTAATTAAAAAGTAGGTGTTGTGCTTCATACTTTTCATTTTGTGAGCAAAGCTAGTACAGGCAGGCCATTAGAGTGAGAAATTTTGTCTTGCTTGAAGCCTTCTTTTATTTCTTTAATTTTGCGAATATCTTGTCGGTTGTTCTAGACAAAGCCGTCTTTACATTTCTGTCCTGTGTGACAAATGAAAACATCGCTGCCTCTGCCCTGACATCTGAAGTCATATGATGTCTCAGTAACCCTATTCGGTTTTACAAAGTAATATGCAGAGACTGTAGTGTTTGGCTATTAGGGTAAAATTTTGGATTTTGTCTGCTTATAGATTTATAGGTTTATTTTATAGATTTATTGCAGGTTGCAATACTGTGTTATAATCGGGTATAGAGACTGGCATTGTAAGAGTTTTGCTGAGTTAATGTCCTACAAAAATCAGACCAAATTTTCACCTGATGGATTCAAGCATATCTTTATTAAAAATCAATTAGTTTTCCCCTATTACATCAGCAGCAATAAATTCTTAACTATCACTGTGACATAATTAATAATCATAGAATGGTTTGGGTTGGAAGGGACCTTAAAGATCATCTGGTTCCAACCCTCCTGCCATGGGCAGGGACACCTCCCACTAGACCAGGCTGCTCAAAGCCCCATCCAGCCTGGCCTTGAACACTTCCAGGGAAGGGGCATCCACAGCTTCTCTGGGCAACCTGTGCCAGTGTCTCACAACCCTCATAGTAAAGAATTTCTTCCTGATATCTAATCTAAATCACCCCTCTTTCGGTTTAAAACCATTACCCCTCATCCTATTGTTACACTCCCTTGTGAAGGGAGGGATAATGTGGGATCTCTCTGTGGCAAAGTAGATAAAGAAAGGATCCAGAGGTAGAAAATGAAAATGTGATGATAAAATTAAAGATAAAACAACAAATGGGTGAAGGAGCTATTAGATTTAAAGAGGTATCAAATAGAAATGTGATCAAAGTGCAAGAACTGTCAGTGTAGCATAAGGAAATGAGATGTATATGATGCAAAAGTATTTCAAAGAAATGTTCCTTAAAATCAAAAGAAAATTTTAACAAAACAGTCTTTAAAAGTCACAAGCGCTGTTTTGCAGAGCACACGATTTTCTCATGGTATGCACAGCTTCTGGGGGAGTGGATTTTATTTAAGTTCAAATAAACTAAGTGTATATATATTTATAAATCTGCATTATAGAACATATGCTCGTGTGCTCCTCGCACATCAACCTTTGTATAAACACACTGAGATCAGTGAGATCTGGCGGGAGGACTGAGAACAAATGCTGTTAGTGCACATAAAAATAGCAAAAAGGAGGTGCCTTTGTGGTGTATAATAAAGAAAAATTTGAATTAAGGAATGAATTCTGTCCTTTGGACTTCAGAGGTGTTGGACCCCTGTACTGTGGATCTGATTCTGGCCTGCGAGGCAGGAGAGTTCAGTGTCTGTGAAGCAGATTTGATGGGTTTTGATGGGCTGGACTCATGCCAGGCCTCTGTGCTGCCTGATCATTTCTTGTGAAATGCATTAAAGTCTTCTCTAAGTTAGGAAAAATATTTTGTTTGCGAAACACGTAGCTGCATACTCGCTTATGCTTCCCAAGCATGTGAATGCATGGGGTGAGATGGATGACAGTAATTTTCGCAGCTTAAGTTGCCACTTTATCACGAGGAAGCAAATAGGATCCATACGATGTACATGTTATTGCAGAGTATGTTCCTCTGTAGCATTCGGCTGCAGTTAAAGCCCATCAAATCTCCTTTATGACTCCTTATATCTCAAGACTCTATTTGCGTCAGATTTAGGGTGTGTAATTCACTAGTGGCTGTGTTCAAAGCAACATACTCCAGACAGGAGACCAGCTGCTGGCTGCTGCCATGCTAGGATGGAAATTCAGGCAAAGAACATCTGCGTAAGCAGGGAAAGCTTGAATTCCTAGTGCTAAAGTCGAGAAAGGGTTTTTCTTTAATAATTCTTACTTAGTAAGAATTACTGGAATTTGCCATTCATTAATCTCATTAGGTCAGACAAAATGCTTTGGTTTAGTGTGATTCATACTAGGAAAAACCCCATGTTTGGACATAAAAGGCTAAGCAAAATGTATACACTGATTAAAGAATATAGTTCTTTATCGGCTGAAGGACGTGTTGCATCCTGGTACCCTTTATACCCTATTTCTCATAACAAAACAGATAGGCACACTAACGCAATGTTTTAAATATGCTGAAAATGATTAAAGATTGCCTGAAATACTGACGTGAAATTTCAGTACTGAAACTATTTGGAAGTGGTTGCCATTTCCATGCATTAAGAAAGCAGGGATACTTATTCTTGAAAACATACGTTACTGTATCTGTAGATTCTCTGAGCTTTGGAAGCGTGTTGTCCATTTCATAGCCTGTATTGTTCAATTGAGATCTATCTTTTAAATAAACGATCTTTTCGATAATGAGCTTTCTTGGGTCTCTACAGTTCTGCTTTCATTCTCATACTCCGTGCGTCTGTGCCGTAGTTTGAATGATGAAGCTGTTGAATGCGCAGGTGGGTGTACCCTCTTCTGTGCGTCCTGCATCACCTCCAGGCATGAGCATCCGAGTTTGCTGCAGCTGCCCCCTCAGAACCCGTGCCCAGGGCTCTGTAAGTAACTAGGTGGAACTATTGTATGTTACAATATACTGATATATTTGAAAAGAGGTTACTATAACAATGGGATTTTTAGAAATGAAAGCTGTCTACTGTTTCAAGTCTGCCACAGCCAAAGGCTAGCCTGGTATGATACACAGCCAGCAATCATAGGTGTTTTTTTGGAGGATTTAGTAACCTGAATTTCTGCTACAAAAAGATTTTACAGCTGTCATATATCTTGATGAGGATAATCTATAGACAATTGTCTCTGTAATCTAATTTGGCAGATTATTTGCTGAGCTGTTTTTTATGTATTTTATCTTTACATGCACAGTACGTACAGTAATCCCAATTTACAATCAGTCTATTTTTTTTTTTTACTAATACAAAAATTGAACCTGTGCTTTTGAATGCCATGCTAACCCTTGGCTTGGGTGACAAACTGGCATGGTCCCTTCAGGTGAAACATTGCCTGCTGCTTCCCTTCTGTAGTGCCTGAGAACAGCAGCCCCACTTTTCCAGCCATGGCACCAGCACTTTGGGAGACATTGCTTGCATGGCTGCGCTACTCGCTACTTTGGACTGTCATATCTTAACCTGTATAGTTATGGAGGTATATGTAGCAATATCATTTGTTGGAGGTAGAGTTGCAGCTTACATTATTTTCTCCCTAGCAGAAGTTTTCTCTTCTGCTACCACTGGAGAACATTTCAAGTGGTGAACAGAAAATCCAGTCTCTTTTTTGTGAGCTAGTTATATATGACTGTCATTCGCTCACGTTATCACATCAGCTTTTAGAATATTGTCATTCATTTTCAAAATATCTGAAAAAGGCAATAAACCACCTCAGTTCCTCTCCCTGCCCCTCCACACACACGTGCGCACACCATGCAGACTTGCAGCTGCACAGCGTTGGTGATGTGTGGTTTTGGGCTGCGTGTACGGTGCAGACAGGTCAGGAATGTGAGATGGAATGCTGGCACCAGTTTCTGGGAAATCGTGAAACAGTTAGTGATTTTTTTTAGCTGAAAGGAGAGTAGAGGCGAGGTGTTGTGATAGTCTCCATCTGAAAGATGAACGCTCAGGAAATGCAGGGGGAGGAAAATGAAAGGGGCAGGAGGAGGGTGAGGGGAACCTTTGGGTATACTTAGACTATCAGACTATAGACAGCTTTGTGAAAAACGAGTTATGAACTACTCTAGGAAGCAGTAATACAATAGACAGAAAATTTGTAATAAAACATTTCTGCATTTGAAGAAAGCATCTTTGCTACTCACCTGAACTTAGGTTTAATTTTGTTTTGAATATTGAAGGAAATTATCCATCATGTGACAGCAGGGCTTTTCAGATGGCCTCTGGCAGTCTGCATGTGAAATCACACCTTAATCAGTGATAATTCATTCAGAAAATCTTGTAGGCATGGGACTCCTCTAAAGAGGTCCCATACTTTTTTGGTGGACATAGGCCTAGTCTAGAAAAAGATGGCATTAAACTAATCTTGAATCATTCTGATTTGGCATTTCAGTGGAAGTTACGTGGTAGCTGTGAATGGCAGGTAGGTAATAGTGTCTGCCAAAACACCTGGGCCAGAGTGTGGAAACTGCTTTCAAGAAACTATGGGTTTTAGTATTGAAATCTTAATTCTCATGGAAAACAAACAAAGCTGTAATTGGGAACTTGCTCCCACATCCAAATGAAGAGAATTTGGATTTAGAGTTCAGGTCGGACTCCTCTCTAGTTACCGTTCTTATAAGATGGAAATTACTGATGTGGATGCTTTTGGAGATTGTTGCTATCTGAGAGTAGAGATGAATCATTAAATTCATGGGATCATTCAGCACTCCGTTTTCTTGGGAGCTGAAAAAGTGCCGCCCTTTTAAATGAGTGTATTCCTAAAAGGCAATGCCTGATCATAAGATGAACAATTATAGTATATTATATTTCATTGTCAATCTTTTTGCTTAATTGCTTTTTTTCTTTTTGAACAAAGGCTATAATATCAAGTTTAGTTCGAACTGGGTTTGTTTTTTTAATACATAACGTTGAATGTACTGAAAATCTGTGGGTAATTAAGGAATTTTTTAATTTAGAGTATAAGTACTACTACAGATCCATTAATTTTGTGACAGACATGCCTAATACAATCTATACAATCTTGTGATTTTTAGGAATTATTTAAACCATCAGATAGCCTGTTGTTTTAGATTCTCTATTAAGCTAATATTTGAAATACCTCAGAACAAATTTTTAAATGTAGAAATGCTTTAAAATATATATCAAGTCACAAATAGGAACTTGTGGCATTCAAACCTGCTTGGTGCTTTGAGGGCCAGCCAGGCTTTCAATGCAAAGTCTCAATATCCGTGTTTGCCGGAGAGTTAATTTGTGACTTACCCAGAACAAAACTGGGTGTGGAAATGGGGTTTCTTGTTCCTGCTGAAATCCTGCCTGGCTTAAAGCACATCACTCCAGCAGCAGGCATGGCAAGCTCAGCCAGCTCTGTGTCCAACAGGAGAGGAGAGGTGATGCCTATCGTATGTGGACATCCCTGTGCTGTGTCCCTCCCACGCTGCCAGGACACGGCAAGCAGAAGGGCTCTTCTGGTGTGATCACAGCAAGTGGCCTCACACAGCACTTAGTTAAAAAGTTGTTACAAAAAGTGGCAGAAAAACTGTGGCCATGGGTTAAGAGAGCTGGTTCAGCTTTGCTGATGGAAGTGAAAGGTTTGGTTTGCTCCTCAATCTGCAGATCTGACTGTGTACAGATTTGCTCAAAGATTTTGTTTTATTATTTTATTCCATTTTATTTTAAGATCTTCACAATTGGCTTTCACTCTGGTACTATACTTAAATAGGGTTTAGGGCATTGTTTTTAGTGCCCATGGAGTGAAGTGAATATAACCCAGGGAAAGCTATATTTTTACCGTGGGAAGCATTGTATTATCATAGTGAATGTTTTGTTACAGCAGCTGAAATCTTATCTTTTGATGAGGGAGAGGGCACCATCACTTCAATTCTGTGAAATCTTTCTGGGGATCATTACCGTGTTTACCTATTTAGTTTTTAAGACAGGTAGAGCACTAGTGAATACTGGGAAGAAAACATGATCGGATACCATTTTAAGCACTGTACCAAAGCAGTAAGGAAACTTTTGTCAACCCATCTGGTATGTTTTCTGTGATTATGCAATAAAGCTAGACTAGCATGTGGACTGATTCAGGGCCAGGAGGTAACTTACTTATTGTTAAGTTACATCTACATCATCAAGTAGAGATCTTTCCATTTATTGGTTTGTTTTTGCCTTCCACAGAGGCTAGACAAATAAAATGTTTTCTTCGTGCCCTGCTCACCACTCTGGTGTTTTCAGCTATTTGTGCTCTGTCTCTTGGGGCAAGACTGACAGGTGTCAGTCAGTCAGCTGCAGTGAAGTGTCATTTTTGCTAATTCCATGTTTATTGAGATATCTCAGATATTTAGTGCCCAGTTTGTTGGACCTGTGTCTTGTGTGAGCCGTGTGGGATGTGCTCAAGAGTTGTGAGAGAAAAGTATGTAGCTGATCCCTGCACACTAGTAATAAAATATAGAGCGAATGATTGTCTCCTGCCCACTGACAGGCAAGTTCAGCTAACTTTATGTTTCTTGCTTGATGCAAATTTTTGGCCTTTATGACTGAAAAATGTCCAAGAGAACCACTGTGAATCAATAGCCAAATAACAGGAATCTCAGCTTTGTTAGTCATAGAAAAATCCATGCAATTTTTAGTAGCTTTCTCCACTTGTTTCCTTTTCAAGGAAAATGGCAACAATCTGTGATTTTTTTTATTTTTTTTATTTTTTTTTTTTTGATAGCTTAAGCGTGGTGTTACTGCAACTGCTGTTTCTCCACAACCTTTTTGGGAAGTAGGTAAATTGAATTCTGGTCTGGCGTCAAAAGTGCAGCCACAGACATACAACAGCTGAGAAGTCCTGCACTTGGGGCAGTCCTACTATATGCTTGAAACAAATCCAGGGTGTTTCCTGGAGCCTTTCTGGGAATTTGTCAAAAAATTCAAGTGGCAAGATTGCTCCTGGCACAGCTTCCAGCCAGGCCAGGTTAAAGTGAAGCTGTGTAATGCCCCAGTCCCCTTTTGGGTTTTGAAGCAAGCAGCGTGTTGAAGGCTGGGCAGTTAGGCAGCCCATAAACAATAAGCAGTTTAAATAGAAATGGTGTGCAGAGGATTTTGGGACTGTGTTCTGCACCTTGACTATTTTGCCATGTTAGAAATTAATAAGTGTATTACCATTCTTCAGTGAGCCCCAGGCTAATAACTCTGTGAGCTTAATTACCTTCAAGGTCATTTCCCCTCCCCTGTTTTATATCAGGCCAATTTTGTAAATGTCAAGCAGTCTGGGACTAAGGAATGACTCATTTTGTGTCAATTCATATCTTTTGGTAACTACGATTATATCTTTCCTGACTGCGATCAGTTAGAAAACTTGAAAACAGTGCTCTCTTCAATTTAGCCAAGGTAGTACCACAGCAGCATTTAATAATCCCTTAAGATTTTTGGAGCCAGAATGGTGTTAGGATGCCATAAAGTTTAAAGATGCACAGCGTAGTGAAAATTACGTAAAAGCTCAAGATTAAAAAGGATACTTCAGTTGCATATTGGAAGTTAGAGATGCAGCTGGCCTTCTTCACTTGCTACGCTGGAGCGTTGGGCGGCAGTTTTGTTCTGGGTATCCTGTGCGCGCTGGCTGCAATTGACTTTACAAGATGCATGTGCAAAGTTCTGCTGAAACTGCAGAACCACTTGTGAAGTACCACAGGGGCATTATGCTCTGAAAAAGCACGACCAGAAAACAGCAGCTAAAACATTGCCTATGGTAGAGAGAACACGATGTGCAATTTAAACATCAGTAGTCATTCATGTAAAAAAACCCAGAATATCTACAAGCTATCTTAGACTCCTTTCTATAGCTTGGATGAGGGAGCAGAAGAAATGATTCTGGAAGTGTTTTTTGGGGCACACTGGATAGTCTGTCTTCGGTGCTACAAATGACTTAAAAGTTCAGTTACCAAAATTAGATCTCATATTGTGGTTTGGATTTTTTGTTGGGTGGAAGGGGAGGAGATGGGGAAGAAGGGAAAGGACAGGTGGGTGTGCAGCACTGTTGGGGGCTGGTGGGCAAAGGGAGATTTATGGAGGAGGTCTCCCTGGTTAGAAGAAATGCTCCCTGCCTCATGGTCTCCAAAAATGGCCGTCAGTGTAGGGGAGGAAGTCAAGAATTATATTGGAAAGGTGCTGGCTGAAAAGATGGTCAAGGAGAGCTGAAATTTACTATTTCTTCCTGTAGTGAAGGAGCTAATATCTGCTGATGGTGTGGTAGTGAAATACATACAAAAGCAAACTGAGGTGGGCTTCCGCACTAATTCTGCCACTCTGAATTACAGCTGATGCTTTCAGAATCCAGAAATATCCATTCTGCAGCATCCCCAAAGTGGGGACAGAGCAGTGTCCTGTACAAATTATGTCCCTATCTCACCCTAATCTTATGAGAGAACAGAGAGGGTCAGTAAAAAGGCATCAGTGGAGCCCAACCAAAACCAGCTAACAAACCATGTCAACCAACATTTTAACACTAGAGCCGTTACTAGGTACCAAAGTCATTTGGCTTTGAGATTCTTCTTCCAATTCAAAGTATTTTCTCAAATGAGTGATAATGTCTTTGTCATGTCTCTGCCCTGTACTCTTGTTCCTAGACCAAGTGCAAATTTGGGGATTTTAGACTGACTAAATAACTAATGAACCATGCTCATGTTGGGTGTCTGACATTGCTGATGAGCTTTGCAGTAAAGTGATACTTTACCAGCTTCAGAGGATGTCACACCTGCTGCCATCCCTTAAGCAGTAAACAAAAGAAGGGGTTTATAACAGATGCTTTATAAGGCATTTTCATAATGTGTTGTTTTATGTTTCCTTCTAGTCTCTCTATTAAATGGAAGTTTTTAAGCTGTTTTCTTTTCAGACAGGTGACAAGTGAATCCATAAGTAAAGGTACAGATGCAGACAGTTTGACAGCCCATGAAAACAACAATCCAGGGTACCAATGGCAAATCTGATTTGTAATTCTGATTTATATATTGCAAAATAGTGAAAGTTCCTAGGAACAGTTGCATAGTCTTGGAAGTTTCTTGTTTAAAGTTAACCTTCCCCTGTGTTGCAAGTGAGTGTCAGCAGCTGCTGTGCAAAATGTGGCCAAATACAACTGGAATTTGAATTTTGTTTTCACTTTGAGTTCTCTCTTTGTTATCTGTCAGCACTGCAGTTCTCATGGTTTCCTGTGATTTCTGAATGGCTCCTGTCCCTTCGATAGCTGCATAATTCTTGCCTCTGCTTTGATAACATCATTTTGGTGAAGGCCTGCTTGAATTGTTTGTGGCTTTGCCACTAATGCATAAAGTGGTTATTAAATCCGTGATACTCTAGTACAGGGTTTCTTTCCCTGTTCCTACTGAATGTTTCTGATATTGGTGCAGCCAGTGCTGAAGACCCGCTATAAATTCTTCTGCAGTCCCTGTGAAGAGTCTCTGCCATTTGGCTTGGTGGTGGTGAGGCAGGTGCTTCCTGGTGTGCCTGAGTCCCTCCCTCGGTGGCATGGTGCTGCCAGGGCTCCCTTTGAGTTTGCTGCTGGGTGTCCTCTCTGGGGCGCAGAACTTACATTTTCATCAGTTTACATTGTCATCACTCCAACTCTTGCCAAATAGGCTGATTAATCAATATGCCTATAGAACTTTCTGCATCCTCTTACTCTGTTAACACAGTAAAAACTAAGTAAGAGTTCAGCAAAGTATGAGAATAGTTGAAATTGTTCCCTTGAAAGTGTATGACTTCAAAATTATTTTTACTCATTCAGAGTTCTGTGCAGATTTGAGTGTCCTAAAGAAGTTGGTTTTTAGAAGTCATGTGTCTAGAGTCACGTAGGAGCTCGAGGACCTGCTATAAATTCTCTTAATGTAATCAGGAGGATGGGATTAGGCAGTTTTCCCAGCTGCAGGCTGGTAACGCTTCCACTGAAAGGACAGATGACCCCAAAACAGATGATAGTCTGAAATCCAGAGGTAAAGAATTTCTTGAAGAGATTTTTCATTCTGAGTACCTTAAACTTTTTTTTTTTTACACTCCACAGTCCAGTTTCCCTTTTTCTTTTTTTTCTTTCTTTCTGTGAAAATCTGTTGCTTCTTCAGAGTCTTTTACAGTTTGCCATGATGGCTGTGGCTTGATGCCAGCCGGGTACACAACCTGACTTGCTGTGAGACAAGACTGGGGGCTGTTCCAAATAGCTGGCAACTACAAGTATCTGCAAAACAGAGACAGGCAACCTTGCTGCCAGCTGTCTCTGTCTGACAGAATGCCATCTTGGGTTATATGTACAGCAGAGAATGAATAAAAAAAATGTGGGATTTTGTTTGTTTGTTTTAAGCCAACTGAGATAAAGAATCAGAGTTTTGACAGCTTATATAGAATTTAAGAGGGATACACACCCTGGCTCATGCTCTGCCCTTCAACAGATTCAAGATCTTTGTAGTGATCTTTAGAAAAACGAGGTTATTATTCTTATTTATGTTTTGAGAACAAAATAATTTCCATGTAGATGCTGCATAGTATAGAAGATGTTCACATAATTATAAAGAAAATGTACTCATTGGAAGACAGGGAGGAGTTTAAGATAAATGTGCATTAAATATAAATAAACACTAATAAATGGGAAATTGTGCTTATCACTGTGTGATGGTGTGTATTAAGACAAAGAAATGTTTTCTAAGTGCTGGAATAAATGGGGAATTCAGTTGCACTTAAAAGTTAAGTAGATTGTTTTAAAAACTGAAAACCAAGTTTCTTTATCATTAGACTATGTTTAAAAAACAGTTAAAACATTTCAAACAGTATGCCCAAAGTGGAAGATGCTGTCTCATCCTCTAATTGTCTGCTTTCTACTACACTGAAATCTATTCAGAGGAGCATCTCCCATTGTCTGGGAGAAATGAATCTAACCCATTATCTAAGCTGTTTGTATTGACAGAAAATATTTTTACTGCTACTTTTGTCTCTTTTTTTATTTGGTTTTGTTTTGCTTTGTCTACAAGGATGATTTATAGGAAAGTATAGGAAAGTTCCTAATTTACAATAGCAGCCAAGAGATATATAAAGGCAAGTAGTTAGCCATATAGTGTAATATTGGAATTGTCAGGATGTTCAGGGTAATAAGCAAACTGTATGGGCAGAAGTCTTTAGTGTTGTTCAACGTACATACAAGATAGATGAGGTTCTGAAACAGTAGTCCCACTTTATGTGTGGATATAAAGATTTTAAAGAAATATTGACTGAAATGCAGATGAGAAAAGCTTCAGTTGCTCTGGGATTGCATCTAATGAAAAGATCACGGTTCCCAAGGATTATGTGTCTGTCAGTGCCAGTACTACAACTAGGATGTTTTAGGATGTTTGGAACATTAAACTGCAAGGACCCCAGAATTTTTTTGCTACCTTTACTCTGGGCTTGGACTCGGTCCAGACTTTGGATTAAGGTCCATCTCTTGAAATGGCCAGCCCACACATTTCTGAAACCTGAAATGCAGAACCAAAGAGGGATTAGGAGTGTTTAACTTCAGCCATTCTCCAGTGGTCAATACAGGTCTCTCTCAAAGGACCGTAAGAGGTGTTTTTCCCCATAGATATCAGTATAGGAATTGACATAACATAAGGCTGTACCATCCGTCTCAAAGCAGTCAGGTGAAGTCACTTTGTTTATAAGTCTCCTCTTTCACCCTGAAGTATTATACTTCTGCTTATCCAGAAACATGCCATTATTGCTTGAACTAGCAGAATTATAATCCTCTGAGATACTGGTGTCTGAGGGGCCAGGAAGGCAATGAAAACTCCAGTCAGTATGGTATGCAAGCTCTCGGGTAGAGCTGCCTGGTGCCCTAGCAGAAGTGTGAGCAGCACTCATTTTTATTGCACCACAGGTGAAGGGCTTGGGCTGAACTGCTCCTGCTGGAGGATGGGGATGTGAATGAAAACTGGTGCTGGGAAGGAGAGCCCTACTGAGCTGAATGAGGAGTGTGGGTGTCCAAGGGGAGGGTGGTCTTTGCCGGAGTGGCTCACATGTGCTGTCCCCTCTGTGGGGAAACGTGGGAGACCTCAGTCAGCAGCAGCAGTGAAATGCCACAAGCCAGAAGAGAGAGAAGTGAGCAGGCAGAATATAAATGTTAACAAGTAGTGTCTCTTACCTCTGTCTTCCTTTCTCCTGGGAGGAAAAAAACAAAATAATGCCCTTTGTTCTGCCTGTGTGATTTCTGTTCCTCTGCAGAGGTCAGAGGAGCCGTGGTGGTGCAGGTCAGCAAGAACCAGGCGTTATAGGTAATCCTATTTACACTCACTCTCCAAAGGATTTAACTTTCACGGTTAGTTTGAGGTCTGTAGTTTAAATGTAATCCTGTAAAACAATAATACTGAAAGGAAGGGGGCAGTGGTTGGAGGGGTGGAGGGCTGTGGAGAGCCGCCCTGCAGACTGGCACTGATACATGCAAAGCCCCAGGAGGCAGCTGTCTTCCCTTGGACATACAGCCCGCTGTGTGGTATGCCTCCCGTTTCAGAGACATCAGCGTCAAAGCCGTATCCTGGTGGTTATTTCCATGCCCTCAGTGTGTTGTCTTGTTTGCCTTCTGTTGACAATTCTTCAAATGATGCTCTAAGAGCAAGTACCACTTCTCCCAGACTTCTTTGCTGTTGTCAAAGCAGGGGATGTATGGTAACGTGGCATGTCTTTGCTGGTGAAATGCAGCCTTTTGTTAAGGAAAGGCCAGATCCGTCTCTTCCTCCTCAGCCAAAGCCTTCCTGTCAGTCCTGTGAAGCACACCAGGAGCAGGCTCCAGAAATACGGAGTCCACTGTATGATGTCTGAACTCGTATTTGGTTATTGACTTCAGGATTCACTCTAAATCTAGAGAACGCCATTTTCTGACATTTTAAGGAGAGAAAAATCAGCTGAGTAAAGCTGAAGGTCCCTGTTAATTACCTTGCAGGAAGATGGCATAAAAACCGTGTATTTCCCCTTGGTGCTAGAAGCTGTGAATGATTCCTTCTCAGGAGCAGAGCAGTTCTCCTTCCAGCACAGTCTGCTCAGCTCAGTAGTGGATCCATAAGCTACATGTATTGGTTGGTTTGTTTTTTTTTAAAAGGACACTTTATTTTACACCAGGCATGAATAAGACATAGGGGGATAATCTGTCTCTACTCCCCTTTCATCTCTGAAAAGTAGCATCATTCAGGATGAAATTGTCCATTTGGGAATCCTTCTTATACAGAGTTGCATATGGATTCTGGCTTTTCTAATTCATCCACGGATTATACACACTTTGTCAGTTTTCAATGAGCTCTTTTTGCCCTTGATATAAACACACAGTTCTCATTCATGAGATAAAAAACAGCTTTAGGTGTGTCTATCCAGGGCAAAACCTAACTTTATTATGTGGCATAATTTAATCCTTTGAAGGCATAACTCGTCCTTTTATCAGAGGGAGCTGCTTTAGTTAGGGTAAACCAGAAAAGTGTGCGTTTTCCATTCTGTTTAAGAGGCACAAGATTATGAAAATGCTTTACATGGCTTGCGAGATAGGAGACAGCTAACAGTCTGTGCTATCAGGTCTTGCTGAAAGAGGCATTTGTAGGAGTAAGTGAGGCCTGGATACCTTCAGCCCCACCGCAGCCTTAAACGTGCCAGCAGTACTGGCATGGAAGGACCCTTCCTTCTTGCACTTGAAAGGGAGAAGATGATGCTTTTTAGCCATTCTATGCTTAGATGCTTTGCGTGGGGATGCGGTTTTGTTTCTGACCCTCCTCTAGCTCTCAGAGCATAGGGAATTGTCTGGCAACACGTAGCAATTTATTTGCAGCTGAATCAGAAATCTACATGCAAAAATCTTATTCTTAGGGGTTATCTGGCAGATCCCTGACAGTTCCTGGGCGAAGAAAGAAGGTTTCTATAAGCCTTCATAGATTTCTTCATTTAACATTACTATCAGAGATGGCTCCACAGATAAAATCTTTTATGTGTATTTTTCACAACTCTGTATGTGAGAGAGAAATCATGGCAGAATCAAGACTATATGGACTATTTCAGTAACATTAGTTATACGTATTTCATTGCTAAACTTTGCGTACAGAATGTGAGTAAAATATTTACAGATAAAGTAAAATAATAAAACAGGTATTGCTTTGCATTAATGATTACATCAATAAGTGATCTGCTAGTTAAAGATGAAGTGATGCTTGAATTTAAATCCTAGATTCTGGCATATATAACTTATTTTTAAAATCTGTGTTTGAAGTTTCACTTGTATAGTCTCAACTTTGAGTTTTATTTAAAGTACTAGTTGAACAATAATTATTCATCCATCATTTCTTCTAAATTTGGAAGAAGCTGTTTAGAAATTATTCATAGACTATTGAAAATCCTGGCCACTTTAAAAACACAATTTCCAATACAATTTTCTCAGCATGTGAAAAATGGGTCAGAATTTGTACCTTTGATCCATCTGAATGCTTTGCTGTTGTTGGGTAGGCAACATACAAACTGCAAAATAGATGTCAGAGCCAGCTTTCTGGTTCTGCTACATGTATACCTCCTCCCAACTTTTCTCGGTCAAAAATGAATAGTCTTACAAGCTCCCTGCCTTTAAACTTCAAGGTGCCATTAGCGTAGATTTCAAAATTTTGATCTATCCAAATTTAAACTTGCACAGGACCTAATGAGCTTTCAACCTGAAACTCCAAATCCAATCCTGAAATTTCTCAGTCCATTTTTATTTTTCAGAGAAGCATGTGAAGTGTAGTGGGACAGAGCATAAAATAATTTTTCTTTTTAGTGGTGAGTGTTAAGTAGTCCAAAATAGTCACTGGAGTTGATTAAGGGATAAAGCATGAATCTTGCAAAATGATACACATTTATGGTGATGCAAAATGGTATTGTATTAACTACAAGAGAGGACATGAAAATCTAGCCTGCAGGTCCCTTGATAAATAATTCTACAGAATTATGTATTGCATTATAACACAATCCTGACCCAATGGATGCAACAGAAAAATTCCTAGAGAGTTCACTGGAGCCTGGTTTTCATACACTGTTCTTTTCTTTGAGAGGATGTAAGAAGCAGTCTAAGACATCGTAGCTGTTGCAAAATTAGAGAAATAGCCTTGCTTTTGTTTTCCTCATTAATTTTTCACAATTTAATTGATATTTTTTAGTTTTCTAAATTTTCAAGAGTATTTTGGTAACTTCTGGATGAGATGTGAGCAGAGGCAAAAGTATGCGTTTGCTTTGCCAAATATCTGCTCATTTGTGGTTCTGGATTTGTATAGTCTAAGGCAAACTTTTGCTATCTTCTCCTTTGTCATCTTCAGTACAGCAAATGCAAAAGAGCTGAGATAGGACACTTATTGTATGATAAGAACTTCAACAATAATCATTGGTTTTTCGGTTCTTAATGCTCCGTTCTATTTGCTATGAAAATTAACATGTTCGACAATTTGCTCCCTATTGAAAGTCTAGTATTTGATAGTTTAGACAGAGACTTTCTTCTTCTGCAATATGCAGTTTCTCTTCCTATACTGGAATCTTTTAAATACTCACTTGGCAATTCCTGTTATAGTTGCTTATTTGCACCAGGCAAATTGCCGAATAAAAGGTTTGTAAATTATCTGCTTTATATTTGTGCTGTCCTCAGAGGACTGAAATTTGCTTTGGGGAAAAGAAAAGGACCAAGTAATAACATTTTCTTTTTTAAAGCACTGCCAGAAACTTAATTTCAGAGAGCTTTTTATTATTAAATTTCTCAGCCTTCCTTTCAAGCACTTTATTAGGAACACAGCTCATTTATTTGGGAGGGGGAGGAAAGCATTGAAGAAGGGGGAGATGAAGGTGAAAAGCAAGCTCATTAATTCATATTGTGATCTAAGTGTAGTGTTCATGTTGGCAACAATTTCAGTTTTCTAATGTGCAGTCATTGTGAAAGGCTGATTTTAATGCGGAAACCTTAAAGAAGTGGGGAAATTGTTTCTCTTGAACTTTTTTTGTAGCTCGTTTATATTGAGATTTTTAAGGCCTTTGGAATTTTTAAGTGGTTCTCCTGGAGTCAGGTGAAAAGGACCTTTGCTGCTTTATCAGAGGGAACAAGAGAAATCAAACATTTGCTTGTTTTAATTACAAACTAGATGCAGCTTTTAGAACTGGGCTTGAGTCTGATGTTGTTAGAAAAGTGAAGAGAAGTCTAGGTAATAGTTATAGTGTCAGGAGGAATTGATCCTGCTTGGGGGTTGTGTTCTGCAAATGTCTTTTTGTTCATTTACATTCAAGGCTTAGCAGGTGGTACCTAATATTGAAGAAGGGATGATTTGTTTCCAGCCTGCAAAATAAAGCTGTCCTGGTAAGGTGTATCAGAAGAGGTCAGTGGCTGCTATTAGTTATATAATAAATACATAATTTCTCTCAGTGAAAGACAGAAATGCTGTGAGTACACTTAAAGAAAAGTTGGGTGTGGGGACAATCCAGTATAATTTTGTCAGTGACACCTGAGAGAGCTGACTGGAGACTGGAATTTCCATTCCCCAGGAGAGCTGGAGATTTTGAAATTTTCCGTCATTCTAGTTTGAGGCAAAGTCTGGCAAAATTAACATTCTATGATATTCTGGTTTAGGGACATAGAAACATTTCAGGTTTAGTATTGTCCAAAGAAATAAGAATGCTCTTGTTTTATTTCTATTTAAATGTTTACCAAACCTAATCTGATTAAATTAAAATTTTCAACAGCAAACTGCTCTCTTGAGAAATGCCTTTGCTATTTGATTATCTGGGGACTGAAGACACGTCCCTCTGAGGGAAGGCCTTCATTTTCTGCCCATTTAATTTAACTGTTTTTCTGCTCTTTCTACTAAAAATCCAAGCTGGAGCTCTAAACCATTGGCTGTCCTTTTACAGCAGCTGTTTCTGTAGTGCGTGAATCTTGTCAAGGAAAACATGGAATAAATTCCCACTTTCCTTTTGCACCATTGGTGAGATGTTGCTAGTTTCCTGAAATCACTTTCAGGCATGAGCAGAGCTCTGAGGAGCTGTGTGTGTCTCTGGTGCTTTTAGAACCTTAGAAGAGGAATGTTCATCTCTTCTACTCTACTTTTTCTTTACTCGCTTTAATTCTTTCTTCAAAAGTTGCTGCTGCCTTATTTATACAATTTGTCAAGCCTCCTTTTCTTGTTGCCCATTTTCACAAGGTTGAGGTTTTTCAACAGCCTGATATGTATGTTGCATGCCTTTTTCTCTCTGACTTCAGCAATTATTGTGGTGCAAGGCTAAGGACAGGCTTGCTCTGCAACAAGTCATCTCATTTAAAGGGAAGGGATGTGTCTGCAACCGCATCGAGGTGGAGGGAGCAGTGCAAGTGATGTATTTCTTCCAGGTGGCACATTGCATTGTATGTAGGCTAGGGAAGTATGATAGACAGCACAGATTTGAGGGAATACACCATACTGTTTTAGAAATTACAAAAAGCTGAGAGGAGGCTGCTGGAGCAAGGCAGAATGGGCAAATCCTACTTCCCTGTGTTGCAGAGAGGTTGTGTGGGGCACAGCAGGAGACAAGCTGTCAGGCGTACCTTCAGGTGTTTGAGAGATGCACCATTACAGTGTTAGTGAGAAAAGCAAAAGAAGCTATTGGCATTTTTGCAAGAAATGGAGGGGAAAAAACTTGCCAGTGCTATTCAGAAATGCTAAAAAAATAAATTTTGTGGATGATTGCTGCAGAGAAACACAGAGAGAAGTGTTGGATAACGATCTGGTGCTAATATGTAGCATATAGGTAGTAATTTTCCTACTGTAAATCTGGTCCTGTTTCATCAAGTTTACTCCCCTCACCTTCACCTTTCTATGAACTTTTCAAACCCCACCTAAGATGATGGGACACCAACGGGGAGGCACTTCCAGAACTTTGCTAGACGTGTTTTTTCTTATTTTCTTCTAAAAGTTATACCTGTGTGTCTTTTAGCTTAAACCCCCTTTGGACTGTTTAATTTGCCTAGTAAATGACCAGACAAGAATACTATCCTTCGGTCTTGGTCTTGCTAGGGTAAAAGGCGAGGTTGTCTAGTCCTGTTGCATCAGAACATTATCTTGATAATTTTGAAGCCTGTTTCTGGGCCTGTTCTGGTTGGAAGGACTCTTTCTGGAACATTGTTGGCATTGCATGTAGTATTTCAAAGGAGGAGCTCTCGTAGGGGCCTTTACCATGGAAATTAAGCTTCCTTCGCTCTTCTGAGGGTACATCACCTGATGGGTTTACTCTTTCCATGACTGATGATTTGCAGACATCTCATATTCTACAAATATACCTCTCCCTATGTAGCTCCTCTAGCTGACAACCTCGTAGTTTATAGCAGAAGGTCTTGTTATTAGTTCCAAAGCTTCTGACCTTGCACACTGCTATTAAATTTCATGCCATTTCTATTGCCCCTCCAGATAATCCAGCTCTTGCTGTGTGAGCCCCCAATCCTCCTTCTATTAACAAGGCCTCCAGACATTTAGGTCTCAGGAAATTTGTTTGCTTTTATATTTTTGTGCCATGGTCATTAATACTAGTATTAAGTAAGATTGGTCCCAACACCAGTCTTCGAGGGTTTTCGTTATTAACCTGCCTGAGGTTTAACAGTTTCCCTCCTGCTGCTGGCCATATGCTCCTTTAAAAAGCTGTAGCTGAGAAGCAGAGGGGAAGGCTGGACCATCCCCTGTGCCTCCCTTTCAGTGGATGCCTTGGGGGCAGGGCAGGCTGCCCTTTTCCCTGAGCACTACTGGGGAAGCCCAAGCACATGTGGTGAGCGCTGCCTTTGCAGCCAGCCGGGAGAGGCAGAGAGACGTAGCCAACCCTTCGGAGTGTCAGACAGAGATATATGAAAGTGCATCAAGAAAGACTGTAGAATTTGCTTTGATCCAGGAAATGAGCAGGTATTGCTCAGCCAAGAGTCCGCCTGGAGAAAAGGACCTGCCCTGCAAGAGCATGAAGGCTGGGGAAGAGACTTATTTGCAGTCTCCCTTGCTTTCAGTCTTTCATCCAGCAGAGCTGAGGATATGTATTTCTTCTTTTTATAGTGTTTACTGCTCTAGCTGGCGTTCAAACAAAACTGACTTTCAGAAGTGTTGTGGTATTCGCTTTAAGCAATAGATCTTGGCACTTCCTCCTAAAACCTCAGGTTGATTTGAAGTCTGCTACAGTTATGAAAGAATTAAAAAATTAAAAGAAAAAGTAGAAAACTGAGAAATAACCTCCCTTTCAGCAGGCAATACAATGTAAGACATTGCACCCAATCTGACGAAAGGTATTTTAGCAACACAGCACCTACATAGCCCTGCAATGCCAAATGTGCTAGTTTAGTGGGTTGCATTTGTAATTTATTGATGATTGTACACATTTTGTCTTTTGGAAGAAATAAATTGCTCAGGATAATGATATCCACTGATGATACCAATTTCTGCCTTAGTTTAAATGGTCAGAAATTATGTAGAGACACAATATGCTAAATGCCACATTTTGTGGGCAATAATTGTTATGATTAAAGTGTATTTTCTTTTGTTACAACACTCATGAACATGTCAAAGTTGAGAGACCATGCTTGATGCCTGTGCTGATACTTACCACTTTGCATGTTCGCAGCCTTGTACAAACATTAATGAACCAATGTAAACAGTCATTTTCATAACGTGGCTTAATATAATAAGGCGTTATGAACCTTGCTTCACCTCTGTATGCTCAAGGGATTGTAATTTGTACCCTTTTGCATGTGCAATGAAGGCTATACCCGTCATCTACCCTCTCCCATTCATCCTTTTCCTGTGCAATTCCCACCAAAGCGGGGAGCAGCTTTGATTTCAGACAGGGCTCCAAAGAGCTTGAGCCGTAAGTTTGTCTGGCTCTCTTCCAGATTTCTAGATAGTCACAGTTTGCTCCAGGCTTCCTCTGTGCTGAATCATTGCAAATCCCTTTTTTTTAATTTGTGGGTGTCAATTTCCCCACATCTGGAACTACCACTGGCATTGCACTGGCAGGGATAAAAGCCCACCTGCATTTCAAAAGTGCATGTCTGCTACATTGTCTTACACAGTTGTCAGCAGGAAAACACTGCCTGTCTTATTCTTGTTTTACTTTTAAAATGCTACTTATCCTATTGCTTCAAGTGAAAAGTATGTACGTCTATTCTGGGAGTATGATTTCAAATAGCTGTATTTCAGATATTAAGAAGTGTGGGCTCTCAGGACTTGCATGGGCTGGGAGGAAGTGAAATTAGCAGACTAGAATGAAGTCAAATAAAGTACTGAAGAGCTCAAGTCAGTTTAGGATTACAGCAGGAAGCATAATATGAGGGCCAGCTCTCCCAGTTGTTGAAAGTGTACTTGGCAAGAACTGAGAGGAGAACATACCAGCAGATACTTGGCCTTCTACTAGCCGGTGCTAGTTGGGACTCCCACAGTACCTATTACAAGCTGATGTAATCCTTAGTGGGGGTATCTCTGTACGATACCCACCTGCACTCAGGGAATGGTCTTTGTAGCCAAACTGGCTGCATCCTGTGAAACCAGAGGGTTTGACTCCATAGCAAGACCAGGCTCCTTCGCCCTCAGGAATGGTTAGCGTCGGCCTGAAAGATGAAGGTGAAAGGTGTGGGTTAGTTTTATTATACTGTTGGTGGACTACAGACTTCCATGCTGGCTAAAATGCAATGAATTAAGCAGAAATAATTAAAGCCTCTGGCCTGCAGTTTGTCGAGGGGAGCCTTGCACCTGACAGCTGATAGAGTTAAGCATTTGCAGCTTAAAGGTGTAGATCCTCAGCGCTTCTGAAGAGCAAATAGGAGTTGAATTATTTACGTTGTTCAGTGCAGATGTCTGGCTTTTAGTCTTATCATTCATCATGGCTCAGCAAGCACCTGTGTTCATACATTGCATCATAAATACTGCAAAATGAATATGTAATTTTCCTTGAATACGACTCTGATTCACAGCCACACAATGACGTGCGCAACAGCTATGCCGTATTACTTGTTAAATAGATATTGGAGAATGATGGTTGAACCCAACCATTCCTGTATATAAGAGATTTCTTTACTTAATAGCCCCTGTGCTAGCAGGGAGTTGTGCTTTTTTAAACTGGACTTAAGCAAGCCAGAATGTCTGAGAAGAGCTTCACTGTAATGCTACTTAAGTTTAATGATCTGATGAACAAAAGCAATCTGTACTTTGTTTTATCTTCTAACTTTGAAAGCATAAATTTAAGGAGTCTCATTGATGCTGATACCTATAGTGATGCGCTCAAGAGCTGAATATGGAGCAGGACTAGAATTCCACAGGTCAGAGGTACAAAACCTGTAGAAAAACCTGAATTCTTTTTTCCTTGCTTAGGAACAAAGGTGAAAGACTCCAGACCTACGTGAATGAATAACCATTTCCAAAACACACATTACAAAGCTGACAAAAAGGCTACACAAAATGGAAAACACAGCTTTGTTGTCACAGTCAGGAAATATGAGGATAAAATTAAGTCGTCATGGTGGTTTAAATCTTGCAAAAGAAATGTACCTTATGTGTAGTAATAAGTGAATGAACAACTAAAGAAGACATGGAGCTACTATGATGAGAAGTGGATTAGGGTTAGTTTAGGCTAAGAATCAAGATAATGAAGACTAATATTAAACTCTGTTGTGATGCTGAACATGGGAATAAAGATAGGGCACCTCCCGGAGTAGAAACAACTCCAGTAACATCAGAGGTCGAAGCACGTAAAAAAATTTTAATTCATTCTAATAGAGAAGTGGATGATATCCATCTGAACAAATTAGCACATGATTATTAGTAGCACATATGTTTCATAAAATACTGATTTGTTTGTATGTTCTTAATTATTTGTTAGCAGTGACTTTAGCAAACGGTAGAATAATGCTGATGTGTTGGTAGCAAAATAGGAAGTCATCAGCAGTGGAAATGAAAAATAAGGTCATGTTGTTCATCAGTCAAGAGAAACTGGAATGAAAGAACCCTAGAATAATTTAGGTTTAAAGTAACCTCCAGGGGGTCACCTAGTACAACCCCCTTTTCAAAAGAGGTCTAATTAGATCAGGTTGCTCCAGGCCGTGTCCAGTCAAGTCTTTAATACCCCCAAGGAGGGAGATCTACAGCTGCTCTGGGCAATCTGTTTCAGTATTTGATCACCTTGTGGTAAAGAAAAAATAAATCCTTATATTGAATGGAATTTCCAACATGTGTCTGTTGTCTCTTGTCCTACTGCTGTGCACTGCCGTGAAGAGTCTTGCTTTGGCTTCTCTGTATCCCCCAGTCAGGTAGCTCAGGAAAGAAAACTAGATCAACTCGAGTTGCAGGGGTTGGAGATTGATAACAATAACTCTTTATGAAGTGGGAATCACCAGCTTTAGTGATTTCTATCAGCCTGGAAATGACTGACCAGTAGGTACAGACCGGTGTATACTGCTCATCCATACCATGAACCACCAACACCAACCACTAGGGAGGTGCTGCCACAAAAAGGCAAATGCACTCCTGAAATTTATTGGCTCAGGAATTTCCAGGGATCGTTTTTAAATGTAGCTCAAGTCCTGTTAGAGATGGATGAAATCAAAATGGAGCAGGGCTATGAAAATGGTTGATTATGGGGAGTAGGAAGGAACAAGAGAGTTTGATTTGTTCAGACAGGTTGGATGAAAACTTTGAAAGACATCTTGCTGGTCTCTGTAACTGCATTAGCACTAAGAGGTATAAATGGGAAGGGATACATGAAGACTCTTAATTAGAAAAAGGTTTTAAACATGAAAGCAGTGAGGTTTTAGAGCAGTTTTCAGAAAGAGCGTTTGTAAAAATATGTGAAACAGAAGAAAACCAAAAATGACTGACATGGGGGGCTGCTGGGGTAGCCCTTTGCTGAATATGCCAATTGGTTTTCAGGGTAGACATTGTGTTCAGGGGAAATCTGCTTGGCATTTCAGTACACAAGGTAGCGCAGGCAAGCTTACGTTTTGATTGCTCCAGTCATGCCCTGGTATTTCCCGAGCACATGGATGGGATAAGCAGCGTGTGCGCAGTTGGACTGGCAAATCCCAGGTGCTCCCCGGTGCCTGCACGTGTGCTCTGGCCTTGGCTCGTCTATGTGCGGTAAGACCTGACACATCATGAAAAGCTCAGTTTTACTCTTTGTGTGGGTGGGTGGGTGGGTGTGTGAACCCTCAGTGCCGTGAGCCTACATTAGGTGCAGGGCTTTGCCAATGTGTCAGCCGGCTGGGCATGAGCTTTGCATGTGCATTCCTGCTGGGGAAATTCAAGATACAAATGTGGCAGCCCATAGGAAGGAGCATTTGTGAAAGAGATTGTATAACGTGTACCCAATGTGGACCCTGAGTCCTTGTGCTTTCAAACCCAGGTCTTTCTAATTCTTGAGCAGTCACAGTGTTTTTCCATAACTAAACAAAAATAACCATTTTCTTAGAATGCTGACTGATTTTTTTTTTTTTCCCCCCAATTATGTGTTTAATTTGGCAGCATTATGTGCCCTTACAAGCAATTTAAGCTAAATCATGAAAGTGAAAGTTGAGTTAGTGTTTGTTAATCCTGTTAAGAATTTGGTTTGGACACCCTGGTTCTGAAGCAAACTAACTTAAAGTGAATTCCACTATTTGTGTTTCTGAAGTCATGATTTGAAGTTCTCAGTTGTTACAGCATTTCTGTATTTTATATTTAATTTTAAAACTATTATGTATTTTGTGACCGTAAATTGGAAAGAGCAATGTGAGGTCATTGATGAAACAGAAAGATATTTTAGTGTAAAATAGCAGGTTAGTGTTAAGCGTATCAGGAGTAACAAAGAGAGGGCTTAGAAGGAATACAGAAATACCAATAAACAAATAGATGAGAGGCAATGAGTGACATGACAGTTCAAATTAAGGAAAAGTATGGAAATATTAAAGGGTATTTGAGGGAAATATTTTTTTGTAACAGGAAAGTATTAAGAATTTTATCCATAGAATAGTTTCTTTTCCAGTATTTAAAAATCAAAAGCAGATGGTAAAAAATAAGAGTGCTGGTGAGAGATGGAATGAACAATGGTTGGGAAAAGTATATGCTGCTAAAAAAGAAACAGAAGCTGCCTGCTCAAAAAGGGGCTGTCTGACAGATAATCAACTGATGTTTGTATCAAGGTCAGTCACTGGCAGTGACTGCAGTGTCTCGAATTTTTTAGGTAAAAAAAATCTTTGAACTAGATTGATCCATAGGAGTATTTACACTGAATTAATGGAACTGCAGAAAGGGTTGTATGAGCCCCCATTGTTTTGGTTTAGATTTTGCGTAGCAAAGCTCAGCATTATTGTATTTTTTGTCATTGTGAGTTTTTATTAACGTGCAAAGCTAAAAATAATGACACATGTGCTGCATTTCAAATGTCACCTTTTAGCACAAGCACAGACTTTCAACCCCACCAACCACTGAGCTTCTGAAATTATTTGTTGGGATGAATGACTTTACCCAAAGCATAGGTTGGATAAATCCATACAAATTTGCCAGCTTCCGGAACAAAACTTCCATCAATTTCTTGTAATGTAATTGTGCATATCTGTTTCTAAGTAGTTTTTGTGCTGGTAACATGAACAAGTGTTTGATGTTTGGAGAAAGGAGTGTTTTCAAAAATGAAATCTGGAGCTGTTGCATTGCCATACTGGGAAAAGCTGAAAGCAAAGGGATCGACCGTACTGCAGCTTTCATGTACCTGCTTTCATCTCGACACTGATGACTTTCAACATGAAGGAGGGGAACTTGTTTACAGGGAAGAGATGCAGATTTTCTAAAGCGAATCAGCTGAGTTTGTATCATCAGAAATAATTGTTCCAATACACGTGAGAACTTACCCAGATTAAGTCAAACCTGTAACAGAAATCATGGTATTACTTAAAAATCTATTGGCAGGAGGAATTTCCCTCTCCAAGTTCCCTTCTGAATTTGAGGCCAAAATCTACAATCCTTGGTCCAGCAAAACTTAGTTCATGATCTGTTTGAGTAGGAATTATAGAATTTTGCCCCATAACTTAGAGACGTAAGGAATTTTAGCAAAGAACTGTAGTGCATTGTTATGGTAAATGTTCAGGTATAATGAGACTACACAGAGATCTACATTTAATTTACACGTTTTGATTTTTAATGCTATTGATCATGAAAGTCATTAGGTTTGATATAAGCCTTTTCACCTGTTACCAGTATCTGGATAATAGTGGTTGTTTGCAGTTTTGGGATAGAGAGAACAAAGTGATTGTTGTTCTTTGATAATAAATAAGGTTTTGACTCATACTGAAACACTAACTCAGTGGATGCGAGTTCATTGATGTTTATTTTTATAGGGACCACATCAATCCTGATTTTTTTTATTATTATTTGTGGAAAATTACATTTAAGAGAGAGTGGCAAAACTGTATTAAATGTTTTTGAGTGCAATGAAATATGCTGGAAAAAAATGCTTTCTTTGAGCACAAACATTTGATCCACATACCATTTAAAAATCAGCGAAAGTTTGATTTCAATATGCTTTTGATTAGGCCACGGTGTGTAACATATTTGAAGTTTGGTGCATCTTAAATACCTTTGAAAGCTGGAGCACTATGTTTAGGAAGTGAACAAAAGCAAACTATTTAAGGAAGTAACTCTCATTATTGTGTATGAAATTTTGGTGTAGCCAAGTAGATTAGTTATAGTATATGTGGGGGGTGTTTGTGAATCAGAAATACAATATCCTATCAGAGAAATAACATGTGCACATTACATAAATATATACCGAAACAGAATTGAACCTTAAATTACTTATATTTGTGATCCAAAGGAATGCATCCTTCTCTCTGGGCATAAGTGGAAGAAACTAACTGATGCGATCTCATCTGGGGTCAAAGGAGGGTGTTAGTTTTCATAAGAGATTTTTGGTACAAAAAAAAAAGGCAGATTTCTTTTGAGATTAGAGTAGAAGAAACCCAGAATTTTGGGGGAGAGCTAGAGGGATGCTCCTTATCCTTTAAAGGGAAAGCATTTCTGCAGAGATATGTTGCTGTGCAAACAGAAACGTGTCTTTTCCTTTTTACCTCACTGGATGTTGACATTGTTAATATGATTAACATGTATGTATAAAACCCTGGAAGCTGGAGACCCTCCTTTGTGAGTTTAGAAATCTGTAGCAGTGTGGGTTTGTTGTGCTTGTTCACAACATAGGGAAACACTCTCATTTCTTGCAGGTGACAAATGAATTGTAGCCTCTTGACTGAAAGCACATCCTTGCATCTTGTAGCCTCATTCAGCTATGTCAGATGTTTATATGACGAGCTAGCCGTTCAATGAATTAATGGCATCAAAGAGCAAACCAGGAGAACACCTACAGTCTCTTAAGTTGTTTTTCCCTCTTTCTAAACCTGGTAAAAATGTAACTTTTGCTGATTTCCTGAGGTCAGCGAAGGCTTTTCAACAGCTTTCTATAAATTCTTGAGAGTATTATATTTCTGCTTCCTGGAGGGAAATGTGCATGGTAGGATGCAAGCCAGTCATTTAAGTTATCCTCAGGGACATGGCACCAGATTGCACTGTTAGTGCCTTTTTATTGTCGTCATAAGAAGACAGCAACTGTTGCATAAATGGAATTTTTGGATGAAGAATTTATTGAGGGCAAATCCTCGCCATGTTTCTGTGTCCAGCTTGAAGCAAAACTTGTCCAGTGTGCAGGAGGGAAGAGGAGGACATGAGGTGCTATGAAAAGGCAGGCTGGCAAAGTTGTGAAGCCAAATCGAGTCTATTTGAGTGCTTGTGTTGAGTAGGAGCAGATGCAGAACTGCCAGTCAGCTTTCTGTTGGAGAAGACATGTAAGATTTGAAGAATCTTGGTTCTTCCTTAAAGCAGAGCACCTTGAGGCAGAATTATTTACAAACAGCAAGTAATGGCCCTGTGCAAACACCAGGGCTGGATCTCCTGGGAAATTACAGCTGTTTCCAGAGTTCACTTTAATTGGAGAAGGTTTTCATAGCGGCTTTTCCTTCCCTCCAACCGGTTTGCAAGTTCAGATTTTTCCAGTTTCCCGAAGACTCAGCAGTGCTCATCACTCCCTCCGACAAGGACAGCAGACCTGTGTGTCTGTGCCACCCCAAGTCTTCATTGTCACTTGCTGGCACCTTTCTTTGGCTTCCCCAGGGGTGCACTCTGGGTCAGGGGACACCAGCAGCATGTTGTGCCCCTGGAGCCACAAGGAAGGGCTCGGGAAGCTGTTTGCCCAGGGTTGGTGTTGAGGACAGAGTTTGTCCCAGAGCAGCGAGTTTGAGCTCCAAGAGGGCATATTTCTGTTTCTCATGGTGAAATGTATTTCTGAATACTAATCACCATTTACGATTACTTTAACGTCTGCTGAGGGACTTAGCTCAAGGGGAGGAAAAAAAAAAAGGTAATAATTTCAAAAGAGTACAAAGGCTGCATTTTTAGCATGTAATAGTTTCAAAAGAGTACAAAGGCCGCATTTTTTAGCAAAGCATTTGGCTTGCTTTACATTAAACTTGCCCTCAAGTTCCATATTTATTTTTAATATATTACTCCTAGAGCTTCTCTTCCTCCACAGTGATTTTCCCTTGCTGAATAACATCCGCTCAGCTTTCCTTGTCCCAAACAGAGCTGTCAATCTTAAAGATTAAATTGGCATCATCCTTTCCCCAGCCCCAGCTGTTCTTGGCTTCCTTTGAGTTCTTGTCAGTGCGATCAAAGTATAGTGCACTTGTACCCATATATTTTAAGATCTATACTGGTTTTGTTTCTTTTGGATAGTACCCAGTCTATCACAGTGGTCAAAATTGTTTCTGGCATCCATGGAGATAATTATAGTGTGTCATAATGTTGTGAATAGTGTATTGCATTAATCTCCTTACATCACCAGGGGGATTCTAGATATGAAAAGTAACTGTTGGGCTTATAGTCAGAAATATAAAGATTGCCATTTTTCTGTACTTTTTATCATGATTGATTAACAAGGTTGGCTTAAAAGAAGAACATACCTATGAGCCTATTCTGGATTTATTTAGGCTGCACATGAGACCTCCTTCAAATTTCGAGCTGAGATGAAATGAACTTAACAAGAATTCTGGCATAATCAATAGCAAAGCTTATCATGGGCAATGTCTTGCCATTTTAAGGCTGCACTGGTGATTCTGTCTTCATCCCTGTGATATTTATTTATTTTTCTTCCCAAAACATACCTTTTATTTTTGACAAGATTTTGTTCAAATTTTTATTCTGTTTTAAATCTTGAAAACAAAAGATGCCATTGCTGTGATGGATTGTAATAGATGATGTTTCTAAACAATGTTCCATTCCACTTCTCTGTTATGGAAGCTGCCAGGACATCATTATGAATGCAGGGTGGATTTATGTGTCTACGATTTGGACGTTGTGTGTGTGTTGTAAAAATGTGAATTTGGTACATCTGTGGACTGTATATTCAAAAGATTTGTGGCGTGTTCATATACGTTTTGTGATTTAAGGGATTAATAACACAATATTTGGTATAACAGTGCCAAAGATGCTGCATGCCAAATAGCATTCAGACAATTTTCTGGGAACTTTGGGTTTAGGTGAAAAACCCATTAACTCCATTAACCTCAATCCTTTTTATCTCTAGGGGCCACAATAATAGGGTATCTGCTGTAAAAAGATGTGATGTCTGACTGTAGTACATATTTAGAACTGTTTAATTACAAGATTGCACCAATGAAACATGGGCTGTCTGTTTATTTAACTCCTTCTTTGATATTTCTATTTTGAAAAACGCTCAACTCCAGAATTTATCTGTTTCTATGAAAATGCCCTCCTGATAGAGGAAGTTGGACGAGATGACATCCAGAGGCTACTTCCGACCAGTATTTCTATCATTGTTGATTAAAGATGCTGCTGTTAATGACTTACAACCTTGCAAATTTCTCACCTTTGACAGAAACAAAGATAGTAACAGATGCTGCTTTTGTAGTTTTCAGAAGGAAGAAAGTTTTGAAAGAAAAATGAGGCCAAGGTGTGGAAATGGGAGTAATGGGAGTGCTCTTACCCAACTTCCAGTGAGTGTATACAGTGCTTTACTGGAGTTTGCTAATGAATTTAATTATATAAATTGTGAAATTCTGTATAATATAAACAATATTGGTTCATGGTTCCTGTACAGTTAGTCCAGAAAATGAACATCCTAGAGATGGTACCTTGTAGGGTGCTTGTATTCCATGTTACAGAGGCTCATCTTAGATGAGACAGAAGCAGTTCTGAGAGTCAGAGCAAACAGGTCTTTGTGCAAGTCATTTCTCTCAGCAGTCTCACCGTCACCTTGGGGCCAGTGAAGTTCACGTGATAAGGCATTTTGGCTGAGACTGAGCTTTGCACAGCCCATCACAGTATTCAACCTGGAGTTTGTAATTTGTGTTTCTTTTATACTAAATCCTTGTTTCACTCCATTCTTCCAGCTAACTCTGGTATTAAAATTAGGAATGACTAACCACCAACCCACCTAAATGATGTCCGCTCTCCTACCCAGTTTATTGTGCTGTTAAGTAACTCGCTTTGTTTGATTTGTTTTGCAGGTAAGTAGCTCTTAGCACCTGTTAGTCAGCAATTTAAGGTAAGTATATTTTGTACTTAGCAACAAACTAAGTTAAACTCGTTTTTTGTTCTTTAAAGGGAATATATAAACTAGAAAGTTAGTCATACAATAAAATTTGTTTCAGATGCTAGTCTGTGCCCAGAATCTTTGCAGATGTTATGGGTTTACAAAGTTTTTTCTCCTCAAAGCATTATTCATCTGTTGCAAGAAGAAATAAATATAAATACTCAAGGCAGTATTTCAAGGAAGTTGAGCAAACAATGTTTACTTTAAACAAAATAAACAAATGAGGGTTTATTTTTTACTCTCAACTCCATTCAGCTATCGTAATCATGGAAGTTGTTTGGAACTAAATGAAAATCTCATACACAAATGCAGCACGTAAACCTCGGTGTTCCTTTAACTTCTTTTGCTACAAGATATTTCTTAGACTCTTCTGCTTATCCTGTCTTTGGCTTGATGAAAATACTATTAATGCTTAATTCTTATCTATATACTTAAATGGATAGATCTCAATGTGCTTTCTAAAAGATGCCAATGTCATCATCCTTATTGTTCGGCTGGGTTCTCAGCCTCTCCAGAGGCAGCTAATATGCTGTGAAAGGTGTTACAGCTTTGTAGTGCAGTGTTTGGAATTTAGTACGTGGTACATTTTTTCTTGTGGTAAGACTGATAGACTCTCAGCACTTGACACAGATGCTGTTTGAGCATTTGATGCTCTTAGAAAGTCACTGTGTTTTTCCTCCTCGTAGTTTTAACTTTGTAGATTTATTGTTATTGAATGACTTCATACAGTTCTTACCTTTCTTTTCTTTTTTGTCTTTTTTTTTTTAAAAAAAAACCCCACATTTTCTCCATTTTTATCTTCACAGGTCCTGTTTTTTGTCCTGGAGCATTTTTATTTTGAATTCATATTGTTTTTTTCAACTGATCACACAACTCAGTCGTCCTTAGTCACAGAGGATTTTCTCTCATCCTTACCATACCTTGACAACACTCGTAAGTTCTTGATCTAGTCTATGTTTATTTTAAACTCCAGTCATTCAAATGTATTTGTTATACCAGTGCCTTAATTAGCTGATTTTCTTTGACTATATTTTCTCATTTTCCCAAGGCATCTTCTCCAGAGGTTTCCATTACTTGTGCTGCCTGCTTTCTGTCATCTTTTGTAAAATGTTTTGGCAGAGGATTATTGCTCTACGTCAACTATAATTTTCTTCCCAAAGGTTTTCCTAATACATATTTGTGCATGCACAGGCATAAGTGAGGTAGATGTGAAGTTGTATTTAAACACAGGCTGACAGAGAGATAAGATGTGTCTCTGCTAAATCTGTCTAGACCCAAATCTGGACATGGAGTTCCATATTCTCTGCAGAAGTCAACTCTGAATGCCTTCTGCTTTTGATACACAATTATCATCTTGCATCCCCATTTTATCAGTTACGTGCTAAGTTGGTTACATTGCTGTGTTTCCATAATTCAATTTTTTGAGAGCAGATTACAGGGCTGGTATGGTCAAATAAGGATGAATGGATTGCTTTTCATTTTTTTTTTTTTTTCCTTTGTTCTGTCTAGCCCCAGAGGTGGGGAGGTAGGTCTTGGACTTCCAGCTTTTCCTGGCAGAGACTTAACTCCTCGTCCGTCTGCAGGGAGGGGTTTCAAAAGGTGCTTTCCTAACTCTAATGCCTCATGTTAGGCGTGGAATTAAGAAAATCTAGCTGGAACTGCTGACCACGCGGTGGCTATCCCAGTTCAAAGCACTAGTAGTCTTTTTGGCTGAAAAAGTTACCTCTGAACAGCAGAGGTAAAAAAAACAAACAATGCAAAACCCGGGTGCTAATTGACTCACATATTTTATTTTCAGGGGGTAGGGGGGGTGGGTTGTATACTTTTTACGTAATGTACTTTCAATACGTTTCACTAACACTGAACATACTTCCTAGCATATTCTTCCACCTTCCAGCAGAAACATAATATCTCATATATGCAAGTCATACTGCAAAAGCAAATCTTAGGATATTATTGTCTCAGAAATTCATAGCATGCAGTTCTGCATATTGTTTCTGAGGCAATGTTTTCAAAAAGGTTGTATAAATATGAAGACTTAACAACGATTCAATTCAAATTCTCTTCCACGAATACACTGCAAATAGTAGCATGGGAAACTTTTTAAAGTGTAATAGGCGTAAAAAAACTAAAGGGTGAAAGAATCATCGCTATTAAAATGGTGCCTCTATAATTACAATGAGTTTTATAGTTAAAGGACTGAAATATATCACAAGATTATGTATGAAAAATATGATGCATCTCTTCAAAACAATATCCCTTATTCTTGAAGTGCTGAACACTTCTGTGCAGTTTTTCCAACAGACTGGTCATTTGGACAGATAAAATTAATGTTTTAAAATTTTCTTGTAGTAAGAAAATTCTTGTATCTTGAATTATGTTTATTGTTACTGTTGCAAGTGATCCCAATCAGCCAAGACAATGCCTTACATGCATGAAAGTTCCTAGAAAAATGACTAGTGAGTGCACCTCTGCGGTTTATGAAAGTATTTCAAGAGGTAATATTTTTTTTTGCTTTTACCCGGGAATTTCTGTGCTGAAGCAGTTGAAAATAAATTAATTCTTCAAAGAAACTAATGAAAAAATGTCCTCTCAAAAAGTGGTTTTTACCTCCTCTTCTGGATGAGCCTATTAATTAACGGTAGCCTTAACAGAAAGTTCACCCTCTGTTAATCTGTTGACTGTGGTTTGGGATGGGCACTGCTACGCACCTTCCCCAAGGGGGCTTCCTGGCTCTGTGACAGTGTGGGAAAGGAAGACCAGTCTGTCCTCATTCCCCCTGTCAGCAAGAAGCAGCCGTGATCACCTGTACTTTCACTGTAACATTTCTCGCACTGTTTTATCTTTGCGGTTTTTCCTTTGGTACCTGTTTTGCTGTCGTACTCTTTATTCTGAAACACTATAAATTCTGGTCGGAAATTTCGTTTTACATTTTCCCATGAGTATCGTCAGCTTTATAACAAGGTGTGTAAAATACTGAACATCAATGGAAATAATGGTCCCGTTTCCTTTGTCTCGGTAGTTGTATAGTACCTCCCTTTTGTAGGCAGTAAAGATTAGATCTCCTATTGGCTTTAGTTGGCAGGGATTTACTCTCATATAGTACCAAAAACCAAAAGCAGATTGTGTCGATAGAAATAATTATATTTGATCTAACACATCCCATTTCGTGTCTTATCTAAGTAAAGCAGCTAGGTTATGTATTTATTAAAATAATAATAGAATAAAAGTTCATGTCTGTGTGACTCCGTTTTAACATGCAACTCTCACATTCACTCACTATTTTATAACTCTTTCATTACTGTAGTTTCATCAGTGAAGGAAAGAATAAAAACAGTGGCTGTCTGAGAGATGTATCTGTGACTTTCTGTTCTCAATGAGTTACTCTGATACATTTATGTCTTGTGGTTCTCAAAATTTTGTGCTAGGTGCCTTGTTGGAATACGTAAGGTGAAAATTCAGGTGCTATCTTGGAAGTGTGAAAGGTATGCTCTCACTTTCACTAGGCTTTCTAAAACACTTCGGAAAAGGGATGAGAGCAAAAGGGCTATTTTATACAGCAAGAGGACAAGGTGTTAATTTCTTCAATTGAAAAATTTAAAATCCCACCTTCATATCAGAGGATAGCTATTTGAGAGTTTGTTCTTGTGAAAAATTGAAGGGATTGATTGAAGATTTTGTAGTTCAGTAGTTGTTGAAATGTAACAAGTTGGTTTGGTTGTTTCCTACTATTTCCCTTTAGCACCCTTTAAAACAAGCCCCATTTTAGCTTGTTTAAATGTTACAAGTTACATCAGGCAGAAATATGTCGCTTGGTTTCCTGAGAGTAGAAGGGTCTCAATGTGATCCTGTTTAAAGTTCCCAGTCTCCAGGTTGGAGGAGCGTACGCCATTTATGGAGCAGCACAGGTGGCAATTTCTCTGCGCTGTTTTGTCAGTGTGCCTCAGGAGGAAAATCTGAGGGACCACATCTGGGTGTACGAGAGGATGTCCCTCTTTTTATGACTTTCATCTCTTTTTCCTGTCTGCAGGCCCTTTCCACAGTATTGCAAATTAATGCTAACTTCAGTGGTGGCTTTGATGGTTTTGGGTACTTGTCTACAGGCTAGGTCGATACTGCCAAGATAATGTCACTGAGCAGCCAGGTGCTGCTAAATCATAGTGGTGATCAAAATGGTTTGTTGGGCTGTATTCATACTAATAGCTTATAGAGAAATTTCTGTTCCCTGTTATAATTTTTTTAAAAGTTTTTATTTTTTCTGTGTGCTTTGTAATGCTTTCAAAACAACAGCCATTTTGCTAACTTGACTTCGAAGCTAAAAATGGCAAGTTACAAACTAGAACCAGCTTATGTGATGTCTATACCCCACTTAGAGCAAGGGGCTGCCTGGGCCCTGGTGCTGCTGCTGCTCAGGTCCTCTCTTCTGCACCCAAAGTGTCCTGTAGCGTGTGCGAGAGCAGGACCCTGTCCTTCAGCCAAGCAGCGCAGGCTGGTTGCGAGCAGGGATGCTGGCGTCCCTGGTATTGTGGCCATGCCCTATACTCCAGGCCTGTGAGTAACTAATATGTGCAACTTGGCATACTTTTTAACATTAAAAATCGCAGGGTCTTGGAAAGAGGGAATGTCAGTTGCAGTAGAGGTGCACCCGCTGAGATGGTAAGCTGTGATTAATCGAAGTCTGAAAATCATTTAGCTTTTTGTGGAAGGAAACCAGTTCAGCGTATATATGCTTAAAGTCCTGTGGGTTTTAGTCACTGTTGTTTTGTAGCTACAACAAAAATACAATTCCTATTCCTGTGATGAGCTTCCATGTGGTTATTACTGAGATATGGTCATTTGTTAAAACTTAATGGAGCACAAAATGGAGTGTCTCAACAAGTGCATCTGTATTCATGTTTTAATTCAGACCAGGAGTGCCCTTCTGAAGAGAATTTCCCCTTCAGTTGGTTTTAGTTGAGCGTCAGTCCTGGAGTGCACAAACTTGACACTTTTTTTTTTTGCTTTTGCTATACTAGAGGATGTGCCCAGGGAGTCCTGAATGCACTCCAGGTGAAAATGAGTTTCAGGACAAGGCACCAAAACAGAGCTAGTCTGAAGTTTAAACAAAGAAACAGAAAAATCTGAAATATGTACACTAGGGATGACAGATCCTTAGCACTAAATTTTGCTCTACAGACCAGTTCCTATTTGTCTGTGATAGCTGCTACCATATACCTAGCCAGTGCTACCATATGCCTTTTGTGTGCTTACTGCTTCATAGAGTTAAAACATCTCAGTTTGACAAAGACACTGTGTCCACTTTTACAATTTATACTAATACAGTTCCTGCATAAAATCTTACGCTTTTCGTAGTGCTTACTACTGATAAAATACCACATAAATGTGTGTCATTCTGCAGATTGGGAAGACGAGTGTTGGTAAGTGAGGAGCGGCAAAGCTGAGAATTATGAAATGTGTGCTTCTGCCCAGTTTTTAAAAGCATTCATGCATTTCTTCCTTTGAAAAAGCCAATTCTTGATTGATTCAATCCTGAAAAGATGAGTTAGAATCTTTGTTTTAGCATTAGAGGTGCATGAACCTCAGTGTGGCTACTTGTGCTGGGTCATTGTTGCTGCATCTTAGTCTTCTGAATACTTTGAAGAATGAAATAAGGTTGCTGTGGGTTTTGACGATATCCTGTTCTAAGCACTGTGCAAAGCTTCAGCACCTTTCTGTACACCAGTTGCGCATGCCTGATTAACAACATAACGATTCAGCTCATGAAATTGCTGAATGAAGTTCAGTGTTACTGAGGGCTGAGTGAAGATGCCATGAAGTTGCTTGTGCGACTAGTATAAGCCAGTGTGTCAGTGTAGGGGAGGCTGCTGGTGAGTGAGAGACAAAAACTGACTGGAAAAAACAAGGATTAAAAAAAAGCAGAGGAGATGAGTGCACTATAAAAACATTCATACTCCGTAACAAAGTTTTTCCAATTACAAATGCTAAGGATGGGTTAAAAAAATTGCTTCTGGGCCACTGTTGTTCACATATGCAATGAAATTCGTAAGAATTTGATTGCAGCCGTAATAATTTCCTCCTATAAACAACAATCTCAAACTGCCACAGAAAGAAGGTTGCTGTCATTACCCCATTTCTGTGTGGGGGGAAATGAGATGATGAAGGGGTGAAATGACTTGTTTGAAGTCACTCAGCTGATATAAACAGACTGAGAAACAGTTACCAGATCTCCCTGAAGTCTCAGGCCAGCATTCAGTATGCACAGTATCTAAAAAGCAGCAAACACCAGTTTGTGTCCCTGTGGCGTAGGGTGGGCTCTGCGTGGGGGTGCTCACCCAGCCTCTGGAAGCTGTTGCCGCTCTGGTGGCCTCCTCAGCCTGCATAGTACCTGATCTGGGATGGGGAGGAGGAAAACTGGAGGTGGACGACTCCTCCTTCTCCCAGAGGTGGCCAGTGTCATCCAGGTGCTACCAAAAGTTATTTGCATTCATGCAAATTTCATACATAATCTAGCTCCATACTTTAAACTGTTTATATGAGCTACTGTGATGTCCAAATTTTGTTGAGTGGCAATATTGTCAGTAAGTTGTCCCTCATCATTTTCTAGGGATTAGTAAGTTCGTTTTGTGTTCTTTGATAGTGCTTATTATCTAATTTATTTTAAATGGTTCGTGTCAGTTCAGTAAATACTGGTTCTGATTTAAAAAGCATTTTCACAGGTGCTTTACTACATTTGTATTCAAGAGGCATATGCTCCTTTTGAATCCATTAGATGTAATCACACGCATACATCATATGGATGTGCAGTTACTTTCAGAAGCAGATGTTTCCACCCACGTACGGACAGATTTCTGTAAGATGAAGTAGAGACTTCTCCATCGGAGAAAACCATTGTCACTGTCAAATTCTGTGGTCTTGTCGCTCTCCTTCGTCTTCCCTAAGTATTAAATCTGGTTCCAAAGTGTGCAAATGACTTCCAGGCAGGGTGAGAGGTGATAAAACATCTCCAGAAAGCCTTTGTAACTTTGCATCAGGAACACAATCCAAGAGTTTCCTTCTGTCAAAGCTGCTGGAAACTTGACAGTGTGTGTGTGTTGCTTGCCAGAGAAGCCTCTGGCTCTACTTTACCTTACTCCTGGTAGACTTTAGACTCAGACTGTGTTCTTGGCTTGGTGCTGGGTTAGACGTTAGTTACCATTTCCACTTTCACACCTTTGGACTGGTGATCTTCTAAACTTCAGAGGGAGATCAGAATGTTATGATGGGCGCATGGAGGGTGAGGGTGAAGCAAGGACGTAGGGAAGAAGGCTTTGCAAGATTTCCTGATAGACCTGGTGGCTGCTTTTGCTGTCCGGGTGTCCATTTTCTCAGTGTCGTTTCTGAGCTGCATTCTTCCTCCTGTCCGGTAGATGGTAATGATGTGTTAAAAACGCTGCTTCATCCCTGTTTTGATCGGAGGAAATACAGGATGCACAATTGTGATGTGGTAGGTTCCCAAAGGTTGTATACCACTAATTCATTTTTACTTTTTTTTTTTTTAATTAAATTATTTTCTTTTCATTCCTTGTAGGTTAATCAAGCTGCTGTGGTAGCAAGATCTTGGTCTGTATTGCTCACTCATAATATTTTTGCTTATATTTTATTAATTGCTTTCACAGATGTCACTGATTTGGTATCATCTGTAGAACTCTTATGAAATACTATGATAAAGGAGGACGGGCTACATGATTTAATGGCCCCTTCCAGACCTGAAGTTTTATGAATCTCCCTTCTATGGTATATTGAAAAGATAACTAGGACTTCCTACACTACAAAGGAAGAACGGGTGTTTTTTTGAACTAAAACTTCCAAATGCATTTCTCCTGCTTCCCCAGCCTCAGGGTCAACTGCTTTTGGTATCTGGAATAAGCATTTTAATTTCATTTCATAACTTCCTAGGGACAAATGCTATCTGTTAATGTGGCACATCTGCTACCTTAGTGAGACCATAAACAAGCTGCTACTGGGAATGGCTTCTAATATCTAGTTTTTATGTAAGTATCCAAAAATACCTGGATTTTTGAAATTCTGCGATTTTGTAGGTACTACTTAACTATGTGAAAATGGGGCTACGTTTGGCAAGGCTTGTCTATAAACCAAAGTTTCCATTCTTTAGACTGACTAACCAGTGAAAAAAACCACAGCAAAAATAGACCTAATAAATAGATAAACAGTTAGCGTTGAATACAGTGAGAGCAATTTTTAAAGATGAAATTATTGCTCCCTGATGTTTTTGTCCATCTGTTTATTTAGGCTTTTCTATACATTCTATCAGCATAATGCCTTAAGCAAGTAATTTAACAGAAAATTAGTATTATAGGTTCACTGGATTCTGATATCCGATTTAACAGTTATGTGCTTATCCTGTAAAAGATATTTATGAAGACACCTATATATACACTGTTAAAAAGATAAGTATTTTTTATTCCATCGACTGTTAGGATTTTTTTCAAAGCTGTTGAAGTTGTTTTTGTAATGCAGCTCTTTTAAAGCTATTCTGAAAGGAGGTCCAGTCACCATTAATTCCTGTGTAAATTAAGCATAATCACTTGGAGAAGAGACCCTTTATTTAGTGAGTTTAAAGCTCATTATACAATTTTGTGGGGGGAAAATTACTGTGCCTGTAAATTAGCTGCATTTCCTAATGAAATAAGTTGGCAATTTTTTTCAGCCTCCTTTGATAGGAATACGAATTATAGTGGCACTGGAAAGTAAAATCATGCTATTCCTACTGGCATTTTTCCCAGTTCTAGAAGAAATTATAACTGTGGACACGTTTTGATTTAGATTCATCTCAACATGTAACAAAAGCATCTTTTGTCATGGCGTTTTTTCAGCTCCTCTTTTCCACCTCTTTTATTAGAGCCTAAAGCCCGCTCCACCAGCCTTACTTGTGGCTTACGGTGATGCAAATTCCCTGGGGGCATGTGGCTTTCTCAAGCAATAAAGCATCATTATACTCCTCATTCTTGAGGACACGCTATTTCGTGTGAGAACCGTGATTCAAGAGACGAATCAGCAGAACTCCCCGTGCCGGTTTTCCCCCAAAATGAGGCTTGCGTCCTCCCATCAGGCTTGCAAAGGCAACCGTATTTACCATAGGTGTCTGTGCTTGTCTAGTTTTATCCTGACATACGGTTGTAGATGACAGCAAATAGATGGCATTTTAAGTGCTTTGGCTGCAGCTACCAGCAACAGGAGTGGTAAAAGACAAAGTAACTGGTCTTGAGCAGACTGTCCTCCTCCGACCAGCAGCACCCTCAGGTGCGAATTAAGAAGCCAAGCTGGTGCCTATAGCTCTGCAATGCCTACACAACCCTCTGCTAAGCCAGGCATCATGACTGAGCCTCAGCAGCTAAAAGCGGAGATCCATGGACCTGCTGTAAAATTGAAAATAGTTTTAAGAACGCCTGAAATGATTGCCTTTTCCTGAAATTGGTTACATTTTATAGTATGGATATTAATCATATGTGTTCATCGAGTGTGGTTGTTTTTTTCTCATTTGGGAAAGGTATAAAAGCAGTTAGGTACATATGGATCGGTATCTTCAAAGTTTCTTTTTTCCGTTCCTGCTTTCTGTTCCTGTACAAATTTCATCTGTATAAAATAAAGGTTTAAGAATAGTTTGGCTTTGGAAAATAGCATCAAGTAAGACCGGCCACAAAGGAGTATTCAGAAAGGTCAGATCTGTGTGTGGGTGCCTTCTTCATTTCTTCACACAATAACTTTGTTCTATGGTAGCGGCAAGATGCAATATTCCTTGAAGCCTTTTGCAGCGTATTAAAATTAGTGAAAGATGAAATGGGTTCCTGTTACATTTAATCATTATGAAAGTTTACATCAGTGCGAACAATATTTCTTCACCAGTTAGGAGCTGCTACTGAAATTCTCCTCCTGGCCATTTTTTTTGTGTGTGTGTTAGGGTACTGCAGAAGGTCAGTAACTCTGTTTTCAGACTTGCTTATGATCCAGCACAAAAAAGCAAAGCCTTTTCTCAAATACTGATTCCATTGATTTCTGTGTAGAGCCCCGTTTAAAATGGTATTTCTATTTTGGGTGGTATCAGAATGTAGTTTCCTGAAGTTGGTCTACGTAGGTCTGAATATTCAGTACTTTTGTGTATGAACACTACCACTGATCTTCAGCACCCAATGGCAGATGCTCAGCACTTCTCAAAGGTGATGTGTTTCTGCTTAGCGTTTTCAGCATCTGAAAATGGACCCCTCAGTCACAATACTAAAATTCATTCTCTTTGGAAATCTGGTGAAAATAAAATAATTTGAATTTTCTAAAACAACCATTTCAGAAAAAAAACAACTAGATATAAATGTATATTTTTGTCAAAGTTGAAGTTTTTTGGTTTGATTTCTGCCTTGATGTATTTTATCTTCTATAAATTAAAAATTTAAATAAGGTTGGTTGTTGTACATAACCAACAATTAACATTAACAAAGCAATAGGAATGGAGGCAAGGAAAAAGAAAAATAAGCAAATTTGAGGTGAAGGGTGCATTACTCCATAGCTACTCTGATAATTAGAGAGAAAAAATTAATAGTTGCCATAAAGTATTTTAAATATGAGAGTCTCTTATTAGGTTCTTTGGGAGTGTAATTAATCACTTGCAGCCACATATGTTCTCTGTGTACTGGTGCACAGTACTAGCATTTCATTAAAAACTGGTTCAATAATAATGGGTCACTCAAATTGTCATTTTTCTCTGGAGGAGGCTGGGAAGCTGAACGTGTGCTGCTTCATCTCACCTCAGCTGCGCCAGTGTGCCGAGTCGGGCAGGAAGGAGTGGTGCAAGACGAGTGCCCGAGGGCTGTGTTTTAGTCCCCCCCGGGTCTGGGTGCAGACGCTGTTGTGAGCCCCGGGAGCGGAGGGGTGGATGAAGGGCAGCGTGCTGGCAAACACCTAACGTGGTGGCGGATGGAGACGGTGCCAGTGAGCCGTTTGGCCAGGCTGGCCCTGGCTCCCTCATCCTCCTGCCGGGACCTTGACCTTTCCCTTGGGCAGCGCAGGGGACAGTGTCCCCGCTGTGTGCCGCTGCTGATGGAGCATCTGCCCATGGCTGGTGTGGGACCGTCCACGTGGACACCAACACTGTTCTAATCCTTGTGTGTCACAGTGCATGTTCTGTTCTTGTTTTTTGTCTGGTAGTGGATGCGCCAGTGACCCTGCGGTCCCGTGGAGCTGGAAATGCCACCGCTGGAGCTGTTTGTGGATGTTTATTTCATCTTATTGTATAACTAGTTGCCAAATTTAGGCCAGAACACAATTAGGCCACCGAATTTACATACTGCTGGCATTCATTGTGCCACAAAATTATCATAGTCTTGCCTTTTGTAGACTTCTGATAAACAGACTGCAGGTCGTAGTCAAATTCCTACTAAAAGGAAGTCCCATGGTTATGCAGAATTATGTCATTAAGTAAGATATTGCCCTGATGACAGTTTTTTGTCTGTAACAACGTGAGGGTTTTTTTAGCAACATTCATGGGTTAGATACCCATGGCTCCTGTGCTGCCTTTGTGCCCTAGCTGGTTCACGCTGACAGTGAAGTTAAGAGAAAGATGGGTAGACAAGGTATTGGAGATGCTCTGATTGTCAGGTTTTTTTTAATCTCTCAAGGAATGAGATAAACTCAGGGGGACAGATTTTGCCTAATACATTCCATGTTACTTCTGAGGGATAGGATGAAATGTAAGCAAGGGTAAGAAGATGCCCTTGGTGCCTACTGGGATTTGGAAACTGAGAAACATTTTGTCAACGCACAGTTCTTGGGAGGGGGAGGTATTGCTGGTTTCCTGAGTGAGTCCTAACAGAAGGTTGGGAACCGCTTCACAAGTTAATCATCGCATCCTCACCGGGTGTAAGGTGGCCTCTCATGAAGTATGCAGTAAACGAAAGACATTTTCCCTTGCAGCTGAAGGAACCTGAAGCCTTGTCCTGGACCATCTTAGGCTTGTGACTTACCTTCCTTATGAAATACATCTCACTGGCATTACAAGAACACACATTAGTCTCCTGGAGTCTTGCTTGGAGTAAATGAAGAACAACATAAGCTGTGCAGTCGCACCCTATTATTTCATATTTTACTTTGAGAAGAATCTTTTGCAGTTAGGTGGTTGTTGAAGTCTACAAAGTACAAACATGGGAAGCGGAGTGTTTTTGATAGGGAGGGGACCTGTCAGTAGCTGATCAAGGATATTTTTTTTTTTAATCTTAAATATGATTTAATGCTCTGTGAAAAGAATTAAGAATCCCATTTTACACTGAAGCATGCTGTTAATGTGCATATAAAAACCTCAGCAATTTTATTGACAGTTATAAATTCACAGCTGCTGCTGGTGAATTTTTTTAAAAGACTGCTTCTCTTTCCCCAATTCTTTGCAGACCATTGTCATAGTTTGCTGTTAGCTAAGGCAGAACCTTATTTAGCAGAAATGCATAGGACTTCAATTTCACTGTATACATCAGGAAAAAAGAAAATCAATGTGAAGCTCAGACTCAGTCTGCTGATGCCAGAGATGACTATCTGTAGAATACAGAAAGAAAACCAGGCTCAGTTAGGTTTTTCTTACACTTTGGATGTTAAAAATGACAGAAAGAGGCTATTTCTGGTGAGAGTTATGACTATTATCTTCTGTTCAAATTTGGGTTTAATCCCAGAGACTGTCAGTGTGTGTCATCAAATATTTTAAGTACTTAGTATTAATTTCTATTTAAATTAATGGATGGAAGAATGAGTATTAAGAAAAAATATGTGCATTTGCAGTTTCACATTTGCATTGCATATCCATTGTGTATATGCACAGCTGATTGCCAGGTACCCAGGGATATATGTGTTTGTGTATATAAATATGCTCATGTATGTATACCTATATCTGACCTTCTAGTCTATTTATGTATAAGAATGTGGGTCTGAATGACTGTTTAAATCGTGAATGAATATTCACAGTTCTTCTTGTGATATTTATACAATATCTAATTATCAAGAATATAAAGGGGTGAAGATAATTTGTTTTCAAACAGAAGTTTGAAAAAAAAAAAACCAGCATGCAGCTTGCAGAGCTGGGGCCTGTTAAAGCTTCCCAGGTGGGGTCTCTGTGGGGTTCACTTCAAACACAACTGCAGCTAAGGCAGCATTGACCTGAAGCTGGTAAGAGAATCCTCAGTAAAACATTAAGAAAAAATACGGAACTTTTGAGAAAGTGAAAAGGTATGATTGTAGCAATTCTGCTTTTGAAAATGGAAAGGCTTCTTCAATTTTTTTAATTATTTTTTTTTCCTAACCCCACTGACGTTGCTATTCTGGCCTGAGGGAAATGTCTTTCCATGATAGCATGGAGATATTCTTTATGAGTCTACATCAAGAAGAAGCTGGAGCTTCCCAATTATCGCTACCAAATGTTACATTTAACAAAATAAATAGTCTCATAGACTTTTCTAATTTTATTTCCAATGGTTATATTTGATACTGTGTTTGTTGGATCAGGGTCTACAAGCCTCATATACTAACTTTTCTGAATAATTTTATTTTCAATTGCTATTTTTTAATCCTGAAGCATTACCTACCGCTGCCAGTAAACTCGCTAAAGTAACTGAACTTAATAATTAATTCCAGGGGAATTTTAAGCTATTTCTGGCCCACACTCATTCTGTGGTTAAAAAAAAGGTGTTGGGTTTTCAGAGACGTGAATTCAGCATACTTGAGCAGTAAATCTGCCTGAATTTCCAAATATGCATAAATGTGCATAACTCGGCTTGGGAACCCAGCTCTGACTTGGGGCATGGGAGATGCTGATTCTGGACTCTGTCCTGATGATCTTGTCAGTTGACCCTGATTCATTCATCTGCTCTCATTGAAGTACTCCAGGATCCCTGTATATTGTTGTTTGCTTCCTGTGTAAAATTATCCCCTCAAGATGCTGTAGTTTGCCATAGTGCTTCAGAATTTAATAAGTCTGAGATATTACATACTTCAGATAACTCCAGTGTGAGATTTTTTTAAAAACTATTCCCTGATTTAACTTCCTCCATTACTCATGTTTCTTTTGAAAAAGGAAAGATTTGATTTTTTTGAAGGCAAACAATTTTTAAACTTCTTTTAGAAAAGTTTTTTTCTTTTTTCTTTTCTCTCTTTTAAATTTTTTTTTCGTAAACTTCTTTTGTCAGAGGACTGTCTTAGAGATGCTAAGACATTTTCTGTCTTTCAAAAGTACAGCGCCTGTATGAATTGAACCTTATGAGAAGCCAGATTATTTCTTCATTATTAAGTATACAGGATATGTGTGATGGAGAAAAGAGATACAAACACCTGTGTCACAATAATCTGTGATCCTTTCCCAAAGAGGACTGTTAAATTCTGTGAACTGCACTTAAGTTAAATATAGTGCTTTAAATTTGAATAGCAAACTTTTTTTTCTAATTTTAATGATGGTTCAGCCTTAGAGTTGGAGGACTTCTTTTTTGGTGGACTAATTAGATCTAATATCACTTTCTATTGCCATTGTCTTTAATCAGGTTTCTCTGTCCAGATAGAGCTCCTTTTTCTTTTTTCATCTCTAAAAAAGAAAAGAAGTTCTTTAACTTCCAAACTGTAATTGTGTTTACGTACTGTAGACATTTATGGTAATGCTTGGGCTTGCTTTTTTGCATGAGCCTCAACATTTCCCCGTAACCCTCCAAATGGATTTTGGTTCCCGTGGTGATCGTAAGATAGTGGGGGAAACTGCTGCAGTAATGTGTACAGCAATTTTATAGTGCTGCACATGAGAACCAAATGTATCATGTTCTTCACAAGCCGCTGTTAAGGACTTGATCTTTAGGAAGGACTTGTTTCATGTGTCTGTTTGCATTCTCTATTTTGGAGCTGACAATTTGGGGTGGAATTTATAAGATTTTGGTCTTACCTCTCTACCTATTCGCTGGAAACAACTCCATCCCTGCAGGATGAGTTATGAGCATATCTGCATCGGCCAGGAAACAAATCAAGCCTCGGTCTAATCTGCTCCCTCTGCACCCCCAACAAATCTTCCATCTCAGGTTTGATGAGCAAAGAAACTGATATTTTGGGAAACTAATGCCTTAATGTGTTTCTGCCCCCTGCCCGGGCCATGGGGGCTCTACTGGGGCCCTGGGGAGGTGAGCCCCCATTTTCCTCTGCTCTGCCCTTGCAATGTTTTGCCCCAGAACATTTAAGTTTCTTCTTTCCCTGAGGGGGTCCCCGTTGGCGCTAGTACCAAGGAGCCAGCACTTTTTCCACAATGCATCTGAACATAAGCCTTGGAGCCCTTGAAAATACTGAGCACCTTTCTGGGTATATAAAGTAGTGTGATTCATGCCGAGCACCCGATGCCCCTGAAGCCTTGTCTTTTGACATGCTCAATTACTTATATAGAGCCATTTTTCTTAATACTGTAAATGAACCATTTTTAAAAGACAGCCATCAAATGGGATCATTGCTGTGAGGCTCGACGATTTCAAAGGAAAGTATTTCAAGGGGCTAAAGAGCAAAAAACTTCTTTCCTCCTGTTTTGTTTTTCCTTCATTCACATTGTTTTCTGCCTTTAGTGTTCCCAAAGCTTTTAAACCCAGTGAATCAGCAGTTCATCTTTTTAATTCTTTTTTCAGAAACCTGATTGTTACCACAGGGAGTGTGGATTTGCGCTGAACTTTTAAAATTAGTTTTAGAACTCAATCAACTTCTATTGTAACATTTTTTAAAGTTATACCCCTTGAAACTTCTCTACTATCAAAAGAACATTTCCTTTTGCTGTTCCTTCCAAAAAACCAAAGGCTAACTCTGAGCAATATTTCAGGTATTTAGATAGTCAAATGTGAAACCATTTTTGAATAGTTTGCCATTAATAATTTTAGCTAGACAATAGCAATTTAATTTAAATTAATCATTATGCTTAAATTCTACAAAAAAAAAAAAGATTTTATGATGTACTTTGCATGTGAAGTCAGATGTTTGTTTTGATCTCAAGGCAGGAGTAATTTTGTGCCTACTAATGTTTGTTTGGGTTAGATCAAGTACCGAGAGTTCAAAATGGCAAAGTAGTATTGAAAGTGGGCAAAGGATAAACATTTGTGTATTGCAGAACACACATACCTGTGATCTGCTGCAGAGAGATTTTCTTTGCTGCTGTAAGACATTTTTTCCTTTCACTAATTAAGGATCAGAGCAAAGCATTTACATCAAAGCTTATTGTTTAAACGTTGGTTTATTGATGGCAACACACTTGCTGAATTTGCAGGCAAGAACCTTACCCATTACAGCAGTATGAAGTGTGCCTGCCTGTTGGAAAGAATCCAGGACATCCTCAGCCTTTCAGCTTTCCTCTGTGGGGTGGGTTTTTGTTGTTGTTGCTGTTGTTGTTGCTTCGTTTCCTGTGCTACAGCGATTTCTAAGTAAGTGCTGGTTGACTTCTTCATCTGTTATTTCCCACTTCAAAGTTAGAGTGTTGCTGATCCACTGAACAGATACAAACTTTTTTTCCTGGACAACTTCAGTTAGGATCACCTCCCTTTGCCGAACTGTAGTAACTGACAGCAGATTTGCTGGCCACATTGGGTGTCCCTCAGGAAGAACCCTGATAGACTGTGTGGTGCACGATGTCCAAGGAACCGAAGGTTGCATCTTTAAACAATACCTTCCACTTACTTGCAAACTGTGCCAGGCTGTTAACCAGAAGCAGGCTAAGAAGGCAGTGGTGACTCCTGCCTCCAGAGAAAGCCATGAGGAGTTGTGTGGGGAGGAAATGGGCAAGGCTGGGGAGCAGGGGCACCCTTGGGGCTGGGCAGTGGGCACCAGCAGCAAGGTACTAGTTCCCAGCAGCTCAGCAGTGCCAAGGCTCGTTCCCCCAGCCACCTCCCAGGTCCGAGTCAGTGCAGACTGCAGTAAGTCGTTATGTGTTAAGGTTACTTGGGGACAGGCTTTCTGCTGCCTTTCTCCAAGCGTCTCCCTTTCATCTTTACAAAGCCCATACAAAAAAAGTCTGTAACTGGCACATATGCTGTGTTTTAGAGATGAAGGCTGCCACTTGTGTCTCTTTTGAATACTGACGCACATCATTACCTGGTTAGAGATTTAAGGAAGAAGCTACCTTTTAAGAAAGAAACTTCGTCAGTGATAAGAACATTTGAATTTCATTGAACAAAGTGGTGTTTAGTGTCCTATATTTCCCAGATGATATGCCCCCTTCTTTGTATGTAACAGTTTGGTGCAAATTCACTAGTGCATTCTCAACAAATACAGAGATTACAATGAGAATTATGACATTATTTTCGGAGGTGTTGCTGCCCAGCAGTGCTTTTGCCAATTTCACTTGGTTGTGCTTAATGTTCAGTTTGCAATACCAGTGAACGTTTAACAACACGGCTGTTCTACAAAAATCAAAATTTTTGTGCAGCGATACGAACAACAGTTAATTAAGAAAGAAAGAAAAGAATTAACAGTGTGCCATAGGTCTGGCAAATGATTTCCAGATTAGGCAGATGCACCCATGATCATGTTCAAGAACAGCTTTTGCTCAAAGAAGTACTGAAACGTTGAGTTCTGTGAATAGGTGTATCACATTGAAATATCCAGTAGAAATAAAGAAAAAAAAATGTTTACAATGTGTGATCAGTAAAATAGTAGATTAAGAATGAATGGATGGGTAGTTTTGAATTCTACTTTTCAAGAAATTGTAAAAATGCTGTTTTGAAGGCCCTCCAGAGGTCACCTAGTCCAAGCTTCTGCTTAGAAGAGGGCTGTTGCAACACAGGACGATGTCAGCCATTGCTTTGTCTGGATGAGCCTTTCTAAGGACAGAAACTCTCAACCTGTTTGACAACTTATTCCAGAGCTGCTAGGCAAAATATTTTTCCAACTGTCCAACCTGAACCTATGAAGCTGCAGTGTGTGGCAGTTGTCCTTGTTGCGCTGTCTAGTGCTACCAAGAGGAGTTTGGTGGTGGAGTCCTAATATTTGCCCTTCAAATAGTTGTAAGCAGTTATTAAATCACCCTCTGGTCTCCTCCTCACCAAACATACCATGTTGAGCGCCCTCAGCCTCTCTGTGTAGGGGATGTGCATTGGGTACCTGACCGTGATGCCCATTTGTTGGACCTTTCCCACTTTCTATGCATCCCTCTAGAACTGAGGGTCTCCTGGGGCTGCCTCACCACTTGCTTACATTGGTCTTCTGACATGGTCCTCGTAACACAGTTCAGTGTGCACTTTGTTTTGTTTGTAGTGAGGGCTCGCTGTTGTAGCCTGGTGTCTACTGTAGCATCACAGATATTTTCTTAAGAGCTGCTCCTTGGTAAGCTATTTCCCAGACTGTATCAATACATGGGGTTATTCCACTCTGGCTGCAGAATTCGGCATTGTTTCCTATTGAAGGTCACAACAGTTCTGTTGGTCAATCCTCAAATTTATTAAAATTCTTCTGGACTGAGGCTCTAGCATTCACCATGTCAACTACTCGCCCTAACTCAGTGCCATCTGAAAGTTTGCTGAGTTTATTGACCTACCTGAGTGGAGGTCATTCTGTAAAAGCCTACTGATAGAGGCCATCCTGTTGTTATTATTTTGATAGCCTCCTAACATCCTCAGCAATGCTTTTAGGAGGAAAGACCTCCATTATATGTAACATTATACTCCTACTTTTATAAAGAGAAGGAAGGACACAATTAGTAGTAAAGCAGAAATTGGTATTTTATTTCTTATGCAGAGATGATGTAGATATATTTAGGTTAATGTATGAAATTTTATAATCCTTTTCTTTTTTTTTTTTTTTCCAAGCACATTTTCTTTTGTCTTTATTTCACCGGCTAATATGAACACTGTACTCTCTAGATTTAGACATAATTTATTGTGGTTTTTGAATGAGAAATGTTTGGTTTGTGGCAAAGCAATGTGTGAAGTATGTTAAGAAAGTATTTTCAGGTTAGACTCCAAGTCTCTTTTAGGGGAGAAATGCCAGCATCGTATTTGTCCTTCTAAAATCTTTATCAGACATCTTAACCAATTTCCACTATTTGTGTGACTTTCTATTACTTCAGGTACTATTTGGCAATTTTAGTCGGAGTAGGGGACACTGGCTGAATTTCTGTGCCGTGTTGAAAATGTGATATAGTAGGATTTTTGTACTGGGGCAAAGGAATGCATCTTTGATATTTTTTCTTTTTTTTTAGATATTGTTTATCTTGCATGCTAGCCTCAAGCTGGATATGCATTTATTAGACTCTTTATATTTGCAAATTTTAATTTAAATCAGGGAAGAAAACTCTGGCAAAACATGAAAAGCTGCTTTAATGTGTTTGTTGTTATGGTGTGTTTTTTGTTGTTTAACTCTCATTATTTGAACCCATTAACTAAATGACCGAGTGGTTCCAGCTCTCAATTTATGAGCTAGATGATGGATGCTGCAGTATTATAGCCATTATTCTGAAATAAAGTATTATTTTTTACAAGTTAAGAACTTTGTAAGTTCTTTGGTACTTTGTAACTGCAAAATGGTTGTTGGACATCCTGAGCACGTTAATGGAGCTGGAGGGAAGAGAAGGCCTACAGAAACCGAGAGGAGGCCCTGCAAGGCTTTCTGTGGGAGCTCATGGAACTGAGCCCAGTGACAGCCTTCATTCTTCCCAGTGATCACTGGGTCCACCTGGCCCGCTAAGGAAGCTTTTGTTCTTGTGTGGAAGCCATGTGTTTGACTCAGGTTATCACCTGAGTCCAGTAAACTGGCTGAAGAAAAGTTGCTGTGCAGGCGTGGATTTTGTTATGCGAACCTACTTTTATTTCAGTTAAAGATCACCGTCTTCCCTCAACCTCATCATAAAAATGAACAAATCTGGTTCACTTCACCCTTAAATTCATCTAGATTTCCTCCCATGTTCAACATGCAAATTGCCGAGGCTAAGCAAGGAATGCCGCTATCAAAGACGCTCCAAGACGCGTAAGTGTAAGCAATTTTTCACTGCCAGTGCATCAAGCCTCAATAATGGAGACAGCGTATAAGGCTCTACAATAATGTTAAAGAAAGTGAAGAAAATTACAACCCAGTTTACCTCCTAGAACTAAAAATTCATGACTGGGTTTTACAGGAAACTGGATTATAATTTATACCTACATGATTTAAATACTCAGTGTGGTTGCTGTCCTGTACTTTATGTATTTTGTTTGTGTGTTTTGTTAAAGAAAAACCTAATGTGAGAATTTTATTATGGTGGAAGACTTCAAGTTGAACCAGATGACACTAATTGTCCTTGAGAGAGTCTGGTTTCATCATACATGGCAAAGTTGTAAAAACCCAAGCCATTCAAAGAACATCTTGCCTGGCTACTGAAATCAACAGAAATAACTATTATTGTGTTGGCTTAGTTTGTACAGTGTTTTTTTTTTCCAGCAAATGTAACCTCTCACCCTTGCTTTAAAGAAAGAAGTAGAATGGGTCGGTATTTGATCAGAAAAGCAGCATTTAGTTTAGACAATTTCTCACAGTGACCCCTTTGCCTACAGCTTCTTAGAGCTATGGAAAATCATTGAGAAAATAACAGCAAGCGGGCTTTGATGGTAACAGATTTTTGACAGCAAAGCTTCAAACAAAGAGAAGGGCAGGTAGGAGGAAGAGCCGTAGTAACAGGAAAAGATTGGCTCTGTTAATCTTGCATGGGCAACAGCTAGATGGCTGGAGCTCAGCATTCCTTCACCTGAAAGCTGAGTGCTTGGGTGAAAATACAGGTGGTTTCCCTTTGCTTGTCCAGGCAGCCAAAGGGTACCCATGAAGGCAGCATGCTGGCTGCTTGCTGGCAGTCCCTGCTGGGCTGTTTTCATGCTGGTGGCCTTGTGACACTGCTGCCAGTGTCATACGGCATTTTCTTTTTATTGTAGTATGCTGAAAAGACTTGCTTTGTGGATTTGCTAGTTAGATTGATACTCTTAAATTGAAACCATGTAGAGTTACATGATGTTAAAATAATGTTTGAGTTTGGTAACTTCTATTTTGTTTTACGCGTTTCTAATTCAACACAGGCAAACTGCATTCGGCTAGAAGTTTGTTGTTTCCCTACAAACCAAAAATGCAACACAAACCAGCTTCTTTTGCATATTCATCTCTTGTGTTCCAAATACCATTATTTTCAAACACTTACGATAAGCCTCTGAAAATAGATGTTTATAACAGAAGCCGCATTTTTAAGTAAAAAGCAGGTGTCATGTCCGTTACAGACTCTCCATAAAAGATCAGTGACTAGTTTATCTTTATACCAGTATAAGTGGGGTAAGACATTAGCCTTAAAAAAGACCAGCTTGATACCTCATGGAAAATGTTGAGATACCTTAGAGTGAACCATTTCTTTTGGATAAATACATACAAGTCCATCGTAAGGTCAAATCCTATCCTCAGATTTTTTTCAATCCTACTGAATCCAAAACAATATTGACAATATTGTTTCTAAACATAGCAGAATGAATCTTCCCTTTAAAGTGCCCTTTCATAACAAACCACGGTATAGTTGAGTGTAATTTCATTCACAGTTATACCTGTAGAGCATCACAGGCAACACTAGAAAAATATATAGCATTGTGTTGAGGGGGCGGAGGAAAACCCCTTTTATTTTCATTGGGCAATTCTGGACATTCCCCCGAAAATGAAAAAGTCTTCCTTTACTCTCTCGAAAAATCTTCTATTTGGTGATGGGCTGCCAATGTTGTTCTCAAGTATATGTGGAGAAGAACGTAAATTTACATAGCATAACATATGAATTGCATAATTTTGGTCTCTTTGAGTAACACCTTTAGCTTGGAGGTTGTAGATTACTCCTTTCCATTGTCTCCAGCTATGGGAAAAGGCTGCAGATGTAGTGCTGAGCAGGAGCTGGTATTCACCATGTTATAGAAACATGTACAGATTTACCTGAAATTTATGCAGAGGAAGTAGTCAAACCTTTGCAGTGAACTTTTGTGTCCAGGCTGCTTCACTCTCCATGGCTCGGTGAGGTGATAGGCAGCAGATGACTCCATCCTTCACAATACTAGTCAAGTCCAAGTCATCCATTTCCCTTGGAGAATGATTCTTTCTCTCAGGATGACACCTGTCTTACCAGCCTCTATCTGCGAGTATCACACAGTTCTCACTGTGACTGAGAAGCACCTGCCTCTGCATTGACTGCTTTCTTAGGACATTGAAATTGTTTGAAGTTGAAATGCTAGAACCAACACTGGAAAATTTGTCTGCTGGTGAGCCTGGTCAATGGCAATAGCCCTAGAGCCATTTGAGGTGGTGGAAACAAGCCCTCCTGAAATTAAAAAATTAATCCCACTGCCCTTCTTTTCTTCCATCTGTATAACTTAGACCTCATTAATACTTTTGTTGATGTATTGCTGCGCATTTACCTTGCCAGCCCAAGCATGATGCGACTCTAACCCAAGTTGGGGGTGTTAGCTGCAAGACCTCAAGGGGACGTAGCTGATCCTAACAATTTCTAGATTTGCTAGAAAACCTCCTTCTGGGTAAACGTGTCTGTTTTAGGGATTACAGAGCAAGCGTCCTTCAGCTCCACTGTGGATTCTGCCAGCAGCCCAGCAGCAGGACACTGCAGCAATCCTTGTCGCAGCTGCAGGGATCCTTGTTGCAGCTGCAGCAGTGATCCTTGTCACAGCCAGCACTGCTGTCACTGTGCTGGGAAATGACCATGGCAGCCACAGCCTCTGCCAGCTCCATGTGGGCCGAGGCTGCACGCCGACAGCGAGCACAAGCTCTGCATCCTGCTGGTGACCCAGCAGTAGCGTGTGGTCTAAAGTCATCAATGCAGCCCCAAGGAGGGCGTGCTCACCAGAAAGCATTAGAGCTGACCAGTTATCACCTGGTACATCACCACCTTGGTTTGAACGTAACACTGGGCACCAAGACTCAGATCAACCCCTTGGTGGGAGAGAAGAGGCTTTCCACAGGGCAGCTCTGCCTCCGTGGGCACTGAAAGGTTTAAAGACCTAAAGATGCAGAGCTTGTTTCAGTCATTACTCGGGGGGCACAATAGCAGCATAATAGATTTGAAGCATGGAAAAAAAATTGCCCTGCTCTTCTGCCACGGCATGTATAAACTACTTTTAAATCTGAAGCTTAGCTTAGCCTACCTGCAGCATTACTGGGGCACCTCTGTGCTTCTTCGTGATGCTTCTTCCGCAACTTCTTTTGCTTTGTATCTTCCCAGCCTCCTTGTGGCTCTGGCAAGGTAAAGGGATATTAAGGGACAGCTATTAAATTTCCTAATGTTATGCAGGTTCACTGTTTTTGTTTCTGAATCTGAATCTTGAGTTTTTCGAGTCTTGAGAAACCGAAGAAGACAGAATATGGTAAAACACATTTATGAAGGCAAGTGCCCGACACTGCATGCCCTTTACAATTGGCATCTTTCCTGCTGGCACAGGACTGATTATAAAGACTATTAAAAGGCACTTCAAGGTATATTAAAATCTTATGACTTTATGTCATGCCTCACTGTTCCTAGATAAAGCTGTGAAAAGTATTGCTAAGTACAAAAGACAGTCCATTTCTAATGTCATTGGTAGTCATTTGCTTTACTGACTGTAGTGTCTTATAAGACAAGTTTTATTAACCTCAAAAGTAAATGTCCTTAATGCGTGCCTGCCTGCGCTGGATGGTTCGTAGGGGTTTCACAGCTAAGTGTGTTTGCCTGGTGGTCTCTTGCTTTTATCGTGCTTCCCTCAGTATTGGGATGCAGCACACTGCAAATTGGAATAGCAAAAAGTGTCTCTGGAGTATTAGCAGCTGTTGCGTAGCAGCCGCGTTAGCCACAGATTTCACTGCTTGGAAGCGAACAATAAAAAGCAATCTTCATGATAACAGTTGCTCACATTGCTTCTTTATACAACTGGAAAAGGTCTTTCTGTTTGATTCTGAGGTTGTATTTCTATATCTCTTTATCAATAGATTTCCCCCTTGGAAATGGAAGTGATTTTTTTTTTTAAATTGTATAGAATGCTAGCAAGGAGTATATGTATATTACTGTAATTATTACAGGGAAGTGAATCCTTTTTTTTTTTTCCCCTGTGTATGTTAAAGTCTTATTTATGGGGGAATTGTTCTGATTCCTCTTTCAAAGGATATTTTCAGTTTGAATCTCCTCTTTTTTCTTATGTGAGGACCAATGCAGCCAGTACTGCTGTGTAAGTGTGTGTTTGAGCCGCTCTGACTTAATCCTGTGTTCCCTGGCAACAACTTCCCTTTTCTTTCCTTATCTTTCCAAGGTGCTATGAGAGTTTGATCTGAGGCACCATTAGTAGAATAGACATAACGATCGCATCAGTTGATTAGAGGCGTCTACGATATTTGCTGGACATCAGTTACTGCTCAGTAACAGAAATAGCTCAAGGGAATACTTCATGAGTCTGCAAAAGAAAAGTATTACAGATGACCAAGAAGTTAGAAACACGGTGTTTTTCTTAGAGGCACGTATGCAAATTTCCCACGTTTTCATTGCAGCGTGAAAAGTCCCTGGTGGAAAAGCAGCTTGTCTTCTGATTTAGGTTTACCCACGTGTTTGGTGTAATTTTACACAACTTCCAAGGTATAGTTGCCCTTTGGATTTTCTGTGGGTGATTACATTGTCCCAGGCTCAAACTGGGAGTGTCTTTGCTCGTGCTACATTTGTCTTACTTTGCCAGCGATGTGAGCCGGTGGCTCCTACTATGTATAATACTTAAGAATAGTATAGTACTTAGGTAGAGTAATTGCATCTGTGTGTCAGTGTGGGAAGTTCAGTATGTTATTGTTTCTAACTTCTTCACAACTATACTAGGATTTTTTCCAACGGTTATTTGCCTTTTTTTTTTCCTGTAGAGCTATATTAATTACCAAATTAAATTTCTTTTTATATTATTTTTAAATTTGATGATGTTACTTTATTTTCTTGAATCTATTTGGCTCTTGCCAGAACCATTTCCAAATAACAACAACATAATTTAGTGGAGGAAATCAGCTCAGCTGGACTATGAAAGCTTTATTAAAAGGGCTGCTGTCTGCATGCAGTGAATATTTAATCATTGCCTTTATTTTCTGCTCTCATTTTCAATTCAGTGTATTTTATAGGTTTTAATTATATAAAAAATGACAAAAATATGCTCTTTTCTTCTTTCTCTTTACTCTTCCTCAGATAGTCTTATTTGAATTTGTCACTGAAAACTGTTTTACTTTTTTCAATTTGTTTTTAGAGTCCTCCAAAGTCTCATAATTTGTATTATGTTCAGCACTTCTAGGTGTAGAGAAACACTGGCTCAAAACTTGATGCTGTTAAATTCGATAAAGGTTTTGCCATTGACTTTAATAATGCTAGGATTTACATATTTATTTTTAGGCAGGTTAATAAGGTCATAATAATGTTGGATTTTTATTGAAAATTATGTAATGTTTACGGATTTTCATTAGTACCTACTTGTGATTACTCAAAGCAGACTTTTTCTAGCCATAGTTAATTTCTGGATTACTAGCAAATACAATTACTTGATTTAACAACTTAGGAATTGCAAATTCTGTTAGACATGGTGTAGTTTTAAAATGTATTTTTAGTACCTGTCATCTCTTACAAGTAGTTGGTATAATACATATGCAACATAGTAGAAAAAAAGATACTTCTGTTAACTATTTTAAGAACTGTATTTCCTCTTTTTTGTTTCATCTGAGGATCAAATTTTAGTTCAATTATGATTTTACTGAGAACTCATAAATTGTTAAAGAAATTATATAGTGGTGGGTTTTTTAAATTTCAGAAGTTAGACGATTAAACTAAGTTCCTCTAGAAGACTGTAAGATGTCTAAATTCAAATAACCTTTAGTTCTTCAGTATGCTAGATCTTAACAGCATCAGTGTTCACAGTGGCCTTTCGTTCATCCTTGACCTAGCAAACTGTACAAATAACAAATCAATACACTGAGCTACAAATGGTAATTAAATGATCAGATCCCCAAAACATTTACTATTTAATTCCTACTATTGAGATTATCCTAACGGAGCGACTCCAAGCAATTAGAAAACATTACATTCATCTTGAAAGAGTTTGCAGGGACTTAAGCGATGATGTTCTTAAATTGCTGAACTGATTCCTACTTACAGGCACAGTTGGCTATTCATATCTGCAGACAGCATCACACATGTTGGTGAGAGCAGGAGCTGAGGAATTTCACAGTTTCTGCTTCTTGATGGTTCATCCTGCTTGACGTAAAAGCAGTGGTTTGTTGCTGCTTTTTGCGAATCATTTGCAAGAAGAACATTTTAGGACAGAGAGGAAGAAGGGAGAGATATGTTATCAGCAAATGTCAATGTATGTGGCTCTTGAATTGTTTTGTCTGCCTCCATCTTAATCCCATTCATCACGGAAATGGTCTGTCAGCACTTGTTCTGTAGAGTTAGCCAAGTTGAACACTCACAAGAAATACTGGGTTTGTATTTCCAGGTATCTCTTTGAGATGAAAACCCTTTCTTCTATGAGTAATTTGCACCCATAAGTGAGTACAGTCAACTTCAGTCGGGTGAGGGCCACAGGGTTATTCCATATTTGTTAGAAGACTTTGTGTATGAACTTAGGCTGTTTGCTGTTTCTGAAGACTATGCGGTGCGGCTGTGAGGCTGGGAGTGTGAAGATGACTGTAGTCCCCCAGCCTTACCCTGTTCAAGGTCATGTTTTACATTACCTTAGTGAGGGCCAAAAGATTAATAGAGATTCCAGATTTAATGCATTTTTTCTATTCAGATGCTCATTCTGCAGGTTTTGAGTGTTGCTGTTGGAGCTCTTGAGGTAGCAAAGCTTTACTGATCCAGCAGTGGCTGCATCTGTGTGCTGAGACATCCTTTACATCAGAGCAGTAGCAAAAGGTTACCTGCCTTCACTGTTTTTTTCGGGTCCGGGGCTTGTACAGTGAATACTAGATGGCTGCTAAAAATAATAATTAAAAAACAAGATATGTGGGGAGAGGAACGGGTTTTAAAGATGCTGAGCTAAATTGCACATAACATATTGTGCAAATGCATATAGCTACCTTCACAGCATAAAATTTGCAGCATCAAAATAAAGCTAAGGTTTGCTGGGAAACCAGGAGGCTGATTATTGATTTGCTTCTATTATGAGCATTTATGCTTATATCTCTGGGTCACTGGTAGCTCTGGCAAGTTCTTCTTATTGTGGAACTGAATCGATAATTGCTTATTTACCCCTTATAATTAATTCAAATTCAGATAGCAGAGTATTTTTTTTTTCATTTCCATGCATCGGTTTGTTTTTTAATTTGACGCTTAACAGAATTAGAATTGATCCTGTTGTGAAAAGGTGCTGGTATTAGCAGCCACTGATGGTACTGAAAAACAAAAGTTGTCAATATTGCTTATAACTGTTAACTGGGTCTAATTGGAGAATAGAACATCCTCTTCTTGCAAAATTCAACCTTGGTGTTCTTTATCCATGCTGACATTAAAATGTTATGGAAAAGACATTATAAAATGTATAAACTAAAAGCCTTTATGAAAGTGTCATTCACATAAGGTCTGTACCGTGTTAAACTTCATAATAAAAATGACTCCATTATATGTTTTTCTCTTTAGTTCCTCTATTATCATAATGCAAGCTGTATTGTGTGTCTCATTTTATGTAGAGAAATACTATATATGTCAGAGTGTGTTGTGCTGCTGTGAAAAGCATTAAATTTATACATACATTTGATAGAATCAATCAGAGAATTGTAGAGTACTTCAGGGTTGAAGGGGACCTCTGAATCAGAGGTCATCTGGTCCTGTCCCCTCTCAAAGCACGGCCAGGGAGATCAGGTTTCCCAGCGACTTGCTCAGGTGAGATGCCTTCGGTGATGGAGATTCCACATTGGTGTTCGTTATTTTTGGAAATATCATTCAGCTTTGTTTATTTGAACCCATTAATGTGCTGATGCAAAGTCAGGTTTCCTTCAATAACATCGTTGCAGAATGATTTGATGATTCCAATACCTTTGTTTAAAAAAAAAAAAAGAAAAAAAAAATGTTGCAGAACGATTGCTTAAGGAGTTGCATGAAACTAGTGTGACTTTACAGCCTGTAACACACTCCTATCCCTGTCACACCCTGAGTCAATAGGCGGTGAGTAACCGATTGACACACAGACTGAAGGGAAGAAATGCTTTCCCTTTGGCTTTTGCCCTTGCTGAGAGGAAGAAGAAAACAGTTCAGTCACTTCTGATATGGTTCCTCGGTTCTTGTTAACTTCTGCTGTCATCTGATGGAAGCAGATTAGTTTCTATGCCAGAGCTGCCATTAAACCCTTAATCTCAAGAAAGCTTTCTCCCAGAGTTTTTTGTTATGCAGAAACCCAGGAGAGGAATTGGGGCATCCTTTCTAAGACTCTGAAGTGAATACCTGTGTGCAGCCTTGTGACGTAAAGTCACAAAGAATTGGGACGGTACCTCTACAGTCCAATTCATTTAATTTTATCTGCTCAAGGTAGGTTTAACGCTGTGAATATTCCAGTTCACGACTGGGCTATGTGGAAGGTAACATTCCCATCTGTTTGGCTACAGCCTGAACTTTGGTAGCTGGACATGTGGGCTTGTCACATATGAGCTTTTCTTTTTTCTTTTTAATGGACCTTAGAGTGATGTTTTGCCTGGCCCTTTGTGTTAACGCGTGATGCTCTGTTCTCCCTGTTGCTGGTATGTAGGTGCAGAGCCATGACTTTACGCTACCTTCACATTCAAGGGACTAACAAAGCAGAGCACTGCTTACTATTTTTCTGCATCGGGGAGGCCGTAAAATGAGCAGAAATCATAACTGAACTTGTATTAGGTTTCTACATGCATTTTCCATCACCTGAAAAAAAATTGTCTTCGCCAACTAACTTTTTAATGAGAAAGCTTCTAGTGTTGCTAGTAGCAATGAGTGTCTAACTACCTATAGCACTTCTTGTTAGTTCATTAAAAGGCTAGCCTTCCTAATTACATTTGCATGTCTTTCCATAATTTGTACAGACCTCAATAATTAAATAGGTGATAATCTGTCAGCAGAATTGCAAAAGACCTTCATCCTTAAATATGCAATCCCTCTGGCAGTATTTACAGTTATATAATAGTATGTTGCCTTTTTTCCTTGATTTTTAACTGAATCTTAGATGCTATTGCTCATACTATCTTCACAAATGGTGTGTCATGGAATGGATGAAGACACTTTGGGGCAGATACAGGCAATCCGTCCTCTGGCTCCCTGGTCATTCCAAAGACAGATCTCATTTCTGTTTTAGTTATTTGAAACTGTCAGTGTTTTTATTTCACTAGTGAGTCATTTTAAAATCTGAAATGAATGTTATTTTTTGCTGTTTGAAGGCCAGTTCTCTTTGTGATGCTTGGGTGGCCAAAAGATGGTGAATAAAACACTTCTCAGGTACTTGCAGCATAATTTCTAAAGGTGCAGAGGTGAAGCTGGGGAATTGGTGCTCACCCTCTGAAGGTCAGAGCACAGATTGAGTTGCATGGCTGGAATTGCTCAGGCCTTACAGTGCTGCTCTAAGTACATTTACCTGTTTTCTCTTTTATTTTTTCTTTCCTTCAAACAGATAGAAAATAAGCCATCCTAATACATTTTCTTTCATCTTTTTTTACCTGGTCTTCAGTTTTAGTGTAATTCTACCTCTTCTTTAATACTCATGTGAGCTAAATGCTTTATGTCTGTATTTCATGTGGGAAATTACTCCAAAGACATTCATTTAAATATAACGCTTTCAGTGCATTGTTCTCTGAATAACTTGGAGCAAAACTATCCATCATTAGATGAAATTTGTGCATGCTTATCAGTGCAGTGGCTCACTTTCTGATCATCTGAAAAGCCTTCAGACTCTCACTGGTGAGTTATACAGTCATCAGTGCTCAATTTCTAGCAGCAACCCCAGGTCTACCTGTGCCGTCTGCTCTTGGCTCCTCTCTCAGTCTTCTCTCAGAACAACACAGGGTGATTATCTTTCTAACTCATTTGGGTTACCACATTTAAGCTGGTGCTTGGAGAGCAAGGTCACAGATTTACATCTGCATCATTATTCTGAAATATTTTAAAAATATGCCATTTTAGCACTATGTTATGCATTCTGTCCTCAGACCAAAGGAGGTAAACTGTAACAGGGAGAAAGGAAAATGACTGCTGTGTTTCGAGTTAACGTTCGTCCCTGCTGGGCCATGTCTTTGACATAGGGTCACACGAAGGTAGTGCAAGTGGTGCAGGGAGGCACTTTGCCCGTGTCGCAATGAGAGATCACAAGCTGAAAGAGTTGTTTCTGACCACCTGCCTGGACAAAGTGATTTCATCTGGGCATTCTGCTATTGGGATTGTCTCTGCATGGTTTGGTAACTGCAGCATCCTCTTTACGTTATTTCAGTTTGTGCACACGTTGCAAATAAAAATAAACTAGGAGAAAATAAGGAGTGTCTTCATTTCCAGAAAAACTTGGCTGATTCTTCCAAATCACTACTCTTTTGCAAAAGGGCAACCATAAGTTGTAAATAACAAATAGTAATGGAAAAACAGCTAAGAAAAGAACCATATGTTGAAAAAATACAATTATTAAGGTCTGAGAGTTTTCATAGTGTGCAGAACCATGTACTTTATAATTTCTACTCTTCAATTTTTTAATCACATTTCATTAAAAGTTGATTTATGCTGATGAAGGGATGTATCTGCTGCTTATTACACATACCAGTCTATTTTGTGTGCTTGAGTGTTGCACTGAGTATCATGTTAGACTGTTACGCAGTGCCACCATTATATTTTAAAAAGTCTCCATTTTAAAAAAAAGCATAAACATTATTGGCTGTTAACTGTACTTAGCAAAGGTGGTCTGCATCTCTCTGACAGCCTTTATGAATTTTTAGGCTTGCACTTTTTCTCTCATATTTATCAAAGCAATCATATAATTGATATATTTGTGCATTTACCTGGTCAGGAGCTCCTTTCTTCCAGCATCCTCAGAGCTTACCAGCATCACTAGTAAAAGACCAGAAAGAAAAGCAGCCTTTATTTTCTATACTGTATTGATAAATGAACAGCAGAACCTGCCAACCAGCTAATGTACAGACTATTATGTTAGGTGTTGTTTGAGTTTGTTTGGCAGAATTTTTGAGTATGAATCAAGTGACTTGTAAGCGGATGATACAAAAAATACATAGTCTGCCTCAGTATTTTCCCCAGTACTCACACGGAAGTGTCACTAGAGTTCCTGCTCTTCAGTTCAGCTGTTTTATAAACTTGCGTACCTTCTTGCTATTAAATTATTGGCATGAGGAATTCAGATTGGGTGCCTGTGTGATGAGAGAGTGAAAAGCATTGCACTTTGAATGATGCTGAGATGATAGGCAATGGAGCATAACCCTTGTTAAAGGCTTGGGTTAAAGCTAAAAACAAGCTCAAAACCATTAGCTTTTAAAAACATGTTTTGTTGCTTGCATGAAGGTTGGGGTTTTTTTAACCTTGTGACTCCTCAGTGTGTTTCAGATATAATTCATATCAAGGTTTTAGGAATTATCATTACCGAGGCTACCCTGGCCCCCATCAGTGCCATGCCTACGATATAGACAGTATTTGTATGAGACGCCTAGAGCCAATCAAAGTTATACTTCTGGAAGTGGTAGTAGTATTAAATAGATAATATTAAAGGTAAAAATTTCTGGCATTTCCTAACATATTTTCCCTATGACTATCGAAAGGAAGAAACTTGTATTTCAGCTTCCTTAGTGCAGTAAGTGCTGGCTAAGGTGGATTTATCTACTTGACTGTGTCACGATAGTTAACGATTAGAACTGTGTAAATTAAATACTAGGCACATGATTAATGTTTTTCCAGGAATCAGTAAGGCAGTTTATACGAACTGAAAGAACAGCTAAAAAGTTGGGATTTATACATCAAATTGACTTAAGAAAAACTGGCTTTTAAAACTTGCCCCACATTCCGTCATCTTTTTGTTGGGCACTTCTCCTTGTTTGGTGAGACTTGCTTCCTTTTGCCGGGGATCGGCTGAGGAATGTTGGTGCAGTATTCCCCACGGAAGCTCCAGCACTGGTGTCCATTGTTCAGTGACATTGTGTGTCCCGTGTGGTCAGTCCCACCAAGGGTGTTATTGTACAAGTTGCTCTAAGTTTATATAGATTTTTTTTTTTTTCTTCCTAAAGTTAATGTAAGGCATTTCAAATAGTTGCTCTCAAGGGCATGGCTGATTCATGTGGGAGCTTTTCAAAGCAAAAATGCTAGTAATGTGCCCAAATTTTGGTTTCCTTCTGTGGGAACAGGGCACTGAAAGGACTCTATGCCTTTGAAAATGCTTTTCCTTTAGGTTCCCAATTTATTTTGATTGCTTAAATATTGCACATGAAATATTCGACAGTTATAGTCCTTGATTAAATTATGAATAAGATGAGCTGAAAAAGCATTGTTCTTTTATGTTTCTTTGTGTCATTCAATAGCTCTGATCTGATTTTTTGCAATGCATTTACAATTTTTTTCTTGGAGTTTCATGACGTCATCACATCTGTAGATCTAGCAGTCCGATGCAAATGATCTGATTCTATTAAAATTATTAGACTGCCAAAACATTAACAATGTTTCGTATTCTCCCCATCTGCTACACAGTATTTTTATATCTGCTTCCAGTATGTTATTTATGTTATGGACTTTGTTTTGAATTATGTTCTTTTGCTGCTTGCATGAAGATTTTATGAAACTTTCTTCTGGTATATCACTATTGGGAACATCTGGTCCTCCCTTCATTAAGCACCTGATACTTTTGGAAAACTTTTTTGTTCATTTAGAAGAGTAGTATTTCTGTTGCTTGACATCATTTTAGCATTGTGTCATTTGTAGTTTTTTGCCTATACAAGTAGAAATGAAAAGAAGCTTGGATGAGATAAAGGTGCTTGGACAAATTCATCCCTGTTGAAATGTCATTGACCAATATACATATATATTATAGGTCAGTATAGGCCTCCATGTTTCTTCGTGCCTACATGTAATGAATCATTTCTTTACACCCTTGATATTTACTTCCGTGTGCTTCTCCTGTAAGCTCTAATAGGAACAACTGGAAGTTCCTTGGATTTCATTTTACAAGTAGTCCCTAAAGACTTTTGTAGGAATTGTCCCTAAAGATTATTGTTTGAGAGTTCTTTTCAAAACACTAAACAAATAAAGGGTATAAGAAACACCCTTTACCATGCAGTCAAATATTTCATGAAATACTAGTTTGTATTAGTTTATACTCCTACTTCAGCACAGAATGTAAGAAATCGACTTTAGATTGCTATCAGCACCAGTGTGATGGGTCTCAGAGAAGTAGTGGTTCCTGGTCCAATCAGAAATATTAATAGAAATGCTGAGGATGAGGGCTTTCATGGCTTAGTATATGGGCAGAAGGTATTTTTTGCTCTTTAGTATAGAAGAAGTCATCCAGCGATTCTGTTGAAAAGATTTATTTTGAATGCTGACACGGAGAAATTGCACTGAAACATAAACAGATGACTTCGGAATGACTGCATTAAACTCAATTATTCTTCAACGTACACTAAACTTAAATGAGATATTTTATTAAATGTCAATAACTTTGGGGACTACACTGGTTTCTACTTAGGTCTTTCAAGTAAGAGTTGTTCTGTGCAACAAGATGTCTGCAATATAAAGAAGGTGGAATGTGTACTAAGAGGAGTTTCTGAGGACTTAAAAACCATTCGAGATTTATTAATTTTCTGGATTTGGGTTAACATGGTTCCATGAATAGGCACAAGGCCTGGAGAGTGGGATTAGGAAGGTTTCCAGAGGCTCTGAACTCATGTCAAGCAAAACTGTAATGCCAAGCAGCTAAGTCAACTGAATAGGGAAAAGCCTTGAAAGTGCTTTATCAGTGCATAATGTTTGTAAATTTTATTCAATTAATTTACAGCTGCAGGGCTCGTGAGGCTGAAATTAAAGTTTTGTAAAGTTTTGATAAGGAAGCAGCCAAAAGCAAACAAAAAAAGTTTGATTAGCTCTGGATGTTTTTAAACAAGTTGGCAGGGGAACAAAATTTCAAGCAAGTGTTGCAGAAGGAGATGCATCTCATCTTAGCAGTTGCTGTAATCGACCGGCCGGGTAGCAGAGTGCCTGCTAGCACCACGTGTGAAGTGCCTGCAGGTGTGCCTGCCATTTGCTTTCCCTTCTGCCAACAGGTGCCTCAAAGAAAAGTCATGTCCCAAAGAAAGGCCTCTGGAAGCCTATAGTATCAAAAATACTTAAAAAATAAACCTTTTGTTTAAAAGTACTGTTTTTTCCATGACAAGATTAAATGGGGTTTACTTCAGGCAGTAAACAATAGTGAAAAAGAGGATGTGCCAGAGGACAGCCAGGGTACTAAAATACCAGCTTTACACAAAATATCAGTGCCTCTGTTGCAGACTTGAAGATGACTAACTCTTGAATAGACACTAGCCATGCCACTGCTTATTCATTTTATTATTTTTTTCTTGGGAGAATCAGGGAAACCCTCAACTTCCCCAAGAGCCCTTTGGATATATCTTGGGGCTGCCACCCCACGTCTCTGCTTCTTGTGGGTAAGTTACGAGAAGTGGTGTTACACATTTATATCTTGCTTTTGTTCCTCTTGTGGGCGCAGGATAGATCAGACTTTTTGCAACCAAGCTTAAGCGGAGCCCTCCCTCCCATATGCAAAATGGGTCACTGAGGTAGCAGTTTCTATTCCTTTTAGTTGTGTGTATTCATAATTTCATGTTTGCATTAGTGAAAAGAGCAGTATATTTTTGTTGTTTTCTTACGTGCATTGTTAATTTTTAGACTTGAGTTCCCATTTCTCAGTATTGTTTCTTAAAATAAGATTAGCAAAGTGGATTATCCAGACAGCTTTTTCGCTTCCAGTCATTGTGGAGTTTATGTTTTATTGGGAACCTTCTGCCAGTGTATCTACAATGAAAAGGGAAATTCCATTAAAATCAAATTTTCACATGGGAACCCATCCACTTTTGCTGAAATATTTTGATTTACTCGGGGAAAATCTAAACAAAATACTTCAATTTCAGTCAGGTCACTTTAAAAGCAAGTATCTCAGTTTGTTAACAGCATCTTTTAAAGGGGGTGAGTGGTATAGGTTTGATGCATCCCAGTCACGTCAAAGTTGTGGCAGATGCACTTAGACAATGCTGATCTGTCTGGGAACAGGAGCTTTAACTCAGTCAGAAGCTCAGCTCGCATCTGGGCAAAATGTAAACTGCCTTTTCTGGGAACAGGGCAGAGTCTCAAGGGGAGAAATGCAGCATCATCCTTGCTTGAGTCTCTGCTGTGTCTATCATTGAAGCCCTGTGATTTTGAGAGAGACCTAAGTACAACAAGAGGTTACTGAAGGTGGTGGTGTTTGCTAATACCTTTTCTGCAGAGGGAACGGCTACCCTACCTGTGTGCCCTGGGGAAACTGCTGTCCCACCATCTGACCTTTTGCCAGGTGTTCACTGGGCTGGTAGAAGTTTACACCAAAGTAACTCAGATCATAACCGAATGCCAGTGAATTACTTTCAGAAGTTGGATTAGTTTCTGAAATTACAGTAATTGTATCAGATTAGGATCTTTCCTGCAATGCTGTTAGTCTGGAAGAATTTGAAGGCTTTGTAAGCGTAAATCATGCCATGCACTATTGTTACTTGACTTTGACCTGATTGTTCATGGTTGGGTGCTAAATATGTTTTGAAGTCTCATTTCCATAAGTATTTGAAAAGAAGCAAGTCTTCCTTTATTAAGTAATGTTTTCTTTAGAAACTCTGCTGGCATTTTTAGAATTGGAAAAAAAAAGTGGAGAAAACCAGCTTTCAGTGAGACTTCCTTCTGATCTTAGAAGGATACTGGAACTGAACGCCCAGACTTTCTGGTGTGGTTTGCATTCCATCCAATGAGTCTTTTACACTGAAACAGCTGGTGACAGGCATCTGGGTTTATACTAGGAGGTTTTATACAAACTCTTGAAGGACATTTTTTGAGGTTCTACTGAAACTTCCTTAATTTTTCCCATGTACTCTATCCAAGTTCATCATTGTGAAACATAGTATATAGATGAACATTCATTTGCACTCAACCGTATAATTTATTTAGATTTCAGAGTTTGTGAGTAGTTCTTAACATTTAAAAAAAAGTACAGAAAGAAACTGCTTCTGATGTTTTGGTTTGGGGGTTGGTTTTTTTTTTTTTTTTTTCTATAATTGCAGTAATTCCCCCCAAAGGAAATACTTATGTAGTTTACGATCTTCACCATAGATGGGGTTTTGGCTACGTTTTTAAAAACATACTCTCAACTTTATAGAAGTTGACAATGTTTTTTTATTCCAGTCTGCCTCTGCAGTACAGAAGAGATAGGAGAAGTCCATTATCTTAATGGTTTGGCATGACCATTTTTAGTTTTGTGTGCTATTTGCCCATTTTAATTCTGGTTTTCCTTATTTCCTTCTTCAAGAAACTGAAAGTTTTGGTACGTGACAGTTATCCATTGTTCTCCACTATCACTGCTAAGAGCTAAATAATCTTGCAGTGCTATAAAATTGTGTCCTTAAGATCAAGTGCTGTATTGATGTGGTGCTGTACCTGAACCGCAAATAAACATATACAGTATCAAATTTTGGACAGGATTCAGATTTTTCTATCCAAAGTTTGCATGAAAAAAATAAGTAGAAGCTTGCTCTGAGGTCTCTGAAAACATTTGGTTTGTTATTTGTGAATGAATAGATAGCTTCTGCACTTCAAAAATAGGCTCCAAAAGCTGTATTTCTTTTGGGTGTTTAGAGTGATTATGGTTTGTTTCTTACTCAAGTGATAGTAAGTTTTTTTAAGAAGTATTCATGATATATTGATTCTTTAATTACAGCACCAGTTGCAGATGCTTTTTTAATGTACTGTGGTCAGCCTGTTTATTTCTGTGTCAGAAATAATTCTGTTTCCATAAAGAATTCTTTAATGATGGTAGAAAAAATAAAGCAAAAGTTCTGTTGTAACATATATCTATTATTAAGAATCTCAGAGTATTAAAAGCATTAGAATAATAACCTGTTACAATAAATCTATGATTGACGTAAGCCCTCTCTTCCTAAAGGGAAGAAAGCCTTGATTAATCACCTGGGGGTAAATATACGCCACAGAAGTCGGTTATTTGATATTATAAGATATACAGTGATTCTATGAAACGAATAAAACTTTAAAAATAAAGATAATCAAAGAAGCAAATAATGAACTGTTTGAAATAGCAAGAGTCATGGGAAAGAGGGGCTTGTTCTCATGAACAGTGGTTTGGTCAGGACTTTGATGAGATCAGTTTATAACAGAAACACTAGAATATTCCAAACATTATACTGAAAATATTATGAGACGAAATTTTTCTTAGTTACACAACATACACGCTTTCTGATGGCAGCTATAATTTTTTTTGTGTGTGATCTATGCAGTTAGTCCATTTTTAAGCCTGTTGCATTATTTCTTGTATTGCAAAATGTCCCTATACTGTTAGTTTCTATTTTGGGGGAAGAAAACTAAAAACTGCTTCTGTAAAGTGTAACCTAAAGATGTGGAAGGTATTTCTGGACTTTTAATTTGATTATATTTGTCTATAGCATTCTGTGTGGCTTAAAAAAATAAAAGCTGGGGGGAGAGGGAGTGCAGTTCCTCAACATTTGTCTTGAACTATGTGTGCTGGTGAACTTTAATTCAGTTGGAAGAGACTGATCATATTGCTCAGGGCTCCCAAGCTCTCTGATATGCAGTTCCTCTCAGTCATAGGGGCAGCAGTACTTTTAGACATACTTTTCCTTTAAACTTTAAGAGGTGCAGGTGTGTTCAAACAGGTACTGTCTTTGCCCGGTTGCATTTGCTCTGCCTTTATCGTTTTGTTGTACAGGTACTGTAGTTCCTGTCTGCCCTGTTCTTAGGACTGCTTTTTGCCCGGCTTTGACTCTCAAACCACTCAGATACCTGGGGGATGTCAAAAAGCTACCATTTATTCCAGCCCACCATTTGTGTCCCTGGTGTGTTGCTTGTCAGTGCTGGCCAGTGCCACTTTCAGTGACAGCCGTGCTTGGAAGCGTTAGTGACTGTCAGAGGTGTGGTCTGAAAATGGTTTATTTATAAGAAGATAATCATAGAATGATAGAATGGTTCGGGTTAGAAAGGACCTCAAAGATCATCTAGTTCCAACCCCCCTGCCCTGGGCAGGGACACCTCCCACTAGGCCAGGCTGCTCAAAGCCCCATCCAGCCTGGCCTTGAACACTTCCAGGGAAGGGGCATCCACAGCTTCCCTGGGCAACCTGTTCCAGTGCCTCACCACCCTCACAGTAAAGAATTTCTGCCTGATATCTAATCTAAATTTCCCCTCTTTCAGTTTAAAACTGTTACCCCTCATCCTATCGCTCCACTCCCTGATAAAGAGTCCCTCCCCATCTTTCCTGTAGGCTCCCCTTAAGTACTGGAAGGCTGCTGTAAGGTCTCCCCGGAGCCTTCTCTTCTGCAGGCTGAACAACCCCAACTCTCTCAGCCTGTCTTTGTAGCATAGGTGCTCCAGCCCTCTGGTCATCTTCATGGCCCTCCGCTGGACCCGTTCCAACAGGTGCATGTCCTTCTTGTGCTGAGGTCTCCAGAGCTGCACAGTGGAGGTGGACACTGGACACAGGCACTGCTGACATCTTCATTTAGACGTAAGAACTGCAACAACATTATTTGATGGAAGCTGACTTTCAAAATATACTTGCTTAATGAGGGAGGTTCTCAGTTGGGCTTCCCATTCAAGAAATGTCCATCTTATGGGAAAACAAGAATATAACAAAATAAGCAGCCAGGTTAATGTTGTTTCAGGAAAAGAGTTTATTGATTAATAATGTCAAATAATACTCTAAATGCAGTAAAACTGCACTGGGCCAACAGCAATATTTGAGAAAGTTGTTCTTCCCAGGGGCGACTGACACATGGGGTTGAGGAGTGATGCTTATACCTGGTTGACTTACAGCTGAGATTTCACCCTATTTTGTAGCTTCTGTTTAAAGCATATTACGTTTTTATGAGATTCCAGGAAGTTACTGTGTTTTGCAGCCATCCTTTTCACTTTGTTTTTGTAATCTACTAATATGGTCTTAGTAAAAATAGCTGCCCACAGATGGTAGATAATGTGAGGGAGATATAGTTGCCTGCAAACTTTCTTCCACAGAAATTTAACTCTGAGTTCAAGGAAGTCTGAATGAAAACAAGATAAGTCATGGTCAGGGGTGCATTTATGAGTACAGAGATCTTCCTGCTACAGGGGCACTTGACAAGAACCAGAGAAGGCATGTGAAGAATCAAACATACAGCAAGATTGTTTAAATCTCCATGACTACTTCTCTCCTCTACCTATGCAGAAATCTCTGAATTTTCAGTCTTTATACTTCTTCTTGATTTTATGTAGCTTAATCCAGGATTGCTTATGGCAATTTACTCTCTCTTTATAGTGCAAATGTTTTAGTCTCTGTTTGCTATGAGACAAGTTTCCCCTACTGAATTATTTTCTTACTTCTGTGCAATCTTTGGCCTGCCTCAGGTGGGAACTAAGGGAACAGATATACTGTATATACTTTTCATGTCTGCCTGCAATATTTGTCCGTTACATTGCAGAGAAACTTAGTGTCTTGGAGTAGTAGTTTAATCTTAGCGTAGTTTGTCTTGGAAAGAGGAAAGCAAAGATTAACAAAAGCTTTATTCTTAATATTTTTCTGTAAGTGATCTAGATTTGCTGGCATCTATATCTCAACATTACTAGTTGCATCCTAACTAGAATAAAATCTTTGGCTTGTTTTCAAAATGCATCTTGTCTCCCCACTATGGGATCACTTACACTACTCCTCAGAAATATTAGCCAAAAGCTTGTCCCCGAAAGGCAGCTTGAAATAAGGGTCGTCTTTGTAGCAAAATAGTGACAATTTATCTGCATTTGGTCAATCAGAGAGGACTTTCAGTTCACTGTGGGAGAGAGAAAAGTGCACAGTTTTTAGTGGGTCTTCCCATTGCTAGCTGATCTGTGAAATATATTAATTAAAATGATTAATTGGACCCCTTTCCATTTAATGATTTGATTAAAGTAAAAAAAGGTCTGCTAAGACCAGAGAGTAAAGCATATAGTTCTTCACAAAGCGGTGTGTGGGTGTGATAGCTCCTCAGAGATCCAGGCTGCACTGTGAAGGTGCCTGCGATGTGCCGTTTGCAATACGTTCCTCGGAGGGATCACGCATGGTGTGGAGGATGTGTGCCGTACATCGTGCTATTGCTCTGGGTTACTGGATCACACTTAAAAGGCATAGTAAGGGGCATGCCAGAAAGAAAGCTAGATTGGCATTCAAGAGGTTAATTAGAATGGGAAAGAGCAATTAAAGGGACGTGAGGAAGTCTTCATAAAACTGTAATTGAGCGCTCTTCATTAAACGATCTCATTAAACAAGGCAGAGAATTTTTTGTTGTTGTTGAAATTCTGAACCTCCCATTAAGATTGTCTAATCAGCTTTCTGAAAGAAGAGTTATTACAATACCATAATTTTTAAAACCTTTTGTAGTTCTCCAGATACTGCTAGGTATGTTTTATGTGGATGTGTTTTCCTTGGCCTCAAAATGGGGAAATTGAAGGGATAATATTGCTTGGGTATGAATGTCACAAGTCTCTTATTTTTATTTGATCAACCTATGAGAGAAATGAAGATTTAGCTCTTAGTTTCAGTAATTGCATCGTTGTATTATGTATATTGTGTGATAATGTGGCTACACGTGCAGAATACAAATCAATACCTCAACAGCAAGTAACAGATGGATGGCTTCTGCGAGAGAACTTTGTTGTCCATTTATTGATTGCAGTTAGTAGTTTATGTTAGCAGAGACATACCATAATTACCGGTGCCAAAATAAACATCAGTTTGAATAGCGGTCCAGTGAGAACAGGTTCTTGCTGGTTTACGTGGTAAGTGCAGTTGTGTTGACTGCTAGACTGACTCTTTGGTTGAACTTAAACAGAGTACAGGGACTCAGAGAGAAAACGGAAAGGAAAATGGTTAAAATTATGTTTATGTTGGTATAAAATACCTTATCTATTGTGAAGTAAATCATTTAAATCACAACAAATAAAGCCTTTCACGGAAAAAAATTAATTTAGAAAGAGACATGGTGAAATGCTGCTGATTTTAAAACCAACCAAACAAGAAGTAATAGCTTTGCCTAATGTGATGCCCTTCATATTCCCACTGTATATCATTGTGTCAGTGATTTCTGTTGTTTTTCTTATCTGTCTCTGGATGAAATAGCCACAGAACTGCAGGAGCACATGTGGGGAGAGGACAGTAAAACTCAGTGTGCACAAAATATTGTTGGCATAGAAAGCAAGCAAAATGAAAGCAGAAGGAAAAGCTTAGTATCTCTTTACTTCCCTTACCATGACCCCGCGTACTGTGTGCTGTAACGGTAAATGCCCACACAGTGATTAGATTACAAATGATTTTTGAAGTTATTGGTGTCCTTCCAAAATCTTTTAAAGTGATTTACATGCGTGAGTGTGTGACATGCATCTCACGGATATGTTTATGCTGTCATTTTGGCTCACGCTCTCTTTCGCGCCATGGCCCCAGCGCTCTGATTGTCTGGTGTCAGTTGTCTTCTGGCCTCCCCTTGGCACAAACCCAATTTTTTCTCTCTTAGAGGAAACCCTGGCTGCTGAACACAGATATATTGACATAGTTTCCACATATCCACTGGGGCCTGCTTTCTACAGAGCAGTGTAAATATAACCAACCTGGAACAGCATGGATGCAAGCCAATATGTGCCATTTGCTGCCAATTTTTCTTCTATATTGCAAAAGCAGTCTAAAGGCATCCACAGCATAACCTTACTGTAAACAGCGTTGCTCTGATTAGTCATAGTAATAAAAGTCCATTTTTTTTAAATGGCCCTTCAGTGAAGTACTAATTAACTCTAAGAATTTGGGAATCCACATTGTGTAGCTTGTGTTTTCTATTACCAACATATGTAATTTATTGAAAAAATACATGGGTGAGAGAAGAGAGAGATACATTACATTTTAAAAGTGACAGGGAAGGTAGTAGTTTTTAGTCTCAAGCAAACTCCTAGACATAAACAAGGAAGGATCCTGTAGGAAATGTGGCTTTTCCCCTCCTGTCACTGGGCGATTTTGAGAGTGTCTTGCCTGTGTTTGCTCTTGCTTTTTGCTCTTGGAAGTCCAGCAGATACCATTACCCTCTCAGTTGTGTCCTGGCAGCTGCACTGTATCGCTGTATACATTTGTATCCTCAGAGTTTTGGGAATATGGGGAATTATAGGAGCAAAGAAGCATCCTGGAAGTATAGCAATTGTTTTCTTTCCTCTTTTAGCATTTCTACCCATTATCTATTTTATTTAAGTAAATTCCTGAAGAAACTATGTATATTTAGACTTGCCCAGACCAGCCACATGCACTAGAAAGCAACTGTGGCAAATTCAAACAAAAGGCAGAGCACATCAGTTATTACCCCTTTGCACGGACTTAGCTGCTTTTATAGGGTTGAATCCTGTAGTTCCTGTAAGGATTAGGAAGGTCCCAAAGATCATCAAACTGGTGCTTTGCTTTTGTTCCCTTCATAGTAGGGGGAGCACAGGACATCCACCTGCCACGCTGGGTGCCGTGCCATAGCTCATGCATAGAAGTAATGAGAACCACTGCTACTGACAGCCTGCCTTTTCTTTTTTTTGGCAGTGGGCGGGGGGGGACTCACATAGCATTTTTTTTCTATAAAGGTGTGTCAGGAAGCTCAAAGAAAATGCAGTGGTTTGTATAATTTAGCATATGGAGGAGATAGATACCCAGAATTCAGCCTGACGTATAGATCACATATGTGGCCCAGATTCTATGGTTTGCATCATCACTACTTTATATTCTGAATTATGCTCATAGCTGGCTGAATTTGACTTAGAAATGTGATTGACATTGCATGTACTCTTTGGCCCTTCTTTATCTTCTTCTGAGAAGGAAAGAAACAGCCACTCCCTCCTTAAACAGAGATCTTGAATAGGTGAGCCAGAGGCATGCAGCACATGAAAATTGGGTAATTGTAATAAATAAAACTTGGTACTTTTCTTTTTTTTTCTGAATGCCCTTGCCAGACACTCTTTCCTGATACTTTGCCAGCTAATTAGCATCTTGTGATAGTCATTTTGTTTCAGGGTGATAGCAAAGCTTAATTTGTGCGGTTAATTACTTTCCATCAATTTTCCCATCTTTGAATGGACTGTATATATATCTATACTATTACTGAACAGAAAAAAATCCCTCCTAGATTAAGTGGGAAAAAAAGTAGCTTGTCTTCTCTCAATAATTTTAATGTTTTTTAAGAGAATGACACTGGATTGTGAAACATTTTGTTTTAAGTGTAAATGCTAATTCAAATTGATTGTAAATTCTAGCAAAATCATAAAGGCAGTATGCAACTCAGAGAAGTGTTTCCAAATTAATTTCTGGAATCTTTCTAGATGCAACTGAAATGTTTTAAAACATTAAAATGTTGGCTCAGATAAATAATTTTTATTTAGTCATTAGCCAGAAAAACAATTCTAAAACAATGAGATCTTTATAATATGACCTATTAATGATATCGAATGGAAATAATTGAGGATGCAGCATGATGTAGCTACCTAATGAATTCTCTAAAATATATGAAGGTCTGAAAGCTGATGAGATGACAAGCTGGATAAAAATGCTGTATAAACATAACTTGACTATGGAGTGCAGACAATGGTTTCTTTAATTGCACGTTTTGATTTAGCAGAACTCATACCTTATCTGTACTTTTGCTTTCTGATGGATGCATATGTAGCACTTTGTAAATATCCCTATTTTATAAAGGTCTTTGCTGACGGAAAGTGAAGAGTTGAGTATAACTGGGGAACGGAGGAAGGCTGCCAAAGTGACTTTTGTTATTCGGATCATTACAAACCTAATGGAGGCTCCCACCGAAGTGTTACCAGGACAGTTGCTGAGGTCTGTTTATTTTGGGCTGTATAGATGTGGAAGTTTGTCAGTAGCACTCCGAGTTGGGGAGCCAGCTCTTGTGCTTTCTTCTCACTGTATTTGCAGAATTGCCATCTAGCTCCAAACCTGAGGTGATGCTGGTTTCTGCGAAGTGTGAAGAGTCCTGTCTGTAGTTTGCACTTGCTCAACTCATCAGCAAGCTCCCTCCTGAGGGACAAAACCACCTCAGATGCCAGAGAGGTGCAGGTATGGATGTGTCCCCTCTCTCCCTGCCTCCCATTAGCGCAAGCGCACAGGGTACATCACCTGGGAGCCTGCTGGCTGTGTGTGCTAAGAGGAGGACCAGGCCATTCGTCCATGGCCAGCCGCTTTGAACATTATCACCAAGAGCTCACAGCATGGTGCCGTACCTGTTCAGACTGGTGAAAGCTCCTCTCTTGATTTCAGATAGCTCCAAACCAGAACCTTAGAACAGAGGGCACTTGTTTTTTGCAGGTACACGTAGTATTGCTACCATCTGCTTCTAGATTTACAGCCAGTAAAAGATAAATGTAACCGGAATTGTCTGTCTGTGTACATTGCAAGTACCAAAGTTAAATAAGTAACAACATACTGTTCAAACTTGGCAAAAGCCAAAGCAGGGTCTGCCAGTGGGAGCAGATTTTGCCTTCCTGATAGATGTGAGAATGGAGTAAAGGCGGCCACCACCCTTTATGTACTTATGGTACAGCTGTTGTATTAGAGCAAGACAAGCTATTCCTAACACTCATTCTCTGAATTTGGCTCTGAGAAAGAGATCGTGATTGTGATAGGAAGGGTGACACTGCCTTGATGGGTGCCAGAGGTGTCCCTGAAAGAGCTGTCTGAATTCTGCTGACTCCCTGTGGATGGTGGAGCTCATGATAACTGTTCTGGGGAAAGGTGAGAAACCCTGGGCAAGGGGATGGTGCCTCAGGGATCCTGCAGGAAGCAAACTGGGGATGAGCAGTTGATTTGGATTGCTCTGCTATTAGTTTTCTAATTCAGCCAAAACTAGTTGAAGAAAGAGAACCAAGTTAGACTTCAGCAGTATTTATCCTTCTTAAAACTGTTATAGCTATTGAATGGTGGTAAAGGATACATGATGAAATTTGCAGCTGGTAGATTCAAAGCAAAACAGTGTTCTTTTGTGATACATTGTTAATCAGTGGAAATCCTTGCTGCAGTACATTATTGATATTAAAAGGTTACACAAATTCTTGAGAATATCCTCTTGAAAATTAATAAATGCCTGAAAGCATGCTTGGCTTAAGACAAGCTCTGGCTGTAAATGTTTTGGGAATAGGAGAGTACTTGAAGGAAGTGTAGTTTGTCCTCTTCATGTGCTCATTCCCGAGGCTTTTACTTAGACACATTCCTCGTGGCTCTATTCTTGTGGTTTTATTGAATGCCTTGCCTGCTGGATTGCTCACAAACTTTCTTCTGTAGTTATTTGCTTATAGTGGTGTGTATCTGCGTATCCAATGGTTTCTAGCACTGAGCTGATGGCTGAGTTTTATTAGTTTGGTTTAAGTAGGATAATTTCAGAAAGACATTTCCAGATAAACTGTTGCAGAAACTAAAGAGCTTGGGAGACCTGCTATCAGCAAATGTTCTAGAGGAGAAAGTGATATTAAGAGAACATGACAGCACCATATTTTTTTTCAGGTGCTGATTGGAAGAGGAAAGGTGGGACAGAGAAGGCTCGAGGGCTCTTGACACTCCTTTCCTTCCAAAAGTGCTCTTAGGCAATTCTTGCTGTTATACTTGCCACAATCTTACCCTCAACATGAAACCAAACAAGGAGAATTTGCAAATGATAATCAAACTAGAAAGTATTTTTGAAGTATTCTAAGTATTTTCAAAGATATTTTGGCCATGCCTTATCACTTACAATTAGGCCTTAATTTCAGTCTAGAATTGTGTCAGAAATAGTTGCAGAAAAAAACCAGAAATTATTACTGCCTGTAGCCAGCTATTAATTTCACATTCCTCAATCCTATGGGGAGTTTATTAATTTAATTAATTTAATTATTAATTAATTTCACTTATGCTTATTAGTTTATATTAAATGTTTTTGAGGAGAAATCTCTCTTTACTTTCTATTCACATCTTATGGACTGAGCTATCCAAAAGGACACATCCTCTATGACATAGCTGGAATAATTTTAAAAGCATTTTGACAGTTACTTCCCACCCTTCCTTCCCAAACAAGTCAGATTTTCCCTAGTTGATGGTAAACAGGCAAGCAAAGCACTCTCTAGTAATGATTGTCACTCCAACCAATTGTTTTCTTTGAATAATTTGCTTATTAATAATACAATTAGATTATCATGTTAGTCATTTTCCTCAAAAAAACCCCCCTCCACTCACATTGTAAAAACAGATGTAAAACTATCCTTGCAAAAAATGTCTTAAAATGAAGAGAGTTTGTATATTTTTAATCCTCGTTATATGTTTAGGCTGTCAACTTAAGTTGACATCCAGACCCATTCATTTTACATTTTCTTCTGACACAGTGAAGGTAAAATGAATAGCGCCATAGGTTAAAATGTTCTATGGCCAGAGGTAGAGCCAAGATCTTCAAGTGATATCCTTTATAATATTGGACAACAAACCACAACAATAATTGCTATGTCAGGCCTGTGGATGTGTGTCTGAGTTATAACACATCTTTGAAAAGATAACTAGCATTGATTTAATGGCATCAGGCATTGGTAAAGCCACTGCATTTCAGGGTGGTGTTGCAGTGATTAAACTTCTAGCCTGAATTTGGTTAGCTTCAGCTTCCACTGGTGTGAATTGTTATGAGTTTGTCAGAGGAAAAAGCAAAGAATCTCTTCCACACTGAGACTATGCACTAATTGCCTCCTCATTATTTCTTAAATAAACTAAATATACTGTTTGAAGTAGATGCTTCCAGCATGAGTAGTCGGATTAAGATCGTTGAAGCTTACTGCAGGGAAAAGATACACACCTTGTTGGTGTGTAAGTCAGTGCTTGCATGATGGTGACTGGAAAATATATATAACTCGAGTCCCATTTTGTTAGACTTTTCTGTGGATAAAGAATGCCCTCAAAGTTGCAACGGTGAATTAATGATGCCCAAGACCTGTATTGAGGGAAGGAGCTTCCCAAAACAACAATTTTTCTATAGATTTTTCTGCTGGTGGAGCTATCAGCAGCTGTTTTCAGCAAAGTTAGGGGATGGTCATACTGTGGGAATCAGCCTTTTGCCACTGTGAAATTGTGAGACTGAAAGAAGTGTGAAAATTTTCTCCCTGGATGTTGACCAAAGTCAATGTTGCTCTCTGTGGACCTCCTGTGTAATCTGCTTATTTTTCAGTTTCCTAGCTGACCTAATTCCTTTTGCAGTGCTCATCCAGACCTAATCGACTGTGCTCATAGTCTGTGTGGTGACAGTGCAGCTAAGCAGAAAAGGTAAAAACATGGATTTTTTCCTGTCCATATGCTTAGTCCTCATATCCGTCCTGTCCTAGGAATAAATCGAAGAAGTTGCCTCATGGGCTTTCTCCCGGTCAGGGCTGACAACAGCTGTGCTCTTTCTGCAGCAACTCTGATTTTTCTTTATGCAAGGTGAATCCTTTTTCTTTGCTGCTGTATACTGCAAGTTGGATGATGCTCCCTCTGTTATCCTCACTCGCATCCTAGAGAGCTACACCTGCTCCCATAGCAGATCTACTGATATCACTGAAAATATGCTGCAAAAAGGAAATGGCTATTTAGCTTTTGTTATCTACTTGTTTATAGCCATGATCTAATGTAGCTAACTTTGAGGGACGGCTCTTGACATCACATTTAGGGACACTAGATTTGATCTATGACTGAGAACTGATCCAGGCAGTTTTGGTTTGGCCTTGGTCTTGACATAAAGAAAGAGATTTTTTGATTTCCATTTGTTGTTTGAAAAAATACTGCCAATTTTCCAGTGAATACTACTCTTTCAATATGAAAAAGCAATAGGTCACAATCGGATTTTTGGATCTGTGAAAGAATATTCCGCTTTTGAACTTTTAGGATGTGACTGACTTGGGGGTCACAGTGATTTGATATGAATCATCTTTCACGTGTATCATGGAATCGCTGGTAAATTTGTTTAGTCTCTACTGGCATGGGGAAGAAGAGAAAACCATCATCCAACATGAAGGGTACAAATGTTGGGGATGAATGATGTTTCCTCTCACTAACCAGTTAGCTTGAGGGAGGACAAGTAGCTGTCCCTTTTTCTTGCAGGTCCTTATAGTGGCCCAAGTGCCTTTCTTTGGATGCATTTGTGTACCTGTGCTTTTGGGCTGTATCGCTTCCCTGCTGCCAGTCATGTGGAAGGAAAGAAGTGGCTCTTCAGTGTTAGTTCCTCCAGGCAGGCTGTCACTGCAGACCACTTCAGCAGAAGTCAGCATTGACCTATGCCTTCATCTGTATTTTCATCCAGTTAATTTCACTGAGTGGTTTCTCAATTTTCCTGTACAACATGTAGAATGATGTCTGTGGCATGGAAGCTGGGGCACATCTGGTGAAATCAGGTGTCTGCTGATAATGCTGCAGTGTCAATAAAGTCTGTAACTCAAGTATATTGTACTCTGCTTGATCTGCATTTACTCAGATCAGCTACAAGTTTGTGAAACATTGTAGTTCCAAATGCTATATTTAATTTATATGTACTCAGTGGAGTCTTGATGTGTGCGAACGTTTATCCCACAGGCAGCATTAAGTATCTTGCAAACAGATCTATCTGTGCTCTTCATTGTGTTCATTTCTCTATGTAGCCCACTCAAGGCTGGGTCTCAGCAAAGGAAACGCTGAAAATGCACAGTGCTTTAGCAGTGTATGAGCTGTTTATCTTCAGATTTGAATTTCTGTGTCTGGTTTGTGTGGCACACTGAAGAAAACAGATCAAAGTGACAGATTCTGTAATTTCATTACCTTTGTGTTCCACAAATTATGTTTGTGCCTGTTCTCAATAGAATAGCATCAGGACCAAAACAGAGATTTGAAAAATCTTTGAAGTTTGGAACATATGGGAGGAAGAACAGTCTTGTGACAGTAGACTTTGCTTGAAAGCTAAACTGGTAATTTAATATACAGACTGCATTATGGAAAACACTCGTGTTTAAAAGCATTGACAAAGCATCAGTTCTTAAACAAAAAACAAACTCTGTCTTAGATTTGTACAAACTCTCTGTTCTTACGTTGGCAGTGAACGAGCATGGAGTCTCTATTCAAGACCATGCTGTTTCCCAAGCCTAATTGAATTGTTTTGTTTATTTTGGGGGGAGGAGAGGGGTAAAGGATCTTTGCAAAATCAGTTCTTCATTAAAAAAACTCCCAAACAGCTCTTCGACCCAGATTAATGAAAATGAGCACATATTGCTGATGGGCCTGTTTTTCTCAGAGGAAGAAAACAAGGGGTAGTGTTGAAAGCTGTGAGGACCCCACTCCCATCCAAATGTCCAACAAGATTTTAATATGGCCATTTTTATCCTAGAAGCATCCTTTGATGTTCGCTAGTGCTTTGCATTCTGTCTAGTTATTAGAAGCAAACTTCATATAAAACAGCTGAGAAATCCTGCCAGGCCAGAATCTAAACTCTGGGTTACATCCTTTTGAACGTGTTTAGATATACAAAGAAGATGGCTTCCAGTTCAGGTACATAATGTCATCTCTTTCTAGCTGAAAATTTTTAATTGTACTGAGTTCTCACAAAGCACAGCAGAGTACACAATGTGATGAGGAATCCTGTAAGAAGTTTGGTGTGCTTTTAATTCTGCTTGAAATTAGGAGTGGGCATTAAAGATCATGTTTTCAGCTGAGTCTGGATTTTCTTGGAAGATCAGACCCTTAAATTTGTGCTGGGATTGTAATTCCCAATTTCTCAAATTTTTTACTTTGGTTTCTCTGAAAAACAAGTTAAATATAATTCATAAAATAACACATTGTTTTATCTGTAAATATTGAAGTGTGTATTTGTAGTTTAAAAGTGTAGATTTATATTTTAGAATTCCTAAATGCATGGTAATTTTTGTGTACTACTTCTTAATAATTTTCCAGATTAAGTATAGACCAAATTGTAAAAATGTAACTTCAGTTTGTATAGGAATAGGTGAATGAGCTACAGAAAAAGAACACATGACAGTTTGCCATTTCTAATAACCTTCAAAAATAGCTCTTCATGGATAAATATTTGGTCTGATGCAAAATGTGTGATACAGTTGATTTATCCAGCCAGTTTCACTGAAATTGAATGGCCTACATTCATTCTTAAAACGCAGAGAAAATGTGACTGAAAATGAGGAATGAGTTAAAACAAGAATTTGAAAGTAATCCTTCACTAGTTAGTATTAAGTCCTGTGTTTGATTCAGGGTAAAAATTTATATTCAGATCTGTCTGAGTTATTGCAGTGGAAGCTCTGTATGTCCGGGAAAACCCTGAAATGTTTGATTGATGAGCACTGTTGGCCAGAATGTAATTTTCCATGCATGCTGCTTTTAAATTTAGGAAAAAGTAAACATTTTAGTTTTGAAAATTTTCAAGCTGAAAATAGACGCAACATGGTAAATGTGATCCTTATTCTGATCATATTTCACATTATGTTAAAATTAACTTTAATACCAGTGCTTTGGCTGGTGATATGTTTTGAAAAGAACAGTTTATGGCCAGTATGTTTTCCTATTTTGGTGTTTCTGAACATAGTTGTATGATATATTGCAGTAAGGAAATTAGATGTTATATACTTTCAAATGAGGAGACTAAATTTTATGTATTCTTCCTAATTGTGGAGAATTCCCTCTCCATGTGCCATAGGAAAATCTAGTTCAGTTGATTGTTATCTCTGTGAAAGTAAATATTCATAAAATCAGGTTGTGATTCACTTAAGACATAGGGGATGTGCAGTCCTTTCCCTCTGCGCTCCTAGGCCTCAGCCTCTTTCCACTTGAAGGGTACTATCACATTTAGAGCAGGCAGGTCACCTCCCTCCACCATCTCCATGGCACAGTATCACCTCAGTGGATGTAGAAGCAATGCAGGGATGGCCGTGAACACTCGTGAAACACTCATGAAAATATCTGTGCTTTTAATCAGTGACTTCATCTAGAAACAGACAGGACCTCTCTTGTACCTTTGTCTGTGGACAACCCCAGTGCCTCTGGGATAACGAGGCCGTTGCCTGTTTGTGGAGGATCAGCCAGGTGCAGGCAACGCTTTCAACCTATTCTGAAGATCTAAGTGGGATTGTAATCATCCTGTATTTCCTGTACTTTGTGTTCTGCCTTCACAAGGCAAATGCAGGTATGGACCTTGCTCCTTGTCTTTACTTGAGTGAGTCCCTGGTTCTGTCTTCAGGGGCTGAATGAAGTGACATGCTCTGGCTCCTCGGTTCTTGTCTCAGGTCGGTCACCTGGCCAAGATTCTCAGTGCCATCTCCCAGACTGCATCAGACCCCCCTCCTCCTTTATTCTTTTCCACCTGTACCTCATATTCCGCCTACATAAGAAGTGGAGGGCTTCTTACTCCATGGGGTTGCACAGACTTGCTTTGCAAGACTGTGGTGCCCTCAGACATCAGAGGAACATGGGCACAGACCAAGGAAGTAATGAAGAGTAATCGGTAACCTTTTATTATATGAATGTTGTTGGCCATTCCTCATGATTGCCTACATGTATTTTATATTTTTCTCTGTATGTGTCTTGCCTGTCTTCTTGATGCATTCACTACATCTGCTTCTGTAGACTCTGTGCTTGTAACAACATTGCTTGCCTCTTCCCACACAGTGCAGACCCCCAGGATGGTGCTATGATCCACATCACAGCATCAGCTTCCTTCCTCGGCTCTTTGGTCACTTTGGAAATTAATGAAATGCAGGAGTCCACCTTACACTTGTAAATAAATGTACACTGACACTGTTGTCATGTCATCAAACATGTTTCTGAGGTCACTTGCAGGTGTGAATGTGTGTCAATACACACACACCCCTCTTAATTTTTCTTGGCACGCGTACACATAAATGTGCAACAGTGCTGACCTCTGTTTTTATCCCATAAAGTTCTGTGCTTGTCACCTGCACAGCAGAAAATGTGCATATGAAGATCTCTTTCCAGATGCTCAGATTTTAGTCTGAGCTGTGTTTATATATGAGCTTTTTGTTACAGTTTTATTTTGATCTCCTGAGCTGCTCCACTGCAGTGAGATTTTGATGTCTGGAGTATGACGTTTCTGTGCATGATTCTCAATTGCAGATAGAACTGGCTAAATGTATACACTTTGGAGGTTTGGAGACTATATAAAGATTTCTTAAGACTTCTGGAGTCTGAGTTTTGTCAGCAGTTTTGTCCTCCAACAGACTAGCCTGAATGAAGGAAAGTAGAGATGAGCAGATAAACTTGAAGGAGATCTTTGTTGAATGCTGAGGTTAGGATGATTCTCCATCAGCTCCACCTGCACTCAGTGGAGGAGAGGGCATTTCTCCTCCAGAGAGGGGCTCAGAACAGTTAAATCAGTCCTCAGTCATGAACATTTTGCTCTCCATTGACTGGAGGCTGTTTAGACATGTTAGCCACACGTGATTAAATTAGCCTTGATGAGTATTCTTTCTGATGGGCTGGTCTAAGAACTGATACACAAATGGTATCTCTGTATCTCGTGCAACTTACTGTAAAGATGGGCAAATTAAGCAGCATTATGAAGTTCTTTGTGGATCATTTTGCATTAGGGTTGTGTATTTCAGAGTGAAGTTTGATCCATATTGCCATAGACAGGAAAGTTTAATGAATACAGGGGAAAAAAAAAAAAAAGTATTAAACCAGTATGAAGATGGAAGGAAAAGAAAACAGTCTTCCTTGAACCACTGGGTGTCTGACACGAGATCTTCAATTTGTATTTTTTTTCTCATTAATAGATATGCATATAATTTTCATTTACTGAGTGAAAATGGAAAGGTGGCAAAAACAACCTGATAACTGAAGGAGATGTTCATTTTAGGAAAACTATCTAACCCTCACTGTTGGAAGATCTTCGGGTGGCAGCTGCCCAAGGTCTGGATGGACTGACCTTGCTTGGGTTTGTGGAGTACAAAAGTTTGGAGGAAACCAGAGCTAGAGTACTGGGTGCTAAGGGAATGTTAAATACAAAAAGTTAAACTCATGCAATGTTATGATTGCAAGTCGAAAAACAAATTGGGAAATGCAGTACAAACTCATTCATAATATATATTTTATACATTAATTACATCATTGAGTATTGCTGGCGATTTTTATGTTTACGTGTTATATTACTAAAGAAAGGCATGTTTTCTGTTATCATTTGAGTGGGTGGTTCCATGCAGATGGAATATTTATATCTATATTTTCTTTATGGGAAGATTTATCTGTTACATGAAACATTGTAGGAAAATGAGAATGTGACTGACTCAAAATAATCTGTTTCATATCGGTTTAAAAAAACTGACGTTGTGTTCTTTTGCTTGATATGGTGTTATGACGTTCTCTCTGGTAGAGAACAACTTTTCTAATGCAGTGCGACATACTTTTCTGAGGGTGTTATGGGAACCACATGCCTAGGGGCTTCCCCAGAGGCCCTCTGATGTAGGAAATGTGCAGTCTTGCTGGGAAGCCTGGCTCTTTCGGAAAAATGAGAACGCCGTGTTCTCAGACTGTCACTGCCGTAAAGCTGGTGTGTCACCATGGGAAAGAGCAGGTTGATACTTGTGCAGTATTCCCAGGTAGTAGTCCATGGGAAGACTGTGTCAACTCTTGTAACTTTAATATAATGTGTAATCTAGCAAACATGAGAGGTTTGGAAGGAAGACAAGTTGAAAGAGCTAGGCTTCTCTGAGAGTGCTGTTGTGCCAGGTTGTTTCCTACAACAGGTAAAAGTGTGTCTGCCTTGTCAGCATCATATTTCTTTCCTATCCTCAAAGAGGCAGGATAACAGGGAACATTAAAACTGACCTGAGATAAAATATTTCAAATTGGTTAGAGAAATATATATTAACTGTTATCACTTTGCGAGTTGCAATTACTTGGTTTTAATTAGGAGTGTTCGTATTAAACACTTTTTACTTGTCATTTAAAAGTGCTGTGGAGATTGTATGATAAAAAATATCATAAATATTTTTAATCAAAGGAGCAAAATATCTTTGTGGTTCTTTTGTGTGTGTGTGTATATATATGTATAGGAGGATGTTTGCAATTCAGTGGCCTTAGAACTTGAACAGGCAAGTGCAGAGCACTCTAATGCTGTTTCAGCTGAGCCCTGAACTACGTGCTTGAGTTTTTGCTGAGACTACAGCGAAAGCACTCAACGCTTTGCAGAATAAAGTTCTTTGGGTTTTTGGTTTGTTTGGGTTTTTTTGGTTTGTTTTTTTTTTCAGGTGTCTAGAAGTATTATATAAAGCTAAATTTTTATATAACAGGATAGCCAGTTGGGAACGGTATAGGGGGATACATGTAGTTCATGGTCTTTATGTGAGATCCTATGAAGAATCTGATGCGAATCTGATCCATTGGCTCTGATAAGGAATGAGATCAGTAGGATTTAACCTCTGACATGGCTCTCTTCTACCACTAAACATCTATATTCTCCCAGTTCCACAATATTCGCATGACTGAATACCCTTTTTAAGCAATGACTTCATATATTTTGATTAAAAACCAGAAAGACAGGAAATGAGATGAGAGATGCAGATCTCAGCTCTCACTTTGAGGAGAATGTTTCTTGTTTAAGAAAGGACTGCTTTCTTGTTTAAAATATTATGCCAGGACAAGTGATTCAGAAGGGATAACTATATGAGCAATTTTACCTAAGCAAATGCAATTTTCTCCCACCTTCCCTCAAAAAAGTCACTAATGCTGATGAAGACATTTTTAAAAAAAAAAAATTAAAGAAAGCTGAAATGTCTTTAAAACTTCCTTTAATATCAGTTCAACCCACGCCATTCATTTCTCGTAATAGTTAATAAGATCATAGAAAGTAATCAAGCAAATATTTAGAGATATTAAAATTTCTTTTGGTGTAAATATCATGTTAATAAATTGAAAAAATAATTTGATTAAGGGATTAACAGTATTAGGGCTGCAACAGTGATGTATTGGATAGTAGTAGTCAAAGTACCGGACATTACAGGATGGAAACAGTGACACTCAGAAAACATCTTAAGCTTTTATTTTTACATGCTAATTAATTCTGCAGTAGCATCTAAAGGCCTTGAATTTGGAGTAGTGCCACCCCGTGCTAGAACTGCCCAAACACATTATGTGAGATGGTCTCTGCCTGTAAGATACAACGGAAACAGCCAAGGCAAATAATGTGGGGGAGAAAAAAAAAAATAGAGGTGCAGGAAGGTGAAGAAACTTGCTGAAGGTAATCCAAGAGCAGAGGTAATGCTGGGAAGAGAATCCAGGTTTTATAACTGCAGTTCAATGCTCAGTCCATTACCATATTGCATCCACTCTCATTCCTGCTGTTTCTTCTGGGACTTCAGTGTTTATTATAAGAATTTTGATCTCGGCTCAAACTAAAATGAAGAACTTAGGGTCTAAGTGGAGAAAAGCTTTAAAATAACACGATGGCTTCACTATAGGCAATTAAAAACTTAAGACAGGCACAGCAGTTCAGCTGAGGTGCTAACACTTCAGTTTAGCCCATGATAATTTGCTCAAATATATATTACCTCAATATATATTAGGGTCTGCTGCATATAAAAAGCATCACTACAGTCAGTGGAACAAATTTTGGTTAAGTTTCCTCAAATTCTACAATTATGTAAGTTTCAAGCCAGTAGATACTGTTTGTGTCTTTTTGGTGAGTATATGTAAGTTCTTACCAATCAGACCATTGACTTTTTTTTTCAGTCACATCCAGTGCATCATAAAAGGAAGAAGTGCATTTATACCTTTTTTCCTGTTTGAATATTATCTGCAGTTTCTAGTTTTCATTTATTTCACTCTTGTTTGATGTAATTGGATGAATGATTTGAAAGAATTTATATTGCCTATTCCTTACTTCCAGTAGTTCTCATTCAAAACCAGGTTTGCTTTTCTTTCCAATCAGCACACATTAAATTGAGATATGCAGATTCTTCAGAATCAGAACATTAATAGTAATGTGTGCGTTTCATTTTTTCTACTATTGAAAACATTTATGACTTTTGTATTATAATTTACGTAATGTAAAAATAAAATTATTCGTTCTTTATAGCGTAATAGATAAAAAGTGGAAATGAAAATGTTGATATTACTAAAAATGAACCTATGAAAAATAATGTTTAGATCTCCAGTCTGTCTTAATTGCTTAAGAAAGAACAAAAAGAAAATATTGAAAAGGAAATATTTTAGGGTATTTTATAAGTGTTTAGAATAGCTCAGTTTTCTCATGCGAGTGCTTGCAGTGATTAATTCAAAATTTGTCTACAGTGAATAACAGCTTAAAAATCCAAGTGCATGTTACCTTTCCCAGAATATTTGCAGAGTTATATATATAATATTTGCACTTAGGATACATGAATATAGCTTAAAAATTTGACCACATGTTTAGGACCAATTTTATTCTTTATTTACTGTTCTCAATTTTTGGAAAGAACTTTCTAGTCTTTAACAGATTTTTTTTCCGTAAAGTTCATATAAAGGAGGCAAGAATGTGAATCATTAGGCTATTTTCCTTAAAGATTGATACTTCTGGTATTTGACTTCCTTAACGCTGTCTAAAATAACCCCTTAAATCTGTGTTTCTTAAACATTTAGATAGTTGTGGTTATTATTAGAGGTCACTGAAGACCTAGCACTGTAGCCCCTATTGTCACTGTTAGAAGTCAGATTACAGGGTGGCTACTGACAATCATGAGGCTCACAAGATGTTTCTATCAATTCCGTGAAGCACGTGTGCAACGAAAGGTTAAAAAATGAATCGTGACCTGAATGATGACCTGTGCCCACTTTGCCAAACCAAGATATACGCTCTATATCACAAAAACATCTTATTGCAGCCGGTATGAGTCTCTCTGGGATGCAAGGTGACTTGTACATTGCAAAGGACTCCCAGGACACAGCAGAAAGGAACTGGTTCTTAGGGGGTGGTGAATTTGCACAAGTGGGTCTGGCTTCTGAACTCTGCACTGAAAAGGTAGGACCGTAGCAAGTCTGCCTTTCTCTTTTGCTCTGCTCCAGTATCTAGCCATAGCTGGGTGCTCACAAGTCTTCATCAGGCTTGGATGCCAATCAAAGGGTTCCAGCACACACCTATGATACCAATATACCTAAATAATCTTTGTTTAATACCTTATTTTAAAATGATCTTGTATTGCTTTGTGATATTACAAATATTTGAAATATTGGTTTTAACATATCTTTGTAGTATATGGCTTACTATGAAAAAGATTGAAATTGCCTGCATTCTTAATTATCTTTTGAAATAATGACCTACAACCCCATCTGACCTTATCTTCCCGAACCTAAATAATGTAACTCTTAAACTATTGTGCTGGTACTGTGCATGCAGTATTTCAGAATCAGCTTATAGAATGACTCCTGTCTCTATACTATTTTAGTTGCTAGCATGCTGCTCTTGAAAATGCAGCATAAAATTACATGGTAAGTACTGATTTAATATTTTTTTTGTTATTCACGAATATGTGAGCCTGTAGTTGAAAGATGTTATGGTTAATCTCTGAACTTAATCCTTTGAAGGAATGAAAAGTAGAAGGGATTCAGCATTATTTTTCTTGCTGATGCCAGATGACAAATACTTGAATGTTCCTGTGCAGAAAACAGGCAGCCAGATACGCTTTTAGATCTTCCTTTTCTAAAAAATTGAGTGGACAGTGAATAAAATCTTTAAAGTAGCTTCTCGTTTTGCTTATCGGAACATGCAGCAGAATAAAAGTGTAGGACTGGAAAATCTTTAGCCTCTTTAAATTCTAGATTGGATGCAACATTAGTGAAACTTTTTATTTAAACAAATAAGTCTGGGTGCCATGTTATCTGGCGAGCAGAGTTGTATAGGGCCTTCTCTTACAGTATTTTTTCCCAGTAAAGTACGGGTGTGGAATTCCCCTGCTGGTCCCTCCCTTGTTCCTTGTCTCTCCTTCCACCTCCCACGATAATGCAATAGCATGCCCTACTAAAGTTAGATAAAAGCTTCTAAATCCTGACCTTTACTACTGGAAAAGAGGGGCTTATAATGGATCAAGTGCCAGACTGTCTTCAGGTACCTGGCACTGTATTTACCCAAGCTCACTTGAGATGTTATTCATATTTATCTGAAATACTTGTCTAATCTTTCTGAATTTGGAGTCCTATGCTTTTCTCTGGCAATTTAGAGTTTGGAAGAAATATTTTGTTTCCAGTATGTTGTTATATTTATAGTAACACTTGTTTTTCACCTAGGATCTCAGCTTTGTTTCTCATACTATTGTGATATTCTGGCATATCATTTATTGTTTTAAAACAGATCAGTTGGATTTGCTCCCGATCAGTATTCTTTTCTCTTGGCTTCAACTGGGAAAAGGGAGCATGCTGGATAGATCAGGAGTTAGCAATTTCAGAACTGAGCTCCTCCTTGGGCTCTTCTAAAGAGCTAGGCACGGTCTTGAACACCATCTGGTCAAAAGGTGTGGTGTCTTTCAGGGACCGTAAACCTTTGTTACGTACAGGATGAAGTATGTAATCAATGCTCTTTGAGTGGTGCTTCGTGGCATATCTTCCTCCAGTTTTTCCTTTCTGAAACCTCATCTTAATTATGGTACATGGTCTGAGACTGCAGAATTACAGTCACGTGTTCACAGTGAAGTCACAGAAGATCTAATCTCATGTCTGTTGGAAGTTAACCCCATTTGTTCATCTGAAAAGCTCTAAATTATAGGATTAGAGAGAGGTTTTGAGGATGCTGGGAGTACCACGTACGTAGCAAGTATGCAGTTTCCTGCACTAAATGTGACTTTTGCAGGAAGGACGGGGGAAGAATTTGGTGTAAAACTTGGATGGGACTTATTTTCACATTTGGAAGTTGAGCTTCTTTATTATTGGCATTGTAAATTATATCTGTAGGCATACTACAGACATGCTACTTCAAAACTCTTCCCTTCAGTTTACAACCATTAATGATGGTTAATAATGGTCCAAATATGTTGTTTAGATATGTAGTCAAATGTTTCTTTTACAGAAGGGAACATTTCAGAAGTTTCAGTCAGACATTTCTGACCATTATTGATGATGAGAAGTGTACAATTGCAGTTTTTAAAAATATGAACATCCAAAATGAGGACATACTAGGATACTTATCTCTGCTAAAAGACAATAAGTAACCAGAAATCAGTTTACTCACAATGCATATCGTAAATTCTACCGCATCAAATCATTGGCCGTATACAATAGATTTGTCATAAGGTGTCGTGGATCTGCCTGTATAAGGTGAGCTGTGCCAGAATGCCCAAACCCTGTTAGAGTAAAAAGAGAAGAGCATCATGTGTTTATGACTGTCACATGCATTATTTTTCAAGGGATAAAGTCAGAGGCACTGTTGCATGACTATTACAGAGCTTGTTTCCAGAACCAAGCTGCTCTAGATTAAAAGAAACTTCATTGAAGTCTGCTGAAGACTTGGATGAGCTATAAGCTTTCATGAGGCACCACTGTTAGGAAAAAATTGTAGACAAACAGCAAAAGCTGTCAAATGTGTTGGTGGCACTGCACAGCATCTAGAATAAACTTCTCCTGCTCACCATAATGTGCACTGCCTTAGGGGTGGAATCTATCCTGTGTCATTTTTGAGGTTTAAAAGACAGATATATATTTCAAAGCAGGTTGTTTGGACTGTCTTTGCAGTGAGAAGGTCAAAAGTAAAATGGGATGCAATTCATCAAATCTAAACCAGACAGCAACTTTAAAATGAGATGACTCATGATCTAGAAAAGGCTATTTTTCTCTAGTGATTCTAAAGGAGGGTTGGCCAGCTTTCTGGGATGTGTGTCTAGAATTGGATTTACTAATCCTAGCCTGGATTATTAGTTACTCATGCTAATTCTGTGTGAGTGCGTGACTTCCTGATGAAAAAACCCCTCTGTTAAAGGTTTTCTTGTGTCTTTGATCTGTAACTCTAGCTTTGATCTCCTTGTGTCTCACAGCCAGACTGTAAATACTATAAAACCATCTCATCATCTATGAAACTTCTGATGTTATATTTTTTGGCAGTTCTATGGTCCGTAGCTTGCAAACAGGCAATGAGAAGTAAGAAACAAGACAATATTATCATTACCAAGTGTTCGGAAGTCCTGGTTTTTCTTCCAGTGGTTGAATCACTGATCCATCTGGTTCATGCATGTGCTTGGGTTCACACCTTCGACATAAACATTCAGTCGTTGCTGTTCAGATTTTTTTTTTACCTCTGCAGTACCTGTAGCACATAATCTGGACTCTCCACCCTCTGTGGTTCTCACGATAGTAAGAGCATTGGAGCTGATCCCTACTTCACTTTTCTCCCATTTATTGTCTGTGTTACACTTCCTGGTTTTTCCCTACTGTTTAAATGTATCACAACCCCTTAAAATTTTAATTTTAATTTGCTTTAGGTTCTCTTTTAATGCTTTTGAGGACTTGTACTGTTTTATTCTTTTGCTTCATAACTTCGGTCCTGGCTTTGCCAATGTCATTCTTTAATCTCATACTGTAGCTTCTGGCTTTGGCCCAGAAAGTATGTGTTTATGATGTCCCCGAGCATCAAGGGCTGTAGTAGAGAATTTTTGGTCTCTGGTGGACCTACCCAGTTGGCTTTCCTGTCTGGAAGAAGAAAACATCACAATTAAATATCCTGTATGGCACTTAAACCCAGAGCTAAAAGGAAATTAAGAGGTTGCTGCCCAATAGGTTTGCCTACAAAGCATTACAACACATTTTCCCTCTTTGGCACTCCTAGAATCAGCTATAAAGAAAAATAAAGCATTCCTGTTTCCAGGGGTCTCTGGCACAGGCTCCTCGGGACACAGGAGGTCATGCTCTTGTCAGCTGGGCTCCAAAGCCAGACAAAATGGGTCTTCAAGAGAAACTTGTCAGCACCAGAACTGCTGGTCTGTGTTTCTGTGTTGATAGAGCACAGCCCCTCAGAGAACCACTCACCTTTGCGTGTCTACAACGGAAATGTCAAGCAGGCCCCCATTCTCCTCAAAAAACCCCACCACTGTGAATTTCTTACTGTGTGAAGGAACATTCTCAGATCACAGATTAGGATTCCCCTGAAGGCCAGCAAGCAAGACTCGTGGTTTCTTCATTGCACTATGTCTGAGAAGTTGTCAGAGCAGCTGCCTGGAGTCACAGTTTTGCTGTGTGTCACTCCCAGTGCTTTAGGAGCAATGCTGCACTTGGCAGGGGCTGTGCTTTTGTTTTTGTTCACATCATCGCGTTGTGAATCCCCATGGGCACCTGGCTGTAGTCATAGGGTCCTGGCTGGAGCCGTTCACAGAATGACTGTACGTACAGGCACTCAAAGGAGAAGGGTGGGATACTTGCTTGTATCTCTTCTACCTTGAAACGTGCCATTGGTGCGTACATTTGCAACCTTCTCTCCTGTTACAGTTCCCCTGTTGAAGCGTTTGGTCTCATCTCTGAATTGTCTGGCTGCGAGGAAGGACCCCTCTCTGCCTCTTGGCTCACCCTGTGAAGGGAGGGTGGCTCACAGCGTGCCCTCTGCAGCTACTGCTAGGATAGAAACTCCCCAGGTACCAGCACTACCTGTACCCTGTATGTGAGTTACATATGGCAACACATCTCAAAAGAACTGTTAAAGGTTAGCAACATGGTCTTTTTTATCTTGGCACTTCCCTTTACTTTGACAGTCCCATCCTGATCCCTTCTGGGCAGGAGCCTTTGTGTGGGTATGAACTCACCAGCCTGAGTTGTCAGCTCCCGTGTAAAATCCCCTAACAGTGGGAGTGTGTTTAGAGAGGAAATTGTCTAGGTATAGATGATATTAGTAACCCAAACAGCTACCTAGGAGTCATTCCACTTAATTTCAAAAAATAAAATCACCGTCTCGTGTGACACCAAATATTCCACAGGAACAGGTAAAGGATAACTTAAGTCACAAGCACTGCCAGCCCAGCTGAAATCTGAAACACTGAACCTGTGAGATGCGGCGTTTCATAGTGTTGCGTTGTGGCTCTCCTAATTGTGTCCGCATACACACTTTAAATTGCCTGGCAGAGTAGACATACGCAGCAGATGTCTGCTTGCAGGACTGTAATAGTAGTATTCACTCCCCAAACTTCCCACCTCAGAGTGGGCTGCTGGTAACCTTTGCTAAACATACCAGCTTTTTAGGGAAGGAATGCGCAGGACATTTGACTTTCCATCACATGATATACTTTGACCCTTTTTTGGAACATTTTTCATATATAGCACAATTCCTAAAATCCCAGTTGTTTCCTATTTACTCTGTTGTAAAAGTTTGCTATGTACATATGTTTTTTGATTCAGATGAAATAATACGGACTGGTTTAAATCATGTATTTTTTTGTAATTTTCTTGTTAATGGAAATTATCTCCTTTAAGGGGTTTCGTGGCCAGCAGCAATGTCACCTTCATTTAGTATACTTGGAGGTTCATTCCTTGTTCAGATGCCTAGAAGGCCTCAGTACAGAAAAAAAAAAAAACTTGTCTAATCTTTAACAGAACTCAGAAGTCTTGCTGAGAAGTTGAAACAGGATTAGAAATCTCAGTATCTGATCCTTTGAGGACAGCTGCTTCAAAGCAACTATGCAAAGCTGGGAAAAGAGAGTGAATGAGCAAGCTTGAACCCTTTGAAATATTTACTGCTCAGTGAGTTTGGACAGGAAGGGGGAACATGATGAGGCCTTCGCTCTCCTGAAAGTTAATAGCATCCTCTTGTTTTATTAATAGGAAAAAAATTATATTACTACTTTGACATTTCTTTTGTTTGACAAAAGCTGGAGACACTGATCTAAGTATTATACCTTATATAGATATACGCACAAACATATGTGAAAGTGATAGGAAAAGGATGTAAGAGTTCCATTTGTTCCTAAATATTATCAGGATTTTTTTTCAGGAATACTTCAATTCCCTGTAAAACACATTCAATAACTGGATCAATAGCCATCACATATACAACATGAAGCATTTGGAACAATTCTTTTACGAGGTTTGCCCTATTGCTCGATGTCCTGGCAGCAGTTCATCCCAATTTCAGACTGGTCGTGGAGCTCGAGCTTTTGTTTTGGCTCGCTGCATCAGATGTAGATCTGCATGCCCTGATGAAAACTCAGACTGGGCAGGAAACTGGTCCCCTTGTCACAAAGTGTGTACCTATTCCTGTGCCTGAATTTATTTACACAACCGCTATTTGCAAAGAATTGTGCAGTCAGCCTCCTCTTTCTTCTCTCCTGGTAGTGTTTTTTTTTTTTTCTTTTCTTTCTTCTCATTTTTAGCTCAAGCTTCAAGTTTTTGTTGGTAAACTTGAGGTAAACTTGGATGTTTTATGACATATTTCCTTGTCCTTCTCTTCTGAAAACGTATTATAGTTTCACCTAATCCATTTCTCCTTTTGCTATTAGAGTAAGCTATGGTTACATAAGAATGGGTGGGCTTCAGTCTCTCCAGGTGACCATTTTCTCATCAAGATATCTTTCCAAAGGACTCGCACACCTTAGGTGTGTCGGGACTCAGTGAGTGTTCATCGTGCAATGCTGTTTTTATACGAACTCCTAATTGCAAGGGAAACTTTTCAAACACAAAGGGAAGGAATTTTTTTAAGGGAAACCTTTGCAAACATAACCCAAACATAACTTCGGGGTTTTTATATGGGGGCTTCATTGAATTGCTGTATGGAGCCAATAAAACTCAACGTGGAGGAACAACTCAGCCTGAGAATGAGGATCCCAGTAACCAGACATGCCCTTCCTGTGTGCATGGTATTGGGTTTTTAGTTGCATTTAGTGTAAAGGTAATCAGAGCTTGCTAATAGATTTAGGAAAAATAATTATGGAAAAAAGAAGCCAGTCTTGAGTCAAAAGTTCATTGGTTTTGAGAGGATTGTAAAAATATTTCAGGGGAGGCCTTAAATTCTTGAGTGGATTGTTATTTATCTATGGTCATGCACACGCTAAATAATAATATTAAATAAATTACTCTCCTGTTGTGTTTTATAATAAAGCAGAGCCTTCCAGCTATGTAAACAACACTTTATTTTTCCAGCATTATGGAATAAGAGGGAGAGGTGGCCTTGTGGGTTGACTGTTTGAGGTTCATGACTGAACAGTAATTTCCAAAGCTGAGCCTAACTGAGATGGTAAGTTATGCCTTTTGCTATGCTCACTCATGCAAATTAAGGCAACTTTTGAACAACCCGGGCACATTAAATTTCATATTTGGTAAACCTTATGTATTTCCCATCATGTTGGATGGAGCTGCAATGTTTTAAAAAAGCAATTTATTTTGCCATCTTTGAAGTAGCTGATGCATTAGTAACCCTGCCACCTTTGAAACTAAACAGGGTTTTGTCTGCAGTTTAAGCACTCTGAAGTGTCTTCTATTTTTAAATCTCATATGAGTATTGGAGATGCCTTCAGCTCTCCTGCAAATGGGTTTTGTTTAATGATTGCTGTTGTCTCTAAATGGGTCTTGGCATTTTTAGTCAGTTTGTGGTGAAGCAATTATTTTTGCTAATTGAATTTATAGGGGAATGACTTGAGACAGGGAGCAAAGAACATCACATAGTCATGGACACTTTAGAGTTGAGAATGTCATCCAAAATATGGGATAGTGACCTTTGTATTTCAGCTTATAAATATCTCAATATATGAGTAGTTTTAATGTCTGTGATCCAAAGGCTTCATTACTTCCTCAGAGTAAAAGTGAAATACTCGCTTTACATGTGTAAAGCTTGCAACAGAAGTGCCCTACGTGATGTTTGCCAAAGCACATTGGTTTTGTTTTGGTGCACTGCTCGTTATCATTAACCGCTCAAGTACTGCATTGGTGAGCGCAAACACTAGAAAGGTAGAAATGCTGTCGGATCCTTCTGTTTACCGGAGCTTTTTCACAACAAAATCAGAGCAATGGAAAGAAAGATGGCTTTGAGACAGACCTGAGGGTCTCAGGTACTTGCAACAACAGTAGATGTTCACGCATACTGGGAAATAGAAATGTCACAGTCTTTTCCCTCCCAGTCCCTCACTGACTGTAGCTTAGAGCAGTGTAAAAAGTGCCTTACTGTAACTCCTTCGATGTCGATCGTCGCCAGACATGGCATTAGATAATTTTCAGACTAAATCAAGCACTTAATTCCTTCAGAGTGTGCAAAATGTACTAATTTCTGCTGAATTGTGTTGATAGAAAAAAATAAGGAAAGAAGGGGGCTTACTAATTGCATAGCAATTGAGCAGTGAGATAGCAAAGCTTTGGGAGAAGATGAATTTAAGAGAAAACTCAGCTACGCTTTAGAGAACACTCGTTCACTAAGTTGAGATAGTTGTGTTTAATGCACATCTGTTGCCAAGAAAGGAAACCAAACAAGGTTGTATTGAGACTGGCAAAATAAGTAATATTTGAAAATACCATACAGATAATATTAGTCCGTGACTATTGGACGAAGTGAACTCTGAGGTTAATCTAGTATGGAAAATCCCGTTGATAATGTTGATGTGTGTCCCACAAAATTTGCTGCTGCGGGAACAAGGAAAGCACAGCTCTGTTTACTTTAATGTGTGACACAAGAGACCCGGAGCAGTCAAAAAATCTGGTTACTGAAAGATAGTACAGAACCAGATACGCAAGTATTTGCTAAAATTGCATGTGCCTGACAAAGGACTTCCCTAATTTCCCTGTATAATGGCTGGATTTGTGCTGTGGTGTATGCTTCACTAAATTTCCTAAAACTGTGAAGCAATCTGATAAGCTCTGATGGGGAGTTTCTAAGTGTCACAGATTGTAAAGTACCGATTCTTAGAAACTGCCAGAAAAGAACATGAAAGAGAAAGCCACAGAATCCCTTTAAAATACACCAAACAAATCAAGCAAGGACAAAAATCAGATGGCAGAAATTGCATTTATTTTTGTGAACAGGCAAAAATGAAAGTTTGCTGTAAGCAAACTGATGCTGAACTAACATTCCCTGGAAAAACTCTCTTTGTCAATGTATTTCTGTTAATTTGACAGCCTCCGGTAATGTTCAGATCTCTCTTGGGATGTTAATATGTCCTGGGCTGAAATGAATAGAGTGTGTAACCATAGTTTATGTCTCATTTAAAAATAATTTTCTTCTGCTAAAATAAATCCCTATGCATGGTTTGAACTCTCCACTGCCCAGGTGACGGGGAATGGAATAAACACAGATAAAAACTGGTTGGCATCCTTGCAGCATGCTGTGGCACATGTCTGGTCCTGGGAGGGCTGTATTAATTTGACCACAGTGCCCCGTGAGAGGAACAGTGCTGCTGCAGAAGAGGCGTCCAGGTCCAGTCAGGTGCAGTGTGCCTACAGCTGTGGCACGAGGTATCTGCCACCTACTTCTGGATGCTGGTGAACCCCCAGATTCTTGGGGGTGAGTGTGTGTGTCTAACAACCGCTTTGAAACTATCAGTCCTCTGAAAATACTAGGGCTAAAGAAGTGGACAAGACATTGTGCTCTTAAGTAAGACATTACAACCAGTGGTTTTTTGTCTTCCATCTGATAATCATGGTCTTGCTCTTTTGTTAGATTTCCACATTCCCATGAAAATGAAGTTAGGATGTGCGCCGAAATACTGCCGTTCATTTTGTATTCTTTCCAGTGTACTTTTCATCTACACATCATGGAGCAGAAAATGAGAGACTTGCACTACCCCAATTCTCACAGGGGATCATTAGGATTCCCCACTGTTGTCTAATCATGTGCTGTCCTATTGCTGTGTAGTCAGTTGATAGGGTAATTGTGTTTTGTGCAGTAGATCTCGCTTGAGTGCAGCAGTGTGTTGGTTTTAGTTACAAGAAACTGGTACGGATTTTAAGCTCTTAAACGAACAACAGATCTTTCTGTGCCTCATAAAGTATAAATGCAAATTATGGAGTTATTAAATAACAGAAAAGGTAACATTTAAAATATATATATTTTTGCAGATGGGCTTTTGTATGGAAGTAGTATATCAGATGCCTGCGAAATCAGCTGAGTTTTTAATTTTTATAATGCTGGGAGGAGTTTATGAATGAGAGTGCCGGTCCATTAGAGGGGCTGCCTTAGCAGCTGGAGTGTGTCTGTCGTAACACACTGGACTCGCGAGAGCTGAAGTTCCTGCTGTGAGCCGGGGAGCTGCAAGGCCTGAGCCCCATCAGAGAGAGCTAATGAGGGCGTGGAAGGAAGAAGTTGTCTTCGAGCTCGCTCTTTATTGCGTATACTTTATGCTTTGAGCTGCAGTCATTAGCCCATTGGGGGTGAAGGGAATAAGGCTGCAGCTGAAGCCGTGCTGGTTCCCCAAGCCTCTTTGGTCTTGGTAATACTGCAGAGGTTTTTTCTGCAGACTGAGGGAGCGTATGATTCTGCAGTCTAATTTCCAGCTATGTGTTAGGAAGAGAATCCCTCAGCACCAGGGCGGTTACCGTGAGCCTCATGGGCATAGGCGAAACCTTATTTATAAGAGAAAACCTTCTCCCCACACAGCTATAGACAGGCTGGGTTGAGGGAAGGCTCGCTTATTTCATGGAAGTAGCAAATTTGCTGACCCTGTCCACTTCCTACAGTCTAGCTCCTCAGCCCGGAAAGTGCTTCTGCATTTGAGGGTTTCTACATGAGGGGGCCGTGCTCTCTGTCCCAGGCAGCCAGCGGGGTCACCTGCTGGGGAACATGCTGGGGTATCTGGCCAGGTTTGGCTTTTGCTTTCATGCCACCTACATGGGGTACGCTGATCTATTTTGAAGCTAGTGATATTATTATGCTAATTTAAATTAAACCAGGAACCTTCATGAGGGTGTGGGAATGTCCCTCCAGTGCTGCAGGGTGATATTGATTAGCCCCAGTGTGAATCTAAGAGTGGCAGCACTGGAAAGGTTACTTAATATTATTTTGTGGCAGCACATATGTTTCACAAACTGCTGTTTTGAAGGTCAGCCATTTGCACATACCGCTTTTGCCAGTTTTCCTGTCTGCCTTCAGCTCACAGCAAGGCCAGCCATGCTTATTTCCTTATAGTAATTTGTGAGATTGCGTTTGAGATGAAGGCAAGGAGAAGGGCAGATTATCAGTGATAGCTGATGAGGTTGTTACGATGAGACATTAGCTAGGGATAGGAGACAAGTGAGAAGATAATGCATTCGCTTGCCTCTCTGATAATGATGTGGCAGTTTCTGTCTGTGCACGGATCTCGCCAGTAAGTCAGCGGGTTGAGAACCACTAATAGGAAGGTTATAAAGCCTGCAAACTACTTCCAGCCTCTGTTTTATACAGATGCGCTGCAGTATGAAATGACGAAATTTGCTTTTAGCAACTTTTGCTTCCTCTTATTTTAAAGTACTTTGTATACGAATGTGTTCTATTATAAAACTCCATTTTCAGTGACCCATACATTTTCTTTTAATGTGCAGCATCTTTCTCAGACAAGGCAGGCACTTTTTTTTCCCCAATTGTTTCAGCAAAAGCAGGGAAAAGGAGTGTATGGTGATGGATTTTGTATACAAAGGTGCATCAGAAAACTATCAGAAAATAAGACTTAAATAAGAGCTGTGACATACATAAATCCTTTGTTTTATCATTTTTTCCTACTTTTCTTTCTTGTATAAATTTTATTTCCCTTTTTCATAGTCCTATTTTAAAGATTGGGGAATTCATATTAAAAGATGCATGTGAGCACAGTCTGATCTTTACTGCCCAGGCAAAACCGTCATGACATCCAAATGCAGAATTCCTTCAGTCTACTGACTCTACTGATCAAAACAGTGTTTTAGTAAAGATTGGGAGGAACTATAAGGGTCCGGTAAGATGAAGAGGGTTTGGGGTTACATTTTTGGTAAATGTAATGATTGAATAAACAGGTCCCAAGAAAAGTTTGTCTGGATCTGAAACCAAATCTTCAATTTGGCCATTAAAGTTCACTTCATAATTCCTCAGTGAAGTTATTTTTACTGCTATAAGGTAAAAAATATAGTGTATATTACTATAACATCACTGATTGTTAAACATGGAGGTAAAAGCAGAGTATTCATGCTTTATGAGAAGGTAGAGGAGCAACCAAAGAGATTTGTAAATATTATTTCATATTTTTATTCCTTGATAGTGCTGCCGAGGGGACATGGTATTACCATCTCGCTTTGTTTTAGAAAATATAGGCATATATGCCAAATAGAAATGATTCCATGTTGTTCATTGTGGCATTTTTAAGAAATACCCCAAGTCTCTGTTCCGTTCACCACTTTCTTATTGCCCATAGACAGCTTTGCTAATACTTGGTGAGTCATCATCTGATTTCTGAATTTAAGAAAAATAAATGTCCAATTGATGTCAGTGGGGCTCCCCACAAAGAAGGAAGAGGTTTGCAGGTTTGTCACAAGTTGCACATGTTTTATCTTCACAATATGGCTTTACGTGTTATAAGGATGAAGAATGCAATCTATTGCTACCTCTTAACAGATAGTGAGACCAACCTGTTAACAGGGATGGCTGTGTATTTGAGGTAGCCAGCATGCTAATTATATGCTTCCTCAATTTGGGAATTCCAGCTTGTTCATCAAACGTGGAACACCAAAATCAACAACAGTCTGCCGTTTAACATTTTCATATTACCATCTTCACTGTTACTGATATGGGGTTTTAAGTCGTATTTGACATGACTAGTTGCAAACAAGAGTTGTTTTTCAGTGTAAGAACAGCTGGTAACAGCAGATTGGGAATGCAGGAAAGCCCAGATGAATTGCCCAGGCCTATCAGTTACACACCAGAGGGATATAGGAATTAAAATGTCACTGTTTTGGAGGGGGGCTGTTCAATGTGATTTTGAAGTCTGTCTCCACCTCACGTCAGGTGACAAAATATAACTGACATCAGTGTTAGGAAAGACACTTGTATTATGTCACCTGTGAATTGGTTGGAGACTTACTTGTGTGGAGAACCTTTTGATATATCATCAGCTGAAATTCTCATCAGACTTATAGCAGAATTGCAGTATTGATACAAACTCAACAAGACTCAGCATTTCATAGCATGGACAAGAAAATGGAAATCTCAGCGGTAGACTCGTATTGCAGGAAAGTAACTAAAGGGTGTCAAGCCCACCTCACTCCAGAGGTAAAGGTTTTAAGGTCAGCTCTTTTACACCCCAGTGCAGAAGCTTGAGTTTGCACCCAGTGGCCATCTGCTCACTGAAAAATGTAAATGAAAGTGTGAAGTGTTGGGATTAACATAATGTTATGTCAGATACCCATATCTGTAATTTAAGATCTTACTACACTGGGAAATAAAATAAAACAAAAAGACGCCAGAAAAATCTCCAGCCTTTTCAGACTAACTGTTACCTAGGCTAAATCAACATATGAACTTGTGCCAGGATGTGCGTCCTGTTGGACCTATCTATTCACTAGAAGGACAGGGATCAGCTGGGGTAGGGATCACCAACCTATTCCATGCATATCCTTGAATATTCCTAATAGGTAATAGCTGTTTGACTGACGTTATTGACTTGAGTGTAATTCTATTGAAAACCTTATATCTTGCATCAGTTTATCCATATGAGATCATTGACATGATGTAGAAGGTTCTCATGTATTTCACCAAGTGATGGAGCCATTCAGCTACTAAAGGAAAAAACTCCTAGCAGTTAGTTATACACAGCTAGCTGTAATATTAAAATTGAGAGCAGTGTCTCGGTGCCTGTTCCCTTTCATACTCTGCAATACCAACACTAATTATAAAATAAAGTAGGGTTATCTTCTGGCCAAAATAAACCGTCCTTGTGATTATCAATTCTAATGAAACTTAGTAGAGTAAGTTTTTGAAATTATTGAAAAAGCTGATGTGGTTGAAAGACTCGTTCAAAGAAATAGCTGATTTTTTTCAGTGGACAGAAGGCTGGAAAAACTTCCAGACATCTCCTGTTACCTCCTTGGTGAGGACGGTGCTTTTGGTTACTGCACAGCAGAAGGAGACAAAAACACGTCTAGGCTTTATAAAAGGAGTCCCTGAGTACATATGTCAGTAGATTGGATTGGATTGAATATCGCAGAGAAGTATTGGTCAAAGGTCTGCTGCTCTCAAAAGACCAGAACGATTTAATTAGAGGTGAATCTGCCCTTTGCCCAGATGGAGGTGGACACTGTGGTCACGGGTGCTTGTACATAAACAGCCCAGGAGGAGCACGGAGGAGGGGCAGTCACGGGTGACTTGCCTCAGGTCAGAGTATGATGAAACTTTATCAGATTGAGTCTGCTTCTTTGTGAAACGTCAGTCAAAAGGCCTGCCCCTTCCAGGGAACTCTTCTGTGAGTCGCAACAGCCATAAGCACAACCAGCTTCTCTAGGGGTGGTGCTCGGGCTGGAGAGGTGTTCTGAAACACCTTACGTGTAACTGGATAAATGACCTAATGTACTAAATTTGCACATTTAATGCAAATCTGAAAATCAACGCAGACAAAAACACAACCGTGTATAAAGACTTGGTTGTATCGGTGTCCTGGTAAGCAGAGTCCAAAAAAAGACAGTGGCCTTTGTTCAACATATTGCCAGCTTCTCTGTTAGGTCCTAGAATATTTGTACCAGTAAAATTTCTCCAGATGTCGGTAGGGATTTCTGCATGAGCGAGGACTGCAAGATATGGTTCTACTAATGTCTATGCCTTTTGAGGTGTATCACTGCTTCATTCTGTGGGGATTTGTATCAATGGTAGCTCTCCTGAAGTCAGCTGCAGTATGTACCCTTAAAAATTTATGTTGGTTGTAAAATTTCTTGACTGAAATGCAGTATTTCCTGTGAATTATTAGTGTAAGCCTTCCTAAGTCTCTTGTCGTACATTACATTTCCTAAATTCATGTCAAAAATGCTGTACTTTTTAGGCATCTATTTCAAAGGTCAGCATGGAGTTCTGTCTCAATTCACGTATAAGAAAGAAAAATAATAATTGCAAGAAAGCGTTGCTTTCCATTGGCTTTTCCATATATCTACTCTTATTTTTACTTCATTACAGCATAAGCTTTCCAGGGCATGAAGCCAAAGTGGACCTTTGCATCAGTTAGTCTCACTTGTATGTAGCAAGTCCTTAATTATCATTTAGCTTCTCCTTTATTATGCTCCTTAGTTTATAAGGATTGCTTTCAGTAAGGCAGCTGAACTCAATATGAATGTGCTTGAAGATGAAAATCCTGCCTGTTAATTTGTTCCCAGCTCCTTATTTTTACTGTTAAAAATGTACATCATGTAGGAATCTGAATGTACCTGGTTTTGGCTTCTAGCTGATGGTTCTTGCTGCCTACCAAGGGTGTGAAGCCGTACAAGAACTTTGGCTATAGAGAGGAAAAAACTGTAAATATGATTTGGATGCTAATTGCACTTTAGTGTTTTTAAGATCTCTTACTATAGGCCTTACTAGTCTTTTATGTTGTTGCATTTCTGTGCTGGTATGACCTGAGCAGAGAGAATGAAATCATAATTTCCCTTCTGCTGGGGGCGAATATAATTTATTTTTCTTCTTATTATTGGAGTCTCTTAACAGGAATTAAGACTCATTGCTTTAAAGACAGATGCATTTAATAACAGGGACTTGATGTGTTCTGATCTCAGTGCCCATATGTAGTCTCCTACAGATCAGAAGCAGTGCACAGCTGCAGATATTTGTGCGCACGAAGTGCCTTACAGGACCACTGCCTAACTGCATACATTTTACATGCTTTCCTTCTGATATGGATCTAAAGCTGCCAACAACAGCGTGGGAGCAGCAAAAATGAAAAGGAAGGGAAGGAATGTTTCCAATAAAAGTCTGTCTCCCTTGCATAGTTGAAGTGACAGTAAGCATTCCAGCTTTGAGGGCTTTCAGTTGGCATTGTATGTAAAAATATTTCAAAGTGGGGAGAAAAAGACAAATATAAAGAGGGGGAGGAAGGGATTGCGGCACCACTGGGCTTCATTCAGATTTGCAGCCAAGACTGTGAAGAGGGAAGTGATGACAACTGCGGAGTTCTATGTGCATAAGAGCAAAGTTTCCCACACGTGTTCTCATCCGTATCACAGTTTGGGGTGCTTGGTAATAGAGGCTCGGGCTCCAGCCAGGAGGGAGGCAAAGCCAACCACAAAGTTCAGATCTGGATCCAAACTTCTGCATGTTTGGGAATAGTTAGCTCTCTGGTTTGAGATTTTACTCATTTTAACTACGCGCAGAAGTAAGAAACTTGAACAAAGATGATTTTCAAGTTGCAGCTGTAATACTACAAGCCCCTTAGCAGTTTTGATTAACCAGGGGATTATACAAGATTTTGTTGTGGGTTTTATTTTATATTATTTTAACAAATTTACTTTATATATGACAAATACTTTGTCATTTGCATTGCATTTCAGTCTCAAATGAGCCTGAAATGAGGTTTGGAGTAAATGCCACTTGTGCCTCCGCATTAAATCTTGTGCTTTAGGGAGCACCTGGTTATCTGCAGGAGAGAGTGAGCTCCTGTCCTACTCTAAAACCATCTCTTCAACCCTACTAAAGAAGAAAAGACTGGGAGTCACTGTGCTGGCAGTGGTGTGGCAGCCACTGGCTAGTGTCACCAAACCGTGGGTCCTGCTGTGGGCTGAAATGGCTGCATTGAGCTGCAGGATGTTGTAGGGCATCGCTACCTTTTGCTAACCAGTCCTCCTTCCTGCCTGGGAGATCTGATTTCTACCTCAGTTCTGGGGACTCTTCTGCTATAAGCATAAACATAGACATCTGGTGCTCATCTTCCTGACCTAATTGCATGAGATAGAGTATGCAGAAGATGGTGGAGACTGCTTAATTTATTTGAACTAGAGGAAATAGCTTTTGGTGCTGGAGTTGGTGTGGCAGCTGCCTATACCTTCTCCCTTTTCTCTTGCACTTCTATTGTGGCAGGAGCTGCTTAGTTCTTGGAGGTGCTAGAGAGACCCTGCTTCTTGTAAGAGACCCGCTTTCTGTAGAGCTTCACTACCTGAAATCCTAAAAGGCAGTACGTCTGCACACTTGAGTTCTGCCTGATTTGAGGTCCAAAGCATGTCCAGCAGCTCCTTTGGAATGAGAGAGACTGGAATTGTGTCAATCAATTTTCATTTCATTCCATTTGAACCACAGATAAAACCACCACCAATCTATTGAAACAATCTCGCATATGTTGATAAAACTCTGAAATTTGCATTTATAGCTACAGTGATTCATTCATGACGTATTATATAGAATGGACAGATTTTGAAGATATGATTTGCCTTGTTTTTGTTGTTTTTATAGCAAAAGAAGCTAGTGGCCCTTTGTAAAAACTCAGTAACTCAGGAAGACTCCTAAATGGCAAATATCTGTCTTGAAAATAAGACTGTCCCATGCTCCCTTATGTCCTGGTGTTCGGTGACATTAAGTAGACAATTAAGCAAACAGTCTGCAGAAGTCTGACAATAAATAGGTACTTGGGAGGAGTTGTTCATGGTTTAACATTTTTTTTAAAGGAAGTATAATCTTTTTAATGTAAACCAAAAGGTTTTTTCCTGGTCATTCAGAAATACCACATCTAAGTAGTCCTCGTGCTCTTCCTAATTGCACTAACTACTGATTTTGGATTAATGTGGTTCATTGCAACACAGACTGTTCGTGTTAAGATGCAGTTGGCATCAAAATGATCCTATCTTATGACTACTACAGTATATTATATAATTTAATTACAGAATAATCCCTTTCAAAATTGGTCATTAGCATTAGCTAACAATTTGCTAAGTTTCCTTCAAAAGGTTAATGCTATAGCTATGGTAAGCAATAACTAATTTCATGGGGATTTATTGCTATTAAAAAGTATAATCAATTTCTAATAGCAATACTTGATTTTTTTAAAAGGCTGTAGGTTGCTTGAGTGCACTCAGATTACTTTACAATGGATGTTTTTCTGGCAGATGAATAATTCTCTGCTAGTCAATTCAGTTTTGAGTTCTCAGATTTAGCACTTCAATTATGCATTCTTCGTTTGTTTTATTAATTGTTTGGTTATATTTGACTATGCTGAACTATACATGCATGCATAATATATGACATATTATTCAAGAAATTTTCCAATGTGACAGGCTCTGGTTACTCATGAGTAATACAGTATCTGTCACATAATAAATAGAGTAAAGCGACTTTATGTAAGCTTGTTCTAAATTCTTAAACATAATTATCTGAATTGTTGAAGGAAAATATGTGTTGAAATTACTCTGATGCACAATGTAGTAATTTGAGGAAAGAAATTCTTATGCGTCAGGTAGAACTCTCCTAAATACGTTTATGACAGGGACAAATGAGATAAGTGGAGATATTCTGTACGTAACACGAAGGTTGAAGCTGGCTGAGATTGTCATGCCAACCCTTGCTCTTACTAATTAGCGGTTCATTCTTTCTGGGCCAAATTATCTGCTGCTATAAATTTCTGCAGCTTTATTAACTTCAGTAGAACTGGATCAAATTACGCAGGCATAGAATTTAGTTGTGAAGAAGGATTTATTGCTTCTGTGCGGAGCTGAAGTTCTTGCAGGATTGGCCCTGCATGATAGGAAACACATGACTGATGAATTCCATGAGATGCAGTACGCTGGAAAGCCTGGTTTCATGTATCCTCTGGTCATCAAGTGCAATAACCTCAGCTCCCTCCCGGTGCCTTCAGAGGCAAATATTCTGCCATGGAAATGGAAAGGAAACCTTCTGTCTTGCTTTGAATCGAACACAACGAAAACGTTTCTGTTTGCTGAATTGCAGTCTCTTTTCAGGTGAGTTTGAGGCCTGCGTGGCTGGTGTGTGCTGCCCTGGGGCCTCGTGGCAACTGTGTGTGGCTGGTTTGTTCCCTCGTCCTTCCTGTGCTGCCTGCTCCCCACTTCTCCTGGTGCACAGAGTTGTTTCCGAATTTTTCAAGCCAGTGAGAGTCTGACGACAGACTTTGTAGGTGACAGGAGAAGGTGAGGTGATAGTCACTGAACTACAGCCCCCATCAAGCTCCTGTGCTTGAGGATGGCAGGTTTTACACTGAATTTGTTATTATTCTTGCAAAGCAGCATCACGTAGGGACTCAGGGAAATATATTCCAGCGCTGACATTAAATTTTTTGAGGCTTTAATGCCAAAATACTTCAGTTTGAATTGAAACTACCAGAAAAAACACTGAAATTTTCAAATAAAAAAAAAAATCAGAACACTTCATTCTGTGAAGTATTTTGATTTAAAAACTCCCCGTTTTTCCTCAGGGTGCATGTTGTTACATTGGTCTTGTTTTTACATGACAAAATATTTTTCATTGATTTCCCACATGATATGGAGCTTCTGTATACAACTGAAGGAGTAATAATGTTAGCAGATAAACGTTTCCACTCATTGAATTCCATAAAATGCATACCCACCTTCTTTGAACTTTCAGAGTAGCTTAAAATTATTTTTAAAATTTCCAAATATTTTGTTAAATCCTCCTCCTTGGTGCTTTTTTTTTCCCCCTCTAAAGTCTGCATTATCACTAATTTATACTATTACTTTTGTTGTGTTCTCTTCTGACAGTAAGAATGCTTTCATTTATTACAAGTTACAAAATAATGACCATTGTAGTTCATTACCTAGTGTGCAAAACTGCAAGTTCAGTTGTGGCATCTAGTTTTGCCTTCCTGGTGCAATACAAAAAGAGATCTGACTTCCCCAAAAAATTCTTATATGCAAAGGGGATTTGGGGGTACTCTAAGAGAGTGAATTCAGTGGCTTCTTATAATCTTCCTTATTACACACTCCATTTCAGAAATACTTAGAATAATAATTCTTTTTTTTTAGGCAGAAGTAGGTTAAGCTTGTAGAGCAGTGAACCACAATTTAGTAGAAAAAGTTCTGCATGAAAATTAGTTACAAACATACATAGGAATATCTCCACTGACTCCACTGGCATTGTGCATTTCAGGAGAAATGCAAGCAGTCAGTACCTCACACAGCACAAATGAATGTATACTTCCCTTTTAGTCTCATTATATTAGATATATGATTCTGCTTGCATCTGTGCTTTGGTTTTCATGCTACGGATGATATTTGTATCAGTTCCAGGGATGCATAAGTACCAGTTCATCCAGTGTCCTGACTTTTCTAACACAGCCACGTGGTCATGGAGGGCTTTATTTTAAAGAGCACATTGTTACATTAGTCATGAAGTCGCACAACAGCAGTGTATCTATTATTTTACGGAGAAGAATGCATGAATGAAATGTGCTGTTAGTATTGAATAAATAAGCTTCACTATGGCAATTTTTATGTATGGAGATTATGAAAGGAGATCTCTCTTTCTGTAACATATGAATAATTATCCTGAAATGTGCCAAACGCCTAGTAGAAATACGGTTCCTGGAGCTGTTTTCTTATATTGAATGCTAAAGATAGTCTTCTGAGATGGAAGAATAAAATCAGCATTCAAAGCATATTTGTGTTAGGGCTGTTAAAAGATTTTCTTTCCATTCACTACCAGCATTTTTGCTCTCACATTTCTCATGTTTACCTACAGACTCACCAAAGGGCTTCATTGTGTGCCCTCTTCCGTCACGCAAATGTGCTGGCTAGCAGAAAACCAACAAGAATATTACTGCATTGATTTTCTTTCATGCCTGCAAGCCATGAAGTTTCCGTGATTAATATAAATCAATATTTGTGGTAGAGCAGAAGGTGATCTGCATAACTGCTGATGAAAGAGAGAACACCGAAAGTTTCATTGAACACTCTTTGTTATTTGTAAATACTTATCTTCAGAGGATTTCCACTGCGCTTCATGCTGCGAAGCCTGAAGTTTTTAGTCTGATATTGGCAGAATTTCATCAGCTGTGACCCCTCAAAAGATTTTAGCACAAGGAAATTAAAAAATGAGCTAGAACCTGAGCTAGATCCCCTGCTGTCTTACTGCTTGTTAGAGGGGAGATGGAATGGAATAGAATAGAATAATTTCAGTTGGAAGGGACCTACGATCATCTAGTCCAACTGCCTGAGCAATTCAGGGCTGACTGAGTTAAAGCATGTTATTAAGGGCATTGACCAAATGTCTTTTAAACACTGATAGGCCTGGGGCATCAACCACCTCTCTAGGAAGCCTGTTCCAGTGTTTGACCATCCTCTTGGTAAAGAAATGCTTCTTAATACCCGGTCTGAACCTCCCAATGAAGGCTATTAAATTGTTCCTTGAAGATTGAAAGAGTGGCGTACACAGTGATGATGCTGGGCTTTTTGCAGCCTAGAAAATTGCGATCCTAGCTGTGCTCCAGCTTATCTCGTCTCCTCTGTAATAGCAAGAGGCCCTGTTCACTGGTATTTCCTTTCTGCTTTCCTCATGTAGGATTCT